>NC_089842.1:45547766-47000266 GCF_035609145.1 Eleutherodactylus coqui | reverse complement strand
ACTTCAGAGAAAATTACATTCTTGTTAGAATCAGAGTAATTACCAAAACTACTTGTTCTCGTAATTGGTACTGGAACAAAATACGTTGATGGCATAGGAGTCTGAGATGACAAAACAAAGCAAACTATCTCTAATCAATATTTTAATATCGGTCATAAAATGTTCCATAGCAACTTTTGCTATACACATTTTTTCTGAAGACTTGGTATATCCTGGAGATCATTTTTTTTAATTCATGAGGCATATTTTAGTATAACCAGCCAAGTCCTTATCCCCATAACAAAGGCCGAAGAGCAGGAAAAGGATCAGTAAATATACTTTAAGACATAATTCGTATGATGCACCCAATCTGGCTACTTACGATTGTCAGATGCTGGAGTGCTCATATCTTTATAGCACTTCAGGCAAACTGCATTACGTCCAAAATGAAACTCAGACAAGGCGGCTTGTTCCCATCTACCTCCTGTCTTTTATAATGACCGCCAGTATTCCATCATTAGAACAGCATCGTACCCCCCTCCCCTGCCGCCATCACATCCCTTTGTGATATTTGGCAATGGAAAGCCACACCTACTCTGATCACATGGGCTAGTAAGCCACATCCTATGACAGCAACACCTAATGCTGCATCGGGGGGCTGCGCCCTTCCCTACAACGGGGTTGATGTACATATAAATGGTCAAGAGCAGTCTTAGGAAAGGAATCTGATGTCGGCTATGGTCCCTCCCGTAAAACCGGCCTCAGCTGTAGTAAGGAGGATTTTAAACCTGAGACAAAACTGCCTGCTGCGTCCTGGCATACAGCAGTTCTGAATGGAGGCAGCTGGGGCAGTTTCTCCCTATCAAAACTAAAAAGTAATCTTCATGGCCAGAAACTACAAGCGCTCCCAGCATCTCTCCGGATACCTGCCTACTGATGGGACAGAAAAACCACTAAGGCGGGTTGGATTGGGGTACTTTATGCTTCTGTTTTTCCTGTCCTAGGCAATATCAGGTGGTACGGTCATGAAGACGACTGGAGAAACCGGAATTAAAGGGAATCGGTCATCTTCAACATGCTTTCCAAACTGTAGGCCTTATGTGATAATCATAATGACCTGTGAAATAACGCTAAAGGGGTTTTCTGGGCAAATACTATTGATGATCTATCTTCGGGATAGGTCATCAACAGTTGATTGGCTGAGGTCCGCCACTCAGGACCCAAGCTGATCAGTTGATTGTGCTCCCGCTGTCAGTGGCCTGTGCTGGTAATTTCAGGTGCACCTCTCATTGATTTTAATGAGAGCTCTGTCTGCAATTATCAGCGCCAGCCAACACAGAGGGGTTGGAACCATCTGCTTCTGCTTTGTGCTCAGCGTGTTGTGGCACCGACAGGGGGCGCTCTATTAGCTGAACAGCCGGGGCCCTGAGCGGCAGACCGTAGGCAATCAACTATTAATGTCCTATCCTGTGGAAAATCCCTTTAACATTTATACCACCTGGTGAACACTGTAAAAATAAATCCTAAAAAACAATGGTGAAATTGCTTTTTTCTACGGCTCTCCAGTAAAAAAAAAAAAAAGGTTATCCAATACATTATATATGTAAAACTGAAAAGTTATGACCACTGGAACATAAAAGGGGAAATGAACTACTGGTTCAAAAGGCTATAATTAGTTGTGTCACTAATGGGTTAAAATAGAATTGAAGCAAATTAATTAAGCGCAAAATAGATTCGCTTGAGACAAATTCACGATCTACACTAAAGAAAAGTGACATTTCCGGGAGGGTTTTTAGCATTTTAATGTGACTGTTAGTGGGTTAAGGTCACTCCAAGGGCACAATGGGCAATCCTGAAAAAAGTGAGAAAGAACCCAAGGCGGGTAGTGGTTGTGGTGGTGGTGGGGGCAGCAAAAGACCTACAGAAGACTCTACAAATCCCAAAACCTACATTCTATCATAAAAACACTGACCAAGAAGTTTAGCGTTTGTGAAGGGACACCATGAAAAAAGCAACTATCAAAAAAACAATAAACAGTGCGGCCTGCTGTAAATTTGCCTGAGACCACCTTTATGTTCCACAATGTTTGTGGGAAAATGATGTATGGACAGAGAAGGAAAAAAGTGGAACTTTTTAGCATAAATGCACAGCCCTAAATTCAGAGGGAAAAGACCACTGCATATAACACCAACGCCTCATCTCAGCCGTGAAGCATGGTGGAGCCAGCAGCATGGCTTGTGGCCGCTCTGCTGTCTCGGGGATGGATACCTTGTAGTCATTGAGAGAACAATTAATTCTGAAGGTGTATCAAGACATTTGACCATGACATCAAACTGAAGAGGTGTTGGGCGTTTTCAGTCATTGTCTGATTACACCACCCAAGTAAGGCCTCCTGTCCAGCGGCGAGTCGTCATTGCATCAACCGCGCCGATAAACCGTCCGCGGGTAACGCAGTGAACGCTTTCCATAGGCTTACTATGGAAAGCGCAGACCGACGTCCACGAGCGTAGAATCATAGTGATTTTCCGCTCGGGGGATTCAAATTGAGGCATGCTGTGATTTGCTGGGATTTTCCTCGATGAGCCTATCTATTCGACCTGTCAGTGCTCCCCCCTCCTCCCTTGCGGCAGAATATTGCTAGTGATATTCCGCCTTGGCTGTGGACAGGCAGCCTAAATCAACCAAAGAATAGTTGAAATAGAAGGGGATTTGGTGTTTTGGAATGGTTAAGGGTCCGCTTACACCAACCGTTTGAAGGTGAACGATGTCAGAGTTCCCTTCTGCAGCCTGTTTCTACAGGCAGATACACTGTTGGCTCGTTCACACGAGAAGTCTTTCACTGTATAAGTGGATGAGAACGACTGAACGGTTGGCATTTAAACCCAACGATAAATGAACGAGCCAACGATTTTTAGTCATGCATAAAATGTACGAAGAACGAAAAGTTAACCATTATAGTTCGATCCTCGGCTGTGTGTACAATGAACCATTATTGGAAACATTTGCAGGGAGGGCGGGTTCAAAATTTCTCTAAAACGGGAATCTGAATGATTATTCAGTATAAAAAGGGCCCTTACGGTCAGACCAGGAAATAGCTAAATCTGTGCCAACAGCATTTACATAGAGACAAGAGGAAGCTAGCCCTACCTGTGCCTACATCATTTACATGGAGACAACAGGAAGACAGCACTACCTGTGCCTACAGAATTTACATCGAGTCAACAGGGAGGTAAGCACTACCTGTGCCTAGAGCATTTACATTGAGTCAACAGGGAGCTAGCACTACCTGTGCCTAGGGCATTTACATGGAGACAACGGGAAGACAGCACTACCTGTGCCTACAGAATTTACATGGAGACAACAAGGCGGCAGTAAAAGGAAGTGGCTCCCTCCATAACAAGTTGGTCAGTACACTCCACTGACCGTATTGAGATGGTGGTTACCTGCTATGATGTGGGCAGTTAATGTAGCGGCCCCCCAGACATTGCACGCTCATACAAAGGAAATAAGCACAATTCCAGTGCAGCTGGAGGGGGAGTGATGATTACAATATAGAGTAAAGTAGGTATTGCTTTGCGGACAGTATATGCTCTTACCTTTCTATGTTGCTCATAATTTCGGATAAAATCACGTAGCTGCTCCTCCCGGCTCTCCAGGGTTGAATATAACTGTTCCATCTGGCTTACCAAGTCTGCCTTTTCTGATTTTAAACGTCTGCGATCGGCCTTCATAGCTGCAGGAGAAGGAAGAAATGTCTGATTACTCTACATTATAAGGAGTCTTACATGCTGGGTGATGTAGATTATATGAAAGACGGTTGCATCTACTCTTTCCTTCACTTGAGGCAAACTTTCAGCTTGCTACCCGACCAATGTCTGGCCCTTGGGGAATATGCTCTGCCAGATAACAGATATAATCCCCGAGAGCTCACGTATGTACTATATGCAGCACATGGCATGCATCCGCTCATTACTACTGCAGCCGAGACGATCATGGTAACGGTCATATCAAATACAAAACCCAGAGTCACAGATGTGCACTACTTGCCAGAATTAGCAAAAAATTACAATCTTTATTAACCCATTAAGGACCAAGCACCGTAAACATACGACGCTTGATCCTGGGCTTTAATCCCAGCCGATAGTAAATCAGAGACAGCAGATGATCAGAAGACGACTGAAGCATTTAACTGCTTCTGCCTTCTCTTTTACGGGCTACATAGAGCCCAGTGATCGCCATGTAGAGAATGCAGGAAGCGGCAGTGCCGTCTCCTGCACAGGACCTGGCGATCACGTGATCGCCGGCGATACCCCGTATGTCAGAGATGCAGACCCCTCTAACAGTGACTATGGTCATACTAGAGGGATGTTTTCCACTGTAACTGGGGCATAGGAGCCCCAGTCAAATGGGTAAAGTGTGGGGGGAAAAAAAGCAATGCAAATGTCCCCCAGGGTCTAATATTATCTGATGAAGCCATTACAGATGATACGCTTTGGGTTCACGGCCCTTTCTGGACACACCGAAGGACCTTATGGATGCATTATAGCAAAATAGGGGTATATGCCAGGAAGAGGTAGTATAACCCCCAACATGGGTATCTCTGACCATTGGTCTATACACGCTCCTATTAGGGGAGCCTGAATAGTTGTGAGTGCCCCCCCTTCAGCTTGAGTAGCACTTTGCTATAAAGGCTTGTCATATTCTACTATTTAATACATTTCAGACTATGTTGGATTATTTATTGCTAAGCACACTGGATATTTGGAGCATACATGATAATAAGGATTACTTTTGCCAGTGGTGCGCATCTCTGGCTCCTTGGTTTTAGTGTTGGGTGTTATATTGCATGCAGCCGGGTTTATTCTGAATGGTTATCTAATGGTCTAACCTTATATTTTTGTGTTCACAGAGTTATTTATATGGTGGTAACAGTAATATATTATAACACACCAGTGTATGTGTATATACACTTGATGAAAAACCTTCAACATATCCGTCCTCTGATATCCAGTCCTAACACGCAGATACATTCCAGGACTTTTTCATGAAATGCAGAACTGGAATGTGTAAATCTGGTCTATAAAAATGCTGCTGAGGAAGGAATGACATGAGCATGAACCAGACGGTGACTATAAAACCCGCATTGTCCAGAGACTTGATAATATTGATATCTGCAGCCATGTGACACCAGATCATCAGATATGGTGATGGGCCGTTTCACAGCGTATAAAGCTGGACGAGGGCCGAACAAGATGTTACACAAGGGACGAGGGATCAAATGTTACATCAATCAGCTAACCGATTATCAGGCTCAAACTTTCCTGAAACACTCATTGGCCCAACAGCAGGCCATGTAAAGGGACTAACGATCAGCCAATGAACAAGTGAACACTCATTGGTAAGCCAATTATAAAAATGCTCGCTGATCAGCGGTGCACCTTCCGGTATGAACAGCCGGCCTATGAAGTTGAACAATCGTAGTCAAAATTGTTCACCCCCCCATAAGTCGATTCTTAGCCCATGGAAAAGAAAATTGAGAGAGCTGATCGACATGCTCGCCAATTGGCTATTGTTACATTGGGCCAAGAACTAGTCTCATGCAAACAAACCATTAAAAGGGTGGTACCAGAATCATAAGTTATACTCCATCCAAAGAATAGGTGATAACTTGCCAATTGGTGGGAGGGATCTTACTGCTGAGATGCCCAGCAATTCCAAGAATGGGGGTTCTGTGTCCTCCTCACTACCTTTCCCACAGTCTAGTCACGCAAGCGCACCAATGTTCTATTTTCAATGGGACTGCATAGATAGCCGAGCAATAAGTGCTTGGATATTTCCATCAACCCCATTGAAAATAATGTCACAGAAGAGGAAGAAGAGACACTGAACTGACAAGTAAAGGAGGTCCAGGGACCCCTATTCCTGGACCGATCACCAAGTTATTCCCTATCCTGTAGCTAGGGGATAATTTGTGAACCTTGTACAGCCCATTTAAGATCCTTTTACACATGTCAATTATTGGGGCTGAATGCGTCTCCAAATGATCATCAGTCTAACGATCAGCCATTGAGCAAGCAAATCCTCATTCATCGGCTATATGCTCCGTTTCATCAAGCATAAAAATGCTCGCTTATACATCTTATGTGAGCAGGGAAATGTACAACCAGCCAAGGGGTATTGGTAATCACTATAGCAATCGTTAGGCCCCATAAGCCAATTCTCACCTGTTTAGAAGTGTCGATTAGCACCCATTACATTGGGCTGAGAGTCTGGCCCATGCAAAATGACCATAACTGGCCAACAAATAACTTCCAACTGGTGGCCAAGAGGGTGAGCAAGAGCAATTACTGCGGTCGTAATTACATTATTAATATATAGTATAGAGTATTGAAAACTTGCAATTGACATCTCGATAGATAACTTGTATTATCAGTATATAGTAATGCATTCCAGCTACTGCAGGAGCGTACCGCGCATACGTCAGCCGCTGCAGAACCGCACCGCGTACGTGTCAGCGGCTAAATGCTTTATGAAAAGGATGACCTTTTATAATAGTGCCCAACAATTGCTGTCTTCAAGATATTCCCCCTCAACCGAGCTGTGCAGTAGCCACTATATAAATGTACTCCGCCTGCGGCCTTGTGCTTTCAAATGTCTATAGGCATTCTAGAATGAATTTATTAACTGACTTGCGCCAGAATTCTAGTGTCTAAAAGTTGCAATCTTTGGGCAAGAATATTGAGTTTTTGAAGATTTATATATTGTTCTGTACATCAATTTCCCCCCAAATGGGCGTGGCTTAGTGGAAAGGCAGTGGCCTCCGGCGCCTTGGCAGCTTTCCTAGAATTTACGCTAGAAACTGGCACAAACTATAGTACAAATCCGCAGATTTGTCTGTCTAGTGCACAGGACAGCCGGAGACGCGCCTAATTTATTAAGAGGCATGTTCTTTTAATGAGGTGCATTTCCTTCCAGCATATTGTAGAGTAAGGCAGGTGTAGGAACCGTCTGCCTTCATTGAGTCTAAGTTATTTCTTATCATTTAAAGTAGGAGAAACAGGATTTCATCCCAAGTATAAAAGGTAGACAGTCTGCCTATGCTAACCACCACTGACAGACAGCCTGTTGTTGGCGCTTGTTCCCTCTGGGTAAAACTAGGGCAGATTATCTGCTCTATAGGGAAGACCGATCGTTAACACAACCGTTCGTCCCCATACAGCGGTCAGTGATCGGCTGCATATCTCCCTGTTCACACGGGAAGATGTAGAACCGACCAGCGAGCATTTTTATGCTCACCTATAAGACATAATCAGTCAATAAATAAGTGTTTGCTTTTAAGGTGCATTTAGACACAAAGATGATTGCCCAAAAGATGTCTTTTGAGCGATCATTTTGCATAATCTACTAATTGGTACTAATGCCTATTAGTACCAATTAGTAGCCTGTGAGCCTCTGGGAACTGAATTTATTCAGAGGACCGCCCGCTGTTCTCTGAATAAATTCTTTGTTCTGCCAGCAGGGTTGACAGCTGAGAACAGCTGAGATAATGCAATCAGCTGTTATCAGCTCTTCCCGGGCAGAGCACAGCATGCGGTTCTGCTGAATGACAGATTTCAAGCCAAACTGAAATCCATACTTCGGCAGAAAACTGAAAGATGGGCACATTTACACGCAACAATTATTGCACAAAAGATGGCTTTTGAGCAATAATCGTTGTCTAAATGGGCCTTTACACGACGAACAAATGAGTATTCGTTCATAGGAACGTTCAGGCTGGATAATTGGCCCATGCAAATGGACATTAAGTTTGCATGACCTACGTTTGGTCCTTAATCTGTAGGCTCTAGAAATCTCGCTGCTCAGTGCAAAACTAACTTTATAGAAGAACCCACAACAATCCCCAGAGCTTGTTCTTATCTGCATTGATACTTCATGAATATGCAACCACTAGGTGGAGCAAAACATTAATACAATACATGGCTCTAAAAACATTTTGGGGATTCAATTACAAACTACAAAAGACAGTTCCGCAGTCCACACATCACTGAAAAGAGGAAGGCTCAGGGTTTATGACATACCTGCAAGTTCCATATTCTGCCACACCACAAATTTTCTGTGCCAGTCATAAATTTGTTTGCGATGAGGCGGCTGTTTCTGGAATACATGCCGGAATTCACGCTGCACTTGAACAATGTATTCACAGGCCGAATGCGCGAAGCCGGGTCGGATTCCGACTGCGAGATCTCACAGCGGAATCAGACCCTGTGCCCCGGCAGTGAACCCCGCGTACCTGTCATGCTGTCTTCCCTCTGCTTACGTGCTGGCTAGCATGCCGCTGCACATGCGCAGTGCAGAGAATGACGCACCATCGCGATGACAAGGATCTGAAGCAACTCGACGCAGGATGGATGGCTTCCATCGTCCGTGCGAGGCTCGCACTAGAGTAGGACATGCTGTGATTTTCCCCACCGCAAGCGGAAAATAACAGTTGCTTTCCGCTCATGGACATGGAAAAGCGTTTTGCAAAACAGGTCTATGGGCTGTATTTGCTGCGGGATCCGGAGGCGAAAGAACAAAAGACGATTTCTCCTGTGGGGTCGCCATTTACCTATAAACTGTAATCAAGAAACAGCGCTGCGATGTGGCAGAATATGGAACTTACTGGTAGGTCATAAAAACTTTGAACCTTCCTCTTTTCAGTGATGTGAGGATTGTGGACCTGTCTTTTGTAGCTTGTAATTAAATGCGTAAATCTGCTTTTTTTATGAATAAACCTTGTATAAAATGATATCTTGTATACTTTTTATCAAGCAAATGGTAACTTAAACTTTGTATTAAAAGTCTGAAATAGAAATGCCGAGGCCAGGCAGGTGGTGATACTGCAGGAAATGTACAGTCATTGTTAATGAACTGGCCACAAGACACGGACTAAACACTCCAATCGCTTCTACAAGACATTATACAGGTTGGACCAATGAGCACTGAACGATGGGGAACTTATGGACTATGCGGGGAGGTGTAATACAGTCTGGCATCACATAACTGACTACTCAGAATATTGCTGCACTAAGTCCTTGTGCCTTCCCAGCTTGCAGCTGTACACTCGCTACGCAGCAAGCCAAATAGGCAGAGCTGGAATTAGCAATCCCCAGAGGTCGGCACCCGGGAGCATCCCCCATGAGATGTGCCGAGTGAAGTGAAGACATTATAAAACCCGTATATATGCTCTGTACGCTTGCACAATCCTCTCCAGACCTTCCATCCGATGCAATGCTGGAAACCCGCATTCCTTTCATCAATTCTGCTCAATGATATAAAAGAGTCGCTCGCTCTTGCCCTTAATGGAGCTCCTCGCTGTACTGACACTTAGATTTTACAGTTCGATCTTCAGGGACAGATATAAAATGCACACGGTTACGGCGTAGGGAAGTGACAGCTTCGCTCCACTGTCTATTCCTTTGCAGAACTCTGTGCTTTAAGTTTAAGAATGAAGGCTCAGAATTAACAATTAGATGTTTAGCTCACATGATACCTTAAAGGGGCAGTGCAGGATTAGAAGAAAAGTTTTTGTTTCCTTTTAAAAAAACAGTGCCACTAATGTCCACAGGCTGTATCCGGTATTACAACTCCTGGGAATGAAGTGAGCTGTAATAGCAAGACACCCGAAACTGCATCTCCCCCAACTAATTGCAAATCTGTGAGAGGGTCACTTTAAAAAATTCCAAAAGAACGAAACAATTACTGTCAGCCATCCAAATGCACAAAAGGCTCATTACCCATCTTTACACAGAGCTTGCAGAGACTCACGATGCCTTACTGCACCCCTCTTGCAATGCACTTGTCTTCCCCCTCTATTCATGAACCAGGAAGCTCAGGATGAACAGGGCTACTTGTCCATCACAGAACCAGAAGTCCTAGCTAGCTGAGCCAACATCTCTTATTTGCAGCTTTCATATCAGAAGGATTACCCCTTAGCCAAGAACAAGATGGTTACACCTCTATTTCCCTATAGCACACAGTATGTTTTATCCTCAGTTGCCCCTATAAATACACCAAGGATAATACATAATGAAGCCCGCGACATGATATAACAGTTCTGGGTGCGGCGACTGAACATGGACAAGAGGAGGCAACAGCGAGGGGAATTTGGATCCTGACCGTGAAGCCCATATTGATGCGAGTGATCGGATCCACAGCGTGCTGCACATTAGTAAATGGAAAATCTGTGCAGATGAATGGCGGTGTGAGGTTATTGTTCCGTGTCTACCGGAGCCTCCGGGGAGCTCCCCGCACATCCTGTGCACCTGTGCAGGCGGCGCTACAATAGCTTATAGAAGGATGGAAATGGCTGCTAGTGAGAGCCAGGATTTGTAGTAGTGTCTAGGTTTTATCAAGGCTCATGGGAAATGTAGTTTACACAGTCAAATGTAACTATTTGCTGTAGACCAGAGTTTGCCAACTCCAGGCCTGACGTACAACATCCTATCCAAAGTAATTGGACACCTAAGCAAGAATCAGAAGTACTAGTTATTTCCATATGTTACTAATTAGTGGGGCTTCTTTGGCCCTAATGACATCGGATACTCTCTGTGGTATACGTTCTGCTAACATCTGATACACTTCAGCTGGAATGTCCTTCCATTCAACCTTCAAATATCTGGCAAAGATGCATTGCCCCATCTACTGCTGAGCAAGAAGTGTCGTCAATGGACAGTTGAGCAATGAAAGAACGTTCTATGGAGTGATGAATTGTGTTACTCCAGCTTTAAAATCAGATGGATGTACCTGGGTGTGGAGGAGCCTGGGGAAGCCTTTTGCCCGAGTGTGTTGTGCCAACAGTTAAGTATGGCAGAGGTTCTGTTATGGTCTGGGGATGTGTTACGTGGCATGGTCTCGGTCCGTTGGTTGTAGTGGTAAGAGAATCATGAAAACGGAGGTGTACCGGGACATTCTAGACAATAATGTGGCAATACTCTAGGAATGGTCAGCCATACTGCCAACAAGACCACGTGCCTTGTCACAGATCCAATATTGGTTTGAGGATATGGATGTTCCATGATTGGACTGGCTGTACAGAGTCCCAAACTGAACCCTACTGAACATCTTTGGGACAAACTGGAACTTCGGGTCAGGAAATAAGAATAGTGTCTATCTTCTTTCATGGAACTTGCCAGACATTTACAGGATGAATGGAGAGGAAATACCAGCTGACATGTTTCAGATCTTGGTAGGAAGTATGCAATGGAGCGTATCTAATATCAGGGGCAAAAGAACCTCGTATTAACATACGTAAATAAATACTATTCATTCTTCCACATGCCCATATCTTGAACTGATCATTTTAAAAAGGTATGTGTAAATTGAGGGTAGGGCCGTACAATGTGGTAACTGCATGCAGCCAAAAGCCAACCCACCCGCGGCAGCCAATGGCCGCACGATCTTAACACATCGGGGCACTGCAACCTTTTTTTTTTTTATTGCCGATTAGGCACCAAAACAGAATATGAAACAACTTTGCTGATAGTCTTGTTAGAAAATATCCCACTGCTTTCTGTCAACAGGTTCTGTGTGGAGTTATGCATCTCCATAGTTACAGACTACAAATAAACCCTACGTAGTCTAATCCTGCTGTCAAATTTTTTCATCCACTTGTTATTTATTTCTTGCCAATACATTAGCAAGAATTGGGAGAAAGAAGGAAACAGGACTGCAGTATCAGACTACCTAGGTTTTGGTTGTAGTCTGTTACCATGGAGACCCATAGACCTACATAGGAGCTGAAGACATGAAATGGTAGGAGATTTAGCAAAATTGCTTCCTATTTTATTCTAGATACACTGGATCACTAAAAAAGTGGTTGTAAATGTGTCTATAGCCTATAAAGATTATGAGCAAGTTTACATGAAGCCAATGAGTCAAGTCTAGATAATATACTGCAATCCTCAGGTCTAGACAAGGGATTCCATAAACCGGCCACACACGACCTGATTATACGGCCTGATATTTTCTGTTTATGGCACACACAATGGAGTGAGATGGCTGTACGGGTCACCTTGCATTCTGTAAGTGGATACAGCACATAAGTCACTGTGATCACCTCATAAATGACGGAGACAGGTGCTTCCCACAAAGGACAATGCAGCCATGTGGCGGCACAATGCCCTGATAATTAGGATTTCATTCCACCTCGTTAATGCCCATTTATACAAATGACTGGGAACCCTATGTAAACTAAATTCTTGCGAGAGCACATAGCGTCCGTGTGCGCCGGCTTATCCCGACACCGCGAGAGGGTGGAGGAGGTCGGATGGAATGTGGACAAAGCACAATGTGGAAACCCGGCGCTGGAAGAGAGGGGATCTGATGAAAGCTTCCCTCAAATAAAATGTTACTTCAAATAATCGTCGCTAATCCCCAAATACTGCGGCCCTTATCTAAACAGGAAGCTCGTTTATCTGGCTTACGTAATCCCTCATCATTAGGTAATGGGCTCGTAACCTTCAGAGCGCGGCTGGAAGGGAAAAACCTGCTGTAGAATGACTGCAGTTCTAGTGGAAAGGGGGAGATTCTGCAAAAAGCAGAGCAAAGTGCTAAACTGGGACTCAGACTGCTTTCACACCGGCGTTAGGGTCAGTTCAGGGTTTCCGTCTCCCTGCTCCGTTATGGCGGAGAGAAGCTGAAACAACTGAAAAAAACTGATCCTTTTCGCCCACTGATTTCAATAGTTTCAAAAAAAAGCGGAAAGCAAACAGAAAAGTTTTTTTTTTTTTTTTTTTGGACGGAGGAATTTCCCCTTCTCTCCTCCAAAAGAACTAAACTGTCCCTAACACAGCTGTGAAAACAGCTTCAGTGTTGTCGCTTTGCCTCGGTGCGTCCCCACCCATTATATGCCACCTAGTCTGCCAGGGTGCCTTCACACATGGGATGGAATAAGCACTGAAAAATCTGCACCAAAATCTGTATAAATCCAACGTGCGGATTTGGAGGTCGAATTAAAAATGGCAGAATTCTGCATTTGAAATCGCATATTTTAGTGCGGATTTTGACAGCGTAATATTCCATCCACACCCACCGGATTCCAACGCAGATTTCCACATGGATTCTGCCTCTGGCAGAAATCCACAGCCGAGCTCCAGATTTCGTGTCGCAGCTATGAGGCGTGGGGCCCCAGAGCTGCATGCTGAAACACAGAATCCACATCAAGTAGCGATACGTCACTTCTTTTATTTGCGCTTGTGACTTTGAATTTTGCGTGTAGAAAATATCTGTGTCATATAGATCAAGGAGGGGGTTCTGATGGAAAGTTACGAGATGCGAATTTAATGCAGAATCTACGTAGATTCCACATCAAAAATCCACCGTGTGATTATACCATAAGGCCGGATGTCAACGGGCAAAATCTGCACATGGAATTCCGACGTGGAATATCGCGTTTCTGATGTGTCACTTGATTCGGAAATGCCCGTTTCCGCATTGGAATTCCACATGAGGATTTTACCTATTGGCAGTTCATGTAGAAAATTCTGCAGTGAATTCCGCCATCTTGTCAAGAGGGGTGTCGTCTCTCCTTAAGGAGAGCATCCAAAAACTGTGTGGACACCCCTAGGGGGTGAGTGGTTCGGGGAATGGCATGGTCTCTCCCCAAGGAGAGCACCTAGAAGGGGTGTGAGAAGACACCTGAGAAGTGAGTGAGAAGACTTATGAGGCCATGCACGCTTCTCTGGGTAATTTATGCAAATAAGGGAGATGGAACAATACTTCTGCAGCGCCACCTATTGGATGGGAACAATACTTCTGCAGCGCCACCTATTGGATGGCAGCATTCCTTCAAATCAATGTACGACTTTTTAACATGTTTGTAAAACAATGATTGGGAATAGGAAACAATATGTTACACGTGGATTTTGGCGCAGATTTCCCACAAGCTAGCATACCCCATCCCCCGTGAAGGCACCCTTATGGGATTAAAAGCCTTTTTGGACCCCCCAGGCTTGACTGTTACCTCCATACTATCTGCAATACTGCTGGAACCGTTCATTTCGCCACAATTCACGTGATTCTATAAAGGTTTTATTCTTTACACAGAATCTCAGAATCACATTGCAGCCAAACCGTCAATGGTCGCAAGACAAACAGGAGATGAAAGCCTTCCAAAAGTTATTTTGTAGCAGCTGTAAAAAGTCTTGGCAAAACAAACCGGAACAGTGATGAGGGGCCGGAAACAAAGGGATAATGTTCCAAAATTTATATTCCTACCACAAGTACAGCAAAAAGGCGCTAGAAAAGAGGACGTGTCACCAGCAGGTGGCGATCTACACAAATCAAACCTGGCACACAGAATCCAGGCACCGATCTGATTTATCACACGCAGGAAAAAACATTTGAAAACTACATTTACAATTTTTTTTATCTGGATAAGAACTCCTAATAAGCCAGAATGTTACCAAAATGTTACTTTTTGATACAAAAAGATGAATTTTAATAGGGAGCAGGGACTCCGATGTGACATCCAATCGATTGCCAAATTGAAAAGTCAGACCATGATCACAGTCCGTTCCCATGCATGGGGCCAAATGGTTGTGATCTGATTAGTTGCTAGCCCAGACTGCAGTTGGTAATGACTGGTATACGCTGCCAGCAGCTCCCGCAGCGCCGACAGAGACAGAACCGCTCGCGGGGTAATTATGACAAGTACATCAATAAGATATTTAAATCAACAAAACAGAAGTGGTGCCATGCTGGGTGCCCGCACTTACTCATAACCTAGGATCACTATTTACCTTGGACCGGATTGTGGCAGGGTGCCAGGGTATGGGAAATAGCTGAGGTTAGACGTGACTGCATCAACGCTCGGGAACCCTCGTGTCGTACGCGTGTGGCCTCGTCAAGCGAAAGTGTAGTGGCGCTACTGCGTGGACGCAAATACATAACAGGCAGAGGGGGTGGTTTTATGGGAGCAAATCTGAGTAGCGGAGACAGTCCAACCCATCCAGCGGAAAGGTCAGCATCCGTTACCATGTGGCGCAGGACGTTTTAAAACATTATTTCTCCAGGTATACTTTCTGCACAGTTGTGTTTCAGTATTGTCACTGCAGGCGGTTTTAGATACTTGGAAGTGCTGACATGTTCCCTTTAATATAGAAGCTACACTTTTTTTTAAACTTTATTTCCCCATTGACTTCCAGTGGGGAAAAACCATGATATAAAAAAATAGCTAAATCTAGCACAAGCTGCGAAAAGACAATAAAACTGCAAAGTATTGTAAAATACATAATACGTGAGAAATAATGCAATGATAGTCCCCTGTGGGAACCGGAGCCTATTGGTCGGAGTGGCGGAGGTGTTGGCGAACTATTGCCGTGGCACAAAAATTTTGTTTGTGCCCAAGCTACCGGTGTCATATAATCTGGGACAAAGGGGTTATCTCAAACAAAAACCACTGTCTATACGCTCCGTTAGGCCATACGGATGTCAGCGAGGGGCACTTGTTCTGGCGGAGTTGAGGAGTCCATGTATCACTGAAAATTCTGCACTATTTTCTTTACTAGGCCCCATTTACACTTGTGTCTTGGGCTCTGGCTGATTTCTGTTCAGTTCCATCCTTGGAGCCAAACAATGACACTACAAGATCCTGCACATACCAGAGTCAAACAGCGCCATATGGACCCCATTGACTATCACTTGGTCCTTCCGGCTTCCAACCGGTATTTTCTCGGATGTAATAGAGTAGCATGCTGCACTATTTTGACTGTGATTGTCTGAACAGAACTTTAGATGCAGGTGTGAACGGGCCCTTGAAAGTTTGTGTTTCAATGTCTCACTGTTTGCAAAATTTCCGATTGCTGTCAGTGAATGAATTCCTCTTAGAGAGGATGACTTCTTCCAACTCACATAAGAGTACAAAATGGTTTTTTTTCACTGACAGAAAGCAGAGCTCTTGAAAAAGGCGAGGGCTTAAAAAGTGAGTTAGGAATTAGTATCAAGTTTCATTATACAAGGGTTTTTTTTTAAATAGGAGTACAGACAAAACATATAGCATATAAAAATAGGGGACGATTTCTGCAGCTTTACGCCGGCCCTACTATTAGACTGAGTTCATACGAGGCCGGTCAGCCGCGGAGTGTCCGCAGCAGGTCAGCCGCGGAGTGTCCGCAGCAGGTCAGCCGCGGAGTGTCCGCAGCAGGTCAGCCGCGGAGTGTCCGCAGCAGGTCAGCCGCGGAGTGTCCGCAGCAGGTCAGCCGCGGAAGGCCTGCTTGCATGGAAAGCCCACAGCAATCCGCCTCATCTGAACCCCCCTTTAGAAGTCGTATGTATAAGCAAAGCCTTGTGAACTGCATGTTGCACTATAGCAAATGGATCACCAGTAGCTCCGCTCTATATGCAATATGTAATACGGAAACCTTACCCTGAAGTGCCTCCTTTGCTCGCGCCAACTCCTGCTCTTTCTGTGCCAGCTGCACCTTGAGCTCCGTTACAGAGAGTACCTCCGCCGACCGGCTGTCATGTGACTCCTCCAGGTCCTTTGCTAACATTTCCTTCATCTGTCGGAGCAAGTGAACCTCATCTTGCAGCTGCGACACCTCTTCCCTTAGCAGCACTGCAAATGAAAGGAAACAAGATTAAAAGGGGTAGAGGCTGTACGCAATTTCCTTAGAAACACGAGACGAAGACGTAATAGAAAATTAATACATCCTTATCAATAGTTCATCAAAGATGCTCCTCCAGGGGATATACAAGCGAGATAGAAAGATGAAGGAGAGATTGCACTTGGCATACTGTTTCTTTAACACTTGATGTGCTGTCACGAGGAACTGGCAACATCAGTAAAGTATATTTCTGGGCTTTAGGTGCTACTAAATATCAAAGACCACCTCTCCCCAACCTGAAGCGATTGATTACCGGTGGGTTGGGGACAACTGGAAAGCATGGTCTACTTGTAGAGGCGAGTAAATCATAAGGCTCTAAGTAGTTTCTTAGGTTCTTTTGAGTTCTCACACCTCCCCAGTCAGACTATACTAAATCCTTGGCATCAACCCGTTACCCACAACCCTCTGCAGGTGAGGGACGACGTCCTAATCATCATGGGGTTTCCAGTAGAACCTGTTTGGACGGTTTAAGTTACAAGTATGTACACTCAGCATAAACTACCGGTCAATTAATTCTCTGAGTCATACATTTGTACAAGTGATAATCCTGGATGAGTAGAGACACAATGGAATGTCGAGAAAGAAGAGGCGGGAGACAAATTTAGACGTTCCTCCATATTTCATGTTGTCCCTAGAAACACCAATATCTTTTGTGGTTTCAATGTAACTGTCGACAATGCAAGAGAACATAGCAACAAAAAAGGTTATTATGATACTTTTCACCGCGGTGGCTAATCTATCAATATTATCCATTATATTGAATTTTAGTTAAAGGGGGTGGCCAGCTGTCGGCTGATTTTTAAAAGTATAGGGTCAACACTGCAACAAAAGCAGGGGTACTTACCCATCCTCTGCCCTGGTGATCCAGCACTGAAGACCCATGCTCAGGGTGTCCATCTGACTACTGCGGCCAATCAGAGGCCACAGTGGTCAGGTGCGGTTCACCTGGCATAACCACTCAGATGCTGGGAGCCATGATGCCAGAACGCACCTGGTCGCTATGGCCTCCGATTGGCTGCAGTAGTCAGGTGGTATCCATTCCACAAAGACCAGGCTAGAGGACGGGTAAGTACCTCAGCTTTTGTGATTTTAACACATTTCAGCCTATACTTAAAATAAAGTAAATAATCATCCGGCAAGTGGACAACCTCTAACAAAAATTTTAACATTGGAAACGCTCTGTGCATAAAAATAGGTCCTAGCAAGAACTTCTATAAATGGCCCATGAGCAAGCAGCTCAGTGTTTAAGATATCTGCTGTATTGATTAAGAGGACTAGTGTTGCAGTTGAAAATATTGCAAATAAGATGATCACCATGTCCGATAATCTTCTAAGACTCAAGAGAACAAATGGAAAATCCAGAAGACTACCACTATCAACAGCCCCTACCGAATATGCTTCATAGTTGGACACTTTTTCGACCATAAACTTTAGGCCCATTAAGACCTAGACCACCAATGAAAATGTGCAGACCTGCATCTCTCGACCGCTGGACCAAAACCAAGATATAGGAACCCAATGTCAGTCTGATCTTATTATGCACGTTACAATATTTCCTGCAGCTGAAGTCAGTATGGATGACATTACAGCACCAAAAACAGTTCCATCATCAGCATTTCTCAGCTCAAGCCTTTAAGTAACCCAAACAAGTCATAATTTGGAGGATTTTTCAGCAGGAGTCCCATCAAGGGAAGTCCTCAAACTATGACATGTTGAGGGCGCATGAGCACTGGAATTTTTCCACAAAATCAAAGCACTGGAGTAACTATAGAGGATGCAGGGGGTGCGGTTGCACCCGGACCCAGGAGCCTTAGGGGGCCCAGAAGGCCTCTCTTCTCCATATAGGGAACCCAGTACTATGAATAAAGCATTATAGTTGGGGGCCCTGTTACAGGTTTTGCATTGGGGCCCAGAAGCTTCAAGTGACACCTATAACAGCAGCTCTGCATAGTTAGAGCTCACTCATATGGGCATATTTGGCTTTCACATATCTTATACGCGCAAAAGCATTAAACCTCTTTGACTTAACATAGTAACATAGTTTGTAAGGCCGAATGAAGACAATGTCCATCTAGTTCAGCCTGTTTATCCTCCTATGTTGTTGATCCAGAGGAAGGCAAAAAAAACCCAAGAGGCAGAAGCCAATTAGCCAATTTTGGGGGAAATTCCTTCCCGACTCCCTAATGGCAGTCAGACTAATCCCTGGATCAACCCCTAATAGTTCCTACCTGCTTGTATACCCAGATTAACAATTAACCTAAGACTTATATCCTGTAATATCCTTCCGCTCTAGAAAGACATCAAGTCCCCTTCAAACTCCTCTATGGATTTTGCCATCACCACGTCCTCAGGCAGAGAGTTCCACAGTCTGACTGCTTTTACAGTAAAGAACCCCCTTCTATGTTGGCGATGAAACCTGCTTTCTTCTAGACGTAGCGGATGCCCTCTTGTTACCGTTGCAGTCCTGGGTGTAAACAGATCCTGGGAGAGATCCTTGTGTTGTCCCCTCATGTATTTATACAGAGTTATTTGGTCGCCCCTTAGCCGTCTTTTTTCTAGAGTAAATAATCCCAATTTGGATAGCCTCTCTGGGTAATCCAGTCCCTTCATTCCATGTATTAGTTTAGTTGCCCTTCTTCGACCCCCCTCAAGCACTGCAATATCTTTCCTGAGCACTGGGGTACTCAAACATGCGTTTTTCAAGCACGTGAAAATAAAAATAGCAGCACATCCTATTCTGGTTCCTCTATAGGAGTGCTGAAAACACGCAGTGAATATGCATGATGCATGCGTATTCACGCAAGGCGGCGGGAATAATCCTTGGGTCCTTCTTGCGTGTGTGAAACACGCACCCAAAAAAAAAAAATGAATGAATGCAACAAGGACCACCATATACAGTGCAAGCGGTTTCAGTCCCTCAATATGCTGTGTCTTTCACAGACCGAAACTGCTTACGCCCCCGTGAGCGAGTCCTTAGGCTTTATATAGATGAGCAATTTTTTTTTTTGTAGGTCTTGAAAAATCTTTTTTTTGTGCAATTGTTATGCGATTTTTTTTGCACTTCTGTAATTTTTTCCACGCCATTTTCATCAGTTTCGCATCCAATTTTTACACATGAACTCCTCTCTCTGAATCGTCAATTTCTGTACAAAAATAAATAAATTAAAAAAAAAACAAAAAAACAAAAATCAAAAAAAAATTGTATATACTGCGATTTTCTTATCTCGGGCTGTTTATCCAATTAAGAAGAAAAAAAAAAAGTGCAGGTAAATAAAAACTATTTCAGATAATATGCCTTTATTGCCATCCAATTTCAGTGTGATTTCCCCGGTCCGACAGTCGTCCCGAGTAAAAGGGGCTCAATGCTAGTAGTTGTAAGTAACAGTTTTCCCTCTCAACAGAACTACCAGGAGGGGGGCGATCTGGTTGTCACAGCTGTAATGTAGACCCATGAATCCAGGTTTATCAGCGCCACCTGAAACGGTCCCCAGACAATGATACCGCAGCAGAGGATGCATCACTGTGCAAATAAGCAGTATTGCCGAGACTCAAAAGCCAACTTGGCCCCAACCCAGAGGGCCATGTGATGGGGCTATATCGGCGACCACTCTTGTTTTCTGAGAAACAGGATGTCTGAAGTACATATACGATTCTGTATTTTTTTTATTGAGGGGTGTTCCTTTAAATTGTAGCAGATTTTTAGGCATTGTATTCCAGATTGCAGTAAATCCCCTCATTTAGAACTATAAATAAATCTGTTTTCCTAGCTCAGAATAAATGACATATCACCGCATTCGCCAAGCTTTTCCCGTGCGCGGCTCTGACTGGGGGTCAAACCAGATGACTCTCTGTACTTCTGTTGTAGAACACTCTGCAGTAGCCATAGGCAACAGTACAAATATTTTACAGATGAAAGCCACCTGATAAATTATAGGTCTCATGGGCAATTAAGGGTCAAGACCGCCCACTGTTTGTGAACCAGGCATTGAAAACATCCATAGCCATTTTCATGTGAACCCGACATTGAAAAACATCTATAGCCAATTTCATGTGAACCCGACATTGAAAAACATCTATAGCCAATTTCAAAGGGGTTTCAAATTAAGTCTGCCTGGAATATGTACGAGGATACTAATTCAGCAGAATGTATTT
Source organism: Eleutherodactylus coqui (assembly GCF_035609145.1). Taxonomy (NCBI): domain Eukaryota; kingdom Metazoa; phylum Chordata; class Amphibia; order Anura; family Eleutherodactylidae; genus Eleutherodactylus; species Eleutherodactylus coqui. The sequence continues at coordinate 46,979,489 of NC_089842.1, read as the reverse complement.
TCTTGATTGCATACCTCTGGTGTCTTCTCATTCCTGCAACGTCACGTTCACCGGAAGTGCAACTCAGTTCCCATTCAAGTGAATGGGGTTGAGTTGCTATACCAGACACGGCCACTATAATATGAACAGTGCTGTGCCTGGTATGGATTGAATTGGCTGTGGGGATTCTGAGATTGCCTGCATTGTATATGCACAAGTCAGTGCAAAAGTGAGAAGAACAGAGCGGCCAGACATGATCGATACAATATGATTTGTTTCTGAATCATGTCCACCAAATCTTATAACAGTCACTGGACAGAATTCATTCTTTACTCCTATATATCTACCAAAAACGATGTTTTGTAAGCACACAAAAGTAAAAACACATTTAACCTTCACAGCCTACATATTTTCTAAATTACAGCTCCCAAGATGTAAATTAAAGGCCATCTCCACCCAAATGAAAAAAATTGGATGTGCTTGGAAGTGTAAAATAAAATATTACTCAGATTCTTTTCTTAAAACATCCTCTGCCAAGGAACGGTTTACAGAAAGTGTTAAGGCAAAATCGTCCATTTCAGAGCATTTGCCTTAAAAAACCCCATAGTGAATGATCATTCACATGGGAAGATCTACAGTCAATCAGCAAGCATTTTTATGCTTGCTGCAAATCAAATCAACCAACTAACAAATAAGTGTTAATTAGTTCGTTGGCTCATTTACATGAACTGATAGTCGGGTGGAGGACCAGTCTTGCTGTCTAAAAAGGCCGTAAATGGGGTATTCTGGGCATTTACTATTTATGACATATCCCGCCAACATGGACATCTTTCCTACACTCTGAGGGCATCGCCGCTGAGACCCCCACTGATCCTGAGAACAGAGGTTCCGTTTTTCCCTATTGAACTCTCTGCAGGCTTGCTGCACCCTACGCATTAAAGAGGAGATTGAATGGAGCGGTTGGCCAAACATGTGCTATGCTGCTCAATTCATTTTCAATGGGACTGCTGGAGATAGTCATGAATAGGAGCTTGACTATTTCTGTTATCCACACGTGGCCACCGCTCCATTCAATGTGACGTCACTACAGGTGGTAAAGCATCCATGTAGGGAGGAGAAGCAAATACTTCCCGGTACCCTGTTCTCCAATGATACTCCCACCAGTCAGACTACTAAGGTTAGGTGATCACAGTTAATTCTGGTACAGCCCCTTTAAGTGTTGTCACCCAGGTGATAAGCTAATCATGGCCAAATACTACCCCATTTAAAAAATGGACGACCATGTACGATACTGCCCTGCATAGTACAACAGAGCAAACCTTGCTCTTTGCAGTGGCACGCTGCCGTGGTTGAAAGGTAGAGTCCCAAGTGGCTTATGGACCTCTATGAGGTCCATAGGCCAAAAGTAATAACTGTTGAGAGATGAGGGCTGTACAACGCCCAGCAAATATCATGCTCCAGTCATATTCTATTATTATGCGTCTCTCCATGCTCAATGTCAGTTTAGATCAATTCAAGTGGACCACCACAATATTTAGAGCGGTTGTCTCGCGGCAGCAAGTGGGGGTTCAGCACTTCTGTATGGCCATATTAATGCACTTTGTAATGTACATTGTGCATTAATTATGAGCCAGACAGAAGTTATTCACTTACCTGCTCCGTTGCTAGCGTCCCCGTCTCCATGGCTCCGTCTAATTTCGCTGTCTTCTGGCGTTTTTAGACGCGCTTGCGCAGTCCGGTCTTCTGTCTGGTGAATGGGGCCGCTCGTGCCGGAGAGCTGGTCACCGCGTCATCATCGTAGCTCCGCCCCGTCACGTGTGCCGATTCCAGCCAATCAGGAGGCTGGAATCGGCAATGGACCGCACAGAGCCCACGGTGCACCATGGGAGAAGACCCGCGGTGCATCCTGGGTGAAGATCCCGGCGGCCATCTTGGAGAAGGAAGAAAGTCGTCGCAGAGCGGGGATTCGGCTAAGTAATATATATATATATATTTTTTTACCAATCCCTTGGGTTTGTCTCGCGCCGAACGGAGGGCCTATTGGAAAAAAAAAAAAAAAAACGTTTTGGCGCGAGACAACCCCTTTAAGGGAGTTAAACCATAATTGCAAGTTATTCCCTATTCATAGTATAGGGATTACTGCCAAGACCTCCACCAATCTCCAGAATGAGACCCCCTCCGATCAGCAAGTTATCACTTATTCTGTGGATAGGGAATAACTTTCTAAGTTGGGTACGAACCCTTTAAGGGGTTGTGCACTTTCAATAATCTTTTTTGGTCCTCCATTGTCAAACTATGCATACGGTGTCCTGATACTGTAACCCCCAGCGGTCAGCTGTAATTTGTAGGGAAACTAGGCCAGCAAGTGTACAATACACACAAGCATGGTTGGACAGCCTTTCTAGGTAAAGCTGAATAATGTGGTGCATGCATGGTTCCTGCAGGCTTGGCTTGTCTTGTATCCATCTCATTGGTTCATCGAGCACTGCATTGATTGGCTGAGCAGCACTCAAGAACCAATTAGAGCTATCGATTTATGAATCCCGTAACTAGGAAGTGATCTTCTGTGGGCGGCCGAGGACTGCAAGAAGCGTGCCGGAGCTCCGGAGAGCAGAGGGAGGGACCTGGATTGAGTCTGCTAGGTAAGCATAAGACATCCCCGAAAATAAGACCTAGTAGTGCTTCTTTTGGGGCAAAAATTAATATAAAACAAGGTCTTATTTTCTGGGAAATACGGTATTTCTGTATGGCAGGTGTACAATATCACTGCAGTGCCACCAAAGAAGAAATAAAGCACTACACCAGTTCCCGCTTAAATGGGTTTTTTGGTTGCTGAACAACATTTTCCCCATACTAACAACTGTGTTAAAATAACAAAAAGAGACGTACTTACCCGTCCTCTGCCGTGGGGATCCAGCACTGCAGGCGTACCTACCCGTCCTCTGCCACGGGGATCCAGCGCTGCAGGCGTACTTACCCGTCCTCTGCCGTGGGGATCCAGCGCTGCAGCTCCGCTGTCCTCTTGGTTTTTGTTGTGGAAGATGGAGTCATAGAAAGTCACTTGGCTGCTGCAGCATCACATTACCTAACTCCTGGCATCATGGCGTCCTGGGAATATGGGTGGTGACACCACAGCCTCTGGTTGACTGCAGCAGTGAAGTGACTTCCTGTAACAGTAGAAGGACAGCGGGGCTACAGGGCTGGATGCCTGCAGCACTTTTTGTTATTTTAACACAGTTGGCGGTACAGGGACAAGGTTGTCCGGTAACTGGACAACGCCTTTAAATCGATTGGTCAATCCAAATAACATCTGCAGAGTCCTCCAGAGCGACAGACTCTCTTTGTAGCGTCTCCAATCTAGCTGGTAGATGAAGGGAACCTCTTCATACACACATAAGATTCCCATACAAGGTATTTTACAATGGGGTTTCTTATCCAGGCAATCCCATTAACCCTTTGCAATCCAATTTTGGATTCAGGGTTTCCTAGGGGGTTCTCTCTTTCTGCCATTATACAATGGCGCCATCTGCTGGCTAGAGTCAGTACTGTGGTATGACAGAGCGGCCAGTAATATACAGTAAGAATACTCTGCCGGACGTCTTCCGACATCGAAGCTGTACAGCCTTCAATCAGAATGTCTTCAGACGTCAGACTGTGGATTGGAAAGGGGTAACACTACAATTAAAGACGACCTCTCATAATCAGTGACCATAGCTGACTGATGAAGAAGCCAAACAATAACTGGGTATTAGTTTGCCAATCCCAATTTCAACCCAACCAATTCACTCGACTTAACTGGCAGCTAAACCTTTTGCAGGTATCAAGAAAACAAACAAATTCACTTTATACATCACTTATAAAAGGCAAAATGTATAAGGTGACATCCAGAGAGGCATGCACGCCCGGTAAGCTGCCGGAAAGGTCAGAGAAAACAAAAAAGTTGTTTTTTCTTTTTTTAAGGTTTCATTTATACCACAGGAGAGAATGTAAAGAAAAGAAAAAAAAAGGACAAGTAATTGGGAATAGTAAAAATGTTTCTTTTTGGTGAAGAATGAAAGTGAGCCTTTGGCTTCATAACAAAATTTTGTCCTGGGACAGGAAGGACAGGAGGGTAGATTACTTGCAGTTCTCTGCAACCCTTCCAATCCACTGGTTTCGAGACTCATTTTTGGCTGTCCCAAGATGTTTGCAACAATGTTCAAACTAATGCGCTGTTCTGGTTGGCCAATCAGGGAGCAGGTCATAGTGCTTTATTCGTCTAAACCAGTGTTTCTTATCTCTAGTCCTCAGCGCCCCCCGACAGGTCGTTTTCAGGATATCCTATAGAAAGAACACCTGTGGCAATGTCTGAGGCACCAACAATAAGTACATCACCTGTGCAATATTGAGGAAATCCTTAAAACATGACCTGTTTGGGGGTGGGGTTGTCGTGAGGACTGGAGTTGGGAAACGCTGGTCTAAACGCTACCAATGTACTGTGGGGAATAGGTAGTCTGAAAATTTCATTGGCCATCTTGGACAGCCTGAAACCAGCACATCAGTGGGACGTCCGAGAAGAAAAACTGCAGGTAATATCCACCCCGGCCCGGGATGGAATTTTGTGCTGAAACCAGAGGGTCACTTTAAGCAGTTTCAACAGTAGGGGAAAAAAATGAAGAAAATTACAAAAAAGGAAGCAATTGTGGTGATTGACCTTCCAAGTCTTGGGAAGCTTCATATACATACCCTCTCCCTCTGAGTCCTAGAAAGTCCAACCCCATGGAGGAGAATCTAAAATTCAGGCAAAGGATAGGGAGGAAGAATTGGTCATGTCAGCAAACCAGGGAGGTAATCTATGTTTTTGAACTAGTAGTAAATGTTAAAGGGCCCCCTCCCCCCGAGTAAAACGCAAGCAGGACAATATCGATCAGTGTTTCAGTACAACAATACGTCCTCAACCAAGACGTGCAGACTAGATCAATAAACGCTGAGTTGCATTAAGTCTAAGGGGAAGTGTCATGCTATTTCGGATATTGCAACAGCTATGTCTGCGGGGACCTTGGCACATGGCTCATCCGCTGACAAGGGTGCTAAGGAAGGAGCCAATAGCTAAATTACTACCACAATATCCTTGACAAATCCATTCTGCTAAAAATATGCTATTTATTTAAGAAAGCTCTTTATAAATTTCAAAAAGGTCTACGTGTAAATTGTTTCGATGTCGAAGGATTTTCAAAAAATTTGTGTTACATTTTTCAACGTGGGCAACACATTAAACTCATTGTTTGCCCTTTCAAGGATGACTAAGTGTCAGGCTGCTAAAACAAACTAAAAGAAAAAAAAAAAAACAGAACAGTCCATGAAGTTGCCGATCAAAAAGAAGAAAAGCTCTAAAACTGTTTCAATTTGCCTGAGAACTCGTAAGGAGGTAAGCGACCAAACTTACTGCTCCTTCTCCACCACATTGCATTAGAGCATCTAAGCCAACAGTCCACCGGCAACCAAAGTTTCACCTAGTAGCCTTGATTAGAACATGTGATTATGGGATGGGGCAACCAAAGGAATGGCATTTTGACCCGCTGGTAAGACCATACCACAAACAATTCCTCAAAGTTTCATGGAGCAGCGTTAAATTGAAGGATGGATTTATGAAAAGTATACAAGTCAACGTTGATATGTCAGTGTACCCAGTCTCAAAGATTCTGAGATGCACTTTCAGTCTATCTCCACCTACTTCAAAACACCTCGAGGAGATAAAGATCTTCACATCCTCAGTACAAAGACAGAACTCAAAATCTATTTCCCAAGGTCTAAAAATTCAATATTTTACTGTTGACAGATATTTCAACATAGGCAGCCTGGCTTCTTGCATTATTCAAGATATTTATTAAAACTGATATATTTCTGAAAGGCATGAGTTCAAAACCACCATTCTGACAACTAAAAAGGACCACAAAAAATGTGAGAACTAGGCTGGAATATATCTGCTTTAAAGGAGATGTCCCGCGCCGAAACGGGTTTTTTTTTTTTTTAAACCCCCCCCCCGTTCGGCGCGAGACAACCCCGATGCAGGGGTTAAAAAAACCACCCGCACAGCGCTTACCTGAATCCCGGCGCTCCGGTGACTTCTCTACTCACCGCTGAAGATGGCCTCTTCCTCCGTGGACCGCAGCTCTTCTGTGCGGTCCACTGCCGATTCCAGCCTCCTGATTGGCTGGAATCGGCACGTGACGGGGCGGAGCTACACGGAGCTACACGGAGCCCCATAGAGAACAGCAGAAGACCCGGACTGCGCAAGCGCGGCTAATTTGGCCATCGGAGGCCAAAAATTAGTCGGCACCATGGAGACCAGGACGCCAGCAACGGAGCAGGTAAGTAAAAAACTTTTTATAACTTCTGTATGGCTCATAATTAATGCACTATGTATATTACAAAGTGCATTATTATGGCCATACAGAAGTGTATAACCCCACTTGCTGCCTCGGGACATCTCCTTTAAGCCTTCTCTGAGCCGGTTATCTTGTTATTCTGCATGGGCCCAGTAGTAATAACGACTCCCATAGTAGTTCCAGTAGTAATAACCCCCAATTGCACTCTGGCTGGGCAGCATTCCCTACAGGCATTCCACTTACCCGGCCTGCAGCTCCGATCCAGCAGCAGCCACGGCTGAGTCTAACCGCTGGCCTCTCCCCTTGGTGTCGACGCTTCAAACAGGATGGTGCACGCAGAACCCAGTGGCAGTAGAGACCAGAGATCACAGACTGCACTGCTGCTGCCAGGTCGAAGCTGCAGGCTGAGTAAGTGGAATGCATGTTAGGTTGCTGCATGGCTGGTGGGCCAGATAAAATGAGGTTTCGGGTTAGATTCAGCCAGTGGGCCTTAAGTTTGTGCTGTCACTGCAGGTGGGCTGTGGAATCCGTATCATTGCCCAGCGACCGCGCAGCATCATCTGCACTGTGCATATGCACCGGCAGGCACATCCGCATTACAGATGAACACTTCGGACAGGTAAGCAGGGGTGCACAGGGGTCATCAGCTGGGCACCAGGTCAGATTCCGACCTGGCCGTATGCATTCGGCCTTAGGCTGCCTGTCCACGGGCGTTATTGCATTGTGTTCCCCGCGGCGATAATCCGGCTGCAGGGAATGCAATGCATGCTTTCCATAGTGTTGCTATGGAAAGCACAGCCCACTAGCAGAGAATCATAGCGATTCTCCGCTCGCAGCTGGCAAATCGCAGCATGTTGCGAATTGCCACGATTCTCCACAGTGAGCCCATCTGTCAGATAGGCTCATGGTGGAGATCCATCTGCCGGCTCCTGCTTCCGTGGCGGAGATCCCCCGTGGGATACCGCAATGCCCGTGGACAGGCAGCCTGTCCACGGGCATTGACCAAATCAGATCTACTTGGGGTTAGGATGTCTGAAACTAGTCAATTTCACTAGTCTGCATTATGCAGATGAATGGGCCCTACCCATAAAAACTGCCTAGAGGGGAACAAAGAATCTCCTATCACCGTTACTGATGTTAATTAGAGGCTCCCTGTCACAGTTATAATAGAGGAGAATCCTCCTGACTGAATACTTATGAGCTGTAGCTTATTTGGAATATAGAAAGTAAGGATAATTAAACTTTCACCTATCAGGCGAAAAGCTCACATGGAATAGATGTGAAACGGAAAGTGAAAAATCTCAGCCTCCAGACTGTAAGAGATAGGCATCAGACAGGAGGCTGCACTGCATGGAAGTCACTGCAATACACAGTGGAGACCCTCCAAAGTAAAAGGGAATCAGGTGATGGGGGAAGGGAGAGGGGGTTCAAAAACTGACATTTTTTGTGATTAATCAACACTCGTGTGTGACTCTCTCAAATTGGTTGTTGCATAGAAAAAAAAAAGTAACAAAAAGTGGGGAGTAAATGACTTAATTTCACCTTTGGACATAAATGCTCAGTGCAGAATGGCAATCTTGCATATCGGGGTTGCCCGTTTACCACACAACATTGCTGCTATAGGTCCAACTGTCTTAAAAGAGCACAAAAAATAAATAAAGAAAAAGCAGTACTTCCCCCGTCTCCTGCCTAGGGGATCCAGCGCTGTTGCCCTGACGTCCTCTCAGTCATTGTGGAAGATGACGTCCCCTGACCACTAAAGTGTTACCATTGTGAACGCCAAGCATTATGGCGCCCAGGATGTGAGCGCTGATGCCAAGAAAACAGGCGGTGACACCACAGCCTTTGATTGGCTGAGGCAAGTCACGCGACTTCCGGTGACATCATCTGACGTCAACAATCACAGTGTTGGATTTCTAGAGTAGAAGATGCATAACTACTGCTTTTTGTGTTATATTATATAGCAATGGTGTTGTCTGGTAACCAGCTAAGCCCTTTAAAGTAACCAATGCAGAGGATTTACTTCTGGTCACTTTCATGAATTTAAAGGTCTGATTTAGGGTGGTTTCAACACGTGTTTTGGGGATTCCGTTCTTCTGCTCTGTTCGGAAAGCAGGAAAGGGGAATCCCCACAGCCGAGCGTCTCCGTCTCTGGACAGAGCCCATTGACTATAATGGAACCTGTTCGCTTTCCGCCAAGCTGCCTGGTTTTTGGAAGGAAGAAAAAGCACTACATGCAGCATTTTTTTCTTCTGCCATTTCGAACGGCATCTGTGAACCTCTGGCCGGAGGTTCAGGTGCAGATGTGAAACCGGCCTAATCTGAGGTGGGGCATAAGTTCTGAATATAGGGTCCCTTGATCCAATCACAAGACTAAGTCGCGTCCCAGGCCTATACAACACCCCCATTGTCAGCGCAAGGTAGGTGGAAATGTTGGTTTCTCATTTTACCGCGCATGCCCATTCACCTATTAAAATTGGTGGAGAGTATAGTTATTTGACATCTTACAAGAATTAACTGTTGGGACCACCCATTAATATCTGGTTTGGAGAAATATCAAGAAACAGATCCAAAACACCGATTTCTATGCTCCATAGCTGATGAAAGCCTGCTTGTCAAGATGGCATATTATGTCAGCGGTTTGTGGTTCGGATTACTGCATTCTCTAAAGTCCGTAGGCCTATGTGTTTTGGGATTCTAATGCAAAATCACATCTCCGGTTATGGAGATAAAAGCATCGCCTACGTGTGCCTTCAATCATTGCAAAGAATTAGCAAAAATGAAAGTGCTGCTTACAGAACAAACATACTATAAAGGAAAATCAAAAAAGCGCATCGCTATACAAAGTAATGACCCGAGGTATTGGAAAAGCTTCATAGAACGCCCTCAAAGCAACAAATGATTCCGCTTACACAAAAGCTTCAAAGTAAGACAGTAACAACAGCAACAGGGTCAAAAGTGAATGCAGTGACTACATAGCTGTGGTGTTTGGATAGTACATAACATACGCCCCACCCTACCCCAGCCCTGCATGCCCCGAGAGACTACTGAGCAAACTGCCTATGGACAACAATCTGAGATCTCCAGGTGACTAGCACCATCAGCACTATTTGCACAGCATTTCATAGGACTTATTACGATCGTTCCATAAAAAAAAAAAAAAAAAAATTATATATATATATATATATATATATATATATATATATAAAATTATCGTTCAAATCTGAATGATAATGGGTCAGTGTAAACACGGCCCATAATTGAACAATAATTTGTCACCCCCAGATCAGCTGTTCTCTGGGCTGCAGCACTCGTGCACTGAGTTGATTTCAGCAGGAAGCAGACAGCTCTGTTCCCACTGCAGTGGCCAGACTTAGTACTGCAGGGCAAGTTTCTATTTATTTTAATGGGAACTTGGCCAGCAATATCAAGCTGGGCCACTGCAGCCAGAATGGAGCTATCGGCTTCCTGCAAAAACTAGCACAGTGCGCCTGCCCAGAGAACACTTGATCGGCACTGGTCCTGTGCAACTGAACCCTATCAACTTACTACTGATGACTTATTCAGAGGGTAGGCCAAAAATTGTTTACAACTGGACAACCCTTTAAGTCACATCAGGACTAATACTCCATTTATATCCAGCGCAGGATTCTGAATTCTGCTTTCTCCTTAGAGTTTGATTCATGGTGGAAGCCGAGATTGCAGAACAAAGAGGTTTTCAAGTCTACCGACTGTCCTAATTTTTAGAGAATTATCCTACAAAACTGACCTTACGAGGCACGGGCATTTAGTCAAGGCAGTTAACAGAATTAAAATGGCCCATAAATGAGTAGTTAAGTATTTGGAGGTGTGTCTTATGCTAATTATACACAAAATACACAAGATACCTACGAGCATAAATGGTTCTGTTAGGAAAACTAGTTATGGGTCTAATAGCCGACACTAACAGTTAATACAGCAATAAATACAACACATACTAAATAGTTGGTCCACCAAAGATATATGGTCTATGGGAGAGTGTAAATACACTTGGGTGACCGTTCTCAGGGAGGTGAGGGGTGCTGGCTCAAGGTTACGTGCTACTAGAGAGGTCTAGCTATTGGCATAGATACCGTTTGATTTGGCAAAGTATCCATCACATGACTAACATGTAAAACATTAGATGCTATCTAGAATTTCAGGTTCTTGTACATAGACCAAAAAGTAGTGAATCCTGTTAGCAAGTAAGCAGATTGCAATACACAGTCAGTCACCACCGATATCCCCTCTGGAGAAATGGTGGCAAGCAACTGAGCCACAATGAAATGTGCTTGTGAGCCCATAGAAGTCAATGGAGCCTTCTCCAGATTTATGGGAGTTACAAAAATATCTGCGCACTATAGGGAGTGTAAATGACCAGAATTAGTGAATGGAGTGGTGTAACAAAATCCCCATACTTATGATAGGCAAGAGTCACACCTATTAAGGACTTATGACCCATTGTGCGGATACTCCATAAATACTTATTGGAATATCCCAGATGCCCGATAGCCAAAAATCTATGGCAAGTGGGATAAAGCAGGAAAGTTCTTTATTCCCCATTTATTAAAAGTGTCCATAAATTAGAAAATTTACTGTTGCTTGCTGCCACTAGAATGGGGTTGAAAGCATTACCCCATTGATTACATTCTATGGAGTTACATCGGTATCGGGACAGCAGACCGTATCCTAGGAAGAGCCAGGTGTTCTCTCCGGACTTGAGGTTTGAAGAATCCCTTAAAAGATTTGCTCTCCCCCCCCCCCACTCCCCTCTGCAACCTCCCGCTCACCCCCGGCGCCCCCCCCAAATCTTTTCACCCGAGTAGTCGGTTACTCGGAAAAAGTGGTGCTCGAGTGCAAAAACGCCCTAAACAAGTTCGCTCATCTCTAATCCTCACCAATCATGGCGTTTGCCACTATAATGTACGATTTATCTGCCCTTTTCAAAAAGGTGGCAAAAAAAAAAAAAATTGGGCAGGGTTGTGCCAATAAAGGTCTAAAAAAATGTCATGCCAATATATGCTCATGGCACACAGATTTTTTTTCTGGCTTTATTGGGCCCAGGATATACCAAATTTATGTGCCTCTTAATGAATTAGGAGCATTTCACACCAACATACTACAAATAAAGATTGGCGTATGAAAACTCAGTCTTAAATCTCCAAAGTCCACGCAGCTCTACATGAATAACTGGGCCTCTTGCCTGCATAGAGTACAGTAAGAGTACAAAGCCTAATTACTGTAAGCTCTTGGGTTACCAGACTGATGTTAATTCCACGCGGCCTCTTTTTTGTTCTAAAATGGCAGGTTTACAGTAAAATCTCTCAGTCATTAGACAAATCCTATACAAAAGCTTCTGAATCTTCATGTAGTAGAGAAGGAATTTGTAATAATTCAAGCGGGTGCCGGTGTCCTTTTAAATCCACGACTAATATGATATGATGGACAAGGAAGAAACAACATTTTGGGTAAAAGTGATCAGAAAAGTGATCAGCAGGTCCCCTGTGATCAGCCCTAATATGTGAGGAACCCCGGTAGTACAGAATTGATCAGTTTCCCTACAGCGCCACCACAGGAAAAATTAATCACTACACGGTACCAATTCTTATCAATGGAATGTCCTTGCAATACAGGAAAAGAAGGTCCTCCAGAGGTCGAGATGGCTAGCAAACCTTCATTTGGTTGTTTGACTCAGCAATTCCTCAAGAAATATGGTGAAACGACTTGCTGTTAGAGTCCATTCAATTAAATAAAAAGCCATTGTAGGAATTTATCTGATCCGTTCTGTACACCGCAGAAAAGGTGTTTAGCCTGAGGACTATTCAAGAACACCAAAAATCAATGTTTATAGAGACAATATTAAGCATTTCAAAGGGCAGAAACGAACAAGGCACCAGAAACAACACAACGGTGGTTAATAAAGATACCTACATTTCCTACAGATAATGACTGGACCCAAACAGCATCCTAATAATCCTGTGACCCATGCATTCCTGGCAGCAGAGACCCATTACACCAGCCAAATACAACAATCGAGACTAGTACAGATTTAGTCAAGAGCAACCCTACTGGAAGTCAAGTTTTTGGAACTTTCTATGCAATTATATCATTGGGGTCTCCACTATTTTTGTCAACCTAGTTAAACCCCAAGTACCATCGGCAGACTAAACGAACATGAGCTACACCAACACACATTTTCTATAGAAAGAGTTACACATCACATCGGAGCTGAGGTGTTGGTTAGGAAGGTCTTCTAATTGAGTGGACTAGAATTTTCAAATCATTTAACAGAACAGAGTTGCTCATGCTGCCTAAAAAGTCCAACTACTACAGTTACTACAAAGTACAATTATGCCTTTCTTATTGTATCACAATAACATGATGCCATGGGAGATATGGTGACTCAGTAGTAGGTAGATTTACCTTGCAGCAAGTCACTCCTAGATAAGGATCCAATCAAGGCATCTTCATGTTCTCTTGGTGACCAGGGCTTCTTAACTATTTGGTTAGATTCTTTGGCTTCCTATGTAAATCAGCCCTTGCATGCACGTTGGGTTAGACCCATTCCTGCATGGAGTCTGCATGTATGTTCACCTCCTGCTTATATGCATTTCCTCTAGAATATAAACACTGCTAGGCAATTGGCTTCCTATGAAACGGACCAAAGGGTTTGTCCGAAGGGGTAGACCGTGACTGACTCAAGTGACTACAAACTGTATGGAACTATGTGTTAGTGCTATATAAGTAACAGCAAAACAGGTTGTCTGACCCAACAAGAACTGCAGGATAGACAAAGAATAAGTTGCATTTCTTGGCGAACTATGCAAAATCTGTAACAAGACGTTTCCCCGAAAATAAGACATCCCCTGAAAATAAGACCTAGAGGTTTTGCCGAAGTGCTAAATATAAGGCCTCCCTCGAAAATAAGACTTAGCTGTGTCCCTGCTGTGCGAGTCTGCTGTGATGAGCTCCCCCTGGTGGCCGGAAGCTGCAATACCGTCCCTGCTGTACAAATAAGACCTAGCGCATCTTTGGGAGCAAAAAATTAATATAAGACACTGTCCTATTTTGGGGGAAACAGGGTATACAGTAGTGTCTACCAATATGCCAAAGGGGATTCTGCACCCCCTTGTACACCAGGACATTTTGTTTCAACTGTTAACTATGTGCCCCCAATAGTTTAGTTAAAAATACAAGTCAAAAACAATCCCATATTTTCACTTTGATGGAACAGGAGTAAATCATATGTCCCATTACAAATTTATGGCGGTGGACGAAGAATCGAAAACCCAGAAGTGTTACCTATGAAAAGTGGAAGCAAAGGGAAAGCCCAACTCAACGCTTCTCGTAAACCCATACGGCAGTCTTAAGAATTCCAACATATTAAATTAGGGGATCCAAGCAGAAAAGATTAAGCCGCAAAGCCGACGGCATCAAACTTCAGGATTAAATTGTAGAAATAAAGATACACGGGGAGAACTGTGTTGTCTGCGTAACATATTGGTTTGGTCCAAAATATTGAAAATGTTTAAGAGTTTGTGCATCACTGTGCTCCCCATAAGGTTAACCAGATCCTGGACGACTCTATATAATGGGACAACTCCCATGACACACGTGTTGTGCCATGTTTATAAACACCCACACCCCATGTTTTTTCCATTTATGAATCTTGCGTCCCAATAGGTGCTTTACATGCCTGGACTTTACCAACACGACCACCGTTACAGCTGGAAGTCAGCCAACCAATATGACCTGCCCGTTTTGCTGGATACCCAAAGCTCTTTAGTGGGGACGGGCATATTTTTGGCACTGACCCATCAAACACTCACCACTAAGGAGCTGCATGAATGTATATAGGCCTGATGTCAAGCACCTTTACATGTCTGGTAAGATTTTATGATTTAATGACTGTGTAACCTGTGAAGATCCTAATGCAAATTCTGTAACAAGTCTACACCAACATAGAAGGGAGTTCTTTACTGTAAAAGCAGTGAGACTATGGAAATCTCTGTCTGAGGATGTGGTGGTGGCGAACTCAATAAAAGAGTTCAAGAGGGGCCTGGACTACTTTCTTGAGTGTAATATTACATGTCACTGATTACTTAGGAAGGGTCGGGATCCACAGAGTTATTCAGATTACCAGATTGGAATCAGGAAGAAACTTACTCCCCCTAAAAACTGGCTTATACCTCAAAGGGTTTTCTGCGTCACTCTGCCTAAATGGGTAATAGCCGAACTAGATGGACATGTCTTTTTCAGCCTTACACACCGTCTTACTATGTGCCACTTATAATATGCCTCATGTGCACCAGTGTCTGGTACGTGGCAGATGAGGCCATCAGGGCCCAGGCATGACTGCTAGCTATAAACACTTTATAGCTACACTTCTCTACACAGATCATGCCATTTGTACACCCTATATATCACTCATTAAAGGGAACCTGTCACCTCTGCACATGCACCATAAACTAGAGTTATGGTGCTGTTTGAGGTAGGTGACTTGGAACCGGGGGATGTAAAATTTTTCTCATACTTGCCCACTTCACCCACTCCCATGCTGCCCACCGGTCAAGTCCACCAGTGGTTTGAAAATTTTTGCAGACAGCCGTGCGCACTCTCCCCCATAGACTTTTGGCAGACAGTACAGAATCAAGCGAGTATACAAAAAAAATACATTACTCTGCTCCCTATCCCCTTCCCAAACCACAGATTACTTTATGATGCTGTTCGGACATTACAGGTTCCCTTTGACTTCTAATGCATTAACCTACAAATCTCACGTTTCATGACGGTGTGCGAGATCGAAGTCCACCCCCCCCCCTTCCCCCCAAGTAGCTGAAGACCATATTTGAAAAGGATGGTGCAAAAGTGAAGCCGATTTTTTCATACATGATCTGACATGAGAAGATATAAGAACTCCAAGTTTTTCATGCACCTTACAACATTCGATGTGGGCAGTGTTGGTGACACTAGATGACCTAAAACACCACATCATCGCTGCAGTGCCGGGATGTGTCTGGGCAGAACTGGACTATCGACTTGGCATTGGCCATGACACCAATACCACCAACATCGAACATCTGTAAGGAGCGATAGAAACTTGAAGACTTCTTCTATCTTTGCATCTCATACTGGCTGTTGTATGTGGCTTCATGTATGAAGAAAATCAGCCTAATCACACCTGCGGCAGGGATGCCCCTCCGTTCGGGGGGCAAGAAAGGGGTATCCCTGCGGCTGAACAGTTCCATCTCTGTATGGAACCGAACTCCACCAGTCGTACCCCATTAACTATAATGAGGTCCTTCCACTTACCACTTGGCTTTTGGAGAAAAAGTACTTTTTCTTCTGGTATACCGTGGTATTTTCTTCGGAGGTCCAGACAAAGATGTGAAAGCGGCCCTAATTTTGCATCATTGTTTTTGAATCAACCTGTTTGAGAGCCCCCGCTGGACTTTGACCTCACCGATACCAAATTTGTTCAATGTAAACCGATAATCTACAACGTTCACATTCATCATCTCTAATCTAAAGTGCTCACTTATAAATCATTAAGCCTTTAATGAATGAATGGCATTTCACATGCTACCTGTACGGACTCGCACACTCCTATTTACTACGCCTTTTATCATGCACATAAAAACATTTTCAGTTCCCCTGCCAAATCAATGCCGCACCGGTATATGATAATTAATGCAGATCCTTAGAGGTCTATCCAAAAAGACGACCTTCTCAAACAAACCATGACTCCGCAAAGTGAGAGTCCCTGGTATAAGGTAAGCTCTACTAAGTGGCTGCTCTTGTATACACGTCAAGTACAAGTGATTTGCTTTACCTAACCTACATGCACCTCTCTGTGCTCCAATGCAGGAGAGACGACTTTGTCATTCAGTACAAGTCTTGGCGATCTCAAGCCGTGGCGTTACATAGGATTACAGGTACACCTATGTTAAGCAAACATAAGGTACAAACAGTGTAGCACCAACCAATTAAATATCAAAGTCAGCTCTGCTACATACCGCTAAGCAAAGTAAGGAGGGGGGTAAAAAAAAATAACAAACCTCACAACTTGACGGGGCTAAAAAAAATAAATAATAATTATGACAAGTAACCTACCAGGTTTCCCTTCCTCCCTGTCTGACTTCATGATGGTAATTAATCCTTCCAGAAGCAGGAGAGTGCTCCGTCACAGTTGGCTCTCCGCTCCTCCCAGCGCTACAGGAAGTGCTGTTTGCTTTACCTGGGCAGCCAGGAATTTGACCCACACACAGGTTGCTGTAGTAGAACGGATGATGTCAGCACGAGGCAACAGGATCGGGCGGGGATTGATCTCCTGCTAGACTGGCAGCAGGCTTGGCTTTCAGTCTGCTATGCTTTCCAGCCGAGGTGGCACTTCATTACATCTCACCCATCTTGTGCTACAAAAGCTTAATCCTTTGACTCTTGCACTGCTGGAAAGGATCAATATGCAAAGCACAGCAATGGAATACCAGTTATGTATATAGCAACGATACCTACTAAACTGGAAAAGCCGGATACCAACCAATACGAACTGCCATTCCAGACCCTACTGGGTTGGTCACTTTCCCAAAAAGTCCTACATGCTAAACAGAATTTGGTAGTCAATCATAAAAGGTACGGGATGCATCACTATATGACTAGGCAGACTTTCCAGTCAAAGCTCCTTGGAAAGTCGAGAGGACAACCCCTGTGCATAAGAAAGGACATCTTCATCAACTTCCAGTTTCCCAGAGACCAAGGCAGGAGGAATTTAAGACTCAACTATAGGATACTTTACTCAACCATACATTTACCATATTACCATCACGGACTAATTCCCCCTTTACATTACGAATAAGCAGTGACACTATTGGTTGTAAAGGCCGCAATAGTATCCTTTAATAAAGGGGTATTCAGGAGACTATATTTTTTCAGGTTTTCACCCAACCACTGAATAGGTGAAAGTTGATAGATCGAAGGGGATCCAACCACTGGAAACCCCACCAAGCCTGAGAATGGGGGTCTGGTTGGTCTCCAAGGGAATGGAGAGGAGGTTGAACAGGCGCACCACTGCTCTATTCATTTCAATGAGCGCGCTGGAGAACACTGAACACTTTGACCTCCACAATCTCCAGCACTCTCACTGAAACAAATGGAGCAGTGATGCACCTATTTTTTATATATATTCTTTATTTTTGATTGGTATGAAAAATATGGGGGGGGGGGGGGGGGGGGGCGGTACAGAAAAGAGAAATCAGGGTAACACAGGGGATAATCACAAATAAAATAGACAATCAATATACCTAACAAATGGAACAGTGACAGCTCTGATGAGGGTACCTCGAGAGATGGCCTCTGACAGGTGGGAGCCGGGTATATAGTGTATAACGGGTTAATGCGTCGATAAGGAGAAACCTCGTCTGTTAAGGGGTAGTGGTGGGTTGTGGGGATGGGTTTTGAATAAAGGAGAGCCAGATGTTCCAAAGGTTATCATGTCTCGTTGGGTCCCTAGCTCGTTTGGCCTTGATTTTCTCAAAGGAACAGATCGTATTCACTTCTTTGTACCATTCCGATATGGAGGGGATGGTACTGTTTCTCCAATACCTTGGGATTAGGATCTTAGCTGCGTTTATGAAAAATGGGAGGAGTTTGTATTCAGCTGTGAGGCCTGGGGGAGCTAGGTTTATAAGAACAGTCTCAGAGGTGAGGGAGATGTTGGATTTGAAGATAGTGCTTACCACCTCTCCATTCCCTTGAAGACCAACCAGACCCCCATTTTCAGGATCGGTGGGGGTTCGAGCAATCAGACCCCCACAGATTTATCAGTTTTCACCTATCCTGTGATGGGTGAAAGCTTGAAAAACATTTAGGCCGGCTGCACACTGCGGAGCTGGATTCCGCATGTGGTCTCCTGCAGCGGAATCCAACTCTGACCCCGTCCAGCGACCCCATGTACCCGCTTTATCTGTACTGCGGATGACCGCGGATACACACGTTTTTAGAAAGGAAAACAAAAAATGTTTGTCCCACGCCATTGCTAGGCAATGACATGAGTACCTGCAGCCTATAAGCAACGTCAATTGCGGATGGGCTGCGGGTCGGAAAGCTTCTATTGACTTTAATGGCGAATGTCCATAGCAAAATAGAGCATGCTGCAATTTTTCCTCTGCTAGTTTCCGCTACTGTGAAGGAAAAAAAGCGATTTTACATACCTTCCAATGCATGCCATTTGCTATGGATCCTCCATGCGGACACGACCATGGATTCCACAGTAAAAATCCAGTCGTGTCAAGTCGGCCCAAGTCTCCATAATACACCTTTTAAATCTAACGCTTCATCCACTGAATAGCAAAATTCAATAACGTACTAAGTAGCATATAATCATTTGCACATAAAACCATGAAATTTTCAAAGAAAACTCCCTGGAGGCATCTCCAGTATCTCTAACAATTGCTCCGCCATACTCCGCAGTGCACTTAAAAGGGAACCTGACATTAACTATAAGCACCAGAAACTAAAGTTATGATACTTATAGTCTAGGCGAGTCAGGGGATCCTATTTTCACACTCACTCAGCTCTCCCCACATCCTCCCCAATCCTGCGCTGTTCTCCAGCAATGACCATGTGCGTACAGACTGTGTGACTTTTCAGAAGGCTATGCACACAATGACTTTGCCGGGGGACTGGGTGAGTACGAAAACGGGCTTATTAAACCCAAAATAGAAGTAATACAACTTAGTTTATAGTACCTATATAGTTGGACAGGCTCCATTTAAACTCCTTTACTCTTGGCTGCAACCACTTGACCTAACGGCACCCATACCGATATGCAGGCAGTGCGCCGTTGGGAACTCCTGAGGCCCAGAACTACGACCAGGAGGCCAAAACATCTGTATACATAAACCACTAGTATTTAATAATTACCGTTTTCATACATAATAGGTCATGAATTGGCTCCAAAATATTACCTCCAAGGATCCTTTCCTGCCACGTCTGATGTTCTAGTACTATCAACTCACCATACCAATATTAAAAACATTATTCCGTTAAGTCAACTACCTCTATAAAAGGCAGGTGGGTGGTTCTATGCTTCTTAATGCCTAAAAGGTCTCTCAATTCCTCCCCCTTATCCAACCCCACAATCTTCATTCTTATGCTATCCAAGCTACATCTTTTGCTCTTAAAGCTACTGTGCTTGGTATTATATAATTAACCCCTTCCACTTTTATACTACCTACAACAAAAAAACAAGAAAAAAAAAAAACAATTAACCCACTCCTTTCCCAATTAAAGAGTTTTCCAGGACTACACTATTGATGACCTATCCTCAGGATAGGTCAACAGTTTATTGGTGGGGCACGCCGTTTGGGATCCCTGCTGATCGAAAAGTCCACGGCATTTAGGTGAGCAGCATGACCACTTCTCAGGTCTGTGAGGTCACACAAATTGGTCACATGGCAGGAGAACAGCTCAGTCCCATTCAATCTGCAATAGCAGGCACATCTGCTATACCATGTACAGCACTTTGAGTGGTGTGGAAAGAAATAACGGAGGCGCTCACCCAAATCCCATTGACATTTTAATCAGTTGGTCGTCAGGGATCCCAAGCGATGGGCCACTGCCAATCAACTATTAATAATGTATCCGGAGGACAGGTCATCCGTAGTATGTTACTTGGACAGCCCCCTTAAAGAAAAATGTACTCTTGACTAAAATAGCACATATGTAGTCATACATATATTTTTTAATGCTTATAAATCCTATACACCGCATCAAACATGGTGGTGTAATACATCCCCAGCAATAAGGTGGATGGCTCAGGTGTTCATTGAATCATAGAGCCTCAAGGTCATGTAAAGGCATAGTATTGCTTTAAAATTGAATGCTAGATGTGCCGTTCCTTTATTAGACGCATAAACCTTTATTATTGCCTTCAGGATTTCTGAAAGCCTTTACACCAAAGATTGCTGAAAATGATTTCTTGCATCTACCAGGAGTAGACGCTTCGCTAATTATTATTAACCTTTACCAATAAAGGGCCTTCACAAGGCAGTGCGGTGCAACAGGGAGGTGAAGCAAGCGCACGCCGATTGCTCTAAACATGTACCTCAAGGCATAAAGATGAAATGCTGGATGGACTTTTTATTTTAGGAGAATGCAAAAGATAAATGAAAGTCAAACCCACTGCTTTTAAGGGCCGACTGCTAACTAAAGTGTATGGGGAGCATTGCTCTAGTACCAGCTACCAGTTGTGGATCGAATGTACGAAGGAGAGCAGTATGGGTTAACGACGATCAACCGGAACGCATAGACACCACTTCAGACTAATATAGCATTTAGGAGATAAAAACTGTGAAAATTAGGTCTACCAATCAGACATAGGAAATTGTACTTTGTACCCCCTCTGTCTTGTTTTGGGCACAAAATGGTTTTTAAAGTGGTGGTCAGGTAAAAAAAAAAAAATCAGACAGCTCTAATGAAAAAGAAAAAAAATAAAATCTCCCTTTCTGGAGGACCCAGCCTCTCTGTGCATTATTATAGACTGCCCACTGAATTCAATGAGCACCGTGTAGTACTTTATTTGCCCTGTAGTAGTGCTGTAGAGAAACTAAACACTTGCTGATACATTCCCTAGTAGAGGATTCTTGATTGGTTGGATTACTAGTAATTTCGTATACCCATTGATAGACTAGTCTACCAAAAATATGTTTAACAAAATGGAATTGCCCACATAACCCAAGATGTTCTGTGGTAGCAGCATCTTTCTAGGTGTGTGATTTGTCTTGATCATAGGAATTGTCAAATCTCAAGAGAAGTACAGTAATTGCTGTAAAGATGGAGAAGGCAAGGTTTTGATGGCAACACGTGTCACAGTACTCTGTAACTCATCCCATTGTGATCCATGGTCAACCTACTGGATTACACCAGTCTCTATGAAGGTGATGCAATGGTGGCACCACCTCACAGTCAAAAACTGACAACTCGCAATGGTCATCATATAACACAAAAACTGATCAAGTGCCCATTAAAGAAATGCTTGGCCCCCATAGTCTTCCCTTGTGTTTCTCAGCAATGTAAATACGAGGGCTCTTCTGACCTAAAAGCTCCTTTCCAGGGCATGCAAGAGTTCTTCGTAACTTTTTGCTTTTGACACAGTGTATAATAGACTATGTAGTATACAGGTTCCCTTTGCTCTTGGTACCAAGAGTTTGCTTATCTTCAGAGATTAAATACGGGTGCTGGTATTCTGTTACTGGTAAACAAAACCTTGCCTATTAAAACATGAACAAACACGGTCAGCCCCTCGTTCATAAGGCGAATGCCTCAATATTATTCACCAGCAAAAAGTTCTCAAGGGGGTACTTTGCATTTATTGAAGCAGATGTAGTTGCTGAGCAGAATGATCTCCTTCAGTGTTTAGCTGTGGTAGCGTACTGACTGAGCAACCAACATAACCTCTACTGGACCCTCTACGAAGGAGCAATGCTTGGCGGGAACGATAAGCAATACGGCCTGTTCGCATGACATATGAACGCGGCTAGCTCTGGCCTGCTGGTGACCATCTTGATCTGCCCATTTGTTGAACTCAAATGGGTATTAAAACGTTCCTGGATCACCAACCCCGGAGTGACTCAATATGTGGTCTAGCCTTATAAGCTTATGCGCCATACAACGGGAACACCTGCAACTGGCTTTTGCCCAGGCGCACCTAGTCTTCTACAGTCTGCTGATAATTGCTGCCCAGCCAGTAGCAACCTTCCTTCCTACTGACCTATCTCTACCGTACCTCTGTTCACACGAATAGGGAAATCTAATTTCAACATACCCAGATCTTCTTACCAGACCTCTACTGTTGGGTTGTGGAGAGTCAAGTGGCCCCCAAACACTTTAGGCTCTAATTACATCTCTGTTGGGATGTTCGAATCCCCAACTTCAGTCACAAATGCTAAGAAAAACAATATTGCAGCAAGTAGCAGTATTTCATCCAGTAAAACTATGGACACCCTAAAAGAAACCCAATGAACCCCCTTATAGCCCATGCGTTCTGTCGGGCGCTGTTGGCGTCCATCAATATGATGGATCCGGTACACTGCTATTTTTGCATTTCTTTATCTATGACGGAACTGAACAATGGAAATTTCAATGGGAGGTCTGAACAGGGTGTTAGACGGTTGGCTATAACTGCCAATTTCATCCGAATCATTCAAATTCAATCTAATATCAGGTTATGTAAAGTACAATGTAATTTGCAGGCGCTATATAAATAAATGGTGATTAACTTGCATGGGCATCCCAATTCTGCCAATTTCACTAAATACCGAAATCATATTCTCCATAAGCCACATTATGAACATACAATTAGTCATACTTCTTCATTTAAGCTCTGGAATTTCTAACAATGGCTTTTTTGTGTATTCTATCATTAGTGGAAAAAAAGTATTTTTAGAAAAGAATGACCAGAATTCTCATAAATATTAATCATGGTAACCGCTAATTTACGCATCAATCTGTTCAGTACAGAAATAGACGACCCATTACTGTTAGATCTACTTTACAAAAATGTATTCAACACATGCAATCAATTTATATTTTACAACTAATTGCCCAGGAACGCACTGACCAATCGCGCAATTGTTTCCTGCACATAAACGTTAGAGAGACTTTGAGCAGAAGTTTAACTTTGGTGTCTATCTTGGTTTCTCCGATCAGGGTCATCACACGGGCTACTTAACACTAAAGGCCACTCTCATACACTGCTTTTTACTGCAATTCGGATGGCGCCATGCTAGTCATGGTGTAACGCTCCTATTGACTTTAACGGAGCCTCTCAGACCTGCGCTTGATTTTCGAATGCTGTCTTATTTTTCAGCGTTTTTTTTTTTTTAAACATACCCCAGTCAAAAGGATTGGGTGCGTTAAAAAGTACTGTCAAACACTGTGCCATGCATTCAAAAACGCAGCTCGAAATCACGGTAAAACGCTGCGGTTCCGTACAATCCATTCAATACAATAGATTTCATATTTGCGCAAGTTGCGTGCATTGCACAAAACTCGTATGAGAATATCGCTTGTGTGAATAAGTCCTTACCCAGGGCCATCTCATTCAAATGGGGTTGTCATAATCTGCATAAAGAAGAATTTTCCTCGGCTGGATAGAACAGCTGTCACCATCAGGAAGAAATAGGTCAGGAGAACTCCTAAAATCTGATTTGTACAAGCGCAATTAAAGTGGCTGTCCCATCTGGACAAGTATTTTTCTAAATGGAGGCTTGCTGGTGGTCATCCAATCGTTGAGGGTCCAGCAGCTGAAACTAGGAGCAATTAGCTATCAGGGAAAGTGAATAGCTTCTATAGATGACATGTGGTACTCCATGCCCCAGTTCTCTAGACCGGAAGCCAATATATACTGCAGCTCTCTGCTCTAATAGAGGGGTCTTCATCTATGATGACCATATGCCAGAGAGAGTGTGTGAGGTTGGAGATGACACTTAAAATATATCTCCAGCCATATATAGAGTTGTGCTTAAAGGTTCCCCATACGCATTAGGATTTAGTTGTCCAAACCCGCAGATAACAATGGGGTTGGACGGATCTTTAATGTGTATAAAGGCCACTCAACCCACCCATCCTTTGCCCAACATATGATGTTAAAGGAAAAATGGACCAACACCCCATCCTTTTAATTCCCTGGAGACAAGTCAGAACCAGAGCTGTCTGCTTACCTCACTAAACACATCAATGCCTGGCCAAGCTGAATGTTCATGTGTATGAGGGAAACTGCTGTAGGCCAAATGATCAGTTGACAGTCGTTGAAGGTGTGAGTTTTACCTGCAGGCCTGATATGGAGAGCTCTGCATCCTGCAAATCTTGTTCACAGATTACACGTTTTTTAATTTTTCTTCTAGCCCAGACCGCCACCACAGTTGCTCAACACAAGTTTCAGAGCTCAATACTAGTAAACCATCATGTGAACAGGGTTCACTGCCTTGTGTCAATGACCAAGGTGATATTTAATTGACACTGGGTGGTATAGACCGCCCACTTGATACTAGACTAGTATTGGACTCCAAACAGAACATGAGCAAACAGGGAAGTGGGTAACCTGAATCTAAAGATTTTGGGTATGCTTTAACAGTGTTTGGAGGTTTATTATTGCCTTCCTCTGGATTCAAAGGCAGAACTGGATGGACATATGTAGTTTTTAAGCCTGATACAAATGTTACACTTTGTGAATAAAACAAGTTCCGTTTGTTCAACACTAATACATTGAAGGAGAAGTGCCATAAATACTCCTATTTCAGCATTAAGCCCGTTCAGGGAACTGCTTAACTTTAGAGAAGTTCCAAATAACATGAGACATGAATATAACACAGGAGCAGCTACAATCGTTCAGAGAATAAAGCAGAATTCCAGTTGACAATGGTCTACCCAGTATATATACAGCATGTCCGGGAGCAGGATTGTTACTGGGAACTGTGGTTTGTTAAGCCCTAGCTCAAACATTCAAAGAGTTTTGGAAAGAAAAATCATTGGGAAACCACAAAAGCCAGAACAGACCCAGAGAAGGAGTTAGAGAGGTTTGTCAAGTTATATGGTGCCAACAATAACACAACGCCAAAAAAGCCTGTCAAAACAGTATAAAAACTTGTATCATAAAACCAGTTGGAAAGCAAAAAAAAATAAATAAAATTAAACATAAGGAAAGTCACGGACAAGGTGTTTTGGTAACAACTAAAGCATTGTCTCATCACGAAAACCCTTCCAAATGCTCTATTATGGCATATGGATTTCATAGAGAAGGGTCCACTCAGGACGCTGCATGCCGGTACTGCTGCATTACCTGCCATTCGCCTTAAAAACTGTGCTCTACATTAATAAAGGTTTTTGAGCATCATTTTTGTAAGTCTCTATTTGCCGTCCATTCAACCCAAAACCAACCCTGTATGCAAGAGCAGTTCATGCTGCAACAGCTAGTAAGCCAACCAGGGAATCCAGTGAGACTCAAAGTTGCCTATGTATGGGTGACCAAAGTCAAGTCCAAAGCTGCCCTTCCAAATCCAGGTAAACGAGGAAAATACTGGAAGTGAGGGGGAGGGAAGCAGAGACAGCCCCGGCCTATATATAAATGGTGGATCCAAAGTAGGCCTACCTGAAACTGATGTTATACTTCTTCCCCTATTGCCCATTTAGCATTTGCCCCCAAAAGGGAAGTCTTAAGTAAGATCTATATATTATGGAGTTATTAATAAAGAGATTCTCCAGTATACAAGTGAAGGCTGAAGATTCCCTCAATGACTTATAAAATAAGTCAGCCTAGAGCCTGGCCATTGAGCAAACAACCAAAAGACGTGTGAAGAGGGCTATAGAGATATTTAGAAATAGTCATGGAACTGATAAAAATTTCTACCACTAAGCCCGATTTCACATATGTGCCGGAAACTCTGGCTGGAGGCTCCCCCACAGATCACGCTGCATATACTGGAAGAAAAAGAGTTGCATGCAACGCTTTTTCTTTCATCCAAATGCTGTGCAGCTGGGTGGTAAGCATACGGACACCATTATAGTCAAAGGGGTTCATCAGGGGCTGTTAGATTCTGTCCAGAGATGGAACGGTTTGGCCGCAGGGATTTCCTGATCCCCAAACGGAGCAGGAAAGCGGAATTCTCAACGCAGGTGTAAAACCACCATAAGGGGTGTCCAAAACTCAGTCCCTTTCGTATGAGGGTGGGGCATGGAAGGCTTAGGAATATTGCAACATTCTATCCCGATTGTTAGATCAGGCCCAACACTCAGATTGTATGGCCAGTATTAGCTTTTAGGGCAGAGCGGAGCCAGTGATCATTCTGCCCCATCCGCCTCCATTCACAACAAACAGGCAGTAGTTCATGAATGAACCACTGGTTGTTTACACGGGCCGATCCATCATTCAGTTTTTTGCATGCAGAAACTGAACGACGAATGAGAAGCGAACAAAGTCTTGCTCGTCGTTCAGTCAGGGCGTGCCTTTACATTGAACAATGTATTGGCTTGTGTAAAAGGGCCCTAAGCCTGGGTTCCTACAGGGCAGAATCCTGCCGGAAATCTCACGGTTTGGCCACAGCGAAAAAACGCAAAATTTTCGCTGGGAAAGCGCTACTTCAAAACCCGCAGCACTAAGCTGTGGTTTTTGGAGCGGCATGGTAGCATGTTTTTCCGTTGCGGCCGGCGCTCCCATAGATAAAAATGTGACATGCTGCAGCAGGGGAATCTGCGCCACAGCGCCGGCTTCTGCCGCGATGGATTGGCCATCCCATGTGGACGAGATTTTTGACAAATCTCGTCTAGATGGCTGGCTAATCCCGGCAGGAGAGCTGGTCACACAGGTCTGCAAAGGTGGGAAATCCTGATTATCCAGGCTGCAGTTAGATGCTAAATGCTGGATACTGTTTGCGCACCACAGGGAGTGACCGAGTAACAAACGAAATCTTATTTTATGTTAATTATACGAGGCACGGAGTACAAATTATAGGTGTATAACTTCTCTACTAGTCAAAGTAGAGCAATGGGATGTTACTTCCAAGTACTGTTGTCTCCAAGTTGCTTTTTTCTTTTTTTTCTTCTTCTTCACACCACTGCATTGCAGACCTTGAGATATCTGCTCTTCGGTAACAACCCCTTTCAGATAGCTGATCACCATAGCAGAACCCAATTTCTTCAGGCGTAGATCCCAGAAAACGATTGCTAGTTTTGTTGGCTGAAGGTAGACATTTCCTCTATGGTAGCCAATCAGGTGAATGGTCATTATAATACATGAGAAGTCTGATTCAGTGAGAGTGTGACCCCTGCAGCTCTGGCTTATAGAAGATATTCCAAGCAGGAAACCCCACTAGGATAACAAAGTTTATAAATATGGCATATTACCACATGTGGGCTACAGTTTCCATACATGGCAGTGTTCGAGAGACCTAGGGGTGAGCGCCTTAATCCTGCCTTTGCTGTGGAGCGGCACACTGCCCCCTGCTGGTGTGATAGTCTGGGGGGCATCACATATGACAGTCGATCCCCCCCTAGTGGTGGTACAAGGGACAATGACAGCTCAGCGATATGTTTAGGACATCCGGCAGCCACATGTGTCCCTCTCATGGCGGCTTCCAAGAGGCATTTTCCAGCAGGATAATGCTCGGCCGCACACACAAGGGGGTCACAGCAAAGCCTCATGACAATGTTACACTTCCATGCTGCCCGGACGCCAGATGTAGGCGTCGTTCACACAGGCGAAAAAGTTGCGGGATTTTGTCGCAACGCTACAAATCGCATGTGTGTGAAGCCTATGCTTTCCTATGGGTTAATGCACATGTGTGTGAAGCCTATGCTTTCCTATGGGTTAATGCACATGTGCGGTTTTGTAGCTTGTGACAACCCAATACAAAACCTCGTGGGTCCCGCGATATGCACATGACTCGTGAGGTTTTGCAGTCCATGTTTCCCCATGTAGCCTTCCTCTCCATTGCATCGCATGAAAACACAGTTTTCGTATGGTGTGCTGCAACTTTGACAGTAGGAAACCATATTGTCAAAGCCATACCCTAAGCCCTAACTGCAGGAAAAAAAAAAAAAATAAAATTACACATACATCACCTAAGCAGCACTGTCAGCCCGGCAGCGTCTTCTCCCCGGCACTGGATGTCTTCTCTTCTGGCTGGGGATTGAAAATTCTCCGCCTCCTGGAAGCGCTACCTCTGAATGGCTGACGCTTAGCCAATCACAGCCTGTGCTTGATGAACCAATCACAGCCATTCATCAAGTGCTGGCACTGATTAGCTAAGCATTAGCCAATCACAGCCAGCGCTTTCAGGAGGAGGGGATTTTTCAATCCTCGGCCAGAAGAGAAGACGACCAGTACCGGGAAAAAGATGCAGCCACGGACAGCGCTTCTAGGTGATGTATACTTTTTTTTCCCTTCAGCTACAGCTTATTTTCAGAGAAGGGCTTATATTTCAACCCCCCCCCCCCCCCCCCGAAAATCATTGCGCGACTTTGTAGCTATATCGCCGCAATTCCCTTGCAACGATGCTGTGTCGCCCATGTGAATGAGGCCTTACTGCCAATAGAACATGTATGGAACTCCCTGGGACACCAACTTCGACAGCCTACCAGTTTTCATAATCTAGAGGCTCAGCTACATCAAATATGGAGCGATGTGCTGCAGGAACCTGTATGCCAACATCCGCGCCCGCATCACATCTTGCATCTGCAAGATACACATATTTTATAGGCAGACTGCATGTATTCTGCTTGTGCAGAAAGCAGCAAGATAGCAGCATACTCACACTAGAGCAGCTTAGTACATGAATACGGTACCAGAAGCAAGATCATAAATACAGCAGCAGAACTAAGCAATTGTGTTTTGGTGGCGCTGGTGGGCTAACCGT
Source organism: Eleutherodactylus coqui (assembly GCF_035609145.1). Classification (NCBI taxonomy): domain Eukaryota; kingdom Metazoa; phylum Chordata; class Amphibia; order Anura; family Eleutherodactylidae; genus Eleutherodactylus; species Eleutherodactylus coqui. The sequence goes on along the minus strand of NC_089842.1, from coordinate 46,950,715 downwards.
AGCGTCTTGGAATATCAGAGGGGTGGAAATGGAGGCAGAGGAGTCATGTCGCTCCACAAAATGCTGCCAAAAAAGGAAGAGGATCATCTGACCAGGCTGACAAAGGAAGCAATCGCCTGGTGCCCTCCCATCCCCACAATATGGTAGCCGGCTGACCTGTGTGGTCACATGGCTGGCACGTAGACCGTATCATTCTACCTATTCTCTATTGCCTGTTGCTAAGCAACTTCCCCCTGAACACTCAGAATTTGTTCAGCAAAATGGTCTGCATGCAAAATATATATAAAAAAAAAATTTTAATAAGGTGATAAAGGACTTCATAATGAATACTTACAATCAGAAAGCCCTTCTCCCCCTGGATATCTCGCTTTAAAGCCAGTTGATAATAAGTGATCATCATGCAGATCCATGACAACTGAAGCGTGGAAATGAACAAAACAATCAATGCTTATAAAAGCATCGCTCTTCATTGACAAAATTGTGCAAATTTTATACATGATTGATCAACATCCCAGGTGCAGAGCAGTTTATCTTTCCATTTATTAGATTTGGAAAAAGTTTATTGGCTGGAATGCCGGATGGGTTTGAAGGCCATTAATAGCTAGTACAAAAAAAGAAGTTACGGCATATTTGAAGATTTTTCCCTTCCAGACGAAAAACCTATTAAAACTTATGTCAAAAAGAGACGAGTACACATTTCTATAGGGCCTCGTGATTACTTTTCACACCCCTGAACTGTGTTTATTCTAAGAGCTGTTGGGGAGTGTCAATAAGTCCTCAACTGGTTCCAATAAGTATTGGCAGAATTGTGAATGCAGCTCTGAAGTAGGACACAGATAGTAACTCAGTGGAAGAGAAGTATTTGCAAAGTTACAACTGTTCCCGCAGCTTCTATCTATTTATAAATAAAGACATGGCAAATGACATTAGTATGAGCATTACAAATCCTTATTCTCATTTCCCTTCATTAAGAAAACATTTTTTATCATTGACTTTGCAGGCGGACATCTGCGTCTCACTCTTGTTTATGCTCCTCAGCAGGATACCACCACACATCCAGGTATAAACTTCCAGATGGAGTGGAGTTCTATATAAAGAACATAAAACTGTCATGAGATAGGTCCCCAGGGCGCCAGTAATGACACGGTGACATCACTGGAAATTCACACTCATCACCAGGGAAGGTTCGCCGAATAGAGTAAGAAGTGTCAAAAACAATAACAGTCTAGAGTGAAGGCGATTCCCCCAGGTTCAGCAATGCTATCCGTAGATTCATATGCTTCAAATCTGTGATGGCCAATCCTGAAGTCTTTCGAAACGAACGATGTTGAGCCCATGCTATAGGGAGACCGGCATAAGAGGCTCATTGACAAGAGAAGCCATGCCAATTTTGGTTGCCTCAACTGCAACTAGAAGAGACCTCATGCACGCTACTCAATAATGGCTCTGTTCAACCCTCAAGTTGCAAGACGTCCTACCATACCTTTACATGCATCTTTTGAACTATGCATGAAGCAACGAGTCGTTTTCGGTGGCCATTTTGAACTCCACCATATTGAATTCAGCTCAGGTTTTTCAAATGGGAAGGAGGTTATGTGATATACCAGTCTTGGCTACAATTTACTCAAACACACTGGAAGTGTCAGTTTTCCTCTGCATGTACTTGTTTAGGTGTTAAGCAAGGACAAAGTTGACAAATTGTGTCTGACATCCAGGTCCTTTTTTCATTGACGGAGCACTTTATGGTGAGAAGTACCTCCAGATGTTTCAGGATTACCGTATTCCCATTTGTGCTCAGTGAGAACAGAGTTCCCACAATTCTTTCAATAGGATGGCGCACCTCCACACTTTGCTGTGGCTGGACGCAGATGGCTGAATGTGCAATACCCTGAGCACTAGATTGGGTGTAGAGGTCCGGTAGAATGGCTAGCAAGGTTGTCATACTTAACGCCTTTGGACTTTTATCTCTGGGGCCATTTAAAGTCCTTTGTGCACGTGAAAAGAAATATGCAATGTTATTCACCTAGAGCAGTGAACCCTACAGTACTGTAAAGAAATATCACCTGCAGTTTTCAAGCGTGTTCAAGGTGACTAGATTAACCGTTTAACCATGTGCATGCGGCAGATGGACAAATCAAAACACGTCCTGTAAAGCACTTTGTAAAACTCTGTACTTGTTTAGGAGTTAAATAAGGGCAGACATATCAAAACTGACACTTCCAGTATGTTTCCGAGTAACTTCTAGATAAAACAGATTACATGACCCCCTTCCCATTTGAAAACCATGATCTGAAATCAATATGGTGAAGTTCAAAATGGCCACCAAAAGTCTCCTCCACCAAAAAAATGCAGTTTAACTCCCAATTAAAGAAACATGTAGATGAATGATGAATGACGTTCAGGCAGCCCAACAACCATCTTACAACTGGGCATTTTTTCCAAATTGTTGCTCCAGCACAGCTTCCTTGGGCTTAAGCGCTCAGTGACTCACCACCAGATAGGACAGACATTGATCTGGCACCGAAAAAGAGCGATTGGCAAGCTCAAATAGCCAAGTGACTCAACAGCCCATACCTGTGTAGTAGGGCTTGGTGCCAGCCCTAAACCCGCTTCATACACACAGGGTTGGTATTATTGTATATGCTATGGAATTCAAATCCTCCCCGCAGATTTTTACCTAGCCAGGTGTGCATCTTCATAAAGGATCTGTAAAACAAGTTGCATTCCCCTTAATTTCTGTAGAAGTTGCAGGCAGGCATCATAGAACCTAGCTCTTTGGTCTGGCTGCCAGGGATTTAGCAGGCACCAGATTGTTCGAGTTTCCATCTCCTGCTACTAGCTAGCATATGGAGGGAAGAGGAAGCAGCGGGAGCGTGGGCTGCCTGTGTCTGGTCAGACAGAATTCCAATAAGATGCTTTTGATGACCAGGCTAATCGGCAATATAAATTTTTTGCACTGTATCACTACTCTGCCAAGTGTTTTCAGAGCTAGATGAACTTTTCTCCTGGATGATCAGGGCGCATTTCTGAAGGTGAAAAGTACAGAGAGTGGCACTGTGCTATTAAGCCGATGTTGGCTCATATCATAGTCTGTTTTATCCCTGAGCCAAATCCATCCAGAGAGACTTACAGCAGAGAGGAAATTAGACTTTCAGTGTATATGTTATCTAATTGGATATACACCAAGGCGGGGTACAAAAGCAACTCACTAGCAGCATCCCTTAAAGCAATATAGTCCGCTCCGTGGTAGCATCTGCTGCTCGGATATCCAATATTACAGTAGAATCTTGAAGAACCCTCCAACGGCTGCTTTGCGGAAAGCAATGCTCAGTGTCACTATGTACTACACAATGACCTGCCGAACAAAGGCTGCAATTAACCTCGCTACCAAACAATTCTTGTTGTATAGTGGCAAATGTACTGGAAACCTCCAGCATAGCTCTTCTATAGATGGCACCACACTGGTCTTTTGTCACTTCCAACTCCAGTAGATCCTGTTCTTGTTGCTTTGCATTCTCGTTCTCCCCAGCCTCCAATAAATGAACGCTCTAGTGGGAATCACCGGCATTTAGCACTCTATATAAAAAGTTAGGAAACAAATACCAGTCTTATGAAAAAAAAAAAAGTCTCCCAACGCATCCACCACGTAGTTCCATAATTCTGCGCTTGGCCATATCATCATGCTGGTACTTCAATGAAGGGGCCACAGTATATGTCCAATACGGCAGCTCAAGAGTTTGAATTGCCACCAAATACTAGAAGACTCAACTAAGACCAAATGGATCATAGTCCTAAAGATAAAACCGTTTTTGGTAAGGATAATCTCCTCCAAATCGAAGAGTTGTATCATCATCAAGATTCATATCCATGGTTGAACGCGACGGTTTAGGGTTTTTCACTTACATGCGGTATTGAGTCTTAATGAGTGGGAACAGATTCCTTTAAGTTGTACTTCGATTAAGCATCACGGTAGTGTTAGGTATAGGCACTAGACCGTTACTTTCTAACAATTGATAGTACGTCATTATTACATCCCTAGTCAACGGTTGGGTCGCTTCTGAAATGCACATAAAGCGATTAGGACGGAGCGAAAAGCTCATGTTTCCGAGAGCATCCACATGTATGACACAGTCTGGGAAGTAAACCAACTTTTTAAGCGACATTATGAAGGAAGGAATTAAGCTAATGAATCATGTATTAACTCCAATTCCATTCTTTAGGGTCTCAGATTACATAATCCTATTGTTAAACATGAGACGTATTCAGCGCTGGGTCTAATGGATCAGAATGTGCAGTCTGAGCTAGGAGGAAAATACATGCAGCATAGAGGTACAGCAAGCCGGGTATCATCTCCTGCTGTGCACAATGTGATAGCGGTTAAACATGACTACATAGCAGTTCCCCCGAGCTGTGGCACCCATGGAAATTGATGGGCATTTATAGCTGCAATCAAAATTATTCAACTACTAATGCAAATTCGGTTTATTTGCCAAATTTACAAGCTTTCATCTGTTTGCAAAAAAATCTGTCGCAGATCTGGCTGCAAATGCGGGAAGAAGCACTACATGCAGCGTCTTTTTTCCTTGCCCAAAACTGGACCGCTAGATGGAAACCGGGCGGATCCCATCTGGGGATCTGCTTGGAGCTGTTCGGTTTGGCCATTCGGCCGTGGGAATTCCCCTCTTTTTGCCCTCTGAACAGAGCAGGAAAGTAGAATCCCCAGCGCAAGTGTGAAAGCACCATTACATAACGAGCGGTTTCTCCAAATACAACACAAAATGCCACTTTAAATGCCTACTGCAATGTCAGAATTATTCAACCCCCTGAAAAGAATCCTCATAAGGCTGCATGTCAACGGGCAATGATCCGCAAGCGATAAATCGCCAGCAGATCACGCTGCGTAAAGCTTTCCATAGCGTTGCTATGGAAAGCACAGCGCTGGCATCCACGAGCGGAAAATCATAGCGATTCTCCGCGCACGTTCTAAAATCGCGGCATGCCGCGATTCTCCGCAGTGAGTCTGTTAGGTTCACCGCTGAGACCGGTCAGCGCTCCCCCCTCATCCCCAGTGACTGAATATCGCTGGCGATATTCCCTCACGGCCGTGGACAGGGGCCTAAGAGAACACATTTGGAAATCAAGTAATGCCTCAAGCACACCTGATGCAACTAATAAATGGCTTCATTAGTTGTATCAGGTGTGCATGAAATCAAACACCTGGACTGGCTAGGGATTTTGTTGACTAACAATGGTTTGCGTGTTAGAAATATGGCTAAAGCCCCTTTTACATGGGATGATAATGCAAATCGCTCATTAGATGGTGCGGTTTGCACAACAATTGTGCAATTTGAATGCAAGCAGTAAAAGAGCGATCAGCGATAAATTTCTGATTGGATCTTTCCTGCAGATCATGTAAAACCGTTGTTTGTCTGCCACTGCATCGTTCAGTTTAAACAGGCAGTCATTTACTGCAAATGGAGGTGGACTGGAACAATCTCTAGGCCGCTCCACCTCCATTCACTGAGCGATGATCCTCCTGTGTGAAAGTACACGAGTAATAATCCCTGGGACAGCCGTCAAGCACCTTGGAGGCAACTTCAAAATCGAATGAAATTTTTTTTGTGATTGTAATGTTGATATAAGTGATTGCAATGTCAGAGCAAAAGGAGAATTTATTGAAGGGTCACTTGAAGTGAGGCTCTAGTACCCTGTTGGGACACCTATAGCTTGAATAAAAGATTGGATACGAGCATGCATGGAGGCTCTAGTACCCCGTTGTACCGCCTCTAGCTTGGCTACAAGATGTGATACAGCAGGGCATGGAGGCTCTAGTACCCTGTTGCACTGCCTCTAGCTTGGATACAAGATGTGACACGGGTGGGCATGAAGGCTCTAGTACCCTGTTGTACCACCTCTAGCTTGGATACAATATTTAATAAAGGGGGGCATAAAGGCTCTAGTACCCTGCTGGGCCGCCTCTATCTTGGATACAAGATGTGATGGCAGGCATAGAGGCTCTAGTAGCCTGTTGGCCTGCTTCCAGATTGGGTACAAGATGTAATACGGGCAGGCATGGAGGCTCTAGTACCCTGTTGTACCGATTCTAGCTTGGATGGAAGATGTGATATCGGTGGGCATGGAGGCTCTAGTACCCTGTTGTACAGCCTCTAGCTTGGATACAAGATGTCATACGGACGAGCGTGGAGGTTCACAGGTTATTTATGGTGTCCTGCAGCCTATTGCTCCCCATTAGCTGTAATTGAGCCTCTAGATCTTACAAACTCATAGGCTGTCGAAGTCCCAGATGGTCTCATACATGTTCCACTGGCGTTAAATCTGGTGATCGGGCAGGCCATGGAAGTGTGACAGTGTCATGGAGGCATTCCTGTGACACCCTTGATTGTGTGCAGCCTAAGCCCGATCATCTTGTGTGCGGGACATCTACTGGCCTCGATACCTACTAGTCCCAAGACCTCCTAACAGTCTGGTCAGAACAGCCCAAGTGGTGGCAATTTGTCAGAACGACAATCCAGCTTCTCACATCCCAAAAATGCGCCCCTCTCAGACTCGGGTAACAGGGTGAAATCCCTTCTCTGCGTCGTAGAGACGTCTAGTGGTCAACAAGCTCTACACAAGGGGAAGAAGATATCACTACACACAAGGAGCCTCCGAGAACCTCTTTATAGGTCAAGAGTGGGACTGTGTCTCAGGTGACAAGACTGTTCATCCACTCACATCACAACTCTAATCTGCCTGAGATGTAACTGGATGCCGCATTTTGCAGCAAAATGACAACTTTTGAGTACTTGATTTTTTGTAGAATGCCAACAGCTACACAACACAGAACCACAGTAACCAAGTGCCGCCACGGAGGCTCTCTGCGCACGGCTCTGCAACCAGAATTTAACTCCAAAAAGTTTTTCTTTGTTAATTAATGCAAAGGACTGACCATTTTGATTATATTTGTAAACTGGCAATGTATGAGAAGGTTTCAGCAAAAATAAGTACCAACTCTAGTCAGTAGCTTTTTTTCTTTTTTGCTTCATTTTTCTCCTTGTGGCTCGCAGGAGGGAAAAAAGGAAAGAAAACTAATACATCTGTGGAGGGATGTCATCATCTTAGTTTTATTGTAATCACGGCCGATGTGAACATACTACAGTAGTCTGCTGAAGGTATTAATAGCTTCGGATGTTTGTGTACTAATGAATATGGATGTGGGAGTATTAACAAGGCCAACATTCCCACACCCACAGCTAATTCAGAAAAATACTGCGAACTCAGACAAGGAACAGATCAGTCAACAGCAGGTTGCTGACAGCCTCCATGCAGCAGTAGAAAACTTTTCTACACCGCAGAAATAAACAATATGAAAGAGAAGTGAAAACTGCAGTAAATGTACAGTGTTTTAAATGGGTTCTACCAGAATTTCAAGTACTACCCTATACACAGGGCAGGGGATAACTGATCAGTGGGGGTCTCACCACCGACCTCGAGAACAGGACCTGCCACTCCCCGTCACTGCAGGAGGCGCTTCTCCCTTCCCCTGTATGGATTATCAATCAAATCCAAACAATCCAGTGATTTTTTTTGCATAATTCGTACCGTATAAAAGCCCCCTTACTTGTTCCTATTTTCTTTCATCTCAGTTTTGCCTTTGTATTTATCTGTTCCATTTTTGAGATGGAGAAACCACCAGTTTTTTTTCCCATGGGTTTAAAAAAAACAAACAAAAAAAAACTGAATGATTTCCATTTGCTTCAGTTTTTTTTTTCTTAATAGAACAAACAAATTGCCAATTTCTGTTAGAAAACAAGACAAAATAGTTCCAAGAAATGCTATTTTGTCCTCTAAATTCTGGCAAAATGCCAAACTGTTGGACAGCAATCCAAAGAAAATGGGATCTCCCAACGCGGATGTGAGCGAGCCCCAACGCAGTCTACCGCGCTATTTGTTCCAGTTGTAGAACTGAAGCACAAAAGAAAATCAGTTTTTCTTGAAAACCCATTGAAATCAGTGGGGGAGAAAAAAAACACTTTTTTTTTTCCAGTTTTACATCAGTTTCTCTGCTTCAGAAACAGGACCGAGAAACTGAAAACTTGAGATAATAGCAGCGCTATTTTATCTTGTAATTTCCGGCAAAATGCCGCACTGCTCACTGGAAATCGAACAGACCCATTACAGTTAAGGGTCCTTTCGGCGCCCTTCAGTTTGCTCCCTGAACGGAGCAGGAAATCTGAACTCCCTAAGGCCCCCTGTCCACGACTGTGAATCGCGCATGCTGGAGCAGGCTGAAGCTTTCCAAAGCGCTGGCACCATGTCCACGAGCAGAGAATCATTGCGATTCTCCGCTAGCGGTGGGCAATTGTCAGAATGCTGCGAATTCCCCAGATTCTCCGCAGTCAGCATATGTATTAGATTAGGCTAACCGGCAGAGAAACGTGTGCGGCTCCTGCTCCCGGGTGGCGGAGATCTGCCGTGGGACTTTGCAACGCCCGTGGACAGCCTAACGATGTGAATGAGCCCTAAAAAGTGTGAACAAGCTCTTACACCGACTAGCATTCTCATTAGGTCATTGAAACATTATAGTGGCAAATACATGGCAGAATTATGTGGGGACTACATGGGTGTGCTCAAACGTGTCAGATTTTGGTGCGGAAAAGCACCAAAACACTGTAGCATTTTTTCCACTGCTGATTTTGATGCAGATTTTCCATTGCAGAAAATCCACACCAAATCCGCTATATATGAACATGGGGTACGTTTACACAGAGCAGAAAATGGCGTGGATTTTCCACAGTGGAATATCAGCACTAGAATCCGACACAGATTAGATATTAGAAAAAAAAAAACTTTGACAGTGAGGGTGATCAATGAGTGGAACAGGTTGCCATCGGAGGTGGTGAGTTCTCCTTCAATGGAAGTGTTCAAACAAAGGCTGGCCAAATATCTGTCTGGGATGATTTAGTGAATCCTGCACTGAGCAGGGGGTTGGACCCGATGACCCTGGAGGTCCCTTCCAACTCTACCGTTCTAGGATTCTAATTTCAGTGTCAAGATCTACACCGTTGTCACGGATTTTGCTGTGGATGCATAGCAAAACTTGACCCCTTCTATTGGAAAGGTGAAATCAGTTGTGGATCCGCGTCAAAGTCTGCAATGGTGCAGATTTTAACACTAACGCAGAAACCATGTAGATTTTGGTGCCGATTCTCCTCTACATGTGAACGTACCCTTAGGTAATATTTTTAAGGAAACTGTATAGCGATGATATATAGGCCTTGTATAATGGCATCTCATTCCTCAGGAATCCCGAGTCTCCAAAAGCATCCATATTCATAGCGGAAAATCCTCTGTGTGAACATACGCTTACAGTCTCAATAACTTCAAATCATCCATTCGCTCACAGAAGAAAAAAAACGAAAGTTCTGGCAATGAGGACCCCTCTGGGATCTGGCAATTGTTGGCTGGTATTATGGCTTTAATGCCCATTATTTCTAGATTGCTATCAGATTTCCTTGTTGGGAAAAAAAAAAAAATTGCCCAAGGGGTTGTAATTGTAAATTCCATATATTAAAAGAAAATAAAAAGTTGTCTCACACTGCCAAGGAAATGAGATTCGTTATTAAGTTGGGCACTAGAGGTAATATCACGAAACTCGAGCCAGACAGAATTTCAATTCTGAAACTGACAACACAAATCTTCGAGCAGCAGCTCTCAGCAATGCATGGAAATTTAGGGCCTGGGGCAACCAACACGCCACTTCCATCATCTCATGTCTCTGTATTAATAAAGCAAGCTCTTCGGAAAATGAGCCTTTCATCTCCCCTGAATACACTCTAATCAGTAACCTGTCTATACAAGCAATTTTTGGTTTTAAGCAGCAAAACACACAAAAAAGCAACCAAGCAACCAATAAAATAGTTTTTTTTTATTTAAGGGGACGATTAATACTGAAATGTGACTTTTTGTTCTAGTTTGGAGCCCTTTGTAGGGTCTTTTTCTACAGAACAACTTCTAAGAATTCGTATTATTGAAGAGCACAAATCATTTTAGGATGGAAATGAGTGGCCAATTGCCATAACTTTAATTAGTAAGGGGCAGGTTTCCAGGTAAGATAGCGTAAAATACTCAACCATGAGTAAGCAGCGCATGCAACTCTAGTTTTATTAGCCAAAAGGTTGCTATCCATGCCAACCACAACCCAATGCTTGTTGAATGTTTAATTGCAGCTTGGAAAAAACCAACCTTCATGTACCTGCCAAATCGAGTGATTTTTGGCAAGTGGGTTTTGTGGCAGGAAGACTCATGCCAAGATCTGCAGTGAAGACTCCTGATTACTGGTTACATCAGTAAGTAGAGTCACATGAAGGTGGTCATGAAAAAAAAGCAAGGTCTTCATATATCAAGTGGTTTTAGAGAAAAATGTGGCCTCGTTTTTCACGGTAGTCAGTGTCTGTTTCATCTTTCCAATACTAATTAGAAGTTGAAAGCTAAACTGATTTCTACGTGCAACAAGACCACATATTTTCCAGAGGCTACATGAGGAAAATTAGTGCTTTGGGAGGATTGTTCCTACAATGTTTACATAATGTGACCCCTAAAAAATTCTATATCGATGCGGGTAACCTAAAGTTGAAACCAGGACTATGACATGCATCTACGAATCCACTGATTTTCAGGAAGAGAGCACTTTATAGAGTGTTCAGATCACAGAGTATCTACACCACCTTTCCAAGCACACTCCCATCGACAGGTATGGCCTATTGCTTAGGAGTCCTATATCGAGTTATGAATCTTTGAGCTTAGCCAAAGAGGTCTAATTAAACCTTTAGGGCGCCCACCCACTGGCGTTTTTTTTCCCTGCGAAATTCACAGCATTTTTTTCTCTGCAGGGGTCTATGGGACTTGTAATGTTAAAATCGCGATCGCGCAAAATCGCGATTTCGCGGTAAATTGCGATTTTGCGCGATCGCGATTTTAACATTACAAGTCCCATAGACCCCTGCAGAGAAAAAAATGCTGCGAATTTCGCAGGAAAAAAAAACGCCAGTGGGTGGGCGCCCTTATCCTCAGCAGGGATCAGACATTTAAAATGGTCCCTCTCACATGTATCTATGACATGATAGATTTTGACTGGATTTACCCTTTTATAGGCATTTTTGAGTTAGAAAAGCCATTCAAAATACTCTATAGAGTAGTGTTCATGCTGATGTAAAACGACAATACCCAGCATGCACTAACAGCAGCAGGAGAGGCCACCATTATCGAATTTTGCGTTAATGGGGATGGGTCTCCCTTTTGTTAGCTAGAATGGAGAACAGTTGCAAAAAAGCTCCTGAGGACCCAACACGTGACTGTACTACATGTACAGTCCATCACTTCCAATACCTATGTAATTCTTCATCTCGCCTGCTATGGACTTGCAGGTTTCTCCACAGATTGCACCCAATTATTGGGGGATCTCAGAAGCTGGACTACCTGTAATCGACTTATCAGCAGAGGAACCATCTAACAGGAAGCTTTTGCCCAAAGTAGTAGTGGTATTTCCATCTCATCGAAAAAGGGAATACCTCTCCGTTCATTGCAAACAGGGTCGCGGGGAGTACAGAAAAAGGGCAGCTGCGCTACACTGTTTTCAGAACTCTCATAGAAGTGAATTAGGAGTTAGGAGGAAAAAAGCAGTACAGTCAGTAACACTGTTTCTGTAACTCGAGAGCTGTGGAAGTCGTATACCTTGATGTGCTATGCTGTTTCAGTAACTCCCATTCACTTCTACAGGAGTTACCGAACCCGCATAAGACAACCCACTGGGCTGTCTACATAACATCTAACCTTCCCATACAGCCAAGACTGATGTCAGGGGAGAGGAGTCGCGGAGACAGCCGATGGTCCCATAAGTTGGGCACACAGTTATCGGCTTTTATGGTATATGTGGATGTGCCATAAAAGTCCCAGATTGGAACACCCCTTTATGTCTTTTGACACTTAGCTCTACAAGGTAGGTCTACATGAACTAAAAAGTTAAATAACCAAAATCATAAAAATATCACTTCATAAAAGGGCAGCATAATTATTCACTGGAAGTCCAATGTTCATTCAACTTGAACTTTTAAATGGTGAGAAACTTTCCAACTTAACATTGAAAAGCTTTATAAAAAAAAAAAAGTATAGTAGAAGCCGCATGAATTCAGAATAACTTCAAGCCATCTTTAATAGCATCTCAAGAGCATTGATAATGAGATATCTGCACTAGAACTGTAAGCTACATTAATACGCCTAACACAGAACAATGGCCCATGCTGTTCAACCAGTGTGCGATCTGAAGACTTATGTAGTACACATCCATCTGCGCCTGGACCCTTCTATCAAGACATCAGAGATAAGAAAAGGCGCAACTAAAAAAAAAAAAAAAAACACAAAAAAACCAGACTAATTAATTCTCTCAAGTAGAGATCATGTTTGATGCCCCTATATTGACATTGCAGTCATGTCTTTAATTTGCAGAAGCTGCAGAGGCACTTGCAGGGCTTCACTCACAAGGCACGCAGCTGTAAATGGACCCTGTCCATGCTGATTTGTGCTTTGACCGAAGATTATTATTCAAATTCATGCAGATTTCTGCTGAAAAAGCTTTTGCTGCTCTGTAATATCTGTGAGAGAAAAGACATTGCTGTCCAGATCCCCTAAAGACATAACCTCATATTTCAACAATGGTCAGTTTAATGTACTTTAAAGTTTGAGCCTTTTACTATACAGAAGGGAGCAAAGGGACATCTTCCAAACTTCAGTGAACCAGCTAAAAAGTGGACACTGATAATGAAGTTGCTGGTTGGAGGCTTTGACACTTATTAGTTGTAGATAAAAAGACAACGGTTCGGTTTTCACTCAGATTTATGTAGTAAGTGTGACAGATGGGTTGCAAAGGATTAGCAAAAGATAGCGTGCTCTTTTCAGAAACAGCGCCAGACCTGTGTGTAATGCTGCCAGGCTAGTCATTATATAGGAGATCCAGACTTCACCTGTAGAAGTCACATTTCCTGGGTGCTAGCATATACACAATTCTGCCTTACTGCAAGTCCTGGGGAAACAACCTGACAGTAGAACAAACAAACCTATGACAACACTAGTAGGTAATGTAAAAACAGAAACCCTCCAATAAATGACTGGATAATGATGGTAGTCAGATAATTGAGTGGATGGATGATGGAGAAAGAAATAACAGCCTGACAATACCTAATTTTTAGACTGTCTCTCTCCCGAAGGCTTTCCCTATTCAATCTCTGACCCTAAAATCAGACACCACTGTCCCTGAACCCCTGAGATATTCCTATGGAAACACCATCTGAACCGCTGTTTGTTACCATGTGATGACCCTATGATCAAGACACAATGAAACCGAACTGAATTAATAATTTGGCAAGTCAGAAGATACAAACCAGGAATAAGCATACAATCTTCAAAGTAGCAAAGACAAGACTGGGAAAGCCACACCAACAAGGGAAGATTATTAGGCCAGAGACAAAATACTAGACACATACAGGAAAGCTGGATTTAAATGCACACAGCATACTTAAATATTTAAAGAAGGGCTAGCCCATCACAAGCCCTTCCTTCCAAACAAGTTAGAAGAGGAAAAGTGTGGTCCGTTGACCCACTAATGGAACAACTGTGGGACTGTTACATAGCAAGTGGCCAAACAATAAAACTAGATAACAGGCTATCATGATACAATAGCAGAATCGCGGCTGATTGTAACACTATGTCTGGTATTGCAACTCAGCATTACTGAAGTAAATAGCCTGAGCCATACCACCACTCCCTGCTAGCGGACAGGTGTGGTGCTGTTTTTGTAAGAAAGCAGCCATGTTTTTCTAATCCTGTACAACCCTTCTGAGACAAGTTAGACATAATACTGAATGGGTAATTTTATTTTCTGGCTGCTCATTTTAACATTACTTTGTCCATCCTCTCTGGCAAACTCAAGATGTTGAACTAATTTTTTCAACAATGAAAAGTCACAGGATGGAAACTACTACCAGGTTTCCCCGATAATAAGTACCCCCAGCTACACTACATGTAAGAAAAATAATACAGCCGGCGTTCGGGTCCTTCGCGCTGGTCTCCATCGCTGCTGCAGGCTTCCATGTCCTCCTGCACACCGACAGAACGTTCTTCCTGGTAGCCAGGCTTGAATACCCCACCTCCAGAAAGCTAATGCTCCGATTGGTTAATAGAGTGCCATGTCAGCCAATGAGAGTCGGCGCTCGATTAACCAATCACAGCCATTCAATGACATCATTGAATAGCTGTGATTGGTTAATTGAGCGCTGCGTCAGCCACTCAGAGCATTAGCTTGCTGGAGGCGGGGTATTTAAGCAGCAATGGAGACCAGCGCGAGGGACCTGAACGCTGACAGCTAGGGGAGTTGTTTTTCTTTTAGATTTAGTGTAGCTGGGGCTCATTATCAGGGAAACACGATAGCACTATCTGCCATCATTTATCTAAGACCTGTAGGGGGTGCTAAAGCAACTAGTATTTATGAGATTTGAGGGTAAAGATATGAAGCCCCTGGGGCTTTGGTTTCACATTATACTTATTCAAGTATAGGATAAGATTGTGAGGTCAGAAGTACCAAAGTGGCAATGGAGTGCATGCCTCAATGGGAAAAACGTATAAGTCTGTTCTAGGCGTGTCTTGTCAGTCTCTCAGGTCTTCCAAAGATCTTAAAACACCTCCCTCATATGATAAGTGTCCAAAGCACGTTATTCCATTATCAGACCAAAATTGTGGGTTCTGCAAGGACAGAAACTGGCAGAGTAAGGGATAATGACAAAAGGGTCTCGGCGGTAATCCCTTAAAGTCCTTTAGGACATAGCCCTTTTTCTAATTTTTGGTTCCTCCTCCCCACTTTCAAAAAGGCATACCCTTTATTTATCCATTGACGTAGCGGTCTGAGGGCTTATTTTTTGCGGGCCAGTTGTATTTTTCTGTTAAGGGTAGACTGATGTATGGCCCAGCTGTTACGCGCATGAGGTGCTCTTAAATAGGATTTATACTTCTAGAGATGGCAGATACATCAAACAGTCAAGAGCCACACCATTGGGTTTGCATTGAAAATCTCGTACACTTGGAATCCACACAGGTCACAAATTAATATTTTAGTAAAATGCATTCTGTAAATTTACTGACGCGTCTGGTCTTCAAATCAGGCAGCTTATAGTTAGGTCTACTATTTTTCAGCCCGAGAGCAGTTACCTAAATACAGGTGTTATAAGTGAAGAGCTCAGGAGCTCATAAAAAGGTATTCATCCTGTCCTCCAGGCAAATGTTTGCACACCACGGTACAAGGTCAGGGCGTTATATGCCTCTTGGATTGTCTGTTTACAAAGCTGAGAGGGGTAAGCATACAATAAAGTACAATACACTCATATGTACTATGATCTCCTGGGTTATACCACTTATCAGTGACTCATGTCTGGCATACAGTTTCTCCTAACAACTCCAGCTGCTAGGATATCTTTTCAGAAGCACAGGCTGGGATTCAGCACCGGGAGAGGGTGCAGGGAAATTTAAATTAGCGTTAGTGGGACCCCAACCCAGGTAATGCATATTTACAAATGCAGAGGCGCAAGACCAATATTACCCCCATATAGCAGTTCTACACAGCAGCTCATTTGCAGATTGTTTAAATGATTACAGTAGTTATTTCCAGTGACTCTCAGGTGACATCCTCTCTGACTTGAGTTGATCGCTTTTTCCATCTTTTCTATTTGGACCAGACCACTATGACGACTTCTTCTAGCTATGACTTGTCTGTGCAAAGTTTGCATGACAACCATATTTGTTTTTTTATTTTTCCAGCACCCCATTAACCTTTTTCTAACCTACACAAGCTCTCAATCCTGCTGTTATCCCCAGTGTTGTGTCCGCCTGCTGCCCCTTCAACTGCACCTGCTGTGTGGCACACTGCCAGCAAACACTATGCTTCAGAAATAATGTTGTCAAATATAATTACCCCTCAAAATATAGTGCCCTCTGAAAACAATGAATTGCTATATAGTGTGTTCCTAAAAATAAGAGCCAGATAGATAAGTGTCCCCTACTGTGCCCCAGATGGTAATAGTGAACTACCTAGTAAAGTTACTTGTTTTGCCACCCAAAAAGCACCTGTGATATTTTTATACTCCACAGTAATAATCTCCATCGTTGAGACCTTTGCAAGGTAATACCACCTTTTTTCTCCCTAGAGAAGTAATGCCCAATTTTGCCTCCCAAATATGAATGCGCTGTTTAATATGATAATGCCTCCTGAGTGCCCCTAAAAAAGTAGTAATGCCCCCCCCCAGTGCCCCCGTATAATGTAATAGTGTCACACTTTAGAAGTAATGTCCCCCAAAAGCCCACAAATAGTACAGCAACTTTCATGAGATGGAGGAGCAGAAATAATATACTATATTCTCTGTACTGGTTGAGTATATAGTATACTATACAAAACTGTGCTGTTGTAGTATATAATTATACTCAACCAGCATAGAGTCCTAGTAGGGCAAAAAAAAGCTAAGGGTCTCTGCTCTACCATAGCTTAACTCCAGAGGATGTTGATATTGATGAGTGCGAAAGTCCCTTGAGGCACCGGGCTGGACTCCCCATATAAGTCAAGCCGGGGCCACCCCTTCTTGCTCTACATCTGTGTCTTCCCATTATAGTCACATTCATGAACAGATTTCACTGAAATACAGCTGTACCATTTTTTTTTTTGTCATTGCATTTTGTGTGTATGTGATGTAGAGCATAATTGGCTAGTACCAGAAGATCTTAGTCGCATGGAATCAAAAACTGATATGTATATATAAAAGTTGACCTGAATGGCTGATTTGGACCACTTTGGTCAACAAGAGTTTTAAAATTTTATGCAAGCTAATTGTTTACAATGGCCACTACAAAACGATTTGCCAGAAGGGGATGGCATTATTGGATTTTTCTTTCACCGGTTACTAGCTGAAACTATATGTGTATGGTGTGATCACGTGACTTTGCACAAAACACCTCTGTCCCCAATTTTCCAACTCTAGCATGTTTATAACCTAATCATTTATATGTATGTTGGTCATCCAATGAGGTTGGGGACCAAGGCACTGTGGAGAATTCATTGTGTTCCTCCAAACACTGCCTAGTGATCTGAGCTCAATGGCATAGAGCATTCTTCTGTTGGAACTGTTGTCAGAGAAGATTTTCTGAAGATATGGGTGCAGATGGTCGGTCAGCTAAGAGGCTCCTGTAACATTCAGCATGCAAGGATTGTGGTATGACTACCAATGGTCCCAGGAAACTGCTCCCCAACTAGGACACCGCCACCACTGGCCTGTTGAACCCTAAAAGTTACACCCATGGAATACAGCTTCATTCTGTTTACGCCAGATGCGGACTTGGATATCCATATGGTTCAGCAGGAAGCGGGACTCGTCTGTTTCTCCAAGGTCCATTGACATCTTTCAAAGGCCCATGCAAGGCGTTGTTGGCAGTGATGCAGGATCATCAGGGGCACCCTTGTCAGTCTTTAGCTATAGAATGCCAGACATATTTCCACCTTGTGTTGACCAACTTTCCAGCTGTTGTATTGTTGGGTCAGTTGGTCCACTGTGATACGCTGTTGCTGAGATAATAGACATGCCATCCTATGCTTGCCTCTTGGATCAACCATACATAGCCTGCCGCTGTATGAACTTCTACCAGACATCTGTCCATAGCACCAACAATCTACCCGCAATCAAAGCCACGACATTTACCCATAACTGCCAAATGTCGCCTCCTGCTATGCAGAGGGGAGGTGAGCACATAATCCGAGAGCACATTGTGACATGGCCATCACATGGTACTGTATGAACGGATCACAAGAGGTTATGTGCCAGCTGTTCCTAAGGCAGGGTATATTCAGGGCATATTTGGGCATAGTTGGATGGCACTGCGATTTGAGTACACATTAAAAAGTGGACAAGGCATTTCTAAATGTAATCTTGGTGCATTATATAATAAAGGAAGCTAAATATATATAATTTTTTAATTAGTGCCTGTATGGAGTTCTAAACACAACAGCTGCTAATGAACTGGTTCCTAATCGCTCATTCACAAATGGAAAGCAATCAGCAGAAATATTCACAACCGCTAATTTCCAGTTTAATATATTATGTGGTCACAATAATGCATCATTTACAAGGTCACATTTGCCCTTTTAGCAAACATTTGTTCTTTCTGTATAATCCTCTAACACTGGCCGAGGCTCGGGTAATCTGGCACGAATTAAAACAGCATCTGCCTCTGGACTGACCACACAGATTGTACAACATAAGCAGCACGCATACTGGATGCGGATTAATGCTACAGATTCTTAAAAATGAGAGAAAATGAAATTAAAGTTTTTTTTTCAAAATTGAATTGACATTTTCTTATAATTAGTAACAGCAATTGAAAAGTTAAACTACTAAATATCCATTGTTAATGAATTTTCTTTTTCTACTACACTTTTACGAATTTGGCAATTAATATTTCCAGTTAACTTAAGCTGCAAATGAGAAAATAGTTACATTTCTGTTACAATAAGTTTTAGAATTCTTTAGATAAATTTATATTGCTTTAATGTATACTGGAATCGGGGGAGGGGGAGAAGGGATGGTTTAGAAGGGAAAACTAAAAAAACATAGAACTCATTTTATCTAGCATGAGTTGTGAATACTGTGGAGTGACTAATGAAATCGTGGCGTTGGCTAATCGCACTGTAGATAATACACTTGGCCAAATACACTATAACATGAATAGAATGCAGCAGGTGGTAGGAGAGGCGGAGCCAAAACACAATGCCTGTTTTCAGCTTGATTACCCGCGCTCAGACCCTTTATAGGGGGTTTCTGCAGAATGCTAGCAGACATTAGAGACATGCATGCTCTTGACAGGCTGGAACGCCATCAATCTGACAAGGTTCTACTTGTTCTTCATCTCTACTAAGATGTCAGGGCAGCGAAGTAACATGTTTCATTATAGAGGAGAATTAAGGAACAGGGACACTTAATAGACCTTTCAGTTTAGAAGCGAAAACAAGGTTTCTACACAAGACAGTTATTAAAATATAGGCGACGTACAATATTTATTCCTGTAGTATCTGGCACCAAGCACAAGCTGCAGATCCTTTAATTTTTTGCAGGTTGGCAACAATACGCTGTACACTTACTAACATATTACCGTTCACTCACGGTCCTGCACAATGCTGTGCTGTGGTCACAGGTCCCACTAAAGGACGTCGGACCCTAATGAAGTCAGTTTCTGACAGTTTGGTGAGAAACTTGCAGACCAGTAGCCCGTTGAAGGTCATTTTGTAGGGCTTCTTCTCCTGGTGCTCTCAGTTCTGGCATTCCACGCCTTCTGGTACCACCAGTGCTTTTGGGTCCATATCCCTCAGCCCCCAGTAATGTTCTACCCAGCTTGACTGATGAAGAGGGTAACCCTGAAACACGTATCTGCTGGTTTTAAATGGATTTGATAAGAGAAGTTGGATAATTTATCCCACTGTCTTGACATTTATTGGAGATCAGCGACTAAATACCAGATTTTTTCCTTCATTCACTCAATTTTGTAGGGCTCTGGCAGTGCCCTTCCAGTCCTAATGTTAGGTCAATGCCCCCTCTACAGCCATATCCAGTTCTCATCATGTAATGGCCCATGCTCTGGTATCAGTTTCATGCTCTTGAGACTGTTGGTAGACTAGAGCAATCCACCTTGCGATGGTATGTATGAAGATGCCATTCTGGAGGAGCAGGACTACCTGTGCAACTCAATTGGGAGGCAGGTAGCACCTTACTCTACCGGTAGTGACAAAGGACACCAGCAAAACTAGAGGAGAATCAGTCAGGAAGGATATATGGAGAGTGGAGTTGTCTCCATTCCCTTTTTGGGGGTGTCTTGCTGTTGCCTCTTCAGTGCATCGGTTAGGACTTTCATTTGCATTAACCCTTTGCAATCCAATTTTGGATTCAGAGTTTCCTAGCGGGCTTTCTCTTTCTGCCATTATACGATGGCGGCATCTGCTGGCTAGAGACAGTACTCTCCGGTATGGGACATGCTGGAGAGGCCCCCCGACAACAGAGCAGCCAGTAACATACAGTAAGAGTACCCTGACGGACGTCTTTCACATCGGAGCTGTACAGCCTTCAATGAGAATGTCTTCAGGAGTCAGACAGTGGATTGGAAAGGGTTAAAGCAAAAGTAAAATGTAATGATAAATTGATTCACAATCATTTCTGCTAACTGGACAGATTGTTATCCCTGAAGTTTAAGTGAGCTGGGGTGGGGATGGGGGGGGGGGGGGGGGGGGTTATACTGCGATGTTTAAAGGGATCCTGCCATTCGGTTCATGCTGCCTGAACCCGGGACAGGGATGTCGGTTGTCCTCGTAGGGGTTTTATTCTGAGATGCTGCATTGTATCAGAATAAATACACTTTGAAGTTTAACTCAGACCTGAGCTCTTAGTCACTGGAGCGTTCCGCACTAGCCCGTCTGACAACTGCATGCAGAGTGACAGCTCTCGCTCCTATTGTGTATAGGGAGAGGAGCAGCCAGTCTTCATGCAGTGGGCGGGGAGAGAATGGCATGGCCCGCCCCCATGACTCAGAGCCCATCTCTGAGTCCAACTTCAAAGTGTATTTATTCTGATACACTGTAGCATTTCAGAATAAAACATCCATTGGGGCAACAGACATCCCTGTCTTGGGTTCATGCTGCATGTGGTTTGGACACCATAAACCTGATAGCAGGATCCCTTTAAGTAATCGCCCTTAATTTTTTGGGCAGTGTATACACACACAAAAAAGGAGGGAGCAGCAAGTAAGCAATAAGGGAGGGGAGAGATGTGTTTGCCTGTAACCTGTACTATACTCAATGTAATTGCATGACTTTTCTGCACTATATCTGTTGAGTAACATTCTTAATGTTCACTCTAATTAAAAAATTCATCCAAGTTTCAACATTCAATGCAAAAATGTTCACTGTATTCAACAAATGAATGATACATAAAGAATGCCATGCTCTACTAGAAGCATAAAAACACCAAAACAATAGTCATGTCAGTGAAATAACACTGGGCAACATATTACAGAATTCAGGGGCAACCAGTCAAACCGTGGAGCCAGGGAGATCTTACAAGAAGCCAGAGAAGTAGTGAATCCATTGACTTTAATAGAAATCAGTTCCAGCAGTGTACTGACACTTGATTCATGGCTGGAGAAGTGCCCGAGTATTTCAGTGACTCCCCCCCCCCCCCCACCCCACCCCCATCCCTTCAAACACATCCCTAAGAAAAGCTGGAAGAAGTCCAGTGCTACTTACAACCATTCGTGTATTTGTCTTGCATTTGTAGCGTACCAGATTTGCTCAGCTTCATGTTGCCATACTCCAAACCTACAAATAAGCAATGGGAACCAATAGGTTAGTTTTTCTATAGGTTACGAGACATCAAATATTACATGGATTATAAAAAATAGCATATATACAAATCAATGAAAAAGAAATACATGTTGACCTGTTCTGCTAATGCTCCAAACAGACCTGGAGTGCCTGATCTAAAGTAGTCTAGGCCACACCCAGTTTCATCATTGGTTCGGGCTGCAGAGTTGGCAATCTAAACCAATGACGAGTCAGGGGGTGTGCCCTAGACTATTTTTGATCAGACACACTAGCTAAACCATAGTTATAGATCACAGTTCTGTCCTTATAGACCTGAGCTACAAAAGCAGCCAATTAGTAATATCATAGGAAAGAGATAGCAGGTCATCTTTATTCCTTGTAGCTAATGATTTAGGAACTCAAATTTGATATGTAATTGAAGGGTCGCTTTAAAAAGGATAGAATTCTGTCCATCTTGAGCCACCATTAGAAAAGGAGCGTAGAAGCTCACTGCATGCGATGTCTACATTAAAAAACACTACACACAAAGTGCAGAGACTAAAATATCCCAGCAATTCGTTCCTTAATCTCCACCTCTCCTTCATCCTATTTGTCTCACATTAGAAAGGAAACAAAGAAATATAAATTTTTTAAAATCTTCTGTGTGTTCCTAGTCGATAAGCCCTTCACCCCACACTAATTTGTATCTAGTTGTAAGACAAATGACTGAAGCAGGAGCCTCCCCCCTTCTGCTCCGTCCGCAGTAGGACAAAGATTGATCACTATCACTTGGCTAATCGTGGTCCTCTTAGTCATTCCCCAACGACAAATGGGACAGATCAAGGAAATACTCCCAAGATTGACTTGTCACCTACCCAGGATCACTGCTGAGACTCCCACCAGTCCCAAGAACAGGGGTCCTGTGTTCACCTCTCCTCTTCACTGCATCCCCATAGTGACATGGAGATTGAATGGAGTATTGGCCAAGCACATGTAGTACTGCTCCATTCTTTTCAATGGGGCTAACGGAAATAGCCGAGCACTCAGCTATCTCTGGCAGTCCCACTGCAGATGAATGGGATGGCATCACGCATGCACGACCACTGCTCAATTAAATCTCCATATCACTGTGAGGGGGTGCAGTGAGCCTGCAGTTAGGAAGAGAAAAGGTGGATGCAGGACCCCCATTCGAGATTGGTGGATGTTTCAACAGTGAGACCCCCCCATGATCAGTCTCCTCAACAATCCTGTAAATAGGTGATAAAAGTCAATCTTGGGAACACCCCTTTAACCCCTTGTGTTCTCAGTGGGATTTCTACAAGTGTGTTTCAGGAACATTAACAAAATCCTGCAAAAATTGTGGAAAAGCCACAACATTTTATAGCACCATAGATAAGATTTCAGGAAACGCGCAGTGTAAATTAACCTGCGGTGGATATTTTAAATCTGAAGTACTAAAAATTCATGATTTTACCTCTTAAAATCAAGTTACAAAATCTGTGAAGTTCTCACCTAAAATCTGCATGATTTTGACGCGCATCGTCGCAAAACTACAGAGTTCCCACTGCGCAAGATCCGCCATGAATAAATTTAGCCTTACTGTAAGGGGAGGCATAGTTTGACATTTTTTGGCAAGTTGCACTTTTAGTGCTAATATTATCACATGGGATGATTCTGTGAACTTCTGCACCCTTCCCACAAGGCAATGAAGAATTCTCTATTGTTACTTTGTTTTTCGTTAGATAATTGCCGTTTCCTATTGCTGTGAATTATGAGGTCGTTCAGCTCGCTAGACAAGAATTGGGGAGGGGGGAATGCGAACTAGAAAAATAACAAAAACAGAGGTACGCAAGTAGCAGCGCTATACCCTCAGCCGCTTCATCATAGCTACAAGATGTAAAATAAGCCTGATAGTCACATTTCATATAAGCGCTCCGCTTCATCCCTTGGTAACAAATTACTGTACACAGTCCTGAATGGGAGAGGGACAAAGGACCCGAGCGCGGCCGAGAAGGTTTATTTCCGGTCACGGAGTGGATGGTTTGGGTGCTGGGATGAAGCCAGATGCAAATGATGCCTCTCTGAAATGCAGCATAACTGACAGTTTACTCTAGCACTACTTCCCCACCGTCAACGACTGCCATTGAATGTCAATGAGGCCTCATAAAAGAGCCTGTCACAGAGCGCTGGATTCCGGTCCAATGACCAGGATCTCAAGGCACAAGCCAAAAAAATAAAAGTGGTACATTAAGAACCTTAGTTTTGGCGACTGCAAGGTATTATTTTTAACTAGTATGTAAATAAATACAACTACAGTGTAGCCTTCCATGTTCGATAAATGGAGTATTCCCATTTTAAGCCCTTATGGCACCTACAGGTGATCAATATCGGATATGTAAGGGTCCCTTCTCTGGAACACACTACTGGCCTGAAGTGCGAGTGTCCCAGCGGAATCTATTATTGGGCATTTATGGCACAGTCTCAGGATAGGTCATCAATTCTTACAATAGGAATATCCCTTTAAAGGGCGTCGGGAATGAATAAATGACCTGCTTTGATTGAATCTTTAGTCACAATATTGACATTTTATCACTTTATTGTTTAAAATCGACACTTATGGCCAATTTCACACAAGTGTATCCCAGCCGCATTTATGGACCCAAACGGTCGCCATCATTACATTCCTAGGATGGTGACATTTCGGGCCAGTAAACCCCGCAGTCACGCTGGGACACACAGCAGTAATACACTTGTGTGAAGCTGGACTAAAAGCTCTAATTTGGCTGCCACATACATTGCCCAAGTCCACCATTCAAATGCTTGGCTTGTCATATCTATGATGAGAAGGTGGTAAGTAGCTGCCAGACATCTCTTATGTTGCTTATCTTGGGCAAAACATTGGAACACGGTTGTCAAACGGATTTTATTTATTTTTTTCTTCTGGGCAGTATCCCAAAATTACGGACAGATGAATTTTTTTCCGTTACGGACACATTGGAAAACCACAATACGCCATAAAGTGATAGGTCTAAAGTACATATAAAAATGAACATATAAGTCCTCGTTCACATCTGCATTTCTGCTGCAGTTCTGGTCAAAAGATGCCAGTTGCCCTGGCACACAGCTAGTTGCCTGGACTTTCTGAATCCACAACTATCAGTAAGAGGAAAAAAGAGGGAGAGCTCTTCTGCACTAGCTGCTAATATGGTGCATAGAAAAGTGGGACAAGACCCTTAAAGAGTACCTGTACTTTCACTGGGGCACTTCTACTCCGTTGGCCATCTCCGCCTCCTTCCAGCAGCTAAAGATAGCCCCATATGGGACGAGGGAGGACGAGGGAGGACGAGGGAGGACGAGGGAGGACGAGGGAGCTACTCTTTAAGGACCACCCTTTGTGAGGGAAGAGGGAGGACGAGGAAGCTACTCTTTAAGGACCACCCTTTGTGAGGGAAGAGGGAGGAAGGAGGAAGACAACTCAAAAATGTCTTGACTGGGGAATGTTTTTGATTTTAGGGGCAATCTGTGCGCACTACTTTTTACCTTCTGCAGCTGCCAACAGCCTGCTGCACGTTCTGCTATTCTTTTACTTTGAGGATTAACCTTACATAATCCCATTCTCTAATGAGTCAAAAAGAAAATAAACTGTCAATTAACGGAACGACATAATTACATTACAGTCTTACACAGCTGAAACACTAATTTAGCATAGACTGATGCTGCGGATAGCTCTGCATAATCCTGGTAAATAGCGCTCAGATAATAGCTGGCAATTTTGGTAATGCTATTCAGATTGTTCCTTTAAAAAGGGAAATGGATTAAGCATCTTCAAAAAAAGGAAAAAAAACCAACAGACCTTCAAATAAATGTGACGGGCCCAATTATAAGAATGAATTATACTATTAGCCATTCAAGAAAAACTACTTTCTATAAAAATAGGCAGCAGATTCACCGACACCATCTAGATGTAGATCAATGCTCACCGAAGGCCGACATCTAGTAGGGGCAGATGATAGGTCCAGTGATGTGGCCTTCAAACATATAGGTGGAACTGGATCACCACCAAGGTGAAGAAAGAAGGCGGTTGTGCTTTGTAGCGAGCTGAAACGCGGTTGACATCACTGCAATAGAAATCTTTAAAGCAGCACCCTTAAAGGGGTTTTCCAACATTAAAGATAGTACCAGCAAAATCACCCAGTTTAACACGGGTCTACTTTGTGTAACTGTCCGTTTGTGTGTAGTTCAAAGCTTTGTTTGGTATGGATTTTAAGCAAACATCCTTATAGCACCAAATTGGTCACATCGGTAAATCAAGTGCTTCCGAAGGTTTTAGACCGGGTTACAGCTCCCATTTGTTTTTGGATTCCAAAATTTTGCAAATATGTCACAAGTTGTAGATCCTAGAGAGCTGAAACCCAATCTAAAACCTTCTGAACCCCCCGCTTGTACAAGTTGTACCAGTTATTGTGAGAAGCTTTAATATTCATTCTGGTGCGCTCAATAGGTTGGATGTCAACTGTTATAGCCACTAACAGGGCAAACGCCGCGGGGGGGGGGGAAACTGCATCGAAAAGACGCCGATTTTGCAACAAATTTTACCCTCATACAGTTACTTCAAAAACTGCATCCAATGTCAGTGGCAAAATTAATCTGCATAATAAATGGAGCATTTCCTAAATATTTTGCATTTCTTCTGGGCGTTACAGCCTGTACCATAGTCCCAACAGTATTCATAATCTTTTAGATTTCAGAGCTGAAATCTCCCTCTTTCCACAAGGAATAGTACAATAATCTCATGTAGGAAATGATGGATGGCGAGGTTTCGTATTATGCACCAAATT
Organism: Eleutherodactylus coqui; assembly: GCF_035609145.1. NCBI lineage: Eukaryota > Metazoa > Chordata > Amphibia > Anura > Eleutherodactylidae > Eleutherodactylus > Eleutherodactylus coqui. Next base: position 46,924,447 of record NC_089842.1, on the reverse strand, counting down.
AGCACACATTAAAGTCAATTACGCATTGAAATCAATGGAAGCATTCTTGCATTTACTACAAGCATGAAAAAAAAGGCAAAGAATATACGCTGTATGTTTGCACAACTGAAATACACATATGCTTGTGTGAATGAGCCCTAAAGGAGCTAAGCCATTGGAGAGGCGTTTGACAAGAAGCTTGTTTACTGTTCTAAATGGCAACCAGCAGAACTGCGAATCAAGCTCTGGACAACATATTGTCAAAGTTACTGGTGTTTACTTAGGTAAATAGTCAAAGACAGCGCCCCAGAAGGTAATCGGAAGGAAAGAATACAAGTAGAAGAAACTTTGAGGATGTTCGTCGATTTTCAACAATTGAACAATTATTGTTTGTTTCGCTCGTTTGAATGACCTTTCCGTGTAAATGGGCTTTTAGATTAGATCTACGGAGAGACTGGAAGACCGTACTCAGGAGGTGAGGCTACCCTTCCAGTTTAGCATCCCCATTACACCAGATTAGTTCTTTGCTACTCTGGGAAGCATTGCTGTAGACCAATACCTGGCAGACTCCAGTACTCACAACCCCTCCAGCAGGTCAGGTTTTCAGGATTTCCTTAGTATTGCACTAGTACAAGACAAAGAATCCCGTATCATGACTCAAGACTAATAATGCAGCTTGGCAACACCCAGATTCTAGGCCGGGCCCCACACACCAATTATTAATACCTACAGACATAAACAGCATCGTTGCTCATAGTAACCAGATGATTTTTTTTTATTCCTTGCCATAGCAAAATGCAAGAGCCTTCTTGTAGCTATCGTTTGGGGATAAATAAAGAATAAGTTCAGTCATTTGTTCCGTCTCCATCTCTGGAGATTCAGAAGCTGCAGGACACGTGCACCCCATTGTGTAAAACACAGACTGCCTTTAGTTCGCAGGGGAACGCCATTATATTACACAGACCCGTTATTACTGTATCAGCAGTTGTGGACTTGCTTAAAGTGAACTCATACAGTGTGACAAAAGAAAACGGATTACATAGCGCTTATAACATATATTCGTATCCAGTGTAACTCTATGTGCAGGTCTTGTCCTTGGCCCGATGGAACCCATTCAGTTATTGCCAAAGTATGTTGGCTTCTAGGAAAGCTGAGTGATAGAACTGTAATGGAAAATATGTACTTGTACAAGAGAGAAACAAAAAGCGAAAGCAAAAGGGGCAAAAAGCGAAAGCAAAAGGGGCAAAAAGCGAAAGCAAAAGGGGCAAAAAGCGAAAGCAAAAGGGGCAAAAAGCGAAATCAAAAGGGGCAAAAAGCGAAATCAAAAGGGGCAAAAAGCGAAATCAAAAGGGGCAAAAAGCGAAAGCAGAAGGCAAAAAGCGAAAGCAAAGGGCAAAAAGCGAAAGCAAAAGCAAAGCGCAAAAAGCGAAAGCAAAAGGGGCAAAAAGCGAAAGCAAAAGGGGCAAAAAGCGAAAGAAAGCAAAATAAAAAAGTCTTTTTAACCCTAGACAAACTCTCTAGTCTTTAGGTAAGTTGCAAGAGATTCCTAATTCAAAGAAGTCATGACCCACCGGGATATTAACGTTTCAATTCCACTGTTTGGCAAGTTGGGTGGGAGAACTGGTGTGGCAACTGTTTTTTTACCTTTACATGGGACCACTAATCTTCCAAAATGACTCGAAAGGCTGAATGCAAATGGTAGTTTTCTGGCAAAACCCAGCCACCAACACAGTGACAATTCACTGACTAGTCATTTAGTTTCCGCTCACCAAAAAAAATAGTCCCTGGTTGATCAAAAGTAGTTTGGTGTAAAGTCATAGTTGTTCTTGCTGGAACTGCTTGGTAACAAATTTGCATGGAGATCCCCTCTCTGAACATGTCAGCAAACATCAGCTCTGTGTGAAGGCAAAGAACTGACTGATGTTTCTACGCTGCAGCTATTTTTCTGAGTGACTATCTGGACGTTGCTCCGTGTAAAAGGTACCTTTAGGATTCCACAGGACAACCCCAACTCTGATGGTGGAGTCCCCCTCTGAATACCTACTCTCTGTAATAAGCCTTTACAGAGCCCTTCAGAAGTGCAGGCTACTTCCCTAACTTGTCTCTACAAAAAGTTTCTTGGAACTGAATATTTGCTTTACTAACTGCCGCACTATTTGTTCTCTGGCGTTAAACACAAGAGTGCTGACAGACCGTTCATCTGCCATACAGCCACATGCCCCACTTCTGACACCATTCAAAATGGGATATGACCTACATACCAAGCACATTATGCATGACTATTCACATGTTCTACATAGAAAAGCCAAGACTACTTAATATGAGGGGAAAACAACATACTTTACACTTAAAAAGGGATAGAGCCCACGCAATGAAGGGAATATACTGCCTTTCATTCCTTTAAATTTAGGGTACCATTGTGAAAGTGTCCGTCTTACACTTGCTATTCAAGGGAATATAGACTACTCATGAAGCAATGTAAGTTGGAATGAAATGTCCTTCCTTGATACTCGGGGTGGGTGGAGCATTTCCTGGAGACTATATTAAAGGGCCATGTACAGGGATCGATGATCGCTCAAACGACAGTTTGAGTGACAGCTTTGAGCGATCATTTTGCATAAACTATTAAGTAGCTACTCAGCTATCGAAGAGCAATTAAAGGGGTTGTCCCGCGCCGAAACCTTTTTTTTTTTCAACCCCCCCCCCGTTCGGCGCGAGACAACCCCGATGCAGGGACTTAAAAAAAAAACCCGCACAGCGCTTACCTGAATCCCCGCGCTCCGGTGACTTCTTACTTACCGGTTGAAGATGGCCACTGGGATCTTCTCCCTCGGTGGACCGCAGGGCTTCTGTGCGGTCCATTGCCGATTCCAGCCTCCTGATTGGCTGGAATCGGCACATGACGGGGCGGAGCTACACGGAGACGGCATCCTGCACGAGCGGCCCCATTCAGAAAAGAAGAAGACCCGGACTGCGCAAGCGCGTCTAATTTGGCCATTAGACGCCGAAAATTAGACGGGCTCCATGGAAACGAGGACGCCAGCAACGGAGCAGGTAAGTGAAAAACTTCTTAACTTCTGTATGGCTCATAATTAATGCACAATGTACATTACAAAGTGCATTAATATAGCCATACAGAAGTGTATAGACCCACTTGCTGCCGCGGGACAACCCTTTTAAGTATGCAAATGAAGCCTTTAGCTGAAAGCAGTTAATAGCCCGAGGGCTCTTATCTGCATTCAGTTCCTTTGTTCTCCAGTGGGAAACCATGCTATCAGCATTCCCCGTGTTGAACTGCTGATAAGGATAAATGACGATTTGTAGGTTGGACTGAAATTAATGATCAGCTAGCAGTGCCCGATGGCCGTGCATTTAGGCGCAACGATTATGGCTCTAACAATCGCTTTTTAGCGATTTTTGAGCGATCATCCCTTTGAGTAAATGGGCCTTTAGTCATTGTATTCAAATTCTTTTATTCATGTCAGTGTATTCATTCATCAGCATTAATACTTTGTAATGATTTGCTACTTTTAAAGCATTGTCCATCGTAATTGGACACTATGACTTTCTTTGTTCTACGTATACTCTATTAATAAAACACTAAGCTGGTGCCATCAGAAATAGGACAGTGGTAACTTCTTATAGTTGATGTCCCTTGTTCTTTCTCCAATGATGATCAATTACATTTAGAATCAGAAGGCAATAAGGCTACTGGGATTTAGGTTCTCTCATGTATCTAAATTTAAAAAGTACTTAAACGCTGTTAAAATGCCATATCGAAGCTGGACTAGTGGATTTAATCATGTTCATTAAAAGACCCCTCAAAGGCCAAATCAGGAGGTAAAGCTGTCCTTGCATGTCTAACGCTTGTGATCATAGGCACTTTCCATGTCTCTAATGAGCCAGGGTTGCAGAAGAACCTGTCATGGAATTCCACTTCCCTTTGCAGAATGGCTAAGTAAATAGCAGGGTAACTCTTGTTAGGTACCCCCTCAGCTGGTAACCAGGGAGGAGAGCCACTATAAAAAGGAGCATCTCTTTCTGGAAGACCCAGTTTGTCTGAGCATTACTTGGGTAGCCCACTGATTTGAATCTGTGTTATACTTCATTTCTCCTTTGGGGGTGCTGCAGGGATAACTAAACACAATTTATAGCTTATGCTCTCAAATCACAGCTGGGGATCCCAACAAGCCGAACACCCTGTGATCAATTCATTAACCCTTAAAATGAAAATGACCAATGCTGGCACACTCTTCGAGGAAAATGTCATGTTCTGGAAGAAATCTTATAAAAACTGGAGCAATTGCAATTAGATTACTGCTTTTAACAAGACTTGTATGCAGATTGTTTCCTATACTCAACGCGGTTTGTATTTGTGCTAGTTATACATTTTCTCCAATATATAATGTAATTTACATAAGAAAATCCTAAAAAAAAAAATCTTATATTCAACCTGTCTCAGAGAGGAAAAAAAAAAAAAAAAAAAGTTACCCACAACAACCAGAGCGTGAATTTTTCATTTCTCCATGCCAACCAAACAAAAAAATTAAAAAGGCAATTTGTGACTGGTAGCTATGAGCACCAAGACCACTTTTTCTATGTCACTGCCCAATATATCTCCTTAATAAGCAGATACAGGTTGCTATGGTTACCGAATAGTTAAGGCATTTGCATCAGGTTTTTAAATAAACCAGTCTATTTTGCAAGAGCAGTTCATGACAAAGCCAGGACAGTCTCCGGTCTTCTTACACTGACATGAGGCACTGAGCACCAGGCCAAACAAATTTCACCCATGGCCGCCTCACCCTCTCACTAGGCATCCTTAAAAATCAAACTTAATAACGATGTACAGACCTGAAAGCGATTACATCAGTCACTTTCCATAAAATCCACAGCGCGCTTCCTTGCATGAATAGGTACTTGTAGCACATAATAACTCTTCACATGCAGGTAATAATGCCTCCTGGAGATTAAACACGCCAACATGCATCTTTCATACAGACGATAATTACACTCAGCGAAGCTGGCCAAGTTCAAACACGGCTTTATCCCCAATCCGAAACGCAGACTGCGAGTTAGTAGTAATAAAAAAAAAAAAAAAAAAAAAAAAAAAGGGTGTTGGGTGGGGGGCGGGGGTGGGGGGAGAAGAGTTATAATCGTTTGCTGCCAGGGGCTGTTGCACATTTGCCCCTCCAGTAGCCGGGGGATTTAATTAATACATTTTTGACATGTCAAGATAAAATTGTAAATTACAAAAAGAAAATAAAACAGAAAAAATTACAGCTTACAGCTATGTTCATGTAAGGGCTTACTTAGATGTGCATATATATATGCTGTCCCCTTCGGCAGGGGAAGGGGGCGGGACAGGAGCAGTGCACTGAGCTCCCGCCCCCTCTCCACCCCTTACTTCTGTTTGCAATGGGAGGGACGGAATGGGGGGGGTTAAGTACCGCCCCCTCCCATTGCAAAATGTGGTGAAGGGGCGGAACCTCAGTGCACTGCTCCCATCCCGCCTCCACTCCCTGCAGAGAGGGACAGCGCATATTGACCAGACGTGAAAACACAGCCTATATACACACACATCTGAAAAAGCCCTAACTTTGTGAAAAACAGGAATATACCTTTTAATGCATTAGCATACATTTATGCCTTTAAAAAAAAAAAAAAAAAAAAAAACACATCAATTTGCTGTATCGAAGGCAATATTGCGAACAGAGCGTTCACTTTGGACTTGTTTAAAACAAATATTAATCTCTTTAAAACAAGACCAAATCAAATATCTTTCTGCAATACTGCCTAAGATATAGGCTGTAGAAGCACAGTCAGGACTGCAGGTATAGTCAACTCGGATTTCAAACAGCTATCTCTCAGGCCGTATTGCACATACAGCTTTGGTTGTGGACTTATTTTTAAAAGCACAGAATCTTCCAGGACCATGGACATGCCTACTGAAGCAGTTGCTGGTAAATATTACAGATGGCCTGAATTATTGAAACCCTGAACCTTGTTGTGGGTTTTTGTAACTTTCTTTCACTTTTCTGAAAAGTTATGGAATTAGTGCAATGCAGCCAACTCGGCTGTTTCCATAATCCCAGCTACCTCTATTTTACCATCTTGAACAGGATGGCTGAGGATCTGGGGGTCCTCATTCTGGAGATGGAGCAGATATTTATTGCACATCCTGTGTATAAAGAATGAATAAGATGAGAATACCCCTTTAAATGTTCAATTCAGCATTTAATGTGAAATTTTTCTAGTGACCCTAGAAAAATTTCACATTAAATGCTGAATTGAAAATTTAAAGGGGTATTCTCATTTTATTCATGCTTTATACACAGCACGTGCCATAAATATCTGCTCTATCTCCAGAATGAGGACCCCCAGATCCTCGGCCATCCTGTTCAAGATGGTAAAATAGACATATAGACAAGAAGAGTTGGATTACATGTACCTGGTCAGCAGGTTAGTAATTCAGCTGTCAATTCTGCTGTGACTTCCCGCTGGCGGCATGGCAGAGAGAACTGGTTTTGTCAGAGTCTGAACACAGACCTTTATATTAATTCTGTGTTTTTAACCATGGATGAAGAGTCACTAAAAGTGACCCTCTGATATCAGGACAAAATTCTGTCCCAGGATGAGGAGGAAGAGGGGAGTACATTAGTCCTCCTTTGTGTGTCCAATCTGCAAGTTTTAGCCCTTGTTTTTGCCTGTCCAAGATGGCTGCAGCAATTTTCTAACTCCCTGTAACACTGTACAATGCTCCCGACTGGTCACATGACAGTCTCTAGCCAGTCAGAGAGCTAGTATTGTACATTGGCAATCTAACACTACCAATGCACCAGAGATTAGGTAAACCGAAGATTGTGTCGGCCATCTTGGATGGCCAAAAACAGAACCTAGAACTGTGGAATCAGAGGGGCAGCAGAGAACAACTGTGGATAATGTACTCCGGGGTCTTGGGACAAGATTTTTTTCTGAAACAGAAGATTCACTTTCAAAACACACAAAAGAATAATTTTTAGGCTGGGTTCACATGGGGTGGATTTGCTGCGGAAATTCCGTGCGGAATTTCGCCGTGGCAAATCCGCATGCGGACGCTAATCCCGGGATTAGCCAGCCATGTGGATGAGATTTCTCAGAAATCTCGTCCACATGGGACGGCAAATCTGCTGCGGCTAAGCCGGCAGAAGCCGACCGCAGCATGTCCATTTTTTTTCCCCCCGCTGTTGCCGCGCTCTCCTCTATGGGAGAGCCGGCCACAGCGGAAGAGCGAGCAGCCGGGCCGCTTCCAAGCCGCCGCGGGTTTTGCAGCAGCGGTTCTCCCGACGGAAATCTCACGGTTTTTCACTGCGGCCAAACCGCAAGATTTCCGCAGAGAATCAGCCCTGTGAGAACCCAGCCTTAGTGTACACTCTCTGGGGTAAAAGGTGCGTTTAGACAGAACGAGAATTCCAAAAATCATTCAAACGAACAAAAGTGAGCAATAATTGTTCAGTTTAAAACGCGAGTCAAAGGCTGCATGACGTACGAGACGCGCGCCCCTCATTTCCCATTCAGTCGCCATAAAAATCGTTGGCGTCTCGGGTTTAAACACTAATCATTCAGCGTGTCACATAGGAACGTGAAAACACTGAATAAGTCAAGGAGAAGTCACAACTCCCAATGATATGCCTGTCTAAACAGACTACAACAGGTTGGTCAATGTAAAGTTTGTAACTTGTTGCTGAGCAAGCCATGAGAAGGGCAATAATGTTATTAATAAATGGCAAGTCAATGACTGAACCTTCACTTTACACAATACTCCAATTTATAGCAGTAACCGTACCAACACAAGCGCCCCAATGTAATCCTGTAGTAACTACAGGCGCTCCCAAGTATAACTGGTCATCCTACAACATGTCCTACGCAGCTTATTTCTATGTACATAGGTGAATGTTGCGATATGGATGTTGGCAAGGGACAAAGTGAATATACCTTTAAAAGGGATCTAAAGGTTGGCTTTTACCCCCCACAAACAGCGCCACTCCTATCTATGGGCTGTTTCTGTGATTGCAGTTGACATCCATTTACTACAGAAAATAAGACGGTGTCTTATATTAATTTTTGCTCCAAAAGATTTAACTTTTTTACATGTATAGCTGCCTGGACACTATTTAAATAGCTTTTTCTTATTAACTGTAACTAGGTCTTAATTTTGGAGCAGGGCTTATATTTCAAGCATACGAAAAAAGCCTGAAAAATCATTCTGCATCCTCAAAAATCAAGCTGTGTCTTATTTTCGGGGTATGTCTTATTTTCAGAGGAACAGGGTAGACTGGAAATGAGCTGCAATACCAAAAACTCAACCAACGGGCAGGATTGGAGCAGTTTTCTGGAGGTAAAAAAACCTTAATTCAGGATGCCGCCTTTAAGTTGGTCTTTTCTACAGTTACATAGACAATCCTTACCCTTCATGCGGTACTACAATCATCCCAGACTTGTTACGGAAAACGGAAGCGATTGGATTACCAGCGACCTCTTCTGCATATTCCTCCTGTAATATTTTTATTTCCCACCGAGCTATAATGCCCAAAGACATGTTCAGAGTATAAACCTCATAAGTGACTAATGCAAAAAAATGCAGGCATGCCCTGTCTGGCATAAAACTCATTGCCTTTGAACTGCCTTATGTTCCGGGCACTTTATATGCAAAGTCTATGTTTCCCCTGCGTCCACACTGTTAAAAAATCTGCTAGGTGTGAATATTTATATGCCAGCATATTGTATTAATCACAGATGAATACGACATTAGATAAGAAGCGGATACAAGGGCAGATTTATTTTGTCACAGGGTGCAATAAGATCTTACAGAAGAGCGGTTTAGAATGGTAATGATTGCAGATTGCTGTAGGTCACAGGAACATTCTGGTGAGTGCCAAGAGTTGCACTCGAATGACACCAAATCAGATCATTCCCCCGAAGGTATATGTCATGAGTATTTTATGCATACCCATGTATAGGGCATATATCACCCATTGGGTACTACTGCAAAAAATTTTTTTTAACAAATTGGTATCGTTTACTAGATGCCTCCATAGTCTACTAAGCTATTACACATATTCGTCTGGCGTATGCCAAAAAGAACGCTCTTCTAGCATACATTGAGTCCCTATGGATACATTTAGCGCTTGCACCCAGAAGCTTTTCCAGTGCATACACAGTACGTAGTAATCAAACATGATTTGAGCACACGCTAAAACTTTTGCCTCCTGCGTTGCTCTCTGATTACACTTGTGTTGGGTTCCATACTATTGGGATACCAGAGGTTTTAAATGCAAGAACAGTGTAGTCTGCCACTCCATTCGGGCCATGAAAAACAATGAAAACCCATTAAACCCCATTACGAGTCAACAGTATCTGTCAACGTTAATTGGAGTCTGTTTGAATATTGCTTTGTCATATTGGTCACTACTAGAGATGAGCGAGTAGTGCCTTAGCCGAGTATCCTCCCGCTCATCTGTAAAGATTTGGCTGCCGGCGCCGGTGACAGGTGAGTTGCGTCGGTGAGCAGGGGGGAGCGAGTGAGATCTCCCCTCCGTTCCCCCCCGCCGCTCCCCGCCCCCTGACGGCCCCCGAATCTTTAGACACAAGCGGGAGGATACTCGGCTAAGGCACTACTCACTTGAGTAGTTAGCCTTAGCGAGTATACTCGCTCATCTCTAGTCACTACTTATTTATGAGCAGAAGCCATTTGGTTGTCGAAGAGTTGGTCAACATGGCAGACTCTACTGCAAGACAACCAATTACAATTGTCCACTATTGGTGGCTTTGCACAGAATAACTACTGTTTAACTAGATGGACAGAGCGAATGCAAGTTGGTCCATTTAAACACGGCCACCAATCGGTCATCTAGTTTCAGCTCACCCAAAACTAGTCGTTGGTTGATTAATTATTGTCTCGTGTAAACAGTTAATAGTTATCCAATGACTAGCCAACAATTTTGCTGGGCGGTGTGGGTGTTCAGCATGCGTCTCCTATGGTACGCTGATTGGCTACAGCTTTTTTTTATGAGTTTAATATTTTGCCCTCCTACTTGACGCTCATAGGTTCCCAAAAACACAAATGCATGCAAATCATCCTTAACTTAGTAATCGCTGCCATTCTTTGAATGATCACTCACTGCTATGGTTTCTGGCTTGTTTCCATCGAGAAACTTCATGCAGCTCCCTCGAAGGCTGCTCGCATGTATTTATGTGCATTCAGTGAACTGATCAGCCAATGAGATTGCATTGGGAAGGGGTCAAAATTTCAAATCCACACCTGCCAAAGAACCTTGTACTCCCTAGTAGAGGAACGATGTAAATGCTCCCAACAATGCATTCAGGAACTGTGCAACTGAACAACAATGGTTCTGTGTAAAGCTTACACACCGTAGTTCACACACTTTAGTGTCCACTACGAGCAACTATTCAGATGATATCCCATGTAAAGCCACCCTAAGCAACAAGGTGGCCAAAATGGGATCAAATACGGCTATCAGAGTACATCAGGCTCTCAAACAAAATGTCCATGTGTTTATACGACCCGTCTTTCGCCCAGATTTACCACTAGTAGGGTCTTATCGATTCGTGACAGACTCATCTATACAAACAGAGCACTTTTATAAAATAAATTGGCGCAGACAGACTGATGAAGTAGATCATGGTGAACATACGTACTGCTTCTCCTAATCACTGACAGGCTTTGGTAGGGGCTGAAAATTAGTCACGAAATTTCACCGCATTCTCCACTTCCAAATCATATAGGCTGGCCGTTTGGTCAAACCAGGTGTATTTCTATTTAGCTGGCAGAAGGACAGTATATCCATCATTTTCACTGACGTAAGACAGCCAAAATGACTCATTATGCCCCAATGTGACACTGAGAAAATGTTCGCGCTTCCCGCTCACGACCACCAGTTCTGAAAGACATCTATCTGATGCAGGTAACGGGGACCAACAATTAAAGGAACCCATTCCCACACAGAGATAAGTGCAGTTAATGACGATGGAAGGGGTGTGGAAAACTGAACGGGCCCTCACTTTCACTACAGAGGCCTTTGATAAGTTGTTGCATCCCTGCTTAATGCATTATCCCTCTATGGCCTCACGGTGAAGCTGAGCCCCATTCTGAGTACTGCTCTGGAGCCCCACGGTCACTAGTTATTCTCCTTGTATTGTGGCACACAAATAATAAACCTTTCTTGCATTCTACAAAAGTGACATCACCAGAAGATAAAAAAATACAGCCATCATTTCCCTTCTTTAAATCACAGACCAGTCGCCTTTCTGAGGAATTTTTGTACATCACTTCAAAACACTTCCTGGCCTTTTAATTCAATTCCTCCAATATCAACTTGTTCCAAACAACAATTAAGCTCCGCAATAAATTACATGGTTTAAGGGCATCGCTAACATATAAAATGGTATTTGCAAATAAATAAAAGCATTCCGCTGCGCGCTAATCTTGAAAGTCACATCCCAGAAGATCATCCAATTTGGTCTCTAAGAAAAAAAAACACCAGGATGCATTTAGTCAGATTATGCTTGTGATTCCCAACGGTCAATTTAATAAAGCCTGCAGGAACGTGGGAGCGAAGGATGAGATTTAATGGGTTACACCTATAAATATTCTAAATGAGAAACTTGCATTTGAGTTAATTTTAGGAGACTTGTTTTAAAGACGCCATTTCAACCCCCTTGGTAGGATTTAGTTATTAGAAGGGACTTATTATAATTATCCTGGTCTCAGTCAACCCCAACTTGTTTCATGTCATGGCATTGGATGGAAGAGCATAGGAATACAAGCCTGCAATGTGTAGCAGGCATTCATAGACTTTTTTGCAAGCACCATGAAGGCCAAACTAAAAACAAGACCAATGGTGACCAATGTTTCTCACCTCCAGTCCTCAGGACCCCCCCCCCCCCCCCAACAGGTCATGTTTTCAGGATATCCGATAGTAAGAACACCTGCGACAATGTCTGAGGCACTGACACTCACATCACCTGTGCAATACTGAGGAAATCCTGAAAACATGACATGTTGGGGGTCCATTAGGACTGGAGTTGAGAAACATATCCAGTGGTGTCACAGTTATGGACCTCAAAAACTGTAGAAACTTGACAGAACACACATGAAGGAATATGAAAAATTCTTGAATATTTATTTGATAACCCCAGACGTACATGGACTAAGTAGGCAACTTTTTAAGCTCTGGGGTCCTTTATCAAGCCTGTGAGGATGACACCCAAGATCAAGTCTCCTCCCCATAGACTTAATAAAAAGGCCCCCAGCCCAAAATGTCACCCACTTAATCCCTATATGTTGTAAGTTTTCTAATAAATCTTCAATTTCTATAAAAACATGTGCATCACAACTCCGCTGATCAGTTACTTTCATAATAGAAAAGGGTTGGCAACCACACTTGTACATCCGAGAGCTTCTTTAGAGAATGGCAAACTGAATACCCCATAGGTCAAGTAGGCATTTAAGATGGTCCCAAAGCTCTAAAAGTTTATGAACTTACTGTGTTTTCACACTTTACATCCAGTACATGGAAAGAGTCTATCCACGATGTCAAAAGACCATAGAGAAAGGATCCTTTATATTGGGGCATGTCCACTAAGGACAAATGGATCTAGTACCCTATGAACCTTCTTTCTACAAAAGAAACAGACAATGCCATCATGTTTTCCCATATTGGTTCATGAAGACCAAGCAAAATTTCATGAATTCCTAAGCAAAAGTATAATGGGTAAGCCTTTAGTACCATTAATACCCTCAGCGAAACCCATATGTGGCTCTGAAAGGGTTAGATACTTTGACCACCAAGTTTGAAGTGCACAAAGGGAAAGACAAATTGTATTGGTGCTGGCATAGCTTAGGGCTCGTTGACATCATTCACTAAGGGGTTGCTTTTTCCTGTCCATTATGGGTGGAAGAAAAATATGGTACCCAGTGGCCAAACGGATCGAAACAGACTCCATTGAATATTTTAGGATTTCATTGGTTTCCATGCAGCCATCCAGCAGTTTACATGCCGAAATAATGCTTTTTGTCCTATAGGTTACTAGAATTCAGCGACAGAGGTTCCAAACGAAATCTCCGACGCGGATGTGAACAAATCCTTACTGGTCTCATGCTAGAAATTATATTCAGCCCTAGAAAACACCTGGACGTTACAGTGCCTTTCGATCCTGTAGTAGCAGCTAGCTACATCTGCTCTACCGCTGGATTGGAGACACCAGTATGGACATGTTCTCCTGGAATATCATAAAGCTTCTTCTATAAAGCGCTCTAAGCTTTAAGCATACATCCAAGAAGAGATTTTCTTTTATTTCCTGGAATGGTGTCAAATATGTGAAGCTTGAATTACTGCGTTAATTGCAACATCCCTTGTGTATGTGACCCGAACATAAGCCCCGAGAGGCCAAGGGTCTGCTGGACGAAACCTAGACAAGATGTCCCAGATCCATGTGAAAGACGGAACAACAAAAAAAAAGGGAAAAAGAAGAAAAAAAAAGGGCTGCTAAGATAAGAAAATGTAAATCACCACTTCATATTTGTTCCAGAGTTGACCAGCTTAATTATACAGAAGATTGAAGACAGCTGCAGAGGCAGGAATTAAATGATGGATTCGGGCAAGGAAGACGCAGACATAGACAACCATACAAAACCTGTCAACGGAAAGGAAAGGTCGTTTAATCAAAATGAACACTACACGGCCACGTGTCCGTCCATATAGATCACTCATTATACTCCGTAAGCATGCACTAAAAACGAGACTGCGTGGAGCACTCTCACAGACGACCTCGAAAAGAGCTTTCTGCATGCTCACCCAATTACATGAAAACATTGACTCGAGTAAATTTTGGTGTTTTCCTCAAAACAAAAGCTGGATTTTGGAAGCCGCCCTGTACGACAGATGGTAGTTGTCACAATGAATGCACATTAGCAGGAGTCAACGCAGTTTTTCCTTATTCTACCAATGCTAGAGAAAATCTGTACTTCATCTAATGGGATATCCCTTCATGGAACAGACTTGTAGTAAAATAAGTGCCGTCGCTGTCTGTACACAATACATTGTGTATGGGCGACGGTTAAAAAAAAAAAAAGGCACACTGCGCATGTCCGGGTGCATATTTTGCTGGTCAGCCGATTTGGAAGTGACATCTGACCAGTGGCCCAACGCTCACTAGAGGCTGCGCTGACACTGCTAACATCATAGAGAGTAGCTGCTAAGGAGCAAGACCTAAAGGAAAATGAATTGCAGGTAACCATCCCCTAGGGCAGGGGTCCCCAACTCCAGTCCTCAGGGACCAACAACAGGTCATGTTTTCAGGATATCCTATAGTAAGAACACCTGTGGCAATGTCTGAGGCACCGACAATAATTATATCACCTGTGCAACACTGAGGAAATCCAGAAAACATGACCTGTTGGCGGTCCCTGAGGACTGGAAGTGGGAAACACTGCCCTAGGGTAACGACTTGCATATCAATTTTGAGCTCCTGACTGAGGATGACTAAGTTAGGCACGTGATCCCAGCTCGATATGGAATGTTTAAAAGGGAACTTCTCAGCTGGGAAACACTGCACAATCTATGGGCCGCATGTTCCAGAGCAGAAGACGCTCAATATATTGGTATATAGATTGTGGGTCAATAATAAGTTTAACATTTTATTCATTGAAGCCCCTGACCCCTTTTTACACTTAGGAGTCCAGTGGGTGGTCTCACTCAATAACTGACAGCCTTCCCGCTAAATGTACATATAGCGATATCAGACACTGGATTAGGACCATCAACCGGTTGTAAATAAACGAGCGCATGCGAATCGGCCTATTTTCAGCCATGTGACATCATGCTCATCAGTCACATGTCCCGAGAGCAGCTCCTTCCCCTTCGAGTGAATTGGATTAAGCTGCAATACCAGGCACAACTGCTATACAACGTATGGTACTGTGCCGGATATGGACTGAAGCGGCCACAGCATTGAACCAAGCATTGCAACAACAGACCCCCGCCAACCAACTGCCGATTACTTTTTTTGAGGTTATTTTATTGATTCCTGGAAAACCAATTTTTAGACATGCCCTCTTTTTGGGGAGGCCTATCTTACAGAGATACAACGGTTAGTAGTCTAACTATGCAGACACATAGGCCCACATGGACCTGTGTGCACAAGGCGGTAGGAAATTTCTAATAAAGACTATTGGAAAAGTGTTTTCAATTTTAGTTTTACATCCATTGGGGCAATAAAACACTATTTGCAGAGTTGCACAAACCCCGTAAAACTAATCTCTAAGAATGTGCAGATATGAATGGGCATGACCCAATATAGGCCTGATGGACAACTGCAACACAATATTGAACAAACCAAAGTCAGAAGCCCCTAGCTTTCACTTCAGTTAAAGACTAATGTACTTAAGAAAAAAAATTACTCGAAAACTAGGCTAAACTACTGACATTGATGTAACCTTCAGCAGGACTATTCTCTTGGTGGCTTCTGCATATATAAAAAAATGAAATAGATTTGAGACCAGAGTCTCCGAGCGCTAGTAAATTATATTCCGGTAGGGCAATGGATTGAATTTAACTGAACACTTAGAGGGTAATTTAATATATTACAGCTGCACTCAGCATATATCCTCTATTGTATTGGATAGGCGTTATCCACAACGGTCCAAGCTGAATGCAGGAGCCAGTAGTGAACTTTAATAGGCACCTGAAGTGAAAATAATATTTTCCGGAAAGCCCATTCTACTCCCCAATTAGTAAGAAGTGGTTAAATGCCGATTCCAAAGTAAACGCCCACCACCTGCCGATGTAGTCTTGCAGTATTTCTGGGACACGTCCTTTATTAGCCATAGCCCAACGGTATCTACTGCCAACACTTGCTTTTGGAGACCATCAGGCTTTGCTTTAATTAAATTAACTATCTAGGCTTTTCACATAAGTTGGTAAGCAATTTTCTGTAAAATTGTAGCCATTTTTGCTGAGGTTTAATAGCTTTTTTTGAGACACCCCAAAGCAGAAGTTGGGAAATCGACCAATATTTGTCATCATCCATTTACTAGTCAAATTCAATGACTGCTCCAATCAAGCTGTTTGGTTCAAGAAGACTGCATTTTTGATCCAATTACGACTTAGATGGGCGAGTTTATAGAAATTTGTTAGGCTGACCGACAAATGTCCTATTAAAGATTCATATTTTCCCATACGGCGGATGGAAAGGGATGTGCAAAGCAACTGATAATCCATTTTCTTATATGGAGGGTGGAAATAGGACTCCCTTATGGGATATTTGCCCACCAAAGCTGCCATAATGCAGTGCATACAAAAGTGAGCCATGTGATGAACATATACCCGCAACCATTGAGGGTAATCAATGAGTGGAACAGGTTACCACAGAAGGTGGTGAGTTCTCCTTCAATGGAAGTGTTCAAACAAAGGCTGGACAAATCTGTCTGGGATGATTTAGTGATCCTGCACTGAGCAGGTGGTTGGATCCGATGACCCTGGAGGTCCCTTCCAACGCTAACATTCTAGGATTCTATCACCATATAAAAGGTCTTTACAAAAGAGGCTTAAAGGGGTTGTCTGGTTAGTGGGCAAAATAGTTTTAATAGGGCCTTAAGTTGGCAAAGCCAGGGTGAACTTGTGCAGGATGACCACCCTAAAGGGTGGGGCAATGTCAGTTACACAAGCTGTTAGCCAACCCTGGATGTATCAATTCAAGTTGTCTTGCAAACATGTGGAAATTAAGCTTTGAAAGCTGCACAATTACAAAGAAGCCCACAATGGCTCCGAATTTGGTCATAAAGTCGCTACCATGTACCCGTATCCTTAGGGCTCATTCACAAGGGCCGTATGCAATTTCTGTCTGTGAAAAACGGACCAATTTCATTTTTTGTTGAGCATGTGCATTTTTTAATTTTTACATCTGTGTCATCCTTTTTTCACGTACGCGTAAAAATGTACAAAAGGCCCAATTGATCCCACTTTTGTGTTTTCACTGTCTCCTGGCAACAGGATTAAAAAAAACAAACAAAAAAAAAAAAACACCACGCGCTTATCCACGTTTTTTCCCTGTCCCATGGGATTTCTCGGGCAATTCTGATTTAGGAGTACGGACCAATAAAGCACATTTTGTTTTTTTGGCTTTTTTTTTTTTTACGGGCAACATTGGTTTGCAGGAAAAAAAAAACCACATTTCTGAAGACACCAATGTACTTTCCATATTCAGGTAGTAAAAAACTCAAGGAAAGCCCAAAGGACAGCACGAGTTCACACGAATGTTTTGTAAAACGCTGCGTGTATAATGCAGCATTTCACCGCTGTGTGAGCCGGCCCATCGGTAAAACAAAAGTTGCATTTTTTTGACACGTGTATTTTATGCAATGTACATACGCAAGTGTACAGAATCAATGAAAAGAGATGTACTCTGACTCCATTCATCGCGTAATACGCCATTAAATTACGCTTGTGTGAGCCCGCCCTCACTGGGACCACCTTTTCGCGTTGGGGCTTCATAGACTGAATACACACTACGTTTATCTAGTAACTATAAGTAAACACCCCGAAGGCACAAAAGTGTATGAAGCATTAAATCTACAGAATTTATTTAACTCCTCCGACAAAGCTCATATTATTCGTAGCCGCAAGCTATGTGAGGAGCCTGATCTACGATGATCAACAGACTCTAATTATGATCAAAACGTTATAGCGCCAAATATATGACTGTAATCAGGTTAGATAATACGGGGAGGCAGATTAAAAGGATGTTTCAAGAGGCTCAACAGATGCCGGATTACTCACAGATGAGAAAAAGAAAAAATTGCTATTTCGCATTACACGTCTGCCGTACAGTTTTTAAACACCATTTATCCTAATCTACCTGGTTCACGAATATAAAGCAAGAACTACAGTGAACGCTGCCCTGTGTGCACTCCTGCCCCCGTGTCCACTCTAAGTGGCTTTACACGGGACAACCATCGTTCCAATAGTCGCTATTGTGCCAGTGTGATAAATCCAGAAACAATATGGGCGATTAAAACACACCCCTCCTACCAGTGGTGGTGAACACCGCCACACACCTAACCACGTCGGAGCGGAGGACTTGGTGCTTGCTTGCCTTCATCACAAGCGAGTTGTTAGCGTACGAATGACTGCATATTTTTACACAGATCAATTGTTCTTCCACTTGGCGACTGTTGAAGAGCACACCTCCCTGGAAAGTTGTTGGCTAGTTGTCGAAAGACAACTTTACACCAGACGATGGTCAACCAGCAAAGTGAGTTGAAATGAAGATACTAGCAACTACTGAAGGAATTAACGCTTGTCACCCTGTGGGTGGCCCGTATTTATACGGAAAGGCAACAACTTACATTCGTAATTATTCAAACAGTCATCCTGTGTAAAGCCGTCCTATACATGAGCCATGACTAACTACCAAACTGGGAAGCCTATGAACCAATTAGCTAATCATCTTTTGTCCAGATTCCTTAACCCTCGATGAGCAACTTTGTCATTTCTTACAGGTCTACACCAGAGAAGACTCCCATTTGGGCCAGAATAGAGACTCCCACCACGACCACCACTTTCTATGACATCCATATTGGCTATTAGGGCAATCCCTTGATAGCCGGGATGGGTGAAGAGGTTAGAAGTCCATCCGGTAAGGACTTAAGTGGTAAGAGGAGTTGGCTTCATGAGGCAACCTCTAACTTATCTTATTCATGGAACAGCCATTTTACTGAGAAGCTCCAAGGCCCTTTTACATGGAATGTTTACTCTTAAAAAAAAAAAATGTTTAAACCGTAAATGAACCATCAATAAATGATAATTCATTTGCTTATCCTTCATTCATGCAAGCATGAAAATCATGGTTGACTCGTTCAGCTCAAATACTGATTGTTCCGTCGTTCTCATTCATTTATACAGTGAACGACTGAATGATTTAACAAGTGAATGAGCCAACAATGTATCTGCCTGTATAAATAAGCTGCTTGAGTGAACTCGGACATCGGTTGACGATAAATCGTTAGGTGTAAAAGCCCCATAACAAAATAAATGCGCTTTTAAAGCAAAAAAATATATCCGAGGATGAAAGCTGTAATACTTATAAAAATTTGCATAAAGGGGGACATCTACCAGCAAATTAATGGATTTTCAACAGTGGCTCAGCTTTAATTTGCTTTTCTACCCAATTATTCTAAATATTTTTGTTTGGCCAGCTCGATCAACCTTTGCACACAATTCATGCACCCAGCAGAAAAGTCAGAGCCGTGCAAGGCATCATACGGAGTGAAGAAACAGCACGGTGGCACTTAAAGCCACTAATGAGCAGCGCATGAGATATTTCTCTTCAGAGCAAATTTGTGCTGTTGAAATAAATTCTATTAGGTTAATAGCCCACGTTAGAACAGCTAATTTATGACACAACCCAACCACCTACATTAGGTTCTTAAACAAATATATGCAGAGACTGTATGCCAGTGTTATAAAGCCAACTAAAATGCGGGCAAAGATTTAAAGTAGGCCCCCCTCCTACCAGTAGTGGTTGACACCGCCACACCACCACGTAGGACTTGGGGCTTGTTTGCTTTCATTGCTTGACACTCATCGCTGGTTTGCTGGCCTGTGGAGGGGCGATAGCCAATGCAGATTACTACTACCCAATAAAATGAGGAGGCCAACCTCAGCTATATCTGGATCGGCTACTTCCAAAACATGAGCTAGGTTAGCACAGGACAGAGCCCATTGTTTAACGTCTCCCCTCTTAAGAGTTTTGAATTCCTAGATGTGGAATGTTCTCCCTCAAGGGGGATATATGCAACATTGGTTGTGGTACAAGAACCACCATGAAATCTAAGCTTATGAGTAGATGTGCCAATGCACAACATAGCCTAACATACAAATACATTTGATGGCACAAAGGGCGTCCGCCTTGCAAGTTTGAATGGTGGTACAACTAGGCTGGGTTCACATCTGGGTTCCAAAAAAAAGGCGGATTGTGAGCTTCAGTTTGCATCAGACATTCGTTATGATCAGTATTGAATGGATACATCTTTCTCCTTGATTGAAATATAACCATTTTGTAACTGCACATGTGGAACCCAACTGCACACATTCATTGAATGGAACACAAATGGAATACATTCCGTTTGTGCCAATCCCCATAGAGTACAACACAAAAAAGGTCCATTCTATTTAATTTCTTTTTTTCTGGACGGAGCAAGAAATGAACTGAAACCAGGCAGAACTATACTGAAACACAATAAGTCCCACTTAAGTCAATGGGAATTTGACTCAATCCGTTCTTTCCATTTTTCTGCTCCTCAAAAAGAACACCCGATGTGAACAAACCTGTATGAAAACCTTTAAGGACTTGTTCACATCAAGAAGCCTACATCTAAGAGCTAACATAGTTCCATTGGTCTCCATCAGACGGAAGAAAACGGTCTCTCAAATGCTACATATACATGGCACCAGAGACCGGTCTGCTTCCTTCTTAAGCCACCATTTCCCATACTTTTCCCAGGTAGCTGTAAGAACTCTGTACTCGTTGCATCTTTGAAAGAAGACTCAGTATTTTCTGAGACTCCCTATAAAAGTTTTAGAAATGCAAGTCAAGTATTTTAAGAAAATAATCTTAACAAAACCACAAGTTTTGCTAAAGAACATCTTACAAGTTTCCAATTTAAGTTGCTCATTTTTTTTTTACGGCGTGTTTAGTGCTAAGAAACCGCTGTCCCGGGTTCTTCCCATCAGCATCTTTCTCTACTATCACATTACTTAATGATCACCCTGCAAACATTCTTAGGTCAAACTAAATCTTTATAAATGTTTTCTTGGCAAGTTGATTAAGTTATTTTGTCATTGGCTTATCTTCATGATTTATACAGCCCACACAGTGCCAAGATGAAGACTTCCTGCACAAGTGGGAAAAAGGATATCGGCTTGATGTAACGATTCCCCTGTCATAATGATTATACAGCAATCAGAGATCACAGGGAAATGTTATCTCTTACAAAAAGTTTAAAATGCGGAGAACATTACACCAAAATCTACAATAGCTGCAGCTGGTCAATACAGCAAATTGTATTCGCTATAATACTAGGCTCCCGATTGTCCCGATAAACCAAGACAAATTCTAATTTGTACGGATCATTCAAAAATTCAATACCTAGAGTGTGGATGTAGCAATGTAAACGTTAAAGGAACGAGTACAGTAAGAAATCAAAATCCAAAATTACCAGCAGCGCTTATAATGTCGTCCTTTGCAATGCATGTTCTGTTTCAAATTTTACCCCCTATATTCCCCCCCTCTCCCCACCCAACACCACTCATACTGGAATTAGAGCATGTGAGGAAATTACTTTGGTTGTTGTGTCACTATCTGGGAGGCAGCATGCTACAGCTGCAAG
Source organism: Eleutherodactylus coqui (assembly GCF_035609145.1). Lineage (NCBI taxonomy): Eukaryota > Metazoa > Chordata > Amphibia > Anura > Eleutherodactylidae > Eleutherodactylus > Eleutherodactylus coqui. Next base: position 46,903,020 of record NC_089842.1, on the reverse strand, counting down.
GCTTTTAAAGGGGTTATCAGTGTTGTACCACTCCCCCTTCCTGCTCCAATCGTAGTTTCTAGCTTCTGGTTTACAGGACGTCACAAGGGCTGTTGCCAATAATAGAGCTGAGCGATTGATCAGGGACATTGCAGAAAAGGGAGTACATGACACTCTTAAGTTAGCTGGACTCCAGAGATGGTATAACTCAGACAACCCCTTTAAGCGCGCAACACCCATCCCAACCATTATTGGTCCTCTGCTTTTTCACAGGAGCAATAATCCCCCACTGAATGGAGGTGGAGCACACTGGAGATCTTCTGGCCACCCGCCTCCATTCAGAGTAAACAGGCAGTTGTTTATAGATGAACGACTGCCTGTTTACAAGGAATGACAGTCGCTTAGTTTTTAGGTGAGCTGATAACCAAGTGCCTGACAAGTGAGCGATTCTCACTCACCGTTGGGTCCCATATTCACACAGGACGACAGTCACCCATAATCATACATTTGATCAAGCACTCAAGCAACTATTGGCCTGTGTAAAAGTACCCAGAGCCTAAAGGCCTTCTCACAAGGATTGATGGTTGGGAGAAAACGTTTAATTACTCAATCACTGCCCGTTTGAAGGAGTCAGGTAAAACGGGGAATGTACTGCCAACAACAATGAAAGTCCATGGAGAACAAATGATCGGTCTACCATACAGTCCACATTGGCCTGTGTGAACATCCTTAGAGCAAGTGCGGATATTGATGGATACTTGTCATCTGGCTAAAACTGAGCAGTATAAATTAGACTCTACACACTATCTTGGCCGTCCAGCCCATCATGAAGAGAACAAAGATTAGGAACCATTTTTTCTTAGATTTCTACATAGGACTTTACGTTATGCAAGTTTGCACTCAGTCACCATTTTTAGGTAGTGCATACCATTGTCTATGTGTATAGAATCCCTCACTCTCTACCTCACCATACTGTACACATTTCCAGCCCTTTACCTTCTGTATCACCCCATTACTCGTATGTAAGCTCGTTGGAGCAGGACCTTCACCCCTATTGTTTTCATCAACTGATTACTATGTAAACGTGGTTCTGTAATTTTTGGATTTTTTGTCTTTCTGTATTCCCTGTCTATGTAAGCGCTGCGGAATATGTTGGCGCTACACAAATAAAGATTATTATTACTTTGAGGGGAAAAAAAAAAAGTAGTTCCAGAATTAGAAAAACATGGCTATATACTTACAAAAAGAGCACTACACCTGCTCATGCGTTGTGTCTGGTATTGCAGCTCAACTTCATTCAAGTGATTGGGACCAAGTATTATTACCAAATACAACCCATGGACAGACGGTTTATTTCTTGTGAAAACCACTAAACATGTTTTTATAATCCTGTACAAAAAGTATAATTTATTCGCTTGAAGCTGCAACCAAGCAGAGCACCGGTATGTGTAAGAGTACATAAACGCTTATGACCCCAGTAAGATGCCGACAAACCTAGGCACGGTCTGTGACCAATGACTTCCAATGACTGCATATGTTTAATATTCTATGAAATGAATTGGGGCAATGCATTCTCTGCAGCTAATCAGAAAGTCTAGAAGTTACCAGTCCAAGAACTAAATATGATAAAGCTTCAGGCAGATACACAGGAATTGTCCGGTATGGACGGGTACATAGAAGCCACCAAGAACATTTTGAGTGTCCTCTACATGGTAATGGGATTTTTTTGGTGGCTAAAGATTACTTTTTCTTTTTAATAGGTAAAACACAAATTCTAGATGTGCCCCTCAATGGAAATATCAGATGTTCGCCAAGATGTAAAATATCAATTTATTTAAAGCCAAGGAAACACGTTTCAGAGCATTCAACTCCTTTTTCAATCTAGAGACAAGTGATCTAAAGTGAATGACGATACAAACATCCGTGACGGCCAAATGCTAATGGCACCCACCGAAATCAATAATGTTAGATATTTCCATGCCCATCAATCACGGAATGAAAGCAGAAAAACAACAAGTTTCAAAACCTTATATTTTGTAGCAAGTATTGTTCACCACGTTGAAGCAACCCTCTGGTTTCACGACACAATTCTGGCCCAGAATAGGAGGAGCAGGGGGGCATATTACCTGAACTTGCTCTTCTCTGCCGCCTCTCTGGTCCACCGGTTTCATGACCCGTTTTCAGCCATCGAAGATGGCTGCAGTAATTTTTTATCTACCTAATGCACTGCTCTGATTGGCAAGTGCTGATCACATGATCAGCTCTGGCCAATAAGAAAGCAGGTATAGTGCATTAGTAGTGTACAGTGGTAGTGGGAAGATAGCCATCCTGGACCGTCAAAAATAGGACCCGAAAGCAGCAGATTGAAGGGATGACAGAAGAAAAAGAGCAGGTAATATACTCTTCTTTCTGGTCCTGGAAGAGATTTTTGTCTCGAAACAGGAGGGTGACTTTAAGAATAGTGGATCATGCACTGCCAATCCTTTAAAAGTAATATACGCCTGTGAACAGATACATGATGAAATTTGCAATTTGCTGGATGGGTGATAAATATTTGATTGCTGTGGGTCTCATTACACCCCTCCCCTAACCCCATTTTACCCCTGTGAATGGAGAGTGTGTGTATGCTGCTCCGTTCACTTCTATAGGACACAGCTAAGCGCACAGCTTAGCTATCTTCCCAAGTCTCATAAAAGTAAATGGATTTATGGTCAGGAATGCAAGGCACAGGTTCCATTGACCTGGAGGTGCACCATTCTTGTAATTCCTGGTGCTTCCAGTGGTCAGACCCCCAGCGATAAGATATTTATCACCTACCATGTGAATAGGTGATAGAGGTTTTTGGCAGGATAGCCCCTTTAAGGTATTCCTGGTTCTGTCTGATACCCCACAAGACAACACATCCTTTCCAAATGTCCTACTTGGGATGTATAACCATTAGAAATGGTACCCCTACTCAAGACCCACCTCTATGAGCTAGAGTAGAGCGTCACTAACAATCCTGGCCCAACCATACATTACTTTTGTCAGATATTCAATATTACATGTCACCCGTTGTGATAAAGGCAATGAAAAGGCATGGCTGAAAAGTTTTTATCTGAACCAGCCATCAACTCCTATGTATGCCTGGGTTCAGAAACCCCCAGTAGACATGTGGTAATCTACTTATCTCTGGTCCAATTTCAATCGAAAAATGAGTACTGTAGTTAGCATGAGGCAACATCTATTTATTTTGGTTTGCCGCTTTGAGGGCATCTGAAAGAGATCATTGTTTACATAAACCTGTACAAGTCCCTCCGTTCAACAGATTTTCAATAGATGTAAGCCGATAGGCTCACGTAAAGGGCATCTATAAAAGATTCAACAAGTTAACTGGAAAAAAGGACAAATGAACAGCTCAAATTTCTCTTTGTGGTTTGATGGTGAAATCTAATGAAACCCTACCACATTCCTCTAATAGTCTTGAGAATAGGATTTATCCAGTGAGGACATTAAGCAATTTTCCCCTTTTTTTTAATACAAAAATTAGATTTACCAAAAAAAAAAAAAAGATTTCAAAAATTTTTATAACCATTTAGAACATTTGACATTAGATTTAGACAATATTTTGAAGCATGGGGTTCCAAAGTATCAACTAATAATTCCATCAACATAAGCAAGTGACCCCCACACCATTAGGATGTCCATATACCAAAATGAGAACAACTCCCTTCTAAATGTGGCAGCTGAAATCATCAGCTGCTGTCAAGAAGCTGTAAGCAGCCATACATTTAAATGGATGGGCAACATCGTAATTCATGGTCACACGGAGTCCTCAAGACAAAAGCTGCCATTTCCAGCCAGCTCTCCTCTCTAGCCAGTATAGAGAGGGTCCACAATGCTAAGTTAGTGTGGAATAAGTTACATGGCAAAATGGATATCCCAATAGAACATCCCAATGGAACCGGGTTAAAAAAATAAAAATAAAGTTCTCACTAAAACTTTGGACCATAATGGTAAAAAAATATAATTGGATTATGGCCGGGCTCACATGGGCAGACCCAATTCCGCATGCAGAGGCCCATAGCCGATTCTATCTGGTCACCCTGCATACCTGATCTTTTGGTATTGCGATAGACTACAGCGGCTCGCCGGCGGTCATACGCAGTACAGTTTTGTTTTTTTCATTACTAGCATTTCACACAACGTCACTTAGCAATGATATGGGTACTCGCAGCCTACATGCAATGTTAATTGCGTATGGCCTGCGCGTTGGATGCCTCCATTGACTTCAATAAGGGCTGTCCGCGGTAAAAATAGAACATACTGTGATTTTTCTTCCATTCGCGAAGTATGCAATTCGTATTCGCGAGTGTGAAGGGAAAAAAAAAATTGTAAATTTATGCCTTCCAATGCCTGCATTTACAGGAAAAAAAAAAATGTACCTGTAAATAAAACCATTGCACTCAATGTGTTCCATTTCCATGGAACAAACACCCATGTGAATCAGCCCTTTAGCAAAGCCCCTCAAGCAGGTTTTTCATCTGTTTTTGTGTCCAAAGTCTTTCATTCCTAGCATTGCAACTACGTTGTTGTGTTCCAGGACCTTCACATCCGGTTCCACCCAGTGGGGTCTTTACTAGAGATGAGCGAGTACCCAAATGCTCGGGTCCGCATTATTAGAGTCGAGCTTTTCGTAAAATTCAAGAGCTCTACTCGAATAACGAACCCTATTGACAATGGGAGACTCGAGGGACGCCGGGTCCCGAGCTTTTTTTTCTTCTTGGTTCGTGTGTTCTCTCTCTCTCCCCTGCCTGCCAGACAAAAAATTTGCCATTGACGTGCACTGCGGCGGGGAGGGGCCAAAAACTGGAGCAGTGTCAAACTCTGCTTGATGCTCGTTCGAGTAACGAGCACCATCGAGTACACTAATACTCGAACGGGCATCAAGCTCGGCAGAGTATGTTTGTTCAACTCTAGTCTTTACCCATCAGCTGTAGTATTGGCTTCGGTGGCCGCTCTACCTCTACCCTTCCCAAGCGACCATACAAGCTCTTCGCCCAGCGGCTTCTGCATTTCGTGACAGCCAACGAATGTTCCATCACTACTGACGACATGTAAATTACCCTGGATGGAAATACAATGCCCAGCATGTACGTGACATCGGAGGATAAACAGAAAATGCGCTTAAATTGGGTTACTGCCTGCCAGATCCCAATCAGGGTGAAATGCATTATAAAAACTGACGGATGTGCTGCATTAGATACATTGGACATATGTTTTTTTTATAGTGGGACAATCCCTTTAAAGCTCAACAGATAAGAACATGGTACAAGAACTATGCATAATCCGGACTGGTGCAGAATCGGAGCATCTGTCCTGTAGTGTGACCATGTGTACCAGCATGCACTTTACACTATGACTAAACACCGCTAGGGAAAGAGTGAGTGGCAATTTGCTCAAGAGAAGACCATTAAGACCCCCTTCCATCACCTTTAAAGCTTACATCAACCACAAAATTGTTGCCGGCATAGACACCTGCTACCAAATGATTAATGCTCTTCTAGTGCCCTCTGGGAGTTTAGTTATCAATGACCACAAAGGTCAAGAGCCTGTAGGGGCGGGAGGGGGTCTACAATGCTACTTTTGTTGACCATTATAGATTAACCTTTACCCTGCGGCGGTGGCTGCACAATCTTGGAAGGGTCATGTGTTCCCGGACTGCAGAACACTTATTCCCGAGCAGCATATTTCTCAAGGAGTTGAAATTTCTTACATCAATTCCCAAGATTACAATTAGTTACTAGCTGGCAGACTTGATCATTGAATATGTGAATATGCGGGCTGCTATTTCAGTTTTGTGGTCTGTTAATACAACACAAAATCTAACAGAATTCCTTTAATACTTTCGTTATGGGTGGGGCCATTAGAACATTTTGTAATCTCATATTTCTGAGATTGTTTGGATTTTCTGAAATTCAGTAACGCCTGCATTGTGGCCGCAGTACTGACCTACACTATCCTACTAAAAGTATTTCATACCATCAGTAGAATGGATCATGTTATTGGCACGTCACAGGTCTTAAACCATACTACATAAAACGTAGACCCTTGGAGGTGGTCAGCCATAGTTTGTGACAGGAGCTGCATGCTATTGTATATACGGGGTATGTTGCTGCACACAAGTCGGCCATCATGAAGTGCATCGGCTGGTCTACGGTCATTGGATAGTAATAGAAGAATGTTCTATGGAATGATGAATCACGCTACTCCATCTTCAAATCAGATGGATGTACCTGGGTGTGGAGAATGATGGGCAACACCTTTTGCGTAAATGTTAAATACGGCGGAGGTTTCGTGATGGTATGGTTCCACTACATAGCAGTCCACTTTCACAGCACCACACCACTACAAATGGAGGCGATTGTGGGTTTCAAAGGTAATACATGTGCCATGATACCAAATGTCCTTCAGCCAAGCGCCTGGAAATAGTTTCAATGGGCACAGGAGCTTGTAATGGTGATGCCACCTGTCTCTGGATGGTCGACACCAAAAAACAGTTGACGCTGCTCATGCTTGTGGGACAAATCCGACTGGTGGCCTGTCAAAGGCGTCCTGAGCCCGGTCACATCCACTGATCTCAAGACTTCCTAAAAGTCCAGTCAGAATGGCAATGATGGGAAATTTGTCGACACAACCATCCAGCTTCTCTTATTCCAATAATGTGCCCCTCTCAGACTCTTAACTGTGTGAAACCTCTATGATTGCGTCGTAGAGGCGTCTAGTGGTCAACAAGATCTACACAAGTAGAAAAAGAGGTCCCTACAAACAAGGAGCCTCTGAGAGCCTATTTATAAGCAAGGGTGGAACCACGTTTAGGGCCTCAGGTGGGAAGACAGTTGATCTAATCAAATCCCAACTCTAATCATTTGCATATCTGCCTGAGATGTAGCCGCATTCTGAGTTTTGCAGTAAAAGAACTTCCTGGGGCTTGATTTTTTTGGATAAAGAGAGTATCTACTTTGATATAACAGGTGCACTAACATGCCTGGACAGGACATGTTTCTTTCTTATGGCCCCTTGCTGCTTTTCGCAGCCTCACCTTTGGCCTGTACTTTGACCAGGACATCATTATTAGAAGCTGCAGGTTATATGGCAAAGTTTCAGACTCTGCTGGAGGTCATGGTCGGAAGAATGTGCAGCCTCAGAAAAGAGGAATGTTCTGCTGCCAGAACAAACACTTAAGTTTCATTCTCTGCATTTTTACAGCAGATTTTATTTTACCATATATCTCGATGGGTCAATATCTTCTTGCAGCAAGAGAGCATCAGTCCTTCCGTTATCTCACACAGTCCGGAAGAAGGCGTCAATGCAAAATCTACTGAGGCTATTTATAAGAACTAGAGCAAAGGGAAAAAAAGGTTTTGCATAGCAACCTATTATGTCTCCGGTTGTTATGAGAAACACCGCTGTCCAGCATACAGTCTATACATGAAACACACCAGTAGTAACAGACTAGCATATGGCAAGTGTCGGGAGGTTGTGCATTTACTAGTAAATTCAACTAGAGTCTTCCTTTACTGTGTCTCCTCAGTAGGATTGGGGGAACTTAGTCACCCCATATTGCCATCAATGACAGGGACGCAACTACGGGGGATACGGTTCCACCCAGGCCCAGGATCCTTACGGGGACAATAAGGCCTCACTTCTCCGTATAGGGAACCCAGTACTATGAATAAAAGGGCAAATAATCATTAGGTGACAATAGGGTTAGCTGTTTGTGTCCCTGCCAATCAAGCGGGACCACTGCCCTATGAGGGGGCGATCTTCCAGATAATCCCCCATTACACAGTAATTACAAAGTGTATATAAGTAATGCAAGCAGTAGTTTAAATAGCAAAATCGCTGTTTTAATAGTGCAGCCATATTCTTTTTCCAAGTTGTATGGATCTCAGTATGGCTCCTATTGGCAGCTATACAACCTTACTGCACCAATAGGAGTGCTTCAAGGTATTATTGTATCTTGACGCCACCGGAAGTACTGGTGGAGCCAAGATACAAGGTGTTTGATGGGGTTGCCGCCCCCTGTTCGTGATTGGCTGCAGGGCATTGTCCCCTTTCTGGGGCTCACAGGTCCTGCTTCTGGGCCAGCATTAATGGTAGCCAGAGTTTCGCCTTCACAGCTTTTGCTGCGGGCCCTGCAGTTACCTCCGCTGCCACTCTCTGTGGCAAGCCTTTCTTGCCCCAAAGACCTCCTGCTCCTGGCTTACAGCTGCTGCCCAGAGCGTGAGGGTAGCCAAGCCGTGGGAACACAAACTTTCAAAGTGAGTATACATGGCCCCCGCCCCCTGCAGTGCTCAGCGATCCGTACCTCTGAAGTGCAGAGCACCGCCCCTCAGCGCTGTGCCCCATAGCAGCACACTGAACTAAACCCAGAGCTGAGCGCTCCGGCCTTCAACGCCACTATGAAAGTCGCCAGGCAGCCGCTGCTCAGTCGCACAGCAGGCCTGTGAAGTGCACATTGTGATAAGTTCCGACCGCCGGCTCTCACCTTCCTCCACGGTGGATGGCGGTGACTACAAGACCTGTGAGGGCGAGAACGGGGAGAATGCAGGACAGCCAAAGAGGAACAGGGGGCGGCAACCCCGTCAAACTCTTTTTATCTTGGCTCCACTAGTACTTCCGGTGGCGTCAAAACACAATAATACCGTGCTTCAATTTATACAAATAGGAGATTGCACAATGTCTCTGCAATACAACCAATGCAGAAGAACTGTACCAAATCCCATGTATATATCAAATTTCCCAGAGGAAGAATCCTGAGAGGTTCGAAAGCTTGCCTTGACATCATGTATTTTTGTTAGCCATTTAAAAGGTATATCTACAAGATTACTTGCTTTCTCCTATTGAGAACAATCACACTTTGCTCTACTGGCAAGAACTGTACCACTCCTCATCTACCTCATTTTATACAGAAACACAAAAGGCAAGATCTAGAGCTAGTGGCAAACAGCATCATCAGGGGTCCATAATATGGTCCTGTATGTGTGTAGCAGTATGGGGCCCATGTATAAGCCTCGGTCTCATACATGTAATCCAACGTGAACAGAACGGTATGACGCATTATACCCTGTCTATAGAGATTAAAACAAAATAAATAAAAATAGTGAAATTGCTAGCTTTCGCTCTAATAGGCAAAAATAAGAGGAGGAGGAGAGGTCAGTCCATTTAACTGGCGACTCCCTGTATGTTTAAGTGCGGGATGGAGTCTTCCGGCTTCCTAGTATTCCGCCTAAGGCCTGGTAAAGTTAACAAGTGATCCGTCTCAATCTTCTATCTTGCTGCATTAAAATACAGATAGTCCCCGACTTGCGAACATTCGACTTGCGAATTTCGCTAGATACGAACTATCTGTCCTGCACAGTATGATGTGATGCTATGGCATTACATCATACTGTGCAGGGACCGGACAGGCTTCTATCAAGCCTGATAGAAGCCTGTCCGGTCAGATCGCGGCTGCTAGGCAGCCGGGGGCTTTCTGAAAGGCCCTAGGGCTGTCTATGCAGAGCGCCTATCAAGTCGTGCGCTTGATAGGCACTCTGCATAGGCAGCCCTGGGGCCTTTCAGGAGGTCCCCGGCTGCCTAGCAACCACACAGCGTCCCGCGATCTCATCGTGGGACGCTGTACTGGCCCCCTGAACGTCGGGTGCAGGCTGTTCTTACAGCGGGCACCCGGCGGCAGCAGTTCCGACGAGCTGCGCCGCTCGTCAGAACTGTTAACACTTTAAATACCGCTGTCAGAGCGGTATTAAAGGGTTAACAGTTCCGACAAGCGCCACGGCTCGTCGGAACTGCTGCCGCGGGGTGCCCGCTGTAAGAACAGCCTGCACCCGACGTTGTATGGAGCGGGATCCACCCGCGATCCCGCTCCATACTACTACTTGTTCGACTTGCGAACAAAACGGACTTGCGAACGGGCTCCCGGAACGGAACCCGTTCGCAAGTCGGGGAGTATCTGTATAGCAGGCCCATGTATAATTTACAGCTGAAGCCCATATGTCTTTTTCGGGATATATTAATAACTTCAATTATACATTTTAGTTATTTAGTGACTGTACACTTTGTTTTATAGTCCTCTGTTATTGTCTATAACTTATTAATGGCCTGGCGTGTATAGATTCTCACATGTGATTTATAAAGAGGAGAAAGTACGGCTTGATGTTTTATAGAAATATCATCCTGTCTGTTTGGCTTCTTCGGGGGTTGTTTGACCCTGAATCAATGCACTTCAAATACAATCTTGTAGTCTTTATGTACTTTGCAGGGTCTGGTGATAGACAAAGTTGTGTTTCCTTCAGAAGCCACTTCATAAGGAATTTTTCTTTTGTGGTCGAGCAGGCCACTAAGCTTCTCCGACAGCGGCAAGACTAGGAGCGCCGTCGGCGGCAGGAGATGCAGTGGATCCGGATCCAGCAGCAGCAGGGGACGACAGCGGCAAGGCTGGGAGCAGTGGTGGCGCCACCAGCAGGACATCCAGAGGCAGCGGTGGCAGGGGACGACAGCGATAAGCCTGGGAGCGGTGGCGGCGCCGCCAGGAGAGAGACATCCATATTTAATGCCGCAAGTACAGCGGCAAGGTTGGGAGCGGTGGCAGCAGGAGACACGGAGCAGTGAAGGAGCGAAGGCAGTGCTGGCAGAGGACTCCAGCGCCACCAGGATCACACACTGAGTGGAGATGCTGGCTACCATTTGGGCTGGGCAGATGGAAGTGGGATGGCTGCAGCATGTGTATAGATGTTTGGCTGCCCTGAAAAGTTAGCGTTTGTTTTCCTGTCTGGCTTAGATTATTAACTGTAAATGCTTCCATGTTACCGCTGTAACATGAAAGTATTCACAGCTAATAATGTAAGCCTAACAGGAGAACGAACCCTAACCCTCCAGCCCTGCAAAAAGTCTATACACACGCTGCTGCTAGGGACCTTACAGACGTCAGCCAATCAGGAGCTAGGGGTGTGACAGGGGCATTCCTCCATCCAAGCCCTGTCAAACGCCTAGCTTCCGGTGGTGACAAGGTACAATAGTACCCACTTAAAAATGGTTGTCCCTTATGAACAATCTCCTTCGATAAACTGAGATACAGATGTACTTTTTATACTTACCTGGCTCCCTGTTCCCATGCAGACAGTGTATCGGACTCTTATCTGGAGGCTATGCACACGCACTCCTTGTCACGGTTTGCACCCCGTTTTATGTTTATAAATTCTTATTTTCAGGTGGTCTTCCCAATTTTTCTGTTGCTCTGTAGTTTGCAATAGACTTTCAGACAGGGGGTGTCTAGCAAGCCTAGTATTGTGCCAGTAGTTCTTTGTCCTGACTTCCTATGCTACATTGTACTGTCTCTGGTCCAATCAGCAGGGAGACAGTATCTGAATGCTCACTCCTCTGCATTCCCAGGATGACTCAGGCATTTAGAGAAATGTTGGCCAAATGGTTAGTAAACCTACTTCAATGTGTGCAAGGTACGCACATACAAAGACACATACAGTAACAGCAGGAAAGTAAGAGAATTTGGAGACCATTATGACAGTGTCTGCAGATCTGTCAGCCTGCAAGTGCAGGGGAGCAGTCTATGAAGTCAACCCCTCCCCCAGTTGCTCTTGAACCATCCCAGGTTCCCTGCTGCTAAGGAAGCTATGTATCAAAGTGGATTGCAGAGAAGCTGAATGGGAGACCCCTATTACCCAGAGGAGCGCGCATGGCCATTTGAGTCTCCCCACTTAGTTTATAGTTGCTCTCCCTAAGGAGCAAAGATAGCCTTTCTGATCCCCCCCCCCCTCCATCCCATGCCTCTCACTAGCAAAGCCAGACTCCTACTGTACACTGATGAAGGGCAAAAACCCTGAAACAGCTGTATGTACATGGAGTCTGGCTTTGCTTTTAATTCCCGGTCATTGTAACAAGGCTTGTATAAAAAGTCTGACTTTGGCTTGAAGGAATGCTGCCTTTCAATAGGTGGCGCTGTGGAGGATTTATTCCATCTCCCTTATTTGCATAATGCAAGTACATTACAGAAATGATGAAACTAGTATAGGAGCATAATGTGTCAAAAAAAAAGTGCCCCTTTAAGGTTTGATAGCACCAATGACAAACGTAAGTCTAGTCGGCACTACAAAATTATTTCCTTAGTAGAAAAACGGCATCTCCAAATAACCTAGAGCAAGGTGACATCACATTATTAGGCACAGCTGGGCTCCATTCAGTGAATGAAAATTGATATAGATTGTTGTATTGCGAAATTCTGCCCTTAGGTATTCAGCATAGAGAGTATTCTCCCATGGGGAGGCCATCATTAATCAGGCTAGAAACTGTTTTGTCACATTATTTTACTGTTTGCCATTTTGGGCGTTGCTGAATCATTGAGTTGTTGGCGGCAGATGACATGCTAGCAATATTGTAGATTTGGCTTTGATTGAGGCTGTGAGCCAAACAGTCAATCACAGACATCTTATAGACAGGGGCATCTGCTTACTCAGCTGATGCTCGCTATATAGTCAACACATTAGAGACCCTCTGTGTGATGAAGAACTAGGGGATTCTTCAAAAGAAAGTATGGTGTTCACCACTCAGGAGGTCAAAGTTGGTGACATAAAACTTCATGATGTTTAAAGAGTAGCTGCACTATTTTTTTTCCCTCTCAAAATGTACAAAATAGGTGATTCTAAGCATTTTTGCAATATTTGTTTTATCAGTCTATTATGTATATTTTTCGTCGAAAACCCCTCTTCAGCTATGCAGCTAGGTGAAGATGGTGCTGAGAAGTCAGTCTTCAGGCAACTAACTTGGGAGCTGCCATCTGCGCTGCGCCTGCACCGTTCTCTCCACTGCAGGCACAGCAGCTTTACTATAACAGAACAATAAAATGTCCTGCCTGATGTTTTATTGCATTTATATACGCGCAATTTCCCATATTATCCTCTGAACATCTTTTTATATATCGTTCCTTGGCATTATAAAGAGAAGTCGTTATCCTGTGTTGCAGACAGCTTCTCCTGCTCACAACGTGCCCGTTCCCTGCCTTACCCCATGTACTGTCATGGTCACAGTACAGCAGGTTGTGACATATATTATGTCACAGTACGTCACATGCCGATGCACTGAGACCCTGAAAGTGCATATCTCTGCATGCATATATTACATATACATTGGCCAGGTGATACATTCTCGTTTATGTGAAAACAGCCTAAAATGTAACTGAAATGGACCTTGGAAAAATGCAAATGGGTTCCAGAGATAGATATCCTGAAAGGGAACCAGTCACTGACTAGAAGAACCATAAACTAAGTTATGGTGCTCAAAGGACAGGGTCCCAGGAGTGCAGGGAAGTTTTTGATTACACTTACCCGCCCTGAAAGTCCGCATATGGACCATGCATTCAACATGCGTACTGTCTCATAGGACTAAAAGCTGAAGGCGCGCTCTTAGAGAGCAATGGGAGTGCATGCATACAGTCTAGAGCTTTGAGTCCGACGAAAAGGCCGCGCGCAGATTTTCGGGGCTGACAGCGCAGGCACTGGGAGACATTTAAATAAAAAAAAAAAGTTAAAAAAACCTCCCTCCGCTCCTGGGAATCTGGCCTATGTGCACCATAACTTAGTTTATGGTGCTCATAGCCGGTAACAGGTTCCATTGAAAGGGGTATCCTTGGCAGGTGAGGTCAATCTAGTTGATCAATGGGGTTTCACCATTTGGGATCCCTGAGGAACAACTGATCCTCTAGCCCAGTGTTCCCCAACTCCAGTACTCAGGAACCCCCAACAGGTCATGTTTTCAGGATTTCCTCAGTATTGCACAGGTGATGTAATTATTGTCGGTGCCTCAGACATTACCACAGGTGTTCTTACCATAGGATATCCTAAAAACATGACCTGTTGGTGGTCCCTGAGGACTGGAGTTGGGTACCTCTGCTCTAGCCCACTGTCAGTGCAGCAGAGCCGGAAGCGAAATAGAAAGGCTTCAGGCAGGAAATCAATGGGAGCGAAGCCTTACTTTTACACTTCCGCCTCTGTACACGGATGGCAATGTCTGGCTCCACTGACAGAGGGCTGGAGGATAAACTGATCAGTGGGGAACCCTAGTATCAGACCCCCACCTATCAACGATTGATGACCTATCCTGAGGATAGATGGTCAATGGTAATGCCCAGAATAGCCTTTAAGCTTACTTTAAAAAAAATAAAAATAATATGTTACACCATACAGAGAGGTCTTTACCTTAAATTCGATACACTGACAGGAAACAGAGTTGTAGAAAATTTGTGAAAAGTAGGCAAGCCCAAGTGTGGCGATCACCAGGAGTCATTGCTGTGAGAAGGATTCCTGAAGCTGTAATCCACATAATCAGTTCAGCTAAACAATTCAAATAATTGGATTGTCACAGAAACAGAGAAGGCGAACCCAGCTCATAAACATCCACCTGTAACAAGGATTCCTCCTGAGATCAGTTATCATCCCGTTGCCAATTTACAACACTCCTTACAAGGCTTAGTAAATACTCGCATAGCAATGACATTTTTAAGATTCCTACAAGTTCAGATCAGCGCTCATCCTGTAGGACATGTCCGGTCAGTCCTCAAAAAAAAAGTGTAGTACCAAGATCTCAATGGTGGCTCAGTGGTTTCATTGCCCCCAAAACAGGTGCACCATCCGACCCAACTAATTTTCTATTTTTTTTTTCACCCTTCTGGGGTTATGTGCCCTGTTCTGAACCCATTCCAATTGTTTCTTTTCTATTCATTGCTACTGAAGCCGACCTACAGTAGTTCTAAGACTTGAGATGGAACAAGCTTGTTGCTTTGCTTGGAGAGCGTTTGGGCTCTTGATCTGTGAGAGCATTCGTGTTTGTCCCGGCTGGCATCCTTGCCAGACATGCACAGAGAAGCCACCCAACCAGGTTCCTCTGCTCTACGGCAAGCCTATCAGTGCACCGCTCAGCTATTACTGAGCGCAGAGTTGAAAAAAAGTTTGTTTTTGTTAATAAGACCAGAGTGACAAAGCTGTAATATGGATAGTCTCACATCCATTCCTCCCAATAAACTGAACTTCTATGAGCAGATATGTCGATGGTGATCCAAGTCCACTTCAGTAGAACCCCAACCGCATATATGAAACCTAGCCTACAAGTTAACAGCACTTTAACTAACTTTATACTAACATTCAGAAATAGTTACTATTCAAAAGACACAAACAGGCCTGATCTACTTGGAGACAACACAACAACCCTCAAATATGAAGAATTTTTTATTTGTCTATACAGGGAGCACACTTCTTTTTCTCCATCCGGTTACTGAAGACATCATCTAAAGATTTTCCATCATCTACAAAGTTATTAAAAAAGGGGAAGGCTGGGGAGAACTTCTGAACACGGAGGCGGCCAACCTGCCCCCGAGTTGCAAGTGATCCCCAACTGAGGACCAGCATGAAGAATATGCAATCACATTGCATTGTTTTAATGTTTATCTCAAAACAGGAACATGTTCCGTGAGTCATAGAAATCATTAATTCTATTCAGCAGGGAAAATAGCATTCATTCTTAAGCTGCCAGTCAGGCATTTGGCTTCCCAGTTCCTTACAATGGCAAAGAAAAGACACAAAAATTACATTCAACCATTCTGCAACTACTGACTTGTCGATGTACGGCAGCCGCCTCCAACAATTTCTAACGTAGGAATAAATGTAGCAGCAATTAAGGGCCCAGGATGATGATGGCAATTACGTTACCAAGTATCCTGACAATAAGTGAGGGACTCGTTTCCGCGCAGCTGTTTGGTAAAGTTCACATTCTTGAACTGTAGATCTGAAAATATTCCTAAGGGACCAACTAGCAGGTTACGTATTTAGCGTCTACTCAAATGCAGCAGCCAGCAAAACACCAATTTGCATGAAAAACAGGAACCTACTCCTCCCGAAGATAGAAAGTTACGATTACGAGATGGGCAATGGAGATAGCTTCCAATATGAAAAAAAAAATGACCGACTTAAGGGCTGTGTGAACTAGTCTTTGTCAAGAACCTCCTACCTTTTTGTGTATACAGCTCCTATGCAGACCTCAAATTCCTTATATTCCACCGTAGGCACCAAAGAGAACAACAGTGGGACTGAACGACTTTCTAATGCCCCATTTAGACACAACGATCAAAAGATATCGCTCAAGTTACTTGAGCGATCAGCGTTGTGTCATTTACAGCACAAGATGATCGCTCAAGATGAACGATCACCTTGCGCTGCCAGCGAAGGATGCAGAAGACAAGCGGGAATGTCCCTGCTTGTCTTCTGCATACAGCTGTTCTCCGCTCCGAGTGCCCAGCTGTCATACAGCCCGGCGCTCAAAGCGGAGGATGCAGAAGACAAGCGGGGTGTTCCCGCTTGTCTTCTGCATCCAGATGTTTTCTGCACGGAGCGCCCGGCTGTTATACAGCTGAGCGCTCAGAGCGGGGAATGCAGAACACAGCTGGACCGCTCTGTTCTTCATATCCCGCCCGTTATCAGGGAGCGGGATACAGCTGAAACAATAGTATCAGCTGTATCCAGCTGTGAATCCCTGATAAGGCTGATCGTTGTCTTTCAGCATGCTGAAAGACAACGATGAGCGACGGGATAACGAAAACTGCACAATGTCAGTGCAGTTACACACAACGATTATCGCTCAAAAGACAGCTTTTGAGAGAATTTTGAGTGATAATCGTTGTGTCTAAATAGGCCTTAATGTGTATGGGGCCACTCAAACCTAGGTGGCTTCTCTACGCATGGCTAGCCAGGATGGCTGCGTCTTATCTCTCTAAACACATGAATGCTCAAGGAGAAGAGCTTGGGCAAACAGCTGTTGGCCAAACAATCCTTCGAGTGATAGCTGTTGAAGATGTATGGACACCATGACCACAGGATTATCCTACACAGAGGGTTCACATAGTAGAAGGACAAGAAGACTGCAACACTGTTGGTACAAACTAAGTTTTTTTAGACCTGCTGCCTTTATTTATGGTCTATACATTTTTGTCCTCCATGAAGGACATAAATAGAGTTAACATTTAAAGAGGTCATCATACCAATCAGTTAAGCCTAGCAGGTCCAGCTTTTGAAACACATGGTGATAAGCCAATATAGTTGATGAAAGTTGTTACCAACCATACATCCCCCCTACAGTGGCCACTATAGGAGAACTCTAGTATTACATGGCACTTAACTGAGGATGGGTACTAAGAATGGGATGACACTAGGAAGACCATACGGCCTAAAAGGGTATGTCGAAGAGGTTGTCTTAAGACAACTAGAAAAAAAAAATACTATGCACTAGCTACAGGGGCGTAGCTAAATGTTAACGGGCCCGGGTGCAAAAGTTAATCTTGGGGCTACCCACCTTCTCTTAATGCAGAGGCGCAACTTGAAGCTCCTGGGCCTCAATGCAAAACCTGTAACAGGGCCCCCAACTATAATGCTTTATTCATAGTACTGGGGTCCCTATAGGGAGATGAGAGGCCTTATGGGCCCCCTAAGGCTCCTGGGCCCGGGTGCAACCGCATCCTCTATAGTTACACTAGTGACTAGTTACATGCCTGGCCAGAGAGAAAAATTAAAGTGGAATATAACAGACTGCCTGACTATTTAATAATTTGTAGACACATCCATGTCAATCATCTAAGCAAACAGAAGCTAACAAGTGAATAGACAGAGATTGCTGATATCTTAGACACTTGCTTCACACTCCCAATCTGATGAGCTTTCTAGGCAAAGAGAGCCAAGTGCCTTCATCTGCTTCATACATGACTGGTCTTCGCAGAGCCAATGTGTATGTAGATAAGACTCTCATTGTGTATGAGTAGCTGTCAGGGTTGCCAACCTCATTCATTGTCTGGACAAGTTATCTAAAAATCACCGACAGCCAAGAATTTTTTTTTATTAGACATGCTGAAAAAAACTCCATAAAGAAGCCAAGTGATATGTAGGAAGCCAAGGATCCTGATATAAAGGCATTCGTAGTGTTCACTCTGAACTGTAAAATAATGACAATTACAGCCACAATCATCTTCTCCAGTTTTAGTAATGTATATATGTATATTTTCAAACAGACCAAGATTTAAATTTAATTTTTACAGTCAGTTAATTAAAATAAGTGTTCCATTTTCAAGGACGGTTGAAGAATTTAGATGGCTGGCAACGCAGGTAACTACTCTCAGCAAATCCTATGGGCTAGTAAGCCAGCCAACTAATGATACTAATGAGGTCAATAACTAAACTTCAAAGAAACAAAACATGTTGTACTGAAATTATATAATTCTACTCAAAGGAGCATAATTAGGATCAATACAGCTTATGGTAATGGGGTGGGGGGGGGGCAGCTCATTAATTGGTGAAGTCTGTAAAATATACCTTTTTGAAAGTTCTTAGTGGATAACCCTATTAAAATGTTACAGAAAGCTTTCAAATCTACTTAGGATTCTTCACCTTGCCTGATTAAGAATCCTAAGTAGATTTGAAAGCTTGCTGTAACATCTTTTTGTTAGCCATTAAAAAAGGTATATCTTCAAGATGATTTTGTTTCTTATTGAGAACAATCAGAAACGGTTACTAAAAATCACATCTATACTGCTCAGTACAGCCGCATCATGTTCTCCAACATGCTGTTATTTCTGTGTGTTACAGAGTTACTGAACAGAATCGGCAGTTTTCTCCAAGTGCGGTATATGGAGAAATAGCACTGAGTCTCAACCCAGCAGCTCAGGGAAGAGAGAGAATTGTAGATGAAACCTACAGAGGGAGATACAGATGAAAAATGCAGGATACAAGTCATGTGATTCCACATGTAAAAACGCATGAGTGATAATTAGGATGTATCAAAACTGGTGCAGAAGGGTAAAGTAATTGTTCATAGTAACCAATCAAGTTACTGTCTTCATTTTCTAAAGGGCCCGTTTCTTGACCTCCTATTGGCTGCACTAGTTACATGGGCAAATGGCCATGTGGCCATTGCAACACATCTAAACAGACCAGCCTGGTGGACGGGAACAGGATGCATATTAGCCTTTTACACCACACCTCCACACCATTTGCAACCAGATTGGTTGTTTGGATTTACTCATTCACGGTGATTGGTTATTTGAGTTGGCTGATTCATGGTGATTGGTTGTTTAGGTTGGCTTGAGTAGAGGTGGGGTGTAAAAGGCTACTATGCAAACAGGATGGGGCAGCGGAGAGAAGAGCTGACATTATCTGATGTTTTTGCTTTGTTGTTTCCATAACACGTGGATTTCTTCAGCTGAATGAGGCAGTTGCAGAAATTTCTGAAACAAACCTGCCCCATGTGAATAGATCTTTAAGGCCCTTTAACGCACAATGATGATTGCTCAAAATTTGCTCAAGAGCCATCCTTTGAGCGATCATTGTTGTGTGTAAATGTGCGCCCATCGTGCACTTTTCGTCCATCGCTGACTTCAGGTCCGCTTGAAATCCTCGTCCCTCAGGACGATAAGATAAGACGGACCGCATGCTGTGTTCTCCGTGGGCAGTGCTGATGACAGCTGATAACAGCCACTGTCCCACTGCTGAATAGCAATGTATTTAGAGAACAGACCACCTGCTGTTCTCTAAATACATGCAATGAAGTACTAAAGGGTTGATTAGCCCATTAGGTCCTATGCAAATTGATCGCTTTGAACTGTCAGTTTCTGATGAATTTTGAGCAACCATCGGTGTGTTTAAATGCACCTTCAGGCTTCATTCACATTTGCCCCCGATGCTTCGTTTCATAATGCAAACCAAAGCTCCATGTTGGATCTTTAACCCCTTTATGCCAGCATGACTTAAGTTTACGTTCTGACAGGCTGGTATTTAACATAACAAAACTTACAGAGAGCACCCTCTCTCCGTGATGCCCTCGGCTATGTAATCATGGTGGGCTGATGGGTTGTCTTTGCAAACGAACACTAAAACACTAGTGTCCGGGACTGCCATGGCCTGCAATCGCTATTATGAGCGATAATGCATAAATACTGCAATGCATTATAGCAAATCAGAGCTTTTCTGGTTCAAGACCCCTATAGAAAAATAAGACTAAAATAAATAAAAGTTTTAAAAAAAAACCAGGTTAAAATAAAAAAATAAAAATAAATCTCCTTTTTACGGTTTGCATTCAAAAAATTAAAATTAAAAAAAACAAAAAACACATTTTGTATTTTATCTGTAACGACCTGTAAAATAAATTGAACACCATTTATCCTGCACAGTAAAAACTGTTAAAAGAAAAAAAATAAGTAAACAACAAACACGAGGAAAAACATGCTTATCTGGTTCATTTTGCCTCCCAAAAGACCACGATAAAAGTAATCAAAAAAAGCTGAATGTACCCCAAAATGGTACCAATAAAAACTACAGCCCATCATGCAAAAAACAAGAACTCGGAGCTTCGTCCAGTAAAATAAAAAAAACAAAACCTATGGGATTATGAATGCAGCAATGTTTAAAAAAAGAAAGGGTTTTATTGTGCAAAAGTGGAAAAGCCTAAAAAACAGAATTTTTTTTAAATAATTTTGGTATTATCGCAATCGTAGCAACCTGCAGGGAAAAAACAGTAATTTAACACTAGCAAAAAATAAATAAATAAATACCCAAAACACTGTCAGAGCTGATGTGTGTATTCTCTCTGCCCTGCAAAAAAATAAAACTTTTCCAATACATTATATTTATCCAAAAAAGTTACCAACTAAGGCCGCCTGCACACGGGCGGAAATCCCGCGGCGGAATTTCCCCCACTGAAAGTTTCCATAGGAGTGCATTACAATACGTACTCCTATGCAGACGGCCGCGGGTTGGCCGCGCGAAATCTCGCTCGGCAAACAAACCGCGGCATGTCCTATTTTTGTGCGGGGCTCGCACTCACCCGGCCGCCGGCTCCGGTCTGCACATGAAAGAGTCGGGGCCACCAGGCGCGGGTGAGTACGCGCTCATCTCTGCAGGCTCTAGGGTCGGGTCCTGCGGCGAGAATTCTCACTGCCGGATCCGACCCGCTCGTCTGCAGGTGGCCTAAAACTACATTTTGCCACGCAAAAAACAAGCCCTCGTACGGTCGTGTTGATGGAAAACTAAAACTTTATGGCATTTGAAAACGGGAGATGAAAATCCCCCAAAAACCGTTGCTTCCTTATGGCCAAAATTAAGGACTCACGTCCACGACCACGTTTTCACCGTGCATTACGTGAGCGTTGCACAGCCGCGTGATACGTGGCGAGTGGAGTCGATGGACTTTCATATGTGCGTGTGGACACCACGTATCGAGACGAGGTTTACAATACGCTGTGGGGTGATCCGCTACGTTTTACCGACACATTCGTGGACATGAGCCCTGAGGAGTCAATACGATGGATGGTAACAGCTGTCCAAGGGTATGATGACACGTAGCGGAATTGGTGTGAAAGCACACAGCATTTCCACAATGCGGACCGCGCTCTGGACTTGATCATCCGCTTGTGGATTCTTTGATGCTGAAAAATCACATAACTTACGTTGTCCTGTACCTTATTGTACAATTTTGGTGCAGCTTCTGCAGACGAAATTCCACACCAAGTAGACGATGTGTGAGCGCCCCCCACAGGCTCCTATACACGGCCGTTATGTGGGTCTATGCGAATTCCTTGTATCACGTCTGAGATCAGAAAAGGCTTTCTAATCTACTTTTTGGCACAAGATACAGGGATGGCGCACTGAACACACAGTACGTCTTTATCTCATGTCTTTGGCTGCCTTTACTTGGCAGATGAATATTAGTTGATCGTTCACTTCTTAGGAACGGCTTCCCACTTGCCTCTGAGATCTCTTACCCAACATCCCCTTATGAGATGTTAAAAAAAAAGCTAAAAAAAAAAAAATTGACCACCGAAAAAGCAGATCCTTCAATTATTCATTCCCTGCTGGAGAGCGAGAGATGACGGGAAAATCTGTCTCTTCACCAGCGGTTTAGTTCAGAAGTGACATAATTGATGAAGTCGTTAAGGAATGTAGTAATTACATTATAACTTCTCTTCATTGTCGCCTTATCTGTGAGTAAAACATACTGATTGTATTGAGCAGGTATAGGGTGAAGAACCCCAGGGAGGCTTCAGGGTGTCCTACATTGGGGACAGAGGTTTTGTCTGCTGTTTTTGTGCTTTGCCCTCAACAAAATTCTGAAGAAGAGGGCGGCCTCTTCATCAGATACTCTGGTTCTCAAACTTTTAGGACTCTGAGTATTTACAAAACTAGAATATTTGGTTAAACTGATACTAAGGTGAATTGGCTATGGGCTCTACAGAGAATTCTGGTGGGCCAGTCTGGACAGGCAGGGCTGGCGGCAGCACTTGGGCAGATGCCCGGACTCACTGCAACTAAATTAGGGTTGATCCAAGGTGGAGCACCTTGTGTAGACCCCAGGCAGGGAGCAGCTGCAGGTTGGCCTTGGTGGGGGACCTTTTATTATAGGCAATGTGGCTGTGTAGCGTAGAGGTGGTACTAACGCGCGTGTCATCTCTTCTAATTTAAACATCCTCCTCTGCGCACTGCACTGGGCTCATCCAGCAGCAGGTAATATTTCTGTTGGCCCTTCTGCTAATAATTTGGACTCACCTACAACATTAAGGCAATTTAGGGTTTTTTCCACCCTCAGGGCCATTTCAGTAGACAATCCTCCTCTGGACTGATAGCTTGCCATTGACTGCTAATCCAATCAGATGTCTAGTCATTTCTTTATATCAAGGCTGGTCAAGGTGTGTGTGTTTTTTTAACCCATGAAACTTTTTTTGTACAAAAAAAGAAAACTTTTAGGTACATTTTCTTGGAGGAGTCTTAATGCCATTATCATTTGAGTTAGTTGGCCAACGCATGTTCCTCATGGTTGACTACTTGTTAAAGAGGTTGTATAGGATTACATAGAACTTACTGCACTTTGGTCTACAGGTTATATGTGGTATCTCTCACATCAATAGAGTTGATGAGCCAACATCAATGAACCAACATGCAATACCAAACACAACCCGTGGACAAGTGTGGTTCCAACTACGGAAAAAAGCAGCTATGCTATTATAATCCTGTTCAATTTACCCTGTTCTCTCTATACACGTCTATGGGCACCATGAGACAGCAGAAAACACAGACACCCCTTCCCCACACACACTTCCTGTGATACATCATGGTGTCTGTTACTAGACATACTTCATAATGACAACAGGCAGTGGACAGAAAGTTAGGGGTTTCACTTCCTTCTAACTTGTAGCAGCTCCCTCCTCCCCTTTCCTCGCCATAGACATCTATTGGCACCATGAGACAGCAGCAAGTACAGACTCCTTACACACACATTTCCTGTAATACATGTTGGTGTCTCTATTGCTAAAGACGGACTTCATATGACAACAGGCGGTGGACAAGTCAGAAAGAAAGGCGCTTTAGAAAGATTTTTCGGCACCAAAATGTCATCCAATTTACTTATTGAATTTGCTAGTTTACTGAACTTTCGTTATACAATGATATACGTGAATACATAACGAGGCGGAGAATTCTGTACTCCAATTAGGAGGCCTCTCTCGTATTTTATTACAATGTTATGGCTCCCAAAAGTGCAACAATAACAGCAGCAAAAAAAAAGAAAAAAAAACTATTAGAATTTCATCATCAGCCTTCCATTTCCGATACTCAAAAAAAGTCACATAAACCAACACGGAGGTGGCGCCGTAATTAAAACACAACCGTGTCTAATATACACTACAGTGAGATAAAAGTAAATGACATCATCAGGAAAATCACATCAAGAAGCGAAGAATGCATCAGATGACATTTAATCCAGACGTGTGCCGAGATACCTGCAGCTTATCATGGGGCTGCTCAGCTTATTAATTAGAATGATGATGAAGAGGAGCAGTTATTAAATCACTGAGCAAAACCAACAGCTCTGAATGAAAGGCAGAGACTGAATCATGGCATGAAGCGCATCACTGCATCATGTAATAAAATGCAATATATAACATGGGCCTGATGTAGAACGCTACTGCTGAGGGGAAGTGGTGGAGCCCATTGAAGCTTATCCCTCCTGCACATGGATATATAATAGAGGATACCTATAGACTACTATGGATCCATACTCATCCGTTCTGCCTCCGATTTTCCATGGCGGCATAAATAAGCTCATTCCTGAATTCAGCAGTGGAAAACATTGTCGCATATTGCATGGCATGCTATAATATGGAGGAAGCAAAATTTCTAAGGGACAGTACAATTCTTGAGGGTGCAAACCTTGCATTTACATGCAAGTGCTATGCATTTTTTTTCTTCCCATAGGAACTAATGAGCAATTCCTGAACAGAATGACAAAAAAAATAGGATCTGCAGCGATTTCGCCATCTTGGACCATCGGTCGCAGAGAAAAATTGCTTAAACACATTGAAATGATGTTATTTATATGTGCAAATTCCATCCATACCTTCTCTTGGACGGACTTTGTGCATGAACTCGCCCGTGTATATACGGCTTAGGGCTCATGTCCACGGGCGTTTTTTCATTGTGCATTACTCGTGCGATGCACGGCCGCATTATACGCGATGAATGGGGTCAATGAAAGTCAATGGGCTATCATTGATCCATGCACACCTGCGTGTAATATGCGCAGCATACACGCAGTCTCTGCCGGCAGACACGCTATTTACAAACAACGGTAAATCGGCCAAGGGAATGAGGCCTTAACTGTAGGGAGCAAAAGCAGTTGATGGGTTGGGTCCTCTTCTCTGGTCCCTCCCATTAGGCGAACGTGATATTAGCCCATTAAACGCCAGATATCGTGCTCGCCAAAATGCGATTTCCTCACTGATGCGAGGTATTTTTATGTCAAAACCACCTTGCATCACTTCAGAGAAGTAGGGATCCTTTGCTACAGCTGCCCACCGAGTTTCTCCCATTACAATGGGGATACCTAGCACAAGGTGCGATGCTACCGCCGGCCCAAGTGAAAACAGCGGGAGATGCGATGTGAGAGCACGCTCCAAGATAGAACATGCCGCAATTTATTTCCCATATCACATGGGTGTGGGAAAACATGGCTCATGTGTTTGAACCCCATATTCGTGGGAGATTTGTGCATCTTACAACGCATAAATATCGCGCAATTTTCTCGCCCGTGTGAAGCTGGCTTTAATCAGAACCAAGTGGTGCACAACTACGTGCAACACTGAAATCACGGAGGTTGAACAAGGCCCCATTCACACTTATGCCAGAGGAGCCTCCGAAGCAGATCCGACATAAAATACTGGGTCCTGCATCCTTTTTCATCCAGCAGAGTGCTGGACAGCATCTGAATGGACCCAATTATAGTCATTGGCGTCCATTCTGCGACATTCGGTTCTGTAGTAAAGTTGGTTGTGCCAGGAGATTCCGTTTTCCTGCTCTAATAGAGTAGAAAAATGGAATCCAACACAGATGTGAACAGAGCCTAATGTGTGCTTGTACCCTTCACTGCTCTTAGTGGGTGACAGGACCGCGGGATCAAGCGGGAGAATTCCTTTAATTAACCATCGACAAGCTTCCAATGCCTCCTCCAGCCCGACGCGGAGACTAACGGCCCTTTTTACACGGAACGATCATTTGCTTTCGCTTGTTTGAATGCTAATCATTCAGTATAACGCAGCCAACGATAAATCGTTCACTCTTCATTCACTTTGTCGGCTCATTCACTAATCATTCGGTTAAAACAGCGCCCGTTCAGTCACTCATTCACGAACCATTTTGTGTGTGAATGAGCCAACGATGGATCTGCAAGTATAAACAGGCTGCCTGAGAACGAAGCCTGACATCATTGAAACGAGAAATCAGTCTAAGAACCCAAATCATGACACCTGAATGCAACATGTGATAGAATATAACACAGCAATAACTTTATACTGCAGTACATGATACAACTGTTGTGATCCTAAGCTACAGTAACTAATATCAATCTTATTGTATATCGCCCAATCAGATCCTTCCTACTTACACCCCAAAGTTCCATAGAATGAACACATGTGAACTTTTGTACGCCCGGACATATTACACGGCATCTCCAACAACTTCATTTCAGTCTCTGCTGTCCGTCAAATTGAATAAAATTGTCACAAACGACAGCGAGCGGCCTCGCACCCGGCGCTCCCCCGATACAAGCTATAAAACCAGCTTTCACACAAAACACCAGAGTGGCCGCTTGCAACGGTCAGACTGAGGTTTACAAATGCCACATCCATCCAGCAAGTGTTGTGTACCTTGTAAGAAGAATGGCCGGCCGGCGGGGGAGGGGTAGACGAGCGCTCCCAGAGCTGAGATCACACTTGTGGTATAATTGCAGTTTGTGATGACAGCCTATAATAATTACCGCCTCTATGCCCTCGCTCGCTGCCCAGCGCAATAACACATCGCCAAATCTTCTGCAGCCGGCGTCACACAGGTGAAGCTCCAACGCCGCTTCTAGATTTCACAACGTAATCTAAAACGGCCAGCTGCAAATTTAAGGGTAAAAACGCACCAAAACCGCCATCGTCTATGTAGTGGCGTATAACACATGACGTATTACCCATGCAATTACCATTACTTATGCTATAGGACACAGCACGGTGGTTGCCTTACAGCTGGGGGGTCCTGGGTTCAAATCCCACCTAGGACAACATCTGTACGGAGTTTGGATGTTCTTCCCATGTTTGCACACTCCAAAAACATACAGATGGGCGACTATGGATTGTGAGCGACAATGTTGTCGCAATGCTGCGTAATAGGCGTGCGCTATATAAAGGCGATTATTATTAAAACAGCGCTGTCGCCTTCCAGGCGCAATGACGTCCCGAAGCGTTTCCAGGATGTCATTTCGAAAAAAAAAAGTGAACCCATATTGCGCCTATCGAATAAAAAAAACTATAAAGCGCTCACACGATTTTACGCAAAACTTCTTAATTTCACATTCCGATTCGTCGCCCTACGAATGGCGTCCTATAATAATGAAGCTCTACGGATTTCATTGCGGGAACAGTTAACCGGAATTCCCCGGATGATTGTATCCATCTCACAACCGACCCATTGATAGAACGTAGTCCGTTTTTTTTTCACTGTCCGAAAAATTCTCGCGTGCACGACTTTTTCGTCCCAGTTTTCACGCTGCCGCACATGCGAATAGGAGCCTTTCTATACGGCCAATCTATAAATTGCCTCTTTGTTATGAAACATTTGGATATTTACAAACAGAAAGGTTGGATTGTTGCAGAACTACTTCCTAACCGATACATTGTATCCACTGAGCAACTCCATCCAATAGCAGAGCCGCACACCCATGTGGTTAGTACATGGCAGAGAAAGTTCTATAGGGGACTCTATACAGCACTGCAGGGGGAGCATGCTGCTGCAGGGGGCACCGAGGGGGGCTGCAGCCAGCCCTCTATAGGGGGTCCTTACCTTGGCTGTTGTGCTGGTTGTTCTCCATGACACAGGGGTCTGCGCTGTTCAGCTCCGCCAGTCTCCTGTTGGTGGCTGTCAGCTCGGATCTCAGGTTAGTCACCTCCTGGCTCGCAGACTGGATGGCCCCATCTATTCGGAGGGCCAGCTGCTTGTTATCCTCCATCATTTGCAGGATGTTGGCCTGGGGAGAGAGGAGACAGAGAGCAGCATGGTGGGTACGGCAGCTCACACACCGGCAGGCACTGAAGGAATGAGCAGCACTGCAGGACACGCAGCGCCTCCTCTCCAAAGGACACCGCGCACATGACGCGCTCACTTTAAATGGAACCTACCAACTGCTCAGTAGGGGAGGCCGCTTGCGCTTTTTAAGTAACATTTCGGCCCAAACCGCTTCACGCTACAATTTTACATCACAAAATGATATGGAAGTGTTTATAAAAGTAGATTACATTGTATCCCTCATCGTGTAGTCCTGTAGGTACTATATTGTAGGACACGGCTTACTCGCCCCCCCTATTTTGGGCCGTAATGTTAGCGTCTTCCTCTCTGTAAATCCCAGCTCCTCAGTGCCGAGCGCAGTTTCTTGGCTCCGTTTCGTCGAGTTCATTATTTATTCAGTCCCTGAGACAAACCGTTCCTGCGGCCGGGGCGGGAGAGGGGGCGCTCGGGGTCCGGCGCAGTCATGGCGCAGTTATGGCGCAGGACGGGGTTTTGTCGCTCTCAGGGATGACGGACACTCTTATGTTGGAAAAATGGGATGTTTTTGGGGAAGGGGAGATGGGCGCAAGCGAGCGCTGACGGACCAGGCGGTTCTGGCGTAAAGGGCGTCCTGGCAGGGGCGTATAGGGTCACGCGGATTTTTCGCATGCGGAAAATATGCATTTCAGCCGCCTGCACAGGCGGATTTGCACTGCGGGATCTGGAGCGGGCGCCCGCCTCCAAATCCCGCAGTAGTTACCGCCTAGAGCATGCTATGGCAATACGCGATTTCCTCTACACGAGCGGAAATCGGTTGCGATTTTCCGCTCGCGTAGGAGAAATCGCGGCACGCTGCCATTCTGTGCAGATTCTGCACGGACGGCTTCCATCGAAGTAACTGAAAGCCATCCAGCCTGCGTCCCTTCCGCAATTATCAAGACTAAGGCCGCCTGCACACGAGCGGAATTTCCACCGCTGGAAGCCTTAACAAACGCAATCCTATGCAGACGGCCGCGCAAAATATCGCATGGCAAACAGATCGCGGCATGCTCTATTTCTGTGCGGGACTCGCAGAGCACAGAAATGTCACCCGCCGCCGGCTCCGGTCTGCGCATGCGTCGGCTGTGCGGCAAACCGGCACATCAAACACCCAGAGCCGGTAGGTGCGGGTGAGTACGCACTGGTCCCTGCAGGCGCTCGGGTCCCACGGTGAGAATCCTCGCCGCCGGATCCGACCCGCCCGCCTGCAGGCGGCCTTAATTTGTACTGCGCATGTGCTCCGGCTGGCACATCTGTGGCACAGATTAAAAAGACTGCAGACAGGTACCGGCGGTCACCAGCTGGGCACAGGGTCAGATTGTCACCAGCCGGGCACAGGGTCAGATTGTCACCAGCCGGGCACAGGGTCAGATTGTCACCAGCCGGGCACAGGGTCAGATTGTCACCAGCTGGGCACAGGGTCAGATTGCGGAATCCGACCCATCCGTGTGCAGGCGTCCTTAAGCTAATTTTACACAGGCAAGTGCGATATCGGCCCGTGAAACACGCGCTCGCCAAGGTGCGATGTCCCTGCGAATGGGAGGCGGTTTTGTGTTTAAAACGTCTCACAGCGGTGGAGAATCGCAAAGCGTTTACCATTGTTTTTGATAGGTGAACATCGCGCGGTGCCGCCCCCATTGAAAACAATATGTGAGGCGTTAAAAGGGAACCCCAAAAGATGGGACATGTCGCGTTTTTTCTCTTATTTCTGCACCATGGAGAAAAAAATCGCCCATGTGTATGGCTCGATCCAAGAGAGTGGGGTTCATATCCGTGCGTCTCGAAACGCACAAATCCCGCCCGATTTTCTCAGCCTTACGTGTGTATTTGGCCGTTGGCACATGAGCGTAATTCGCTGCGTGACGCTCACATGTGACACCCAGCAAGTACGCAACAACATTGCTGGGTGCCGCCGATTGCCCTACACCATCATGGGGTGCATGCGGGCATAATACGCTCCAACATCGGTCATGCTGCCATCTTTATTGCGTGCATATTTCGCGCAATATGTGTGAGCGGCAGCATGGGAGCCTATGGCAGATTGCCACAGCGTATTCCCCGCACCCCGAACACGCTATAGCAATACGGTCGTCCTGCATTTGTTGAATCGCCATAGTCTACATGCACGTTATGTAATAGCGGATTACGTGCGCATAATTTGTGGTAATTGGAGTTAATAGAAGTACGTGGACTCCATTTTTTTTAACACATGTAGTTCGTGCTCAAGAATGGGCTTTTAGCGCCACATATTGGGCGTGTGAAAAATACACCCCCGTGACGGAACCTACAGGGGGCCTTTTTTTTTTAGGGTCTATCCAGGGAGTTGAAGGGGTTGTCCACTTACAAATGAACTCTTTATAATATGAGCCAAATAGGTTAAAACGAGAGTACTTAACCCCTTAGAGACCAGCCTGTTTTGTGCCTTAGGGCTCCTTCACATGAGCGTATGCACATTTGCGCGAGCGTGAGCATAGAAGAAGTCGTGTATCTGAACGGCCGCACTCTGGGGTATATGCTGTGTTGTAGAACTTGTATTACGTTTTTGGGGGAAGGGATGGGAAAAACATCCAGAAATTCCGCCATTGTTTTGGGGTTTTGGTTTTATGACATTAACCCTTCGGTAAAAGTAACACAATAACTTTCTTATCTGATCAGCACGATTAGGCTGGCTTCTCACATGGGGGGGGGGGGGGGGGGGGAAATCTCACGGAATGACCGCAGTGGGACCGCACAGATGGCCTGCATTCCGCTGTGGCTATCTCTCCCCATAGAGAGGAGAGATGACCGCAGTGGCGACGGCGATAAAATGAACACGCCGCGGCTTTGAATTCCGCGCGGCATGTCAGTTTCAGAGCGGCTTGGCGGTAATGGCTTCTCCGCAGCGTGTGGACGACATTTTTGCAAATCTCATCCACTTTTCTGCTTTATCCCGGGTTAGAAAAATTGCCAGCGGAATTTCCATGGAGAAAGTCTGCCTGGAAACTCCGTAGCAATTCCGCCCCGTGTGACCCCGGCCGGACTGCCACACCAAGCTGAGAGAGAGTTTATTTTTTCTACCACTTTTGCACAATAAAAACATGTTTTTAAAGAAAAACAATTCCATCTGCATCGCCACATTGTAAGACCTGTAACATCTTTCCCCCGCCGGCACCCGAATCTTTTCTTCTGAGCGGGCAAGTACTTGCTGAGGCCGCCTGCAGACGAGCGGGTCGGATCCGGCAGCGAGAATTCTCGCCGCGCGATCCGACCCGAGCGCCTGCAGGAACGAGCGCGTACTCACCCGCGCCTGGCGGCCCCGGCTCTTTCATGTGCCGGCTGCCGCGCAGCCGGCGCATGCGCAGACCGGAGCCGGCGGCCGGGTGAGTGCGTGCCCCGCAGAAAATTAGGACATGCCGCGCGAGATTTCGCGCGGCCAAACCGCGGCCGTCTGCATAGGAGTGCGTATTTTAATGCACTCCTATGCAAACTTTCAGCGGCGGAAATCCTGCGGGAAATCCGCTCGTGTGCAGGCGGCCAAAGGACAATACTCGCTCGAGTAATTGCCCTTAGCAAGTATGCTCGCTCATCTCTAATTTTATTCATTTAAAATTGAACCAATCAGAGCCAGCACTTCTTGGAGGCGGGGATTTTGAACTTCTGACCAAGAAACGCTGGTGGAAAACTACAAGCAAGTCTGCTGGAGCTTCAGAGGAGACGTGCGGTGAAGCCGGACAGTGCCTCTAAGGCCTCATGTCCACGGGGACAGATCCGCAGCGGGTGTCCCGCAGCGTGATCCGCGCCCCATAGGGATGCAATGGACACCTGCAGGTAGTTAAATACCTGCGGATGTCATTTTCCCCTGAGGCGCAGATTGCGTCTGCGGGAAAACACCCGCGGCATGCTCCATTTTAGTGCGGGTCTCCAGCGGGGTCGGCTCCCGCAGGCTTCTATTGAAGCCTATGGAAGCCGTCTGGATCCGCGGAGCACCCGCAGCTGAATTCCTGCTCTCTGGCGCGGGAGAGCAGGAGTTAAAAAAAAAAAAAAAGAGTGCACGGTGCATGCTGAGCACATCCGCCGGGCCGAAGAAAGAAGATCCGACTGCGTCCGGACAGGTAAGTAAATCTTATTTTTAGGCCTCATGTCCGCGGAAAAGGAGGGACCCGCTGCGGGAGCTGCATGAAGAATCCGCGGCGGGCCTGATTTTCCCCGTGGACATGAGGCCTGAGGGCTTTTACCCACTAGCGTTTTTTTAACGCTGCGATATCACTGCGTATTTTCTTGCAAATGTCAATGGGACTTTCTAATGTTAAAATCGCATCGCACAAAAATCGTTTGCGCTTCTGCGATTTTAACATTAGAAAGTCCCATTGATATTTGCAGGAAAAAACGCAGCGATATCTCAGCGTTAAAAAACGCAAGTGGGTAAAAGCCCTTAGGGGATGTATTGCGGTTTTGTGTTTTTTTTAAATGTAGCTAGGGGTTATTTTAGGGGAAACAGGATTTCCTACTGTAAAAGTTGCATCGCACCGCAGGAAAACTGCGCTTTAGTGCAATGCAACACAAAGGAAGG
The DNA here is from genome assembly GCF_035609145.1 of Eleutherodactylus coqui. Lineage (NCBI taxonomy): Eukaryota > Metazoa > Chordata > Amphibia > Anura > Eleutherodactylidae > Eleutherodactylus > Eleutherodactylus coqui. Next base: position 46,870,800 of record NC_089842.1, on the reverse strand, counting down.
CCCCATAGGGAAACATGGGCTGCAAAACATCAAAAATCAGGGCAATATTCAGCATGCCGCGATTTTTTTTCTCTCGCAATGTAGCAGCCTACAAAACATCTCGTGCGATTTGTAGTACTGTCACATCACGAGAAACTTGCACAATTTTGTCGTCCGTGTGAAAGCGGCCTAAAGCCCTTTACTGAAGTCAGTAGACAGGTGTATTGGTTGTCACTAAGCGGTTAGAATGATTGCGAATTAGCTCTATATCTAGACTAAGGAGTCCAGTGGGCAGTCTGACTCAGTGATTGACAGCCTGACCCGTATGAGTATAGATACGGCGCGGTCAGTCACTGATTAGCACCGCCCACTGGACTCCTGAGCATAGAAAGAGCAGATCATCAAATGACAAGTTATACGGGAACCTTTGTAACAAAACTATGTATCAATCTGCTCTTCCTGCTCTATAACCTGCACTGCATGTTCTACATGGCAGGTTAATCAGATCCTGGTTATGTGGGCATTCCCTGGCACACTGTATGATTGCATTCTGGCTGGCACTGTGTGAGAGGGTATTCCCAGGCTGGAATGGTTTATGGAGGCATTGTTTATAGGAGCGCTCTGGCTGGCACTGTTTATGTGGATATTCTTTAGCTGGCACTATTTATTGAGGCATTCTTTAGCTGGCACTGTTTCTGGGGGCATACTTTGGCTGGCACTGTTTATGTGAACATTCATTATCTGGCACTGTATGGGACATACTTTACTTGGCATTCTTTAGCTGGCACTATTTATGTGGACATTTTTAGCTGACACTATACGGGACATTTTTTTTCATTTTTTGGAAGTATATGGGACATACTTTAGCTGGCACAATTTATGTGGATATTCTTTGGCTGGCACTGTATAGGGCATACTTTAGCTGGCACAATTTATGGGAGCATTCTTTGGCTGACACTGTTTATGTGGACATTCCTCAGCTGGCACTGTATAGGGCATACTTTAGCTGGCACTATTTATGTGGATATATTCTAGCTGCCACTGTATGACTCATATTTTAGCTGGCACTATTTATGGGGGCATTTTAGCTGGCACTGTTTATGGGGACATCTTTTAGCTGGCACTGTTCATGGGAGCATTTTTGCAGGCATTGTTTATGGGGGCATTGTTTGGCTAGCACTATTTATGAGGTCATTCTTTGCACTATTTGTGGGGGCACTCATTAGCTGCCACAGTTAATAGGGGCACACTGACTGGAATGATTTTTGGGGATGCACAGGCTGGCACAGCGTCTGAATACTTTATGATGCTGCCAGGTCAGGTGATTGGAGCAGTGGTCGGATCGGGATTTACAGCTGTAATACAAATGCAATTATGAGGCCACATTATGGCCTTTGAATGAGGCTTAAAGAGGAACTGCACTTTTAAAAACTTTTGACAAGTCAGACCTACAGAAGTTTTGATCAGTGGGGGACTGAGACCCCCGATGATGGTCTAAATGAAGGGGCTGCAGCGAATGCTGTTCCCTTCTGCTGTCCTTGCTGTCTGTCGGTTTCACTTGGCAGCTGAAGACAGACAGGTAGATGTCTATAGACGCCTATGAATCCATCATCATCTGCCCAGAGGAGTTGACATGCAACAGTGACAGCAGAAGGGCACAGCGCCTGGGTGAGCGTTGTAGACCCTTCCTTTCCATGATCAGCGAGGTTCTCGGCACTCGGATCGCCAATGACCAAAACTTTTGACATGTCACTGTGACTTGTCAAAAGTTTTTAAAAGTGTAATTACTCTCTAAGCTTCATTCAAAGGCTATATTGTGGCTTCATTTTTGCATTTCTAATACAATTCTTTTCCAAGGGTGTAATCATAAGGGGCAGATTTATACCTGTTTCCTGGGGAAGCCAAATAGCTCACAAATAGCTACTGAAAACATCTCATGGGGTATTACAGATTTTGGATCAGGGTCCAGGAGTTTTAATATCTAACCGTGGTGTTTTCTCAGATAATACATTGCTGCAAATGGAATTTTAGGGCACGCTGGGGTGAATATATGCCAATAAGTGCCATCTTCAAATCCTTTTTTAAAAAGTTTTCCCCATTGCCCTCTATGGTGAAACTACACTGAAAACATCCAATATGAAAAGCAGTTCTAGGACAATCTCCTGGCACAGCTTCCCTAATAGAAAGCATAACTGTATACTGCGTGCCAACTTCCTACTGTCCCACGTGCATCCTCCAGAATAGAGCACCAAGCATGTTGTATATAGCATACTGATACAAGAAGATGCCCCTTGCTTTTGCCAACTATGTGCGACCAGCAATGTGTTTCCAGCCGCCTGTGGTATGTATGGAAAACCACATTTAAAATCTGTCAAAGTTGAGTGAATCATCAGATGATCACAGCCTGAGCCGTAATCCAAGACATTGCGGAGCCGGTCTTATTACAAGTCTCTAGCAATGAGCGGTGGATGAGAAAGAACGTGAGCAATCGGGGTGCCATGTTATATAACTCCCCGAGTACCTCATCTGCCAGCAATCTGTTGAGTGTTTTATCCTTTGAGGACGTGGCCTAGTTTGGACCTAAGGATGCAACGATTTTTTGAGTATTTTAATTTCCATGTTTCAAAAACCATAACTTTTTACTTTTCAGTCGAAATAGCCATGTAGGGCTTATTCACATAAAAATGAAAACGGCCCGCTGATATACGCTACTATATGATTGGGGCTCGGCGTATTGCCGTCGGGCGGGGAAAGACAGCTTAGCTATTTTTCCCTTTCCGCCCCTTTGCCGACTCTCTGAATGGGGAGGAGGCGGGACTGGGCGGGAGCTAGTGTGCTGAGCTTCTGCCCCTTGCCGCTGTTTGCAATGAGAGGGACGGGGCAAAGCTGAGCTCTGCCTCGTCCTGCCCTTTCCCATTGCAAAGTGCGGCAAGGGGTGGAGAAGAAAAGAGAAGGGTGAAGGAGTTTAGCAGTCACGCTGCTAAACTCCCTACCACCTCCCTTCTCCGGACACTGTCATTAGCTCCCATAAGAGTAAATGCAGGCACTGGTGTCAAAGCGCCCGACCAATACGCCCCTGTGCACTGTAAACCAATGCATCAAAGGGTCAGCGTATATCAGCCCGGACGTGAAAACCCAGCCGATATACGCCCGTGTGAATAAGCCCTTATAAAGTTTATTGGAGGGCAGGGTAAAAAAAAAACCACATGAATGTTGCCCTTTTTTATGGCACACATCATGCAGAATAATTGACCTGATCATTTTTTTTCGGCAGTTTGAAACAATTATGACAATACCAAAATTCTATGTTATTTTTAGATGTTTCTACGTTTTTTTTTTGTGCATCATTGCATTCGAAGAACTATAACTTATTTTTCCATGGATGGAGCTGTTTAAGGGCTTATTTTTGTGTGAAAAAGTTATAGTTTTTATTGGTATTGTTTTGGGATACATATCACTTTTTTGATCGCTTTTCTTCTTTTTTTGGGAGGCCAAGTGAGCAAAAAAAAAGCATTTTAGCTCCGTCATTGCTTTTTTCTTTTAATACCATTTGCGAACAGAAAATCAAAAAGGTGCGCAAAACAGTGTGGGAAGGCCGACAACTATTTTATTTAACATGGATTTTTTTCACCTCTTTTTTTTAGTGTCCCTGTAGGGGACTTGAACCTGTGATCTCATGATGGCTCAGGTAATAAACTGCAGTACTTTTGTTCTGCAGTGTATTATGTGATTTACTTGCCAACACTTGCTATGGAATATCTGGAGGCTGCTGTTAAGCCTCTTGTTATGGTGGCAACCCATTGGCCTTCCGAGATTTCATGGTGTCACAGAGGGAGCACCCTCCCTCTGTTAACTCCGTCCATGCCGCATTCAACATTGATCACAGCATGTAAGGGGTAAATGGATGTTCTTGCTGATCCCTGCAATTGCTGCGAACGTCGTGGACTCGGCTTCTGAGTCCATTCCATCAATGTATAGCATTTCACACTAAACCCCTCCTGCCTGTGATGTACATATATGTCACATGTATCATCCTTCTGCCCAAAGGAAAAGCATGATGGTTATGCTGGAACATATAAGCAGAGTAGCTATTGGTATTCGGGATTTCGGGAAAGCTGGATGACAAGTCCTGTATGTGGCAGCCGTATAATCAAGGCATATATATACAGTACAGGGGGATATTATGATTTAAGGGAAATGCTCTTTATTTTTCTGACACTTTACCGCCAGCAGATACGATTTACTTCTCTGGTACAATCTCAGTCTCTGGTTTAAAATTTCACGAGTCGTCGTCTCGCATCTTCCGTACATAGATGATAATTTAATGCTCACACCCATGTTGATCACATCCATCTGCGACACGTCTGGGGATCGCTCCTGCTGACTTTCACATAGAATTCCCGCATGGATTCATCTACTCAACAATTTTCTGCATGTGTGAACACTGCATGTTATCAGATGGAAATCATCAAGCAAAGATGGAAAGTCTGCTGCAAGAATGTGCTGATCTGCTAAGGGGGCTTCGCTTTTCTGTACCCCGAAACCACTTTTATTGTAATAATCATCTGCATTGTTATAGCGATGTAGCAGTGCTGAGTTGGCCGGATGCAGGTGAGCTGAGTTTTAATGTAACTTAGTATCACATGATCCTTCAGTTTACATAAAACTACAAGTAAGGCCGCCTGCACAGGGCCAGATTTGCATTGCGGAATCCGGAGCGGACGGCTGCCTCTGGATTCCGCAGCAAATACCACCCATAGTATGCTATGGAAAAGCATTTTTTCCTGACCACAAGTGGAAATCAATAGCGACTTTCCTCTCGTGGAGGAAAAATCACAGCATGCTGTATTTAAGTGCGGATTCCACACGGACGGCTTCCATTGAAGTCAATGGAAGACATCCGACCCGTGGCCCTTCTGCAATGACAACGACGTGGGAAAAGCAGGAACTTGGGGAAAAAAACCTGTACTACGCAGGTCCCTCGGCTCGCCATGAGGACCATCCGCAGTACAGAAGAAGAAAATTCACGTATGCGTGGATCTTGGCTGGCCACAGGGTCGGATTCTGCTGCAGACTCCAACCCGGTTCTGTGCAGTCGGCCTAAGGCCTAATGCCCACTTACTACACGCAGGGATTCCGCTGATGAATTCCTACAGCAGAATCCCTTCATGCTCGGGGACATCCGAGGAAAATGACAGCATACTCACCTGTCCTGACGCTGCGGGTCTCCCCTTTGTCATGGCCAGATCTTCTTTTTTCAGCCCGGCGGATGTGCTCGGCACGCCGGCAGTGTGCTGCGCGCATGCTTTTTTTTTTTAAGCTTCTGTTTTCCTGTGTATCCGCGGCACAGCACAAAAACAGCTGCTGCTGTGCCGTGGGTATGGACGGCTTCTATTGGCTTTAATGGGAGCCGTCTATGCGTGTGACCCACAGGAAAATGGAGCATGCTGCGATTTCTTCTCGTGCGTGTGACCCGCACGCCGGGTAAAAAAAAATCACATCCGCATGCTTTTAGTTGCCCTATGGATGCTAATGCTTCCCTATGGACAACAAGAGGCACTGATCTCCCATGGAGGGGCCACGCTCGGACTTTATAAATAAAATCTGCACGTGGACATTGGGCCTAAGTGTGATACATTTTCTTAAAGAGATGCTGTCACCACAGAACAGCACCATAAATTAAACTACAGAGCTGTTCCGGGGAGGCGGTAGATGTATCTTTTATACTCACCCACTCCTAGATTCCCGCAGTGTCCTGCCATGAATGCCAAATACTGCTGTATGCGCACACTCCCATAGAAGTCTATGGCAGAGCACACACAACGGTCTGAAAAGTGTCAAGTTTTCAGACCTTCCACGGACTTCACAAAAGGACTTTTCTGGAGGTGAGGTCTAAAATGTTAACTAACATGGCAGGCATGGAGGCCTTTGTCAGGCCTTCGGCTGCCATGGGAGCCCATTTGTACCTTGCAATAACACTGTGGGTTACTGATGGGTGACAAAAAAAGCCTCCTCCCCCTGTCATCTGCTTACATGCTGTAGTTGCTATTGATTGTTGCATGTAAGGGGTTAAACTGCCAGGATCTGAGGTTTCTCCGCTCATTGTGGTTAGAGCAGAAGCCTGGTTGTCAGCAGTCAGTCAAGCCACCACCTTAAAAAGATGTATGTGCTGGTTTAAAGCCGATTAGTGAGGTCAGTAGAAAGGCATATTGGCTGCTTCCAAGTGTTTAAAGAAATTTCCACAGGATAGACAACCCAGTCTGATTATATTGGGGTCCACTCTGAGGCTACATAAGGGGCCATGGCTGTTGCATCAGATAAAAAGCTGCAGAAGGGAGTGCGTTTTACCGGGCTCCTTGTTTTACTAAGCAATTGAGAGATGGTAAGATGGGACGCCACCTGTTAGATGGCAGCATTCCTGCAAGTCGATATCTGACCTTTTAACAGACCTTGTAACATAACTGGGAATATAAGCCAAAACCAAAGTCTTCTCATGAAGGAAATGGTACCCATGTACAGTCTCCTTATACCTTCTAGGGTGGTTTCCACAAGGAGAAACTGTTCCCCTCCTGACCCACATCATAGACCTCTTACCGTGCAACCTAGTGTACACTGATGAGGGGCAAAAACCCTAAAACAGCTGTCTGTACATTGGGAGAAGACTCTGGTTTTGGCTTATATTCCCAGTCACACATTACAAGGCCTGTTAGAAGGTTGGACATTGACATGCAGGAATGCTGCCTTCTATGGAGGCATTGTACCATCTTTTATTCGCATACTACACTTCCAAGAGGAGCGTGCATGGCTTTATAAGTCTTTTCACTCCTAGTTGACGATCTCTACAAGGAGAAACTATCTCCCGATCCTTTGTTTTAGGCATCAGCGGGTATCCCAGCAGTTCAATCCCCGTCAATTAGACATTGATGCCATAGCCAAAATGTCATCAGTGTTGGGGCAGCGTCCCAGTGGCCACCTAGACACGAGGCCCACACTGAGGATCTGGGAGGGTAGAGTTGGCACTTGTCATGGTGGCTCTTACCAGACTCCACCCCAGAGGGACGCACACAACCTCAGCCCAAGTACCACTAGGCCTCTTCCAGGCAATGCTGGAACAGCAATTACCTGTATACGTGTTGTGGACTGTAGACTTGTCACACGTGACGCCACTGTTCCTTACACACTGGTATGATCCTCGGTGGAGAAATGAAGTAAGCCCACACACACACAATTAACTTTAGTACCTCAGTGTCTGGGAATGGACAGGGGCTGGAAAAGCTTTACTTGTAACTTCACAGTGTATAGCTTAATACACACCAGTGCAGGTAGGACAGTAGACTGTGAGGTCAGGGAGGAGATACAGGATGACACCGGTCCTATACGCCAAGTTATCTGTAAGATACCACTCCTGGAAGGGGAACACTCCAGAGGAGGAAGGGGGTAGGATCACTCCACAGGCACTCATTTGATTCATCTCGGATCACTGCATGGCAGACTTCTCTCTCTCTATTCAGCTCTCATTTTCAGATAAAGGTTCCTGGGACAGGAACATCAGGATACCTCTCCTCTTCCTCCATCACTTCACCACATGAGGGTTGAAGGTACCCCATGTGGCCGGCACTCCGCTCCACACTCAATCGTTGAAGATAAAGAAAGACCCAGACATGTCTCATTCACTCATATTTATAGGGTCTAACATACCACGTGACAGGACATAAATTGATACTTTCCCAGCCTCTCATATGCTGCAGCTGTGCAATACACATAACAAGAGACTAGACAGTTTGCACATTGCATCTACACAAAAGACATGATATGTATAACAATTATGGAGGGGCCAGAAATATAGACATCGGGCCACTATAGTTCTCCCCTACTTAAAATAAGCCGACCCCGGCACCTCTAAAGCAAAGTTTAATACCCAGAGAAGGGATATCTCAGTGTTCTAATCTAATTCACCTTTAGGAACACTACACAGTCACGGAGTGTGCAAGGCCAAACCTATAAACACAACTCCTACCGTCCGGTTACTTATAAAAAGATTAACCCATTCTGGTATTTGGAGACTACCGTATGAATGTCATTTTTGTGAGTAAAGCACTTTTTATGAGAGCGTGTATGAAATTATGACTTGTAAGTACATTTGAAAGTTGCGTTGGGCTAAGCCAGAACCCTAATATCCCAGCTAGACTTTGCACCACTACATTGGAAAAAGACACTGGTTGCAGAAGACTGTGTCATGGCTGCATAGGACTCAATGGGAACCAAAGTTTAGCTTAGAAAACCACGTGTTACGCCCGCTGTGAATTTTCCTGTGCTCACAGAATACGCAATTCGTATCCGCAAGTGTGAAGGAAAAAGCGAAGATTCATGCCTTTCAATGCCTGCATTTTGCTGCGAACGCGATTGCAGATTCCAACGTTGGAATCCATCCGTGTGAACCCCACCCCCACCCCCTTTCTCCCCTTGCTCTGGTTAAACCTTCAACATCTCCACCGTGTGTGAGATAATGTTGCACAATCCCGAAAAATCCATAGCAAATTTCAGCACAAATTGCACAGCGAATCCACGGTAAAATCACGAATTAGCTGCAGATTTCATACTTCCAAATGCCGAGAAATTTACGGTGAAACTCTCCATCAAGAAGCGTCACGCTACGGATCTGCACTGCAGGCCAATTTCCATGCAGATTTCTTGCGCAGCTTGTGGATGAGATCTGTTAATATCTCATTACTTTGCCGCTACTGTAATACGCCGCCGATTTTCTGCCTGCAAATCCAGATGGAAAATCCAAAGCGTATCAACTGCATGTGAATATGCCCTTAGGCTCGGTGAAGGCTGCAGCGCATTGCGCCATGTCAAACGTCTGTGTCTTTTATTCTACCACAACCGGTATCAGATCCGAGCGGTGAAAACTTCTCCCTATTATCCCTGCTGGATCCAGGCCCAGTTTTGCAAAAACAAATGTAAAGGTCCTGAACCAGAGTGTCTCCCCCAGCATAGTGCATGAATAATGCAGCCCAACGAGTCAAATAACACTTTCAGCTCTGCTTCATCTGTAATAATAGGGCTTATCTAGATACTATTTCCCATTCACTGGGCAGGAGCATGTCAATTGGCTGCATTCTGCATTCAGGGCTCTTTTTTGTCCTGTTGCTGGGGGTAACCTTTTGAAACAGTGGTGGAATGCAGGAGGTCCCGCTGCCGCCGCCACCACCAGCGGCACCTTGCGTCCCCCACCACCCCCAGAACTACTACCATAGACACTAATCCTATGCTCGGAGTATAGGAGGAAGCATGCTCATACAACCTTTAGGAAAGTGTTCTTGCTAAAAGAAAGGGCGAGCTCACAGGAGCGTAATTTAATAACGTATAACGTATGCGCTGTACACGTGCATAATACGCGGTGAATGTAGTCAATGCATTCAGACGTGTGTATATTCATTGGGTATAATACACGCGTATAAATGAACGCAGCATGTTCTGCGTATAACTCGCTATATGTGTGTATGTGCGCCATTTATACACAACATCGCTAATGGCAGAACGGGAAATTTAAAAAAAACCCAGGAAGACCGCACATGACAGCGTGCATGAGATACGCTGTTATGCGCAATGCAAAATCGCTGCCATAAGTGGCGATATGCCGGCAGCAATAAAACACTACGTTATAGGTTCAGCGTTTTACCACACGGTCATGTGACTGAGCCCCAAATGTTACTTCAAGTGATACATGCAGCGCTATTTTTCCGGTATTTTCAGCCGCATCTGTAACGGAGACCACCCATATTTATATTAATTATCATAAAAAGTAATCCGGTCAATACAATAAAATGATTAGTTTGTGGAAAATTATAGTTAGGCCCCTTTGACGCCTGTGCTAGGGTGCTGCGAAATTTCTGTTGTTCAATTCCGGCCTCAGAGCTCAAAAATGGAAAAAAACAGGACTGCCGAATCCGGCACATGCCGAATAGCAAGCAATGGAAGCCGTTCTTCACAACCCTGCTGCAACATCTCCTCTGGTGTATGGTGATGTTTCCCTCAGCTGGCCAATCAGCCATGATAGAAGAGTATTTATTCCGGGCCCGCCCCTACTTGGGTGCCGGTTATTGTCCTGCCTGAGGAGTTGGTGAGCAGCGAACTCCTGTAGCTATCATTCGTCATGGGGCTTATTCATTCTATCTTAGGGCTTATTCAGACGAGCGTATATCGGACGGGTTTTCACGCTTGGCCTATATACGCTGTCCCTCTCTGCATGGGGGAGGAGGTGGGACGGGAGCAGTGCACTGAGCTCCTGCCCCCTCTCCGCCCCTCGCCACTGTTTGCAATGGGAGGGGCGGGACAGGGGAAGAACTAAGTTCCGCCCCCATCCTGCCCCCTGCCATTGCAAATAGGGGCAGAGAGAGGGCGGGAGCTCAGTGCACTGCTCCAGGCCTGGCCCGCATACACTTGTCCTGCAAGGCAAAAGTGTAAAAAACCTAAAAACTCAGGCAAAATGCTTATTTTTTACATTTTGCCTTCCAAAAAAATCAATAAGGGCTTATTTACACTAGCGTATATTGGTTGGGTTTTCACGGCCGGTCTATATATGCTTCCATCTGAGCAGTCCCCCCTTTCCCTCCAACTCAATGGCTAAGCTCTGCTCTGTCCCGCCCACTCCCATATCTGCCTGTGGACAAGGGGTGGGGAGGGGCAGGAGCTTAGCTCCACCCCTGTCCCGCCCACACCCATTGCAAACTGCTCGGAGCGGAAGAGAGAGCCAGTGAGGGGGAGGCAAGGTGGGGACTGCTAAGATGGAAGTGTATATCGGCCGGCCTTCAAAACGCCTGCTGATATACGTTCATGTAAATAAGCCCTGAAAGTAATCAAAAAAGCCATATGTACCCCAAAATGGTATCCAGAAAAACTGCAGCTCGTCACGCAAAAAACAAGCCCTCACATTCCGCCAATCATGGAAAAATAAAAATATTTCAATGCAGCGATTTGGAAAAAAAAGTTTTTTAAAAAACGATTTTCTTTTGCAGAAAAGTGGAAAAACCTAAAAAAAAAATAATTGTGGTATCGTTGCAATTGTACCGACTCGCAGAAAAAAGTATTGTGTCATTTATGCTGCATGATTAGTGCTGTAAAAATCAAAAACAATGGTAGAATTGATGTGTTTTCTCTCCCTGCTATCATGACATTTTTTTACAATATAGTCTATGTACCCAAAAATGTCACCAATAAAAAATACAGTTTGCTACGCAAAAAACAAGCCCTTATACGGCCGCGTCGACAGAAAAATAAAAGTTACGGCTTTTGAAAAGTGGAGATGAAAATTCCCCAAAAATCGTTGCGTCCTTATACCCAAAATAGGCCATGTCCTTAAATGGTTAAAGGGGGCCCTAATCTTCATTCCAACAGGTAAAGAGCTGCTAGTTACCACATACAGGTGGAATAGTGGGGCTCTCTCAGCTACATGAAGAATGCTGCACATGTGGGCTATCTTATCATTATCTACTTGGATTCGCCTGCAAAAAGTGTGATCAAGGGATCTCTCCCCCATCAGACAAACGTGAACCCTCCGCCAATGTTCAATATGGGAAAACTAGCTTAAGGGCTCTTTCCCACGAGTGTATATCGGCCCGCCGTTTTCACGGTCGGCCGATATATGCTGTGGTCTGATGCATTGGATTCCGTGACGTAAAAGCGCACGTCCGGCCAATATAGCGCCGGGCGTTTTTACGTTGGGCCCAAAATATAGGCCTGGAACTATCTTTTGGGCCGGAATACGTCAGCCACTGCATGGGCTCCTATGAGAGCCAATGACAGTGGCCGGAGAAGGGAGGTGGACTGCTAAACTCTCTTGCTCTTCTCTCCTCCATGCCCCTTGTCCGCAGCCAGCAATGGGAGGAGGCGGGATGGGGCGGCACTTAGGCCTGCCCCCGTCCCACTCCCTCCCATTGGAATCAGCTGGAGGGGAGGAGAGAAGGCGTGAGCCGGCAAGGGGGAGGGAAGAGGAAGGCTCAACAGCATGGCAGCCTCAGCATATATGCATCGGAGCTCATGCCGTGTGAATGGGCGCATGAACATTAGATTTGTGCCCTGTTCACGAGCTTTCACGCCCCAGATGGTAGCGTATATCGGCCGGCCGTTAAAAACCCAACCTATATATGCCCATCTGAAAAAGCCCTTAGGTCAATTTCAGACCTCTGTATATGGTCCATATTTTGCAGACCATAATACGGAGCTAATGTAAATCAATAGGACTAGTCACATGGCCATATTTTTCATGAACGTATTCTAGAAACGCAGCGTGACCTATGTTTTTGCACTTTTGATCCGTATTGTCTATTGGACAAATACAGATCAGTATTTGCCTAGTAGAAAGTAGAATACATGGAGGCAAATACTGATGAGATACGAATGTAACATCATCTGAAATATGTCTATATTATGCATTATCCAACTGATGAAGTATGCCCTACCATGACATGGGAGCTCCTCAGCAACCTGGAGTTTCGGACATCTGGATCTTTTCCCACATGGCAGACATAAGACCAACATCGTTACAGTGATGACATACAGTCCCATATGCAAGATCCATATGACAGCTACCTTACAAGACCAGAGATCTGTCATTTGTATCTAGTGCCGGTAAGCCTCCACAGATCTGACCTTCACACACAATGGGTGCAGCTGCTGCCGTGAGGTCATGGATGCACATGCCTGATTAATAATGGCTCCAATGACAGATCATCTTTTATAAAGTTTATTTTCAGCAAATAAAGAACAGGACGTGTGAAGCCGTTTTAGATACTCTCCGAAAGTTTCACCCAAGAGGTGATAGATGGTTAATTCTTACAACTGTGTCACAGAGATGGATGACTCTTTGTGTAAACTAAGTCCAGATATTTTCTCCTACTGTTCTTCCACAGTGCAGCAAGCGGAAATTGTTGGAGAGGTGCCACACTTCTTGGACATACATCTTGACCAAGTTCCTTACGAGAATTTGTGGCACCTCTCCAGCCTCCATGGGAGGAGTGCGGTCCATGTCTGTCCTCAGTGCTGAAGGCTGCTCAGATCTTTCAATACCCATCATAGTTGTTCCCTCTTAAAGCAACACTCTGGACCGGGACAAACAACAATGACCCAACTGCTTCTCTGACTACCTGATGCACACTGAGCATTAGTATGCATCATTAGTCTAAGACACTACATGCTGCTTTGATTGACCGGTCCTGCCCACATGAGCAGTCCTGGCCAGTCCGAGCAGCATGTAGTGTCTTAGACTACCAATGCATACTAAGACACAGCGTGTTATCAGGTACTTGGAGAAATAGTTCGGACATCTTTGTTTGTCCGGGACCAGAGGGCTACTTTAAAGAGGTTTTTCAGTTTTCCAAAAGCCAATCAAAGAAGAACAATTAAAGTAGCTCAACAGAACTCATATAACAAGTTCTATCTCCAAATTCAATAAAATTGTATCTCCAAGTTTAATAACTACTGCAGTCTCAGAATTATCCAAGCCCCTAAGTAGAATCCCTCATAAGAGCACAAATTTACAAAACCAGTGTTGTCTCAAGCACACCCGGTACAACTAATCATGGGCTTCATTAGTTGCTTCGGGTGTGTTTGAGATAAAATGCATCAAATAACTGCACTGGCGAGGGTTTTGAATGATTTTGATTGCAACTGTATGGCTCTCTAGATGCAACTATACAAAAATGAAAAAAGAAAATCTGCTAAAATAAGCTGGGCAAAGAAATGGGGTAAACTCTCCAGTCCTGAGGTGGTTAACTTTTAGTTGCATTGAACTGGAGAATGCCTTTAGTACATTTATAGTATTGGTGACTTTGCACCTCTGAGATCCGCTGTCGTGGTCATGTTTTACATTTGACACAGAAATACTCTTCCTAGGCGTTAAATTTTAACGATATTTCTGCTTTTGCAGCTTGACTGGTTCGCCTGACATACACACCGCGAGCAAGAGGGAATGTAAATGGGTTGTTTTGCCTGGCAGTCACATATGGCCGGAAAACTCCAGCTGCTGTTGACCGTCATCCTGCACGCTACACGATATTTATTCACTAACAGCTGGATTAAAGAAGATTTGATTTCCCTGATCTATACCAGGGAGCACAGCACTGGATACAAATGAGTACGAGAAAAATCGACAAAGGTTACTCTACTTACTTGGATTGATTTGTCATTGATACATTTCCCACTAAGACTGTGCGCAGAACACACAGATAGTCATCACTCACATCGCTCTCTGGTGGGACTCACAATCTTGTATCCCTATCCTACAAATGCTCACACACTGTGGACAACTGCAGAGGAAGTTAGATGATGGGATGATAACCCCTTTACATTAAAAAGATCCCTCAATCATAATATGATAGCTGCAGGTCTGGCAAGTTAGTTGACTATGCACTCAAACCGTGCCTAGTGGTCGACCATGTAAAATGTGGTCATGCTGAATCCACCATTGCGAGAGCCTCTTTTTCCTGTGGCTGATAGAGGGGAGTCCTTAACTGAGATCTCCCGAATTGCACCCACATACTCTAATTAGACATATGAAAAGAGGTTGTCCAAGGCAAATAATTTATAAATTTTTCGGGTAAGAATGGCACTAAAAGTATATTTACTACCTATGCTAGCTACCACGTTTCTCCAAAAGTAAGGCCTACCCTGAAAATAAGTCCTAGCCTAATTTTCATGAAGGCTTGAAATAGAAGCCCTACCCCCAAATTAAGTTCTAGTTGCTCTACATAAAAAAAAGAATACATTACCTAACAGGCTCGATCCCGGTCCCTCCCACTTCTCTTTAGAGGTTCAGAGCAGTTCCCGCAGTCCTTAGCTGATCGTACAACATCACTTTCTGGTTACGGTATTCATAAATCCCAACTCCAGGATCTGATGGCTGTGATTGGTTTTATCGACAGCTGCTCAGCCAATCAATGCAGCGCTCGATGAATCAATGTGATGGCTGTGATTGGCCGCGGACCAGTCAATTTATAAATCCCACCTCTACAACATGATGGCTGTTGATTGGTTCTTCTACTGCTGTTTAGTTAATCAATGCAGCACTGGATAAACCAATCACAGCCATAGGAGTGGTTCATCCAGTGCTGCATTGATTGGCTGGGCAGTGGTCAAAAAACCAATCACAGCCATCGCTTCCTGGAAGCAGGATTTATGAATCCCGTAACCAGGAAGTGATGTTGTATGAGCGGCCAAGGACTACAGGAAGCGCATCAGAGATGTGGAGAGTAGCGGGAGGGACCTAGACTGAGCCTGCTATGTGCAATAAGACCTCCCCTGAAAATAAGACCTAATGCTTCCTTTTGGTCAAACATTTATCTAAGAGAGTGTTTTATTTTGGGGGAAGCACGGTTGTTATGGCTTATTTCTCTAGTCTTGGCTAAGTTCCAACAGCTATGGAGTTACCATTTTAGGGTACATATGTCTTTTTTGCTCCCTTTTTTTCTAAGACAAATTGAACAAAGATGGCAGTGCCATCTTTCAGTAGGATAATGCACCCTGCCATGCTGTAAAATTGTAGAGGACTGGTTTGAGGAACTTGACCAAGAGCTCAAGGTGATGACTTGGCGTCCATATTTGCCAGAACTCAATCTGATTGGGATGTGCTGGAAAAACAAGTACGGTCCATGGAGGTCCCACCTCACAGCTGACAGGACGTAAAATATCTGCTGCTTAGTCTTGGAGTCAGATACCACTGGACTCCTTCAGAGGTCTTGAGGAGTCCATATCATAACGAGTCAAAGCTGTTTTGGTTGCACAAGGGGACCTACGCTATATTACGCGGTTGTAAGGTTATGGCTGATTGATATATATGTATGTGTGTGTGTAAAGAATGATATATATAATATATATGCAGCATACCATATATCCAGGAACACATCCTTAGCTTCGCTCCATGGACCTAAACAGAAGGTCTGGCTGGGTAAAATGTGAAGCACATACGAAGCAATGAATTTACTAAATATAGGGTTATCCTTAAGGTGAACTGATTGCCCAGGAATAACAATGTGACCTCAATAGATTTGTTGGGTCAACTGGTAGAGACGCTTGGCAGTCATTAAGCTCCTATGTTCTAACGAGGCGGTGAATTGTGGCACAAAGAGTAGACTGGAATGTCCCCAGAAGTCACCAGTCATCTACATTGGAAGAGTGATGACTGGTGACCTGTTCAAGGGTCACAGGCTATTTAGACTGGTCAGTGTGGAATTTGGGCTGACAGATGTCAGGAGCGCCTTCTCAATCTGAATGCACAGTATAAAGAGCAACGAGTATTGTGCCAATGTGCAATATAAGCAGATGCAAATATTTGCTTCCCAATCATTAATTTATACAGTGCCAATATATAGAGATAAATTACAGAAACATTCATTTTCAATCATTTTGTTTTATAGCTTCATGCTGCGGATGTAACATTTTTGAAGAATTATTTCACCTATAACCTGTCTGTCTTTTTTGTGCAACACCCCGACCCCTAGGCTGCACAGGGTTTGCTTTACAATCAGTCAGATGTGTTATTCAGGACCCTAGCAAAGCTAAGTAATAGCTGGTTGACTCTAAGAAAGTTGGGGAATAATAGCATAGTAACATACTATATAAGGCCTGAGGCCTCGGTCACACGGGCGTTTTTTCCCGCGATTTGCGAATCGCATGACGGATGCGCATCCGCAAATCACGTGACCGGGGACGAAAAATCGCCCGAAAAATCTGCTCCTAGTCGCGTTTCATTAGAAACGGGCCGGAGCTGTCCAGCGCATTGAATTCAATGGAGCCGGCAATACAGCCGGCTCCATTGAAAACAATGGGCTGCGGGCGATCTCACGATGAATTTTCGGGAAGGGCTTAAAAATATAAGCCCTTCCCTGAAATTCATCCAGAAATGTGTAAAAAGTAAAAAAAAAAATATACTCACCTTGTCCCGGCAGACGGAGGCCAGCCGCGGCCGGCCTGAACTACTATGAGTAGTATTCAGCAGCCGGGGATTTAAAATCCCCGCCTGCTGAATGAGCTGCCTCTGATTGGTCACAGCCCTCACCAATCAGAGTCAGCTCTCACTCACCCATTCATGAATGGGTGAGTGAGTGCTGCCTCTGATTGGCTCAGCGCAGGGACCAATCAGGGGCAGCTCTCACCTGTTACCGGCGCCGGCCCCCGAATCTTTAGAGACGAGCGGGAAGATACTCGGCTAAGGCACTACTTGCTCGAGTAATGTGCCTTAGCGAGTATACTCGCTCATCTCTATTTAAGATCCTATTGGAAACAATGGGTGAGGAGTTCCACAGTAAAGCACAAAGATAGAACATAGTGCGACTTTAAAAAAAAAATCACTCGTGAATAAGTCCATTCAAAAGAATGGAGTTCATATTTGTGCGAGCTTTGTGCATGTTGCAAGGCCCAAAACTTGCACGAGATTATTGCCCTTGTGAATAAGCCCTAAATTGCAGAATCCACATTGTAAACCCGCCACATGTGAATGCTCTCTAGTTCTCCCTTGTTATTTGCTATATTAGCATTTCCACTTCCTCTTGGACTATCAGCATAAACTTCTTGCCCCCACCGTATTGGCCCAGAGCTCAGGACAACCATATGAAGGTGATCACATGATCACGTAAAATGTGCCGTTGAATTTTCTTAGGTTCCAAATAAGGTTGCACAGTCTTTGGGCCCTCCTAATCCCTCATGACTTATCATTGTGGGATCAACAGAACTTCTAACGATGGGAATGGAGGAAAATGACTTATCTGGGAAATTTGGAAACTTTCCTATAGTCATGAACTGCACCATGGGAATTATTGACTGCGCCTATTAATACAGCATACAGTAATGAATTAAAACCCAAGGTTGGCTGCACAGGGCCGAAATATGACTGCATTTTAGGGTCCATCTAAATAGGTCAAAGATTGTGTGCTGATTCATTTCTTATGTCTTTCATGACACAAAGTTCCAGATCCTCTGCATAAATATTATGTTCAATGTCAAAATTCATTCTGCTTGCAGCTACCACTTAAAGGGGTTGTCCCGCGGCAGCAAGTGGGTCTATACACTTCTGTATGGCCATATTAATGCACTTTGTAATGTACATTGTGCATTAATTATGAGCCATACAGAAGTTATCAAAAGTTTTTCACTTACCTGTTCCGTTGCTGGCGTCCTCGTCTCCATGGTTGCCGTCTAATTTTCGCCGTCTAATGGCCAAATTAGACGCGCTTGCGCAGTCCAGGTCTTCTGCTTTCTTCAATGGGGCTCCGTGTAGCTCCGTGTAGCTCCGCCCCGTCACGTGCCGATTCCAGCCAATCAGGAGGCTGGAATCGGCAATGGACCGCACAGAAGCCCTGCGGTCCACCGAGGGAGAAGATGCCGGCGGCCATCTTCACCGGGTAAGTAAGAAGTCACCGGAGCGCGGGGATTCAGGTAAGCGCTGTCCGGTGTTCTTGTTTAACCCCTGCATCGGGGTTGTCTCGCGCCGAACGGGGGGGGGGTTGAAAAAAAAAAAAACCCGTTTCGGCGCAGGACAACCCCTTTAAGGGTGGATTCAGCCGAACATATATCGGCTGGGTTTTCACACCGAGCCGATATATGGTGTCCTCATCTGCAGGGGGGGGGAGGAGGATTGAAGAGCCAGGAGCAAGAACTGAGCTCCCGTCCCCTCTCTGCCTTCTCTCCACCCCCTCTCCGCCCCTCTGCACTATTTGCAATAAGAAGGAGGTGGGGTGGGGGCGGGGCTAAGTTGCCCAAATTAGCCCCACCCCCGCCCCGCCTCTCCCCATTGCAAATAGTGCAGAGGGCCGGAGAGGAGGCAGAGAGGGGGCAGGAGCTCAGAGCACTGCTCCTGGCTCTTCCAGGCTCCCCCCCTGCAGAGAGAGATGACGTATATCGGCTAGGCGTGAAAACCGAGCTGATATACGGTCATCTGAATCCACCCTAAGGCCTATTGTATCTGCATATTGTACTTGCGCAATGGGCGTTGCGTATTTGCACGTGCAAAAAAATGCAACCATGCTTCCATTCATTGAGATGGTGATTGGTCAATTAAGTTAATTGGTGCACAGGAAATCAGGGCATGCTGGGTATTTTTTTATGCTAAACAAATGCGCATGCAAAATACGCTTATGTGAATGAACCCATTTGCATGTGCAAAACACTGTGCAAATAAAGTTTGTGTGAATCCGACCTTAAGGGATTATTCACATGGATGTATATTGGCCGGGTTTCTATGCCCGTCCGATATAAGCTGCCCCTTTCTGCAAGGGGCGGAGAGGGGCTGCAAGCTCAGCATACTAGCTTCCGCCCCATCCCGCCTCCTCCTCTTGCAGAGAGGGGCAGCATATATCGGACAGGTGAATAAGGCCTACGGCTGCTTTCACATGGGCTACATAATCGTGCTACAAACCCATGTATATGAAGCTCATGGTTTTAAATGGGTTCTTTCACATTAGCGATGTTTTGTAGCCTGCGACATTGCTAGAATACAAAACCGCGGCATGCTCTATATAGCCACAATTTGCAAATTTTTTTTTTGCAGCCCATGTTTGCCAGTCGAGCCTTCCCCTGTGTTGAATCACATCGCACAAAAATGCGGTTTTCGTGTAGTGCGATTCAGCTTTTACAGTTGGAAATCCTACTGTAAGAGCCCTAAAATAAGTCCTAGGTGCATTAAAAAAATGCACCAACTAAGAGGCGCTGTCCGCTTCACCGCACTTCTCCCAAAGCTCACGGGCACTTGTTTGAAGTTCTCCAGCAGAGCGTCCTGTTTAAGAGTTCAAAAATCCCTGCCTCAAGTAAGCTCTGCCTTTGATTGGTTCTCGAGCGCTGCAGCTCAGCCAACCAGAGCCAGTGCTCGATGAACCAATCACAGCCATTGGAGTCTGCCGGAGCTCTGCAGGAAAGACACAAGGGATGCTGACAGAGCCTCTTAGATAATATATTCTTTTTTTTTCTTTTTTAATGCAGCCAGGGCTTATTTTTGGGGTACGGCTTATATTTCCCCTCCCGAAAATCCTAGCGCTACAGAAGAGCGCTACAAAGTCGCTTGACTTTGTAGCGACACAAAATTGCGATATCGGCGTGAGAAAACAAAGCTTATATCGCACATAACACAGATGCAATATCGCTGCGATTTTCTCGCAGCGATATCACGTCGCCCGTGTAAAAGCAGCCTAAGGCGTTCACTATGTAGCTATTCATTTGAATTCAGCCATAAAGCAGTATGCAGTAAACTAGTATTGGGCTTCTTCTGGTGGTGACTGAATTATTTTTAAGGGTGAACATTCACTTTAACCCCTTCTCTCCCTCCTTGACATTCACCATATGTAAGGGGAAGAAATAGTATAAAACAAGATATATCTTGAGCAATAAGGCCCTAGTCAGACGGGCGATTTTTTGCGCGATTTGCGGATCGCGTGACGGATGCGCATCCGCAAATCGCGTGACCGGTGCGCGCAAGTCGCCCGCAAATCGCCCGAAAATCTGCTCCTAGCCGTGTTTCATTAGAAACGGGCCGGAGCTGTCCAGCGCATTGCATTCAATGGAGACGGCAATACAGCCGTCTCCATTGAAAACAATGCGCTGCGGGCGAGCCCGGGATGAATTGTTGGTAAGGGCTTAAATATATAAGCCCTTCCCTGCAATCCATCCTAAAATGTGTTAAAATTAAAAAATTGTATACTCACCTTCTGCCGGCAGCCAGAGCTCCGCGCGGCCGTCCTGCAGTGGGTGTGAAGGGGGTGTGAGTCAGACCTGCCCCCTGATTGGCTCAGCGCTGAGAGGCAGCAGTCACTCACCCATTCATGAATTCATGAATGGGTGTGTGAGTGTTTTCAGCCTCTGATTGGTCAGGGCTGTGACCAATCAGAGGCAGATCATTCAGCAGGCGGGGATTTTAAAGCCCCGCCGGCTGAATAGTGCCAAGAAGCAGTTCAGGAGAACTGACAGCGGCCGCGGCTGGACTCCGGCTGCAGCGGAAAGGTGAGTATACAATTTTTTTTTATTTTAACACATTTTAGGATGAATTGCAGGGAGGGCTGTATTGCCGCTCCATTGAATTCAATGGGCAAACATCGTTCTTCTCTGCCACAGCTGTTACAGCTGTGGCAGAGAAGAATGATTTGTCTTCTATATGTTCTCAATGAGGTCGGCGCTGCTGCCGCCGGCCCCATTGAGCGCATATACAGAAGAGAACAGGAATCGCAGATCGCAGATAGGTGCGATCTGCGATTTTTTTGTTCTATAATTTATCGGACGAGCGCATAAAAAGCGCTCATGTGTCCGATACCATTGCAAAGCAATGGTTTTATAAAATCGCCGGACGCATGCGCATGCGCAAATCGCGCGAAAAATCGCCCGTCTGACTAGGGCCTAAGGGTGCAGGCGCAGTAATAGAACTAAGCCTTTGCTATCTGTAGTGTGAATTAGCTATTATGTATGACCAGCTATTATACAAGTGATCGCGTCTCCTAGTGAGAAAAAATCTAAGTATATAAAAACAGGTTTAACAAAATGTTAAATAAAATATTAACAGAAACGCAAAGAAAAAAAACACAAGAAACAATACTTTGCTTTATTATGCCAAAATATATAAACAATACGAAAACTGCACATAATTGGTTTTGCTGTGTCTGTAATGATCCAAACTATAAACTTGTCACATTATTAAACCTCTGTGTTGAATGCTGTAAAAAAACCAAAACACAATACATCACCAGATTTAATATTTTTTTTATTCCGCCTCCCAAAAACAGAATAAAAAGTGATCAAAAAGCCTCACGCACTCGCTATGGTACCAATAAAATTTGCAGCTCATCCTCCATAAAACAAGCCCTCACACCGCTCATGCGATGGAAAATTAAGATGGGGACACACAAACATTTATTTTAATTTAAAAAGAGGTTTTTTTTATTATGCAGTAAGGCATGAAACTGCATCAGTTTGGTATTGTGCTGATGACACACAGAACAATACTAAAAGACTTTTTGTCCTCAATTGGGAATGCCTTAAAAAAAAACTAAAACTGTCAAAATTCCTGACTTTGTTCATCTCACCCAGTAAAAAATGAAATAATAAGTGATCAAAAAGTTCTATGTACTGCAAGATGGTACCAAAGAAAACTACTAGTTGGGCTCCATCTGCAGAAAAATAAAAACTTGGCTTTGAAAATATGAAGAAGACTCAAAAACAAATGATTTTTTTGGACCAAAGTAGTAGAACAGTAAAAACTGTGCAAATTTGGTATCACGGGAATCCTATCAAATTGCTGTTTTTTTCCCTTATTCCGACGTGCGTATATCGGACTGGGTTTTCACACTTGGCGGGTATACGCTGTCTCTCTCTGCAGGGGGAGGAGGCGGGCTGAGTTCCACCCTGCCCCGCCCCTCCCATTGCAAATAGTGGCGAGGGGCAGAGAAAGAGGGTCGAGAGGGGGCAGGAGCTCAGTGCATTGCTCCCGGCCCGCCTCCTCCCTCTGCAGAGAAAGACAGCGTATATCGGCCAGGCGTGAAAACCCGTCCGATATACGCACATCGGAATAAGCCCTTAGAACCTTGAAATGGTGCAATTAAAAAATTCATCTCACCCTCAAAAGCACAAGCCCTCATACAGCTGCATTGGCAGAAAAATGGGAAGTTCTGGCTCTTGGAAACTGACAATGAAAAAAAGCTGCGTCATAACGGTCAAAGGTGGTTGTGGCAGTAGAGGGTTAAAAAAACATGTCATAATAGCTCTGACAGGGTTTCTGTCACCAATGTTACCTTGTTTTTTGCTAGATGAACTGTAGTTTTTGTTGGTACAATTTTAGGGTTACTTACTAGGGATGAGCGAGTATACTCGCTAAGGCACTACTCGCTCGAGTAATGTGCTTTATCCGAGTATCTCCCTGCTCGTCCCTGAAGATTCGGGGGCCGGCGCAGCTGACAGGTGAGTCGCGGCGGGGAGCAGGGGAGAGCGGGCGGGAGAGAGGGAGAGAGAGATCTCCCCTCCGTTCCTCCCCGCTCTCCCCCGCAGCTCCCCGCCCCCCGCCGGCCCCCGAATCTTTAGGGACGAGCGGGGAGATACTCGGCTAAAGCACATTACTCGAGCGAGTAGTGCCTTAGTGAGTATACTCGCACATCCTTATTACTTCCGAGTCTTTGATAATTTTTTATTTCATTTTGTCCCGGAGATTGGATGACCACATTTTTGTTGTTGTATATTTTTTTTTCTGAAGGCGTTCGCCATGCAGTATGAATAATGCGTAATTTAATAGCCTGGACTTTTACAGATACGCCCTTTTTTTAATTTAAAAATAGGAAAAGTTGTTTTTTTACTTTTAATATCCTTTATTTTTTATAATAAAAAAAATTAACAAATTTTTACTCGTCTTTTTAGTTCCCCTTAGGAGACTTGAAGAAGGCACGTTATTGTAGTGCCGAAACGCGTAGCAATAAAATTCATATATGGAATAAACGCACATTTGGTTCCACATTTTGCACTTTGTTTAATGCAAAAGTGCTGCTCTGTTCCCATCGAGCGTGGGGCTCTTTTATATCTTTCGACAGCAGTACTGGGGGCTTTCACAAGGCCCCAGGCTGCCATGACACTCAAACGGCACCTCTGGATTTTATTGTTGGAGGCCTTTGGGAAACCCCTCCCTTTGCTGGGACCTTTAATTGCCATTGTCAAAATTGTCAGCACCATTCATGTGAAGATTTCCAAGTTTTCAAATATAAATGGGTACTTACCCGGTGTATAGTGGAGCCTTAGGCCTGCTTCACACGGCCGTGACGGGTTCCGCCACGGAATTCCGCGTCAAGGCGCCCCCCAGAGACCCCAATACTTACCTCCGGTTCCGGCGTCCTACGTCTTGCATGACACTTTGGCGCGCATGAGCAAAAGAGCGCGTGACGCGCTGCAGCGTCATGTGACGTGCCGGCCGCATCATATGACACACCCACAGCGTCACATAGCAGTAGGCGGCTGGCGGTAGGCGGGGAAGTGGTTTCACGCTATCTTCCGCTGTGCTACAGCAGTAGATAGCGTGACGGACGGCTTCCATGGACTGCAATGGAAGCCGTCCGTGCGTACACCCGCGGTGAATAGACCATGCCGCGGGTGAGGACGGGTAATTTTACGGTGTAGAATTCCACGGTGGAATTCCGCACCGTAAGCATTGTGCTATTAGGTTCAATAGAACCTAATAGCTGCGGGCAACGCAGCGGATTTCCGACGTGTAATACGCGGCGGAAATCTGTCCGTGGGAAGGAGGCCTTAGGGTAGGACGCCACTAACACCTCCAAATCCACATATGCCTTAAAAAATATCGCAGCTTGCTTCCTGGGTTCCCTTTGATCCCGATGGGCTAGAACAGGAGAGCAACAGGACCTCTGTGTCTCACCAATAGGTGAGCCCCACCGCTGAAGGTTTCTCCAAATGTGCAAAAAGAGCAAAAAATAGGCCTGCGCTTCTTTGGAAACACTCCATAGGGAAATAAAGAAGGAGATTTACTGGAACCTGGGCATTGTCCTTTTCCTGGATATAGTGTTTCCAAAGAAGCGCAGGGAGAAACCTACTGTGTATGGCATGTGCTTGGCTTATGAACCCACTCCATACAAAATCCACTCACCTCTACTATACATGTACGGTAGATGTAACCAAAGGGTTAAATATAAATGCAGTTAAGAGGCAGTATATTAAATTATAGATTGAATACATGTATACATATATTTTACACTCATCTAAAAGATAAATCGAAATGATAATGTCATAGTAATGCAATGTAACGATGTTAATGTTGTATTTGTATCGGTTTTACACCTCTTGTCTCATCCGGACAATCCCAGGAAGTGTAAGGGGGTAGCACTGCACGTGGCGCCACTATCTGAAGCGGCTGACGGCTGCGGCTTATATTCCCAGCTATTGTTAAAAGGTCAGACATTGACTTGCAGGAATGCTACATTTTAATAGGGGGCGCTGTAAAGCCACTGTTCCATCATTGCATTTGCATAAATTTCCCAGAGGAGCATGCATGTCCTAATAGGTCTCCTCAAACCTAGTAGGTGCTCTCCCTAAGGTGCAACTTTACCCCTCCCGACCCAGCATCTATCTATCATAAATAAAAGGTCTGCTGAGGGTCCGGCAGCCGAATGTGGGAAATTATGGGCAGTTGCATATTTCTCCTCCCGTAAATGCTACATGGTATTACATGGTGTTCTATCGAATAACTGTGTGATGGAGTAATACATAGTCTGGCTGTGTCCTCCAGAGCTGAAAGCTCTCTTTGACGTTGATATGACCTAAAAGTGCATGTGGACAGGGGTTGTCCTAATAGGACATTCTCGTTAACTGAAGGTACTTCCTTCTCATGTGGCTGAAGATAATGGTTCTTGCTTGGGGGACCTTTTGATTAGTCCCTTCCCTTCCCTCATAGAGCAGGGATAACTCACCCCTGCTGAAAGACGAAGCATAATGATCCCGAATCTTGGCACCATATAAAAGGAATATGCTCCATTTTATTGATAGAAGTTGACAGCAGGTCTGTATAAACTACACCGAGTTCGGAAAGTCTTCAGAATCTTTCGCTCTTTTTACATTTTGTTAGAAAATATAACATTTAAACTAATATTAGAAATCTTTGTACATTTAAAACAAAAAAACTAATAACATTTTACATTGACATACGGTAAGTATTCACTATACTCAGTCCTAGGTTGGAGCCCATTTGGCAGTGATTACAGCCACCAGTCTTCTTGGGTATGATGCCACTAAGTTTACAGTTTAATTTGGGGATTTTCTGCCATTCTTCTCTGCAGATCCCTCAAACTCTGGCAGGTAGGTTGGGGACTTTCTGCAAAGAGCCATTTTCAGGTCTCTCCAGATATCTTTGATTGGGCTCAAGTCGGGGCTGGGTCTCTTAAGGGCAGAGTTGAATAGGGTGCAAATACTTATGTTAATGCAAAATGTTAGTTTTTCATTTTTTAAAAAAGGTTCTAAAGTTTTCTACCCTTCTATTGTCACTTTGTAATTACGGGGTATTAACCCTTTCCATTCCACTGTCTGACATCTAAAGACATTCTGATTGAAGGCTGTACAGCTGTGATGTCGGAAGACATCCGGCAGGGTATTCTTACTGTAGATTACTGGCCGCACTGTTGTCGGGGGCCTCTCTAGCATGTCACATACTGCAGTACTGGCTCTAGCCAGCAGATGGTGCCATTGTATAATGGCAGAAAGAGAAAGCCCCCTAGGAAACCCTGAATCCAAAATTGGATTGCTAAGGGTTAACATAGTAACATTATGATGTATTGAGTGCAGGATGATGGGAATCACTTGAATTTTTTTTCAATTTGCACAAGGCCACAAGATAAAAAAAAAAAGTGATAGAGTCCGAAGACTTTTTGGTCCCACTGTACGTTGTGGTTGCGGTGGCCCTTTAATCCCGCTCTGTACAACAGTCGCCGGCGCAATATATGATTAGGGAACAATAGAAATATAATTTTTATTTCAGTACGACAAGTACTTCTAACGACCCAGGATGTCCTGGACATTTAGTGCTCCCATATCAAAATGAATAATAAGGCAATTGGCCGCCCGCAGAGGCGATTTTTAAGACGGCTCTGTAATCTCCACTGCATACTGTCCACGGCTAAGCATTTTATACTATGTTGAGTAAAGTTCAAATCACCTTATTAGAAAAAAAAAGCCTGTATCATAAAATTGGAAACAATTCAGATAAGGAATATGAGATTATTTAAGGGGAATGAAGGTCTTAGAACTTCAAAGCTATTTTACCCTGCGGAAAACGAGATTTAAAGTGTATCTAATCACACTGTATAAATACATCATTGCACATCCCTCCCAGTTTGAAAAATTTCAGTTTTATCTTGATGTCAAGAAATGCACAAGTTATTAGATTGTTGAACTGTGAAATTTGCTTCTGACTTCTTAATGCCGGCACAATAACTCTATGGGAAGTCTCTGTACGGCTATACTCTATAATAGGATGGCTGCTAGTACATCACATTGCGTATTTGAACCGCCATTCGGTTCCTTTAAGGCCATTTTAGGTAAGATGTATAAGACATTTAAGCCGGTAAACTGCCAAGATCTCTTCTATCAAATATTTGAGGTAAGTTATAGCTGAAGATGCTGCTGGGGGAGAATATTCTGTAGCATCTGCAGATACTTACTTAAAAGTTTCCATGAATTATTAGTAAGGGAATGCATGAAATTTTTACAATACCCTACAGAAAGCAATTTTCATTTGTGCTTCTTACTTTCTGAAAAGGTACCTAGTCGAAACTTAAAAGGATTATCTGTTTCTTTAAAATTTGGATGTGACGGAGGTGAATGGTATATAATGGCGTAGTGGTCCGGACGCACCTCTATTTTCTTTGGTCACTCCTTCATCTGCACAGTACAGTTCTGTGCAGACCTTTCACAGCCCCATCAGTCCAATATGGACTCTGACCTAGAACTCTGTCCTGCACTTCCTTTTATCTCTATAAACTGCAGAATGACTCTCCTGAAGCTTCGGTCAGATAGCTATTGTTTCACCCTACATTCCCCCCTTATTTTTCTGTTGCCATCCTTTGCAACCCAGCAGTGTCCAAGCACAGTCTCTAAAGAAGTTCTGTTGCTGCACTCTGACTGCAACCAATTGCACCATCCTGCGGACTACGCCAAAATGAAGCAGGTGGATGGTATGCGATGGTGTGGTGGTCTGGCTGCACCTCAATTCTCTCCAACTGCTTGTTTATCTGTGCAGAACAGTTATGTGCAGACCTTTCACTGGCCCATCGGTTCTCCAATATGGCCTTTACCATTTCAGCTGTGCTGAATCACCCTGCTGACTTTTTCTGCTTGCTGCCTCACTGACTGGATGGGTCTGACTGACTCCCTAGAACTCTGCTCTTCATTTTATCTCTAAACACTGCTGAGTCACTCTCCTTTCTGCATTTTTTTAAAACGACTGAGTCTATCTCCTCTCTATGAAGGTACTGTCAGATAGATCTGAATAGTGCAAGTAAAGGCCCATTTGCATGCAATGGTTATCACTCAAAATTCACTCAAAAGCCATAATTTGAGCAATAATCATTGTGTGTAAATGCTGCCATTTTTCACTATTTGGCTGTAGGATTATTTAGAGGTGAGCATAAAATCCATTGTTGAGCCAGAGAGAAGATAACACAGACCGCATGCTGTGTTTGCTGTCCATGGTGCTGTATTCTCCATAGGAGCTGCTGATTACCTTGTATTCAGCAAAAAGCCTGTTCAGAACAAATGAGCTGAATGCAGAGAACAGAGCACCTGCTGTTCTCTGCATACAGCTCTCAGAGGCTCATTTACATGCAAATGAAGGTAATAAGCTACTAATGAACATTAGTATCTATTAGCAGTTTATGCAAAACAATAGCTCAAAACCTTTTGAATGATTATCTTTGCATGTAAATAGGCCTTAAGACTGAATGTATACAGCTATGGTTTAATGATAGTTTATTGTTTTAGCCCAGTGTTTCCCAACTCAAGTCCTCATGGACCCCCACAGGTCATGTTTTCTGGATTCCCTCAGTACTGCACAGGTGATGTAATTATTGTTGGTGCCTCAGACATTGCCACAGATGTTCTTACCATAGGAGATCCTGAAAACATGACCTGTGGGGGTCTATGAGGACTGGAGTTTGGGAAACACTGTTTTAGATAAACCAATTCCATTGTGTTCACTCTCCTTTGACTCTTTGCCTACCAAGAAGTTGCGCCATAGGCTCAGTTCTCTACCTCGTCTTACCTCTCTTTGTTGGTCTATTCTAAGCCTTGAGATTGGTTCTGGCGTTAGCTGGTTGCCTATTGGCTAATTGTCAAGTTAACAGTGATTGGAGCAAAGTCCAGGGCGGGAAGAATTTAAAGAGAGGCCCTATGCAGAGTGGGAGGAAAGAAGAAAAGTGTGGGAACTGAAAGAAAAGATAAAAGGGGGAGGAGAGGGAGTGAGAGGAGGCCAGAGGCAGTTGGAGTTAGGTGTTGGAGGAGAGAGGTCGTGAGAGAGTGGGCTGCAGCAAGTCATGTCAGAGAAGGAGGAGGTGTTTGTGCAAGAAAGAAAGCAGTATTATCATCAGTCTTCCCAAGGGTTAGCGAGGTCCCTTTCCCCTACCTTGGTGTTCCATGGCAGAGAGGAGAAAGTATTGAGGTCAATCTTCAACTACAACAGAGAGTCTAAAGCTACCCTGTGAACTCAAAAAAACAAGGATTAGTCTAGTGACCACCTTACACTCTACTTCACCTACAGTCTGCTTAAATCTACTCATTCTGTCAGCTAGATAAACTAGTGGGGAATTGTCTTAATTTCAGCTTCAGTGAAAGCGAATGGAAAGGAGAGAACGTTGAAGTCAATTACTATTCAAATCAGTATTGCTGTTGTCTTATCATCGTACGCAATTCACTGCATACTGCTATTTCTGACTGTTTCATCACCAAGTGCTGCATTGAAAGTGTTGTGTGTTCTACTGTACAAATACCAGCTTAGTAAATCTGCGTACTCCCAGATTACTTCACAAGTTACTGGACCCGTCTCAATTATTTTATCGGCATTCCATCCGGATGGAGTCTAGGTTGGAGTACTGGCGTCACCCGTGACAAAACAGGCCTTCCTGTTAAGTGTGCCGCGGTACATTATTTTAGCCACTGACAGCTGAGCAGGGCATTGTTATCGCCACTGTCAGGAGGAATTACAGAGCCACCCATGACAAACATTCCACAAACCCCGTGGTCTCCCCCACTTTGCCACGCTCAGCTCAACCATTGCATATAAATCCCATTTTTGTGTTAACATATTTTTTAAGAATTTTTGATAGTTTAAAAAAAAATTTCAGTCACAATCTATATAAAAAAAATCCTGAAATCCTGCATTTTGCACATTGACCACAGAGTCTATTTCTAGTCTGACGCTTCCTGGTATGTAGAGAAAACTTTGCTGCAGTCATCTCACTAATATCACAGAGAGGATTACACTTAGAGCTGGATGTAGATAACACAGGATCCACATTCACAAAACAGGATTAGCTATGACTATCTACTCCCCGTTCCTGTAATATAACCTCTGTACAGGTCACAGAGCCTAGAATAGTCTCCATACAAGTCAATGAGTCCCCACTGTCCGTTGTGTGAATGGTCCATGAGGCTGCTGTAAAGCAAATCTTCTAAATGCTGTAAAATGTAGCTCAGGAAAGATGGCTGACCCAAAAGTCATCCATAGACAGCAGAATAAAAAAAATCTACAATCAAAAAATGAAAACTGATTAGAAAAATTGAAAATGTTTCATTATCTGGTTGTAATTAATACAAAACATTTTTGGTCATACAGTCCCTTTAAATGAGGACTATGACTTGAATAGACAAAGCTGTAGTAACCTGCAATGCCAGGCTCACCTGCTTCTAAAAGTATGGAGCTATGCCTGGTAAACAATTAGCAGAGTTGGACTCCCTGTAATTTAATATTTATGGCCAACAACTTTAAATAATCGAATAACCCCTTTAAAGGGATTGTCTGCTTTAGAGAATGTCTACTTGTTAGAAGGTTACTGGATCATAAGAGGTTGAACTTGATGGGTCTGTGTCTGTTTCAACCAATGTAATAAAGTGTCCCCCTGCTGGAACGCCAATGATCAGCTGTCATCTGTGGGAAAAAGCGGCAGTAAGTCTTCAGTTTCCCTGTAGCGCCATCATGGAGGAAATTAAGCATTACACGGGTCCATTCAATTCAGTGTTATTTGTGAATTTAAGGCCCGGACAGATACACTCTGTATAATGTCTCTCCAATTGGGCCAAGAGGTGAGGATGCTGAACAGGGAACACCTTCCTTCCTATAGTAATTCAGATCTCGATAAAAGGGTGTGTGTAAATGGGTTTTCTAAACTAGACAACCCCCTTAAAGAGGCATTCAGATTACATAATGCTATGAAAAGCCATAATGTCATATCATTAAAGGAGATGTCTCGAGGAAGCAGTGAATTTTTTTTTTGCCCAGTCCCCCTAATTAAACATACATTACTAATTACCCCTGTAAATTACTTTCCTAGCTGGTTTCTACTTACCGTTCCAGCGTTTCAGCAACTTATAAAACTTTTTCCCAAGATGGCCGCCAGCTCTTTTCGCATCGCTTGCTGTAGCCCGACGTGCGCGCTCCCGAGACGCTACCAGCTGTGTCTCCATGGCAACCAGACGCCCCGCAGCCGCCGACCGGACCCCTGGAGTGAACACCGCCGACCTGTCACCCACCGCCAGGCACAAGGTAACCGGCGCAGTCCCCCCCCCATCACAGCCCCCCCGGCCCAGCGACAGCCCCCCCCCCCCCCCGGCCCAGCGCTAGTTCCCCCATCACAGCGGCAGCCCCCCCGGCCCAGCGCTAGTTCCCCCGGCGCAGCGGCAGCCCCCCCGGCCTAGCGACAGCCTCCCCCATCGCAGCGGCAGCCCCCCCGGCCTAGCGACAGCCCCCTCCATCGCAGCGGCAGCCCCCCGGCCTAGCGACAGCCCCCCCCATCGCAGCGGCAGCCCCCCCGGCCTAGCGACAGCCCCCCCCATCGCAGCGGCAGCCCCCCCGGCCCATCACTTACAAGGACAGCTGGACGGCGGGACGGCGGGACAGCTGGGCGGCTTCTCCGGACAGCTCGGCAGCTCTGCACCTTCCTCTAACAGAGGAAGGTACAGAATGGCCGCTCCAGCGCGCTCCCGAGCAGTGACAGCTCGTCTGCGCATGCGCAGAAGAGCTGTAGCGGGGAGCACACTGAAGCGGCTCGTGCTGAATGGAGAAGACCGGACTGCGCAAGCGCGTCTAAAAAAGCAAGCTGCCGGCGAATTTAGACGGATCCATGGAGACGGGGACGCTAGCAACGGAGCAGGTAAGTGAATAACTTCTGTATGGCTCATATTTAATGCACGATGTATATTACAAAGTGCATTAATATGGCCATACGGAAGTGTATAACCCCACTTGGTTTCGCGAGACCACCCCTTTAACCCCTTAACACCACAGATAATTCTGTTATGTGCTGGGGGTTTGAGGTTTGTATGGAGCGGCCCGATTAGTATTACAGGGTCCCGAAAGGGCCCCTCGCAATGAGATCGTGAGGTACCGTTTGGCTGGCATGGCAGCCTGGAGCCTTCCGAAGGCCCCTCAGGACTGCCATGGCTGACTGCCTGTCAAGCCATGCCTGTGGCATGGCGTAATAGGCTGCCTGTCAAGACGTGATATAATGCAATACCATGGTATTGCGTTATACTCTATTAAGGACTAAAAAAAGGTAAAAATTAGTCTGAAAAACTTTTATTAATTATTATCCGTTATTAGAAAATAAATAAAGGTTTCAAAAGTTAAAAAAAACTTTTTCCATATTTATAATAAAAAAACAAAACATAAAACAACCCCAAAACATATTTGGTATTGCTCCAATCGTAAAAGCTTGGCCTATCAAAGTAATGCATTATTTATCCGGCATGCTAAACATCAGAAAGAAAAAAAAAATACACATTGTGCTTTTTTGGTCACCCCGTCTCTGAGATGAAATTTAATAGAAAGCGATCAAAAAGTCGTATGTGATCCAGAATGGTCCTAGTAGAGGCTACAGGACGTGACACATAAAAACAAGCTATGTCGACAGAAAAATAAAAAAGTTAGGGCTGACAGAAGATGGCGGCAGAAAATAATTTCATTTTATTTTTTAAAAGTAGTGCAGCAAAAACATAACTATATAAATTTGGTATAGTTGGAATTTCATTTTTATTCCCATTTTATTCCACTCAGAAATTTTTAAAAGCTTTTCAGTACATTATATGGCACATTAAATAGTACCACCGAAAAATCCTACTCGCCCCACCAGATACAAGCCAGGGACTGCTACATCAA
This sequence comes from Eleutherodactylus coqui, assembly GCF_035609145.1. Classification (NCBI taxonomy): domain Eukaryota; kingdom Metazoa; phylum Chordata; class Amphibia; order Anura; family Eleutherodactylidae; genus Eleutherodactylus; species Eleutherodactylus coqui. The sequence goes on along the minus strand of NC_089842.1, from coordinate 46,837,940 downwards.
TGAATTTATAACTGAGTTATCATTTTTTTGAATTTGGTGAGGAATAACCGAAAATTAAAAAAAAAAGGGCTGTGTCATTAAGAGGTTAAGACTAATGGGGGTCTAATTTCTGGGAACCTCGCGGTCGTCTAGAGTGAGAGGCTGGGACTTTTTCCTGCCCAGTAGCCCTCCTTGTTGCCCGCTGTACAGGAAACTACATGAACAAGGCTGTGCGGCAGTTTCCTGCATAGCAGATGGCTGGGAGCGGAAGAAACTGCAGTGCTAGACCTGGGCTATAGCCCCTACATTCTGATGATTGGTGGGTGTCCACAGTCAGATCACCAATGGTCACGAAGTGATAGCATAAACTAGCGATATGCCATCCCTTATAATAGTTGGAAAACTTCTTAAAGGATGGCAGTGCAAAATAATTTCTTCCTAGGTCATAGAAATGATATAGAGAGTCTCAAAGCTCTCCAAAGCCATGTTTTGGAGATGATTGCTTTAAAGTAAACTGAAGGTATGGTCTCATTCAGAGGTGTAAGATTAAGCCTCTGGGCCCCAATGCAAAACCTGTAACAGGGCCCCCAATTATAATGCTTTATTCATAGTACTGGGACCCTATATGGAGAAGAGAGGCCTTATGGGCCCCTTAAAGCTTTGGGGCTCAGGTGCAACCACATCCTCTGCATCCCCTATAGTTACGCCCCTGGCCTTATTCACATGGTAAGTGTGGACTCTATTACAGCTTCAAGCCCCTTGTACATGGCATGATAATTGTGCAGTGTAAACGCATGTAGTTAAAGAACGATCAGCCATAAATCACGGATTCGATCTTTCATGTAGACCATAAAATCAAACATGGTCTGCTTCTGCATCTGGCTTTCTAAACAGGCAGTTGTTCATCTATGAGTGACTGCCTGTTTACTGTGAATGGAGGCGGACGGGCCAGAACGATCTCCAGACTGTTCCGCCTTCATTCACTGAGTAATCATTGCTGGGACAACTGTTGGGGATTTCAGCACTTGACAGTCAAGGGGCTTTAGTGTTGGAGGTTAGAGCTACCGCTATACCTGATACGTCTCTGGTGGCATGCACACTACAGTCCAACCTTGAAATAAAGAAAGATAGGATGCATGACAGCAGTCACCAATTTTTAATTGATCAGCCTGAGTCTCATTGTGCTCACTGGCGCCATCTACTGCGCACATTAATGGCACGCAACTGTTAGCCCTTTAGTGGAGAAAAGGAAATGACAACTGCCTTGAGCATATGTGGGAAAGAAAGTGTTTGGCATTTTACAAACTCATTTAGCTACTGGCTCAATCAACCAAGTTAAATATCTTTCTCTGCCAGCAACAACTACTGCAATACTGGTTCATTGGGATTAAAATATAGTAACTACAATACAACTTCCAGTGTATGTGAATATAAACACTATAACCTAAGCTCTCATAGACAAGAATAAAACTATTGGAAGGGCTCAGTCACACACCCTTTTATTTTGTCCATGTGCAGTCAGTGTTTGTAGCAGGTCGCATAATATTGCTATTATTTTAATGGGGCTTTTCCGACATGTGATTTATTTTTTTTTGGTCGTAGCCACAATCCATGAACAAAAATCGCAACATGACCTATTTTTCTTTGTATCATGGACAAGAATAGGACATGCAATGTCTAATGCCAGAGGGCCTAGCACAGCTATGGACCTGCATCCGTGTGCTCTCCGATGAGAGTTGTGTCCAAGAATCAAAAGTGCAACTCACATACAACTATGTAAATAAGCCCTAAAAACAGAATATATTTAATATGATACTACCATCTAATGTAGAAGAATATAACCTTAATAATACTTCTCTATATAGTCAAGGTTAAAAATATTATAATATTTTCTGCTATGGACAAAAATATAAATACTAGAATACTACACGGTATGTCCAAAAAAATGAACTACTATAATACAACTCATGTGTACAAGAATATAACTGCTATAATACTGCTTCTTTGTACAAGAGTATAACTACTATAATACTGCCCCTAAGTACAAAAATATAACTACTATAATACTGCCCCCTATGTACAAGAATATAACTACTATAGTAATGCCCTCTATGCACAAGAATATAACTACTATAATACTACTCCTATGTACAAGAATATAACTAACATAATACTGCCCTCTGTGTACATGAATATAACTACTAAAATACTGCTCCTATATAGAAGAATATAACTACTATAATACTGCCCCCTATGTACAAGAATATAACTACTATAATACTGCTCCTATGTACAAGAATATAACTACTATAATACTGCCCCAATGTACAAGAATATAACTACTATAATACTGACTCCTATGTAGAAGAATATAACTACTATAATACTGCTCCTATGTACAAGAATATAACTACTATAATACTGCCCCCAATGTACAAGAATATAAGTACTATAATACTGCTCCCTATGTACAAGAATATAACTACTATAATACTGCCCCCTATGTACAAGAATGTAACTACTATAATACTACCTCCTATGTACAAGAATATAACTACTATAATACTACTCCCATGTACAAGAATATAACAACTATAATACTGCCTCCTATGTACAAGAATATAACTACTATAGTACTGCCCCCATGTACAAGAATATAACTACTATAATACTGCTCCATATGTACAAAAATATAACTCCTATAATACTGCCCCCTATGTACAAGAATATAACTACTATAGTACTGCCCTCTATGCACAAGAATATAACTACTATAATACTACTACTATGTACAAGAATATAACTACCATAATACTGCCCTCTGTGTACAAGAATATAACTACTATAATACTGCTCCTATGTAGAAGAATATAACTACTATAATACTGCTCCTATGTACAAGAATATAACTACTATAATACTGCCCCCAATGTACAAGAATATAACTACTATAATACTGCCTCCTATGTAGAAGAATATAACTACTATAATACTGCCCCCAATGTACAAGAATATAACTACTATAATACTGCCTCCTATGTACAAGAATAAAACTACTATAGTACTGCCCCCATGTACAAGAATATAACTACTATAATACTGCTCCATATGTACAAAAATATAACTCCTATAATACTGCTCCTATGTACAAGAATATAACTACTATAGTACTGCCCCCATGTACAAGAATATAACCACTAAATACTGCTCCTGTGTACAAGAATATAACTACAATAATACTGCCCCCTATGTACAAGAATATAACTACTATAATACTGCATGTATGTACAAGAATATAACTACTATAATACTGCCCCCTATGTACAAGAATATAACTACTATAATACTGCCTCCTATGTACAAGAATAAAACTACTATAATACTGCTCCCTATGTACAAGAATATAACTACTATAATACTACCTCCTATGTACAAGAATATAACTACTATAATACTACTCCCATGTACAAGAATATAACAACTATAATACTGCCTCCTATGTACAAGAATATAACTACTATAGTACTGCCCCCATGTACAAGAATATAACTACTATAATACTGCTCCATATGTACAAAAATATAACTCCTATAATACTGCCCCCTATGTACAAGAATATAACTACTATAGTACTGCCCTCTATGCACAAGAATATAACTACTATAATACTACTCCTATGTACAAGAATATAACTACCATAATACTGCCCTCTGTGTACAAGAATATAACTACTATAATACTGCTCCTATGTAGAAGAATATAACTACTATAATACTGCTCCTATGTACAAGAATATAACTACTATAATACTGCCCCCAATGTACAAGACTATAACTACTATAATACTGCCTCCTATGTAGAAGAATATAACTACTATAATACTGCTCCTATGTACAAGAATATAACTACTATAATACTGCCCCCAATGTACAAGAATATAACTACTATAATACTGCCTCCTATGTACAAGAATATAACTACTATAGTACTGCCCCCATGTACAAAAATATAACTACTATAATACTGCTCCATATGTACAAAAATATAACTCCTATAATACTGCTCCTATGTACAAGAATATAACTACTATAGTACTGCCCCCATGTACAAGAATATAACCACTAAAATACTGCTCCCGTGTACAAGAATATAACTACAATAATACTGCCCCCTATGTACAAGAATATAACTACTATAATACTGCATGTATGTACAAGAATATAACTACTATAATACTGCCCCCTATGTACAAGAATATAACTACTATAATACTGCTCCCTATGTCCAAGAATATAACTACTATAATACTGCCTCCTATGTACAAGAATATAACTACTATAATACTGCCCCCTATGTACAAGAATATAACTATTATAGTACTGCCCTCTATGTACAAGAATATAACTACTATAATACTGCCCCCTATGTACAAGAATATAACTACTATAATACTGCCCCCTATGTATAAGAATATAACTACTATAATACTGCTCCCTATGTCTAAGAATATAACTACTAATAACTACTATAATGCTGCCTCCTATGTACAAGAATATAACTACTATAATACTGCCCCCTATGTACAAGAATATAACTATTATAATACTGCCCTCTATGTACAAGAATATAACTGCTATAATACTGCCTCCTATGTACAAGAATATTACTACTATAATACTGCTCCCTATGTCCAAGAATATAACTACTATAATACTGCCTCCTATGTACAAGAATATAACTACTATAATACTGCCCCCTATGTACAAGAATATAACTATTATAGTACTGCCCTCTATGTACAGGAATATAACTACTATAATACTGCCCCCTATGTACAAGAATATAACTACTGTAATACTGTCCTCTATGTACAATAATATAACTACTATAATACTGCCTCCTATGTACAAGAATATAACTACTATAATACTGCCACCTATGTACAAGAATATAACTACTATAATACTGCCCCCTATGTACAAGAATATAACTGCTATAAAACTGCCACTCTATGTGTAAGAATATAGCTACTATAATAATGCTCCCATGTATAAGAATATAATTGCTATAACACTGCTCAAAAGAACAAGAATATAACTACTATAATACTGCCCTCTGTGTACAAGAATATAACTACTATAGTACTGCCCCCATGTACAAGAATATAACTACTATAATACTGCTCCCTATGTACAAAAATATAACTCCTATAATACTGCTCCTATGTACAAGAATATAACTACTATAGTACTGCCCCCATGTACAAGAATATAACCACTAAAATACTGCTTCTATGTACAAGAATATAACTACAATAATACTGCCCCCTATGTACAAGAATATAACTACTATAATACTGCATGTATGTACAAGAATATAACTACTATAATACTGCCCCCTATGTACAAGAATATAACTACTATAATACTGCCTCCTATGTACAAGAATATAACTACTATAATACTGCTCCCTATGTCCAAGAATATAACTACTATAATACTGCCTCCTATGTACAAGAATATAAATACTATAATACTGCCCCCTAAGTACAAGAATATAACTATTATAATACTGCCCTCTATGTACAAGAATATAACTACTATAATACTGCCCCCTATGTACAAGAATATAACTACTGTAATACTGTCCTCTATGTACAATAATATAACTACTATAATACTGCCTCCTATGTACAAGAATATAACTACTATAATACTGCCTCCTATGTACAAGAATATAACTGCTATAAAACTGCCACTCTATGTATAAGAATATAGCTACTATAATAATGCTCCCATGTATAAGAATATAATTGCTATAACACTGCTCAACAGAACAAGAATATAACTTCTATAGCACTACACTGTATGTAAAAAAATATAAATACTATAATACTGCAGACTATGTACAAGAATATAACTACTATAATACTGCCCCCTATGTACAAGAATATAACTACTGTAATACTGTCCTCTATGTACAATAATATAACTACTATAATACTGCCTCCTATTTACAAGAATATAACTACTATAATACTGCCTCCTATGTACAAGAATATAACTACTATAATACTGCCTCCTATGTACAAGAATATAACTGCTATAAAACTGCCACTCTATGTATAAGAATATAGCTACTATAATAATGTTCCCATGTATAAGAATATAATTGCTATAACACTGCTCGAAAGAACAAGAATATAACTACTATAGCACTACCCTGTATGTACAAAAATATAAATACTATAATACTGCAGACTATGTACAAGAATATAACTACTATAATACTGTCCCCTATGTACAAGAATATAACTACTATAATACTGCCCCCTATGTACAAGAATATAACTACTATAATACTGCTCCCTATGTCTAAGAACATAACTACTATAATACTGCCTCCTATGTACAAGAATATAACTACTATAATACTGCCCCCTATGTACAAGAATATAACTATTATAATACTGCCCTCTATGTACAAGAGTATATCTACTATAATACTGCCCCCTATGTACAAGAATATAACTACTATAATACTGCCCCCTATGCACAAGAATATAACTACTATAATACTGCTCCCTATGTCTAAGAATATAACTACTATAATACTGCCTCCTATGTACAAGAATAAAACTACTATAATACTGCCCCCTATGTACAAGAATATAACTATTATAATACTGCCCTCTATGTACAAGAGTATATCTACTATAATACTGCCACCTATGTACAAGAATATAACTACTATAATACTGCCACCTATGTACAAGAATATAACTACTATAATACTGCCCTCTATGTATAAGAATATAACTACTATAATACTGCCCCCTATGCACAAGAATATAACTGCTACAATACTGCCACTCTATGTATAAGAATATAACTACTATAATACTGCTCCCATGTATAAGAATATAATTGCTGTAACACTGCTCAAAAGAACAAGAATATAACTACTATAGTATTGCCCTCTATGTACAAGAATATAACTACTATAATACTCCCCACTATGTCCAAGAATATAACTACTATAATACTGCCTCCTAAGTACAAAAATATAACTACTATAATACTGCCCCAATGTACAAGAATATAACTGCCACTCTATGTATAAGAATATAACTACTATAATACTGCCTCCTATGTACAAGAATATAACTACTATAATACTGCCCCCTATGTACAAGAATATAACTATTATAGTACTGCCCTCTATGTACAAGAATATAACTACTATAATACTGCCCCCTATGTACAAGAATATAACTACTATAATACTGCCCCCTATGTATAAGAATATAACTACTATAATACTGCTCCCTATGTCTAAGAATATAACTACTAATAACTACTATAATGCTGCCTCCTATGTACAAGAATATAACTACTATAATACTGCCCCCTATGTACAAGAATATAACTATTATAATACTGCCCTCTATGTACAAGAATATAACTGCTATAATACTGCCTCCTATGTACAAGAATATTACTACTATAATACTGCTCCCTATGTCCAAGAATATAACTACTATAATACTGCCTCCTATGTACAAGAATATAACTACTATAATACTGCCCCCTATGTACAAGAATATAACTATTATAGTACTGCCCTCTATGTACAGGAATATAACTACTATAATACTGCCCCCTATGTACAAGAATATAACTACTGTAATACTGTCCTCTATGTACAATAATATAACTACTATAATACTGCCTCCTATTTACAAGAATATAACTACTATAATACTGCCTCCTATGTACAAGAATATAACTACTATAATACTGCCTCCTATGTACAAGAATATAACTGCTATAAAACTGCCACTCTATGTATAAGAATATAGCTACTATAATAATGTTCCCATGTATAAGAATATAATTGCTATAACACTGCTCGAAAGAACAAGAATATAACTACTATAGCACTACCCTGTATGTACAAAAATATAAATACTATAATACTGCAGACTATGTACAAGAATATAACTACTATAATACTGCCCCCTATGTACAAGAATATAACTACTATAATACTGCCCCCTATGTACAAGAATATAACTACTATAATACTGCTCCCTATGTCTAAGAACATAACTACTATAATACTGCCTCCTATGTACAAGAATATAACTACTATAATACTGCCCCCTATGTACAAGAATATAACTATTATAATACTGCCCTCTATGTACAAGAGTATATCTACTATAATACTGCCCCCTATGTACAAGAATATAACTACTATAATACTGCCCCCTATGCACAAGAATATAACTACTATAATACTGCTCCCTATGTCTAAGAATATAACTACTATAATACTGCCTCCTATGTACAAGAATAAAACTACTATAATACTGCCCCCTATGTACAAGAATATAACTATTATAATACTGCCCTCTATGTACAAGAGTATATCTACTATAATACTGCCACCTATGTACAAGAATATAACTACTATAATACTGCCACCTATGTACAAGAATATAACTACTATAATACTGCCCTCTATGTATAAGAATATAACTACTATAATACTGCCCCCTATGCACAAGAATATAACTGCTACAATACTGCCACTCTATGTATAAGAATATAACTACTATAATACTGCTCCCATGTATAAGAATATAATTGCTGTAACACTGCTCAAAAGAACAAGAATATAACTACTATAGTATTGCCCTCTATGTACAAGAATATAACTACTATAATACTCCCCACTATGTCCAAGAATATAACTACTATAATACTGCCTCCTAAGTACAAAAATATAACTACTATAATACTGCCCCAATGTACAAGAATATAACTGCCACTCTATGTATAAGAATATAACTACTATAATACTGCCTCCTATGTACAAGAATATAACTACTATAATACTGCCCCCTATGTACAAGAATATAACTATTATAGTACTGCCCTCTATGTACAAGAATATAACTACTATAATACTGCCCCCTATGTACAAGAATATAACTACTATAATACTGCCCCCTATGTATAAGAATATAACTACTATAATACTGCTCCCTATGTCTTAGAATATAACTACTAATAACTACTATAATGCTGCCTCCTATGTACAAGAATATAACTACTATAATACTGCCCCCTATGTACAAGAATATAACTATTATAATACTGCCCTCTATGTACAAGAATATAACTGCTATAATACTGCCTCCTATGTACAAGAATATTACTACTATAATACTGCTCCCTATGTCCAAGAATATAACTACTATAATACTGCCTCCTATGTAAAAGAATATAACTACTATAATACTGCCCCCTATGTACAAGAATATAACTATTATAGTACTGCCCTCTATGTACAGGAATATAACTACTATAATACTGCCCCCTATGTACAAGAATATAACTACTGTAATACTGTCCTCTATGTACAATAATATAACTACTATAATACTGCCTCCTATGTACAAGAATATAACTACTATAATACTGCCACCTATGTACAAGAATATAACTACTATAATACTGCCCCCTATGTACAAGAATATAACTGCTATAAAACTGCCACTCTGTGTGTAAGAATATAGCTACTATAATAATGCTCCCATGTATAAGAATATAATTGCTATAACACTGCTCAAAAGAACAAGAATATAACTACTATAATACTGCCCTCTGTGTACAAGAATATAACTACTATAGTACTGCCCCCATGTACAAGAATATAACTACTATAATACTGCTCCCTATGTACAAAAATATAACTCCTATAATACTGCTCCTATGTACAAGAATATAACTACTATAGTACTGCCCCCATGTACAAGAATATAACCACTAAAATACTGCTTCTATGTACAAGAATATAACTACAATAATACTGACCCCTATGTACAAGAATATAACTACTATAATACTGCATGTATGTACAAGAATATAACTACTATAATACTGCCCCCTATGTACAAGAATATAACTACTATAATACTGCCTCCTATGTACAAGAATATAACTACTATAATACTGCTCCCTATGTCCAAGAATATAACTACTATAATACTGCCTCCTATGTACAAGAATATAAATACTATAATACTGCCCCCTATGTACAAGAATATAACTATTATAATACTGCCCTCTATGTACAAGAATATAACTACTATAATACTGCCCCCTATGTACAAGAATATAACTACTGTAATACTGTCCTCTATGTACAATAATATAACTACTATAATACTGCCTCCTATGTACAAGAATATAACTACTATAATACTGCCTCCTATGTACAAGAATATAACTGCTATAAAACTGCCACTCTATGTATAAGAATATAGCTACTATAATAATGCTCCCATGTATAAGAATATAATTGCTATAACACTGCTCAACAGAACAAGAATATAACTTCTATAGCACTACACTGTATGTAAAAAAATATAAATACTATAATACTGCAGACTATGTACAAGAATATAACTACTATAATACTGCCCCCTATGTACAAGAATATAACTACTGTAATACTGTCCTCTATGTACAATAATATAACTACTATAATACTGCCTCCTATTTACAAGAATATAACTACTATAATACTGCCTCCTATGTACAAGAATATAACTACTATAATACTGCCTCCTATGTACAAGAATATAACTGCTATAAAACTGCCACTCTATGTATAAGAATATAGCTACTATAATAATGTTCCCATGTATAAGAATATAATTGCTATAACACTGCTCGAAAGAACAAGAATATAACTACTATAGCACTACCCTGTATGTACAAAAATATAAATACTATAATACTGCAGACTATGTACAAGAATATAACTACTATAACACTGCCCCCTATGTACAAGAATATAACTACTATAATACTGCCCCCTATGTACAAGAATATAACTACTATAATACTGCTCCCTATGTCTAAGAACATAACTACTATAATACTGCCTCCTATGTACAAGAATATAACTACTATAATACTGCCCCCTATGTACAAGAATATAACTATTATAATACTGCCCTCTATGTACAAGAGTATATCTACTATAATACTGCCCCCTATGTACAAGAATATAACTACTATAATACTGCCCCCTATGCACAAGAATATAACTACTATAATACTGCTCCCTATGTCTAAGAATATAACTACTATAATACTGCCTCCTATGTACAAGAATAAAACTACTATAATACTGCCCCCTATGTACAAGAATATAACTATTATAATACTGCCCTCTATGTACAAGAGTATATCTACTATAATACTGCCACCTATGTACAAGAATATAACTACTATAATACTGCCACCTATGTACAAGAATATAACTACTATAATACTGCCCTCTATGTATAAGAATATAACTACTATAATACTGCCCCCTATGCACAAGAATATAACTGCTACAATACTGCCACTCTATGTATAAGAATATAACTACTATAATACTGCTCCCATGTATAAGAATATAATTGCTGTAACACTGCTCAAAAGAACAAGAATATAACTACTATAGTATTGCCCTCTATGTACAAGAATATAACTACTATAATACTCCCCACTATGTCCAAGAATATAACTACTATAATACTGCCTCCTAAGTACAAAAATATAACTACTATAATACTGCCCCAATGTACAAGAATATAACTGCCACTCTATGTATAAGAATATAACTACTATAATACTGCCTCCTATGTACTAGAATATAACTAGTATTATACTGCCCCCTATGTACAAGACTATAACTACTGTAATATTGTCCTCTATGTACAATAATATAACTACTATAATACTGCCTCCTATGTACAAGAATATAACTACTATAATACTGCCTCCTATGTACAAGAATATAACTACTATAATACTGCCTCCTATGTACAAGAATATAACTGCTATAAAACTGCCACTCTATGTATAAGAATATAGCTACTATAATACTGCTCCCATGTATAAGACTATAATTGCTATAACACTGCTCAAAAGAACAAGAATATAACTACTATAGCACTACCCTGTATGTACAAAAAAATAAATACTATAATACTGCAGACTATGTACAAGAATATAACTACTATAATACTGCCCCCTATGTACAAGAATATAACTACTATAATACTGCCCCCTATGTATAAGAATATAACTACTATAATACTGCTCACTATGTCTAAGAATATAACTACTAATAACTACTATAATGCTGCCTCCTATGTACAAGAATATAACTACTATAATACTGCCCCCTATGTACAAGAATATAACTATTATAATACTGCCCTCTATGTACAAGAATATAACTGCTATAATACTGCCACCTATGTACAAGAATATAACTACTATAATACTGCCCCCTATGTACAAGAATATAACTACTATAATACTGCCCTCTATCTATAAGAATATAACTACTATAATACTGCCCCCTATGCACAAGAATATAACTGCTACAATACTGCCACTCTATGTATAAGAATATAACTACTATAATACTGCTCCCATGTATAAGAATATAATTGCTATAACACTGCTCAAAAGAACAAGAATATAACTACTCTAGTATTGCCCTCTATGTAGAAGAATATAACTACTATAATACTCCCCACTATGTACGAGAATATAACTACTATAATACTGCTCCCTATGTCCAAGAATATAACTACTATAATACTGCCTCCTAAGTACAAAAATATAACTAGTATAATACTGCCCCTATGTACAAGAATATAACTGCTATAATACTGCCACTCTATGTATAAGAATATAACTACTATAATACTGCCTCCTATGTACTAGAATATAACTACTATAATACTGCTCCTATGTACACGAATATAACTACTATAATACTGCCCTCTATGTACAAGAATATAACTCCTATAATACTTCCCAATATCTACAATAATATAATTACTATAATACTGCCCCCTTTGTACAAGAATATAACGACTATAATACTGCCCCATATACAAAAATATAACTACTGTAATACTGTCCTTTATGTACAAGAATATAACTACTATAATACGCCCCCTATGTCCAAGAATATAACAACTATAATACAGCTTTCTATGTCCAAGAATATAACTACTATAATACTGCCTCCTAAGTACAAGAATATAACTACTATAATACTGCCCCCTATATACAAGAATATAACTCCTATAATACTGCCACTCTATATATAAGAATATAATTACTATAGTACTGCTCCCTATGTACAAGAATATAACTACTATAGTACTGCTCCCTATGTACAAGAATATAACTGCTATAATACTGCTCCCATGTATAAGAATATAATTGCTATAACACTGCTCAAAAGAACAAGAATATAACTACTATAGTACTGCCTCCTATGTACAAGAATATAACTACTATAGTACTGCTCCTATGTGCAAGATTATGACTGCTCTAATACTGCTTCTATGTACAAGAATATAACTGCTATAATACTGCCACTCTATGTACAAGAATATAACTACCATAGTACTGCCTCCTATGTACAAGAATATAACCACTATAATACTGCCCTCTATGTATAAGAATATAACTACTATAATACTGCTCCCTATGTCCAAGAATATAACTACTATAATACTGCCTCCTAAGTACAAGAATATAACTACTATAATACTGCCCTCTATGTAAAGAATATAACTACTATAATACTGCCCCCTATGTACAAGAATATAACTCCTATAATAGTGCCACTCTATGTATAAGAATATAACTACTATAGTACTGCTCCCTGTGTACAGGAATATAACTACTATAATACTGCTCCCATGTATAAGAATATAATTGCTATAACACTGCTCAAAAGAACAAGAATAAAACTACTATAGTACTGCTCCTATGTACAAGATTATAACTACTATAATACTGCTCCTATGTACAAGACTATAACCACTATAATACTGCCTCCTATGTACAAGAATGTAACTACTATAATACTCCCCACTATGTACGAGAATATAACTACTATAATATTGCTCCCTATGTCCAAGAATATAACTACTATAATACTGCCTTCTAAATACAAAAATATAACTACTATAATACTGCCCCTATGTACAAGAATATAACTGCTATAATACTGCCACTCTATGTATAAGTATATAACTACTATAATACTGCCTCCTATGTACTAGAATATAACTACTATAATACTGCTCCTATGTACACGAATAAAACTACTATAATACTGCCCTCCAGGTACAAGAATATAACTCCTATAATACTTCCCAATATCTACAATAATATAACTACTATAATACTGCCCCCATATACAAAAATATAACTACTGTAATACTGTCCCTTATGTACAAGAATATAACTACTATAATACTGCTCCCTATGTCCAAGAATATAACTACTATAATACTGCCCCCTATATACAAGAATATAACTCCTATAATACTGCCACTCTATATATAAGAATATAACTACTATAGCACTGCTCCCTATGTACAAGAATATAACTACTATAGTACTGCTCCCTATGTACAAGAATATAACTACTATAATACTGCTCCCATGTATAAGAATATAATTGCTATAACACTGCTCAAAAGAACAAGAATATAACTACTATAGTACTGCCTACTATGTACAAGAATATAACTACTATAGTACTGCTCCTATGTGCAAGATTATGACTGCTCTAATACTGCTCCTATGTACAAGAATATAACTGCTATAATACTGCCACTCTATGTACAAGAATATAACTACCATAGTACTGCCTCCTATGTACAAGAATATAACCACTATAATACTGCCCTCTATGTATAAGAATATAACTACTATAATACTGCTCCCTATGTCCAAGAATATAACTACTATAATACTGCCTCCTATGTACAAGAATATAACTACTATATTACTGACCCCTATGTACAAGAATATAGCTACTTTAATACTGCCCCAATGTACAAGAATATGACTGCTATAATACTGCCTCCTATTGGCATGATATTAGCCATGAACTTTTTTTTAGATCTGACCACTTTTATAGCTCTTAGTGATCTTTTAGTGAGTTCGTACTTTGGATCTGGAGGGTGTTGATAGTGTAAGCTGGGATGGAGGCTACATCTGCCTGTAGTAAACTGCAGCAGTAGATCTTTAATGCTGCCATGCTATAAACTTTGTCAGTAACACCATTAACTCACACTGCCAGCGATCAACAGCTCTAGGCAGCTGAACAAAATAAAGTGTTCTTCAAGTTTTCAGGAAGCATCATCCTTCACTGCCAAACTGTACACTCAGCGGAAAAGCAATGCGGATTCTTTTATCGCTGTTTGAGTTTCTGCTGACCTCCAGAACGTGAGATCCCGTATTATAAGGCAGAATACTGCGACTTCGAGCTATGCTAACAAAATGTATAATGCAGTAAGTATCCTCAGACTGAAACCCTATAGCATGCAGCAATCTCACCAGCTCCACTGATTGACTCAACGCCTCTTATTTGGCATTCTTTTACATTTAATGCGGTGGATAACGAGCGGCCTTAAAGGGCTTCTACATTTTTTAGTATCCCTTTCCCATTGAAGAGTCTCCTGAAAATAAACTTATGACAGGTTGTCAGACTGCTGAGCCCTCATGAGATCAGCAGAAATCTATTGAAAAACCTTGCAGGAAGTGTACAATTCGACTGCAGCGCCACCGCTGGAAAAAAGAAGCATAACAGGATGCTCATTTAAATCAGTGGGCTTTCTATGTAATGCATGGACATGCTGTGTCCTGAGATAACAGCTCTGCCTAACAGATGAGGATCTCCTCTATCAACTCAAAATTTCTTAATAGGGTTTTTGAAAATGGGGTTCTTAACCTTTAAAGAATGCAGCGATTTTCTTTCATTTTTTTAATCTTTGCATTTTAAAAGCCATATGTGTTTTATTTTTTCCATGAACATAGCTGCATGAGACCTAGTTTTCTTGCAGGATGAGCTGCATTTCCAAAATTATATTTTTGGGGGGTGGAGCAATGCCATTAAATCAGTTAACACAGCTAAGAATAATGTCCATTTTTTTAAAGGGGCACTAACTTGTCCAACAATGTCTGTTCATCTAACAGGCTGCGTGTGTTAGCAATCTTGTAATATACTTGCATTAAAAAATGTATTTTACCACTGTAGATTAAGCTGGATGTGGCTGTCACTAGGGCCTGTCCCTTTTACAGCCTCACTACAATCAACTGCCTGCTGTTAGGTACTGAGTTTATGTAGTTACTGGGACACTAGGACATTTTATTACCTTTCAGGGAGGAGCTATCTTGACAGGCTGCTCCCTGCACTCACATCCTGACAGATTTGCAGACACAGTGTTTGCAATCTCCACAATCTGTGCCTCTCCTGCTGTTACAGCATGTGTGTGCGCACACATTATATTGAGGTTACTAATAGAGATGAGTGAGTATACTCGCTAAAGGCAACTGCTCGAGCGAGCATTGCCTTTAGCGAGTACCTGCCCGCTCGAGACAAAAGGTTCGGGAGCCGGCGGCGGGCAGGGAGCTGCAGGGGGAAGCGGGGCGGAATGGAGGGGAGATCTCGCTCTCCCTCTCTCCCCCCGCTCCCTCCTGCTGACTTCTGCTACTCACCGCTCCTCCACACCAGCACCCGAACGTTTTGTCTCGAGCGGGCAGGTACTCGCTAAAGGCAATGCTCGCTCGAGCAATTGCTTTTAGCGAGTATACTCGCTCATCTCTAGTTACTAAGCATTTGACCAGAATATCTCTAAATGCCCATCTCCTGCAATAAATTGCATACCTGCTTATTCAACTAAAGACAGTGCAATGCAGTGTGAGTAGTGAAGGAAAGGAAGTACAGGACAGTGAACTACTGGCAGAATGATAGGCTTGCTACATGCCCCCTGCCTGAAAGTGGATTGCAAACAGCAGAAAAATGGGGACCAAAATCAGAGCTTAAAAACATAAAACCAGGTGCAAACAGTGGCAATTGACTGAAAACTCAGGTACGCTTTAAAGCAGAACTCCATCTACAGTAAAGAATTTTGAACAGCTGTAAACTTGCCCAGGGCAAGCCATTTAAGCTAGTATTTGTGCGAGAGGATGCTGAAAAATTGAAAATTGAGAAGGTGTCAGAAAATTTAAACTCAACCAAAAGTGGACCTTACAACATGACAAAGACACTAACCATCCCAGTGAGTTTCTGTACGCATTGCATTCTATCTTCTGCTTTGAGGCATATCTTTGGTGTAATGCCTGATATATGCCACTCTACAGTAATATATTGGCCTTAAGGTCACTATATAATGTTTTATTTTATTTTATTTTTTTTGCAGTATCCCTGTGCTGGTGTGCTTTTCTGTACAGTTGAAAAAAAGGTATAGCAATGCATGCCCGCCCTGCAGAGATGAAGAGAATGCACTTTTGGCTCCGTGGGGTCAAGTTCTTTACAATGCAAAAAACCCTTCAAACATTTCAAGGCTAGGAAATTTTTGGGGTTGTGATTCATACCCCTACACTCAGTCAAATTCTACAAAATGTGAACAATGTAAAGACCATTTACACGCAAAAATAATCGTTCAAAAAATAGGTTTTGAGAGATTGTTTTGCATGAAGTACTGATGGATACTAATGTCCATTAGCAGCTTATCACCTTCATTTGCATGTAAATGAGCCTCCAGGACCTGTATGCAGAGAACAGCAGGTGGTCTATTCTCTGCATTCAGCTCCTTTGTTCTACCACAGGGCTGCAAGCTGAATACAATGTAATACAGCACCATGGACAGCAAACACAGCATGTCTGTGTTATCTTCTCTCCAGCTGAAAGATGGATTTTATGCTGACCTAAAAATCATCGTTCAGCTGAAGAGTGAAAAGTGGGAGCATTTACACACAACGATTATCGCTCAAGCAATGGCTTTTGAACGAATTTTGAGTGATAATCGTTGCATGTAAAAGGCCCTCTAGTGCTGGTCAATGTCACAGTTATAACTTGTCCTATAATAGCTTTAAAACTTTATCTAACAATAAACTAAGTCAAGGAAAAAAAATTCTGAATTGTTCTTCTCTGCCCATAACTGTTAATTCTATATGTTACAGCATGTAGACCGATATTGGCCAATATCATTGGGGAAGTAGCACATGCTTCAGCCAGAAGTGATTTTCACATTTTTTACCTCATTTTATGTAATATAAATATTAAGCTTCCACCACCTGTGAGCCTCCTAATTTCATGCAAAATTTATTTCCTTTCTCATATAGTTGCTATAGTAACCGTCGTGCGATTCTGACAAGCTTCATGTTACTAAATATTTTGATCTGATTTAAGCAATACAGATGTAAACAGCCGCCCGTCGGCCCGCTGATATCAGATTCCTAGTTCAGAGATGGAGTGATCTGGAACACGGCAATTCAACCATTGCGCATTGAGACACAAAGACACATGATCAAGGAGTAAGGATTATGGTATCAGTTGCATCTGTCTATTGATACTTCCACTGATGCCCGTATATATAGCCATCAATGGAAGCATCAGTAGACAAATTCAACTGACACTATATATATGCATATATATAGTCATCATAGGAAGCATCTGTCTACTGTTACTTCTATAAATATATGTGTATATATATAGTATCAGTTGCATCTGATTACTGTTGCTTCTATTGATGAATATATATTCATCAATGGAAGCAACAGTAGTCAGATGCAACATAGATTGATACATTTGCAAGCATCTCCCAGTCTCATTCAAACATTAACCTCTCATTTGGTGCAGCTGTGCAATACACATAACAAGATGACTAGACTTTGCATAGCCCATAAATTTATATATACATCTGCAGTGGTCCGAAATGTATACTCCTGGCTCCTCCATAACTGTCATGCATGTCATGTCTTTTGTAGATGGGCTATGCAAAGTCTAGTCATCTTGTTATGTGTATTGCACAGCTGCACCAAATGAGAGGTTAATGTTTGAATGAGACTGGGAGATGCTTGCAAATGTATCAATCTATGTCCTGTCATGTGGTATGTGAGAGATGATAAGTAGGAGTGTCTGAGAGCGGGAAGAAGAGTTCTCCTGGGGTTCTTCTTCTGGGTTCCTAAGTGAGAGTGCCAGCCACATGGGGGTACCTTCAACCCTCATTTGATGAAGAGAATGGAAGAGGAAGAGAGGTACTCTGAGGATCTGAATGCCAGGGACCGAATAGAGAGGAGGAGAGACAAAGAGAGAGAGAGCGTAAAATCAGAAAGGCCAAATTCATCGTGCAAAGGTACTGTACCACAAGAGTGTCTGTGGAGTGACCCTACGCCTATCCTCCATTGGAGAGTTCCCTTTCCAAGAGCAGTGCCTAGCAGATATTTCAAATCGTGTATTGTTGCAAAGTTATTCAGTAAAGTTTTGCCAGGCCCTGACCGTTCACAGGGACCTGAGGTACGTTACACAGTCTGCAGCTCCTTTATTTACCGCCGAGGGTCATTCTGGTGGGTAAGGGAACGCTGGCGTCACCCGTGACAACCTCATCTCCTGCTCTTATGTTTATTGGCAATCCCTCTCCTAGGGGTGTCCGGAAGAGGCCCAGCGTTGCTCTGGTCGAGGCTACATGTGTCCCTCCAGGAGGGAGTCTGGTAAGTGCCACCTTGACAAGTGTCCATTCTACCCTCCCAGATCCTCAACGTATGCCCTGTGTCCACAGGCACCCTATGGGACGCTGCATATATATGTATGGACATATCTAATATAAAAAAGAGTGCAGGCTTTTTTTGCACCACACGTTGACCCCTTTGCGTGACAGTTCTTAAAACATTTACAACTATTTTTCCAAACATTTTATGTTTGCGTAGTGAACATCGGGTCAATCGAATATCTATATACAAATCAGTAGACAGATGCGTTTACTGATGGTCATATATATGTAGCCATCAATGGAAGCATGAGCAGACAGGTTCAACTGATATATACTATTGATATATTATGTGTGGTATCGGTTGCATCTGTCTACTGATGCTTCAATTGATGGCTATATCTAGATAGATAGATAGATAGGAGATAGATATGAGATAGAAAGTTAGACAGATAGATATAGGATAGATAGATAGATAGATAGATAGATAGATAGATAGATAGATAGATAGATAGATAGATAGATATGCATCCAGAGTAGTAGGTCTTTTAGACTGCCCAATAATCAGGCGCTGAACGTTTGCGTATTTATGCTTGCCTGGTCACCATGTAAAAAGGTTAAAAATCAGCTGGTTTGTTTGGTTGATTGCCTCATTTAGGTGAGGATATAAATGCCCATTGGTTGGCTACAAATCTTCCTGTGTAAGCCTTAGGGCTCTTTCACATGAGCGCATGCGTTTTAATGGTCGGCCGCATGCGCCGTAAATCGCTTGAATTAAGAAATGACGCTATCAAGTTCTGAGCTTAATTACCGTTTTGTGGTCCATGCGCACAGCTAGGTGCGACATATTAGCGAAAAAAAAAAACGGCCCGGAAATTCCTTATTCAGCATAAATCTTTGCAATGACTTCAAATCCCTTAATAGAGACACCTATAATAGAGCACCTGGATGCTGCTAAACTGCCTCACCCTCCCTATTTTTCCAGCTCCCCTAGGATAGGAATTTATGGGAGTCTCTGGCATATTCCGTCCACAAGATAGAACCAGAACTATCTTTTCCGGCTGTGCGTAAAAGCGCCCACCGGAATCGGCAGTCTATGTGCTATTTTTCCTCACCGAGCGATTGTCTGCGGTGCAAAATCACCTTTGTAAACTAATGCATTGGAATCCAACGCCTCATCTGGGCATGCAAACGCAGCTAAATAGCCACACAAAAACGCTCGTGTGAATAAAGCCCTATGCGGATCCTATTAATGATTGGCTGTCCCCATGGACCAGATAACAGAAAATGTTTAAGACATGAGGAACTTTTATCTGTTACTATGACCCCCGAAACGCTGCAGTGCCTTATCCTGTGACTGCGGCTGTTCAGGATAAAACATCACCTGACCGGAAGAACATTTCCTGGCCTAATTTTATTGGGGGCTGACCTGGATGGAGTGAGTGGGAAACCATGTTCTACCGTGCTCTCTAGATGTAAGTGTGGTGGTTTCTTGGTTTCTGCATGCACTATGGATCTATTGAAGGTGTCCATTCCTGAGCGCTATAGGCTGCTTTTTGTTTCCTGTTACTCATTTCTCTGCCACTGGGTCCGAGTGTCTCTGGTGAATGGATTGGCACTAGAGATGAGCGAACGTACTCGGTAAGGCCGATTTCGCAATCGAGCACCGCGATTTTTGAGTACTTCAGTACTCGGGTGAAAAGATTCGGGGGTCGCCGGGGGCGGGGGGAGGCGTGGTGGAGCGGGGGGTAGCAGCGCGGAACAGGTGGGAGCTCTCTCTCTCTCCCCCCCACTCCCCTCTGCAGCCCCACGCTCACCCACGGCGCCCCCGAGTACTTTTCACCCGAGTAGTGAAGTACTTGAAAATCGCGGTGCTCGATTGCGAAATCGGCCTTACCGAGTACGTTCGCTCATCTCTAATTGGCACCCTCCATTTGTTGTGAATGTCCTGGATGGACGGGGATTACCTCTACTCAACAGAGATTGTGATATAGACATACATGGCCTGCAGGTGAGGTGTTCCACTCTATACTTAGGGCAGGACCACCATACCAGGTGAGTTCTTGCTAATTCTTCTATTGGACCAAGTTTCATTTGTCCCATATAGAGGAGTGCTGTCCTTTTTTTTTATTGTATGCTCATTGTCAAT
Organism: Eleutherodactylus coqui; assembly: GCF_035609145.1. Lineage (NCBI taxonomy): Eukaryota > Metazoa > Chordata > Amphibia > Anura > Eleutherodactylidae > Eleutherodactylus > Eleutherodactylus coqui. Next base: position 46,816,209 of record NC_089842.1, on the reverse strand, counting down.
CAGTCCTCTTTAGCACAGGCAGATTATCTGCCCATGTAAAAGGGCCCTAAAAGATGTTACTTTCTTTGTTCAGGCTATTAGATTACAACCCTGAACAAGGGCTGTCTTCTATTAATTCACATTTAGAAATGAGGATTCGAAACCAGATGTTCCCTAAGAAGTGATAGTGTATTGCTGGGTTATACCATCTGTCACAGCGCACCTCTGCTGCTCCCATGGTTCACCTGTTACTGCGGCCATGGTCGGGCGCCATCCACCACGTGCTGCATGCCACGCCTCCTCCACTGCTGGGTCTCTGCAGTCTGCCTGTAGGGCGCATGTGTGCTCCTGCCCTTTCCCTTAAAAGGCCAGTGTACGTGTCCCATCGATGTCTGGCTGTATGAGGCATCCTTCTCAGATGGAGAAAGTCTAAGCAATCGGTCTCCTTTGGCACTGTAACAAAGTGCTGGTGGTGCTCATCTCAGTTCTAACCGTCTGCCTGCTTACCCATTATGTCTAAGTTCTGTGTTCCCTGAGCTCAGCTCTGTGTATGGGACTTCGATATTGCCCACTGCCTACCCTGGCCTTCTTCCTTGACTTTGCTATTCATATTGCACCGCCAACCCTATATATAACCTATCCTCTAGATATGCACCTGTGTATACCACCGGTTACTGTGCCTTGACCCAGTGCAATGTCAGCAGCCACACTAACGGGACTATGTTTGTGACTAATGGCTTGGGGACCCCACAGCAAAGACCAAATCCTACCTGGAGGGGTCGGGGATAAAAACTGGGGTTCCCAGAGAGCTGTCTCCTTAGATAGCCCTAAGTCAAACTGGTGTGTGGCAGGGTGGATCCAGGTCCATTTGTCTGGCACCATCACTTTATGGTTAGTGGGAATCTGACCTTTGTGGTCTTCAACAATCCAGAGAACAGATTCTTTGCACACTATGGCTTCCATCCACCATTGTACAGGAGTTCAAACATAGCCCTTTCTGTCAGAATCTCCTTGTGGTAGGAAAACTCCTTTAATTATAACTGTGCCTGGTGAAGCTGGTTGACAACCATGTGGCTGTCATTATATTTGTTGGAAGGCACCTTCCTCCAAGGGTTGGTTCTCGCAAAAACATTCCCTCATGTAAAGGAAAGGAGGGACTATGAACAATTTCACATCATGAATGGTGAATGGTGATGGGGTGAACCAGGGGCATAACTATAGGGGATGCAGAGGATGCGGTTGCGACCGGGCCCAGGAGCCTTAGGGGGCCCATAAGGTCTCTCCTCTCCATATAGGGAGCCCAGTACTATGAATAAAGCATTATAGTTGGGGGCCCTGTTACAGGTTTTGCATTGGGGCCCGAGAGCTTCAAGTTACACCTCTGGGGTCAACCTAAATTTTTCTCCAGGCAATCCTGGGAATTGGAGATCCACAGATTGGAAACCACTTCCCCAGCACATCCTATATCCGTAATGGTGAACCTATGACACGCATGTCAGCACTGACACGCGTAGCCATTTTCGCTGACACGCGGCCACATGCAGCTGCATACAGAGAAGTATGGGGCTGCATGCCGAGTACTGAGAAGGATGTTTCATCCTTGGCTCCTGCACGGCCAGGTGCAGTAGTCGAGGATAAATCATTGCTGTAGACACTCTGTGACGGAGGTCTGTAGGCCAAAAGAACAGAACTCCAGCACAGAGTGTCTAGTTCTGGGACTTCTGGTTAGACCGCTGACCTCACTTCCAGTCGGCAGAGCAAGGAGCTGACACACCAAGCTGAAAAGGTTGCCCATCTGTCCTATATGAAAGAACCTTATATGAACAATTAATTTCCAGTCTTCAAGGCAACATTGGGGCCCCACAATCAATAGTTAGGGAAATAGTTTTTGCACAAATTATATACATTAGAGAAGTAGAAGACGACTTGTAGAATTACAGAACTCCTTTAAGTTTTTCATCGCATTTCTTGAAGATAATTGCAGTGTTTTCATTTGGCTCAGTGAATAATAATTTTCATGTAATAACAGTGTTGCTAAGAGAGCAGCACAATGCGATTATCTCCCCTGACATTCGCGTCGTGTGGAGATGTGAAGTCAGATTAGACGCAGGAGTTCATAGATGGGAGAGGGCTTACAAATTAGGGCATCATGATTGGCATACTGTTTTATAGATAGGGAAAGAGAGTGGGGCATGGGCCGTAACTGTTGCCTATATTCATGTTAAATTAACCATAAGTAGCAGGTGCTCAGAGAAGCCTGATGGGAATGCAAAACAATACACAAGGTAAAGGAAGAAGAAGAAGAGCAGCAGAAAATATATACATCTGTCAGTATGTCTATCTAGTCCTGGGAAAGGGGGTAGAAGAGAGGCACCTACGTAATAGTCACATTAATTAAAGTCCAAAAGGCAAGTAAAGTTTCTTCAAACTTTTTACTAAGTGAACCAATTATCCAACACTGGTAATGAGTCAATTGCAAAGCTTGGCTACCTAGGGACAGACTTAGGGCAGCTCAATTCCTCTTAATCACTTGGTGCTTACTCAGTGGCCTCTTCCTTTCCCTAGGGGCTCCTACCCACTTGCGTTTTTTAACGCTGCGTTAATGCTGCAGTTTTTTTTTAACGCGAATGTGAATGGGACTTTCTAATGTTAAAAACGCATCAAAAGTTTGTGCTTTGGGACTTTTGTGTGATGGGTTTTTAACATTAGAAAGTCGCATTGACATACGCGTTTATAAAAAATGCAGCGTTAATGCAGCATTAAAAAAGCACAAGTGGGTGGGAGCTCTAACTGTCTCAGACACCTTGAGGAAAAAGAAGAGGAAAAAGAAGATGTTACACACCAGTTTTAGGGGTATTGGTGAAATTCCAATTCAGTTCTAACTAATTCAAGCCAAACTGAATTTCAGCAAAACTGAACTTTTCAAAAGTTTGCTCCTCACTCCTGAGAACTGTTGCACCCTACAACATAACATGGGTCCGGTCGCCTTACATAGCACGCTGAATACATGGGTTAAAGGGACTAGATCACCATTTTTTAAAATTAAAACCAGATAGAGAAACTATTTCCATTTTTATAATCTGATTTTTATTTTCTGCTAGTAGAATTTTTTATATTGTTATCTATACATGACTGTGGGGGCGACCATCATGCCATTGCTGCATTTAACAGCATTATTCTCAACTTTTTACCTATAAATTCTTTATGTACCTCATATCTATCTATCTATCTAATATCTATCTATTTCATACCTATCTCATATCTATCTATGATATATCTGTCCACCCATACCTCAATAAAGTCATTATCTACAGTATCTATCTATCTATCTATCTATCTATCTATCTCTCTCTCTCTCTCATATCTATGTATCTCATATCTATCTATCTCTCTCATATCTATCTATCTACCTATCTCATATCTATCTATCTATCTATCTATCTATCTATCTATCTATCTATCTATCTATCTATCTATCTCATACCTCTCTCATATCTATCTCTCTATCTCATATCTATCTATCTATCTATCTATCTCATATCTATCTATCTATCTATCTATCTCATATCTATCTATCTCATATCTATCTATCTATCTATCTCATATCTATCTATCTATCTATCTATCTCATATCTATCTATCTATCTATCTCATATCTATCTATCTCATATCTATCTATCTCATATCTATCTATCTATCTCATATCTATCTATCTCTCTCTCTCTCTCATATCTATCTATCTCATATCTATCTATCTATCTCTCTCATATCTATCTATCTAGCTCATATCTATCTATCTCATATCTCTCTCTCATATCTATCTATATATCTATCTCATATCTATCTATCTATCTATCTATCTATCTATCTATCTATCTATCTATCTATCTATCTATCTCATACCTATCTCATATCTATCTATCTCATATCTATCTATCTATCTATCTATCTATCTATCTCATATCTATCTATCTATCTCATACCTATCTCATATCTATCTATCTATCTATCTCATATCTATCTCATATATATCTATCTCATATCTATCTATCTATCTCATGCCTATCTCATATCTATCTATCTCATATCTATCTATCTATCTATCTATCTATCTCATACCTCTCTCATATCTATCTCTCTATCTCATATCTATCTATCTATCTCATATCTATCTATCTCATATCTATCTATCTATCTATCTCATATCTATCTATCTATCTCATATCTATCTATCTATCTCATATCTCTCTCTCTCTCTCTCTCTCATATCTATCTATCTCCTATCTATCTATCTCATATCTATCTATCTATCTATCTCTCTCTCTCATATCTATCTATCTATCTATCTATCTCATATCTATCTATCTCATATCTCTCTCTCTCATATCTATCTATCTATCTATCTATCTCATATCTATCTATCTATCTATCTATCTATCTATCTATCTATCTATCTATCTATCTATCTATCTATCTCATACCTATCTCATATCTATCTATCTCATATCTATCTATCTATCTCATATCTATCTATCTCATACCTATCTCATATCTATCTATATATCTATCTATCTATCTATCTCATATCTATCTATCTATCTATCTCATATATATCTATCTCATATCTATCTATCTATCTCATGCCTATCTCATATCTATCTATCTCATACCTATCTCATATCTCTCTATCTCTCTATCTATCTATCTATCTATCTATCTATCTATCTATCTATCTATCTATCTATCTATCTATCTATCTATCTATCTATCTATCTACCCATCTATCTATCTATGTCTCTTTTGAACTTTATCTGTTTGTAAACAGTTTTTAGAATTCGATAATAATACATTCTGCTGATTGATACAAAAGTACATAACACACAACAACAAATGATACAAATAGGTAAATGTAAGTGGATGTGTGATTGGGCCCCCCCAATCTCCTGGGTGTTCTCTGCTGCCCTCATTACTTGCTCTGTACATCAGCAGTGCTGTCAGCCTGTCTGCTCCGCTTGCCCTTATCCAGTGTCTGCCTCAGTCGGAGCATACATTTATGCAGTAGATTACAATAAGTGAGATTATCTAGATGACAGGGCAGGATGGGATTCTGCCAGGAGTGTGGAACATTAGTACATTTTCTGTGCTTATTACTGGATCACTCTGAATTATGTCGGTCTTCATGGTATTTTGTGTTTTTTTAATGCTTATTTTTTTCACTCAATAAGCATAAAAGGGAGAAGCCTGGAGTAGTAATGACTGTACTAACGGGCACCAGCACCTCACATAGCAGAGGCGGCCGCTTGTAGATACAAGAATTCATTCAGAAAATGCGCAATCTGCCAATTTGCTGTGAGAAATGGACCATGGGCCCCCTATAAATATGTATTTTTGGCTACCTTCACATGCATGTATGCGTATTTGCGTGCGAATGAGCGTAGTGCATTTACGGAACGAACTATGCTTTTTTGCATACGCATCGGCGTATTTTACTGTACTTTTTGCACCCCCCCCCAAAGCATCATCATTTGTGCACGGCAAGCAAAGACGCACCGAATTAAATGTCTAATTAGTTCCAGATACGTTTTTCTTCCCAGCAGAATTATATAACACGTCACGGTATTGCGCATGCATTTGCACGCTCCTCATTGAATTCTATGGGAACCTTTGGTGCGCAAATGTGCAAAAAAGTAAAGCATACTGGGTTTTTGGGTTTTTTTTTGTGACCGAAGTTTGCAGGTAAAAAATTTGCGAGTGAACAAACCTATTAAAATCAATAGGTTCTATGTGATGCTAGCGATAGGCTATAGCTGAACAGCCGACAGTAAGTTGGCCCTGAGAATCTCGGGCGCAACTCGCATCGCACAGCACACGGACACCCCATTGGAGTGCTGAGCGATGCATCAGACACTGCAGATTGCAAGCCCTAATATCACTCAATAATAGCATGCAGAGGCGTAACTTTAATCTCCGGGGCCCCGATGCAAAACTTGTAACAGGGCCCCCAACTATAATGCTTTACTCATAGTACTGGGTTCCCTATATGGGAAAGTTAGTCCTTATGGGCCCCCTAAGGCTCCTGGGCCCCGGTGCGACCGCATCCCCTGCTTCCTCTATAGTTACGCCCCTGATAGCATGGAAATAGGACCTGCCTTAGCTTTTCTGTCTCGCACTATTAGGCCCAATGTCCACGCGTAGCCCCTGCACAGGAAACCCGTGCGTCTTGCTGCCCATAGGGATGCATCAACATCCGTAAGGCAGCTAAAAGCATGCGGATGGGATTTCTTTCCGGCGTGCGGGTCCACGCACGGTAATAAATCGCAGCATGCTCCATTTTCCTGCGGGTCTGCCGCACAGACGGCTCCCGCAGTTTTCATTAAAGCCTATGGAAGCCGTCCGTATCCGCGGCACACCCGCAGCTGAATCTCTGCTCTGCCACGGAACTGCGGGAAAGCAGGAATTTAAAAAAAATATGCGTGGCGCATGCACGCGGCACGCTGCCAGCGTGCTGAGCATGTCCGCCAGCCCGAAGAAAGAAGATCCGTCCGCGATGTAGGGGAGATCCGCAGCATCCGGACAGGTAAGTAATAGTTATTTTCTGGCCTCATGTCTGCGGGAAAGGAGGGACCCGCTGCGGGATTCTGCATGGAGAATCCGTGCGGCCCCGAATTTTTTCCATGGACATTAGGCCTTAGTGCGGCTGTAAATTTAACCCATTGTGGGTGGTAACAATATGTGAGTTCTATGTGTCTCGCACAGATCCCCTGCATTTTTCTGAGCCGTGTAAATACGACCTAACTATGATTCATGGAACATTTTACGGTGAATGCTTTTGATTTCCCGTTTGTAGATCATAGAGGGTTAACTGGAACTCCTGATTTTGGTGAATGTAAAATGTACAATGTTTGTTGCGCGTCTTTACTACAGTATTTGTTTATTTTCACTCTTTTCATTAGGTTCTTTTCAGCATGAAAAAGAAAAAAATATATCAGCATGGAAACCATCAACAAGCTGGCGCTCGCATGCTTGTTCCTACGTTGAATGTAGAGTATAATTGGGGGCCAACCGTGACTCCATCACCCTGACTGCCTAGCGTGAGAACAACTGTATCCCTCTTATCACTTATTTCCTCGTTTTTGCTTCTACTAAGCCGTTTAGTCGTACTGGATATAGGACCCAAAATACATAGAAGACTGTCAATAATTTATGATAAATGTATTCACGAGGCCCTAAGGCAACTTCAGCTCTGATTATGTCACGGCTTATGAATAGCTTCATTTGATACCTTTTAAGAATGGAGTTTTTTTTCTTCTTTTTTCACTTTAGCACATTGTCTTATGAATGATCACAGGGAACAAGGAATATATTGCAGCCCATTGAGCAGCGTTCACAGGCCGCTCATATACAAAGGGACAGATTTATCAATACTACATAACAGGTTTTATTCCTGCGTTGTCTCAGGTGGAGGCATAGCGATGCAGCATATGGAGTAACCAAACTATATAATATTTAGGAACACATATAAAAATAAACAGTAGAACGATAATGGTTAAGCAATTGAACTGGTAGCTTCAATTTACGATGTGCGATCAACTGATACGTGATAATACCTCCCAAGCAATTTTGTTAACATTCTACTACTTAGAATCTTTATTTCAACCCCATAAACATAAATTTGCTAAATAGTCTGATATTCTCATGGCAGTTTTATCTTCTGCAGCAGGTCTGCTAACTATGTTAACCTTTTATGGTGTACACACTGTGTCCCTTTGAGGCTGGCCTCACTTACAGTTTGTTGCGTGGGGATTACAGCTTCTATCAACCCCAACAGTCCTACAGAGTTGTCTGGGGGGCAGAACAGCTTCTCTTCAGTCCTCTGTCAGTCTCCTCATTGGTGCTGGTCATAGTCACAGTGCTCTACTTACTCCTATCCCGTGGAATGACTGTTCCTCACTGCCCATGGTGCTGCTGTCCCCAGCCTCTTCAGCTCTGCAGCAGCTCAGCTCCCTCAAATTTTTCCTGCAGTCTCTACACACCTTCCCCTCACAGCAAGCTGCTCTCTTGCCTCTGTCCTCTGTCCAACTCGTTACGCTCCAGGAATTTGCCCTTTTTATATCAGAACATCGTTCCCCCAGAAACTTACCAGTGAGCATGCTCAGTTGTGCTACTGCAAAGTTTAGTGCAAATTCTGCACGTGACCATCTTGACACAATTTCTGGCTAATCTTCCAGTTCTTTCCCATGACAGCCTTAACATTTTAAGGTGTATTTCTCACAGTTACATAGGGAAGACGCCATCATTTAACCTCCTTCCAATAACTTTGGTTAGGGTCAAGGTACTTAGGTACCTGTAAGTGGTCTAGCCGTTGATTTTCTGGATAGCAACTAGGGTGGACTCATATCTATAGGGAATAGTAGGAAGTACGGTTGTTATGGACAACATAAAACAAAGTCTCTTAAATGTACCATGAAGGGTATAGCAATTGACATATAAGCATGACCAGTCTGTCTAGAAGTCAGCAATGAGAGTCAGGCAGATATAAATGCCATACCAAGGGTGAAGCTTTAAAGGGGTGCACCAAGATCTAAAGTTATCCTCTACCCACGAATCCTGAGAATATATGCCCTGGTGGTCCCCCCATGAATAGAGTACACTACAACTCCATTAAATTCAGTGACATTGCCGGAGATTGCCGAATGCTCTTACTCTGGTGCTGTCATTGAAATGAATGGAGTGGCATTCATGACCTCTGAGCCATTCATGTGTGGACTGTTGACCCCCATTTTATAAGGATTGGTTGAGGTCCTAGAGGTCGGACCCCCATTGATCATAAATTTATCCCCTATCCTGTGGTTCAGTTATTCAGTACAATAGAGAGCAAGGTAGACACAGAATGAATCAAACTGGGTCAAATTAAGAGTCAAAATCCAAATGCAGGAAATAGCAAGGTAACACAAGCCTAGCAAAGGAATAAACCAAAAAACTGTTACTAAGGGCTCCTTTACATGGGCGAATGTGCAATTGCGAACACCTCAGCGCAACATATTTGCACTATGAATGAGGCATTTTTGCGCGCGTATCAGTGTATGTTACTGTCCTTTTTGCGACCACAGGGCATGTTCTTTGTGGCACGGTACGTACCCAGACACAATTTAAATAGCCTGATAAGTTCCTGATGTGTTCGTTTTCCAGCAGAATTGCGCAGGATATTGCACTTCTCCTTGCATATTACACGCGCACTTGCGCACCCCCATAGACTTCTATGGGAACTTTTGGTGTGCAAATGCAGACGAATGTAGTATATGCTGCAATTTTTTTTTTTGTGCACAAAAAAAAAAAGGAATTGTGAGCAAGCGCATTAAAATCACATAAAACGCACGCAAATACGCCCGTGTGACGGACCCTGAACCAGTATAGCTCTGTTTTAAACCTTGCGCCAATTTTGTGATGGCTGGGCTACTTCTGCCCCCTCTATAGCTACACCCTTGGCATCCAAACCCTACACTGCAGTACTGCATGGAAGCTACAAGCAGTTTCCAGTGCGGCTTCTCTCTGATGACTTCAGTAGTTGGTGAATTATCTGCAAAAATTATCATATTTTTCTGCCAGCAAAAACAAACCTCAAGCTGAAGAAAAGCGTCAAAGCAGCAACATGTGAAGCCTTCGATGCTGGCAGCGGTCTCAAGAATGCTGTTTGATTAGTTTGAGAAGTGGCACATGAAGGCTCTGAAACGGTTGCAGGTGGCATGTGCCATATTTATCGAAGAACTGAGATATTTTTGAGACGGTTAATGAGATAAAAATGTTACTTTGTCTTTCAAATGGGGTGTCTTGGCATGTGACAGGTGGCGCGGATTGTTAGTTGGAGCTTCGCTGACGATTCACGAGGGACTAAAAGAAAGAATTGTAATCCTAGTATTATCCTTAAAGGGGTGATGAAAAATACTCCTGTATTAAGTAGACAAGAGTATTCCAGATATGATACTTTTATTGGCGTGTCTATTCTATTTTTGTATTTCTCCTCCAGCCAGGACATAAACCTACGCCCTGTGGTTTTTAAGGGGTTAAAAAGTTGCATATAAAGTTTGCACAACTACTTCAGCACAGACTTTTACACCACAGAGAAAGAATGTATTTGCCCTTAATTGAATATGCTGCATGCAACTTCTTGATGACTTTGTAGCCTCCTTCATACGGGCGGATTTGAATCGTGTAATTCGCGATCGGCACCCGCGTGGTAATAAGCACCCATAGGAAAATATGGGCTTCCGCAGCACCACACACACATGCAGATTTGTATTGCAGTTTCCGCAAGCGGAGATGAAATCGCGGCATGCTCCATTTTAGTGCGGATTCTGCGCGGACGGGCCCAATTGATCTCTATGGAAGCGATCGAGCCGCAATGCATCCACAATTACCTTATGGATACTTCTCAGGTTGTTTGGAGACAAAGCAGGGAGATAGGGGAAGACAGTTCTTGGGCTCGCCATTTTTTTCCGCACGGGCTGTGTTATCGTCTGCAACCATTTTTAATTTAATTCCACTATGAAACGCAGGTAGAGATGAGCGAACCTACTCGTTTCGAGTAATTACTCGATCGAGCACCGCGATTTTCGAGTACTTCCGTACTCGGGTGAAAAGATTCGGGGGGCGCCGGGGGGCGGGGGGAGGCGTGGCAGAGCGGGGGGTAGCAGCGGGGAACAGGGGGGAGCCCTCTCTCTCTCCCTCTCCCCCCCACTCCTCGCTGCAACCCCCCACTCACCCCCGGCACCCCCCGAATCTTTTCGCCCGAGTACGGAAGTACTTGAAAATTGCGGCGCTCGGGCGAAAAAGGGGCGTGGCCGAGTACGCTCGCTCATCTCTAAACGCAGGTCTTCCGCGTTAGGAATCTGCATGCAGAATCCGCCTCTGCCGTGTGCAGGCGGCCCAATCGATCGATACGTCAGCCAAAAGGTTGCATGTTTAAGTCCCATATGATAAATCTCCCCCAGCTGAAAAAACGGGTCACCTATCGCCTCGTCCAGCGACACAAGAAAAACGTGTCTATAGGAAAGATGATTTCCTCAAAAATGATAAAAGTGTTAATAACTGTACATGACATTTAGGCTTCACCTCAGAACGAGCGCTTAAGTAAATGAAAAACAATGTAATCCGCCGTGACACCCTGATTAACAAGGTTACTGAAGAAGAGCCAGACGCCCTCACGTGGGATCAGATCTAATCGCCGTCAGTCCGGAGGGGCTGTGATATTTTGGTCACTTTGCTTCTTGTTCACTAATCATTCCAATTGTGTTTAATTAGAGTTTTTACAGTTTCCCTCCAGCGCGTTGTGCGCCGCAGACGATCGGCTGATTGTGACGGTAAATTAGTAACAACATTTTGAATTCTAATTTGTTTTTCGAGATTATATGAAAATGTTATCAGGCTCTACAATAATATCTGGGCACAATCAGCCACCCACACATACAACACATCATTATGGTTTATAGAGCCGCCAGCGCCAATATTCTATTATGTCCTCATTGTGATGTATGTATGCGGAGACATCATGCACAGATAGCTGCTACATGGTTTAAGTAGACACAGTGGATAGATAAGTAGCGACAGATAGATAGGCAAGAAGAAGCATGGGCAAGAGCTTTACCAGCCCCCTACAGCTTGATGAACCCATTTTTATTTTTATTTTAGACCCTAAAGGCCCATTTACATGCAAAGACAAGCTTTCAAATGATCGAAATATTGACCTTATTAGCGATCGTTTTGCATAAAGTGTTAATGAACACTAAGGTTCATTAACACTTTATTAGATTCGTTTGCATGTAAATGAGCCTCAGGGAGCTGTTTGCAGTGCCCAGCAGGTCCGAGCTCTGCAATCAGCTCCATTGTTTGCGCACGGGCTGTTGGAAGAATACAATATAATCTCCAGCTGCCGTGGAGAACACAGCATGCAGTCTGAACAATGGATTTTAAACTCACCTAAAAATCATCGTTCAGACAAAAAGTGCATGATGATAGCGTTTACATGCAACGATTATCGCTTATTTGCCATCGTTTGAACGAATTGTGAGCGATAATCATTGTGTGTAAATGGGCCTCAACATCGTTGGCCTTAGTTATGTGCAGCCCATGCGATCACACAGGGCGCCGGCTACCATGGGTGGACTGGTCTAGGGGACAGAAGATGCTACTGGCCTCGACACCACCATCAGTAGAAGTAATTTCATTGGAGTAGGAACTGCAGAGCCTGACTCCTCACCCCATTTCTTGCTACCTCCGATGCTTTAGGGCAAAGATAGTACTAAGTGCAGGAGAGTAAGAGTCAGGCTGCGCGGGTTAGGCAGCAGCATCATGTAAGTGATGAAGTGTCTTCTGGTCTGCTGGGCGCAGGTGCAGGGGCCTGAAATGGCCTGAGAGTTCTATTATTTGGTGGGTGCGCACAGTGAAGACTCCATTACTTGGTGGGGCGCTATCACCTTTGTGAGGGCACAGAGTGGGCACTGTTAAACTTTGTGGTGACATAGAGGGACATTGTGTTTTTACAGTGGTACTGGATATTTTGTTTTCTGACACAAGCAAACATAAGCTTATTTGTGGTATTGTATCTATGTAGTAAGCTAGGTTCTGATATCATATTTATGTAGTAATCCTGATCCTGGTACTGTATTTATGCATTGAGCTTGGTTTTGGTACTGTGTTTATGCAGTGAACGTGGGTCTGTCTGTATGCAGTAAACTATGTTCTGTTATCATACATATATATGCATTAAGCTTGGATCTGGTACTGTACCTTTGTACTAAGTTTGGTCCTATTATTGTATTTATGCAGTGAAGGCCCATTTACATGCAAAGATGATCTCTCAAAATTTGTTAAAAAGATAGGGATATTGACAGTTTTAGCGATCATTTTACATAAGCTGCTAATGGGCACTAATGCCCATTAGCAGCTTATTACCTTAATTTGCATGTAACTGAGCCTCCAGGATCTGAATGCAGAGAACAGGTAGTCTGTTCTCTGCATACACCTCTTTTGTTGTGCCAGGGGGCTGCAAGCTGAATACAATGTTATCAGCTGCTCCCATGGAGAACACAGCGTGCTGTCCCTGTTATTAGCTCTCCTGCTAAAGGATGGATTTTATGTTCACCTAAAAATCATCGTTTGGCTGGAAAAGAAAAAGTAGCTTTTACAGGCATGATTATTGCTCAAAAGACATCGTTTGAGCAATAATCGTTGTGTGTAAATGGGCCTTAAGAGTCAGATCATCATCAAAACAGACTGGTTGGGATCCCACAATCTTCTTATAGAGTTCATGGTAGACTTAATCTTCCCAAGTCAGGATGCATACAAAATGGGTATCACTTTAGCAGTCTGAGGAGGACACTTTTAGGGCTTAGTCACACGGGCGTTTATTGCCGCGATTTGCGCATGCGCATGCGTCCGGCGACTTTTTAAAACCATTGCTTTGCAATGGTATCGGACACATGAGCGCTTTTTATGCGCTCGTCCGATAAATTAGAGAACAGAAATCGCAGATCGCACCTATCTGCGATCTGCGATTCCTGTTCTCTTCTCTATATGCGCTCAACGGGGCCGGCGGCAGCAGCGCCGACCCCATTGAGAACATATAGAAGACAAATCATTCTTCTCTGCCACAGCTGGAACAGCTGTGGCAGAGAAGAACGATGTTTGCCCATTGAATTCAATGGAGCGGCAATACAGCCGCTCCATTGAAAGCAATGGGCTGCCGGCGTGCGCGGGGTTAATTGTCGGGAAGGGGTTAAATATATAACCCCTTACCTGCAATGCATCCTTAAATGTGAAAAAATAAAAAAAAAGGATGTTCTCACCTGCTCCCGGCAGCTGGAGATCCCGGCGGTCGGCCTGCAGTGGGTGTGAAGGAGGTGTGACTCAGGCTTGCCCCTGATTGGCTCAGCCTGAGCCAATCAGAGGCTGAGCTCAGTCACACCCATTCATGAATTCATGAATGGGTGTGACTGAGACTTGCTTCTGATTGGCTCAGCGCTGAGCCAATCAGGGGCAAGCCTGAGTCACACCTCCTTCACACCCACTGCAGGCCGACCGCCGGGATCTCCAGCTGCCGGGAGCAGGTGAGTACATCCTTTTTTTTTATTTTTTCACATTTAAGGATGCATTGCAGGTAAGGGGTTATATATTTAACCCCTTCCCGACAATTAACCCCGCGCACGCCCGCAGCGCTTGCATTCAATGGAGCCGCTGTATTGCCGGCTCCATTGAATGCAATGCGCTGGACAGCTCCGGCCCGTTTCTAATGAAACGCGGCTAGGAGCAGATTTTCGGGCGATTTTTGGGCCGATTTTTCGGCGCCGGTCACGCGATTTGCGCATGCGCATCCGTCATGCGATGCGCAAATCGCGTAAAAAAACGCCCGTGTGACTAAGGCCTTAGGTGGTGCCAGGGTAGGAGAAGCCACAGAAGCTGTCTGTCTGCTATCTGTTGGAATTTCAGTTGCGCAGTGCAGCGCCGGCTGGTCTGGCCTTACATGTACAGTAAGCCTCGGTGCCACAGGTGGATGCTCACATCTTCAACTTTTCGGTCACAATTTATGTAGAGGATGGGAGGCTAGTCTAGAATTTGTGCTGGATTTAATAAAGCTACATTAGTTAATATCACATTACAATGCAAATACAACAAGCCGGGAGTTCTAATGACCATCATGAATATTTAATTGTTGAATTTGCATATTTACAAAATAGTTGGTGCACCCAATGATCTGATTTGCATGAGGTTAGAACAGGCTCGAGGCATACATTAAGTGGATGCTGAGACCCACAATTTTATTAATGTGTTTAGTGTAGTGAACTTGCCATCGAAGTATACAGAATAATGTGGAGAGGCCCACCTTGTGTTCCAACCACTACAACCTCCCAAGGACTTGAATGATTGATGTTACATGTAGAGAAGTCAAATTTGCATTGCAGAAAGGGAAGGGACCAGTATATGCTGTCCTCTCCCTTTCCTTGGTTCTAATATCAGCTACATCTGTTGCCTCTGGAAGGGGTTTGTCTGGGCTCATTTTAACTGATGACCTATCCATCAGCTGAACATCCAGCCCATTGTCCAGTGCAGCGGGCCGGACATTGCCATCAGCGGACAGGGGAGGAAGTGTGGGCGGCCGCTTGACTCCAATTGAGATCAATCGAAGAGCTAAGCTGATACAGCAGTTTCTGCTCCTGTTTTGGGACATGGGCAGGAAATGCCATAACAGCATGACTCTCCCATTGATTTTAATGGAAATGAAGCAGATTATTTTGACTTCATCACTGTCCAACCTTCCCAAAAGTACAATACTAATATTGCTCGGGGGACAGTGACTGCTTATTTCAGTTAGCTGATTAAGTCATTTGGTTAACTGAAGTTGCTGCTAGACTAAGTTTCTTCAGAAGAGTCTCGTATATTAAACACCATCTGTGGGTCTATTTGCCCCTGGCCAGGGTAAACCATCTATTGATTGTGATAATTCTATACTGGGTGCACAGTGTTAAGGACACACTATTCGTAAGAAATGGACCGAGTTTTGGTGTTAATTACACATTAGTAAACTATTTTCATTGTATCCAAATAATACTGGTGTATGTTATTGCCATATTAGGCTGGGTTCCCATGGGGCGGAATTGTCACGGAATTCCAGTTGGCGATTTTTATCCCGGGATAAAGCCGCAAAGTGGACGAGATACTTTCTATGGGGAGACGACTGCAGTGGCATGCGGGCAGAAAAGCCGCTTCAAAACCTGCACTGAACAGCACGAGTTTTGAACCTGGGACCTCCTGCACTCCAGTCAGCAGGTCTCTTCACTGAGCCATCCAGCTCTTGGTCAGCTTCCTTGCTGGACTTTAGTCTGGTTCCCCTATCCCTGATCAGGGACACTATATAAACCTGGTCCTGTCTCTCCTCCAGTGCATGATTATTGTGCTGCACAGCCTTAGTCAAGCTCCTCTTCTGCCTGCTTCTCTGCAAACCTAACTGAGACCTACTGATACGGACCTCTTGCCTTCCTCCTGACAACGATACCCACCTCCTCCTTTGCCTCCTTTGAGACCACTTGTTGCAGAACCCTGGCTCTTCTTTGACTACTCTCTGGACCTGCACAGTTACTTCACCTGCAGCTCCAACTTTGCACCAAAAATACTACAGAAGTTTATGCTAATCACAGTTTGGGGGTCCAGAACGGCTCTCTAGTAATATGATTGTAGGGTACCATGGCAGACAGTGGTCTTTTGAAAGCCCTTAGGACTGCCATTGCAGATTGCCTATGAAACAAGGTCTGTGGTGTGGCTTGATAGACTGCCTGTCAGATCGCGGTATTATGTAAAGTTTTAATAATTATCTTAAAAGAAAAACCTTTTCCAATATTTCTAATTAAAAAATCAAAATCAAAAATAACATATTTGGTATCACTGTGTTTATAAAAGTCCAATCTATCAAAGTATTGCATTATATATCCTGGATGAATGTCATCAGAAAAAAAACACTACGTCAGAATTGCGCTTTTTTAGTCTCCAAGAAAAAATGTAACAAAAAGTGATTATAAATAGAGATAAGTGAACATGCTCATTTAGAGCAATTACTCCATCAAGCATCGCTTTTTTTGAGTAACTGCCTAATTGGGCAAAAAGATTCGGGGGGCATTGGGGGTGAGCAGGGGGTTGCGGTGGGGAGTAGGGGGGAGAGAGAGCTCCCCCTGTTCCCCCTTGCTACCACCCGCTCCACCCCGCCGCCCCCCGAATCTTTTCGCCCGAGTAGGCAGTTACTCGAAAAAAGCGATGCTCGATCGAGTAATTGTCCTAAACGAGCACGTTCGCTCATCTCTAATTATAAAGCTTTATGCACTCCAAGATGGTACCAATAGAAACTAAGGGCGTCATACAAAAACGAGCCCTCGCACAGATATATCATTGGAAAAATAAAAACGTTATGCCTGTCAGAAGACGGCGGCAGAAAATACTCATTTTATTTTTTAAAAGCAGTACAGCAATAAACAAACAAAACTATATACATTTGGTATCATTGTAATCGTACTGGCCCAAAAAGCTATGTCATTTTTGCTGCAGTGTGTACACCATAGAAACAAGAGCGCCCCAAAGATGGCGGAATTGCATTTTTTTTCATTTCACTCCACTTAGAATTTTTTGTAAACTTTTTCAGTACATTGTATGGTACATTAAATAGTATCACTGAAAAATGCAACTTGTCCCGCAAAAAACAAGCCTTAGGGCTCAGTCACATGGTGTTTCTAACAGGCGTTTTTGCGCATGTCAAAAAATTTGCAGTAGATAGAACCAGTGCTTTTCAATAGCAGTGGTCACATGTGCGAATTTTCGCAGAACACAGGTAAATGCGTTCTGCGGCAAACTGGTGTGCTGTGTATGTGTAACCCCCTGGATGCTGTCGCATCCAGGGCTTTCACTTTGCGCTCAATGGGGCTGGCGGCAGCAGCGCCGACCCCTTTGAGAATATATTGTGAAGATCGTGATCCTCTGCCACAGCTGTCACAGCTAGGGCAGAGGAGAGCCATGTTCTCACATTGAATTCAATGGAGCCTGCAATACAGCCAGCTCCATTGAAAGCAATGGGCTGCCAGCAAACACTGTGGTGATTTTCAGGGAAGGGCTTAAAATATAAGCCCTTCCCTGAAAATTAATCCAAAAATGTGTAAAAAATGTATACTTGCCTCTCTGCAGCTGCCGGGGCTCAGCCACGTCCAGCCGTCTCTTCTCCTGCACTGTTCTGAGGAGTATTCAGCAGGTGGGGATTTAAAATACCCTCCTGCTGAATGGGCAGCCTCTGATTGGCTGAGCACTTTGATGAATCAGAGGCAGCTCTCAGCTATTGAATGACAGCTGAGAGCTGCCTTTGATTGGTCCCTGCGCTCAGCCAATCAGAGGCAGCACACACCCATTTATGAATTGAATGCTGTCACAGTGTCCAGTGACAATGAGACTCCCCGCGGAGATGAAGAAATCCTCTGCCCCGGCTGTCACAGCTGTAGCAGAGGATCGCGATGTTCTCTGTATGTCAATAGAGCCGCCGCAGCTGCCGCCGGCCCCATTGACCACAGGTGAAACGACCAGATGTGACAGCATCCAGGGGTTTCACATCCAAGTAATCCCCTGCTGCAGCTGTCACAGCTGCAGCAGGGGATAGTGGGCAGCGCTATTTTTGAGCGGATAAACGCTGCTAGCAGCTTTTTTTCCGCCGTGACACCTGCTTCAGTCACGCGGATTTTTGAACGCATAACTGATGCGTTCAATAATTCGTGCGTCAAAACGCCCGTGTGACTGAAGCCTTAGGGCTTTTTCACATGGGCGTATATTGCTGCCCCTCTGATGCATTGGCTTACAATGCATCAGTGCACAGGGGCGTATTTCCGCAAGTGCTTTCACACAGGCAGCGGCAGCTGCATTGATTCCTATGGGAGTCTATGCTAGCTGTCGGAGAAGAGAGTGACTGCTAAACTCCTTCCCCCTTCTCTTCTCCTCTCCGCCCACTCAAGCCCCTTCCATTGCTGGCTGCGGGAAAGGGGTGGGGAGAAAGCTTAGCTCCGCCACATCCCTCCCCCTCCCATTGCAAACGTCCGCAGTGGAGAAGAGAGGAAGTGAGTCGGCGAGGAGGAGGGAAGGGGGAATGTCTCCCCAGGCCCCACGGTATTGCGGCCTCGGCGTACATGCGCCGGGCCCTTGCCTTTCAGGCACTTTTATGGTGCTAGCAGGTGCACGTAAAATGCCTACGGCCGTGTAGATAGGCCCTAAGACAGCTAGATTGATGGATAAATAAAAGAGTTTTGATGTTTTGAAAGTGAGGAGGAAAAAACGAATACGTAAAAAAAAAGAAGAAGAGCCGCGTCCTTAAGGGGTTAATACTACTAGTAAACTTCTAACTTCCCGTATGGTACTTTTCCATATAATATTCCATTTGTTTTGCAATGGGTTTTAGGTGTTTTCTCCCCCTTTTATTATGTTCTTCCTAAATGCCATTCACTGGTGACATAAGAGTGAATTAAGCTGCTTTAGGAAGGATTTATATGGATTTAATAGACTTGCGCAGGCAGTTTCACTTCAAAATCCCCGGTTGCATCAGATAGGACACCGCCGAAGATCCCAATAAAGGATTAAAAACTGTAATACTAAACTCAGTATTTTTTATCTGCCTGTTTTAGTTTTTTTTTTTTTATAACTGCAAAGTGAATTGGCAGAATGTTAATTAAGCAGCCTGTTATCTATAGCAATTGGTTTTCTGGGATAGAAACTGATTAAGGAGAAATGATGATAAAGAAAAGGAGGCTCCTGTGATATTAGGTCAAGGGTAATGATTGTACTGGTGCGGTGTCTGGAGAACTTCTTCTGAATTGGAAATTACATATTCACATTTCTTCTTCATCTTCGCCACATGCAGTATTGTTTCTTGGCCTTTTAAGTTATTACTATTCTGCAGTCAAACTGAACTTTTTAGCTGTGTTATGATAGGTAGTGCCCGCCCCAGGTTGGTTAACGCTCTGCATAGTAACTTGTTCTTATAGCCCTCCCCATTACGGTATACCACATAGCACCAAAATAATACATCTAGTTCTCAAATAACACTGCCCAATCAACAAACAAGGAAATGTAGCCATATTCTGTGCAGATGCCTTCCACACAGGGTACCAGCCACCAGCTTGTAGGGGTTGCACCACGTGAATGTAAGCTGGGGGCGGTGTTCCCCCCTTAGGTCAGCCAGCAAGATGATTATCTTCTGCAGTTTCTTGTGAAGTTGCATGAAAGTCACTCTAGGGGATGCAGAGGATGCGGTTGCGACCGGGCCCAGAAGCCTTAGAGGGCCCATAAGGCCTCTCTTCTCCATAGAGGGAGCCCAGTACTATGAATAAAGCATTATAGTTGGGGGCCCTGTTACAGGTTTTGCACTGGGGCCCAGGAGCTTGAAGCTATGCCTCTGCCACTGACAGCCCCCCCACAACACAATTGCTTAGTTCTGCTACTGCATTTGTTTTCTGAGTTTGGTTCTGGTTCTGCATTAATGTTATATGCTTGATTATGGTGCTTTATTTATGTTACAATCTTATGTTAAATCTATGTACTGAGCTTGGTTCTGCTACTGTATTTATTTTATGAGCTTGATTCTGGTACAGTATTTATTCACAGAGCTCTTCTGGTGTGGATACACTGCTAGCTGGTTGCTTTCTATACAAGCAGAATAGAGGCAGACTGCCTATCAGTGCAACCAGTAACTTTTAGATTATACAAGTTAGTACCTGGTGAACAAATAAACATTTGGTCACTGATAGAAGTGTCTGGGAATAAAAGGATCAGGTGGTTGAAATCAAACTTCTCGATTTTTATCGATCCCTGATGATCATCTGGACCGGCTGAAATTGGATAAATGATTGAATACTGGGGTTCAACCACTGGGAATGGAGCATCACTGTGCATGCATGGCAGCTCACCATTCACTGTCTATGGAGATAGCTGAACACTACACTTGGCAACCTCCAGCAGTATCATAGACTTGAATACAACGATGGTCTGGCATGCATACCCTTCACTCACTTGGGGAACTCAGGGTGCGCCCACCTCATGATCTGTAGCTATCCCAGTGGTTGGATGCACCAGAGCTTGATCATTTATCATTTATCCTTTGGACTGGTGATCAAATGATTTTGGTGGGATAACTGCTTTAATAGCTATGGACACCTTTGAGGGGCATCATTACCTTGAATGCTTGTATTTTGGGCTGACAATCATTTTTTTGCAGTAGGGTTTAATTAACTATTTTGCACTGTTTGTCTTCTGCAGCTTCTACATGTCACTGTATATAGACACCGCAGTCCAATGCAGCATTTAGACTGACAAGTTGTCGGGCAAACAATGGCAAGCAGCTCGTCCCAGTGATGCTCGCTCCTGCGCTATTACACAGGAGCATGTGTCGTTGGTATCACTCACTGCGCTGCCGAAATGGTTGCGGAGCGGGCCGGAGAGCATTCCGTCTTCCCCGCCCGCCTCCAGAGATCTCTTTCTCCCCGCCGCTCCCCGCCGCCCCGCCCCCCCGCATGGTGCTTTGATGAGTAATCAGTTACTCGAAAAGACCGATGCTCGCTCGAGCATCAGCCTTAAACGAGCGTGCTCGCTTATCTCTAATTCTGAACAATAATGGTTCGTGTAACTGGGCCATAAGTCTCAGCAGGAGATCCGTCAGTGAGGCTGGACTGACAGCTTATGGCCTATTTATACACAACAATTATCACTCAAAATGTGCTCAAAAGCCATGTTTTGAGCGATAATTGCTGCATCTAAATGCGTGCCCATTGTGCACTTTTCGTGCACTATTATGCAGCAACTGAACGAGAAGACTGTCTGCTTACAGTGAATGGAGGTGATGGGGGGAGAACTATCAGCATCCCTCTCCGCCTCCATGCTGGCAGCACCGTGAGTGATGCCAGCGATACTCACTCCTGTGTAATAGCACAGGAGCGAGCATCATTGGGATGAGTGTCTGGCATCGTTTCCTGACAGTGCATCCCATCTAATAGGACCATTAGGTTGGACACCCACTTGCGATTTTTTTCCCTGCGATGCGACAGCGATGATTATGAAGCCAATGATTTTCAATGGTTTCATACTCTTTTGTGATGTTTTTAGCAGAGCTTCGCATTGCAATATCTCTCAGTATTTTCAATGGGGCCAGCGACAGCAGCGCTAGCCCCATTGAAAACATAGGGAGTATATTGTGGACTTCTGCCACAGCTGTGACAGCTGTGGCAGATGTCCAGGATGCTATCCTATTGCTTTCAATGGGGTCGGCGCTCCTGCCGGCCCCATTGAAAGCAGTGGTTTTGTGGCGATCCCTGCAGCATGTTTTTCAGGGAAGGGCTTGAAATATAAACCCTTCCCTAAAAATCATCCCTAGCTGGTTAAAAAAAACAAACAAATCTTTACTCACCTCTCCGCCGCTTAGGTGCGTCCTCTGGCTAGTTCCCCCGCACTGCTGTCCAGCACTTAGCAGGCGGGGATATAAAAATCCCCGCCTCCTGAAAAGGCTGTGCTGATTGGCTGAGCACTCAGCCAATTACAGCCAGCACTTAGTTATCCTATGGAAAGCAATGGGATAGCACCCTGGACTTCTGCCACAGCTGTCACAGTTGTGGCAGAGGATTCCTTTATCCCCGCGGTCCCCGCAGGGATGAAGGAAACTCCTGCCACAGCTGTCACAGCTGTGGCTGAAATCCGCCATATACTCCATGTTTTCAATGGGGCTAGCGCTGCTGCCACTGGCCCCATTGAAAACACTGGCGATATTGCAGCGAGTTTTTTTTTGCGCTGCAAAGCGAGTGTTTTCCCTGGGTGTGAGCCCTTATACTGCAGTTTCTATATACAGTGATATGTAGAGGCTGCAAAAGATACATGGTGCAAAGTTTCTAATTAAACCCTATGATTATCAGCCCCAAATACATGCATTTAAGTGAAACAAATTTACCCCTACATTGGTGCTCATAACTTTTAGGTATTTCTGGGATTGAGGGTCCGGTAACCCCCTAATTTAGTCCTTGACTTTTCACTCCTGAAAATAAATACAGAAGCTTTGGACTTCTCATAGTGCCGGCAGCGTATCTGCAGTATAAAGCTTTGCCCATCTTTCATCCACATACTGTAGGTGTTGTTGTTTTTCCATTTAGGAAGGAACAGAAGGCCACAGCTTGTATGTGAGTATGTTGCATAATGCACGGTTGTAATTTGACTGTCATGTTTATAGATTACTCTACTACTCAAAAGCTGCATTTAAGTGCACTTACCCTCAAATCTGAAAATAAGACTATATGTTTTGTACCATATACTTGCCTATAGGGGGCAGTATTATGATATCTTGCAGAATTATAGTAAACCTATTTGGATGGCTATACTCCCTGAATAGACTGTAAAACATTGCTTTGAGTCACGTTTGGATCAGCTGTCAGTCACTTCGCCTTACCATAGGGGGCAACAGTGAGCAGCGGATGTGTAAGTACAGGGGTACTTAAAATATGGAAACTGTACGAATTCCATGCCTTAAAATCGGTCTCTATACGTCTTATTGAAATATGATTTATAATCCGATGTAACTTAAGTGGAAGTAATATGACACAGATGCTACCGGGCAGAAGTGAACATCTGCTCAAGCAACAAAGTTCCATTGATCAGGGGTTTTAGCCACTCAGCTGGTGTTACCAGCTGGCTCCCCGAACCACCCAGAGCAGGGCAAGAGGTGAAGTAAACACCAAAACCAGTCAAGCAGGGGTCAAAAGGGTAGCTCGGTGCTGATGATTAAAATCCCATGCATTTCATAAGGTGTTTCCATATTTTTGTCCACCCCTGTATGTTCCTTTAACAAAAGTTAATTGTGATAGTGACATCAAGGAGGGGATTGATGGGAGAATCTCTGATGGTGGGAGTGAACTGGAAGAGGTACACATGAGAGGAAGTATACTCTGGTCCCATTTTGTTGATGTGGAGTGTGGGACCAGAATGCGAAGATCACCCATATATCCGTACATCTGTGAGAGGAGGTGAATCTCAGTGAGGAGACACCACATTCTGAGGGATAGAGGAGTGGAAAGACTTCTGACGCTGTGTTACACATATTAAGAACCGGACCTGTACTGAACCCCCAGAGAAACTGGTGAGTGACAGTTGAAAGGGTGAAACCTCAATAGAAGGGCATTAGACCACTTGTCGCCACTAGATCCGCCCTTTGTTATTTCATAGACAATAAACCGGTTGTTCAGTAAAGTTGCATATAAAAAGCAGACAATGTGATGTCAACGCCAGTCTTTTCCTGCCTTGCCCATAGTTGCCTGTCACTAGTGCAACAGGTGGTTCCATAAGAGATACAAAGCTATGAGGAATAAAGTAAGCCATATGCCCCGGGACTGGAGATTGATAACAGTGCCCTTAGAACAGCCACTATCTGTGGTTAGACCAAGCAACCACCCCACTTCCCTCCATTATTGTTGGTCAACACCCTTTTGGGCCTACTTCTTGGCGAACCGGTACCTCTCCTCCCGATGATACCGCTTCAGAAGACCTAAGGATCTTAATGGTAGTTCTAACATGCAAAATCCCAATAGTATTTATAAAGGTGACCAGGTTGGGACAATGTGTAACCATCAGATTGGATTATTCATGGAATTATGAATGAATGTCACCTTTATAGTTACACCTCACTGTGCCATAGAGGGTTAATAAACACCTCTTTTCTTTTCGCATGGCTCCCTTTCAGCATCAGATGGAGATCAATCATTGCTGGAGGGCAAGTCGGCTTTTCAAGTTACAAAGAGAAACACGAATTGTTATTGCAGTTTCAGGTTCAAGCTGAAAGATTAGCATGTATGCCTAGAGGAGAATATTACAGCTGGTTGGTGTAATCGTATGCAGGGCACATGCCATACCTCATCCCTCTCCAGAGATCTGTGATGCAATACGTTATAAAAATGCAAATATCGTGATTTATACCTAACGCCATAAAATATGAGCTATCTCCTAGCTCTACCGTGATTAGAAAAATTGATTTGTGGGAAATGTAATGAATGATAATTATTTACTATAAATCTATTTAATTTCCTTTTTTTTTTAGAAAAAAATAAAAAATTTGCAATGTTAATGACATCAGAATCTGCTCCTGGGCCAGTGCCACTTGGGTTGACATCAGGGAGGTCACTTAATCTTTACATCTTAGACAATAATTAGTTTAGATCCCCAAAGGGCAGGGGTTAATTGAGATGATATTGCTTCTCCATGATGAAATAAGGTGGACAATCAATTTAGTGACAGACTCAAAAAGATCTGGATTTGATTTGCAAAGGAAGGCACTTGTTCTAAAAAGTATTCTCCTTAAAGATCTACAGCATCATATGACCATTAAAGGGGTTGTCCCACCAATGGAAGGTAGCCCCTCTTCATAGGATAGAGGATAACTGTTTGATTGGTGGGGCTTTGACTGCTAGAACCCCACTGATCATAAGAACAAGGGTCCAGAGGTAAGATGCAGGTGAGGGTAATAAAAAAGGTGCGGCAGTAAGCAGGCGGAGGTGATAAGGGTGCGGC
The DNA here is from genome assembly GCF_035609145.1 of Eleutherodactylus coqui. Classification (NCBI taxonomy): domain Eukaryota; kingdom Metazoa; phylum Chordata; class Amphibia; order Anura; family Eleutherodactylidae; genus Eleutherodactylus; species Eleutherodactylus coqui. The sequence goes on along the minus strand of NC_089842.1, from coordinate 46,791,129 downwards.
AAGAAAAAAATTTCACAAGTATACAGTTTCTCTCCATGGAGTTAGTCTTAAATTTTGCATAACATATTACAGCCTCGCATTTAATACATGGTCCTAGCACTCCAGTCCATTTCCTTGTCTTTCCTTGCCGCTGGTGAAAATCGGCATTTAGTTGCTGAACTTCATCTTTGTTGCCGGCCTCCTTTGCGGCTCTTCTTTTATTGGCTATTCTGGGGGTTTGCTCGGACAACCAATAGCGTTGCTTTTCCCGCTTCTTATAGGTTAGATGCTTACTAGCTGTTTCCATAACTGTGGACTGTATATCATTCCATAGTTCCTCTGGATGCTTTTCTGATGTGCCAAGCAGTTCAAATGTGTTTGCTACCTCAACACTGGTAGTGTATGATCAGGAGATTTTAGAGGTGTCGAATTTTCTCAATGGAGCACCTTTCTTAATGCTACGGAATTTGATCTTGATCTTAGCTGCAAGGAGTTCATGATCAGTGCCACAGTCGGCGACAGGAAAGGTCTTTATTGCAATGCCTGAACTTCTCCAATGATGAGTACACAGGATGTAATCATTCTGATTTTGATGGAGGCCATTGGGAGATGTCCACATGTACAGTTGGCGTTTGGGTTTGTTATCCTGAGCCGATTTTCTTGGCAGAAATGTACCAGGTGATCACCGGCTTCATTTCGTTCACCAAGCCCAAATCTTCCTGTGATGGTTGCTTCTGGCTGGCTGTCGACTTTGGAATTGAAGTCACCCATAATTTAATTAATGTCCTTCTTTGGCACTTCGTTTAGAGTTTTCTGGACATCGGCATAAAAATATTCAATGGTTTCCTCACCGGCCTTGTTGTTGGGTCAAGGACCTATAAGATTGAGATGTTGACTGGCTTACAACATATCTGGATAGCAATGATATGGTCGCTGATTGTTCTAAAGCTTCCTAATGCCTTTGAGGTTTGCTTGTCTGTAATAAAGGCTACTCCATTCCTCCTGATATCCTCGTGTCTGGCATAGTGCAATGTGAAGTAATTGGACTGAAAATATCCATTACCTGTCCAGTGCAATTCACTAATTCCAAGAATATCAATGTTAAGTCTTATCATTTCACATTTCAAAATGTCCAATTTCCCTAGGCTCATGCCATGCACATTCCATGTTGCTAGAATGTGAGCTTTGATACAGAGCAGTCCTTTCCTTTCATCATGAGATGCATCAGCAACTGGGCTTCCCGAGGGCTTTCCCCCACTTGCTTCATAAGGAAATCCCTGCCTACTTGTACTCAGGCCTTACTCTTTCTTCCCTGTTGCAAACAACTCAAAGCAGAAGCCATGAAAGGCCATATGCGAGGCCTATTCTCACAGGTCAAGATAGCCCAAAAACCTTTAATGGCACACAACGGCACAATCAAAGGCAAAAATGGGAAGGAACTGAATGGCCGACAGAGAATTAAGGATAGATGGAGGGAATACTCAGAGGAACTATATGCATGCAACCACATACCTGGAGCATTGCATAAGGTGGAGCCTGTGGACATGGAGCCTCCATTATGGAGTCAGAAGTGGTTATGGCAAGGAAACAACTAGCCAAAAATAAAGCACCAGACATAGATAACATACCAGCAGAGCTGGCTGTATGCACCTCCTCTTGCTCACGCTCTCTCTCTCTCTTAAAGGGGTTGTCCCGCGCCGAAACGGGTTTTTTTTTTTTTTTCAACCCCCCCCCCCGTTCGGCGCGAGACAACCCCGATGCAGGGACGTACAGAAAGCTCACCGGAGCGCTTACCTTAATCCCCGCGCTCCGGTGACTTCTATACTTACCTGTGAAGATGGCCGCCGGGATCCTCTGCCTCCGTGGACCGCAGCTCTTCTGTGCGGTCCATTGCCGATTCCAGCCTCCTGATTGGCTGGAATCGGCACGTGACGGGGCGGAGCTACACGGAGCTACACGGAGCCCCATAGAGAACAGGAGAAGACCTGGACTGCGCAAGCGCGGCTAATTTGGCCATCGGAGGGCGAAAATTAGTCGGCACCATGGAGACGAGGACGCTAGCAACGGAGCAGGTAAGTAAAAAACTTTTTATAACTTCTGTATGGCTCATAATTAATGCACAATGTATATTACAAAGTGCATTAATATGGCCATACAGAAGTGTATAGACCCACTTGCTGCCGCGGGACAACCCCTTTAAGGGACTCACTTTGCCACATTTGCTGTCACACAGATAAACAGGAACCACTCTCCTTGCTCCATTCTTCACCACATGGGAGTTGAAGGTACCCCCATATGGCTTGCACTCTCTCACAGGAACCCAGAAGAAATGGAACTCAGACCTCCGAACTTCTTTCCCACTCTCAGACACTCCTATTTATAATTCTCACTCATAGCAACTCTTCATTTGCTGCAGCTGTGTAATAAACATAACAGAATGACAATACACTTTTGCACAGCGCACCAACACAAGGCATTACCTGTATGACATTATAGAGGGGGACAGTAATAGATATACTGGGCCACCATACGTCATCACTGCACTTGGACTCTCCAGTCTGCTAGGGCCCACTTCACCGGTACAGTAGCTGCTGTAACGGTCTCTTGTCCAACCCCACCTGTTGCAGCAGTCGCCAGAGCAGGCATTTACACCATGCTGATCTGCAGCCTTTGGAGCCTTCTGATTATAACTTGGGCCTCTGGTGTGCTGCCCCCTTCATTCACAGGGACCCTCTGCCTGGCTCCTGGCACCCTGTGTGTTGGGCCTATTGCTGTAATTTGTCATATGTTCTTGTTCATCTGATGTTGCATTGACCTATGTTTATGACTTTCTAAGGTCTAGATGTTTTTTTTAATATGTCCTGATATTTAACAGCATAGAACTCAAAAAGAGTGTACTTAGATATCCTTATGACTGTATATCTTCTAGTCATTGAGTAGAATTTTGTATTATAGTAGTGGGATAGCTTCATCTAAGGTGATCGTATCACACATGTGACCTGGTGTCTTTGTTTGACTCCACTGATATGTATAAATGACCCCTGGGGTAGGTTATATTCATGTCATAGAGTTCCACATGATTGACACATACTTTGAAGCCAGCGCGATATATAATGACCGTGGAGATGATAGTAATCTGCAGGTATCCGTTTTCAGATTCTCTCACTTTGCTCTCAAGGCAGACACAACATGTGGCTTTTCAGCTGCCTATTGACCCTGTTAGAGCGACATTACCTCTCAGAGAGATGTGTGGCTATGCATTATAAGTAGAACTTAGCAAAAGAGTTAAAATACTTTGCTACAGATCAAAACAAAATTAATTTCCCATGTAAACATATCAAATAGTATCAAAATCAAATGATACATTTCTATAAAGAGCCTTAAAAGGGTTGTAGAGGATTAGAAAAACCATAGCTACTTTCATACAAAAACAGCACCACACCCATCTTCAGGTTGTGTGTGGAATTACAGCTCAGTCCTATTCACCTCATGGGGGCAGAGCTGCAATACCAGACACCACCCATATGCAGATGTAGCTGCTGTTTCAAGAAGAAAGCAGCTATGTTTTTCTAAACCTGTAAAACTCCTTTAAGAAAATTAAAGTAGATCTACTGTCTACCTAACCCTTGGCTTGACAAGCGTAGTCCATATTTACCCATATCACCATGGATCACTCCAAGACCCATGGAACTTGGCATCTGGCTTGATTTGCCTGGTGCAAACAAGCCTGACCATGAATGAGGCGTAAAGGGGTTCTCTCATCTGATGCATCTATCACAATGCGTCTGTGGTCCCCCTCCTGGCACTGCTGGAAAACAGCTGATTACACCAGAGGAAACTATGGCTAACCAAGCATTTAACCTGAAATATTACATTGACTTTTGCACCCCCTAGGGTGGCAGGAAAGAGACAATCAGGCATCGGTGCAGGGGGAACGACCACCTAGTGGTAACTGCTCACTTCTGAGTCGCCATATCTCAGATAAGCCACCAGGCACTGTCCTCTTCTAGTAAAGTAGGCCTGGTCACAAGATCCTCTGTATATGATTTGGTGGTACATGACACCACACTGGAGCAACTTCCAACTTTATTAAACAGAACACAAGCAAACTTACAGACTGCCTATGTTGGATCTCTAAAGCTGGAGATGTAGAGAGTCTTTCAGTTTCACACAGCTGAGGTATGATAGTGTATAGTCTTTTGTAACACCGTTGGGTTTTTCCAATATAGTAGACAGCTGCTTGGCCACCAGTAAGAGGCTACACCGCAGTCTACTGGAGACAACTCTGAACTGCCCGGGCTTACTGTCTCACTTGCGGTCTAGTTATTTTCGTGTAGGACATTCTTACAAAAGAATGGGCATACATTGATTCATGTACCCCAATAAATATGCGTGGCCTTCTAGACCCACTCTACATGGCCATTCAGATGAATGGCCATCCATATAATCCACAAATAGCTGGAGTCTGCCAGAATAAGAGCCACTTGTAGAGAGAAGCTCTCCATTCTGACTCATAGGGGTGTGTCTTATCATGATGCCCTTTCTTTAAAATGAAGCTGGTTGCTTTGGGTACAGCTTCTGCAATTCAATATTGATAGAATAATTAGGGATCAGCTATACATTCCAGGCCATTTATGTGGTCCTATAGGCTCATAAAGGGAGTTCTGAGCCCGAAGACCCCCTACGATTTCCATGTGCCCTAATAGGACATATACATAGAGAGGGGTTGTCTTAGACTATGTGCACACCACATGTAAATGCAAGTTGCGTCCAAGAGGGTCAGGTGCAACTCGCATCTATAATCTCATGCTTGAAGTACTTAATTGATTGTTTCCTTTTTTAGCGGTTTTTATTAGAGCGGGTATCATGCAGGGCCAATATCCTCCGTAATATGCAGCTTACGATAACGCATTTTGTATTTTGCTGTCTAAAGTACTCTGGCACCTGCTTTGTGTAACTTTTCATAGTATTCCCTTGGGATAATGCCTGCCAAAGTCTCATGGAAAATCTATTAAAGGATCTTGGCAGTAGAATTAGGCCAACTAGGAAGCTGTCGTCTTCCCCAAGTGCAAGGACTTATTGAGATATAACAATGCAATATTGCGCAGAGTTGCCTAAAAATAAACCACACATTGTTATTGTTACTTCCATTCACTGCTTGCGCGGTTAAAAAAAAAACTGGACAAAGAGTTTGTTTACATCCTTAGCTGATTTTGAGTAAATTCTAGCAATTCCAAAAACGTTCTAGTTAGAACTTCCAAGGAACCAACTTCCAAAATACCAGTATCTCACGTGAATCATTTTTGGTGCTTTCAATACATGATCAAAATGTGTAAAACTCGAAGCAATTAAGTTTTTGGAAATGTAAAGTTTTGGACCTTGAATTTTTGGATGCTACCATTAGATGCCCAGGGATGCAGCTGGGGTAGAGGGCTGGCAGGACATGTGCTTTGGCTTTTGGTGGAATAGGAATTTAGATATAGAGCGAGAATAGAAAACTGAATCCGGTTGGAGGAAGACTCAGCTAATACTCTGAGATACCATCTCTATTGATCCAAGCTTTGCTGAGTAAGCCCTCCAGTTTCTTGGTTTGTTTCTTTAAACCGGTTTGTTTTTTTCAGAGCTGAGAAGGAGCTACAGAAAGCCTCGCAGAATCAAGTAGGGTAAGCATTGTCTTAGTGCACAAATAATGTCAAGTACAAGATACTGTCCTGTGAAGAACATTCTTCAACCGTGATCAATAGTCTTTTGCGTTTGATCACCCTTAGTTATTTACTTATCAGTCAAAGCGACACACAGGTGCAGTGTGAGGTGATAATGTGGGATGGCATTGTGGCACTCCGGCATAGGGCCAGAGTGTCTTGGGACTTAACGGCATGGAATCTGGTGGCCCCTCCATGCACTTGACAGACTAGAAGTTCAGGGTCAATGCTGGGCTAAGTATCTGTTGGAGGGCACGGAGTTCTTCCAACTATTCTGGTACCAATGTAAAGGTCTGGACCATGTTGGCAATATACCAGACTCTCCAAATCCTCAGAACCAATACACTTAAGCTCTTCTGCAACAAGCTCTGACTAGTTTGGCTCGCTCTGTTTGACCCATTGATGTGAGCCCAAATTAATCGGTCACACAGCTGCCGTGGAATCATTTTAGGTATTGGAACACCTCTTAATCCACATTCTTTGCTTCAATTTACCTTTATTGCAGCAAAAGCCAGTCTTTTACAGACATTTAGCTAATTTCTGGTGGCAGTAGGGTGCACTCTTTAGAGTAGGCTCCTCAGCATTCACATCGGCTCTTTGCTCCACTCTTCTCTACTGGCTCTATATCTGTCAAACTCTCACAGGTACCTCATTTTTGTAATGCTTATCAATTCTCTCTCTCTGACACCGATGACTATTAGCTGTAGCTGTTCGAACCGATACTCTGGTGTACTCTTGTCAGACTCACCAACTTCAGGCACCAAATTTGTCTTGGATGCCTCTCAATGGCAGGAGCTCAGGAACTTCCCTGCTGCAATTGCTTCTGGGCTAGGCCTCCCTTGTTGTATCTCAATCAGGAATGCACAATCTCATTAGTTCCAGCCTAAGGTTAGATGTCACCTTGTGCAGAATGTTTTTTGGAGCCCCAGTCATAGTGAAAAAACGATTTTATATTGCATTGCTAGGCAGTTTGTCTATAGTCTGCCTGTGCAAGACAGCAGCATACCCACAAAATAACAGCTCAGTGAATAAATACTGTATCAGAAGCAAGCTCAATGCAAAGATATAATACCAGAACCAAGTCTATAACAAATATTGTACCCTGTTTCCCTAAAAATAAGACCTAGCATGATTTTCCAGGATTTTTGAGGATACAAAATGATTTTTCAGGATTTTTGAGGATGCTTGAAATATAAGCCCTACTCCAAAATTAAGCCCTGCTTACAGTTAATTAAAAAAGTCAATTTAAATAGTGCCCAGGCAGCTATACATGTAAGAAAGTTAAATCTTTTTGAGCAAAAATTAATATAAGACACTGTCTTATTTTCAGGGAAACAGGGTAGCAGAACTAAACAATTGTGCTTTGGGGGCGCCAATGGGCTGACAGCGGCGCTTAGGAACATCTTATGGGAGGAGACAGAACCATGATTTATATACAGTAGCTCCACAAAATGCTGTCACATGGAGGCAGATCATCTGGCCAAGTGGAACTAAGGGGGTGATTGTGGTTTCCTTTGTGTCACTCTACTGCTAGGTCTCCTGTCTGTTGACTGTTCAAGTCTATTGTGACCTTTATCTGCTTATCCCATTTGTTCCTTTGCCTTGTGCCTTGTATCTGTATGTGTGTCCTTTTCCTTTCAGTCTGTGCTTCATCCCCATCCCTCTAGTAAGTTAGTTATGTGCAGTGTCTTCATTCCTGTGTTTCAGTACTTCATCCCTGTTTTATGTCAGAGCTAGTTAGTCCCAAGGTTCCAGCCCGGGGCTGCCCTTATCGGAGCGATAACCCTGCTTGTAGGCCGGGCCCCTTCCATCTCCCTGCTTACCTTAGGGCCAGTTACCCTTCTGTAGGTACTCCTTCTGCTGGGGCCAGCTGCCAGTCACCCGGTGTGATCCAAAAGCCAGGCTGGTTGGTTAGCCCAGGGTCCACATCCAATATCTATAACACTGTTGCTCTGTGTGACTCCATGGAGCGAATGTAGCTAAGACCAGCCATGTCCATGACTGGGATGCAGCATGCAAACACTACTTCAATCCTCATTCTCGCCCCATCCCTTTTTTACTGTGGAGTTTTTGTAGCTTCTCTTGGCCCTTCTTCTCATGCAAACATCACTACGGCACCCAATGTATTCACTGCCATTCTCTTCAATGGCTTATTGCCACGTATTTTTCATGCAATTGAACATTGCATGAAAAAATACTCTCATGCGAGCGAACCACTTGAACTCAATGGGTCCTATGCGCTACATATTATGCATGCAAAAATTGCGCACATAATATGCTGAGAAATACGCTTGGTGTGAATGAGCTCTAAAGGAAGAAAGCCGCTTCTGATGAGACCTAACATGCTGATTGTGGCATAGGACGGGGCTTGGCAGCTATCCAGCCGCGGGTGCGATGTAAAGATCAGAGGGCTCGTGTTGGAGAATCATGTTAATGCATATTGTTATGTACCTCGCAGCTTAACTCCTTCCACCTGCGCTGATTTATAGGCCTGCAGCACATTCCATCGAAAAGTGCTGAATCGCTGTCATCCCGCTGAAATGTGCCAAAGTGTCATTAGAGTTAACCATAGAATATACTTTATAATAGACTGGGATTTACTACGGCAATGTCATATGCAATGTATTACATTACGGTAGCGGCGTTCAATGTACAGCATGACTGAATGAGTCATAAGTAAGTTGCGACTGCTGATAGTAAACGAGACGTTTTGCGCTGCCGTACATTTGGGGATATACGATCCCTTCCTTACATGTTCAATAGCGGGAGCGTCAACACTTTGCACTTATTTTAGCGCTTCCTTATGGCCAAGATTTTAGTGAATAAGGGATTTTTCACACAAGATGGAATTACGGCGCCGGATGCAGCCAAATCTGCGTAATTCCACACCAAAATTCAGCAGGTCTAAGACCAGATTCACATGGAAGTATTTGCGCGCACAAAATATATGCCGCAATACGCAGAGAATAGAGCCCATTTATTTTAATAGGTTTGTTCACATTTCTGTGTTTGGCACATACATTTCGGTCATGCAAAAAACCCCTAAAAAACGCAGCATGCTCTACTTTTCTACACATTTGCGCATGAAGACAATGGAGGGTGTGGAAATGCGTGAACAATAGCCAAGGAGATGCATAATACGCTGCAATTAAATGCCTAATTACGTCCGGCTGTCATTGTACGCAGGGTGACTCCTTCCCCCTCCCTTTTTTTTTTTACAGCGCCCATAGAAGTCTATGGGAGCTTGCTGCGTATCACATCAATAAATAGGGCAAGACCTATCTTTTCAAGCGCTGTATAAAAAGACGACCGAAAACGGTCGTGTATGTTCTATTATTTCTATTATTTCTCACTCGATTCGTCTGAATGAACCCATTGTAATCCCGTGCTTCGCGTTGTTGCGTTTTATGTGCGACTTTTTTAAGCACTGAAATGCCTGCGTAAATACGGTCGTCTGAACAAGCCCTGGCTTCACACGGGTGTATCTGCGCACTTATTTGTGTGCCCAATACGCAGTGAATATAACCCATTGATTTCATACGTGTACTTTTCCTGCGCATTTTTGTCGTAAAAACAAAAACAAAAACGTGGCATGCTTTATTTTCCTGCGCATTTTTGCACCAAAAGTCCCCATTGAAGTCAATGGGGATGTGCAAATGTGTGCGCAATATGTTAGGAGATGCAGAAAAAAGAACACACCTGGAACACATTAGACTACTTAGCTGTTTCAGTGGTTGGGAGCATCCGTGCGTTTCTTTGCCACGTGCCAACACGCATATTTTGCACGCGCGAGAAGTACAGTAAAATATGCTGATGCATGTGCAAAAAAGCAATGTTCGTTTGGTAAAAATGTGCTGCTCATGTGCGCACAAATACGCTTATGCTTGTGTGAAGCTGGCCTTAGGGCGGTCTCAGACATCCCCAGGCGCAACTACGCTCGCCGGTATGGAGCATAGTTGCTCCTGAACAAGGGAAATTTCTTCCCCTTCATTGCGCAGGGGTTAGAAAAAAGTCACGGGAAGATAGGTGCTGCCTGATCTAGGACAAATTCCATCTTTTCTCGGCCATAGTATTAACCCTTTCCAATCCACTGTCTGACGTCTAAAGACATTATGATTTAAGACTGTACAGCTCCAATGTTGGAAGTCGTCCGTCGGGGTTCTCTTACTGTATATTGCCAGCCTCTCTGCTGTTGGAGCCTATCCAACGTGTCACCTCATGCAGTACTGGCTTTAGCCAGCAGATACCGCCATTCTTAACGGCAGAAAGAGTGAGCCCCCTAGGAAAACCAGGATACAAATTGGATTAGAAAGGGTTAATGGCCTGGGCAAAATCCCGACAGTGAAAACAAAACCACTGAAATCCATTGTAATCAGTGGTTTTGTTTTGTCCCATTATGCAACCTTGACTATCACGGCCGCATACGTGGAGAAAATAATCTTCATTTGAAACTATCCTTAGGGTGTTGGTACATGAGCGCTAGCAATTTAAATCTAATTGTCGAGCTGATCTTGCAAGGTACAACCTATATATTAGCTCCTAACTGTGAGCCTTGGTGGCGCTTGTGTAGTAGCCCCCTTAGGCCTCTGGCACATTAGCGTATTTGGGACCGTGTACTGACTACGTTAATTAACGCGCTACACACAGCCCCATTATAGCCTATGGGGCTAAGCTGATTGACATTTCTCATTCAGACCAATGGTTCGCGTGAAAAAACTCAATGATGTCCTGTTCCTGTCCGTGTCATGGACAAGAAATGGGAGATGCTAACGGATGTCTATGCGCTATGTAAGTTGGACATAGACAGTTGTCCGTGTGTTGTCTGATATGTGGTGCAACTTGGAAGCATAAGATCCAGCCCCTCGCCAGTGTGCAGTAGGTTGATGGCTGGTTGGGTGAGACCTATATGATGTGAGTTGGGAAGGGTATGGTTTCTCCTTGTAGAGAGCACCTATAGGTGTGAGGAGTCTTACAAGACCATGCATGCTCCTCTGAGAACCTACCGCACATCGATGAGGGGCAAGAATCCTGGTGCAGCTGTCTGGACATGGCCATATTTTCCTGCTGCAGAAGACTCTGACTTTGGTTTATATTCTCAGTCATGTTACAAGGTGGGTAAAAAGGTAGGACTTTGACTTGCAGGAATGCTACCTTCTAACAGGTGGCACCGTAGAGGCACTGTATCATCTTTCATTTGCATACAAAATTTCCCAGAAAAGCATGAAAGGCCTTATACCGTGTTTCCCCGAAAATAAGACAGTGTCTTATATTAATTTTTGATCAAAAAGGTTTAACTTTTTTACATGTATAGCTGCCTGGACACTATTTAAATTGACTTTTTAAATTAACTGTTAGCAAGGCTTAATTTTGGAGTAGGGCTTATATTTCAAGCATCCTCAAAAAGCCTGAAAAATCATTTTGCATCCTCAAAAATTCTGGAAATTCATGCTATGTCTTATTTTCAGGGTATGTCTTATTTTCAGGGAAACGGGGTAAATCTCTTCACATCTACTAGGCGCTCTCCACAAGGAGAACCTACACCCCTCCTGACCTGGATGTAGAGGTATGATGGTGTTGGCATAGACCACTGGAGGCACCATTTAGAAATCCTTTTAATATTGGCATAGCTACCTCCATTAACTCCTTCCCACTATAGGATATAGATTTACGTTCTGCAGTGTTGGGGTATATATGAAGAGAGACTGCGCGGCTCATTGGAGCTGTTAACCCTTTAAATGCCGCTGTCACTTTTAACAGCGGCATTTAAATCCCCTGAACAATATTTGGGGGTCCTCTACGGCCCACCAGCGATGAGATCACAGTGAGCCGTGCGGGTGTCATAGCAGAATGCCTATCAAGCCATCCACGTGGGGTGGCTTGATAGACTGCCTGCCTGATAGCGATCAAAGCATCGCAAGTTGTGGTCCCCTCTGGGGATTCAAAAAAAAAAGTAAAAATAAGAAAATAAAAGCAATAAAGTTTTACTAATTATTAAAAAAAAAAAAGGAATAGTTCAAAAAACCCACCTTTTGCCTTGTTTACAATAAAAGAATCTAGAGAATAAAACAAAAATACATATTTGGTATGACCGCGTTCGTAAAAGTCCGATCAATCAAAGTGATATATTATTTACCCCACAGAAGGAACATCGTCCGAAAAAAAAAATAAAGACCCCCAGAAATGCGCTTTTTCTGGTCACCCTGTCTACAAGAAAAAATGCAATAAAAAAAAGTCGTATGTATTCCAAAATGGTACCAGCGCAAACTACGGGACATTCCGCAAAAAATGCGCCCACACACGACTATGTAGATGGAAAACTAAAAAAGTTATTGCACGCAGAATATGGCGGCAAAAAATAATTTAAAAAAATTAAATGTCTTTAAAAAAAAAAAATGAAAGAAGGAAAGAAGGAAAAATGGGAAAAAAAAGTCTGTGTCATTAAAGGGGTTCTGTCACTAAAAAAGAAAAATGCTCTACTTATCTATTCCTCCCCGATCTTCACCTCCCTTATCTTCTCCTGTCTCCGGCAGTCCATGGGGTCACTTCAGCTCCAGCTGCCTGATTCTGCTCCTTCCTGTGAGGTTACCTACATTAAATTGGCAGTTTGCCAATGTACGTTATGTCACAGCTCACAGGCCAGCAGGAGGACTGCCTATCTTCTTCAGAGATTGCTCATGGGAGCTGTTTCTGAAATAGATTACAATTCCTTCCTAGGCAGTGAAGCTACAGCACAGGGATGTGACCTTCACTGACCCAGCAGGAAGGAGTTTGTGATAAAGCAACCTTCATAACAAGCTGGTCCCAGCCTGCAGTGAGCTGACCTGCGGGCGCTGGAGGAGCTCAACCAGGAGAAGATGTGATAAGGAGACTGACAGGGAAGGGATAGGTACGTTTAGATAATTTTTTTTTAATGACAAAACCCCTTTAAGGGGTTAAAAAGGTATAAGGCATGGTAATACGAAGCAACCTCTCGCCAGTCCCAGATGCAATGGAGTACTATCGCTTTACTATCGGCCTGACTCAATCTATTCATCAACTGCGAGGGGTTATGAAAACATTTCGTCTGATTGTGTCCAACGCTGAGCAACAGTAAACATCTCCTACTCCTCCAAAACAGCTTTTGTTACCATAAGCCTCCACTTAGGCAACATTCACATCGCTACCAATTCATCATATACATCATTCAATGCAATATTTTACGTTGCCACGGAAACTGACAGAACCGTTTTTTTCTTTGCATCATTAACATCTGCAGAAAATGTTCTGGCCGGTGTAGGCACTCAACAAGCCAAATACATCATGTTGCATTACAGCATGTATTTCATCAAGCTTTCAGTTACGGTTTTTTTTCTCCCTTTGGCGCAAGGAAAGGGTGGTGAGGAAAAAAAAAAATTAAGCGCCGCACTATGAAACTTGTGACATTGTTCTAGACACATTTGCTAACTGGTTCACACATTGCAGAGCTGGCAGAGTAATAAAAGCTCGGTAAACATGGAGACGTAGAAGAATTGATGGCGTGGGCGAATGTACGGGCTTGATGAGATGGCTGAGATGTCCTATAGATTGCAGTGATTTAAAGCTGCGCTGCTGTATGTGGCAGGGACTGGGGGAGGCGCTCATGCACACTTGCAGGCCACATCCAATGGAGTATAGGGGCAGATTGAATAAAGGAGCATCTCATATCTTACTCCGTGGCAAATGCCCCCAGAATGAGGCTTTCAGTAAAGCAGGGTGCCTTCACCCTTGCAAGACGCACGAATCTCGAACAAATATGAACCTCATTCGCTCGAATGGGTTCATTCACATTTGCGATGTTTTCCTGCACGGCGTTGCAATGCTATGCGGGAAAAAAATTGTGGCACATCCTAACTTTTTGCGATATTGCCCATTGTTCTCAAAAGGGCCGGTGGCAGCTGCGCCGGCTCCATTGAAAGCAATGGGAAAACTCTGCGATCCCCTGCCATGGCTGTGACAGCCTCGACGGGGGATTCCCTTCATCCCCACAGTGATGAGAGGCTGATTTCACGTGATAACGCCTCGCATCCACGGGTTTCGAATGGATGGTGAGGACAATAATGGGCCGTGATTCACGGCCTGATATCGCCCTCGCCAGTGTGAAGGAGCCCTTAGACTCTCAGCCCATGAAATGGTTCTGGGTCTCACATTGAAGGATTGTCCTGGACCTTACTATTGATGACCTATGCTCAGGGTAGGTCATCAATTGTGGATTGGCGGGGATCTGGAATCAGGATCCTCACTGATTGCTGAGATCGCTCTCATGGACAGCAGATAGCACTGTCCATATTGCAGTGGCTCGGTCTGGTATTGCAGGCACAGCTCCCATTGAATAGAAAAAAAAAATTCTGCCATTCTTTTTGGGTTTTGTCTTCACAGCGTTCACCTTTCGGTAAAAATAACATAATTTTCTTATCTGATCAGCACGATTACTCCGATGCCAAGTTTATATAGATTTTTTCTATTTTTAACTACTTTTGCACAATGAAAACACATTTTTAAAGAAAGACAATTGAATCTGCATTGCGCATTCTAAGGCCTCATGTCCACGGGGAAAATCAGGCCCGCTACGGATTCTACATGTAGAATCCGTAGCGGGTCCCTCCTGCCCCGCGGACATGAGCGCTTAAAATAGGAATTTAAAAGAATTAACTCACCCGCAGCGGGCCGGGAGGGTCTTCTCTTCCTCACGGCCGGATCTTCTTTTTCGGCCGGCGGATGAACTCGGCACGTCGGCGGCACGTCGCCGGCGTGCCGCGCGCATGCGTCGGGCACATCCGCCGAGCCGAAGCAAGAAAGATCCGGCCGTGAGGAAGAGAAGACCCTCCCGGCCGGCTGCGGGTGAGTTAATTCTTATTTTAGGTCTGTGGGAGCCGTCCCCGCGGGAGACCCGCACGAAAATGTCGCGTTTTTTTACATGCTCCATTTTTTTAAAATTCCCTTTTATTGACCATCCGCGGGTATTTATCTACCCGCAGGTGGTCAATGCATTCCTATGGGGTGCGGATCCGCGTGCGGGAGAAGAGTTAAAATCCGTTGCGGATTTTAATTCTTCTTTTGCCCGTGGACATGAGGCCTTAGGGTTTATTAAAACGATTTGTTTTCACGGCCGGCCGATATACACTTCCATCTAAGCAGTACCCACCTTCCCTCCCCCTCACCGGCTCTCTGCCTCTCTCCTCCCCTTCAAATGGTTTGCAATGGGAGTGGGCGGGATGGGGGCCGAGCTAAGCTCCCACCCCGCCCCTTGTCCATAGCCAGCAATGGGATTGGGTGGGACAGATCAGAGCTTAGCTACACCCCTGTTCCACCCCCTCCCTTCGCAAACACCGGACTGAATGAGAGAGGCAGAGAGCCGGTGAGGGGGAGAGAAGGGGGGGAACTGCTTAGATGGAAGCGTATATTGGCCAGCCGTGAAAACCCGACCGATATACGCTCCTGTAAATAAGTCCTAAGAGACACTTAATTTTTCCAGTAACGCAGTTCTGTGGGAAGTGGTAGTTTTTATTGGTACCAGTTTGAGGTACATGTGACTTTTGGTTGCTTTTTCTTACATTTTTGGGAGGCAAAGAAAAGAAAAATAACAGTTGTGGTATGACTTTTTTAACCTATTTTTATGGCGTTCACCATGGGAGATAAATAATAACGAAATATTTTCATTGTCTGACTTGAAGATGTGATCGTTCGATTGCTAGAATAGTACACTGCATTACTTATGTGGTGCATTCTATTAAGCCTATGACAGCAGTGTATTGGACTTTGCAGGAGGCGGGGTCTAATAGACAGAATTACACGGCAAACATGGAGGCCTTTGTCAGGCTTCCTGCTGACATGGGAACCCAATCGGTACTTTGCGATTGGGTTCCCTTCTGTCGATGGGTGACAGAAGGAGCCCCCTTCCCCTGTTATCTGCTTACATGCTGAAGTTGCCATTGATTGTTGCATCTATAGGGTTGAACTGCCAGGACCTGAGGGTTCTCTGCTCCTGGCTGTTAGAGTAGGAACCTGGCTGTCAGTAGTCAGCAAAGCCACCACTTTAAAAATATGAATGTGCAGGTGTAAAGCCCATTAGTGAGGTCAGTAAAAAGGCGTATTGTGATCTCTAACAGGATAATAGGGCATGCAAGCGGGTTGTCCCGAGGTTTAACCCTTTCCAATCCACTGTCTGACCTCTGAAGACATTATGATTTAAGGCTGTACAGCTCCAATGTTGGAAGACGTCCGTCAGGGTTCTCTTACTGTATATTGCCAGCCTCTCTGCTGTCGGAGCCTATCCAACGTGTCACCTCATGCAGTACTGGCTTTAGCCAGCAGATAGCGCCGTTGTATAATGACAGAAAAAGAGTAAGCCCCCTGGGAAAACTAGGATACAAAATGGATTGGAAAGGGTTAAAATACAGTCTGATAACCCTTTGAACATCTTTTTAGATATTGAACTAAACTACATAAGAGATTGTAAATGTATTACATTACTTATCCTGTACTGATCCTGCGTTACATCCTGCATTATACTCCAGAGCTGAACTCACTATTCTGCTGGTAGAATCACTCTGTACACACATCATAATATTACTTATCCTGTACTGATCCCTCCAAAATTTTTTAAACCTTGGCTACAGTGTGGGGTATCATGGGAGGTTTGTGAGCTTAGACCTTGGCCAATTTTAAAACACATCACCGAATCCCAATTTTTTATTCTATATCCACTTAAATTATTGAAAAAGGGCAATGTATCCTCCACAATGAACATGATTTTTCACGGTAAATAAAAATGCCATATTTTTAGCTCCCTTTTTTAATTTTTAATTTCTCATATGGTCACGGCGACATTTTGCTCCTAAATGTTTAATAAACTTTGGAGCGCCCCCAGGAGGTCAAAGGGAACTTAAAAAAGAACACAGTTTAATTTTTTACGGTTACATTAGCATACATATATTCTTATTTCAGTAATGCCAAAAGAGATGGAAGGGGACCTTTAATTGCAATATCTACACAGGTTCGGAATATATTAGCGTTGCGATGATACATAAATACTTTGCCTTGAGGATAAAAAGTTAATTAAGCAGACGCATTCACTGCCTATTACGATATAATAGATGTGCTACAATCGCCCTCGGCTATGCACCCTGCCAAAGACTGAGTATTTCCCTCTCTTTATCAATATGAGATAATTCACCAGTGATTTCGTATTGCTCATTTTTTGATTAAAAATTCAACATGAATAAAATAATATATATACAAAACTAATTAAGCCATCTTTTTTTACCAGCCATGTGGATCTAATGAGAAAAATTAGAGGCGACGCAACCGTTTTACTACTGTAATATTGGAAGCCGTAAAGTTGAAATAGATGTCCGCTTAACAAGGGTTTATTTATAGGTGTAGCTGGCTGTACAACATCGTTATGGCCTAATCAGGATGAAAATGTTACAAACGGTGCCAATGGCGGTCTCCCGGAAATTTTATTTCTGGTCCTACTCAAAAAAAAACCCCAACATATCATCTCGGCTCTGTTCATATCGTTCCTATCGGAGTCATGATCTTTATGACTGATCTGTGTGCCAAGGGTTTCTCTTATGGAAATTAATAGGCTAGCACAGCATTTCTCTACTCCAGTCTTCAAGTACCCCCAACAGGCCTTGTTTTCTGGATTATGTGATTATTGTCAATGCCTTATAAATTACCCGAGATGTTTTTTTCTGTAGGATATCCTGAAAACATGACCTGTTGGGGGTACTTGACTGGAGTTGTGAAACACTATTACTCTATTCTAGCCATCATTGGAAATCTAATGGAGCAGAACCTAAAAATGTCTCATGGCTACGGACGGAACGGGATACGCCCGTGGTTTCATGCTGCGGGAATCCCGCGGGGATCAACATAAACGTCTCCGCTGGCGATCGCGGAAAAACACGCTTTTTACCTTGTTTTTCCATGGTCTTCATTAGAGATGAAGACAAACTACTCGAGTAGTGCCTTATACGAGTACCTGCCCAC
Source organism: Eleutherodactylus coqui (assembly GCF_035609145.1). NCBI lineage: Eukaryota > Metazoa > Chordata > Amphibia > Anura > Eleutherodactylidae > Eleutherodactylus > Eleutherodactylus coqui. Next base: position 46,773,436 of record NC_089842.1, on the reverse strand, counting down.
TCGTCTCTAAAGATTCAGGTGCCGGCGAGGGAGAGCAGTGAGAGTTGCGGGAGTGAGCAGAGAGGAGCAGGGGGAGAGAGTGAGAGAGAGATCCCCCCCCCGTTCTTCCTCGCTCTCCCCCGCCGAATCAGATCTCTCTCTCACTCTCCCCCCCCCCGCTCCTCCCTGCTCACTCCCGCAACTCACCGCTCTCCCCCGCCGGCGCCCGAATCTTTAGAGACGAGCGGGCAGGTACTCGCATAAGGCACTACTCGCTCGAGTAGTTTGCCTTAGCGAGTACACTCGCTCATCTCTAGTCTTCATTAATACTATATTAATGGAGACCTCCTGCCACGGAAAAACACAGTAAAATAGAACATGCCGCATTTTTTTTCCCGCGGTGTAAATCCGCGACAGAATCCCGCATGTGAGGACTGAGCTAGTAGGTTCACTAGAACTTAATCGTTGAGTTATTCTGCTGCGGATTTATGCCGCGGGGAACGCGGCATAATTCCATCCGTGGGTATTAGCCCTCAGTCAATAGTGGAGAAAGTACAAATGATTGCGCAATCTTCTTGCAACAATAATCGGCAACCAGTCATGAAAGTGAATCTGACTTAATTTATTAAATCAACCAGAATATATAAAGCATTTCAAGACAAGCATGCCTCTCCCTCAGAAAAAGTTGGTACTTGGATTCTCGATTCCCAACTGTAAACAGTTAAGCAATATCTGTCAGCCATAGCTGTACCAGCTTTAAATGAGAAAGAGGCATGTTTGTCTTGAAACGCGTTATATATGCTGATTTAATAAACACTTTAATGACTCTCTTTTCCGTTTATTGTTGCAGGAAGATCGTGTTGAGGGCCAGTTCTTTGTACTTTCTCCATATTGCAATGAGCATGCCCATCCATGACCTGGGCCAGCAAAACTTCAGTGAGGTTTTAGTTATAGGTGTAGTTAATTTTGAGGCCTTCAAAACAAGTGCTCCTCAAATTATGGCTCATTTATGGTTCTAACTAGAATAAAAACCCATGTACGTAATTTAGGCTCAGTTCACGTTAGCCACTAGGGTAGGTGCCATGATACTTATAATGAATTTTAATGGATACTTTGGGATCACATTGACTTATGACAGGTCAGCAGGTTTAGGTTTTCTTACAGGAGAGAATAAAGCTTCTGATTACACTGTTCTGGCCATCAACAAAAATGGAAACAAGGGGTACACTTTACAATGATTCAGGAAATGTTACTGCAAACACAATAGGAAATGGTTTAATATGGAAGGTTTGTCTGTTTGCTGATGACACAAAAGTGTGCAATAGGGTTGATACTCCCGGTGGTGTTCTGAACATGGAGAACGATTTAGCTTTACTAGATGAATGGTCAAAACAATGGAAACTGCAGTTTAATGTTTCTAAGTGTAAAAGAAAGCAAGTAGGATGCTCGGCTACATAGAGAGAGGTATGACCAGTAGAAAGAGGGAGATTGTGATCTCAGTGTACAGAGTTCTGGTGAGATCACATCCGGAATACTGTGTTCAGTTCTGGAGACCCCATCTACAGAAAGACATTGATAATATAGAACTAGTCCAAAGACGGGCTACAAAAATGGTGGAAGGTCTTAAGAACAAAACTTATCAGGAAAGACCTAAATAACTTAATTTGTATACTCTATAGGAAAGAAGGAAGAGGGGGGACATGATGGAAATGTTGCACCTCAATCCTGCCTTTGCTGTAGAGTGGCACACTGCCCCCGGCTGGTGTAATGGTCTGGGGATCCATCGCATATGACAGTCGGTCACCCCTAGTAGGGGTACAAGGGACAATGACAGTTCAGCGATATTTTCAGGACATCCTGCAGCCACATGTGTTCCTCTCATGGCGGCTTCCAGCAGGATAATGCTCGGCCGCACACAAGGGGGTAAAAGGAGCCCCCACAACATTGTCATATTTCTGTGGCTGCCCGATCACCAGATTTATAGCCAACAGAGCATGTATGGGATCATCTGGGATGTCAACTTTGATAGGTTAAAAGTATAACTAAGGTTCAGGAGTGAAGAAACTAAACTCTAAAACTAGGCGGCACCATCTGAGAATATTTGGGGGAAGATCAGAAGCAACATCAGAAAAATATTATTTTATTGAAAGAGTATTAGATTCTTGGAAACGGGGTTGGAAAATTAACAAAATCAACAATAAGTGAATTCAAACTGCCTGGGACGAGCATAGAGCTGTTCTAAGAGAAAAATAATACAAGGGCAGACTACAAGAGATGGACCAGGGGGGCTTTTTTTCTTTAAATGTTCTATGTTTCGAGAATGTTATAACCTGCTCTGCTTAGGGAGGCGGAGAAGCTGGTAATGTATATCCATACACCAAGTTAAACCCTACACATCATTAAAGATCAGCAGGCAGAGGATGTGGTACAGCTTAAAATTCTGCTCCAATAATTTAGAATCAGGTTGCAGATTTAGTGTCTCAGGAGGTAAGGATAATATTAAGTTAACTATAGAAGCTTCCCCCAGGATATGTCTTAATATGGAAATCAACATCTCAGCACAATTAAAATCCATGAGGAGCGCAGATACGTTTGTCAATATAAAGGAAACAGATCTGGGGTTTGCAAAGAAGAATAACCGGATGAAGAAGTATAAGACTCCAAACAAGATGAATAAATAAGACGATCGCAGCCGAATGGATTTATTGTTACTTTCATTGATTGGTAGAGCGACGCAACCTCCCGCGGTGCTGTAGGTCTATTTTCAGGATTGTAGAGTGTATGCAGAATTTTATTGACTGTAAGTTACCGACTTAATTACTATTGAACATCAGGACAGACTTAAATGTTGTTTGTTTGCAAAGATGTAGCGGAACTGAGTTGGTCAGTGCACTCCTTCAAGGAACCTAGGGGTCCTCAAAACTATTGGCCAAGATCCTCTTGTGGTCCAGTGAGACTGTCAAAAGCTATCCCATTACCCTGACACGTTTCTTAGCAATATGGGCTTAATGGACTTGTCTCATATGCAGAAGCGTAACTTGAAGCTCCTGGGCCCCAATGCAAAACCTGTAACAGGGCCCCCAACTGTAATGCTTTATTCAAGGTACTGGGATCCCTATATGAAGAAGAGAGGCCTTATGGGCCCCCAAGGCTCCTGGGCCCGGGTGCAACCGCATCCCCTGCATCCTCTATAGTTACGCCCCTGCTCATATGATTCCTGGGCAGAAAAGGCTCACAGAGTAGAGGGGCATAACTTGGATACTATTTTCTATGTCATTTAGATCAGAACTAGTTGGTGGCAATTGAACTTGGCAGCTCTGCTTTTTTGAGGACTTTGGTAAGGAATAACACTTATAAAATAGCCTATCGTGTTGTTTGGTTCCCTGCATATGGTTTGATCCAACATGGTAAGAGAAATTAGCTGCCTTTATAATCAGTGCTGCCTTTTGGTTAGATGGCACACTGTGCTGAATATTTTTTGGTGACCTCTATTATACGAAAAAACTATATGTATCACACTGATACGCAGTCTGCCTGCATTCTGCTTGTGCAGGAAGTAGAAAGATAGCAGCATACACACACCAGAACAGCTTGGGGAATAAATGAGGTACCAGAAGCAAGCTCAGTACATAAAGACAGCATCAGAACCAAGCTCACAACATAAATACAGCTTCAGAACCAAGCTCATAACATAAATATAGCTCCAGAACCAAGCTCAAAACGTAAATACAGCTCCAGAACCAAGCTCAAAACGTAAATACAGCTTCAGAACCAAGCTCAGTATATAAACACAGCACCAGAACCAAGCTCATAACATAAATAGAGCACCAGAACGAAAAAACATAACAGAAATATAGCTTCAGAACCAAACTCATAACATAAATACAACTTCAGAACCAAGCTCAGAATATATACACAGCACCAGAACCAAGCTCAAAATATAAATGCAGCACCAGAACCGAGCTCATAACATAAATACAACTTCAGAACCAAGCTCAGTACATAAACACAGCTTCAGAACCAAGCTCAAAACATAAATAAAGATTCAGAACCAAGCTTATAAAATAAATACAGCTTTACAACCAAGCTCAGTACATAAATACAGCACCAAAACAAGCTCATAACATACACACAGCACCAGAACCAACCTCAGTACATAGATAAAATACAAGATGCAAGCTCATCATGTAAATACAATCCCAGAACCAAAGCTCATAGCATAAATACAGTATCAGATTTAAGTGATTATGTTGCAGGGACATTGAGGGGCTGACAGGGGTACCTTAGAACATCAGAGTGGAGGAGACAAAGCTAGGAAGAGGAGGATTCATATACAACGTTGTAGCTCCACAAGACAGTGTCACACAGCGGAATATTATCCGACTGGGTGGACATAAGGGTGGTGATTGCCCCCAGCCTTCATCCGCCTTGGGCCCTCATGGAAGCTGGCCAGGCTTATGATCAGCTGATTTTGCTGGGACATCGTGTGGCTGGGCACACTTTATTGAATGGGCAAGCATGTAACACATGTCTAGATATAGTTTTACCACAGCTGGAGCTCTGGCTAATTGTACCATGCTTTCCCAAAAATAAGACCTGCCCCCAAAATAAGACCCAGTCAGATTTTTCAGGATTTTCGGGGAGGCTTGAAATATAAGCCCTACCACAAAAATAAGCCATAGTTACATTACATATAAAAAAAGGAATAAATTACCTGGCAGGCTCAGTCCAGGACATTCCTGCTGTTCTCTAGAGCCCCGGCGCCATCCCTGCAGTGCTCGGCTGCCCACACAAGATCATTTTTTGGTCGTGGAGGCGGAATTCATGAATTGGCTAATCCCCGACTCAGCCAATTCATAAATCCTGCCTCCCTGATGTGATGGCTGTGATTGTTTTTTTGAGCACTGCGAAGCCAATCAAAGCTGCGCTAAAAGAAGCAATCACAGCAATCGCTTTGTGGAGGTGGGATTTATGAATCCCATAACCAGGGAGTGATGCTGTGTAGGCGGACAAGGACTGCAGGAACTATGCCAGAGCTCTGGAGAGCATCGCCAGGGATCTGGACCTAGCCCGCTAAGTAAAATAAGACATCCCCAAAAATAAGACCTAGTGCCTCTTTGGGGGTTAAAAATTAATATAAGTTGGTCTTATTTTCGGGGAAACACGATAGAGGGTGCCAAGGTAGGGTAACCATCTATAATATCCATAAACATCGTAAGGCAAATGGATAACCCATAGGCATAACCTGAAACCACTTACCATGCACTATTTACAATATTAGTATCTTATTATGTGGCAGAGGGTTTTTTTTAGGTTAGGCCCCCTCAATTATAAGGGTCCTAGTACAACTGCTACTTCTGCACCCACTAGAGCTACGCCTGTTGGGACATCCACTCAACGTTTTCTCTGACAAACAACCATTTTCTTGGAATCCACATCTCATGTTTTTGCTTTGAAGTTAATCGAATTATATAAGAAAAATAATAATGGGACGATATTTCAAAATGAGAAAAACATCCGAAAATTAATGTGGGAGCAAAGGTGATGAGTATGAGAAATAGTATCGTGTTGTAACTCTCATTTAGAAGCTGATTATCTTCCTCTGTAAATCTCACTGTAGCTCCAGGAGTCATAGAAACCTGTCTGTAATAGGCAGATGGGGACGTATCAGATTCACCCGAGTTGGCCATCTATCTAAAAACACTGCTCCCTATTTCTCAGCACTCATAATTGGAAGTGTCAAGAAATGACAGAGGCTTTATTACAGTGTCTGTTAGCAGAAGTTTGTCCTCAAGGGAAGACCACAGACAGCGTAATGGAAGGGAAGAATGATAGAAATGTTTTTCTTTCTTAGAACTTAGTTAAAGAACAATGCTCCAAACCACAAAGCCTGCTTTATTTTATAAGCTAATTCTTTATAGAGGCGCCAATTGATTATGTAATACCACCATCGCTGACTGAGCAAAGAGGAGCCACACAGCGCTAATACGGAGACGTGAATAGAATCAATTGCTTAATGGGAATTGTATCAAGAAAGGGCATTGATTATGCTACTGGGTTCAAGCTATCTGAACCATGGGCAGCATAAACCCGTATGCCCATTGCCTTCATGTGTGTGCTGTGCTGAAACATTGTGGCGTTTCAGAATAAACACACTTTGAAGGTTGACTCAGAATGGAGCTCTGAGTCATGGAAGTGGGCCATGCCAGCCCGCAACATGCAAAATGACAACTCTGTTGGCTTTAGTATATAAGGTGATAGCAGTCAATCAACATGCGGTGGGTGTGGAGATGCCAGTGTGGCCCTCCTCCGTGACTCAGACACTTCAAAGTGTGTTTATTGTGAAACACCTTAGCAGACAGCATGAACACAATGAAGTGTTTGCCTTTAAGGCAGGGGCATAACTATAGGGGATGCAGGGGATGCGGTTGCACCCGGGCCCAGGAGCCTTGGGGGGCCCATAAGGCCTCTCTTCTCCATATAGGGAGCCCAGAACTATGAATAAAGCATTATAGTTGGGGGCCCCATTCCAGATTTTGCATTGGGGGCCAGGAGCTTCAAGTTATGCCTCTGCTTTAAGAGATATGGCTGCCAACTCATCTTCCCTTGCAGCTGAGGTGCACACTGTCTCGCTGCCCTGTACATGCTGGTTTATGGTGTCTAAACTCACTTTGACATCAGACCGAAAGCCAAGTGTGCTGCACTCTTAATGGACTAGTGCGCCCAAACTAAATGTTACTACCTCAATGGAACATGGCATCTAGCTATATAAGGCATCCTTTCCCCTTTGGAGGGTGCTTGAGTATCAAGGTCCTTCTGGTCTGTCTGCATGAAGTGCGCTTGCGGGTTTGGTCTAACTCCCTGATTTCCTGACATTTGGCTATTCCTGACTTCAATACTGTCTCTGTTTCTGACCCTGGCTCGTTAATCTGACTACATTAATGTCCACTGCCTGCCCTGACTTCTGGCCTGATTTCCTAAACCTGTTCTCCACGACCCGACCTCTGCCTTTGTTCTGAAGTGTACTGCCTGCCCCGATCCAGACTGTTTGACTACGCTTTTGTTCACTCACTCAGGTACCTCACCTAGGCCTTACATAGCATCAGCCACCACAGTCCTTGGACCACTTCCTAAGAAATGGCCTGAGGACCCCACAGCAGAGCCTACATCCAGACTGGTGGAGGTAAGAGGTAAAGACTGGGGTACCTCAGGTGTCGCCTCAGGATTTGGACAAAGCCAAACCAGTGTGACTTAGTGGATCCACACCTGCTGACCCTGACAGAGATTATTTGTACCATGGCCTATGAAATACTGGTGAAAATTATAATAGTAGGTCGTTTCCATTCGATCTTTCAAGCGATTATTCACATGATAGTCTTCGAGTATAAAACCGCTCTTAGGCTGGGATGTTTGTAAAAGCTTTTCATGTCAAGCCTGAGAGATGTGCTGTTTTTTTTAATCAAAAGTTGGATTGGAATAATCAATCAAAAGGAAGAGAGGGAATGCTTCTTAAAGGAGTATTCCCGTACGGTTAATTTGTTTTAATTGATGAACTGTTGTCAGGACAGGTCATCAATAGATGATTGGCAGGGACTCGCCGCTCAGATCACCACCAATCAGCTGATTCTGGTCTCGCTGTTACTATGGTTAGCGGAGGAAGCAGAAAACTCTGACCATAGTGCAGTGGCCTGAGTTGGTTTTCTTGTAGAAGGGGCTACCCAAAAAGCGCAGTTCTGGCGTTACATATTTTTTATTGACAATATTCACCATGCCAATACGAAAAATATTGTTTTTGTTTTGACTTTTTATTATAAATATGGGAAATGGGTTGTTTTGAAACTGGTAGTCTTCATTTTTTAGAACAATTGATTTTTTTCACTTATTTTTAGTCCCTTAAGGGGAATTGAACTTGCAGTCATTTGATCACTTATACAATATACTGTAATACTTCAGTATATTTCTACAGACATTCTATTAATCCCTGCCACAGGTTTCCAGGCACATCTTAATAGGCACTTATAGTTGGCTGCCCTGTGCCCTTTTCAAGGCTCCAGGCTGCCACGACAGCCAAATGGCACCAAGTGACCTCATTGCGAGTGGGGGTGCAATCAGAACCTTCAAATTCCAATTGGGTTATTTAAATGGCACTGTCAAAATTGGTGGCATTTGATTAGGCTGTTACGGCCGAGTGTGAGCAACAGGGCATCAGCTGTCAAAGTCAGATATGTACAGTATGAAGCGAGCCTGTCTTAAACCTGTGCCATACAAGCCCAATGTACGTCTGCCATATATGTACTACTAGCTGATATACCCGGCTTCGCCCGAGTTAATTTGGTACTGGTGTTTATCTGGTGGTCACATGGAAAATCTTATGAAGTCGTGGTTACTTTAGAGATATCGTAGAAAAAAATATGTTCACCATTTTGCATGGTTCTTTGCGTTACCCAGGAAACAACATGTGGAGGTAACCATGCGACGTTTTCTTTATATAAAATGACATCAGGAAGTGAGAGAATTAGATTCCATATGTAAAATTTGGACGCTAATTCATTTGCGCATAGAATTGAATAATCGAGTTGGGACCCATTACCTTTTCCTATTTATGACATAAATCAATGCTCGTGCCAAATTTCATGTTTCTATGACATCAGGAAGTGAGAGAATTAGATTACTACGTAAAATTTGGACGCTAATTCTTTTGCGCTTAGAATTGAATAATCGAGTTGGGACCCTTGAACTTTTCCTATTTATGACATAATCAATGCTCGTTCCACATTTCAAGTTTCTATGACATAGGGAAATGAGAGAATTAGATTCCGTGCGTAAAATTTGGACGCTAATTCTTTTGCGCTAGAATTGAATAATCGAGTTTGGATCCATTAGCTTTTCCTATTTATGACATAAATCAATGCTCGTGCCAAATTTCATGTTTCTATGACATCAGGAAGTGAGAGAATTAGATTACTACGTAAAATTTGGACGCTAATTATTTTGCGCTTAGAATTGAATAATCAAGTTGGGACCCATTAGCTTTTCCTATTTATGACATAATCAATGCTCGTACCAAGTTTCAAATTTCTACGACATCGGGAAGTGAGAGAATTAGATTCCGTACGTAAAATTTGGATGCTAGTTCTTTTGCACTAATAATAAATAATCGAGTTGGGACCTCTTTACTTTTCCTATATTGGACATAATCTATGCTTGTGCCAAATTTCATGTTTCTACGACATTGGGAAGTTGGAGAATTAGTGGCGAGTCAGTCAGTGAATCAGTCAGTCAGTGAATCAGTCAGTCAGTGAGTCAGTGAGGGCTTTCGTCTTTATATATATAGATGAATGTCGCCATGGGATTAAACAAGCATGATCCCCATCTATACACCATAGTGGAAAACCATTAACAAGCAGATATTCTTACGATCACGGTCTCTATATGTATTGCATGGAAAACCATATTGCTTTCTAAATGGCTGCATGTAATACTACTTTTTTCCTGGAGTGGTCGCTGCAGGGTAAATGTATAGCAGAGTCCATCTTTCACCCACAAAATCAGTTCAAAAGGTTGTCTTGGATGACACAACCCTTTTTATACATGAATATACTAAGCCTAATACAAAGGGGTCTCCAGGACTCCCCTTAAAGCAGTTCTGGGAACAAGCTATTCTTGCAAATAATGCCATAGAAAAACTGAAAAGTTAGGTAAATACACAGATGTAAAAATGTTGATTTCTCTCGAAAAGGAGGCTATCGACTTATTGAAGTCCTTTATTAAGAAGGGAAGAGAAGAGTTATGTAGACTGTAGACCTCCTGCGTGATCTTCCTTTCACCGATTTGCCTTATTCCTTCGTTTCTCAAGCCGTACGGGTCTTCCAACAGTCAACTCTCATCTAGGTAATTTTACTGACAAATAGCCAAAAGCAAGTAAGACGTATCTGGGTCTGTGCTGATAAAGTAAATTTGGCAGAGCAGCGCTACAGATGTGCTCACAGTCAGACATACAATGAAAATATTAGATGTATTTGCAAGCAGTGAGAACCAGGCTGTAGGTGTATTCTCCATCAAATGTCAATGCACCGAAACACTCATCCGATGCTCGACTTTTTCTCCTGAATTGACCCCATTATTCTATTTCATGTTGGAACAAAAGCAAGACCGATGTAGTCTCATATCCTATTTTTCTTTACTAGTAAAGGGGGTGTCTGTATAGACAAAACAGCAGGGTGTATGGGCTTTATGGAGGCTGCAATTAATGGGAATTTATGTCTAGAAAAGGTCAATAGACCAATATAGTCCTTAGGAAAATAAGGAAGGTGGAACAATACCTCTGCAGCACCACCTATTGGATGGTAGCATTCCTGCAAATCAATGTCAGACTTTTTATACAGGTCTTAATAAAGATTGGAAATTGAAAACCAAGCCAGAATTCATACACAGACAGCTGTTTCGGGTTTTTTTGCCCCTCATGAGTGTGCAGTAGGATTCTGGCTTGGCTAGTGAGAGGCTAATGATGTGAGTTGGGAGGGATATTGTCTCTCCTTGAGGAAAGCACATAGAAGGTGACTGAGGAGACTTATAAGGCCATGCATGCTCCTTCGGGAAATATATGCCAATAAGAAAGATGGAGCAATACTTCTGCAGCGCCAACTCAGAATTATTAATTCCCTTCATGACAAGTGTCTTTAGTACTTACAGTAGCAGAACAGCTTTTGCTGTTATGACCTGCTGCAAAAGTGATGTACAGCAAGACAACAGCTTCTCATAGCGATCTTGAGGAATCTTAGCCTATTCTTCATGGGCAAATGGTTTCCAGGTCACTAATATTCTTTGGTTTGCAGACTGCAATCACCTTCTTCACATCTCACCACACATTTTCTATAGGGTTTAAGTCAAGCAACAGTGACGGCCACTCCAGAATCTTCTAGAACATCTTTTGAAACCAATTGTTGATGGGCTTGGGATAACTGTCCTATTGGAAGGTGTAATGACGCCCAAGCTCCAGCTTCCTCACAGAAGGCATGAGATTTTTTTCTAGGAATTCCTGATACTTGATTGAATCAATCTTGCCCTCCACACACTGCATATTTCCAGTGCCAGAGTAAGCAAACCAGCATCACTGATCCACCATACCTGATTGTAAGCAGGGGGTTCAATTCAACGTAGGCATCATTCTTCCTCCAGACATACGACTAATCTATAGGCCTGAAAAGTTTCAGTTTTGTTTCATTGCACCGCTATATGGTTTTGAGAGTATTGGAGCCAACTTTTCTTATGTTTTTAAGTCAGCAGAAATTTAAGTTTTGGACTTTGGGCATGAAGATCTTCAGTGTTTAGTATGTGCCTCACTGTGCAAATGGAAACCTCAATACCTATTGCTGTCTTATATTGCTGCAGGTCTTTTGCAGACACTCAAGGGTTTTCGACCATCTGCCTCCTCATGGAATCTGGTGGCAGTCGGTGATAGCTTCCTCTTTCTGCCACGTGCAGGTAAGTGTAGCCAGTGTTCCTCTAACTGTGAACTTGCGAACAGCTTCCAACTGTATCTCTTGAAACATTTAATGTATTTGCTAGCTTTTTGCATTCTTTTCCTTGTTTGTGTATCTTCTCTTAACTTTTTGAACCATTCTCTTGACATAGCCATCTTTTCAACACGCCATCAAACATAGCTCTAGCCAGTCCAGCTATTTGATGCATTTTATCTCAAGCACACCTGATGCAACTAATGAAGCCCTTGAATAGTTGCATCAGGTGTGCTTGAGACAACACAAGATTTGTGCTCATATGAGGCATTCTATTCAGGGGTTTGTAAAGTTCTGAGACTGCAGTAGCCATTAAAAGTGGTATTTTGTGTTAAGTTTGGAGAAACCACTAATTATATTAGTTGTGTTGAACTATTTAAATTATTCTTATTTGATTATTTTTTTGCCAATAGCTGAAGGTTTGTAAATTTGATAAATAAACCTAATTTGTAATGAGGATTGAATCATTTTAATTGCAACTGTAGCTATTCACATAAAAACACAACTTCAAAAAAGTAAATTTTAAATAAAAACCCAGCGTAAATAACATGTCATTTTCGGATGAAACATTCCCTTTAAGTGAGCTTCTTACTGTAGAAATATGCTAATATCTATGACATGTTACAGGCTCAGAAAATCCTGTCTCATTTAAGATATATAAAAAAAAAATCGGATCATTAATTTCTTAGATCTTTAGATGAAAGCTTAAAAATATGGAAGTATGGGCTGGCACATTAAAGTGAACCTTTTACTATGAAGTAAAATGATCTCATTTTACTCAACATCAAAAGCGGGCTAAATAAATATGGAATCTGCTATCTATAAACTTGTTGTAAAATTCGAAAAAAGACTACACATCTATACTTAAAGGTAAACCAGACCTGAAAATGAATAAAAAAGTAAATACAAAATTCTTTAAAATTCTTCAAGTCCGTGAAATAAACTGCACTGAAAAAATTTAGCAAAATGCTTGAGTTCCAGGTCTGCATTAGAAGCGGAGAGGAACTCACAGAGCAAATGTGAGCATAGATTAAGCTATAGCTCTGAGCCACAAACATTATTATTTTCTAAGGTCACATTACTTTCTGGCCGTGTTCTCTCCCTATATTTTTTATGCCAAAAACGAAATCTGCTATTTCTAGTATAAAATGGCAAAATAAATTGTTCAAGCTTTAATGCTTCTCCTTAGACTGTGTCTGGTATTGCAGTTTAACTTTATCTTAAGGCTATGGACACCTAACTTTTTTTCCTCACCTAAATGCGTGTATTTTTGGCTGAGATCATTTTTGCAATGCGCTTTAATTAAATATTTTGTCCCGTTTGTCTTCTTCAGCTTCTACATATCACTGTATACATTAACTGCAGTCAGAGTCTCAGTAGGAGATCCGTAAGTGAGGCTGGACTCACAACTTGGTTTCCCTTTGCTGTCTCCTGCACCTTCTTATCCATTAACTTATGACTTTAGTTTATCTGTGTTGTGGTCTTCAATTGGCTGATAAAAAGTGCAGCAGAGAATCAATAAGGGCTGAGCTTTACATGCGACAGTTGTTGGCCGCATATGCACCCGACAGATGTCCCAAGACTTATCGCTCCTCTGCCATCGATAATTGTTCAGGGAATGGAGGTGGTAAATGTCACCGATCTCATCCGGCTGCCCGCTTTCTGTTCACTGTGCACAGGCAGACTGAAACAAAGCGACTAGTGACTACTGAGTGTTTTCTCGCCTAATACCTTGTTGGGTTTTGTGCTTACAGGGGATAGCTGTAACTGAAAATTGCTTGTTTGACTGATTTTCAGCCAATATGTGTTTAGTGTAAAGCCACTCTTGGCCATCAGTCTAGCACACTGATGGATCTTCTACTGAGATTTAGACTGCAGTTTCTATATACAGTGATAAGTAGAAGCTGCAATAGACAAATGGTGCAAAAATTTCTAATTAAATATCATTGCAAATATGATTGTCAACCCAAAATACTTGCATTTAAAGGAAAAAAAAGACCCCCCCCCCCTCATAGGTGTTCATAACCTTTAAGTGGATGGAGCTGAGATGTAAATACGACTCAGTCTGGGATAAGTAGAAATCAGCCATGTTTTGCTAATCCTCTACATCCCCTGTAAGTACTGCTTAATTTGTGAACTGAAACAAGTTTAGTACCATAAACTATAGAAAGCTTGTTTACCCCCAAGAGATAATCGTGTAGCTTTGTTCCTGTTTAGATTTATATCCACAGGATACTAGATAAGTGTCTGACTAGTGAATTTACAATCTCTGGGACCCCACTGATCATGCAAAAGGGGTCCTGTCTACCTCCGAATGAATCTAACAGTGGCTTCGCATGCACGCTGCATTTCTTTCTATAGAACTGTTGGAGATTGCCAAGTGCAGGGCACAAGGTTCTGCTGGGTACTCCACCTACTGTATGAATAAGTATATGTTATATGTACTGTGGCACTGTCTGTGCGGGGGTGGGGGTTGACGACGACACAGCGGGACACTCAGTCTATTAAAAGTCCCAATAATGTCATTTTCTTGGCTTTTCAGGGGTAACAAGGAGATCCAGTGCAAAAACCTCAGTCACTGGCAGCACATACACTTAGTGCTAAGAAAATAATAAACACTTGCCCATCAAGGCGCTAACTCAACAGTAGTTCCTCACTAACTACTAACACAGTGCCCTAGCGCCACTACACATACCACAGCTGCCCTCTCGGGGAGTAGCTCCAGCTCCCTCTCAAAGCCTTGCCTAGCTCTGGCTTCAGGAAGCAGAACTACTCTGGCATTGAGCTGGCATTGAGCTCTGCTCTCTCAGCAGTAGTAATCTTTATTTGTATAGTAATCTTTATTTGTATAGCGCCAACATATTCCGCAGCGCTTACATAGACAGGGGGGAATACAGAAAGACAAAATACAAACATTACAGAACCACGGTTACTTAGTAATCAGTTGATGGAAACAATAGGGGTGACGGTCCTGCTCCAACGAGCTTACATACTACAAGTAATGGGGTGATACAGAGGGTAAAGGGGCTGGAGATGTGCACAGTATGGCGAGGTGGAGAGTGAGCGATGCTATACACATAGACAATGGTCAGACATTTAGCCGTGTGACTAACGGTGTGACTGCAGGAGCGGTTTGTGATGGCTAGCAGGGATTGCAGTCAGTAGGTCAGGGAGCATGTTATCAGGCGGAGTACAGAGAGGTTTGTTTAGGGAATGCGGTATGCCTCCCTGAAGAGGTGCGTTTTTAGAGCACGCCTGAAGTTCTGCGAGTCCTGGATTGCTCGGGTAGCCTTTGGTAGTGCGTTCCAGAGGACCGGTGCTGCTCTGGAGAAGTCTTGGAGGCGGGAATGAGAAGTTCGAATTAAAGGGGCGCTCAGTCTGGTTTCATTAGCAGAGCGGAGAGCCCGGGCTGGTTGATGGATTGAGATGAGGGAGGCGATATAGGGTGGCGCTGCACTGTGGAGGGCTTTGTGGATGAAGGTAGCGAGTTTGAATTGAATTCTGTATTTAACGGGCAGCCAGTGCAGTGACTGGCACAGGACACAGGCGTCCGAGTAGCGGCTGGACAGGAAGATGAGCCTGGCTGCGGCATTCAGGATGGACTGGAGAGGGTAGAGTCTGGTGCAGGGGAGGCCGATCAGCAACGAGTTGCAATAATCGAGCCGGGAGTGGATGAGGGCGACAATAAGCGTTTTTAACGTCTCCACAGTGAGAAAAGAGCGGATTCTTGCGATGTTCTTGAGGTGCAGCTGACATGTTCGGGCCAGAGATTGGATGTAGGGGGCAAAAGAGAGATCAGAGTCAAATATGACCCCAAGGCAGCGGGCGTGTTGTCTAGGAGTTATGGTGGCGCCACACACTGAGATGGAGATGTCAGGATGAGGTCGGTTAGTGGAGGGTGGAAATACCAGCAGGTCAGTTTTAGAGAGGTTTAGTTTTAGGTAGAGAGAGGACATGGTGTTAGAGACAGCGGACAGACAGTTAGTGATGTTTTGGAGGAAGGGTGCAGAGATGTCACGGGCAGAGGTGTATAGCTGGGTGTCATCAGCGTACAGTAGCTCTGGCTTCCACCTTTCCAGCCTGGCTTTCACCTAGGGACTGCATGTGTCTGGAGATTTTAGCTCCTCCAGACTCACCTGCACAGGTGTCCCTGCTGATTAGCACTCCTTCCAGTACACAGAAGGCCTGTTTACAGCCCCACTGTAGGCCATTCTGAGTACCGTCTTGCCAAAGTACATTGAGAGATGATGCATACCTATTCTACACAGTCCAAGCATAACAGCCCGGTGCTAGCTATACTGGAGTATATTATGGGAAAATTATGAAATAGTGAAAAAAAGCAAGAAAAAAACATTATCACATAAATAAACATTTTCATTACCGCCAAGTTTATTTAATCCTCCTATTAGCGCATGGAAAACAATACTCAGTAGAAAGGCAATGAAAAATTAATCACGGGGACATTGAATTAAAACGGTAGACGGCTACTCTATAAACCCTTAAAGGGAGATTACGTATTCTAGTCAGAGATCTTTGCAAAAGCAATAAGTTCTAAATTGAAAAACATCAGAGCCGGTTGCTCGCAGGCTGTGGAGATCTACCTTGGAGGATTAGAGAACAACATAGAAAATTTCAGCAAAACTTCCAGCAGTGATAGGAAAGCGACCGGTGACTGACAGCGGTGACGGCGGCTTGCAGAGACGAAATCATGACTTCAGCACACTGGCCAGGTATTCCAATAGATTTCATTAAAAAGAGGGATTTTTATGTCATTCAGTAACATTTTATAATAATCTCCTGTCCCAGAAAACGGGCCGATCAGGAATATGTCAAAGCCAGATTTATGTTTTATTCATGGAGGGTTCAGGTCACTTCTCCTAATTACAGGGTTTCACACTTTTTTTTAACATAGAAGCGGCAAGGAAATGAAAATGTAATCTCTGCACTTCAAAGCTACAATTTTCTATGCTTGAATAATTTGTATTCACATAACATGACGTTTCACAGAATGAAGGTTTAATTGAGGTGCACGGCTATTGTAAGGTTACGGACCCGGTATTAGGGATTGATATAGGGTGTCCCAGTGGTATTTTAGCACAAGTTAAAGGGTATAATGCACTGCTGAGGATGAAACGTGACTTTGTTCAGTAGAAGTGACTAAAGTTTTTACTGCTGTTCATCAAAAAAGTTTCAACCTGAAACTTGGCTCTGCATATACCTCTGGTCACCAGGGACAAGCACTGTATATACCTCTGGTCACCAGGGACAGGCACTATATATACCTCTGGTCACCAGGGACAGGCACTGTATACCACTGGTCACCAGGGACAGGCACTGTATACCACTGGTCACCAGGGACAAGCACTGTATATACCTCTGGTCACCAGGGACAGGCACTGTATACCACTGGTCACCAGGTAAAGGCACTGTATACCACTGGTCACCAGGGACAAGCACTGTATATACCTCTGGTCACCAGGTACAGGCACTGTATGCCACTGGTCACCAGCTACAGGCACTGTATACCACTGGTCACCAGGGACAGGCACTGTATACCACTGGTCACCAGGGACAAGCACCGTATGTACCACTGGTCACCAGGGACAGGCACTGTATATACCTCTGGTCACCAGGGACAGGCACTGTATATACAATTTATCACCAGGGACAGGCATTGTATACCTCGAGTCACCACGGACATGCACCGTATGTACCACTGGTCACCAGGGACAGGCACCGTATGTACCACTGGTCACCAGGGACAGGCACTGTATATACCTCTGGTCCCCAGGGACAGGTACTGTATACCACTGGTCCCCAGGGACAGGCACTGTATATACCTCCGGTCACCAGGGACAGGTACTGTACAAACCTCTGGTCACCAGGGACAAGCACTGTATATAGAAATTATCACCAGGGACAGGAACTGCATATATTTTTGGTCACCAGGGACGAGCAGTGTGTATACAATTAGTTACAAATGGTAACCAGTGGTATAAAGAGGGCACTGTATATACCACTAGTTACCAGAGACAAGCACTGTATATACCACTGGTTACCAGAGACAGACAGCGTATATACTTCTGGTCACCAGGAACAAGCGCTGTGTATTCTACAAATCACCAGGAACAGACATTGTATATACCTCTAGTCACCAGAGACAATCACTGTGTATACAACTAATCACCAGCAGAGACGTAACCCCAATGTGAAATCTGTAACAGAGACCCCATCTAGTAATGCTTTATTCATAGTGCTGGGCTCTCTATATGAAGAAGAGAGGCCTTATGGGCCCCCTAAGGCTCCTGGGCCCGGGTGCAACCGCATCCCCTGCATCCCCTATAGTTACGCTCCCGATCACCAGGGACGGATATTGTTAATACATCTGATTTCCAGTGACAAGTACCATGTATACAACAAATCAGCAGGGGCAGGCATGGTATATACCTCTGATCCCCAAGGACAAGCACAGTGTATACAACAAATCACCAGGGACAGGCACTGTGTATACCTCTGGCCACCAGGAAAATACATGAATATGTAAAGTCATGCATCTGAGTAATAATAATCTGCACCATATGTATAAGAAGGAGTAAAACGTGAAGAGTCATTTTTAGCAAGGGCGTATGTATCATAGAGGCTAACCATGCAACTGCTATGGGGCCCTTGGAGAGAGGAGGCCACAGCTCTGATTGTACCATCCCTTTCGCTACTTAGTAGCAGACTCCGTAGACTCAACTGCGCATGTGCCGCTCTCGGAAGTCCCAGCGCATGCATGAGTTTCATCGCCATGTTGGAGGATATCTCCACATCACCGTAGCAAAGAGGGGTGGCATTGGGAGAAGGACGCAGGCAGCAGAGATGGTCTGTCCAGCCCAAAAGAGGTAGTCCAGCCCTCCCGCCAGACTACTTGCTGGGGATTTGCATGCAGCGCCAGAAATGTGAATATCTTTGTCAAGGCATGATTCCACTAGGATATCTAATAAAATAACTTTGGAAATGTTCCTTACTTTGTTGTTTTATTGATGTAGGTGGTTTTATAGCCACTGAACTGCTGCCAGGCTCCCTTTGATCAGCGGCATCTAAGACCAGTTGGATAACATCACGCATTAAAAGAGTTATGGACTTGCAGAACAGGATATAATATTATTGCTATACACTAACATCAATAAATATATAGAATGGGGATCCAATTGGTTTAGCAATTAGGGCAACTGTCTTTTCTTCTTAGGTACATGTAATTGAGATATACCTCAGGGGTTGGGAATATATTGGGCATCTAATGGGTGGACAGTCATGCCTGTTGATTCACGACTCATGCCTTTGCACAGACAGCCTTGAGGGGGACGGAAGACAATTAGTCATGTAGACCATTAAAATGTATTTCTCACATTTTTATACATGAAACTTCCAACAAGTAATTAGAGAGAAGCGAATGTCTTACATGAACAGTTTTATACCCGCCGTGCCCGTGAGATACCTGACAGATTTATTGGGCTATTAAAAATACAACTTTTCACTACAACATTTGGAAGTTCGCAGTGATGTAATGGAATGGAAATTTTTTATTGATCTAAAACTGAAAGCTGAGCAGAAGGTTAAAAGAAGTTGCCCATTTATTAAATAAAAATAATAAAAAGTCCTCTTCACGCTATATTTTCAGTTCTATCGGGACTATATTTCATCGTTAATATTATATAGTGTCAACTTTGTCGTGTAATTCTCTGGAGCGGTATCATTTATGCATTGTGATCGCTGAGTTAAAGGCGTTGTCCAAGTTATTTACTTTCTTTAACCCTTTCCAATCCAATTTTGGATTCAGGGTTTCCTAGGGGGTTTTCTCTTTTTGCCACTATACAATGGTGCCATCTGCTGGCTAGAGCTAGTACTGCAGTATGAGACATGCTGGAGAGGCCCCCGACAACAGAGCAGCCGATAATATACAGTAAGAATACCCTGCCGGATGTATTCTGACATCAGAGCTGTACAGCCTTCAATCAGAATGTCTAAAAAAGTCAGACAGTGGATTGAAAAGGGTTAATTCCTGCTCCCGTAGCCAGCGTCCGAGCACCAAGGTCTGTGATTGGCTGCAGCAGCCTGTAAATACAGACTCGGCAGAAGGGATGAAGCTGCGGCGATATATAGGGGTAGCCTGGAGAGGTGACTGTGCAATCTTTTATTATTTCTGGCCATGGGGAGCAGGGATTAGTGTAAAAATAATAGCACAACTACTTTAATGTTGGGATCCTCAAACTTTATGGGCTTCTCTGGGATTCCTTTTCTTAAAGGGATTGCCCCGTGAAAAAATATTGTTTCTAGTTGAATTTAACCCGTAAACATATTTGTATTTATACTTAGGGCACATGGGTGTATTTTTTATGGATGTAATACAAACAGCATGAACCCCCATTGATTTACATTGTAATATTCATATGAGCATTATTTTCATGCACCGACCAGTTATGTGAAAAAAGAAATTTGCAGCATGTCCTATTTAGGTCTGTCAGAAACGCTATCTTTTCTCCTTAGGGAGAGCACCTAGACGGTGAGTGAGGAGACTTATAAGGCCATTCATGCTCCTCTGGGTAATATGTAAATAAGAAAGATGGAACAATACCTCCACAGTGCCACCTATTGGAAGGCTTTGCTTTCAATTCCCGGTCATTGTTACAAGGCTTGTATAAAGAGTCTAACACTGATTTGAAGAAATGCTGCCTTCCAATAGGTGGCACTGTGGAGGTATTGGTCCATCTTCCTTATTTGCATATTACCCAGAGGAGCATGAATGGCCTTTTAAGTTTCCTCATTCCCTCACTTATCGTCTAGGTGCTCAACCTAAGGAGAAAAGATAGCATTTCTGACCCACATCACAGGCCTCTCTCTAGCAAACCCAGGAACCTACTGCACACTGATGAGAGGCAAACACCACAAAACAGCTGTCTGTGCATGGGTTCTGGCTTTGCTTTCAATTCCTGGTCATGGTTACAAGGCTTGTATAAAGAGTCTAACACTGATTTGAAGGAATGCTGCCTTCCAATAGGTTGCACTGTGGAGGTATTGTTCCATCTTCCTTATTTGTATTTTGGTCTGTATCACAGACCAGAATCTCTGATTAGGGCTATATTCACATGGACGAGCGTAATATTGCACTTGCTAACATGCGATTTTCATGGTGATGCAAAGCGATCCTCATGCACGCTTTTCACGCACATGAAAGGATCGCAGGTGATTCCCATTGACTTCAATGGGAAACATTGTATCAGACCTGCATGCACATCGTACAGCATACGAAGGCCATGCAACGTCTTTTAAAGTACCATTGAAAACAATGGAGGATGCATTCCAAAGGAACGCCCAAAGATAGAACGAGCTGCGATTCTTTTTATTGCAGCGATCTTACAAGGAAAAAAAATCGCTAGTGGGGATGAATACATTCAGAAGGAATGGATTCATATTCGTGAGAGTTTGTGTGCGTCGAATCGCAGAAAACTCACACGAGAATATCGTTCGTGTGAATGCGCCCTAAAGTATGCGATTGCGTAGAAATGCAGAAAACACGCATTTCTGTGTGTAATTACTGCGCTTCAATGCATGTTGCCAGGAGACAGTGGGTAGAACGGCATATGCACCAGAAACGCACTAAATACACACATACACACAGTGTAAGGCTGGATTTAGACAAATGTATATCGGCTCGGTTTTCACGCCGAGCCGATATCATCGTCCTCATCTGCAGGGGGGGGAGGATGGAAGAGCCAGGAGCAGGAACTGAGCTCCCGCCCCCTCTCTGCCTCCTCTCCACCCCTCTGCACTATTTGCAGTGAAAGGAGGCGGGACAGGGGCGGGGCTAAGTGTCGAGAATTAGCCCTGCCCCTTCCCACCTCTCCCTATTGAAAATAGTGCAGAGGGGTGGAGATGAGGCAGAGTGGGGGCGGGAGCTCAGAGCACTGCTCCTGGCTCTTCCAACCTCCCCCCCCTGCAGAGAGAGATGACGTATATAGACTGGGCGTGAAAACCGAGCCGATATACGTTCATGTGAATCCAGCCCAAGGCTGTATTTTCTTTTGATTTATTGGACTGAAAAATAAACACAGGTCACGCCTGTACTTGGACTTTAAAACGTGTCTCTGTCTGTGACTGCCATACACCCCGAAAACCCGCACTCTACCGAGCTGTCTTCCTACACCTTATAAAAAATGTTTCTATCCCCAGATATTCCAGGACTAATGTTAGAATAGCGCCACCTGCTTCTATTGAAATGCTTTCCTATGTCCAGTCCACTTTAGCAAATATTCCAAGCTGGTCACATCTACTCAGTCTTGCCTCTCTGCTGTAACGCTACTTCATTCTCTTATAACTGAGCAGTGGGAAAAAAATTTTCTGGTCAAATGGATCAAGATTTCCATTGCACCATATTAATGGGAGGGTCAGAATTTGACACAAGCAGCATAAATCGATGAACCGTCAGCTGGTCAGAGTGTGGCAGCACTTCCAACTAATTTGCGGAGATTAAAAGAAGCTTCCTGTCCACATGGGCCAATATTCCTGCAAAACAATTTCAACACTAATTGAAATATAAGCCACAGACGTTTATAGGTGGTGTTTTATGTACAACTTGGCCCTTTTACGGAGCCCCAAAATGGCCTTGTGCATGGGGATTCTTGATTTCTGGCAGTGATAATGAGTTTTAATATCAGCAGAATGGTTTGCTGAGTGACAATAGGGTTTGTAGGGTAATTGTCTACAATCTTTCCATAATTCCAGTATGAAGAGCAAGATACTATTAGTGTTCCACTGAAGGGTCATAAATGAATATGAGACGTCCCCATCATTTAGAAGCTGCTTTGTGTAAGGTGCGGACAGTTTTAGAAAGCCACAGACTAATTTGCTCAGTCATTCTAGGGTAATTGAGTTACACATTATCTGCCCCATTACAGAGAATTATGTCACCACAATCAATGTGCACGCGGTATCTCAGCTCTAACATTATTATAAGGTGAGAGGAATAACTACTCATTCCCCAATTATGAAAAGTTAAACTGACGTTAAGTTAGCACTCCGTGAAGGTACTTATGGAAGTGCACAAATAATTCTGCAGAACTTTTTCGGTAACCCATTATATCAGCAGGGAAAAATAAGGTAAATTGTTAAAGGGGTTGTCCGAGTTAAAAAACAATTAAACAGCTGCCCATGCTATATAATAACAAAAGAAAGGATACTCACCTCTCTTCCTCCCATGGAAAAGAGTATATGCGACTCTCCTGGTCTCTGCCAACAGCGGAACTCAGGTGATCGTTGCAACCAATCACAGGCCGCAATGTCACTGTTCTACACCCCTGCCATCATTGCATCCAGCATGTGAGCTCTGATCCCTTTTCTAACAAAAAGGGATGTCCAAAGCGCACAGCGCTTTCAGAGTATGTCCACACGTAGCAGAAATGCTGCGGATTTTCCGTGACGGAATTGGATCTGGAAAATCTGCATTTACTATGCAAACAGTGTGGATGGAGTTTTAAGAAAAAGTTATCTACACTTTTTGAAAAAAAATTGCAGCGCAAATTGAATTGTGGTGTAAATTTTAAATATGCGGCATGTCAATTTATGCAGCAGATTTTCACTGATGATTGGCTTTAAAGAGGTTGCGAAATCTGTTTCAAATATGCATGTAAATATCACCTCCATCCAATCCTGTCAAGGTAACCAGCCAACAGATTCAGAGACAGAGAATGGCTGGCTGATGCATAAAATGGGTTTTAAGAGTTGCTAGATGTTAGAGATAAGACAACTAAGGGTGGCAAAAATGTAGGTGGGACCTAGGCTCTCTTCTTCTTCTGCCCCTAATTGAACCTTTCAGTAAATGAGAGCACCCACCCCGATAAAGGCAACTCTGGAATCTCAATAAATTTCCTATACATCCTTAGGTGGAATATTGGGAAGAGGGAATATTTGAGAACATGGCAGGAAAAAACAAAACAAATAGTAGACTGGAAGCCGAGGTCAGAACCAGGAGGGCAGTGCAGTGCCAGAGGGAGAAGACTATATTAGTAGACAATAAACTAGTTAAGGTCAAATTTCGAGACAGACTGAAGCCGGTATGAGTGAGAGGAGCAGAAAGTTGTAGTCCGAAGGCTGAAGTACAAAAAGTTACACACTTCGGGCTTATTTAGATGACCGTATATCGGCTCGGTTTTCACGCCGAGCCAATATACGGTGTCCTTGTCTGCAGGGGGGAGGATGGAAGAGCCGGGAGCAGGAACTGAGCTCCCGCCCCTTGCCACTATTTGCAATAGGAGGGGGTAAGATGGGGGCAGGGCTAAGTCCTGGAACTTAGCTCCACCCTTGTCCCGCCCCTCCCATTGCAAATAGTGATGAGGGGCGTGGAAGGGGCGGGAGCTCAGTTCCTGCTCCTGGCTCTTTCTCCCCCCCCCCTGCAGACAAGGACACCGTATATTGGCTCGGCGTGAAAACCGAGCCGATATGTGGACGTCTAAATAAGCCCTTCAAGTCACACAGAGAAACCCTAAAGCAAAAATACCAAACAATACAGCAAGACCAATAGTCAAATCTATTACCGGCATCCTCTGCAAGGAGGAGCCGCAATAAGTATAGAGGGGTAGCAGAGTGTTATGATTATTTTGTGGTTATTTACGCTTTATTAATTACACAGAAATCATCATGTAGTAATGAAACCGAACAGAGTAATATAACGATCCCATGGTTTATAAGAATGTGATTTTTTTATGCCACCTAGTAGTCAGTAGGGAAAGAGACAGGAAAAATGCTGTTTTGCATGATTAATTCACTGATTGGCAGGTCAGGTCATTTGTCCCTAGCAAAGGAAACTGGAAGAGAAGAGTTAGCCCAGGTTCTGAGTATGCTGCGTCACAGAGAGTGAGCTACCATGGAGAGCAACATGACTGAGGCAGACGGAAGCCACTACTGGAGAAGTATTGCTGAGTGCTGTCAGAAGAACCAGACGAGTAGTAAAGGGCATTGTGTGGCTGCATGAGGCAAGGGACAGCTCAGCAACTGTGAGTGCTGTTTGTCACTGCCTGAACTGCCCCTGCATCCAGAAAGCTATCACTACTGAACTGAGTGTGGACCCTGCTGCTCTGCCAGAACATGGAGTAGTGCATGGACAGTGTTGAAATGGAACCAGGAAAGTTTGTTAGAAATCCTATGTCTCAGAGACATAAGTGATGACGATCCCTAATAAAAAACCAATCCTGTGCACATAAGTAAACAGCGTCAGATAGTAAGCAGGCCTGCTAGATAGAAACAGAGACAAATCACGCTATACAATTAGATATGAGTACATTTGTTGGCTATTATGCCTTGCTAGAGATAAGACAGAGCTTTGCTGGAACTTTGTGCCAAAAACGCATCTGTTTTCCTTCTGCGGACAAAGTCCTTGGACTATCTCTTAAATACAGACTATGTGCGGTATACAGCCACCTCTGAGTTAGTTCTAGCAGAAACGTAATAGAGCTCACTGTACAGAGAATGGGCACACTAAGTCTTGTAATAGTTAGCTAGTGATAGTCAGGACTGTGGGATGAAATGTTAAAGTTACTAAACATTTACCCGCTGTTTATTATCCTTGCATAAGTATATTTGCCTGCCATTATCAGTTCTAATAAGAATCAATTTGTTCTTATGTCCGGTGTCTGCCTCGTATCCTGAACTCTGTGTCATCCCACCATCTGTGGTGTGACATAGATGGTACACTGTCTGTGTATGGATTCTGGCTTGGTTTTCAATTCCCGATCATTGCTCTATAGCCCTGTATAAAAGGTTGGGCATTGATTTGAAGGAATGTTGCCATCCAATAGGTGGCGCTGCAGAGGTATTGTTCGGTCTTCCTTATTTGCATATTACCCAGAGGAGCATGAATGGCCTTGTAGGTCTCCTCACTCACCTTCTTGGTGCTCTCCCTAAGGAGAGATGTTACCCCCCCCCCCCCAATCCCACCGTCTGCAACATAAGTACCCTAAGCAAACCACTGATAGGCTGACTGAGATGATAGACAGCTCTGCCAGCTCTATCACAGAAGGGGGAAATACTTCTCCCTCAGCATCCAGTGCCATGGAAATTCCTCACTATGTGGACATTCCCTGTAAGTGTTCAATTACCAATGCTTTTTTTTTAACTTTCTTGACTCGTGTTCTGTATACAATCATTTCTTCAACTAACATAATATCCATCTTGTCTCAGCATCCTTATTTCACAGTAACAAGACACTATTATATACTGCAAATTGATCCCACATTCTGCCTCGGGGTCTCCTTTGAGTATCGTGCCTTTTATTTCGACGCTGCTGCCTGCAAGCATCTCATTTACAGAATCTTTGACTTGAGGAATTTGCCTTTTTTGAGTTTGAATTAAAAAAAAACAAACTTTCAACAAAATATTTTAAAAAATCTACATTTTTTGCTTCCAAAGCCCCCATGAAACTCATTTAGTCAGTAGTCTCTGTGGTCCATTAAAAGGCATTTTATTTCTGTTCTACCCCTAGGCAGTAGTTTATTTGAGTTGTGTTGTAGAGTTGCCGGTGGTTACTTTGTGAATTCCTATCTCCGATACAGTTGCTTTGCTTCAATCCGCCAAAAAAACCCAAAACTTCCTTGCATCACAAGTGCGACGAGCCTCTTATGTATTGTTAAGTCTGGATGTGTCGTACTCCTTAAACAAAGAAGTGATCTGTGTGAAGAAGAAGCTTGAGCAAGTAGAAATAAAAAAAAAATAAAAAAAATAGAAAAACAGTTGCAGCTCACCAGCGGGGGTGGGTCACATCAGGACATCCACATCACACGCAAAATAATAAAATAGAGGATACAAGTAAATCAAAATCAAAATGTGTTTTTCCTTCCTGGCATCTCCCTGTCAGGGCAGCGTGACGTCCTCCGGGTTCTTTTAGATTTACTCTGACAAGCAGGTTCTGAAGCGGTTTCCAAGGCCTGGGCCATCACAGATGGAGGTTTAAGAAGAATATTAAATTTAATTGTTTGTTTTCCTCTTGAGTCGTAAGAAAAAGGTTTTACTATGTGGCCAACATAAGGAAGCTGACTGTCAATAATGTTGGCTTAAAGGGGTCAAAATTGACTTCTATTACTTATCCAAAAGTTTGATTGGTGGGTGTCTCATCACTGAGAACCCCATCGATCTCGAGAACAGGGGTCCCATTTTCCCCTCTTCTAATCATTATTGAATAGAGTGATGGTCGTGCATACGTGTTGCTGTTCTGTTCATTCTCAATAGGACTATTGGAGATAGCCAAGACCTTGGTTATTTCTGTCAGCCCCATTGAAGTAAATGGTGTGGAGTGGCGCCGAACATAGAATAATAGAATGGTAGAGTTGAAAGGGACCTCCAGGGTCATCGGGTCCAACCCCCTGCTCAGTGCAGGATCACTAAATCATCCCAGACAGATATTTGTCCAGCCTTTGTTTGAACATCTCCATTGAAGGAGAACTTACCACCTCCTGTGGCAACCTGTTCCACTCATTGATCACCCTCACTGTTGGAAAGGTTTTTCTAATATCTAATTTGTGTCTCCTCCCTTTCAGTTTCATCCCATTGCTTCTAGTCTTTCCTTGTACAAGTGAGAATAGGGCTGATCCCTCTGCACTGTGACAGCCCTTCAGATATTTGTAGACAGCTATTAAGTCTCCTCTCAGCCTTCTTTTTTGCAAGCTAAACATTCCCAGATCCTTTAACTGTTCCTCATAGGACATGATTTGCAGATCGCTCACCATCTTGGTACTCTTCTCTGAACTTGCTCCAGTTTGTCTCTGTCTTTTTTAAAGTGGGGCGCCCAGAACTTGAAACAGTATTCCAGATGAGGTCTGACTAAGGAAGAGTAGAGGGGGAGAATTACCTCACGTAATGTGCTACTGCTTCTGCATTTGATTTCCACAGCACTGCAGCTGGGTGCAGGGAGCCCACAGTGAGGAGAAGGGGTCATGGAACCCCCGCTTTTGGGATCGGTGGGGGTCTCAGTGATGAGATACCCATCAGATTTTTATTATCCTATGGATAAGTGATATAAGGTGATTTTGATTCAACTCCATTAACTTGAAACTCTTAGACCCCAATGCATAACCTGTAATGGCCCCCACCTACCATGTGATATTTAAAATACTGATACATAGCTCTCAACTTTCAAAGACCATAAAGAAGGATGAATCCTGCGGCAAATTTTTTAACATTAAGTCATGTCTCTAACCTCGCCCAATCCTATCCTGTCCACTTTGTATCTCTACACACTAATTTTGCCCATGTTTGCTTAACACACAGTAATAGTGCCCTACTTTGCTTAACACACAACAGCGGTGCTCCTTCAGTGCCTCACACAGTAATAGTGCTTCTTTTTGCCCCACACTTTCCTAGTACCCTTTTTATGTGACACACAGTTCCCCAAGCAGTAAAGATACCCCTTAGTACCCTCACACAGTAAGGATGCCCCTTATTGCTCTCTAAACAGTAAGGATACCACTTCGTGCTCCTACATAGTAATGATGCCCCCTTAGTGCTCCCACACACAGTATTAGTGCCCCAGTAGTTCCCACTCACACAGAAGTCATAGCCCCAGAAGTGCTCCCACACACAGTAGTAATGCCCTTGACCTTTACACACTTGTGATCACCCTACTATTGTCCCTCACTATAAAGATGCCCTCTTAATGCCCACACACAGAAAATGTGCCCATAGTGATTTTCCGTTACCTATAGTTACCTCTGCTATACAGAGAGTCTTGCTTTAGTCTCTTTACCTGCTTCGTGTCCTCTTCTTCTCTACTCAGGACTATTCCAACTGCATATGCAGGATGGTGAAAGTTGGATCAGGCAACATTCAAGGAGATACATGTGCCACTAAACTGAGCGTGACGTACTCACACTGGGTAACGATGGAGAAGTTGTGACAAGGAAGGACAGAACCCGCAACATACAGCAGATCACCTGGGATAGCGGTTGGAGATCAAGACTGTCCTGAATGTGAAAAGGATGGGAGAGACACTATGGCCTTGTATGATTTCTAACTCTGCACTTCCTATAGATACGTCTCTACTTGAGAATTACAATAGCCATCCCAGTCTGGTATCAGATTAGTTCCAGTTTAAAATGGTTGTACGATTTGGACAACCTTGTATCAGATTGCACATGGCCTGGTTATGGGGCAGAAAGGAGACAATTAACCCTTTGCATATATTTTTTTTATAAATGCCCCTCTACTCTTCCAGGGCGGAGACCTGTACTAGAGTTTTGCTCTTGGCTTCAGACACTGGAGGGCGTTCCTTCTCTACTCGCCAAATGTTCTCTGCACAAAAAGGGGGCTGCAAGACACAAATCCCTTGAATGCAATTTTATCTGATTTACAAAATGCGGCATACATACAGCTTCTATCTGCAGTACACTAATGGTAGAAAGCCTGATGTACTGATGTTCTCCTGGATAGATTTAACAGACCTTGACCACAAGAATATGCACTTTTTGCCTTTTTCTTGTGGTTACAGTTTCTTCCAAAGAATGTGTATACGTCTCCCCAGGGGGCAATTAGTACAAACTTACTTATACAGAGTCAGTAGTTTTACAATGCTGCCTCTTAACCCAATTCAAAGTCTGTGTGTCCCAGACAGAAGCAATGCAGTGTATGCACAACCACATGCTTTTCTAACTGATGACTCAATAGAAACCTGTATTACACTAAAGCCTTTCATAACTGTTTGCATCAAAGCATCAGATGCAGTTCTATCTGTTATTAGCATATGCCAGAATTAGCGGTTGAGGTGGCAGAAGCTCCTGGGCAATGTTTGTTTGGCACCCACCATCACGAGAAAAAATATATATATATATATTGTACTGATAGGCCATATTCTGCTTGTGCAGAAAGAAGCAAGATAACTGTATGCCCAAATCTGAATAGTTCAGTGAATAACTACTGTACCAAAACTAAGCTCAGTACATAAATACAGTGCTAGAACCTAGCTCATTACATAAATACAGCCCCATAACCAAGTGCATAGCATAAATACAACAGCAGATCCAAAGTCATTACATAAAAAATGGTACCAGACTCAAGCTCACAACATAAATACAGCACCAGAACCAAGGTCATTACATAAATACAGTACCAGACTCAAGCTCACAACATAAATACAGCACCAGAACCAAGTACGTAGCATAAATACAGCACCAGAATCAAGGTCTTTACATAAATACAGTACCAGATGCAAGCTCATAGCAAATGCATCACCAGAACCAAGCTCATAATGCAAATACAGTACCAAAAACAAGCTTATAACATAAATACAGTACTGAAACCAAGCTCAGTATATAGCACTAGAATATATGGCACTAGAAAAATTCACATAACATAAGTACAGCTCCAGAACCAAGCTCATAGTATAAATACAATATTAGGACCAAATTCATAGCATAAATACAGCAACAGAACTAAGCGATTGTGTTGCAGGGACCGATGGGTTAACGGTGACTCTGAATATCAGAAGGGAGAAGACAGGGCCACTAGGATGATCCATATAGCTCTATAAAATGCCGTTGCATGGGGTAAAAAGATCATCTTGCCAAGCAGACCTAAGGAGAGAGGTGGAGGTGCGATTGCCCCCAACCTACATCTGCATGGTGGCCAAACACACATAGCTATGGCCGGCTATGCTCCTCGGCCATAATGCAAAATCTGTACAAGGGTTCCCCAACTATGGACAATCCCTAAAATAAGGAAGAATGAGAGGCATTTAAAGAGACCAGGATGGATCAACACAGAACTTGCACACATTTTAAAAATGAAGCAAAAAATGTTGATCAAATGGAAAGAGTGTGGAATATCTAAAGAAGAATATAATGCGGTCCGCAAAAACTGTCGGGCAAGTGTCAGAAAAGATAAAGCTAAGGCTATAGTCAGACGGGCGTTTTTAGCCGCGATTTGCGCATGCGCATGCGTCCGGCGATTTTATAAAACCATTGCTTTGCAATGGTATCGGACACATGAGCGCTTTTTATGCGCTCGTCCGATAAATTATAGAACAAAAAATCGCAGATCGCACCTATCTGCGATCTGCGATTCCTGTTCTCTTCTCTATATGCGCTCAATGGGGCCGGCGGCAGCAGCGCCGACCCCATTGAGAACATATAGAAGACAAATCATTCTTCACTGCCACAGCTGTAACAGCTGTGACAGAGAAGAACGATGTTTGCCCATTGAATTCAATGGAGCCGGCAATACAGCCGCTCCATTGAAAGCAATGGGCTGCCGCCGTGCGCGGGGTTAATTGTCGGGAAGGGCTTAAATATATAAGCCCTTCCCTGCAATTCATCCTAAAATGTGTTAAAATAAAAAAAAATTGTATACTCACCTTTCCGCTGCAGCCGGAGTCCAGCCGCGGCCGCTGTCAGTTCTCCTGAACTGCTTCTCGGCACTATCAGCCGGCGGGGCTTTAAAATCCCCGCCTGCTGAATGATCTGCCTCTGATTGGTCACAGCCCTGACCAATCAGAGGCAAGTTTCACTCACACACCCATTCATGAATGGGTGAGTGACTGCTGCCTCTCAGCACTGAGCCAATCAGGGGCAGGTCTGACTCACATCCATTCATGAATTCATGAATGGGTGTGAGTGAGACATGCCTCTGATTGGCTCAGCGCTGAGCCAATCAGGGGGCAGGTCTGACTCACACCCCCTTCACACCCACTGCAGGACGGCCACGCGGAGCTCCGGCTGCCGGGATAAGGTGAGTACATATATATTTTTTATTTTTACACATTTTAGGATGAATTGCAGGGAAGGGCTTATATATTTAAGCCCTTCCCGACAATTCATCCCGGGCTCGCCCGCAGCGCATTGCTTTCAATGGAGACGGCTGTATTGCCGTCTCCATTGAATGCAATGCGCTGGACAGCTCCGGCCCGTTTCTAATGAAACGCGGCTAGGAGCAGATTTTCGGGCGATTTGCGGGCGACTTGCGCGCACCGGTCACGCGATTTGCGGATGCGCATCCGTCATGCGATCCGCAAATCGCGCGAAAAACCGCCCGTCTGACTAAGGCCTCATAATGAATTGAGGCTTGCCACAGAGGCCAAAAGCAATAAAAAAGGATTTTGGGGGTATGTCAAAAGAAAAGTCAAAGATGCTATTGGATGTTTACAAGTTGAAAATGGTGAATTTGTTAAGAATGATGTTGAGAAGGCCAAACTTTTAAATTCCTATTTAGTATCTGTTTTCTCTCAGAAAGTAGATGGAACATCAACTCATCTTCCCTGTTCTATTGGGGGAATAAAAGAATGCAGGCTATCTATAAGCAGAGAGATGGTGAGGAAGCACATAGCTTACTTAAATGAATTCAAGTCTCAAGGTCCAGATGAATTACATCCTAGGATACTAAAGGAAGCAGTGGAAGTAATTGCTGAAGCACTCGCCATAATCTTTGAAAATTCCTGGGGAAAAGGAAAAAGCCCAGAAGATTGGAAAACGGCAAATGTTGTCCCTATCTTCAAAAAATGGAAGAAGGTGGATCCAGGAAACTACAGGCCTGTGAGCCTGACTTCTATACCAAGAAAGATCTTTAAACAAATTATTAAACAGCATGTATGCAAGTACTTGGATAAAAATGGAGCAATGAACCAGAGCCAGCATGGGTTTGTAACAAACAAGTTATGCCAGACGAATCTAATTTCCTTCTATGACAGAATCACCGACTGGGTCGATCAGGTAAATGCGGTGGATATAGTATATCTTGACTTTAGTAAAGCATTTGCCAAAGTATCTCATACTATAATTATTGAAAAAAATGACCAAATATGGGATTGACAAGGCAACTGTTAGGTGGATTCACACCTGGCTGAGTGATCGTACTCAAAGAGTGGTCATAAATGGCTGCACATCCAAGTGGAAGAATGTATCAAGTGGGGTACCACAAGGCTCTGTCCTAGGCCCAGTGTTGTTCAACATTTTTATAAATGATCTGGAGGAGGGAATTGATGGGAAACTGATCACATTTGTCGACGACACAAAGCCAGGAGGGCTTTTTAGGCATTTTATTCCTCTAGTAGGACAGTTTTAACACTTATGACATGTACAGGTAAAACCTATAATAGAAACTAAAAAAATCTGACTAAACCTCCATACCCATATATTTTATGAAAGTAGACACTTTGCACATTGTGAAAATGTAATTCAACAGTTTACACACCTTCATGCAATTTTGAGTCAAACTCTAATTTTTCTGAAAAAAATGCCAAAAAATTTGAATGTATTTCAGTGGCTAAAAGTGCGTTCCAAGCAGCAAACTAAATGCTACATACCTCCTAAAATGGGAGGAGTACATACCTCATACACATCACTTAGGCTCATACACACATTTTCATAAATCATCAGAACAGTAAAAGCCAAATAAATTTGGTTTGAAGCTGCAAATCCTAAAAAGTAACAGCCTAGCTATAAACTATAGGGATTACATACTTTGAAAGCATATCTAAACCTCATACACTTCCTGAAAGCAGATAACCTGCTAATTACAGTTACATTGACTGGGTGCTGACAGCTATGTGTACCTTCATGTAACTTTGTGACAAGTAGAAATTATCTTCCTAAAAAAATACATTAAAACATGCATTTGCACCTAAAATCCACATCCAAGCAAACCAATGTAAAATAATAGATCAAAGTTTGCAAAATTCATATATATACCACCGTCAACACGAGTTTGTGCTCTGAACAATCCTGCAATAGAGGACATGCAAGATTTGGCTGTAATCCACAAGTGTGTTAAAAATATGTACAGTATACTGCACATCACACAGCTACGAGGCTACAAGGCAACAGCACTCACCACACTGTATATAAAAACACTATTTAATAATTTAGACATACAACCACCTTCAGGCAACTTTGCATCAAACAGTGATTATAAGCTAAAATTGAATGAAAACTGGAATTTGCAACTAAAGTGCAAACTTAAGAGGACCTCTCATACAAATAAGATGTACCCTGCAAAAAACTGAGAGATGTGAGGAGTCATACAAAGCACACGTCTACATTCATGTACAAGTGTTAAAGAAGCACCAAAACTGTAGGGACGCACCAACCCGAATTCTTGCATACAAAATAAATTGAGGATCATATAGTAAGGTTTTCCATTCACTTAAACAAACTTTAACCCTATAAATCCCTAAACCTAATGTAACGCATTTGCTAAGGCTGCTTTCAGATGGACGTAGGGTGGGTGCCCTTTTGCTTCTATGCTATGGACCAAACATCCAACTCTTGTGCTACATCAGAAGTGGAGTGAATAATGGTATGTTCATGTGGAACAGAAATGCTGCGGAATTTCTGCAGTGTAAGATTCCATTGCACATTCTGCAGCATTTTCGCATCCAAAGTCCAAATCTCAGCACCCGGCGGCCTCTGGAGAGCGCCAAGCCACTGGTCAGGTGATATGGAAGTTGCATCATCTGACCAGCGTTTCATGCTCGCTAGAGGCTGCCAGGTTTTTGCTGACAGTGCAGGCATTGCAAGTAAAGGGGAACGCAGTATCTGTTGAAATCAGCTGCAGATATGCAACAGTGGTGAAATTTTCCGCTGTGGAAATTCCACAGCATTTCCACCCCATGTGAACATACCCTACCTAACCCTGATTCTCATCAACCATTGGAGGTTCGGGTGTTGTGCCAGTAATATAGGTGCAAAAAAACTGTCTAAAGAAAAGCCAAATACAGATTTTTTTTTAGACCCAGTTTTGCTTAGAAGTATAAGGGTATCACATCATAGAGTAAATCTGCAGGAGAACTCAGGTGCGGATGGCAATGAATAAACTCTGCTATGAAAATTCATTTAACATTGACTATTTTTTCCACGGTGGATTTTTTTAAGCTGTAGGTAATTGGGGTTTGTTTGGAAGGGTGTCGTGTCTCCTTAAGGAGAGCACCCAAAATATGTGTGGCGACACCAAGGGGGTGAGTGGGTAGGGGGATGACATATTCTGTCCCCAAGGAGAGCACACAAAAGGAGTGTGAGGACACTTAAAAGGTGAGTGAGGAGACTTATAAGGCCATGCAAGTTCCTCTGGGTAATTTATGCAAATAAGAATAATGGAATTACTACCTCTGCAGCACCACCTATTTGTTAAAAACACCATTGACTTACATTGAACTGTACATTGGTGCGGATTTTAGTCTGGCATTCCACAGCCAAACCTCTGCAGCAATTCTACGACATGTGATCTCACACTAATTAGGAAATTCATTTACACAGAGTTTTGGATCTACATAGATTAACCATTACATATACGGCGCCTGGTCCCGGGCTTAAAGCCTAGCTGTATGTAAAATTATGGCGGGGATTTAAGCCTCCTGTCTCTGCAATCAATCAGAGGCAGGACGGGTTGTCAGCTGTTAGTAACAGCTGACAACTCAGAGGAGAAGGCAGGAGGGGGTTTTAACCCTTTCTGTCTTCTTCTTCCCCGAGTACACAGCGCTCAATGAGCACTGTGTACTGAAAAGTGGAAGCAGAAGTGTAGCTTCCACTATGGGAGCCCAGGGGTCATGTGACCGCCGGGATTCCCTGCTACAGCACAGTTACAGGGTCCCAGAAGACCCCGATCACCTCTGCCAGTGACTAATGTTACTACAGGGGATGTTTTTCCCTGTAACTGGAGCTCCTATGGATGCCCCAGCCACAGTGAAAAAATGTTTTTTTTTAAAAAAAACATGTGAATGTCCCCCAGGAGGTCTTATTTGACATCATGGGGGACATAGATAGTAAAAAACATAATTATATACATCTGTAAATACAAATTACCGAATACAACAATATATACATAAGAAAGAAAATAACCCAAAGCCGACACCAAGCAAAACCGCCGCCGTATGCACCCTGTAAACCAAAACCATACATACTATATATCAAAAGGTCCGAAACAAAATGAGGAACCCATTCCTATACTTTATTTTAGCGTAAATATACTAATTAAAAAAAACTGTAAATGTTACAAAAATCTTTTTTTTACGTTTTTACTCCCAATAAAACTAAAAACGGGAAAAAAAGTCAGTGAAAAGGATATTAAAAAAAATAGTCCTCTATGTCACGGAAAAAAAAAAGTAGCAAAAATAATTTTGGTAGCTAAAGGAAAAAAAATAGGGCAGTACAACTACCACATGGGTAAAATCCCTAAAAGGTGTCTGGTCCTTAAGGTACAAAATAGACTGGTCCTTAAGGGGTTAAAAATACAAAATAGGTGTTCCAGGCTGTATATTCGCTACAAAATAATTTGAACGAATAGACCTTGTGCGTGTGCAGTCATATTTTACTATATCCTTTTAACCTTGAGGTTTTGTACAGCCGGTTCACTCTGGTTTTACTTGCATAAATAAATTCATCATTTGTTAGTCCCTTTGTATCCTTCGTCAACTACTTTGTCAGATTTAGAGGTCAACTGTGTGGAGAGTCGACTGTGAGAACTTCTGTCCCTTCTCTTGTGAAGTGAATGTAATCAAATAAAAGCAGGCTTTTTAAAAGTATGTTCTATTTACTTCACAGCATTGATCAAGGTTTTGTACAACACTGAACACATTTTTAAGTCAGGACTGAAACATTGACTTTAGAGAGGGAAAGTAAACTGTGGCCTTGAGGCTTTTTGTGGGGAGGTTGTTAGTTTGTAGTCTATTTCATAACCATCTATATATCTGTACTTCCGTCCGTCCGTCCATCCATTCATCCATCCATCCACTTCTTCACCATTCTTTATAATCAGTCCACCCGAGGTGTGCCTACATCTTCAGCACTTCCAATAGTTACTCCTGAGCCTCTCGTTTGGACCTCACTATTACACTATGTTGACAAAAGTATTGGTACACACATAGAAGTTAATGAAATTCAATATTTTTCACATTTTCCAATACGGTATTGGTCCACCTTTGCAAACCCTTCTAGGCATGCTTCATGCTTTTCAAATTTCCATAGATGTGTGGAGGGATTTGCCTCCATTCCCTGAGGAAAGCTTCAGACAGAGCTGCTGGGGATGATGAGCGTATTGGGCGTGCAGTGATACAATGCTCTAATGTTTGTTCCAAAGATGCTCGATGGGATTGAGAACCAGACTTTGAGCTGGCCAATGAGGTTTTCAACCTTTCTGCTCCTCAAACCAAGCCTCAACATGATGTGCTGTATGACATGGTGGTTGATCATTTTGGTAGAGACATGGAGCTGTACCTAAGTATTACCACAGGGTAGGTTATGCCCTATTGTCTGTAATGTCTCTGTACCCATTGGTGCTGAGGGTGGACCTTACTATAACCAATAGCCGTAGTCCTTCTCAGCAGAAACACCCCCACAGCATAACAGAACCTCATATAAACTTCACTATTGGGACAATGAAGTTGCTAAGAAACCGCTGTCCAGGTAACCACCACATCCAAGTGGGGCCATCTATTCTGAAGATGATATACCGTGATTTAGCTGTCTACAAAACGTGCTTACACTCATTTACAATCCAAGAACGACGCTCCAAGCACCATCGCAGGCACCTCTCTGCATTCACTTCTGTGATGTTGGGCTTGTATGCAGCCTTTTGTCCATGGTAACCCTTTGCATGCTGTTGCCTACGGATGGCTCTGGTGTTAATGGATGTTCCAATGGCCTGTGAGATCTCCTAAAGGAGTGTTTTGGCTGATGATGAGTGTGATGCCTTCACAGCTTGTACAAGACTTTGTTGTCCTGTTAGTTTATGAGGTCTCCGTGAACGTGGCTGCACTCCACACACAACAGATGTTTTCCGTTTCCGAAATGCATTGCCAACAGTGGACTTCAGAAGGTCCGAAAACAATGTGATGTCCCGTACTGATTGGTTGCTCAGGTGACATCAACCACCATACCCTGTTGGACGCCTGTCAACCACCTGGCATTCTGAAGGTTTCTATACTGGGATATGCCTGTGTGATACTCTCCTTTATACCTAATGCTCACACATCAAATCAGCATACCCAATTATTTTGTCAACATAGTGTACATTATTCAACTGCATTCTGAGAAATTCTTCAATACTGGGAGATGGTATAATGGGAGATGATAGAATGCTTCTGCGGCACCATCTATTGGAAGGTAGCTTTAAAGGGTATGCCAAGATTCACCCCTTTAAAAGTGTAGGCGTGAAGGTGCCAACAGAGCTGTGACTTCTGGGTTGCACAGTTGGGCTCAAGGTGATGTCAGCATGGCAGCCCTGGACCATGTGATGTGCCAGGCAGTACATGCGCGGTGTCATTCTGCGCAGAACACCGAGGAAGTAACATCTCTCTCTTGTGCCAGCGCTAATAAGCTGGTTGGGTTGTCTATTAGCCCAGTCAGCCTATCTTTCTCTATGTAAAAGTTTTTAAACTAGCCCTTTGGTACAAGGGTTGCCAATTATAGATCTAGTGTACTATCCAACGTGCTGTGCCAGTGTATCCTGGGGCCTTAGAGCTCAGAGATTCTGTGTCCAGCATACCAGTCACAGTCAGCTTCGCACTTTAGCTTTAGTTTTCATGACATAGCATTTAGTGTTAGTTGTTGCCAGTGTTGCCAGGCTGATTCTCGGTCTTACTCCCACAGTGGGATCACCCTTTTCAGAGTGGGTGCTCCGCTTAAGGGACCAGTCTGGTTTGGATGGTTCTGATAAACTAGTTAGCATATTTCTATGACCTCGCTGCATTCAGTTATACTACTGTTAGTCTGTCTGGGAAAATCCGAATCACCTGCCACCGATTTAACTCTTTAGATCAGGAACTTGTCACCTCCGGTTGTGCCAACTAGTTGTAGCAGATGTGACAGCGGAACTAACTGCCCTGAGTCCCACTTTTAGCCCCTGTGGCAAACAACTGACCTTACTAAAAGGAAGCTGAAGTGAACCTGATATTTGCACTGCAGCAGTCGCTGTAGAAGAAATGTAGTATTACAGAATTACTATTGACATGAATGGCCATCCTGTAACAACAGGACAGCAGAAGGTCCGCTGCTTGGGATCCCTGATGATTAGCTGAGTTCCCGGCCCCTCTGTCAGTACAATCAAGCGGAACATTCGTAAAGGGGTTGGAGCTGGAAGCATAATAAAAAGACTTTGCTCCCACTGAAATCAATGTGAGCAATGTCACCTATTACAATGCGGAGCTGGAAGTATAGTAGAAGGCATCACTCCCATTGATTTCAATGGAAGCAAAGCCTTTATTTTACACTTCCAGCTCCAATCCAAATGCAGACATCCGGTACTGACAGCTGGCAACAGGATCAGCTGATCGGCAGAGATCCCAAGCGGCAGACCCCCGACGATCAACTCTTGATGACCTATGCCCAGAAATCCCCTTTAAATTGTGGGGGCCCTACAGTTACACCTCTAATCCCGCATGACAAATAAATGGCTGTAGAGCATGAATGCTTCTATTGGTATATGTTTTTTTAACCCTAAAGATGACTAAAGACTAATATTGACCATAATCAGTGTTATTATCCATCTAAGGTGCAGTCATTGTAACTGTGTATTACTGACTATACTGCGTCTATGGTAAATATAAGAAGTGATAAGGGGCAGCGGTGCGGATCGGCTTGCACAGGTATAGTAATGGTGTCTACATGACAAGCTGACATGTAGGGATAATGAAACATGGGACTGGGAGAAAGAGCTGAATTTAGACTTTAATTTTCTATGCCAGGGAAAGTGATGTCTCCTCGGTTACTAGAGGTGGATGAAATGTGCTAGAAAAATACTGATTCTCCTCTATTGTGCAGACCTGGTGTCCGGCAGGAATGGAGCTTAATTTTTCAGCAGTATCACAGGAGCTGCACATAATGGATATGGGGAATTACTATAGTGTACAGAAGGTGTGCAGGCGCCACTGGCTAAAGTCAAGAAAATGCAAGATCCTACTCCTTACAAGAGAAAAACAAGATTCTTCACGATTGAGATCCATGATTTGGGTGGCTCCAAATCTGCAAATATTCTTTTTATATATAGTGCTATATATGCGCATTAAAATATTGCTCCTTTCACGTATTTTTCAGCAAAAAAATAAGTAAAAATGAAATCTTGTCATTTGTATAGCGCTAACTTATTTTGCAGCGCTTTCAGGTTATTTATTTATTACCCTCCACCAAGCTTGGTAGTCATTTTAATGACCTCAGAAAGGATAGAAGGCAAAGTAAACCTTGAGCCGGCTACCTGAACCATCTGGGGGTTGAACTTGCAACCTTCAGGTCGTGAGCAAGAGCTTAGGACTGCATTTCTGCTGCCTTAAAGGGGTTGTCCCGCGAAACAAAGTGGGTCTATACACTTCTGTATGGCCATATTAATGCACTTTGTAATGTACATTGTGCATTAATTATGAGCCATACAGAAGTTATCAGAAATTTTTCACTTACCTGTTCCGTTGCTAGCGTCCTCGTTTCCATGGAGCCGTCTAATTTTCAGCGTCTAATCGCCAGATTAGACGCGCTTGCGCAGTCCGGGTCTTCTTCTTTTCTGAATGGGGCCGCTCGTGCCGGAGAGCGGCTCCTTGTAGCTCCGCCCCGTCACGTGCCGATTCCAGCCAATCAGGAGGCTGGGATCGGCAATGGACCGCACAGAAGCCCTGCGGTCCACCGAGGGAGAAGATCCCGGCGGCCATCTTCAGCAGGTAAGTAAGAAGTCACCGGAGCGTGGGGATTCAGGTAAGCACTGTCCGGTGTTCTTGTTTAACCCCTGCATCGGGGTTGTCTCGCGCCGAACAAGGGGGCTGTTGAAAAAAAAACAAAAAACGTTTCGGCGCGGGACAACCCCTTTAACACTCTGCTCTCATGTAAAAACAAATGTTGTTTCTTGGAACCTGTCAAGAAGCAGGATAGTTGCTGCTGACTAGTGTTGCTCGTTATGATCGGCTGGGTGATAAAGTGTGTGTGTTTCAGTAAATGATGTCACTATTACCTTTCACTGTTGGGGACCTAGGTTCAAATCTTACTAAGGACAACATCGGCATGAACTTTGAAAAACTCCACCCAGATGTTACCCTTGGTCAGATTTGAACCTAGAACTCCAGCATTGCTAACAACTGAGCCACAATACTTTTTTCTCTGTAGCAGGAGAAGAATAAGAACAAGGAGAAACACAATGAGAATATACAAAATCCATGCAGATATTGTCCTTGGTCAGACCTTAACCTAGGAACCAACTACTATAAGCCAATTGTGCTAATGACTGATCTGCCATGCTTGTTCCTTCTTGTCGTTCTTCCTCTTTCTTCTTGCTTCTCCTCCTATTCCACCAGAGGAGAAAAAGAAGGAAGGGAA
The DNA here is from genome assembly GCF_035609145.1 of Eleutherodactylus coqui. Classification (NCBI taxonomy): domain Eukaryota; kingdom Metazoa; phylum Chordata; class Amphibia; order Anura; family Eleutherodactylidae; genus Eleutherodactylus; species Eleutherodactylus coqui. Next base: position 46,732,644 of record NC_089842.1, on the reverse strand, counting down.
GCGGAAAGAGAAAAACAAGAAGGAAATGAAGGAAAAAATGAACAGCAGGAGGAGAATAAGAAGAAAATCTTATTGTCTTTCTTCTCCTTTTCATTCTCCTAATCCTCTGGAGAAGGAAAAAGCAGGAGAAGGAAGTAGGAAGAAGCTTGGTGGCTCAGTGGCTAGCACTGTTGTTTTGCATCACTGGGATTCTAAGTTCACGTCTGACTTTGGAAAACATCTGCATGGAGTTTTTATTTTCTCCTTGTGTTTATTTTTCTTTTTCTGCTCCATCTTCTTCTCCTCTGGAGAATGAAAAATGAAGTAGGAAGAAAAATTGTGGTGGCTCAGTTGCTAGCGCTATTGCCCTGCAGCCTTGAAGTCTAAGGTTCAAATCTGATAAAGGGCAACATCTTGATGGAGGTTTTATGTTCTCTTTGTGTGTATTGTTCTCCTCCTCTGAAATTGAAAGGAGAACTGTGGTGGCTGAGTTGTTAGCACTGCTGCTTTGCAGTGTTGTAGTTCTAGATACAAATCTGTCCAAGAAATTATTATGAATGGAAGTTTTCAAAGTTCATGCAGATGTTGCCTTTGTTGTGATTTGAATCCAAGACCCCAACACTGCAAGGTAACAATGCTAACAACTGTGCCACATTCTATGAAGACGAATAACCACCACCACGTTATTGCACCCTACTTTTTTTCAGAATGGTGACTTCCCAGCCAGACTAGACACTATCCTACCAAAAGTCATTGGAAACCCAAGTAAGAATCAAAGCTAGTATTTATTTTTATATGTTATACTTAGTGGGGCCTCATTTGACCCTGATGACATTGGATACTCTCCATGACATACTTTCTACTATGTCTTATACACTTCAGCTGGTATTTCCCTCCATTCATCCTGCAAGGAAGATGCATCGAACTGCCTACAATAGTACAATGAGCATCATCATTGGACAGTTAAGCAATGGAAGAATGTTCTATCGATTGACAAATCACGCTACTCCATCTACAAACCAGATGGATATACCTGGGTGTGAAGGATACCTGAAGAATGCCTGTTGGGCCAACAGTTTAGTACGGCGGAGGTTCCATTCTGGTCTGGGGATGGTTATGTGGCATGGTCTCGATCCGTTGGTTGAAGTGACAAGAACCATAAACACGGAGGTGGACCTGGACATTCTAGACAATAATGTGCTGCTGACAATTTGCTAATACTCTGGGAATAGTCAGCCATACTTCCAACAAGACAACGCGCCTTGTCACAAATCCAACGCTGTTTTACATTGGTTTGGGGATATGGCTGTTCTACAATTGGACTGGCTGCACGGAGTCACAACCTGAACCCTACCAAACATCTTTTTGATGAACTGGAACATCGGGTCAGGAAATATGAACAATGTTCATCTTCTTTGAGAGAACTCACTAGATGTTTTCAGGATGAATTGAGGGAAATACCAACTAAAGTGTATCAGACATTAGTAAAAGTATGTCACGAAGAGTATCTGATATCATTTAGGCCAATGGAGCCCCACTAAGTATTAACGTATGGAAATAAATACTACTTTTGATTCTTGCTCAGGTGTCCAATTACTTTTGGTAAGATAGTATAAGGTATATCCATATAATAAACCATCTAGCTTATTATTAGATAGATGCATTTTCTGCCTGAGATGACATCTAGTCACATTGACAAGCTGGCCAGTATCCTTCCCAAGCCTGAACTTCTTAATGACCCTATGGGGCCGCATCATCAGTCATTTGACAGATTGTTGCTGTTGCCAGCACCCTGGTGCTGCATAAGCAAGTATGCCCAACTCACATGGCTCAGAGGGCCTCTAGTCCAAGAGTCAGTCATCAGGCTACTGAAATAAAAGGCCCCCAGGACAGAAACAGTCCGAAGCAATTACCAGGCAGCAGGCCATTTTTTTGTCCACCTTGTTACGTATGGTATCACCTTATGCAGGACGTGCCGTGAATACCACTTTTGGGATCCACACCATTCAGATGAACTGGAGTTGAGCATAAATACCCCATGAACATAAATGTAGTCTTATTACTGTATGTTCAGCTGAGCTTAATGTGATTTGCAGAAGAATAGTGGCATAAACACAGCTTTTTTTCCAACATAATATTTGCACAAGACATTCTTATGTTAATTAGCACAAATATGTAACACCCCAATATACTCACTATGTGTATGGTCGGAGGCCTAGTCCTTGTCACGGTGTTGCCGAGTGGTAACACAAAGGGGGAATTGTTGTAGGGATATCTATATTCCCACACACCGTCATTCTATACAGTGGAGTAATAAACACAGTGACTTGTGTATCATATCTCGGGTCCTCAGGAAGGGTTGAGACCTGGTAAAACGTTACTTGAATAAACCTGAAATAACAGGCATTTACAGGTATCATTCACTTGCATAAAGTTACAGGCAGAAGCTCAGAGGTTGGGAGGAAACACATTAACAATACGGCCCTATAGTCCATTATCTATATGTCACCTGTCCTGGAAATTGGATGTACTCTGGAGGAGGTAAAAGGTAGGGGTCACTCCACATACACTCTGGCAGACAATTACTGAAGAAAAGGCTTAGCCTAGATGCACCCCGCACAGCATCCGCGTGGGTGTCACAATCACATACCTCTGTGTGGTGATCCACATACCTCTGTGTGGTGACGGACACACGGGAAAAATGATGCCTGTAGTGTGAACGGGCATATGGTATGGTGGGTTACTCTATACAGAATTATTCGGGGTTGCTCTCATTTTGGGGGGATTTGGTAACTCACTCGTTCTCCCATGCATTTCACATGCGGTAGAGATGCCTTTCCTTCTCCTCTATATTATACACAAGGAAACCAGAGGTGTCTGCCTGTGCCCCTGTGGTTTCCCCAGCGGCTCGAGGAAGAGGGAAGATCCTCAGCTCCAACATGAGGAGCCTCTCCTTCTTCTCCATTTTCAAAGCAAGGAAGCTAAAGGTGCTTCCCTGCATCACTGTGGGTTTTCCAACAGCATGGGTAGATGGATGATCATTAACAACCTTTCCTGCTCTCAGACACTCACATTTATAACCTCACTTGTACCACATGACACAGTAGGATAGATATATTCAGCAGCAGAGATGACAGCAATAATTTTATGGCAGTTAACCCTTCAGACGCCGCAGCTGTGCAACATACATACTGAAATTTGACATGACAGTTTTGCACAGTGCATGTTACGGCATACTACCCTTGATATGCCAGCCCGGGTGCCCTAGATCTCACCCACAACCACTGTCCCTGCCTGCTTGCTTTCACTCCTGGCTAACCCCAGGCGGGCAACTGGGCGGCCGTCCCTACTAGGAACCAAAAAGGTACGGTGGCGTACCTGGATGGAAAGGGTAGAATACCGACAGAAAAGGCAGATGTAATTAACCAACATGAACAATACTAAGCAGAACTGAGGCAGATGGAAAAACCTGGCGGACAATAGCAAAGTATAGCAGACAAGATGACAGAGCCAGGAGACCAACAAAGGCAGAATAGCTAGCACACTGAGGGAAACCAATAACTGGCAGTGATTGGAAGTCTCTGCCCAACCTTTAAACAAAAACCTCCGCCCAGGGGCGGAGAGAGGGAGACAGCTAACTCCTAACAGAACATAATAAAAGGGAGCTCTTGCACGGCAGCTGCACTCACAGGTGCGCGCGCGCACAGCACCGTGTGCCACCAGCACCACACCGCCCACGCCGGCCAGGCACCAGCGCCCCTGGCAGCTGGACAACAAGCCAGGGGGACGTGCCTCAACCGCGGGACCCCGCACACCGCCGCCCCGGGAGGACCAGCAACTGCCGCATGGTAACGGTGCATCCACATAAGACAGAACATGTTTGACATTTATTGAGGGGACCAGGATGTTGTTCTGTGACACTACAGTTCCCCCCTACTTAAAAATAAGCCGACCCCGGGGACGTGCCATCTTAATTGTATTACTTCCCTATCACTGGAAAAGATTCTGTGCAGTCGCGAAGTGTGCAAGGTGAAACCTGTAAACATAATTCCATCCTCTGGTTACCTATGTATAAGGCTTAATCCACCCCCTGTGTACTAGTGACTAAAGAAAGTGCCATTTTCATTTAACACTTTGGGCTTATGACAACATGTAAAAAAAGTGACTTGCAAGTACTTTGTGAAAAACCTACCAGGGTGGACAGAATCCAAAACCACAGGTATTGCTATTGAGCTTCATACATAACTCTTTGCTCCAAAGACTAGTGAAAAATGAGATCAGTGGAATTACCATCACTGTCTCTTTAAGAGAATGAAACACTCTGTGTGACCTACAGCAAAAATTAGAAGAGGTGACTGGCAGACAAACAACACAGGCAGTACTCTGGAAAAAGAGGAAAAAAAATAATCAGAACAGTCAGTAGCTTCAGTCTCTACCGCTGTCTGTGACTGAAAAGGTAATAGTAGGCCCCGCCCACAAAACAGGCTAATGACGGGCTGCAAACACAAAAGAGTGGACTAAGGGGTACACAAGAGACCTCCAATCATACACATTGAACTACGGTATAATTCCATACATGCAGTCTCATACACAGGGTGGCTGTACTTGAATTTGCATGGAATTAGCATTAAATTGACTATTATACTAAACATTATTTAAGCAAAAATATGCAATGACTTTAAGCATTAAAAATTGACTTTAAGTAAGAAAAATGACCGTTAGAGAGAGAGCATAATCACGTAGACTTTTTCAAACTGTATACTCCTTTACTTTACTCCACCAGCACATATACTTGAACATTATTAAACGTTGTGTAACTTTATGAAACTTTTCAGCATGAGAGAAAAAAAGATATACTTTGCAGTCTCTGGTACATTAGAGTCTTTTGCAATAAACATGAAAAACAAGAAAAATATAAAAAAAATTGAGCAGTGTCTCTTACATAAAGAGTTCTTATTAGAAGATAAATCTGGTCTTGGGCTTCCTGTTCATTTGGGAAACATAAATCTTGCCAGTCTCAGACTCTGTAGACCAGCCTGATGGAGACGGTAAACTCTCCCAAGAGGAGATCCCCATAGATGCCTCTGATGACAGGCTATGGGGATTGCGGTGCCGTCTCTGCACTTCCTTAGGCGGTGTGACTGGCCTGTCTGGCAAGTCCGGTTCCTTAATTCCTGGAGGCCCAGTCAATGGTGGTTCAGTTCCTTCAAGGGGAGCAGGTTCTCTCTGGCACTGAAATGCACTTTTACCCCCGGGTCCTCAAAATCCCATATCAAGAAATGCAACAGTGGGGGTATCAGTGCACGAGTGAGCTGGTTGTCCTTGTAGACCACTATCCACGAGAGCGGCAGCTCTTCCCTCCCTTGTGGCCACAGCAGCAGCACTTGCCTGGGTCTTTGCAGATCCTGCAATGGGATGGCCGGCAACAACATGGCCTCCTCCACAGGCTTAGGTGACCACCGTGGTCTACATGGCTGTAGAGTCCTCGGAGGAATTAATCTTTTTTTTTTAGGTAGCAGTCTGGTTGTGATGTCTTTTAGAAGTTGCAGGAGGTCTGGCTTGTCACCCCAATAGCAGCGGTGTTCAGGTGATGGGCAACCCACCGGCACCCCACGGATCAGAAGGCTGCTTGCATCTGTAGCAGAAGACATGTTTCTCACTCTCTGGCCAATTGTGCTTTTTGCCCAGGAGTCTGCAACCGCAGTTAGCTCCTCCCACTTCTGGCACCAGCAAGTCCATGAAGCAGCGGTAGTCTCGCCCCCCCTACTTTGCGCCAAGCCAGGGCATTGTCATTTTGGTGCCAAGCAACTTTGGTTGGAGTTACTTGGTGGGAGTGAGTCACAGAGGAGAGCATTAAGATATAACGGGTGCCATTTTGGGTGGCCCCACTGAAATTTGTATGGTAATCCATTAGCTTAGTTAGGCACATCAGGTCAGATCCTGTTCATGGGACGCCAAAATTTTTATGGGTACTGTAACACCCCAATACACTCACTGTGCATATAACCGGAGACCTAGTCCTTGTCACGGAGTTGCCGAGTGGTAACACAAGGGGGGAATTGTAGTAGAGATATATATCATGTCGTGAAACCATCGTTCCCACACACCAGAGGAGGTAAAAGGTAGGTGCCACTCCACATACACTCTGGCAGACAATTATTGAAGAAAACTTGGCTTAGCCTAGATGCACCCTGCACAACATCCACATTGGTGTCACAATTACGTACCTCTGTGTGGTGATCCTAATGGCGGACGGCCACACAGGAAAAATGATGCCTGTAGTGTGAACGGGTACCTGTTATGAGGGGTTGCTCTGTACAGAATTATTCGGGGGTTGCTCTCACTCTGGGGGAATTTAGTGACTCGCTCGTTCTCCCATGCATTTCACATGCAGTAGGGATGTCTCTCCTTCTCCTCTATATTAGACACAAGGAAACCAGAGCTGTCTCCCTGTGCCTCTGCGGTTTCTCCAGCAGACTGAGGAAGAGGGAAGATCCTCAGCTCCTCCATAGGGAGCCTCTCCTTCTTCTCCATTTTCAAAGCAAGGAACCTAAAGGTGCTTCCCTGCATCACTGTGGGTCCTCCAACAGCATGGGTAGATGGAAGATCATCAACCACCACTCCCGCTCTCAGACACTCACATTTATAACCTCACTCGTACCACATGACACAGTAGAAAAGATACACTCAGCAGCAGAGCTGACAGGCAATGATTTTAGAGGAGTTAACCCTTCAGATGCCACGGCTGTGCAACACACATACAGAAAATGACATGACAGCTTTGCACAGTGCATCTACATGAGACAATACATGTACAACAATTATGGAGGGGTCCAGGATGTTATTCTGAGGCACTAAAAATACTGGAAACAATAATTTGTCAGTCAGACCGACATCCTATTTACAACAACGTACCTGCGCACTCAAAAACACAAAGAGACACAACAGGAGCTTGTTAATGGTCGCCGTGTGGCGATAGATTTTTTTCCTACACCGCGTAGATTAAAAATTAATGGTATTTTCTGTGCATATAATATTGATGACCTATTCTCAGGATAGGTCATTAGTATCAGATCGCTCAATGGATCCCTGCTGATCAGCTACTGGCTGGAGCTGCTTTGTCCATGCCATAGCCAGCGTGCATCGGAAAGAATACAGCGCTTAAGACTGTTGTTGGCTTGGAATGGTACTGTAGGCTCTGTCCCAAAGTTTTATCATTTTGTTCATTGACAGTGTAAGGCCAGGCTCACACAAGCGGGTGGGATTCCACCTGCGGATATCTGCAGTGCAAGACCTGTGAATGATTGCGGAAACAAATTGCGAATGGTCACGTATACGGGAGGTTTTCCACGCGGATGTACTCATATGGATGTACTCGTATTAGAAAGTTGAACAACCCATGGAAACACCTTTCTTGTAGTCATGTGTTACTCCTCTCATTTTGTAACCTGTACGCCATGCAGGAAACAAGGAAGTAACACATAACTACGTGACTAGTATACTTCCTGTCTGCCGAGGAGGTGTATAAGATGGTAGGATATTTCGACTCGAGACGTGATGAACAAACTTTTGAGAAGTTCGGTTCAGCTGGTTTCCCAAATTTAAGCAAAAAGTTTTGTTCGGTCCAAATTAGTTTGAACCAAACTGCAACTTCCCCAATATGCCTAAAACTTGTATATAACACTGTCAAATAGCAATAAAAGGCATGTTTAACACTCTTATTTCAACTAGGAGTGTATCTAAGTACTTTTGAGATGTTTTAAAGATGAAGGTAATGAAGAAAAAGAAGAGGAAAATGAAGGAAGATGAAGAAAAAGAAAAAAAAAAGAAGAAGAGAAAAAGGGAGAAGGAAAGCAAAGAAGTAGGAGGAAAAAGAAGAAGGAGGAAGAAAAAAGGAGAAGAAAAATGAAAAAGAAGAGAAAAAAGTAGAAGGAGGAGGAGGAGGAGGAAAAAGATGAAGAACCAGGGAGAAGAGGAAGGAAAAAGAAGGAAGAAAAAGAATGCACAGGAAGGTGAAGAAAAGGGTGGTGAAGCAGGAAAAAGGAAAAAATACTTTTTTTCTTTCTTTTTCCTTATTCTCTTTCCTTCTTTTTCCTTCTTCTTTTGTCGCACAGGCGACATTCTCTTGCGCTGTTGTGGTGAAAGCTGTTCTGAGAGCCTTCAGAACAGAATACTGCTCTCCAGGGTCAGCTGGTTTATACTACTTTCTTTGGAAGTAGTATAAACCACTTTAAAGAAAAACACCCACTTATTCTTGTGGAGGAGGAAGAGCCCAGAAGAATAAGTGGAGGTTGCAGACAGCAGTCTGGATGGTGTGTTGCTCCCCAGACTCCATCCTGCATTGTCTGCCCACAAATTCCTGCTTTCTTTACTCCATTTGTATCTGGTCACCTAGCAATTTGCGAGTGAATCGGCACCCATATGCAATGTCAATCGTCTATGCACTGCAGATCGAACGCATCCAGAGAGATCAATAGAACTCATACATGCGGAATCTGCAGTAAAATAGAGCATGCTGCGATTTTTCTTCCGCTTCCAGAATCCACAATTCCTACCCACATGTGTGAGCGAACCAGTGAAAGTCCTTCCATTTCAATGTCTGCGTATTACCATGCATCATCCACGCGGAGGGCAACTGCAAAATCCTTAATTTCAATCCACTTGTGTGAGACTTCCCTAAAAGAAAGCAGCAGGAGGTGTTCAGTTCTGGGTGCCCTTTCACCAAAGCCCCAATAGCAGTAGTGTAGTCTTCAAAGGATGAAAACTCGAATAGACCTAACGGTGCTTTCAGATGAGCAAAGTGTTTGAGCAATATGTATCAAAAGACGCAGAAAAACCTGCACCAAAATCCACGTTTCCATGTAGGTAATGGAGCAGAAACCCACAGCAGCAGATTAAGCTGCGTCTTAGGGTGCGGATTGCGGACAGCACCCTAATATGGCTTACAGATGGAAGTGTCCTGCATTGCAAACTCTGCTATCCCTGCACACAGGTGGCATCATCAATAACTTATTTATAAACTACAGCAAAAAAGCATTAGAGCCCCCAGCAATAAGTAATCTGCTTCAAGGTCAGCTTCAAGTGTCGATTGTGGATATGTGGATTTATCATACACTTAATGATAGAGCATTGTCAGTAAAGTATTTCCAGTGATTCACTTAACCTTGTGACACTCACATGACTCGACAACTGAATGCAACTACTAAATGTTGGTTATGCAAGTGGAATTTATTACTCCTTTGAAAAAACTCTCATGTTCTTCAGTTACGTCTTGTGTCAGATTATCCAGCTTCCCTGTTATTTTTCAATAGGCTGCAAATCATTTTCAGTTATGTCTGCCCTTAAAGGGAATGTACTGTATAGTGCTGCAACCATTTTATATATCTCAAATGTGTCTAAAATGATATAATTAAGAAACTTTACAAATAGCTTTGATTAGTCTTGAGAGAACCAGAACAGTTGACCCCTAGTTTGGGTCCAACTTTGCCAAAAGTTCAGTTCATCTTGACTGAACCCGCTAATGTTCTTCTTTTTTTCTTTTGTGAAGAAGAAAAAGAAGAAGAAAAAAGGAAGAAAAAGAAGGAAATTAAGGGAAGAAAAATAATATTTTTTCTTTTCTGCTTCACCGCCTTTTTCTTCGCCTTCTTGTGCATTCTTTTTCTTTCTCCTTTTTCCTTCTTCTCCCTTGTTCTACATCTTTTTCCTCCTACTCCTTCTTCCCTCTTTTTCCATTTTTTTCTACTTTTTTCTCCTTCCTCTTTGTTTTCCTTCTCCTTTTTCCTCTTTTCTTTCTCCTTTTTCCTTCTTCTCCCTTGTTCTACATCTTTTTCCTCCTACTCCTTCTTCTACTTTTCCCTCTTTTTCCATTTTTTCAACTTTTTTCTCCTTCTTCCTCTTTGTTTTCCTTCTCTTTTTCCCTCTTTTTTGTTTTTCTGTATTTTTCCTTTTTCTTCATCTTCCTTTATTTTCTTCTTCTTTATTACCTTCATCTTCAAAACATCTCAAACGTACTTAGATACACTCCTCGGTGAAATAAGAGTGTTAAACATGCCTTTTATGGCTATTAGACAGCGTTATATACAAGTTTTAGGCATATTGAGGAAGTTCCAGTTTGGTTCAAACTAATTTGGACCGAACAAAACTTTTTGCTTAAATTTGGGAAACCAGCTGAACTGAACTTCTCAAAAGTTTGTTCATCACTTCTCTTGAGTCAAAATATCCTACCATCTTATACACCTCCTAGGCAGACAGGAAGTACACTGGTCACGTAGTTATGTGTTACTTCCTTGCTTCCTGCATGGCTTACAGGTTACAAATGAGAGGAGTAACATATGACTACAAGATCAGAATTATTAAGATCTGTATTTATAATCCCTGTACTGTGACATCACCGTGTTCATAATTTCTGCATGGTGACATCACCATTTATCAACCTTGTACTCTGACATTCTGTTTATTATACCTGCACTGTGACATTGTCATATTTATTATCTGCACAGTGAAATAACTGTATTCATTATTCCTGTACTAGAACATCATTATTTATTATCTGTGTGCTTTTACATCACCGTGTTTATTATTTCTACTTTAAATTCAAAGGAGCAGATTTACTATTACAAATTCAAGTTTTCTGAGGCAAATTGTGCCAAGAACTGTCTTAGGCTGGCTTCACATCGGTGTTGGAACCTATAGCCTGAGGTTCAGGGACAGACCCATCTGAAATTACTAAAGAAAAAGCGCTGCATGCAGGGCAGCTGGGCGGAGAGCAGGTAGACGCCATTATAGTCAATGGGGTCTGTTCGGCACTCTTCGGTTCCATCCAGAAAATGAAACCATCTGGCTGCGGCGATTCCCCTTTTCTGCTCCTTAAACGGAACAGGAAAGCGGAATCCCCAATGTAGATGTTAATCCAACGTTCTATGGTTTGCACCAGATCTGTCAAGCATTTTTAGGCACTTTCCAACACTTTGTATTACTCTTCTCACAAAGGAACATGGTTTCACAAAAGAAGAAGTGTGGCCTAAATGCAACATTGTGTGCGAAAAGTGAACCAAATATTTGTTGTAAACAAACCAACTATTCAGGGATGTAACGATAGACTAGACAGACTAAAGATAAGCCAGATTTATCATTCATCAGAGTTAGCGTAATAAATCTGGCACATTGAAAGACTGTCTAATCTAAATGCCCTTTATCACTCAAACTTCGTTCAAAAGGCCAGAAGTGAGTGATAATTGTTACGTGTACATGCCGCCAGTCATGCGCTCTTCGCTCACTCGTCGTTAAGCGCTGGTTTTTAACTGTCATAAAAACCATTGTTTGATCGCTCAAAATTTGTTCCATTTGAATGGAATTTTGAGCGGCTTTTGAGCTGCTGCAGGATGGGCTTTGTTTGCCTTGCATACATAATAAGTACACTGTTTAAGGCCCATTTACACCAGTCGATGATTCCTAAAAAATCGCAATAGTTTTAGCGATAATCGGTGCATGTAAATGTGCACCCATCGTCCGCTTTTCAGGCACTGCTAGCTGATCGTTAAATTCAAGCTAACCTAAAAATCGTTGTTCACTTTTATCAGAAGTTCTCCACGGGGAGTGCTGATAGGATTTTTTTCCCTGTGGAGAACAAAGGACCCGCATGCAGATAAGAGCCCTTGGGCTATTAACTGCATTCAGGGAAGGCTTCATTTGCACACCTAATTGGTACTTAAGTAGTTGAGTACATACTTAAAGGGGTTGTCTCACGAAATCAAGTGGGGTTAAGCACTTCTGTATGGCCATATTAATGCACTTTGTAATATACATCGTGCATTAAATATGAGCCATACAGAAGTTATTCACTTACCTGCTCCGTTGCTAGCGTCCTCGTCTCCATGGTTCCGTCTAAATTCGCTGGCAGCTTGCTTTTTTAGACGCGCTTGCGCAGTCCGTTCTTCTCCTTTCAGCACGAGCCGCTTCAGTGTGCTCCCCGCTACAGCTCTTCTGCGCATGCGCAGACGAGCTGTCACTGCTCGGGAGCGCGCTGGAGCGGCCATTCTGTACCATCCTCTGTTAGAGGAAGGTGCAGAGCCGCCCAGCTGTCCCAAGAAGCCGCCCAGCTGTCCCGCCGTCCTGCCGCCCAGGTAAGTGATGGGCCGGGGGGGCTGCCGCTGCGCCGGGGGCGGGCTGCGCCGGGGGGGCTGCCGCTGCGATGGGGGGGCTGCCGCTGCGCCGGGGGGGCTGCCGCTGTGATGGGGGGCTGTCGCTGCGATGGGGGGGCTGTCGCTGTGCCGGGGGGGGGGGGGGCTGTCGCTGCGATGGGGGGGGGGCTGCGCCGGTTACCTGCTGCCTGGCGGTGGGTGACTGGTCGGCCGTGTTCAATCCAGGGTCCGGTCGGCGGCTGCGGGGCGTCTGGTTGTCAGGGAGACACAGCTGGTAGCGTCTCAGGAGCGCGCACGTCGGGCTACAGCAAGCGATGGGAAAAGAGCTGGCGGCCATCTTGGGAAAATTTTTATAAGTTGCTGAAACGCTAGGACTGTAAGTACAAACCAGCTAGAAAAGTCATTTACAGGGGGGCTTAGTAATGTATGCTTAATTAGGGGGACTGGGCAAAAAAAAAAATTCACTGCTTCCTCGAGACATCTCCTTTAATACTTTATGCAAAATAATCGCTCAAAGCTGTCACTCAAACTGTCCTTTAAGCGATCTTTGAGGGATCATCTGGTGTAAATAGGCCTTTACTTATTATGTACTCTGCAAGAAGACTATGGATTCCTGCCAGGCAGATAACCATCGCATAAACACACGTCCAGCTGAGCAAACAACTCCTAGAGGAAATGCAGATGAGAAAAAGCCATTATCTGTACGTGTAATTTTATTCAACAATATCGGCAGTTCGTTCAGGTGTGCGGTTGTTTAAACGATAATATATATGCATGCAAAAGGGCCTTAAGTTTGCACCGTCTAGCTATTAGACATTAGTGAATCCCCCCCACTAAGCTTATTATCTTTCTACAGTGACATCACTATGTCTGTAACCTCTGTACCGTGTCATCACTGTATTTATTATCAGTGTACTATGACATCACTGCATTTATTATCACTGTACTGTGACATCACTGTATTTTTTATATCGGCACTGTGAAATACCTGGGTTTATTATCTCTGTACTGCAACATCACTGCATTTATTGTCCCTGTACTGTGATATCATTGACTTTATTATCTCTGTACTGTGACATCATAGTGTCTATTCTCACTGTACTGCAACATAACTATATTTATTTTCACTGCGCTCTGAAATCACTGACTTTATCACTGTACTGTGACATCACTGACTTTGTTATCACTGTACTGTGACATCACTGACTTTATTCTCACTGTACTGTGACATCACTGACTTTATTATCACTGTACTGTGACATTCGTATATTTATTATCAATGTACTGTACACTGGTGAGGGTCAAAAACAGCTGTCTGTGTATGGATTTTGGCTTAGTTTTCAGATCCCAATCATTGTTCTAAAGACCTGTATAATGGGACGGACATTGATTTGCAGGAATGCTGCCATCCAATAGGTGGCGCTGCAGAGGTATTGATCTATCTTCCTTATTTGCATATATTTCCCAGAGGAGCGTGCATGGCCTTATAAGTCTCCTCACTCACCTTCTAGGTGCTCTCCTTAAGGAAAGATGATACCCCTCCCAGCCATCAGTATGCTTATTACACCTGTCAATTGCATTCATCTGAAGCTGGCCATTGATCTGTCACAGTAGCCGCCATGTGTATAATGCAAAAGTTTGCTATATACATCTGAAGTCCTCTGGACATCTACATTACTAGCATTATTGATGTTTTCATGCATAAGCAGCATCTAAGCCTGCCAAGTATCAACCACTGCATGTGTTGTTTTCGTTGCCTTGCTTGACCTCTTTCTGAAGCTGTGTCATGCTGTTGGCTTTCTTATATCTGTTGAATACCCACATCAATATCAGCAGTTACTGGAGGTCTCTCAAGACCACAATCTTCAGTTTTTCTTGCAATTAAACTTGTAGGGTCTTCTGATAAACACTGAGTCTCTTGAAAGGTTAAAGGGGTTGTCCAGCTGTAAACTATTGATGGGCTATATGCAGGATAGTCCAGCAATAGTCCTTCAGCAGAAGTCTGTCGCCCAGGATTCCTACTGATCAGCTATTTGCTAGGCCACTGCACTAGTGCACTGAGCTGTTTTTTGCAGGAAGCAGACAGGTCTGTTCCCACTGCAGTGGCCAGGATTGGTATTACACCCATTCTAACTAACTTGGCAAGCAGCTGATTAGTGGGAAGTCCTGGATCTACTATTGATGACCTGTCCTACAGAAAGACCATGAATATTTTATGACTGGACAACCCCTTTAAAAATAAAATTTTATTAAAGAATAGCAAAGCAATCAGATACAAGTTTTCTGCAGCTTGGATGGAAGTTGGAGGCTTCGTAAGACGTCTTGCTAAGACATTTTCAGCTTCATATCCAAAAAACTAGAAATTTCCATTTTATTTACAAGAAATGTAAACCAGAGCTCGGAAAAGTCTATGAAAGTGTCGGAGGCTGTGGAGTATGCGGATATAAATTCCTATAAAATGAGATCATCTTATGCAAGTGTTCTTGTTTTATCTCCTCATTGTATCTGGTATTCATGGACACAGTGACAAGAAATAAATGATCATTGAACTGGTATATTCTTTTAGTGCTTGATTGAAAACATCAGATTCTGCTTTTTAGACTCATCAAAAAAGCCAGATGTATAATAAAAAAAGTGCATCCTGTATCAACCAATTCTACAGGTTCTTACCGGGTCGCTCGAATTGAAGTCTGTAAAACAGGACATGTGCTTTGTCATCCAACATAAAGGGCAAATTCATAGCTCTCAAAGTGTCAAACGGCTAATGCGCGATGGGAATAAATAAGCTTTGTTTAACATCTCAAGAAACAAAGACAATCATCTCACAGTCCATGACTGAAATGAAAGGAGTCTCAACTCTGGCCTATGTGGCCAAGATTCATAAATATTGGTCAATGACTTCTGTAATGTTGTCAAATGCTAATTCTCATGCACATTATCTCTGAGACATTCAGTGTACATGACAGCCCATAGCTAACACATTAAGTACTTTCCTCCAGCCAAATACTTAAAGAGTAATTGCAACTTTTGACATGTCAGAGTGGCATGTCAAAAGTTTTGGTCAGTGGGCATTCCCCTGCTGATCGCTGAAACGAGGCGGCTACAGTGCTCACCCGAGTGCTGCCCCCCCCTTAAGCTGGCTCCACTGCCTATCGTCCCCTCTCGGCAGATGAAGATGGATGCATAGAGGTCTATAGACTCCTATGTTTTTGTCTTCAGCTACTGAGAGGAGTTGGCAAGCAACAAAGACAGCCGAAGGGGCACAGCATTCAGATGAGCACTGCATTCCCCTTATTTCAGTGATCAGTGAGGGTCTAAGCGGAAGAATGGCCACTGATCAAAACTTTTGACATGCCACTCTGACTTGTCCAAAGTTTGTAAAAAGTGCAGTTACTCTTTAAGCAGGTGCAGGGTCATACTGGCCCACCAGAATATAAGAGACCCAATAAGATAACTCCATTTTGAGGTGACTTTGGAACCAATCACTTACCACAAGGGTCTATTTCTTATGAGATGATTTATAAATAACCTGTCAGAAATTATTGGTGATATGTTTTGTGTGTATAATAATTACAACAGCAAAGATTAAAGGGGTATTCCCAACTCAGAAAGATATCCCCACTGATCCTGAGAAATTTCGCCCAGTGTGTTATGAAAAGTTGACAGAGGTGGGTGTGCCACCCCACCATTCACTTCAACGAGGACGCTAGAGGTAGTGAAGTTTAAGCACTTGGCAATCACCGGCAGTCGCATTGAAGTGAATGATGCTATTGCACGCATGTGTGATCATCACTGTCAAGTTTCAGGGATGTGCCCGTGGTGATTTCTCTGGATCTGTGAAGGCCCAGTGGTCGGACCCCTCCACTGATCTGCAATTGGCAATCAATGTAGGAAAAAGAGATGGCAGCATCCGTGGTGCAGTAAAAAAGTTGATTTTATTCCTCCAAATGACAAACAACGTTTCGACCCTTTACAGGTCTTTTTTTTTAAACCAGCTTTTTTACTGCACCACGGATGCTGCCATCTCTTTTTCCTACATTGATTGACGACTGGGGTCCTTTTTGGATCAGGACCTGTCACGGTGGCTGTGCATACACCTGTCCGGCTCTATCTAGCTTTGAAGTTGTGCTGTTGGCATCCCTCTTATTCATCCTGATCTGCAATTGGCAAGTTATTCCCTAAACTGAGGATGGAGGGTAGACTTCAGAAGCATTTCAAACACCGAGCAGGTGTCTCACAACAATCTGTTGATATATTGTTGTAGTTTGGTTGCCCCAATACTTCAGCGCTTTAACATAGAATGTTTTTTATTGTAACTAGTATGAAGTTACAGCAACTATAAGCGATATAGAACTGAAAGACATATCAATTTTAAATGGATACGAAATAGAGATGAACGAGCACGCTTGGATAAGTCAGTTACCCAAGCGAGCCTCGCTCTTCTCAAGTAACTGCATTCTTGTCCGAGCGTGCTCGGGGGGAGGCGGTGAGGTGTAGCGGGGGGGGGGGGGGGGGGGGAGGGGGGGATCTCTCTCACTCTCTCCCCCACTACCCCTGCTATTCCCCGCCGCCCCCCTCCCCCTGGACACGCTCGGACAAGAATGCAGTTACTCGAGAAGAGCGAGGCTCGCTCGAGTAACTGACTTATCCGAGCATGCTCGCTCATCTCTTATACCAAACGTTTGTTTTCTAAAAGAACTGCCTTGTAGCCGTGGATCAAAACCAGTATAATTTCTAGTTATTAGATATTCTAAATTATAATTGGGATAGATTCAAAATGGCTGCCCTTGGTGCACGGCAAATAAAGTCAACTCAATCCACTTTTGGATCATACTGGTATTATGGAATGTGTAGAAGGGCTGTTGTTTAAGATCCCCAGTGACTTAAAGAAGTGTTTTTCCATTTGTGGGATCTATAAAGGAAAGATAATAAGATAGTAACATACCACCTCCTTCTTCCCAACTGGGAGAGCTTGCCCTCTCAGTTGAGCAGTTATCATACTAACTGTTTGGCTCTTTCACAACTGATGTGGCATTGAGAACAGCTTCTGGGATTTGCATGTTTAGATGTTGACCCAAGTGCTGTTAGGTGTCTGTAGCACCTTTACCAACAAATACAGTGGTGCCTTGGGTTAAGAGTTTAATTCGTTCAGTGATGGAGCTCTTAACCCAAAACGCTCTTATCTCAAAACCATTTTCCCCATTGAAATTAATGGAAAAGCCATTAATCTGTTCCGGATCGTGAAGCTCTCCCACTGATTTCAATGGGGATGGCGTTGCCCCATTGAAAGCAATAGTACGCTGGCATCCCTGCAGTGATTTTCGGGTAAGGGCTTTAAATATAAGCCCTTACCTAAAATCATCCCTAGCTGCATAAAAAAAAAAATATATATATACACTCGCCTGTCTGCCGCTGCAGGGACTCAGGCGCGTCCTCCCTGCACTGCTCAAACTTTTAGCAGGCAGGGATTAAAAATGCAGGGAGAACAAGTGGCGGCTAGACACGCCTGAGCCCCGGCAGCAGCGGACAGGTGAGCATACATTTTTTACTACAGCTAGGGATGATTTTCAGGGAAAGGCTGATATTTAAAGCCCTTCCATGAAAATCACTGCAAGGGTTGTCAGCAGGCCATTGCTTTCAATGGGGCCACCGGCAGCAGCGGTGGCGCCATTGAGAGCAAAGCTCTTAACCCAAGTTTTTGCTCTTAAGTCAAAGCAAAAACTCGGGAGAGAGCCTGCTCTTAAGTCAAAAAGATTTGTAAGCTGAGGCACTCTTAACCCAAGGTATCACTGTATATTAAACCAAACCTGTCACCACCAATGAGCATCATAAACTAAGTTATGGCGCTTATAGTTCAGGTCTCGAGGAATTCGTGGATGTAGTTTTTTTTACTCACCCGCCTCCCTGTTCCCTTGTTGTCACCTGTGGAAGTTGGTGCCAGTGGACTCATCTCTGCAGGCTGTGTGCACACACACACTGTTGTCTTTGGGAGTATGCATTGTTGTCCTCGAGACCTGCCCTATGGTCTCTAAGGTGGTGACAGGTTTCCTTTAATTCTTACCTTGGGTTTTACACTTTACTCAGGACTAAAGCCAAGTATGCCTTGAAGGATTTTGACAGAAATAACCACAACACCATGAGTGAATCTACTGCTACAGTCTTATTTACTCAACCAAGTATGATCTCTATTGAGCAGAAGTGCAACTTGGAGCTGTTGGGCCTCAATCTGAAATCTATAACAGGGCCCCTTCAAAACAATACTAGCGTCTTTTTATAAGACATAGGGGCAATTATACTCCAGGTTCCAGTTGTGAATTATTATGACGGGTGGCTGCGGATGCCAGCTAACGTCATCCCCCTAATGGCAGCTGTGATACACATTCTCTCCCTCCATCTCCTCATTAGGCGTCCTCAGGGTCAGCACACACCTTCCTATTTTGTCCCTTGCCAATCATGGAGTACATCTCATTATATCAGAAATCTTCCCACTGAGGAAGGTGCCTAACCATTTGGCCTATTTGGTTCAGCTGATGGTGTTTTTTGTTCGCACTGACTTCTCGGTTTCTGACTCCTATCTTTGCTGCATTCTCCATTCCCAGCCTTAGCATGTTGTATTGACCATTCTCCCGTTTGTCGCCTGCACCGACTCATGGCCTGTTGTAACATACTGAATCCCCTCTGTGTGCTCTTATCTCTGGCTTGTCCCTTGTTTTGAAATCATGCTGTGACCCAGAACTCCATGACTACACCTCTGTTTACATGCGTCAGTACTGCAACCTGGTCTATTGTAGGGTTAGTTGCCACATAACTACGACCACTTCCAGTGTAACGGCCTTGGAAGTCCTCAGTAAAGCCCAAATCCTGCCTGATGGAGTGAAAGGGTGAAGACCAGGGTTCCTCAGATGTTGTCTCTGGATTTGGCCCAAAGTAAAACCAGCGTATAGCATAGTGGGTCCACATCTGCTGATCCTGACATGAGTGCATCCTCTGCTCCCCCCGAAAGCTACTCCCCTGTTGGGTCTACCAATATATTGATGGTCACCAGGTTGAAGCATCTACTCTCATCAATACAACATCGTCTGTGCCATGGTTGACCCCTACAGTGCTGATTTATAATAATCTTGAAATTCTCATCCCTAATGCCAGCTATTTGCCCTGACACCTGCTTTCAAATGCCAAACACTATTTATCTTAGAAATAAGACGGGATTTACATTTTTTTTTTAAAGCACACATTTCCCACTGTGAATTTTGCATATGAGAACTTTGCCGAAAATGCAGTGTAATCATTTATGGATTGAAGACTGAAGAGTAATTATAAGATTCCCTGGAATGTAGCGCGCCTTGTTTTTCTGTTTTGTTTACTGCAGTATAGCACAATACTCAACGGGAGTGCGAGGGAACCTGTAGGGCAGCTAATGAAAATATATCTGAAAAGAATCCATTTAGAATTGACTCAGAGTTGGAGGACTGTAATATACAAAAGGAAGTGAATATATTCAATTAAATGTTTCTACTAAATCTCAGATTTCTTGGAGAGTTGATGTTGCGTATTTTTCGTGCAAAATATACCCAAATAGGTAAAAATCTATTATTAAAAACGCTTAAATTTGGGGAAGATATATTAAGATTATTTGGGACTTTGAGGGGTATTCCCATCTCGGATTTTCATAGCTAAGATGGGAAACTGCTGCTATGGTTAGTGGCCACTTGGCCGGAGCCTATGTTGAGAACCAAGCGCTTCAGCCGTTGTTTCTATAGCTCTTGTTGAAGTGAATAGGAGCTATGGAGACAATGTAGCACTGCGTACCACACCGTTTCCATGACTCTCCAAGTTACGGAAACAGCCTAGCACTTTGTACTAGGCTGTTTCAGTAGCTCTTACTTTAGTGAGAGCTACGGAAACTGAGCTTGTCTAAAGCTCTTGGCTCTTTTCAAAGGATGATGGCACAGAGGGCTAACATTTCCCATCTCGGACATTGGAGGACGGAGTACCATGAATAGCATGTAGTATTTAGGGGTTCTGATATTAGATTATTTTATTACGAGCTGTTGGAAAGTTACTCCTCTGGATATGTGTGAAACATTGGGGTATATTTACTTTCAATAGCGTTTCAAAGGTTGGTCTAAGTAAACTTTGTACCCATCTACCAATGATGAATGTATCAAAAGGTGCACCATGCATCAGATGAATAACCTGTGCCAGCTAGGAGCTGGAATAGGTTTTTGGTATAAACGACACCAATTACTGGAACAGATTATAGTAAAAGTGATGGGCCGTGTGCTGTGGCACCCCCTAGAGCCAGGCCCCACTCACTTTTCCAAAAAATGTCAGGATGCAGCAAAGAGGTTGCAATTTTGCACCTGCTCTAAAATGGCGACTTTTTACTGCCGGAATTGTGGTGCAAGAAAAATAGTAAATATGCCCTGCTGGACTTTTGAAACATCATTTCCAAGTTCTGTGTACAGGTAGTGTATGTAAAAACTCAGGGCCCCAATGCACAATCATTACAGGTCCCCCTCAACTGTGACATGTTGGTGACAGTGCGGATGTTTTGTTGTGGGACAATTGAGCTTTCTCTAACCACAAGCTCTGTACCTTCTATAGTCACTGTACACCTAGGGCTGCCACCTGGCCAGCCACTAAGGGAGTCACTATTATTATTGGTGCCAATACTGAATGCACTATTACTATTGGGGCCATTAAGGTGGACCCTATTACTACTGGGCCAACTGAGGGGATTAATATTACTACTGGGACCACCAAAGTGGCACTAATACAACAGGGAACACTAAATAGGCATTATTAGTAGTAAGGGCAGTGAGTGGACACTATTACTATTTGGGATAATATTAGTACTAGAGCCACTAAGGGGGTTACTGTTACTACTGGGGGCACTATTACTATTGGGGACACTGAGGGGGGCACAGATACAGTACTAGAACCAAACTTTCTGGATGGATACCTTATCAGAACCAACCTGGAGCCCACTAGACAAGTTGACGTAAGCAGAAGCGTAACTTGAAGCTTCTGAGCCCCAATGCAAAATCTCTAACAGGGCCTCCAACTGTAATGGCTTATTCATAGTTCTGGGCTTCTTATATGGAGAAGAGAGGCCTTATGTGCCCTCTAAGGCTCCTGGGCCCAGGTGCAACCCCTATAGCTACACCCCTGGATGTAAGATAGTAGGATGTTGGGTGGCCGTGAAGTCAAGGTGCTCACCCTTATCATAACCTGACTAAAGCCATCAGCCCAACATTCCCCTTGACCCTAGTTATGATCCCTCTCACGGTTAGCTGAGCTGTTAGAGACAGCTGAGCTGAGCCTGCAAAACTTTGCACCGCAACCCTTCCCCTCACCTCTTCCCGGGTTCAGCAGAAGGCAGGGTTCTGGGAAGGGGAGGCTAAAAAAATTAAAAATCAGAAAATGTTCTGGTTGCTCCTGGCGCTGCCCCCTAGCAGCAAAATGCCCGAGGCACTAGTCCTCTAGTGCCTATTGGCAAATATGGCCCTGGCTATAGTTGGTACAGAGATAGCTGTTACACCTAAGTTGTGGTGCCTGAAGGGACATGAAAACCCTCTGTCATATTATAAAAGGCACATATTAGGTGACAGGGATCTGTTAAGAGATTTTGCATTGGGGCCCAGGAATAACAAGTCACTACCAATTTCCCCACCACTTTAGAGGCTCTTTATCGGCCAAATTGATCAAAATTGATGGAAAATAGATCAAAGCTATAGGGAACATGTCCTAGTGATATGTTACTAGACATCTCCACAGCAAATAAAGAAGACATGCATTGTAACTTGTAATGTTTCTTTTCCTAAAGGCTAGCAATGTTGTACTAAGCTATTTTGGGCTTTTTCAATCACAAGAGGCAGTTATGTCAGCGGATTGTGACCTTTCCTCTCTCAGCATTTCCTCCAAGCTTTTCCCATCCGAGAGTTTTTTTTCTTTCAGTACAGCTGGGTATTACTGACCTATGATTCCTCCCCATAGAAAGGCCAGGAAATGTTCCAACTAATGATATTTTAAAGTCAGCATGTTAAGAAAGGTTGCTGGGTGCAGAGTTTGTATTTTGTACTTTTTAAGTTCCTAGCATCACTTTTACTGGTTAATATTACCGTGCGGCCTCTCCTTCATCCGCTGCGCCACATTCCACAGACAGACAATTACAAACAACCACCCCCATTAGGAGCACGCTCAAACATTCGCGAGGAAGAATGCAGGAAATATTTTTAGGATGCAAAGTTTATGGGAAGCTATTTAGTCTGACTTGGCCGCCTGCATACATATAAACAAGACTTCTTCAAATAGGGCTTCTGAGGATAGACATCTACTGGAGAAAGGACATAACATTTCCAGGACATGAAAGGAAATAACTTGGTGCTGAGACAGAAAACGAAAAAAAAACTTGTTTTCATCAAACTATTTCAAAAGTTTAGTCTGAAAGCACTTGAAATGAAAAGTTTTTCCTAATAGGAAGATGCAAACTCAGGGTTGATGAAAAGAGCTGGACATTTTAAGTTGTATGACCTCAATTGCTACAAAAAATTCTTAGGATTCCAAAAAGTGAAATAAATAACACAAAGAAAAAAAAAAGGAAACATTTGGGCCTCTTGTATAAAAAACTATCCAATGGGAAATTTGGACTTTTTGCCAACAGCAAGCAATCGCAATGCAGGTTTCACTTTTGCATAGCAGCCACAATCAACTGAGGATAATGAGTTCGGCTTCTGGCTCCCCTGACAAAAAGAGAATACATAGATGCCTTGAGTCTACAGGAGTGCCTCTGTTCTGGCTTAACCCTTTGCAATCCAATTTTAGATTCAGGGTTTCCTAGGGGGCTTTCTCTTTCTGCCATTATACAATGGCGCCATCTGCTGGCTAGAGCCAGTACTGTGGTATGTGACATGCTGGAGAGGCCACCGACAACAGAGCATCCAATAATATACAGTAAGAATGCCCTGCCGGATGTCTTTCGACATTGGAGCTGTACAGCCTTCAATCAGAATGTCTTTAGACGTCAGACAGTGGATTGGAAAGGGTTAAAAGGGGTTATCCAACTTTGTAAAATGAATAGCCTATTCTAAGGATAGGCCATCAATATCTGATCAGTGGGGCTTCGCCACTTGAGATTCCCGCTGATCAACTGATTGAAGGGGCTGTGGCACTCTTATGTGCGCCATGGCCTCTGCAAAGTTGACATGTGAGCATGATCATGGTCATACTGCAGAATGGTGTATTATAAGCCTTGTGTGGTGCAGAGTGTTAAGGCAGCAGTATGCAGTTCTAAGCTCTCGATCATGACCTAAAGGTTGCAAGTTGGATCCCCAGGTTGCGAGTTTCAGATACCTGGCTCAAGGTTGTCTCAGCCTTGAGGTCGGTACAATGAGTACCCAGCTGGCTGGGGGATAATAAATAACCTGAAAGCGCTGCGGAATAAGTTGGCGCTCTACAAATAACAAGTCCCTTCCTGTTTGATAGCAGCTGTTCTGAGTACTATTCACTTAAGACTCAAAACAGCAATCAACAATGCAGTATTCTGCAGTATGAACACAATTGTAGACAGATGTAAACACTGAAGAAGCTGCGGCGTTAACAGTATATGCAGTCTCCTAAATTAGCTGGGGATCCACAGCAGTCGATGACCACCGATCAGATATTGATGGCCTATCCAAAGATAGGCCTTAAATTTTACAAGGTTGGATGAGGGTTCTTGAGTGGAGGACCATCCTCTATGACATCCATATGTTCTTTTCATGAGACAGCCCTTTAAGAAATTAAAGCTAACCTCTGATTGGTTGTTTTTGTTCAATTTTTATTCAATGAGACCAATAGAAAGCCATTTTATGGACTTTACCTATCGTCAGAGCTGAATCTACAGTATTGGAACCTGAAGGCTGTGGTCAGACAGTAGACCCACAATATCACTATTGGGTTGGCAGCTAATATGAGGAGTCTAAGGAAGTGCTTGTTGTCTTTGCTGGGTAAATGGAAGCTTAGCTCTGACTTTTTAATACATGTTATGTTTGTTTTATGTTTTCTAGTTTACAGTTTCTTAACATGCATTGTATCAGAAAGTGAAAGAACTGTTGGCGGATCCAATTTATCTCTGTAGATTTGCAGTGGATGCCATTCTCAGCTTCCTGGTTCATAATATGAATTTCAGAACTATGTAACACTTCCACAAAGAAAGAGTGATAGAATGGAGTAAAAGAGACTAAGTCTAATGTGCATGTACTTTTTGACCATAAGTGGCCAGCGGGCAGACATAGGAGGCTGACAATTGTAAGAGCTTACTCTTACCCTCTTACCACCCTTGGCATCCAATTTCTGTTAGCTGGCCACCTATGGTCAAAAGGTACATGCATACTAGACCTTAAGGAATCTGTATAATCGCATATAAGTATCCAGCTGTCTGATGAAGAGGTCTATGCACCTCGAAACGCATTACCTGCTGGTTGATAGTAAAGTATCGTTCTCTAGAGAAATTTATTGCAGAGTCTCTACTCTTTTTCCAGATGATACTTACCAACAGATTGTGCCAGGACCTCAGTCTCTTTTACCACATTCTATGACTATTTGTAACACTATTGTGACCCTTGGTCAACCAGTGTACTAGGCTAGCAGCATCTTTGTTTTGCACTACTATCTTGTAATGTTGATCCAGATTAAAGAGGTATAAGCTAATTGTTGCGTCCGCTCGGCGCAATAACATGCCATGCCTCTGTGCGGACGCAGGATTATGTCCTTTTAAAACCGCCAACACTCACTCAGCATTTGCGCTAACAAATTGTACCACTCCAGGCAGACATGGTAGGACTTCTGTCTCTTACTAATCAGGGAAAGTGGGGAACCCCTGCCTAAAAGCGGGGTGATTGTCTTGATAAGGTCTGCCCCACTGTCTTAATCTGGGTACTGACTATCCTTGATCAGCAACCTGGAGAGAAGCACTAAACACACAGGACACGACACTGTTCACACGTACTGAACACAGAACAGGACTGCACACATAGCACCTGTCTGGCCACTTGCACAGACATACCACACACGTCACTGTTTACACCAACACACATGGTTGTGCATACAACATATAACAGGAACCCCACCCTGAGCTCACATGCATACAGATGGTAAACCATAACCAGTCCAAGTGTCCTCACACCAGGGTAATAGAGAGTCAGCCACCATGTGGTCATAGGGAACAGTGTCAGGCATCACACATCTGACACACACATAGGACATCAGACGTCTGGAGGCCACACCTGCCCAGGGATAGGGAAATCCTGCGGGCCGCCTGCACCTGTGTGGTCACCGTACCACACACTACACAATGCGCACAACCCAAGAAACCGTGAAGAGGGGGAGGGACAGCAGGTGTCCAGACCGTCTTCAGGGAAGGAGAGAGACACTACAGACAAGCATGCAAAAAACAGCTCTGAGTGGGATTGACAGTGAAGAAACTAAAATGACCAGCAATCTCATACCAGAGTTTGCTGGTATTTATCTGCAGCAGACGAGGGGGATTGGCTGGTGGGGAATACCACACCCAGCCAGCTCAATTAACCCCTACCTGTGAAGATTTGCAGAGGGAAGCCTGCAGAAACACAGGTCCCAGATGCACAATTTTAACACCAATTTTAGGAAAAAAAATTCTTCCTGATTCCAATTCTGGCCCTTCTGAAGTAATCAGTGACTATAACAAATAATATGATTACAATGCTGAATTAAAGATTGTGATTGAAGAAGAGTTCAGTTTGCTATTTGATACAACCAATTTTGATATTGTAATGGGCTCAGGTATAACATTTCTGTAGGACCGCTGTTACACCTATGTAGTTATCTTTGAAACTGCACAATAGAAGAGCAATGACAGCCCTCCTCTATTTGTCATAAAGGGCGTTTTGGGACAAAACTATTGATTAACTATCCTCAAGATAAGTCATGATACTTGACAAGGATCTGTCTCTCTGGAAGCTAAGGTGAGCGCTGCTGTCACTTCTGTCTTTACCAGGCACAGCGCTGTACATTGTTTACTGGCCTGGTATTGCAGCTTAATCCCATTTACTTGAATGGGACTGAGCTGCTCTCAGGCCATGTGACCAGTCAATGTGATGTGCCTTGGTTATCTTTCCAATTCCAGGTATTTTTAGGGATAATAGCTTTATATAATGTGTGTGTGTGTGTGTGTGTATATATATATATATATATATATATATATATATATATATATAAAACTATGCACCACTGAACAGTAGTATACAATTGACAGTTGTAGCAAGGCTTAGCCTGACCAATGCAGAGGGACTGGTTGGCACACTCTTCCCTCTCAGCACCCAATGCACATGCCCTGCAAGCTCTCCTTAGCTTTACCCTAACCAGTTATACCCAGAATTATCTCCAAATGGTTAACACAGTCATAAGTAAGTAAGTAAAGAGTGCATCTTGTTCTGTGCAAGAAATGTAAAATATCTGCTTGGATGAAAGAAATGAAAGGGCAGGAAACATAGCACCATCACCACACAATTAATTTGTCTGCCACCTGCGGAAGCTGCGAGTACCCACATGAGACTTGACATTTCTGCTCCAATCTTAACGTCTGTTTTGAATCATTCATGTACAACCTCCTTCTTATAAAGCAGAATTTTTATTTTTCTTGCTAAAATTGCCCGACCTTGTCCACAGCAAGGACAGTACAAGCTGTAAAGGAAGGCATAAATACAAGCCAAGAAACAGTACAAGTAACGACAAGTCATCAAACCAACTGTACAAATAGCAATACCTCAGGGGATAGAGGTCATTACCTATAAGAGCTTACAATCCAAATGGAATGGGAGGAGTGACGCAATGGGTACATGGTGGTAGTATTGTCCAGTGTAATCCTTCTGCTTGCAAAGGGAATGTAATATACTATCTTACCAAAGGTAATTGGATATCTGAGCAAGAATCAAAACTATTTATTTCTATATGTTAATACTTAGCGGAGCACCTTGGGCCCTAATGACATTGCATACTCTCCATGGCATGCTTTCTACTAACGACTGATACATTTAAGCTGGTATTTTCCTCGATTCATCCTGCAAACATCTGGTGAGTTGTCTCCAAGAAGATTAATACATTGCATATTTCCTGATCCACCATTCCAGTACGTCTGAAAGATGTTCAGTAGGGTTCAGGTTGGGACTCTGTGGAGGCCAGTCCAATCTTGGAACACCCATATCCTCAAATCAATGTAAAACAGTGTTGGATTGTTACAATGTACGTTGTCTTATTGGAAGTATTGCCGTCCATTCCCAGAGTATTGGCACATTGTCAGCAGCACATTATTGTCTAGAATGTCTAGGTAGACCTCCATGTTTATTGTTATTACCACCACAACCAACGGACCGAGACCATGCCACGTAAAACATCTTCAGACCATAACAGAAACTCCACTGTACCTAATTGTTGACACAACACATTCAGGCAAAAGTCACTCCCCAGACATCCTCCACATCGAGGTACGTCCATCTGATGTAAAGATGGAGTAGCGTTATTCATCACTCCATAGAACGTTCTTCCATTGTTTAACTGTCCAATGACAGTAGACAGGCCTGATGAATGGCTCGTGTGCAGTGGCATAGCCTGTATATCCAAATAGCGTGCAGTTCCCATCAAAACTATGGCTGACACCTCCAATGTTCGGCATCTTAGATAGCATGGTTTAGGACATGACAAGCTAATAGGACACGATCCATTCTACTGATAAGGATGTCCAAATACTTTTGGTAGGATAATGTACGGCTGCACAAACGCAACAAGTATTACTAGTGAGGACGGGTTGAGGTGGAGATATTAGGTTCTGTACAGCCACAACACCATGGTGATGGGACATATTCCTCTTGGCAGAAATGAGTATTCATGGCATGCCTAAGCACAACTACAGCCTGCTGTTCAATAGTCACTGCTTTAAATGAATGAGCCCATTGACCGGGTTCCTCTAAATAGTTGCAGTTGATCATATTTCTTTTCTTCCCCACATAGCAGCTCACATATTACAAAACTTCTCTCCTCGACTACAGGTACCCAACCAACGTACACAATGGGAAGATGAAGAATGGGACATGAAAGAGCAGAAGCTGCCCTGACATATTGGCTTAATGGGGCATAGATATTCCAAATGACAGCTCCAATTTGGGTTTAAGAAGTGGCAGTATCCTTGCAATGCATAACAATAGGACTTTGACAGCAGCCTTGTACTGATGGAGAGACCCAATGTCTAGCATGGGATACTTTATTAGCCAAGGGCTCGTTTTAATCTGCTCTTTTGTTTTCCATTTAGCTATTCCATACGAGGAGTGGCCAAAGGGGAAACAACGGTTCCATCTAAGTTCTCATTGATTTCAATAAGAATTGAAGTGTTTCAGTTATGCTCAGTTTGCTTCTGTTTCATTTCATTTTCATCTTTTTAAATGGAAATAATGCAGACTGCTGCGCTATTATTTCCATGAAAAAAATGGAAATCAAGTAAAAAGAAAACTTCTATTTTTATTTCACATTATAGTCAATCAGTGATAGAACAGAACAGAAAGGTTTCCATTTGGTTCCAGTTTTAATGTCCGTTTAAATGAGCATGTGCGGAAGGGAAGAAAGACAAAAGAATACAAAATGTATCAGTTAAAAACAATTGTAAACAGAATAAAATGGAAACTAACTGATATAAATGGTCTGTTTTTTTGACAAATCATGCCTAATGGTTTCCTTTAAACAAAAGGAAACTAATTATGGTTTCTGTTTGGAAACCCTTAGAAAAAGGATATGTTGAAAACGGAAGGGAAAATGCACAAATGAACGAACACTAAAAAGGGTTGAAGAAATATATATTTCTGATAAGAAGATACTCATGGCCGCACCTTAGGATAAAGAACATAGTATAAGTTTTGTTTATAAGAAATCAGTGCTTTAGTAGTAACACACACCTTAAGGCGTTAACATATGTTAATCATTAAAACCTAGAGCCAATCATGTTTTCTTATAATTTTAGAGGAATACTACATCATTTGGAGTATATATGTAACATGATACTATTCATAAATTAGAAGCATACTGATGTTGACAAGCATTGTGTAAGGCTCAGTTACTCTGCGTGCATGCACTTCTCATAACCAATTTGGAGCAGTACAGTGAAGTCAGAGGAAACCATTTGTTTCCCCAACAGAGAAATCATAAAATGCTACATAATTATTAAAGGGATTGTTCAGTTGTAAACTAATAATCCACAGGATAGGTCATCGACAGGGGTCCATCTCCAAGAGTCCCACCATCTGCTATTTTCCGGGATGGTCTGTTTCTACACTGAGCTGATTTCTACAGGAAGCAGACAGGTCAAGTTTCACTGCAGAACAATTCTAACTTTTTACTCTAGAATTTAACATTTTTATTGATCTCAGAAATATGTTTGTTTTTTTTAAACACGGCCCCGGGATTCTTCCATAGATAAAGCGACATGTGAACAAGTGGCAGCTCCGAGCATGGCATTCACAGTCTGTTACTAAACAAAGCTGGCATGCCTGGCAGTTTTACAGTTAGCTCATTTCTTGACAGTGACATGACTAGTATTATAATCATTTTAATGATAATTTGACACTGTTGTATTGCTGTCTGCTGCATATTCCTTTTCCCTTTGCATTACAAGCAATATGACATGTCTAAGTTATATCATGGAAGATTTGACGCTCCCGCTCTATTATCATGTTGATGCAAACAAGTGAAGAATGAGCCAGGGAAGTCACAGCATACAGATTAGACTTCAAGATGGGACGCCTTGTAAAGTCACAAACCAAAGGTAATTCACCCCTGTTGGTAGATGAGATTCCTACCATTTACATCAGATCAAATATTGGGTGCACCAGTCTTAGCTTGGATAATCGGTTTTTGTATCTCTTCCCAGATGAATTTGCATGGGCAGAGGACAGATACAGAGTATGCATGGCTTTGTCCGAGGTGATGTTCATTAACATCTGGGGTTTGGATGACAGTAACACAACTAGGTTGGTGCTACATATGATGTCAAGTACTGGTTTTGGTCACATATTGCATTGTATCATTTTCTTAAAGTAGTGATCTTATAATATCAGTCCAATTTGGGCATTAATGGTTTTTAATGCAATGCTTTTGTATATTCTTAGTCATTGCATTAAATGCTGACCATCATGTTGGTGTTTTTAAAACATTCATTTTTATGTATTATAGACCGCTTCCACACGAGTGCATCTGGTGCTGTCTCTGGACAGAACCGAACAGCGCCCGGCAGACCCCATTGAATTCTCGCAGCGGGATGCGAGCAGTGCCCCTGCAGTGACCCGGCGCTCATCTCCTCCCGGCGTCTCGTTCTGCGCCAGCTGTCGCACAGCCACGCGTGCGCAGCCCAGAGCCGACGCATCACCGGTGAAGTTTCGGTGCAGGCCTCTGCGAGGCTCGTACGGAAATAGGACATGCCGCGATTTGTTTAATGCGCAAGTTTTCACGCGGTCAAATCACGGCTGTGTGCATAGGATTGCGTTATCTAATGCAAACCTATGGCAACGTGCACGAGCGGAAATTCTGCGGGAAATCCTGCAGCAGAATTTCCGCCCGTGTGCATTTGGCCTAAAGCAAATTTTAAAGGCATTGTGGGAAGCAGCGCAACTTAAATTGTGCTGCTTTTCCGCGATTTTACTTTCGCTGCAGCCGACAGCGTAGTTTAGCATACCTCATCTTTGATGAGGATCGCTAAATGGTCCAAAAATAGAACAGACAACCCTTGAAAATCGCAGCGCTGGAAAGCGCTGAAGTTGAGCGGCTGCCTGAGCGGTCTCATTGAAAACAATGGCAGCCTTATACTGTCATTAGCACGGTGCTGAAAGTGCAGCGATAATCGCGATAAAATAGTCTGTGTGAGGTAGACCTTAGGGCTCATTCCCACGGGAGTTTTTGTGAAACGCTGTGTGGGTCACACAGCGTTTTACCACCATGGTAGCTGGCGGTGAGCCGGTATCACCATGCATGCCAGCGTATCTCACACACGGACATGCGCAATGTGACTTGTTTCATTTTTTCATTTAATTCCTCACTGTGTCTCATAGCAATGTATTGCGTTTGAAAAGCATTGAATATGCAGCCCATAAAGAACAATAGGGCAGTACGCACGTAATACGCGGTGAAATAAAGCACACTGCTGAGCATGCAAAAAAAAGCAATGCTCATTCTGTAAGTACACAGCATTCAGTGCATGCAAATTAGCCTACGCTCATGTAAAGGGGGCTGTAAGAGCTATGGATGTCACTCTCATACACACCAGCTTCCCCATTCCCCTGCTGCTGCCCGCAACATCACTGCTGCTTGTATACAATGGACTACTTAAAAGGGTACTC
Source organism: Eleutherodactylus coqui (assembly GCF_035609145.1). Classification (NCBI taxonomy): domain Eukaryota; kingdom Metazoa; phylum Chordata; class Amphibia; order Anura; family Eleutherodactylidae; genus Eleutherodactylus; species Eleutherodactylus coqui. The sequence goes on along the minus strand of NC_089842.1, from coordinate 46,701,131 downwards.
CAATTAAAGAACATTTTTTCAAGTCTTCACCCATTCAATGGATGGGCAAAAATTCATAGATCAGTGAGGGTTCCGACCCCTGGAGCCCCCATTGATCCTGAGAACAGGAGTCCTGTTTACCCCATCTTTCTCACTTCCAGATTGTCTTTTCCCATCCGCAGTGACATCACTGAACGAAGCCCAGGTCGAGCTTGCACAATAGAACTGATGGAAATAGTCTACCGCTTTGTACTTGGCTATCTCCGGCAGTCCCATTGAAAATAAGTGGAGCAGCACTGAGCAAGCCCGACCTGTGCTTTATTCAACCTCCTCCTTATTGATGGGCTGCAGCGAGGAGGACGGGAAAATGGGACCCCCACTGATTTATCCAAGGAATGGGCAAAAACATTCTGTAACTGGAATACCCCTGTAAGTCAGCACTCATAAGGGCAGGACTAGTCCGAATATAAGTAGATTACTATATACAAGAAGCAGTGGCTTTGCGGGGTAATGGTGAGTAAGGTGAGTATATGAGTGACTTCTCCACACTCATTGCCCCAGCTCCAATGAGCCCATAACTTTAATTTAGCGGGCTCAGAAGAGCTGACAGAGTCCCTTTAAGGCTTCACTGCTTTTCTTGTCCACATTGTCCAGGTTTTACTCCTAAAAAGCCCTAGAAATATCCTAATGGCCATGTTTTCTTATGTCATATAATTACTTATTTGTAATTAGTTTTTCTTATTTCCTTGGTAAATTGAACCCAGTTTACTGTCAAGAAAATTAACATAAATCTCAACGCATCTACATCTATAAAAGTCATACAGACTACTCAATCCAACCATAAAAGTTCTACATAACCACTAAAGCCGAGTAAAAAACAATAAAAAACAGCTCGAGATTCGGGTTTGCAATTAAAGTGCATTATCTTCAAATGCTGAGAATCATTTTAATCAAAGAAAGAAGTCATTTTTTCCTTCATAAATTTCTCTTATATTGAACTAGATGGCCCTGCATCCTCTTCGCATCAGCTGCAGTTACCACGTTAAATCCACGGTATACCAATACCAGGAGAATGGCGGCCAAAATAAATAACTAGAGGTGTTCGGAGGTCGCTGTGTATACTGACTAGGGGACGGGGTTTAGATTACCTGAAATAAAAAAGTAATAAATATTGCCACCAGGGGAATATTTGGCGCTGTTGAAGGGTAAGATATGGCATGGTGGTTTGGGACCAGATTGTTTACTGTACAATGGTTCAGTGATTGGTCATGTTGGCAAAACCTACAAATATGGTAGAACATGTGCACCTTGCAAGTGTTCTTATAGACATGTGCGCTCTGTTACGCCTGCGTTGAACGTTAATGCACCGTGCCTGATATGGACGCAAGGCATTTTATGATTGGATAGGCGAAAGGGGAGTTGGGACATGCATAGAACATGAACACCAACATCAAACAAGCATAAATCAGATATGCATACAAAGACCCACAAGGAAGACAGGGACATGAGACCCAACACCAACACCGGGCGGTCAAATACTTATCAATGTACTAAACAACCAGATAGGTGGAAATATCTATAAGTATGTACGAGGTATTGGCTTGAAAACTGGCTAAAACACATAAGCTCACAAGCCCACGTCAAGGGTCCTCATTGTCTTGTGAGTCCTTACCCTAACAAGAAAACTACAACAAACAAAAGGGGACCAGGCTACAAGCAGGATGATCATCCCAATAGGGATGGCCCCACACTGGTACCTAGGAGTCAACTGTCATGCCCTAGATGGTAATAAGCAGCAGCACTAGACAAGGGAAGCATAATACAGACTGAACAGGACAGTTCACACCTAATGCAATCCCCACCTTCAGACATACACTGAACAAGTCCTTGTTCACACCTAAAGTCTTCTCACCTCACAGACAGAAGGGAAACCCACTCAGAGCCTCATGTATGCATCGATAAACCGGACCTAGGATGAGTGTCCACACACTGAGAAAGGGACACATTCCTATAGATATGGTACAATGTGCACTCCTTGTATATGTTTGATGAATTTGCTACCACCATGCAGATAATAGAGTATAAGCACAGCCTCACAGGTGCGTAAGCACATAAGCTCACTATCGCTATGCAGGGCGCACGATCGCAGGCTATGGCACCCGGATCTGTGCATTTTACTGTGCTTTATTGCACTGCCGGGACCGCTCACATCGGCACGGTCCCAGCAGCGCCATGTTTGAGTAGGTAGGGCAGCCTATCGGTAAGCGGGTCAGCTGATGTGTAGGTGGGTCAGCTGACCTAATAGACTCAGGTAGTCTCATCTAACCCTGCGAAATCATGCACAATTTTGTGCAGACGGGGGGCTTTCAGTGTGCCAATTTGTGCCCAAAAATGTAGCGTATGTTGCATCTTTTCTCCGTGCTCGAAATATGCAGAAAAAAACACACAATGGGTTTCATTTGCTGTGCATTGCAGGTACAGATTTTGTGGCCGAACATGCGCCCATGTGAGGCCACCCTAAGGTCAACCTCACATGGACATATGCTTAAAAACACACACATTAGGGCAGCATATTTGTGTGGTGAAAATCACGCTTTCACCCAAGTTTTTGCACATTTTACTGTACTCTTTGCGCTGATGGGGACATTTCGCATGGGACACCCCCGTGCCATGATTTAAAAGGCCGGCTATGTAGCCTAATTAGTTCCACAAAATTCCATAAAATTGCGCATTTACATGGGCATCAGCTGCACACCCCCTTAGACACCTAGGAGGCATTTGATACGCTCTAAAATAGAGCATGCTGTGCTTGCTTTTCACACATGCGGAATGTGCACACAAAGGCATATTTGCCCGTGAACGAGTCATTTTTGCGTTCGTTTTCAGCGCATAGTATTGTATTTTTTGGATACACCAAGATATGTTAACATGCGCATGAGAAACACCCCCACCGTGCATTAAGAGGTACTTTAGCCTTATTAGGTCCAGATGTGTTCCTTTCCTTGTGGTCTTGCCCGGCGTATTGCGCATTTACACAAGTATTGACTGGGTAGTTGCTCACCTCTCATAGACTTCTATGGGTCCCTTGGTACAAAGGAGAATTGAGTAGGACCTACTTTTTTGCATGTGCGGCGAATGCATACGCAACAAACGTTCATGAGAACGAGTCCACTGAAATCAATGGGTTCTATTCTCTGTATTTTGTCTATTTTCTAAATATTTTATGATCAAAAACACGAGTAAATACAGTCGTCTGAAGGAGCCCTAAGCATCAAGGTGCGTTTAGGCAACATGAGCGTTACAGCGCTGCTGGCATACTGCTCTGACCTGTATAACACATTGACAGAATCCTTTCACCAGCTGCATAATATACGCCATACCATTTACATACAGCGCAAAATACTCCCCTGATGGCAACATTTGGTACGAGTTTATTTTCTTCATTAGATCTACACCCCGCGGAGTATTCACAACTTTTATTGGGTTCTCGCCCATAGTTTTTTTGCTAGGGACCTCCGAACATCCCTAGATGACTTCCGAGCACCCGTGTATTGGGATTGTTGGAGTGAGAAGATAATAGAGAAGTGAAGCTATAAACAATCCAAGTTCGCAGCTTTCCTGTCAGCCCTTCCAGGCTATGATCTTACACATTAATGGCGTGCTGCATGCGTCACTTGGCTCACTTGGAGTGTGAGATTTCCTTGACATTGCATTAGAGGGTCTTTGCAGGGTCCATTGCATTGCACTTCTCTTACTAGAAGGTTGACAATTGAATAACTATATGACTGAGTGTTTGACTGACAGTGACCTTGGTTCCCGGGCTGGGACTAATGGCATCAATGCACTTAGAGAACTCTACGACGTTCCATAGCTGTAACCACAGCTTTCAATACAGAAAAAGTGATTGAATTCATTAATATCTGCAAAGTGGGCCTCATTCCCAGTCCTTGCTGGACCCATTCCGAGGGGCATATCTGCAAACTCATGGGCATGGGCGAAAAAAATACAGCTTAGGTCCCCTCCGGCTCCATATTACCACCACATCATGACTAAATAATACCACTGTGCACGGACTAGATAACACTGCCAAGCCAAGACTGGATAACATTGCCATAATGTGACTAAGTACCAATGTCATACTGTTACTAAATACCACCATACTGTGAGTGTATGATAACAGTATGAAAGGAATTGACCAAATTATTATTTTTTCTAATTGATGCTCTTCATAATGAAATATCCTATATTCACCTCTCCTGGGTCCGCATTTGTCAAGTGCCGGCAGCTCTGGTCTCTCCTTTGATGCTGTATTTACAGATTACAGTTAGCCTGTATACGGGATGTTATTGGCCAATTGCAGAACTCAGTATTTGAACCCTGAGCTCTGTGATTGGCTGCAGCAGCTTGTGACATCTCGTTCACAGGTTGACTGTAGCTTGTAAATGCAGCATCAGTGGTGAGATCGGAGCTGAGTGGCACATGAGAGGCGAGTATAGAAACTTTAATTATTTGCAGGCATCAATTCCAAAAAAATTCAAACTCGGACAATCCCTTTAATAGTAATGATAGCCACCACACAGTAACAGTAATAGTAACCCAAAATGTAGCCTCTTTAAAAATAGTGTCCCCAAATGTAGCCTCTTTAGTAAAACTGCCCCCAAAGGACTACTTATAATAATTAGTACCCCAAATATGGCCCCTTTGGTCATAGTGCCTGAAATGTGTCCCTTTATGGTCATAGTGCCCCAAATGTGTCCCTTTATCATCATAGTACCCCAAAATGGAAGCAGGTGAGCCAGAACAATTCCTGTCCCGTTCCACCCCCTTATTTACAAGTGATGACCATTCCTATGTAAAAGCCCAGGGACAATCATCGTTGGGACAACCAATCGGGCATCAAACAGGTCTTCCTGTGTAAAAAGGCCCTAAGATGTTACATAGATATACAAATTAGAGTCTATTCACCAACATTATCGATTTATTTGGATTCAATAAAATTGGGTTTAATGATGATCTTAACTTGGTGTGCTGTACTGCTTTTTCTTGTGCAACCCCTTTAAGGTTTCATTTGCTTTTGACATTCCTTTTTATTAGAAAATCGCCTCCAAATCAGCTGATCATAGGCTGTGGAAATCTGGTAACACGTTAAATAACCCTGCAGCACCCCCATGGGAAAAATAAAGTACTACACTCTTCCTATTGAAATCCCTGTGTAATGTCCAGGCTGGGTCCTCCAGGGAGAGGGATACTCTTTGTAGCTACTCTGGCTATGCAGGTTCCCATCTCCCTTCTATTGACTTAAAATTTTCTAATTGGGAATTTGCATCTTCCTCCAACCATTTCACGTGCAGCTAAGCAGGGCGGCAGGGCGTAGTGCATATTGCCACCTGCCATGGTACAGGTTCAACATCATCACCCAGTTATTTATTACCTTGATGACCTTCTCTTATGTAAATACCCCAATGCTAATTTTCCTATCATCAGCTCCGGGTTCAGTTCTGTGCAAGAATCATCTTTGTGTGCCTCTAATTTCTGTTTATCAAAGCACTGCAGAGCCCTGATTATGTATATTTAGCCCGTGAAGTCACTGTGCAAGATTGCTGCTACTTAATTGCCTGGCTGAAAACAAGATCCAGTGATTCACTTTGCAACAACCGGTATCGAAAGAAATGAAAAAAATTGCAATTTTTTCTTTCCTCTTGCTCTTATCAATCTCTTCTGTTTGCTATAGAAAGTGAATGCACATAGCTCTGCGGTTTCGTCCAGAAGTAAATTAGTTAATTTCCTCCTCTTGTGACTATAAATAAATTGGAAAGATTCTTAATTGCTCTCTGGTAGGTAAATACATGAAATTACATAATTAATTATGCATTAAATGGTATCTACTTTCCCCTATGAAAGGAAAATATATCCGTGGGTTGATTTATGAATGCCGCATTTCAAGTATCCAGCTGGCAAGTTAAAAAGATTAAGGAGCCTTATTACCATTATGTTGCCATGTAACTTACGCAGGCCATTCAAACAGCCCTTTAGGGTGCCATGTCAGTCCTATATGAAAAAGTGAATTCGATCAAAGTTGATTCATTTTTCAAAGTTTGGAAAATGGATGGTCTGGACTTTACAAAGGTCTTTGATTCTAAACAAAGAGGCTCAAAGTCCGTTTTAATCCACTGGGATGCACTGGTATAGAATTCTTCGGAATTCAGCCATGAAAATGTAAGTATGACATAAATAAAAGGAAGTATATATGAAGCAGTCCTTCAGTTGATTTGGTAACTCATGTGGGAGTTCAAGAACTGACCTAAGATGGTGCCGACAATGATGTGACTTCCTGGTTGCAAGTACTGGTCCACCAACTCGAGACCACATGATGTGCTACGCGGTGCATACCCAGTGTCATTCTATGCTGGACAACAAGGGGGTAACATCTCCACTTGTTTCCAGTGCAGATAGGCTAGCTGGGTTGTTTTTCAGTCCTGTTAGCCCATTAGATTGTTTGTAAGGGTATTATAGCCGTCTCCCTTATACTGTTGGCGGTTTTGTGCTCTGCAGTTTTGTACTCCGTTTTCCTGAAATCTCTAGAGCTATAGTGCTTCTTGGTTGGCTTTCCATTGCCAATTCATCTTGGACTTGGTCCCGACTTTTGTCCTACAGTGGGGTCACCCTTTTCAAGTTGGGTCCTCAACTTGGGTTGCTGGTCTGGGTCTTCTGATTCAGATGGTACCTTGACGCCACTATCATAGTTCCTTGCTGAAGTCCGTTAAAGTATGCCATGTCTGACCAAAGATATCCTGTTCTCTGGTCTAATCTCGTGTTAAGCTCTGGAATTAACCGTCCTTAGTTGCTCTGACTAATCAGACTATAAGTGACATGACCTTGACTGACTTGAGGATGAGTTCTGTGTCGAGGCAGTTAACCTGTCACAATATGTCATAATATTAAAACCACTGACAGGTGAAGGAAATAACTTTGATTATCTAGTTGTAGTGGCAGTCAGATCTTAAAGGTTGATGTGCTGGAAGCAGGAAAAATGAACAAGTGCAGGAATCTCAGCAACTTTGACAAAGGCCAAATTGTGATGGCTAGATGACTGAGTCAGAGCATCTCCAAAGCAGCAGGGCTTGTGGGTGTTCCAGGTATGTAGTGGTTAGTATCTATAAGCCGTAGTCAAAGGAAGGAAAATTGGTAAACCGGCAACTGTGTCATGGATGCCCAAGACTCATTCATATACACTGGGAGCGAAGTCCACCTTGTCTGACCTGATCCAGCAAAAGAGTACTGTAGTAAAAATTGTAGAGAAAGTTCTAGCTTTAATACAAAGGTGTTTGAATACATAGGACATCGCAGCTTGCTGTGTTTCAATCTGTGCAACCACAGATCCGTTGCTATGGCCGCTGCTCATACCCGGCATCTTTCCAGTTCCCGACCAATCATAACAGGTCCTGCGCTATTTAAGACTACTCTACCCTTAAGCAGGTGCTGGAGAACTCAGTCTTTATACTGTGAGAAGGTACAAGTTTGTTTCTGTCTTATCTCCTGGTATTTGATTGGTGCCTGCACCACCTAGCTTTCCTGGCCTCTCCAGTCTTGACCTTAGCTTGTTATTTCACTACACTTTTCTTGTCTGCTGCTGCCTTCCTGGATGCTTAACCTGATCAATGTTATGAAAGTATTCCAACTGCCCTAACTCTGGCTCTATTCTACAACTGCATTTCTGTCTACACCTTCTGTTACTGCATTAAAGAAATCCTGATAAAGTGAAACAATTGCCTCTTAACTAACACTATTTTTTAGGGCAATGGTCTGGGGGTCCCCGCAGCGAAGACCATATCCTAATTGTTGAGAAAAAAGTGTGAAAATTGTGAACCCCAAGTGCTGCACTTGGATGTAGCATCAAGTCAAATCAGTTCTGAAGCCTAACGGATTCACATCTGCTGCCATTGAACCAGTAAGAGTGCCCATGCTGACCCCTCTCCAGTGACCACTGCCAAAGGCACCTACAAAGGGCACATGAGAACTGGGTTATGAAGCAATGGAAGAAGGTTACCTTGTCTGATGCATCACTCTTTCTTTCACATCATGTAGACGGCTGGGTGCATGAGTGCCACTTACCTGGGAAAAAGATAGCACCTGGATGCACTATGGGAAGAAGACAAGTCGGAGAAAGCAGTGTTTTGCTGGGAAACTTTTGGCCCTGGCACACAAGTGGGTATTCCTTTGACTCAAGTTCAGTTTACAATATCAATACCATCCATATCTTTTGTTCACAGTAACCATATCTCAAGTTGCTTTGAGTTGTATATAAGTCTGCCCCATAACCAGCGATATCAGCTTATGTGATTGCCAAATATCTGTCACCGTAAGTGATGATTACATTATAGTCCTTTTGGGACTACGGAATCAAATTTGGGTCTAGAAGAAATACAGCTGTGAGACCAGGTGCAATAAATTACGAGCTAGTGTCTCGGGAGACTGTGATCTGATGTGATGTTCTTGAACTTCGAGAGAAGTCAGTTCATGATGCTAAGTTGGTGCATGGAATTAATTCAGGATGATAAATCAATGTCCTGAAATTTTATAGCACTTGTATTATATCATTGTAATACTTTTGGGTTGAAGTGGTTGGGCATAGTCATTGCGTCCAGGTTAACCTATAACACCGAACGCTGTAGATGTAGCTTTATGCAATATTATCTTGACTCTAAGCTAAAAATGGAAACCCAAAGCAGAGTTCCACATGATAGATATATACAAAAACAAAATAAATCCTCTTGTCCTTTGAGAACGTGTGGTGTGTACATTCATAAAAACATATGGAAATCCACATTTTTAGGTTTCTCGCTGACAAGAAACAGACTGTAAGACAGATGTCTTGAATGGCAATAGCTGTAAGTGACGAGAAGAAACCACAACACGGGGGTCTTCTCGTGAATCATTTTCTTTGTTGTGCTTTTCCCAAATGAATTAGTTACATTCTTGTTTACAGTCTTTAAAATTCAGAGGAAGACGTGTGAAGTCCTGGTAAATTATTCAGCGGCTTTAAGACATCAAATGAAGAAATATACAAGTGTGAAGGGTGACAGGCTCTTTCTTCAAGTTAAGTGAGGCTGAAAGTTGGAGAGAAAATAATGGTCCTTCAATAGAATAGTTAGGAGCAGCTGTCATGTAAGATTTCTTCGGGGGAAAATCTTTACTACAACATAACAAATAAACATGTAGCGCTTGATCTGGCTTGGTCCTCGTTATCAACGGACTTTAGAAGATGTTGTCCATGTGTGGTGAAGGGATCTGTTAGGGTTGTACCACATAGGTTTCTAGCAGCACAGTCTCACAGGTGTGGAATGATTGAGCTGGCTGGGTGTGGTGTTCTCCTGCAAGTCAATCACCACTGCAAGAAGAAGTTGGTTTCCCTTCACTCTAGGGTTTGTTGGTTTACATGCTTGTCCATGTGGTCTGTGGATAGTGTGAACAGAGGCTTGTCCAGTGTTTGTGCAGGTGGCCAGACATTAGGTAGGGATAGCCCTGTTCTGTGCATATGGTGTGAACAGTGTCATATTCTGTATGTCTGTAGCTTGACTTGAGGAGTGAACTGCCCTGTTCTATGTGGTTGTGTGCCTGGCATGCTAACCCTAGTGTGTTGCTGTGTGAATTGTGTTCTGTGTGCCGTTCTGTTCTAGTTCTGTGTATTAGCCCTTGAGGGATAGTCAGGACCGAGGTTCCAGCGCGGGGCCGCCTTTATAGAGGCGATCGCCTTGCTTATTAGGTAGGGTCCTGCCATTCTCCCTGCAGCTTGGGGTCAGTTGTCTCGCTAGTGTGGGGACCCGCAAGACAACAAGGAGCCTTGATTGCGGCTTGTGGGCTTAAGTATTTTGGCCAATATATGGACCAATACCTCGTACTTTGATAGCTATATCATCTGCTTAAATGTACAGGTATGTATGGTGAGTGTGTGTTATCAGTCGGTTCCTGTTTGTGTCCGGATCCCATTCATGTGAGCCCGGTGTTTGTTTGCCCACACGACTGTAATAGGATGGAAGTGAAATATGGAGTTGAAGGGGTTGTTCAGTTAAAAAAAAAACTTAAAAAAACTTTCATATGCACTTTGTCCTTCTTCAGGATCTTGATCCCAGTTTGGAGAGTGGTTATAAAGAGCATTTCTCATTTTCAAGGACCTGCCCTGTCATGCATTACACAAATAACCCATTGATGTGAATGGGCACCATGTAATGATTAACTTCTTATGTAGTAGCAGTGCAGTAAAACGGAACAGCTATTGCAAAGTTTTCATACAGATAACAACTGATTGCTGAGGGCCACAGGTCTTAGGGGTCTTTCACATAGGCGTAGGCACTTTTATGTTTTCTCGCCGTCGCCATAAAATCGTGTGAAACTACTTTTTTTCTACCAGGGTAATTAGCGTTTTCTCACCCATTCACACGACCATGAGCGTGGTTTTTAGCAGGAAAATACGTCGCACCCCGGTAAACCCTTAAATCTTCTGAATTGATGTTTAATGCCTACATAGAGGCATCTGTAAGCTGTTCCCTGCATTGGGCGCTGCAAAAATGCCTTCCCCTTTCTTTTTTCACCTGCTCCCATTGGAGCCAATGGGACCCGCCGGAGTATATTGGCCAAAAGTTAGTTCCAGAACTATCTTTTTGCCCAATGTATATGCATTGGCGTGTATTTTGGTCACGTATGTTCCATTTTTCATGGTTCCATGTTTTTACGCGCCCATTTGATAGGATGCATTGGTAACCAATGCTTCACATTGGTAACATATATTCAGATGGGCGTGAAAACGCGACATATGTGCGCCCGTGTGAAAGAGCCCTTAAGTAGAGAATATGCATGAAGCTATTATAATCAGAAGTGGAACAAAGGTGGAAGAAAAACAAAAATATGGTCCCTATTCATCTTTTCAGGCAACTTTTATTGATGACCAATCCTTAGGTCATCAACAGTAATTGTAGGCACAGCTCCCATTAAAATCATTGACAGTTGTGCCTGCAATTACCAATGCCAGCAACTGCACAGGGGTCAGAGTGTTCTACTTCTGCTCTGTACCCTGTGCATTTTATAGGTGACAGCAGGCACCAGGCCAGCTGATCAGTCTGGGTCCCAAGTGGCAGACCCCAGCTGATCAACTATTGATGACCTATGCTGAGGATTGGTTGTCAATAAAAATTGCCTGGAAAACTTCTTTAAAGAAGTTGGCTCATTGAAAAAAACAAAGCCATCCTGGTGATCGGCTGCTCATCATGGGTCTGGTTCCTGGACCTCTCGGCAGTCAGCACGTGCCTGGGGAAGACATTGTCTGGGTATTCAGAGGCTATTGCCAGGGAAATGTATTACATGGCACCTATTCCAATGAATGGTCAACCGTGTTGTCCGCCTTGGAAAATTTGTTCTTGATAGAAGGGTCCATTAACATTAAGTTGATCATAAGGTTACTTGCTGATTATACTCCAAGCAACAAGCTCTAATTTTCTGAGGGTTTATTCGAGAGGGGAATTTAATGTCCGAGTTCTTTCTGAGTTTGAAACTGACCGAACTCTGATCCATTATAGAATCCTAGAATCCTAGAATGTTAGAGTTGGAAGGGACCTCCATGGTCATCGGGTCCAACCACCTGCTCAGTGCAGGATTCATTAAATCATCCCAGACAGATATTTGTCCAGGCTTTGTTTGAACACCTCCATTGAAGGAGAACTCACCACCTCCCGTGGTAACCTGTTCCACTGATTGATCACCCTCACCATCAGAAAGTTTTTTCTAATATCTAATCTGTATTTCCTCCCTTTTAGTTTCATCCCATTGCTTCTAGTCTTTCCTTGTGCAAATGAGAATAGGGCTGATCCCTCTGCAGTGTGACAGCCCTTCAGATATTTGTAGACAGCTATTAATTCTCCTCTCAGCCTTCTTTTTTGCAAGCTAAACATTCCCAGATCCTTTAACCGTTCCTCATAGGACATGATTTGCAGACCGCTCACCATCTTGGTAACTCTTTGAACTTGCTCCAGTTTGTCTCTGTCTTCTTTAAAGTGGGGTGCCCAGAACTGGACGCAGTATTCCAATGTGTCAATGTGTGTATTCACATGTGGGATTTTTTCATGGACTGACGGTAAAAAGAAATCGCAGTATGTCCCATTCTGTTGCAAAGCTCGGCCCGGAATTACTCATTCAAGTCAATGGGTGTTAAAAAACCCAGAATGCTGTGTGTGCACTTCCATTTTTTTCAGGCACCGATTGACTTTAATGAGAGTTTCAAATGACATCAATTAGGTCATCTTTCATTTTTTTTTACGTCTTTTTAAAAAATGGATGACTTTCGCAAAGCAGGAACAAAAACTTGCAAAACCCATATACACTCGCAGCAAAATCTGTCATGTTTCACACTGAAGCTGGTTGCAGATGATCATATTTGCACTGAGTTTTTGCGCACACAACATTTGCCTGCGCAATACACAGAAAACAGAACCCATTGATGTTGAAGGGATCTTTACCGTGCACAATTTGTTGTGTGCATTTCGGGTGCGCGGAAAAAAATAGGATTTGTTTTGTTTTCCTGCGTAGAAGTCTATGGGAGCACATGCGCAATACACTGCACAACTCCGAAGGAGAAGGAACACATCTGCAACTCATTAGGCTAGGTAACCTTTTAAATCACGGGGGCGGAGGGGGTGAACAGGCACTGCCTGCGCAAACATTGCAGTACTATCCGCGAGGAAATCTACCTCCTCAACTCTTGTTTACTGCACAAATACGTTGCACTGAAGCGTACCTAATTGCGCATACGGTCATCTAAAATCGCCCTGACTGCAATTGCACTTACTTGTATATATCCTATAGGCTCTTTCACACGAACGTATACGCATTTGTGCGCCACTCAGGACTGCGGTACAAACGGTGTATTTTACTGCACTTTTTCTGCCCACAGGACATGTTAATTTGCGCGCGGCAAACAAGACACACCACTTGAAATGGCTAATTAGTTCCTGATGTGTTCTTCTTCCATTTGAATTGCACAGCGTACTACGTATCTCCTTGCTTATTGTGTGCGCAATTTGCGTACCCCCAATTAACTTCTCTGGGGACCTTTGGTACACAAACGCGCAGAAGAGTAGAGCATGCTGCATTTTTTGGGGTTTGTCCAAAAATACATGTACAAAATATGGAATTGTGAACGACCCCATTGAAATCAATGGGCTCTATTCTTTGCATATTGTGCGCCTACATGTTAGGTTTGCAAATACGCCCCCCTGTGAAGGAGCCCTAAGGCTACGTTCAGACAATCCATTTGCTGCAGATGTGATGTGCATATTCCGCCCTGCAGCAATTTACAGAACAACAGGATGGGCTTTTCAAAACCACATATGTAGGTAGGAAAAAAAAAGCACATGAAAATCAGATTTTTAAATCTGCCGAATACGACGCATTTCAGGAAATCCGCGATGAATCTGCAGCTCAATAAGTCACAAAATAATTTAAGACATTTGGATTTTGCTATAGTTCTTAAATAAATGGGATGTCCAGATATTGCATTTACAAAGACAACTTGGATCCTCCAAACCAAATGAGACTCCGAATGAGAATTTCGTAAAGGATTGCTTATTGCCTGATCGCCATTATGTCCTGATCATGAGAGATCAGGCATAAAGCCGAATGATCAGTTTAAAGCCAGAAATGTATCTGCATCCTCAGCCGTCTATAGGCCTTTACTTGGCCTGCACTTTGTCTTTTCTCCCTCAGGCTGCCCTATACTTAGATGCTGACTCACTGTAACATACTTTGCTGGTACATTGCTGTATAACGCATATTAGGATGTGACAAAATCACTGTTTAAAGGAGCGCTGCACCTTATTCACACCACTTGGAGATGCAGACAGATGCTAATATCATTCACAGGTATGGCAGGGGTGACAGATGCTCATGGACTCCTCAGTAACTCCACTGAAGACAACACGGAACAGTAAATATACTCATTGGAAAAACCCATCCCTGCCCTAGAAGAAGTTGTCGAAGGGGCCTGAAACTTTCTCTGTGTGATTATTACGTTGATATAAGTAAGTGCTTACAATATCAGAACAAAATGGTTTATCATTATATTTTATGGTGGAAAACTACTCCCTTGCATGGAGGCTCTAGTACCTTGTTGTACTGCCTCTAGCTTGGATACAAGATGTGATACGGGCAGGCATGGAGGCTCTAGTACCCTGTTGTACTGCCTCTAGCTTGGATACAAGATGCGATACTGGCAGGCATGAAGGCTCTAGCACCCTGTTGTACTGCCTCCAGCCTCTATGCAAGACGTGAGATGGACGGGCATGAAGGCTCTAGTACCCTGTTGTACCGCCTCTAGCTTGGATACAAGATGTGATACAGGCAGGCATGGAGGCTCTAGTACCCTGTTGTACCACCTCTAGCTTGGATACAAGATGTGATACAGGCGAGCATGGAGGCTCTAGGACCCTGTTGTACCACCTCTAGCTTGGATACAAGATGTGATACAGGTGGACATGGAGGCTTTAGTACCCTGTTGTACCACCTCTAGCTTGGATGCAAGATGTAATACGGGTGGGCATTGAAGATCTAGTACCCTGTTGTACTGCCTCTAGCTTGGATACAAGATCTAATATGGGTGGGCACGGGGGTTCTAGTATACTGTTGTACCGCCTCTAGCTTGGATTCAAATGCGATACGGATGGACCTTTAGGTTCTAGTACCCTGTTGCACCACCTCTAGCTTGGATGCAAGATGTGATACGGGTGGGCATGGAGGCTCTAGTACCCTGTTGTACCGCCTGTAGCTTTTAGGCAAGATGTAATATGGATGGGCATGGAAGATCCAGTACCCTGCTGTACTGCCTCTAGCGTGGATGCAAGATGTAATTTGGCAGTCATAGTGGTATACAAGATCCGTATGGTATCCGTTGGCATATCGCTCCACATTTGCTGTAACTGAGACTCTAGATCGTGCAAACTAGTAGGCTGTTGAAGTTGGTATCCCAGATGGACCTATACATGTTGTATTGGTAATATATCTAGTATATGAGCAGGCTACGGAATTGTGGCAATGTTGTATGTGCTGCCGAGCATTATCCTGCTGGAAACCGCCATGAGAGGAACACATGTGGCTGCAGGATGTCATTGTCCCTTGTACCACTACTAGGGGTGATCGACTGTTGTATGCAATGGCCCCCCAGACCATCACACCAGCAGTGGGAGCAATGTCTCTGGATGGCAGACAATGAAACAGTTGGGGTTGCTTATGCTTGTCAGAGGATCCCCTCTACTGGTGGTCTGTTGAGGGCATCCTGAACTCGATTGCCTTGTGTCTGTGCCCTCATGTATCAACTGGACCCAACACCCCCTAACAGTCTGGTCAGACTGTATATTCGCCTGTGTGAACGAAAGCATTGGAAATCAATTCCTCAGATGGTCGCATATATCATTCGGGTGTAAAAATATGGCCAATATACGCTCATGTGAATAATGCTTGAGCTTGTTGCCGGTGGATGCCAGCTATTATAAATATGTTTCAAAAGTATTTATTGAAAGAAAATTTAGACTATTGGCAACATTCCTGCCGCATAGACCCCACGCAGGGCGACAAGTTTAGCAAAACAACAGGAATTCTTGGCATATATAGCATCAATTAGCTCTAAAATGAACAGTTATAAACTGGTACAAATTGAAAACAAGCATTGTATAGGGTGAAACAGCGCAAAGAAAGGGGAGGGAGGGGGGAAGGGCCTCAAATTGTGCAATCTTGTCTTGGCATATGGCAGTCAATCTCTCGTTCAGGAGTGCTGTCCTATTAATCCAGGTAAAGAGGGGATTGAAGGGAAGAAGCGATTTTCGCCAATTTTGAGCAGTATGGGTACGAGCTGACATAGTTATAAATTGCATAAGCTTAAAGGGGGCATTGCATATTTTTTGGGCTTATTACCTAGGAGCAGCACATATGACTGATGAAATAAGATGGATAACCCTTTTCCAGAAGTCCCGCACTATGGGGCACGTCCACCATGTATGTAAATGAGTTCCAATGTTGTCACATCCCCTGAAGCACATGTTGGAGACCTCAGGGTAGATAGCATGTATGCGTGCTGGCACCAAATAGGCTCTATGAAGTACCTTTAAGGAAGTCTCAGTAAGACTAACTTGCCAGCTGCAATGACGCCATCTTTCTACTGTTAAAGAGGCATTTAAATCTTATTCCCATTGAATCATGTAAGGTAATTTGTCTTGTTCTGCTTTATTCAGTGCGTTATAGAGATGCGACAACGTGCCTGGGTAAATTGGACAATATTTGCAGAGTGCCTCCAGTGGGTTCATTTCAACCTTAGTCTCTGGGGGAGCCAAGGATGACCAAAAGTGGAATACTTGGATAATTCTCCACCACTCTGTTGGGGGTGGCTGGAAATGGTCTCTGAATGCAGAAAGTGAAGTTAGCCTACCATAGAGCAAGAATTCGTTTAGGGTAGTTATTTTATTAAACTGCCACCAGGTAAAGCTTGAGGTATCAAATCCTGGGGGGAATGCTGGGTTTGACAGGAGTGGGGTCAGAGGAAATGGTCCTAAATGGGAAGTCAACTTGAATCGTGCCCTACGCCATAGTAAAATTGTGAAACATGAAAGAGGAGCTGACATTCTGAGGCTTGTTGGCAGGGTGGCCTTAGTCCAAAAGAGGGTTCGCCAATTGTAGAGACGTAATTGTATGTTTTCTATGGCGACCCATAGAGGGGAGCTAGTCCCTGCATAAATTGGTGGGATTTGGGCTAAATGGGCTGCCTTATAGTAATTAAGGAGATTAGGTACAGATAGTCCACCTGATTTTTTGTGAAGAAACATGATGTTCTTTGATATCCTAGGACGTTTATTGGACCAAATAAAGGACATGATTCTCTTTTGTAGAGCTTGAATGGCCTGAAGCGGGACTGGGACTGGGAGTGTTCTAAATAGGTATAATATCCTTGATAAGAGCACCATTTTTATACTGTGAACCTGGCCTATCCAGGTGAGGTACGGGCAATCCCACTTTATTAGGTCTTGTCGGAGCTTTTGAAAAAGGGGTTCGTAATTCCACTTATAGATAGAATCTATGTTGTTTGTTAGTCTGATTCCAAGATAGGGTAAATATTGTGGGCAGATGTGGAATTGAAAATTAATATCAAGGAGTTTTTGAATGTGGGGCAGAACATTACAATGAAGTATTTCGGATTTTAATTGGTTTATTTTGAGACCGGATACCCTTTCAAAGTTCCCTGGAACCGACAACAGATTAGGGAGAGAGGTTAATGGTTTTTTCAGTGTCAGGAGGAGGTCATTGGCAAAGAGACTGAGTTTTGAATTTTGAAAATCCACAGGGACCCCAAAAATGTTAGGATTGTTATGTATGGCTATAGCTAGGGGTTCTATTGCCAGCGCGAACAGGGCTGGAGAAAGTGGGCAAGCTTGCCTAGTGCCTCTTCAGGTATTAACAGGAGTAGGCCTGGTAGAGGGGATTTTAAGAAAAGCTGTAGGTTTGGAATAAAGGGCTGTAATAAGGTTTAAGAAGGGCCCCCAAATCCCATTTGATGAAGGACAAGTTGTAAGTATGACCACGATAGACTATCAAATGCTTTCTCGATGTCGAGTGTGAACTGTTAACAGTGGTTTTTGGAGATTTGCTATGTGGATTAGATTCAATATTTTGCGAACATTATCAGGTGCCTGTCTACCTGGGATAAACCCCACTTGATCACGGTGTACCAGTGAAGGGAGGAGTTTATTAAGTCTGAAAGCCATGATGGATGTGAGGATTTTGAGGTCAATATTAAGAAGGGATATGGGCCTATAAGTAGATGGGACTGTAGGGTCTTTCCCAGGTTTTGGTATAGTCGTTATGAGGGCTTGTAAGAAATCTGGGTGAATTTGGCCTTGTTGTAGGATATGGTTGTATAATTCAACCAGATGTGGGGGTTAATAAAGAAGCAAATTTTTTGTAGTACAAACTAGTGTAACTGTCCGGTCCAGGGGCTTTACTTCTCTTGAGTCGTTTAATTGCCCAATCAACTTCTTCTATAGTGACATCTAAATTAAGGTCTGCAAGGGAAGAGTCCGATGGTCTAAGGAGGTTAAGTTGGGAAAGAAAGGCATTTGTCAGGGCGTCAGAGTCAGACTGGTGTGCTGTGTAGAGTTTCTGATAATATTGGTATAAAGTTGAGTATATTTTGTCTGGGTTGGAGGTGAGAGTGCCTGGTCGGGTTTGGATCTGATGTATAGTATTGAATGTTTGCCTCTCCCTTAGTTTACGCATTAAAAGGCGGTCCGGCTTGTTTGCATATTGGTAATATGTAGATTGTGTCCAGGCTAATCCCTTTTCTGTTTTGTGTGTTAAGATGGCATTTAACTCTAGTCTGGAGTCTTTCATTGTCTTAAGTAAGTATAGTGAGGGGTGTTGCCTGTATGCTTGTTTTAGTTTAATAATCTTATGTTCCAAATTTATCTGGGCCCAAGTTCTTTCTTTTTTTTTTTATGCGGGAGGCCATGGATATTAGTATTCCCTGAATTACCGTTTTATGTGCCAGCCAACGAATGTCCATGGAGGTAGTTTCAGGGCTATTAATTTGAAAATATTTTTCTATTTCCTGTTGAATAGAAGTAGTTAGTTCTGGGTTAGTTAGTAGAGATTCATTGGGTCTCCAACTATATGGAATGCGAGTGTGAGGAGTAAGCATCCTCCTTATTAAAGCGGTTAAGTAATCACTAAGATTTGATACCAATGCATTGTAGTTGGGTTTAGTAAAATGCAATTCTAGGCACTTAAGGGGGTTGTAGCAAGATCAACTTTTATCACCTATCCATAGGAGACCCCCATTGATCCCGAGAATGTGGGCACCATGTTCCTATCTCCTCCTCAATGCCGGTTCATTGCAGGAGAACACTGATCAGAGCAGTGGTCAAGCATATGCAGTGCTACTTCATTCATTTTCAGTTCGATTACCGGAGATAACCAATGAGAAGGAGAGAGGGACATGGAACCCCTGTTCTCATTATCGATGGGGGTCTAAATGATACATCGGGTTCAACCCCTTTAATCTGGCATAAAGGCCAACCCCTTGTGCAACACCACTCTACAGGGTGGTTCTCAATCTCTCCATCTAAGGCCTTATTTACACAATCGTATATAAGCAACTAATTTAGCTACGTTAAAAAAATCGCAATCATCTGAAGCATTGGTTTCCAATGTATTCATTCAGATGAGCGATTTCTAGCTGCGTAAAAAATTGCGCCAGGAATAATAGGACATCGGTGAATGAAAAAGGCGACTGATTTTATACGGTGCATGAAAAGATGGATCTTGCCCTATCTTTTGCCAAAATACACTGGTAGCTCTTATAGACTTGTATGGGAGCTGAAAAAAAAGGAGGGGGAGGGAGTTTAGAAGCATTCAACGCTCGGAAAAGAAGACAGAAGCCTCTATTTAAGCATTAATAGTAATTCTAAAGATTTCTGCTGAATGAGGGATTTCCGTGCTGCAGCGTATTTTTCCGCCGGTACGCCACCCATGTGAATGGACGAGAAAACGCAGCTAAAGCTCAGAGCTTGATCGTGGCTATTCTTCATTCATGCACTTTTTTCATGAGATGAGGCGAACGCAAACAACGCATATGGTTACGTGGTAGAGGCCTAACTGACCTCAAAGACAACCTGATGTCAATTATTGATGGTCTATTCTATTATTAGGTTCTTGTAGCCCCTTGAATCTCACAGATACACCTCTTTTAATTACTATGTTTTAATTTTGTTTGTTCTGAGGACATTATTAGAAGGCTTCTTCCTCTTCTCAGAGATCCGCACATCAGGTGTCACCGGGACTTATCATCTAAGCATATTCTGACAGTAATCAGACATGAAGCCTCCAAAGAGGAGCAAATTAAATCTTCCTATGCTTCATTAATAGGATTTAATTAGCTTATTGATAAAACAATATTATGGAATCTCTCTGACCTAACCGACTCATTTTATGAATACCTTTTGTACAGGGAATAAAACTATCACAGAATAATATGATGCTCTGTTATATTATTTCCCACTTATAACAGAAGAGCAGCCGTGGCTAGGAAGCTAATACATAGTCATTATCTGCCGGCTTACCAGCCATTTATTTCAGCTATGTCCAGTGACTGTATATAAGAGGGTCAGTCCTTACAGGTTTTAAAGCCTGAGTGTGTCCCCTTGAACCCACTCGAAGATGGCGCAGACAATGGCATGGACACAGCAGGGTTAACCAGAACGACGGGAGGCACTGGTCTCAAAATCCGTGGTCAGGAGGGCAGAGGAAAGAGGCGGTGTGGGCGCCAGGTTGGAGCGCCCTGGATTTCATGATAGAAAGACCTAGGTGGCGCCATTTTGGAGTATCCTCATGGAGGCTTAAAATAAATAAAAAATAAATCTTATTTGTATAGTGCCAACTTATTCCACAACGCTTTCAGGTAATTAATTTATTACCCCCACCAAGCTGGGTACTCATTTTAGCCATCTTGAAAGGATGGAAGGCTGAGTCAACCCTGAGCCGGCTACCTGAAACACACAGGGATTGGACTTGCAACCTTCAGGCCGTGACCAAGAGCTTAGGACTGCATTTCTGCTGCCTTAACACTCTGAATGATAGTTTCACCCCATAGTGAGACACCCCGAATAATAGGAAAAAAGTGTATAAAGCAGTGCTGATGCCCTGCCCAAATCTGCCCACCGTTTATGCTGGCGGCCATCAATGCTTCAGCATTGCACAGCAGAGGCCCCAGTGCTGTAAATAGGGGACAGACTGAAGAGACAGCAAGGAAGCGGCGGAGGCCAGACGCCACGGGAAGGAGCAGGGTGCTGTCCCTATGCCGGGAAATGTGAGACAGTAATGTTGTCATGTAAATGTTGATTCACACTTAAGATGCAAGTGAGTCTGCAGTGTAGCGAGCTCCAAAATTTAGAGACATACTCTAGCACCCACGGTGCATTAGGCCACGCAGGTGACCTGCCGTAGACCTTCAGTAATGTGGAGTACAATATTGGTTGTAGAGCAATACAAGTATGATGTATAGTAATATGGCAGCGAAGTGTCCGGTCGCCCCTAGGAAGGTTGGGAAGAAGATGTACCCAGCACCTATGGTGCACTGACTCCACATGTAGGATGTATGATGGAGAGACACATTATGAGTGTGCGACTTCCAGTTAAAATATGTAATGTTTAAAATAATAGTGCCCTCACATGGAGTGTAGTAGTTAACGAACTGTTAAAGGGTTAAGTAAAAAAAACTTTTTTTAATAAAAAAAAATGTTACCTCTGCCTCCTTCAATCATGATCCTGTGCCACACGACTACAACTGCGATCGATTACATTTACTTACCATGAGGAAATTGCCATGGTGGCTACAGTCTCTCAATGAGTTCAGTAGGCGTAGGATGGTCATACACATTAAATGCATGTTGGCTGAACATAGATCTTATACTTTAATCCGTGGCAGAAAGACCGAGTTCAGCCATGGATTTTCATGTGGATCCACACTCGGATTTGGCTCAGTAAATGGGGCAAATCCATGTGGGGCCGCCTGATACAGTTTTGGTGTGGAAACCATGTCAAGAATTTACAAGTTAATTCTTTTTTCATTGACACAAATTTCAAGCCAGTAGCAATAGGGCCCGACTTGTTGGCTCCAGCAGTAATAGGGTTCCCTCTAGGTGCTCTCCCCACCCTTGAACCTCTCCTAGGCAGCAACCATATCAAGCTCTATAACTCATTCTAAAGTTCCGGTTAGGACACCACTCCAGCACTCACCGAAGATCCTCACTCTTTTTCCCCCAAGCATCTGCATTCCTGCATGTACTGTTGCAGTATCCCAGAGTAGGGACCTTCCAGCACTTTAATATATGTCTCCTGTAACGTTTATATGTTTCTACTGTTAGATGTGATAGACTGTGTGTTGTTATGTGTATTGGCTCTGTCTGGGTCAATGTTAGGTCAGTGTCTGGTATCTGCGTCATCCTAACCCTGTGTGTTTTGTCAGTCACCCTAAGCAGCCCTAAGATGGGCTAGGTAGATCACCCTATAGCTTGATATTGGTTGTGGGATCAACTATAAAAGGCCAGAGCATAGGGGTAAGAGGAGAAAAGAAAAGAGGAAAAGGAGAGTTAAGTGTAGCCTAAGCAAGCTGGGCTCAAGTCAAGCTCTGTAGGCCGGAGTCTTTTTAGTCCCTACTGGAAGAGGAATCCCAGACAGGGCAGACCCATCGTAACTCAGAGGAGAGAAGTATTTTCAAATTACATCCGTATGGAAGAACCCTCACTTAGACTGGTGGGCGCATCTTCCAGCACAGAGAAAGAGAAAATAAATCGATATGGGTGATTGCTAACTGCTAAACTGTTGAAGTTACTACTAATTGGAAAACTGCAAAGTTGGAACTGTTTGTTGAATTCTTTTGCAAGTGTGGAGTAAAGCGTGGAGTAAACTGTGTACATTCGGTTTACGTTATCAAAGCTGGTGTGGACTCTTAATTCCGACCCGACCAGATCGCTTCTACCGAAAGGTACTGGCGTCGCAAAAACATTTCAATTTCACCCGTCATTATTAGGCCTCGGTCAGACGGGCATTTTTTGCCGCGATTTGCGGATCGCATGACGAATGCGCATCCGCAAATCGCGTGACCGGGGCCGAAAAATTGCCGGAAAAATCTGCTCCTATCCGTGTTTTCGTTGATAGCATTCAGCAGGCAGGGATTTAAAATCCCCGCCTGCTGAATGGGCTGCCTCTGATTGGTCACAGGGCTGTGACCAATCAGAGGCAGCCCATTCAGCAGGCTGAATACTACTCAGAGCAGTTCAGGAGAACTGCCGGCCGGCCGCGGCTGAACTCCGGCTGCAGGGACAAGGTGAGTATATATATATATTTTTTATTTTTACACATTTTTGGATGATTTTCAGGGAAGGGCTTATATTTTTAAGCCCTTCCCGAAAATTCATCCTGCGCTCGCCGGCAGCCCATTGCTTTCAATGGAGCCGGCTGTATTGCCGGCTCCATTGAATTCAATGGGCAAACATCATTCTTCTCTGCCACAGCTGTTACAGCTGTGACAGAGGAGAATGATTTGTGTAGTATATGTTCTCAATGGGGACGGCGCTGCTGTCGCCGGCCCCATTGAGCGCATATAGAGAACACAAGGAATCGCAGATCGCAGATAGGCGCGATCTGCGATTTCTTGTGTCCTATAATTTATCGGACAAGTGCATAAAAAGCCGCCATGTGTCCGATACCATTGCAAAGCAATCATGTTAAAAAAGCGCAGATCGATTGCGCATGCGCAAATCGCGGGGAAAAACGCCCGTGTGACCGAGGCCTTATGGTGATCTCTATTGCCACTGTGTGCCGACAGGCCAGGCTGCGTCTAGATATTCCAGAGAGGGACAGCAGAGCCACCATTGATGACCATCTTATTCCCTGCCGTCTACCCCGCAAAGGTTTGTGCTCGGCCGCCACACTGTACACAGCCAAGGTGCTGGAGTGAGGATATTCTGTGAGCGCTCCAGCGGCATACTGACCAGAACTTCAGAGTGAGTTATAGCACTCGATATGATAGCTGCCCAGCCGGGTCGGTGGTTTCCTGGCTAGGTGGCGACACTATTTGTGATCTACATCTAATAATGAGCGCTACCCTCTTCCTTTCACTCTATCTAATGCCACGGAGTGCTTCATGCACCCTACTTATATAACATACTCTTGCTGACAGGCCATGCAATCTTGTGTGTTCACACCTGCAACCATGTACCCAGCCAGGATGCTCGCCTGATGCCTTACAGTGTTCAATCATCATCATCAGTGTACGATAATACAATTTGTTGCCTACAGCCTGTGAACAAGATGCATATTAGGACAGCAGGGACATCAAGAACAGTGCAACATATGTCTAATGGTGGTCAGAGTGCCAACTCTCAGCTATACACAGTTCAAGAAAAGTGATGGGAAGTTGTATGTACTGATAACCCATGTCATTTCCCACCCCTCCTACATGCAGCTTGGCTGCACTATCTATTGGACTCTAGCAACACTTCCTATTGAACTGTGTCATGCTTCCCTCTTACCCTGCCTCTAAGCCTTCCCCATGCTTTACACTGCTGTCGTGCTTGTATCCATTAGTTGATATATATAAACAGAAGCTGATGGTTACACATTCTGTAAGCGCATCTGAAAATCAGTACGTAGGGTATTGATTCATACATTTTGTCAAGTGACAACCGTGGGTTGTTACTTGAACTGAGTCTGATGATAATGTAATCAGACTTAGATGCGGTATCAGCAGCAATGTCATATTTAGAATGCAGGCCGCGGCTAGTAGCAGTAAATTATATCTGCAGGAACGGAGTACAAAGGGTTTCTTTGTAGTCTGTAAGCATGGGGACGCATAGGTCTGCATAGAAGCTACAGTGTGTGCATAAAATGGGAAGAGATATTTAATTCCCACCCAATATGTGCCACAATATTCAGTGCACGTTGGATGTCTGTGTATTGAGCAGGCTCAGCAGCTTAGCCAGACCATTGGCCATCTTTGACATTAGACACCCGCCTACAACAGCTGCGATTGGAGATAACACTGATCGTGCCTGCTAAACCTTTAAATTCCGTAGTCATTTCTGACAGCTGCAAAAATGCCCTGAGCAGCATTCGGGGGTCCCAGATGGCCCTCCTGCGATGAGATCTCAAGGTGCTGTCCAAGTGTCATGGCAGCCTTGGCCCGTCTGACCATCTGAAGGCCCTCAGGGCTACCACGAATGAGCACCTATTAAGACTTGCCTTTGGCTTGTCTTAATAGAACATCTGTCAGAATACAGCATAGTGCAATACTATAGTATGATAGTATTATATTATTATAGTATTGCATTATACTGTATAAGCTATCAGAAGATCACAAGTTCAAATCCCATTTGGGGACTAAAAAAAATTGAATGAGTTAAATGAAGTGTTTATTTATTTACTGTAAAGAATAAAAAATACTAAACGTTTAAGAAAAAAACCCTCTCCCCAGTCATCACATCAAAAAATTAAAAATTAAAAATGAGAATTGCCGAGTCCATATAAATCTAATTCATTAAAATATCACATTTTTAATCTCGCATGGAAAACCCCATCAGAAAAAAATATGCATTGCTGGAATTACACTTTTTTGGCCACCCAGAAAAAAATGCAATAACAAGTGATCAAAAAGTTCAAAAAAATCATATGTATCCCAAAGTCAGTTGTATCAACAAAAGCTACAGGTCACCTCACCAAAAACAAGCCCTTCAATAGAAAAAGAAAAATGTTATAGGGAGTCAAAAAATAGGGACAGAAAGCATTTTTAAAGTATTTTTTTAAGTAGTGCTACATCAAAACACTATATAAATTGTGTCTCTCTGTAATCATACTGACCTACAGAATAAAGAAAACGTCATTTTAATTGCACTATGAACATTGTAAAAAGGAAAACTGCTCCAAAAATGGCGAAATTGGGTTTTTTAAAATTTAATTTCTCCTTACTTAGAAAGGTTTAAAAGTTTTCCAGTACATTATATGGTACATTCAATACCATCCTTGAAAAATACAACTGCTACAAAGAAGCCATCATGTAGCTATGTTGTCAGAAAAGTTAAAGAGCTGTGATTTTTTGAAAGCGGAGAGGAGAAAATGAAGAACAAAAAAGGGCTGCAGCGGGAAGGGGCTAATTAAGTGTTTTAGTAAAGTCACATCCTAGTGGCTGCAAAGGTGAACGTATCCTTTAAAATTATAATGAAGTCTTTTTTTATTAGTGAATTATTATTTTTTTCTGATTTATTTCCTGGATTTTCCATAGATAATATTTGACGGAATATTAGCATCTTCTCTCCTCGCCGCCTCCTTGCCTTCCCTTCTGTCTTGTCCTTCCCTGTCAGATAATCACTGCACAGAGATATATTATACACATTGATTTTCAGCAAGACAACTGGTGGGATATTTTTTCTGTAGAGCACTTCTAAACATGCTGATAAATAAGAGATAAGATTTTACTCTTAATTGGGACTCTTTGGAGAAATGCGCATGACGCAGCTGAGATATCGTGTCTTAAACTGATGATATTTTCCTGCAGGAGATGAAGATTATCTACAGAAAGCTGCAAAAACAACTGAGATTGGCAATGTGCCTGGGCTGTCTTTTTATGTCCTGTACTGAAATGTCTTTCACTTGTAGGGATTTTAGTTTATAAATCTTGGGATTATTTAACATAACTCAAGGAAATGAACTCTTGGCATATGACCTTTAGATCTCGCTGTGCTAATACTACGTCTTCTTTCCTCCTCCAGATCCTACTGTGCTTGGGAAGCTGTAGAATAGAATTCAGTTAAGTATAACGTTGAGTCTATATCCTATTAAACAGCATTTCCTTGAAAAAAAATATCAGATCTTGTAGGGTTGGATTATAGGATGGCCAAAAGGGGCAACTGACCATGAGTTGAGGCAAATTGGCCATAGGCTCTACAAGCAGAAATTCCGGTAGGTTGGTCAGGTCATGGCCCGGGCTGGTCAAGCTTGGTTGGTGTCAGCACTAGGCTCCCTGCACTCTAGTGGGTTCCTACAGTTGAATTAGGGTTGATGCATGTTGAAGCACCTGCCACAGACCCCACTTCTCCCGGGCCTCAGGAGGCAGCTGCAGGCTGGCTGTGGTGGTGGAAGGAAGTGTAGCTGTGTAGTTTGGAGTTGGTTCTAGCACCTGTGGTGTCTCTTCTAATTTAAAGGCGTTTTCTGAATTGCTGATTTTATATAGTGTTGGGCTTTACATGCCCAAAATTATATAGAATCGATATACTCATCAGGGTGCTGGATCTGTGCTTTGGCGGTTCAGAACAATGGCATTCGAAAGGGAATGTTACCCAGCCAGTAGGCGGGATGACACCTCGTAAACCTGTCACTTGGGCTTGTGATGTAGAAGCCTCAAGGCAGGTTTACGAGACATCACTGATGATGGACAGCCTCCTATTGACTGCAGTGGTCACGTAGTAGACAACTCATGTGACTGCTACAGCACTTGTAATTGGAGGACCGAAGCAGAGCCGAGCGAAGGTCATTATTGTGGGTTTTTTTTTTTTATATACAATGTGTCCCACCACTGCTTTCAATATTAGGGGTAGTTAGGAAAACCCCTTGAAACACCACCCTTTTTTTGGCACAATAAAGGGTTGAACTGGTATAATGTACTATGCTCAGCTCATCCAGACTGAAAGAAACAAGAAAGAAATGGATGACATCTCAAAGAACAGATCTGACATCAGGTAATACTTTTGTCGGCCCCTCTGCCAGTAATTTGCACCCACCTACAACATGATTTTTTAGATCTTTTCCAGGGCCCAATCCGCCCCTGCCCTTGGGTCTCCACCACTTGCAGACCTCCACTATCCTGCTTGCACCCGAAGTTACAACATGGCTCCAGCTATAGTATTATGAAGGAAGTGTTTAACATTATTTTTGTACTGTAATGTGGCACTATTATGTAGGCAGTATGTGGTAGTATTATGTAGGTGTAAGTGGGCAACCTGAATTGTAATTCTATTTTTTATAACCATTTTCAATCATTGTTTAAGGTATGTTTTCATTGTTTCTTTAAATAGGCAGCTATATTGGTCATGATGATGTAGGCGGCGTATGACATGGCATGAAGGGAATGGCCGTTATTGCTGAACGGCCCTCAGAGATATAAAAACTAAAGTGCATACAGTGTAGTGATGTAGTTGAGAGAAGAAATAGAGAGACAAGAGAGTGCCGGCTCAAATAGAAGGTCCAACCTACGAACCATTGATTTGTAGTTCTCATATATTTACGGGCTTAGCTAACACACAGCTGCCCATTGACTGCAGACACATAACCATCACTGCAGCTCTTGTCAGGATTCTGGTACCAGGACTTCACAGTCCTGTTGTACACCACCGCAATCCCCTAGGTCATGACTATACGAAAGAGAACTGCTTTGTCTTTTTCTTGGTGTTAATTAAAACGACTCTCCGGTTTCAGGACAAAATTCTGTCCAAGAACTGGTGGAGATTGGTATATTACCAGCAGTTATTCTTCTCCATTGTCCTTCTGAACCACCGGTTCCAGGTCCCATTTTCAGCCATCCAAGCAGGCTGGCGCAATCTTCAGACTACCCAATCCCTACAATGCATGGATAGTGTTAGTATATATCTGCTCTCTGATTGGCCATGATTAGTATTTGCCAACCATAGAGCAGTACACACTGTGCATTAGCTAGTTAGAAAATTACTACGGCCATTTTGGACAGTTAAAAATGGGGAACTGGAAGTGATTGATTGGAGGAGCAGCAGAAAAGAACAACTGTAGATACTTTATCCCCCTCTCCCTGCTGTCCCAGGACAGAATTTTGTCCCGAAACCAGAGCATCACTTTAAAAACCTTTGGCTGAGATGTGGTCAATTGGTTCCTCTTTTACTACCTGGAAGCCTAATCCCAGGCACCCAATCAACAGAGGCTAAAAGATATGTGGCTCACCTTATGGATAAAAGTATATATCGAACATACATGACCCCAGCCAACGTGCCAGCTGTAAAAAGGCTTGATCAATGCAATGTTATTTCACTATATGGTGGTATTATACAGGCACATGGTGCTATTACTAGGGAAGTATTGTGGCAGTATTACATTCTATCTTGCCCTCCTTCCAAATGATTGGCAACACACAGAAGCCACCACAGATCTTGATTTGGCCCCGAGTCCTTGAGTTGTCTTTTTCCTTGTCACGAATTACACCAAAACAAGTGCAGAGCATGAACCAAATGTATTATGTATGTGAGACATTTTACATTTACCTTGACACTTTTGAAGTGGTAAGTAGTGTATTTGCTTACCTGTGCTTCAACTAAAAGTTGTCTCATGATGATCATAGACTTTTTTAAAGACTCTTTCTCAGCTGGGTGGAAGATGTCTTCATTATCTTCTAGGGTCGAAGGCTTGGCCACAATAAAATGTGATATTTGGTCATTCAAGGTATGAAGTGACTTTACAGCTGTAAAAAGAAGACAGTAGATATGTTATTCATGGAGCCAATATCATTGCACTCATGTGCAAACTGCCTGCAAATACACCCATAAATAGATAACAAATGACTTCAATTCTTGGGTGGGCCCAAGCGTCCGGACGCCAAGATTCACAACAACTTTTTTTTTAAAATAGCCCTTAAAGCATAGTTGAAGATGCCATGTAAATGATGACTTTGGGAGATGGCATCTCTTCTTGTGTGTCTTACAGCCTGAAAAATATGTATAGATGGAGTTCCTGTACCTGTGCACCTGTACCTGTAACTGAACTAAGTTTATGTTGTGAAGTCATAATGGACACATCCCAAAATACTTAGAAACATGAAGCCTTTGCTTAGAAAATGCCTTGCAGCTTTCCCTACCTATCTTGAATAAATCTTACCCAATCCATTAACCCTTTCCAATCTAATTTGTATTCTGGTTTTCCTAGGGGGCTTACTCTTTTTGTGCTGTTATACAATGGTGCTATCTGCTGGCTAAAGGCAGTACTGCATGAGGTGACACGATGGATAGGTTCTGACAGCAGAGAGGCTGGCAATATACAGTAAGAGTACCCTGACGGACGTCTTCCAACATCGGAGCTGTACAGCCTTAAATCATAATGTCTTTAGACATCAGACAGTGGATTGGAGAGGGTTAAAGTACAACTTAAAGTATAAGTGATATATGATTAAGTGCCAAATTTGCTTCTAATAATTTGCAATACAGATGTAGGATGGCGTGCTAAGCAGTGCTATGCTGATTGTGTAGCGTGGCTGCTGTCTTTAGTTTTGAACATCACCCGTACTATGCAAATAGCGCAGACACGCTGAGTTGCGCTGAGCTGTGACTCACTATCTCAATAACCCGCTATCCCAAGATGACATACCCCCTGTCTCTGAACACCTCTCAAACTCCTGAAGACGAATGGTGATTACTCTCTGCTGATTCTTCTGGATCTCTCTATAGCATTTGACACAATAGATCACCAACTCCTCCTTAATATGCTCCACTTTATTGCTCCCTCGTAAACTACTTTCTCTTGGTTTTTCTCCTACGTCTTTGACCGCTCATTTAGTGTATAATTCACCGGCTCTACTATTTTTCCACTTTCTCTTGCTGTGGGGTTCCTCAGGGTTCGGACCTAGGTCCTCTTCTCTTTTGTTTATCTACACGGCCCCTGTTGGACAAACTATGAGCAGATTTGGCTTTCAGCACCATATTTATGCTGATGACATCCAATTATTCACCTCTTCTTGTGATATCACACCGGAACTACTACAAAACACCATTGATCGTCTGCCCACTGTCTCTAACATCATGTCCTCTCTCGGACACTGAATCTTTCAAAAACTAAACTTCTTGTGTTTCCATCATCTACTAATCGACCTAAACCTGATGCTTCCAACTCAGTTTGTGGTATCACCATATCTCCTAGGCCGCAAACCCGCTGTATTGGCATCATTTTTTAAATTTTAATCTTTTCCTTCACTCCTTATATTCAATTTCTTGCTTGCTCATGTCACCTGCAATTCAAAAAATCTCAAGAATCCTTTTCTTACTGTAGACACATCAAAAATGTTTATTGCTGCCCTGATCCTTTTGAAGTGAATTTAAAGACATGCACAATAATGACTTGTTTTTGATGGCACAATATCTAAGGTACCAGATCCCAGCATCTTTCAACAGACTCAACATACCACAGCATGTATCAACACCCCCCCATCACACATCAAAAGACTGCAACAGATTAGCAAATCCTAGCACCCTTCAAAAGACCCCAGGACCCTTCAGCAGACGGAACAGATTCCAGTACCCTTAAGCAGATTTCAGCATTCTTCAGCAGACTCTCTAAAAGACCCCAGTACCCTTCAGCAGACCCAACAAATTCCAGTACCCTTCAGCAGATTTCAGCATTCTTCAGCAGACTCTCTAAAAGACCCCAGTACCCTTCAGCAGACACAACAGATTCCAGTACCCTTAAGCAGATTTCAGCATTCTTCAGCAGACTCTCTAAAAGACCCCAGTACCCTTCAGCAGACCCAACAAATTCCAGTACCCTTCAGCAGATTTCAGCATTCTTCAGCAGACTCTCTAAAAGACCCCAGTACCCTTCAGCAGAACGAATAGATTCCAGTACCCTTCAGATTTCAGCATTCTTCAGCAGAATCTTCAAAAGACCCCAGTACCCTTCAGCAGACCCTACAAATTCCAGTACCCTTCAGCAGATTTCAGCATTCTTCAGCAGAATCTTCAAAAGACCCCAGTACCCTTCAGCAGACCCAACAAGTTCCAGTACGCTTCAGCAGATTCCAGTACGCTTCAGCAGATTCCAGTACCCTTCAGCAGATTCCAGTACCCTTCAGCAGACCCTAATACCCTTCAACACAGCAAACATACCCTGACACACATCAACAGAGTCCAGCAGACATCAAGAGATGAACCTCAATGACACACAACCTGGGAACTGGTTCAGCATTGTTTTAATAGAAGAAGACAGCGATGTTGTTCTCATCCTGTAAGACCCCTATAAGTCACCTTACCAAACTGTTACAAGGAGCAAACCCCTGTACGAAAACCCATCTCCTTGTACAATACTTCAGCAGCTGCAGCGAAGCAGAGGAGGATCTTGTGCACCATCTGAAGGATAAAACCGGCAATTTAACACAATTTACATAAAGCTGTGCTTTTTCATTTCTGCCTGACTTTGGTGACCCCTATTTATAATGAAGGAACAGAAGTCTGCAGATGCAGTAAAAATGTAACCGCTGAAATTATATTTTGTTAGAATAATCTCTCGTACTGCTTACTTGATGTTTTACAATAAACTGCAGAGGAAGCCGTCCCTTTCCATTTGTATTTATGTTCAGCCTTTGATTTACTAAGTTCCTATTCTACAACAGGATTTATGAAGATGCGTCAAAGCCATAAACACTTAGAATGCTTTTACCCAGAGCTTTAGATGGACACTTTAATGCAAGATTTCTTCAATGTTAGGAAGAAATGTGTTTAACCCCTTGACGACATCTGTTGTACATGCACGTGTACAGCAGATGTTCACAGGGTTTGTATGGTGTGGGCTCAAGAGCCGAGTCTACGCCATACACAACCGGTGTCGGCTGTCTTTGACAGGTGAACCTGGCCGCAACAGCTGCGATCAGAGCAAACTCCGATTGCAGCTATTAAACGGTTAAGTGCCTGCTGTCAATTCTGACAAATGGACCAATTGGCAATCACAAATGGCCCCAGAGTCCGCAAGCTGCCATTTGGGTGTCATGGCAATCCATGGCCTTGTGAAGTCCCCCAGGGGTTTCCATGTATATTTGTCTATTAAATATGTGACATATCTTAAAAGGATGCCTGTAGACATACAGCATACTACAATACTGTAGTATTGCAGTATATTGTATGAGCAATCAAATGATGGGAATGGGGACTAAAAAGAAAGAAAAAATAGGTGATTTGCTTTTATTATTCTAGAAATTGAAGAATGTTAAAAGTTAAGAAAAATGTGTTTGCTCATATCTGGTGTCACTGCATCCGCAGTCTATGTACAGTCTATGAAAACAGCACATTGTTTATCCCTCATGGTGAGTGTTGTCGGAAAAAAATACATAAAGCCAGAATAAAGCTTTTTTGGTCTCCCCGCCTCTCAAAAAGTCATATGTATTCCAAAATGGTACCAACAGAAACCACAAAAAAGCCTTCACTAGAGATCAGCGAGCATGCTTGCTAAGGGCAATTACTCGATCGAGCATTGTCCTTAGCGAGTACCTGCCCGCTCGGAAGAAAAGGTTCGGCTGCCGTTGGCGGGTGGGGAGCGACAGGGATGAGTGTGGAGGAACGGAGGGGAGATCTCCCTCTCTCCCACCCGTTCCCCTCTGCTCACTGCCGCAACTCACCTGTCACCCGCACCGGCAGCTGAACCTTTTCTTCCGAGCGGGCAGGTACTCACTAAGGACAATGCTCGATCGAGTAATTGCCCTTAGCAAGCATGCTCGCTCATCTCTAGCCTTCACACAGCTGCATCAACGAAAAAGTTGTGCTGGTCAGAAGATGGCAGTGTGTACTCCATGCAAACAAAACCCTAAAAAATGGCGCAATAGTATTTTCTTTTTAACCCCTTAGTGACCACCCTATAGTGTTTTTACGTCCTGCAGTTGCAGGACGTGTATGGTAGGAGGTAGTGCAGCTATCTCCCTCCATACAGTGCGGGCGTCAGCTGTTTATTACAGCTGACACGCGCAGGCAATAGCCGCTCGCGGCTATTAACCCTTTAAATGACGCTGTCAATTCTGACAGCGGCATTTAAATCTCCCGAACGCTGTTTGGGGGTCCCGCACGGCCCCCCCCGCGGTGAGATCGGGGGATCAGTGCAGGTGTCATGGCAGCCGGGGGCCTAATGAATGGCCCCAGGGCTGCATTAGCATACTGCCTATCAAGCTATCCACACAGGGTGGCTTGATAGACTGCCTGTAAAAAAGCAGTATGACGTAATGCTGTAGCATTACGTCATACTGCAGGAGCGATCAAAGCATTGCATGTTAAAGTTCCCCAGGGGGACTTCAAAGTAAATTAAAAAAAATATCAATAAAGTTTTTTAAATTGTAAAAAAAAAAAAAAGTTATACAAGTTTAAATCACCCCCCTTTTGCCATATCAATTACTAAAGAATCTAAATCATAAAATAAAAATATGTGTTTGGTATCGCCGCGTCCGTAAAAGTCCAATCTATCAAAGTAGTGCATTATTTTTCCTGCACGGTGAACGTCGTCCGAAAAAAAAAATAAAGAATGCCAGAAATACACTTTTTTAGTTACCCTGTCTTCCAGAAAAAATGCAATAAAAAGCGATCAAAAAGGTGTATGTATTCCAAATTGATACTATCAGAAACTACAGGACATCCCGCAAAAATTGAGCCCTTGCACAACTACGTCGACAGAAAAATAAAAAAGTTATTGCACGCACAAAATGACCGCAGAAAATAATTTTAAAAAATTAAATATCTTAAAAAAAAATACAAGTACTACAGCAAAAAGAAAACTATATAAGTTTGGTATCGTAGTAATCATACTGACCCATAGAATACAAATATCAGGTCGTTTTTGTTGCAGTTTGTGCGCCGTAGAAACAGGACGCACCGAAAGATGGTGGAATGTCGTTTTTTTTCCATTTCTCTCCGCTAAGAATTTTTAAAAAGTTTTTCAGTACATTATATGGTACAATAAATAGTGCCATTGAAAAATACAACTCGTCCCGCAAAAAAAAGCCCCCCTACAGCGACGTCAATGGATAAATGAAGGAGCTACGATTTTTTTAAAAGGGAGTAGGAAAAAACAAAAATGGAAAAAAGCAAAAAAGCCTGGTCACTAAGGGGTTACATTTCATTTTACTTAGAATGTTTTCTTTAATTATTTTATTTATTTATTTAACATTTTCAAACATAACCAAAGGTCAAAAAGAAAATATTGGCACATAGGCCAAAATAGCAGAAACACACGAACCTATCACATAGCAGCCGTGAGGCGAAGTCTGGTATATGTAATCTTCATACCCAAGAATTTTGCACGCACCCAGCAGGTTGAAATAACCAAATATATCAACCCTATGGAAGTATTCAGAGTAACCTATCAATTACCAAAAGAGTCTAAGGAAAGAAGAAGAAAAGGAAGGGGGGAAAAAAGGGAAAAATTATGAGGAGGTGAAGGGAGGGGAAGCATCGGTCTACACAGAAGGAAGTGGAACACATATATGGTGTTGTAGTAGTACCGCAGACTGAGCAGCGAGTGATATGCAGATAAGTCCTCGAACAAAATCCAATGAAACCAGGTTTTCAGGAACTTGTCTTGAGTGCCTCTGACCAATGATGCAAGATCCTCCTCCTTATTATCTCCTGTATTTTGTTTGAAACCTTTAAAAGTTTTTCAGTACATTAAATAGTATTATTGAAAAATACAACTCGTCCCGCATAAAACAAGCCCTCAGACATCTACATCAATAGAAACATAAAGTTAGGTTTTTTTTTAAGTGGGGAGGAGAAAACAAAAATGAAAAAACAAAAATAGCAATGTCCTTAAGAGGATAAAAAATGAAACCACTATATGATGTAGTCACTAGAGATGAGCGAACGTACTCGGTAAGGCCGATTTCGCAATCGAGCACCGCGATTTTTGAGTACTTCACTACTCGGGTGAAAAGTACTCGGGGGCGCTGTGGGGCGGGGCGTGGCGTGGTGGAGCGGGGGGTAGCAGCGCGGAACAGGTGGGAGCTCTCTCTCTCTCCCCCCACTCCCCTCTGCAACCCCCCGCTCACCCACAGCGCCCCCGAGTACTTTTCACCCGAGTAGTGAAGTACTCGAAAATCGCGGT
Organism: Eleutherodactylus coqui; assembly: GCF_035609145.1. Classification (NCBI taxonomy): domain Eukaryota; kingdom Metazoa; phylum Chordata; class Amphibia; order Anura; family Eleutherodactylidae; genus Eleutherodactylus; species Eleutherodactylus coqui. The sequence goes on along the minus strand of NC_089842.1, from coordinate 46,665,716 downwards.
GCTCGATTGCGAAATCGGCCTTACTGAGTACGTTCGCTCATCTCTAGTAGTCACAGAACCAATAGCACCATTTATCCACAGCTTCCTGTAATGTAATGCCCAAACTACCGAACATCCAGAAGTACTATATAAAGGCTTTACTACTGAATGCCATACTGTTATACAAAGTGTTTTACAGCATTACATCCCAGTCTTCGGGACAGATTAAGGCTGCCATGGGCCCTGGGCTACATGAAGATTGTGAGCTCCCCCACAAGTCTAAAGATTTATGATGAGCAGCTGCTTACTACTTAGATACAAATACAGAACTGAGCTTACTACATAGATATGATTACATAACTAAGCTTACTACATAGATACAGTACCAGAACTAAACATATTACATAGATACAATGTGAGAACCAAGCTTACGACATAGATATGGTACCAAAACCGAGAGTACTACATAGATATGGTAACAGAACCAGGCTTACAATGTAGATACAGAAGCAGAACCAAGATTACTACATAAATACGATTCCACAAACAGACTTACTACATAGATACGGTAATAGAACCAAGTCAACGGTGTAGATACGATATAAGAACCAAGCATGTTGCATAAATATAGTAGCACAACTGAGTTACTACATAGACAGATACTGTAATAGAACTGAGTTTGTTTGCCTTTGTCAGAGGAAGAACTACCATTTTTCAAAACAGGAAAAAAACAACAAAAACAGATCCATCAAAGGTAGCTTATAATAGAGTGTTCCACAGTGTTTTTCATTCACTGTGCAGTGGGATTCCATCTGGGAGAACCATTCCACTTTGGTGTCCGTTCGACAGGAGTTCTATTTGTTTCAGTGTTATTTGGAGTGTAGAATAACTGTTCTGCTCATTTTCGTTAGTTTTGGAATATAGATCTGCTGTCAAGCAAACACCAAAAATGGTTTCCATTTCACTAATGACAGTGAATGATTCCATTCTGTTCAGGGGTTCCATCACAATGTTACTTTCAGCACCTGTGATATGTCCCCCAGATGGAGTCCCGTAGCGTAGTGAAAAATGCGGTGGGGACATTGCCTTATTGACATACAGTTGTGTCTTCTTTCTTTTATAGTATAGCTGAAAATATGTGATACAAATCTATTCTATGTTACAGATTTTGAAAATATACCTCAAACATCTGAATACACTTTTACACATGCATACAGTAGTACATAGACATACAAACACCCACACATAGGCACACTTTTACATACTCATACGGAGGATACGTAGGCATAGTAGGCATAAATGCAGCAAACTTTCAGCCTTTACAGCAGATGCATCTCATGTGGCCATGCCCATATGCACAGATATGCATATACACACAGAATTAGTTTTAAACATACATGATTGCCATACCTTTACATACATTTTACATACTGTGCATACTATTCCACCAATAGAATGTTGCAACTGAGCCTGGACGAAGGCGGCTTGCAGCTTCTGGTTGTCCTTGCCATTTATTACATCTTTATAGGGGCCTGGGAAGGGTAAGGGACCTACTGAACCTTTCAAAATCATGCTACCAAACAGATTTTCAGTTGTTCCTTCCACTCAGCCAATGGCTCTTCAGGGAAGGAACAGGAAGCAGGCGAGAGGAACAGCATGCATACCCGATCCAGTAGGATTCAGGAAACAAAGTACCTGCAAGTAACTGTTGAAATGCTACTGTTCATACTGCTGCTTTAACACAGGTGGCGCTGTCTCAACTGTGACATCGCCACTTCTCTCCTCCTTTACAGTTCTGTGTTGGAGGAGAGAGCAGTGACCGATCCTCAGGGGCGGGGAATGTCACTGGAATGAGCCATATTTAATGATAGAGGGGCAGCACACTGGTGGATTATTAATAGGAATGCTTTGAGTGGCTATAAGCCCACTATAAGCCTTGGGTTTGGGATGGCCACTCCTATCACCCCTATTATAATCCGCCATTGTCAGTCTTTATTTGCCTGTGTACATTTGTAGAAACTCATAATTCTTACTTGATCCTGAAACGTTAGGGTTTGTCTGCTGTTGTGGAGAAATGGCTTAGTCATGGTTGAGATAAGAAGTATCCATATATAGAGAGGTGGCAAACAGTGATAGGAATTAGAGAATCAGGCGATGTAAAAGGGGCCATAGTCAAGTGATGCACTTGGCTTCCTCAGTCCCATAGAACTGATGATTGGAGTGGTGGTTACGTATGTGCACCACTGCTCTATTCACTAGGGGGGCTCTGGGTGTGTTGTTCTCTTGATCCTTGAGATCAGATCCCAACGATCAGTCCCCCCCCCCCCCCCCCCCCAATGACCATACTGTTATCACCTATTCTATGGAATAACCTGTTTAAAGGGAATTTTTCATGTTGAACATGGTGTCTGATCTGCAGGCAACATGCTATACAACAGAAGAGGATGAGCAGATTGATTCATATGGCTTTTTGGGAAACAATTCAGTGATTTCTGTGCTTAGGAGTCCAGTGGGTGGTCTATTGTAGAGAGCGCTGATTGATAAGTAGCATGTCGATTGGCACTTGTTAGTGCAGTTCAAATGTGGCAGAGGATTGCTTGTATAGGGACAAATGATCATTAATATGATTGTTCATCCCCATAAAGATAGCAATTGTTGGCAGCACATCACCCTGTTTACACTGGGTGATGTGCTTTCAAAAAGCAAACATTTGTATGCCCACGTAAAAGACCCAATCAGCCGATGAACAGTTGTTCAATCGGCTAATCGTGAGCATATTCAGATGGGCTGATGATTGAGCCAATGAATGTTCATGCTCAATCTTCAGTCCATATAAAAGAGCTTTACCTACATAAACAGTGAATGGAGCAGTGGCCATTCAATAGGGGAACTTAAGAAATGCCATTCAGATCCCCAGCAATCAAATGTTTATCACCTATCCTCTTTTCCCATGATGTACTATTAATCCCATGATGCTGTAGCACAGCATTACATGCCAGCTAGAGCCAGTACCAGTGCTGCCTATTAGGAGGACAGTGTGATTATCATCACCTTCTATATTCTACTACTACTAAATAGCCTAAAGATGATATGTATACAGTCAGGGAGGATGCATTGTCATGGTATGATTTGGCTGGTAGACTTTCCGTTTGTCTGTTTTGTCTATGTTTGCTTTTCGTCCAGCCAGCCAATCACCTTTCCATCTGGATACCAGTTGTTCTATATAATCCGACCCGCGCCCTGTCATGGGTAATGATTATTTTACCTATGTCTGCAGTGTGAATGCTTTCCAGAGCTCTGTCTGTTCGGCTCCTGTTCTGTCTGTTTGTCTGTATCTAGCTCTGTCTGTTATGTTGTTGCATGCATGCTCTCCATAGCTCCTTCAGTTTGCCTGTCTGTTCATCTGTCTTTCTGTTAGTTTGTTTGTTCATCTGTCCGTCTGTTCAGCTGTGTCTCATCCACCTGTCTGAATGGTTGTCTGATACCCAGTTCTTGTTATGTTTGTCCTACCCATCCATTGGTGGGTGGATGCCCAAGCCTCGTTCTGTTTTTCCCCTCCATCAATTGGTAGGCGGTCATCAGGGCCTTGTTCTGTCTTTCTTCCATCCATAGGTGTACAAACACCCGAATCCCCTCTGTCCACAGGTGTGTGGATGCCTGCCTCTTCTTCTGTTTTGTGTGGCAGTGTTCCCTGTCTCTGGTTGTATCATCTGTCCTCTAGGGATATAATACATCCTGTAGGTATGAGACGTGGGACCGTCCTTGTTAGGACGATCGCTCTGCTTTGAAACAGGGGACCACCATGTTTTGTTTAATTTAGTGAAAGAATTCCTAGTTTTGTGTCCATTTATTTTGGGTTTGTCCTGTTCGATGATGCCCATGCAGAGCATTGTGGTTTTACCCTGCACGGACATGACAAGGAGCCTCTAATCATCAGCTGTAACTGCAATCGGAGCTCCTGTCTCCCCCTACTCCCCTTGTGATGAGCCTATATGGTACAGTCCATGCAGTTTCTAAATATGGGAATTCTGGTGACTTAAATAGTGACTCCTGGAGAGAACAGAGAGACAAGTAATTCCCTGGGGTTAACAAGGGGATCACATGACCCACCTGAAGAAAAGGATTCCAGCAATTTTCAATGAGAAAGGAATAACTAAACAAGGTGTTACTTACTAGTCAACTTAGAGCTCTCTCATACAAGCATTTTTTGGCAACACACCGCACGTGTATCTCTAGCTTGGGAGCATGTAGCCGTACTTAATGCACTGAGTGCGTGCCGACAATTCCCATACACTATCTTGGCATGTATGCACGCGTAATACGCGCCAAGACAGTCCATGCTGCGTTTTTTTTAATGTGCATATTCTGCTCGCTGTGTGTGAGAGGCACAGTTGAAAGTAATGTAAAGATTGGAACCGCGTATTATGCGTGCAAAACCCACTCGGATAATATGTGGTAGAATTTACTTGTTTGAGAGAGCCCTTATATATACGGGGGGATAGCTACATAATGAAAGAAAAAAATGCACTGCAATGACCCTTTATGACTTTGTGCACCATTCAACGCAATGTATCTGCACTATGAACGAGATAGATGTGCGCGCGTATCAGCGCATTTTACTGTATGTTTTGCACACGCAGAGCAGTTTGTGCACCGAAAACACTACCATATCCCTATTTAAAAGGCTATTTAGCCTAATGAGGTGCAGATGTGTTCTTTTTTCCACTGAATTGTACAGTGTATTGCGCATTTGCATACCTCCCATAAACTTCTACAGGGACTTTTGGTGCGCAACTGCACACAGAAATAGAGCATTCTGCGTATTTTCTTCTCCATGCAGGTGAAATACATGCATAAAAAACAGAAATGAGACTGAACCCATTGAAATATGCAAATTTCGTGTTTGCAAATACCTCCGTGTTAAGCGGCCTTAACTGTGTGCTTTATGGTCATCATACATGGAGGAAACCAAAAACGTTTTCCGAGAGTGTTGCTTTAATGCTTATGTATTGGATTTGTAGCTCTGTATTACAAAATGGAGCTATAAAAATATATTAAGAAATTAATTAGCACATAATATTGAATCTACAAAGCACATAATATTAAAAGGTGGACATAAACAGCACATTTAGGTGGGCGATAACCATAATATTGGTCATATTGGACAACCTAATAGCTCATAATAGTGACATCTGGAGAAAGTGAAGAAATATTTTTTTTTTTTGCTTTTCTTATGTCTCCCAGCAAAGATTATCCCATCACATAATGGACATATTGGTGATTTCCATGGTAACCGATGTCGCCCTTCCGAGGCTGCTTATAGAGCGTAGCATAGACATAGAAAACGTATTCATTACAGTGAAAGCGCCTTTGTGATTTTAAGTGTACATATTTCTTTATCCCGGTTTCTTGGCTTATTGGGCTTTTATCTGAGCCCGTCTGCCTCTCCATCTCCTTGTTTACCAGCCACAATATGTACTGTAAATGAGACATAAATGCTCTAACACATTCTATCGCCCTAAACCACAAAATGAGCACTTTGACGCTTAGTGGTCCTTTATTATAGCTGGGTTTTATGATTCAGAAAGGCATTTACAAATAAGGATAAGTGCGGAAAGAGGCAAAAACTGCATGTCGGTAATTACCGTGCCAGTCCGAGGCGTTATTTATACCCATTTATGTCGCTGGCAGAGGTAGACAGATTTGAGTAATACTTAATGTTAGACAGAGCAGATGCAGAGGAGCAGTCACATTGGGATTTTATGTCTACAGTGGCATTGCTTTATATGACGTTGTTATTTGTCTGTCGGAATAAATGGCCATAAATAATCGTAAGGTATATGAACACAGCATGCACACAATTTATGAATGCAGATTATATATGTGCGCCATCGCTAGGACCCGCCGCCGCCCGGATACTATTAAACTGCTGAATAGAACGCTTAATCATTGAACGAAACAAAAAGAACATTCTCGGCTTCTATTCACTATATAGTGTTTAAAAAGTTTACAACTAAATCACCGATTCCTTCTCCATAAAAGAATATTGCTTGTGCGCTGCTGTATCCATTGAACTCATAATCTTATGAACTCCCTCGCTGTGTCTTATAATAAACAACAGTTATCACAACAGCGAAAAAGCATTTTCATTTTATTCTCTTTGGACTTTCGTTCCAGTATTGAAGTTTTCTATTGTGATTTTGTAGGTTTGTGATATCTAAAGGCATCTTCCAGTGATGAACACTGATGGCTTGTCCATAAGATAGGTGTTACATTTGTGTAGGCCATGTGAAAGTGACCTACATGAACACCACCTAAATAAGGTCTGGAAAGAAAAGAATATGCACTCAAATGGACACGAACAACATACATAAACCGAATGTGTATACAAGCAACCACAAAAACAACAGAACACAAAATACTTACCAAATGGACTACAACTACCAGACAGGTGGAAATATCTAATAGGTATGTAGAAGGTATTGGTTTGTATGTTGGCCAGAATACTTAAGCTCACAAGCCCACGACAAGGGTCCTCATTGTCTTGTGAGTCCCTAATCTAATAAGGCAACCAAAAGCATAAAAAGGGAACCCTGTCTACAAGCAGAGCGATTGTCCCAATATGGATGGACCGAAGCTGAAACTTAGGAGTCTGGCGCATCCTAGATGGTAACAGGCAGGAACACCAGACAAGGGAGGTGCAACAAAATACACACCTTCAGACATACACTAAACAAGTCATTGTTCACACCTAGTATAGTCCACACCTTCAGACATACACTAAACAAGTCATTGTTCACACCTTATGTAGTCCACTCCTTCAGACATACACTGAACAAGTTCTTGTTCAGAACTACAGTCTGCTCACCTCACAGACAGAAGGAACCCACACTCAGAACTTCATACATGCATAAATAAAACAGGAACTAGTTCAAGTGTCCACAAAACAAGAAGGGGAAGGAAAGTCAGACACCAATCTGACATAAAAAGAACAGGTTGTCAGATATCACCTATCTGATAACGTACAGGACATTAGATGTCTAGAGGTCGCACCTGTTAAAGGGAGGGTAGAAGGGGCCACATAACATGCAGAAAGTTAGAGTAAATGTCCAGACCATTTTCAGGGAAGGTGGGGAAAGCAAGTAAAACTAACAGCATGCATAATCCAAACCACTGAGTAAGAAAGGGATAATGGATAAATGACCAGCACCATCTAGCCAGAGCGGCTGTTTTTTATATGCACAGATGGATGGTGAGTGGCTGGCCGGGGAAATCCACACCATTAGCCAACCAAATCAACCACATCTGTAGCAGTCAGATCCTGGGAACCCATAGAACTACAAGTCTGACATAGAGTTCCTCTCATAATCAACTGTAAAAAAGGGTTTCCCTTTAATGTTTGGCCATTGATGTTATATAAGCAATATGGCTAGGAGAAAAGAAAATCAACTGGAGAACACCGAAATTAGTCTCAAGATTTAATGTTGTTGACCATGAGAATGACACTATTGATTAGTTTACCATTGACACTATAATAAACACCATTCCTCGGCTCCACTGTATCCCCTCCAGGCACTTCATCTTTCTACTTCCATTGTTTCTGAAAGTGATTTTACGAGTGCTACTTGTCTGGCGCGATGGTTCTATATACGATGGTATGCTGTATATTTCTAATAATGTAATATTTTTCTCAGTGATTTCATTTATGGTGGTTGCTGATAAATAATATGAGAAAAATTAACTTTCTTCAGATAATATCAGCACGGAGGATAAGAAAGGTGGCATAGGCATTAGTATTCAAGGACATAGAGAAGAAAGGTCAGTGATAATTAAAGACAGCCTAGTGAACATAAAACACTCTCTTAGAATAGCAGTGATCCAGTAATAATCATTCTTCGTTATATTTTTTGTTCATTAGATTGGCTGAGGGCCAGTGTTCTGTGGCAACCTTGGGTTTATCAATGGCCTGAAGGTCTGCTAATAGCATGGTATAAAGCTGGCATTGTTTTGCATGTAACGAGCTCACGTAGTCCTTGCCTTGTAAAATGTACTTAAATCATAAAGCCACTTCAGGACATCGGACAAAAACAAGAACATAGTCAAGGGTGGTAGGCTGGTGCTAGTTGCCAGAATATTGGGCAACAAGCCATTCTTTCGTGGTCAGGGTACCTTAAGACAGGACAATAAAAATTTTTGTGCCAAGTTATGACTTATCCATGGGATATGAGATAACTTTATGATTGGTGGGTGTCCAACTACTGGGAACTCTACCGATCCCGAGAATGGGATTCTCAAAGGTCTCCGCGTGAACAGAGTGGAGGTCCACCTATTTCAATGACCGTGCTGGAGATTTCGAATAACTCATAATTGTTGCACTTGTGTGACCTCCGCTTCATTAATTTCAATAGGAGATCCGGAAATAGTCGAGCACATGTGCTCAGCAATCTATGGCACTGTAATTGAAATTAATAGAGCCATGATGCATATGTAAGACTACCACTTCATTCATGTGGGGACCTATGGCATCTCTGTTCTCGAGATCAGTGAGGGTCCCAGTGGTTAAAGCCTACTGATCATAAACTAATCCTCTATTGTTTAGATAACGTAATAACTTGGCACAATCCAATTAACTTTATGATTTTGGTAATGCCAACCATGATACAAAGGTCTGGTGCTTGTTTGCCCTCCCATTACCATGTCCCTACTGCCAATTTAATTCATCCTTTGTTTATTAACACTGTAGTGCTTGTTGGGTCCTGTGTTTAAATGATTTTTTCAGCTGATTGTTATCTTATGCAATGCCACCCTTAGACCCCCAAAGAAGAAAAAAATGCTGTTTGCAATGGCACAAAAAGCACACTATTTTTCCTAAAAATACTGTCAAACCAAGAGTACAAACTTCATTCATATGTCCTATTAGGGCTCATGAAAGTTGTAGAGTTGGTTCCTCTACTCAGGACCACCTGTATGACCCAGAGGAGATACCTGTTCAATAAAAACGCCTCCTGCTCTGATGGACCTACTGCCATCCTGGCATTATAGAATGGCCTTTCATCTGAATGGCCATCCTGTAATACTATATTTTCCCTGCATTGACTGCTGCAGGGGAAATGTGTAGCTGGCTGTGGCTTCCCCTGGCAGAATCAATTTATTGCAGGATCAGAAGTGATTAGCCAGTTGCCATGGGCCCCATATTCTGCGAGGGGTTGTGCACCTTGGCACAAACCCTTTAACCCCTTCCTTCTCTGTGATGTGCATATATGTCACATAGGTACAAGGTGGGTGTGAACCAGGCTTGGGAGCGAAGCTCACTGCATACCCGTGGCTTATTTTGACAGCCACTGGAAACAGACGCAATCAGAGCTAGTTGACTCACCACTAACTCCCCCACCATGCTATGGTTGCAGGGTGCTGATGGTTGCCATGGCAGCCCTGGACCTAGTGAGGGCTCACAAGATTGCCATTTATTAAACTATTTTAAGTCCCACCAATGGCAGAGCTTAACCCTTTCCAATCCACTGTCTGACATCTAAAGACATTATGATTTAAGGCTGTACAGCTCCGATGTTGTAAGACACCCGTATATTGTCAGCCTCTCTGCTGTTGGAGCCTATCCAACGTGTCACCTCATGCAGTACTGGCTTTAGCCAGCAGATAGCACCGTTGTATAACGGCAAAAAAAGAATAAGCCCCCTAGGAAAACCAGGATACAGATTGGATTGGAAAGGGTTAATATGCAATACTGAAATGTTGCAGTATATTGTAGAAGCGATGAAACAATCTCAGGTTCAAGTCCCCTGAGTGGGCTGAAAAATAAACTTTTAAAAAATAGAAAATGAAAAATATTAAAAATTCAGGAGTCCCTCCGTTTTCAATTTTTCACACAAAGTAAAATGATAAAAACAAACACAATTGTTGTCTCCACATATGAAAAATCCTGAACTATCACATTATTTCACATGGTGAACACTCTTCAAAAAAGAAAAATTCATAATGTCAGGATTGCATTTTTTGGCCACTCTTGTCTCCCAATAAAAATTGAGTACAAAGCTATCAAAGTTTCTTTTTGATAAAAGGATTTTAAATTTTTTTTTAAAGGGGACTTGTCATCAAGTTTGACCCCCATAAACTACAGGGCTCAAACTTGAGGGAATGGGGTGTCTAGAAAGCTGTGTGTGATACTCACCGGGCGCCCCATTCCAGTACTATGACCCTCGAATTAGATGAACATACGCAGAGGGTCTCTTTTTTCAGCCAGCTGTGTGTGAGCTCTTCCATCAATCCCATTCATTTCGATGGTAGCTGTAAAGAGTAATGTTGTGCATGTGCCATAACTCCATGGGTCACAGTGCTGGATCAAGTGTCAATGAGTATCAAATACAGCTCCTGGGGTCTCCGTTTCCTCCTATTTAAGCCCTATAACATAGTCTATGAGGCTCAAACGTATTGATTTTTCTCGGACGAGTATTCAGTTACTCGAGAAGAGCGATGCTCGCTCGAGTAACTGCCTTAACCGAGCGTGCTCGCTCATCTCTAAAAATAACGCATTTGCTATTTTTCCATTACACCCAACTTCAAAATATTTACAAGTTTTCCAATACACTATATGGTACATTAAATGTTACCATTAAAAAATACAAGTCCTCCTGCAAAAAACAAGCCCTCATACGGCAATGTTGACGGAAAAATAAAATAGTTATAACTTTTGGAATGCAGGGATGAAAAAAAACAAACACCCTAAAAATTTCTGGTAGTTAAAGGGTTAAGGAGACTTTCGGCTTTCAGCACTATCTCCATTTGGTTCTATGACCAACACTGATGGTGATTTTTTTTTCCCATAAGGGAGCATCAATCGCAATTTTTGTATGTTCCATCTGACGATTAAATTCATCGCAGGAAATATTTACTGTTATCAGATGATTTTTTAATGATTTGTTTTATTCATCAACATGTTAGAAAATTGCTTCTCTCATCACATTCATCATTTCCTCCGAGGGGAAGAGGGAAATGATTTGATAAAGTGAGGAAGGTGATACTAAAAGCTTAGATTAATTGAAAGATGATAAATATTTAAGAGATACAATTATATCATCTGGCCATGTGTTCATTCCTTTCTCAGTACCCGAGGAAGACGAGCGCTAAATCACCGCTGTTTTATTCCAGGGAGCGATTTGTAATATTCATTTCAGGATTCTGTCCAAACCGAATATAAGGAGCTCCTCTGGGAGTCATAGTTTTAGTGTTCAGAGCGATGCTGCAGGGAACCAGGAACACTCTGTGGTCCTGATTTATCATGACAGGTGTATCCTACCGCTGTTTTAATATAAAGCGCGCTGGAGCTCCGGTGCGCCAAATATAATAGGAGGGTGCTCCCCTTTTAATATATTAATGGGAACTTGTCATGACATTTGAGCACCATAAACTTCATTATGGGGCTCAAAGATCAGGGAACAGGGTGTCCAGGGTGTTTTATACTCAGTGGACGCCTTTTTTCAGTATGCTCTGTGTGCATGCTCTCCCATAGAGATGAATTGGAGAACATGCGTACTGAAAAGAGTCACTCCAGAAATGTGCAGATTTCAGATGGACAGAGTGCCACAATGGGGCAACCGGTGAGTAGAAAACATGGCTTCCTGGATATGCCGTTCCCTGACCTTTGAGCTGCATAATGTAGTTTATGGGCCTCAAAGATTATAATGGGTTGCCTTTAAGAAAATCAAGCAATTTTGTCGCCCATGTGAAAGCAGCCTTACCATGAGATCTGTTCCACTTTGGACCTTTTTGAACCCTTACAATAGACGTGCAAAGCAGGGGCGTAGCTAAAGGCTCATGGGCCCGGCTGCGAAAGTTTATCTTGGGGCTCCTCAACTTCTCTTAACCCCTTAACACAGAGGCGTTACTTGAAGCTCCTGGGCCTCAATGCAAACCTTTAACAGGGCCCTCAACTATAATGCTTTATTCATAGTACTGGGTTTGCAACATGGAGAAGAGAGGCCTTATGGGCCCTCTAAGACTCCTGGGCCTGGGTGCAACTGCATTCCCTGCATCCCCTATAGTTACGCCAGTGGTGCAAAGCAAAAGCAGTAAAAATAATAAGAAACTGGTCAAAAAAAAAAGCAAAAGTTAAATGCCAGAAATACTGACCATGAAATCTTTATTACTAAACCTGTTCTAATTTTGCAAAAGGTGGTAAAAAATCTCTTTGCATCCTAGGATGCACACATTTTATTTCCCTTTGATTCACTACTTGTTAGGTTGTGCTTTTGGGACCTGCAGCACTATGGGTCTCCAGGAGCACACCTTCACAAGTGAGGTATAATTGAGCTGGCTGGATGTGGATTTCTCCAGCCAGCTAATCCTCCCTGCTCTGCTACATATAAATACCAGCTCCCCTCTGGCTAGAGGGAGGTGGTTTTCCTCATTCTCCCTTGTGTTTGCATTTGTGTTGTTTGTTCTGTGGGTGTGAGCTGCGATGGTGTTCTGTGTGGTATGATAAGCCGTGGCGTTTTTGTATGAAGTGCATCCTTTCTTGCTGCGAATTGTTTGCCATCTAGAACGTGTTAGGTCCATAGGTTTCAGTGCAGGGATGTCTCTGTCAGGATGATCACCCTGCATAAAAGCAGGTTTCCTGGGGTTAGTTGTCTCGTTAGAGTAGGGACCCACGAGACAATGAGGACCCTTGAAGTGGGCTTGCGGGTTTAAGTAGCATGGCCAAAATACGAACAAATAGGCCGTAGTAAGTCATAGACTGTTCTGCCATGTAAAATGACACCAGTATTATAAATTGCACATAGTAGGTTGGGCGCTCTACTACAGATTTTGCACATGGGCCCAGGAGCTTTAAGTTGTGCTTCTGCATAAACTGTTTCTACACTGATAGTATTTTTCTTTTCTCATTTTTTAAATGTAATGTTTCTTTAATAGAGATGAGCGAGCATACTCGTCCGAGCTTGATGCTCATTCGAGTATTAGGGTGCTCGAGATGCTCGTTACTCAAGACGAGCACCACGCGGTACTCGTCTCGATTAAACGAGCACTGACCATTGAATTCAATGGAGCCGGCAATATAGCCGGCTCCATTGAAAGCAATGGGCTGCCGGCGAGCGCGGGATGAATTTTCGGGAAGGGCTTAAAAATATAAGCCCTTACCTGAAAATCATCCTAAAATGTGTAAAAATAAAAAAAAATATATACTCACCTTGTCCCGGCAGACAGAGTTCAGGCGCGGCCGGCAGTTCTCCTGAACTGCCGTGAGTAGTATTCAGTAGCCGGGGATTTAAAATCCCCGCCTGCTGAATGAGCTGCCTCTGATTGGTCACAGCCTCACCAATCAGAGGCAGCTCTCACTCACCCATTCATGAATGAATGGGTGAGTGAGAGCTGCCTCTGATTGGTGAGGCTGTGACCAATCAGAGGCAGCTCATTCAGCAGGTTGGGATTTTAAATCCACGGCTGCTGAATACTACAGAGAGCAGTTCAGGAGAACTGCCGACCGGCCACGGCTGAACTTCGTCTGCCGCGACAAGGTGAGTATATATTTTTTTTAAACTTTTTACACAGTTTTGGATGATTTTCAGGGAAGGGCTTATATTTTTAAGCCCTTCCCGAAAATTCATCCTGTGCTCGCCGGCATCCCATTGCTTTCAATGGGTAAACATCGATCTTCTCTGCCACAGCTGTTACTATTTTCTTGACTTAAGGTCTTCCCTAAAGGTACATTTACATGGGATGATTATTGCTCCTGTACTTTCACACTGGACTGATGATATATCACTGAATGGAGGCAGAAGTCGCTGGAGGTCTCTTCTGGCCCCCCGCCTCCATTCATTGCGAATAGGCAGTTGTTCATAGATGAACGACTGCCTGTTTACACTGAGCGAGAAGTCGCTCACTAGTCGCTTCGTTTAAATGTGCTGAAAGGAAGTGACTAGCTATTAATGAGTGATTTCTTGCCCAGTACCATGTCAGTTCCCAAGGTTACATGGGACAACTATAGCTCGAATTTGCTTTTTTGAGTGATCTTTTGGGTGATAATTGGCACATATAAAAGTACTCTGACTCTTAAAGATCTTAATTAGAGATGAGCAAGCACCCAAATGCTCGGGTGCTCGTTACTCGGGACGAAATTATCGCGATGCTCGAGGGTTCGTTTCGAATAACGAACCCCATTGAAGTCAATGGGCGGCCCGAGCATTTTTGTATATCGCCGATGCTCGCTAAGGTTTCCATTTGTGAAAATCTGGGCAATTCAAGAAAGTGATGGGAACGACACAGAAACGGATAGGGCAGGCGAGGGGCTACATGTTGGGCTGCATCTCAAGTTCCCAGGTCCCACTATTAAGCCACAATAGCGGCAAGAGTGGGCCCCCCCCTCTCCCAACAATTTTTACTTCTGAAAAGCCCTCATTAGCAATGCATACCTTAGATAAGCACCACACTACCTCCAACAAAGCACAATCACTGCCTGCATGACACTCCGCTGCCACTTCTCCTGGGTTACATGCTGCCCAACCCCCCCTGCACGACCCAGTGTCCACAGCGCACACCAAATTGTCCCTGCGCAGCCTTCAGCTGCCCTCATGTCTATTTATAAGTGCGTCTGCCATGAGGAGGAACCGCAGGCACACACTGCAGAGGGTTGGCACGGCTAGGCAGCGACCCTCTTTAAAAGGGGCAGGGCGATAGCCCACAATGCTGTACAGAAGCAATGAGAAATATAATCCTGTGCCACCGCCATCAGGAGCTGCACACGTGGGCATAGCAATGGGGAACCTATGTGCCACACACTATTCATTCTGTCAAGGTGTCTGCATGCCCCAGTCAGACCGCGTTTTTTTATAAATAGTCACAGGCAGGTACAACTCCGCAATGGGAATTCCGTGTGCACTCACAGCATGGGTGGCTCCCTGGAACCCACCGGCTGTACATAAATGTATCCCATTGCAGTGCCCTGGACAGCAGAGCTAACGTCAGATTAAATGCAGGTGGACTTCGGCCCACACTGCATGCCCCAACCTGACCGGGCTTTTTAATTCATAGACACAGGCAGGTACAACTCCCTATTGTGAAGTCCCTGTGGACCGACAGCATGGGTGGGTGCCAGGAAGCCACCGGCGGTACATAAATATATCCCATAGCATTGCCCATCACAGCTGAGGTAATGTCATGTTTAATGCAGGTGGGCTTCGGCCCACACTGCATGCCCCAGTCAGACTGGGGTTCTTTAGAAGTGAACACATGTAGTTACAACTCCGTGTGGACCGACAGCATGGGTGGCTCCCTGAAACCCACCGGCGGTACATAAATATATCCCATTGCAGTGCCCAGCACAGCTGATGTAACGTCAGCTGTAATGCAGGTGGGCAAAAAATTAATTGGATTACACTGTAGGCGAGGGCCCCAAAAAATTGGTGCACCAACAGTACTAATGTACCTCAGAAAAATTGCCCATGCCCAACCAAGCGGGCAGGTGAAACCCATTAATCGCTTTGGTTAATGTGGCTTAATTGGAAACTAGGCCTGGAAGCAGCCCAGTTAAAATAAAAATTGGTTCAGGTGCAAGTTTCAACGCTTTAATGAGCATTGAAACGTATAATAATTGTTTACAAAAATTATATGACTGAGCCTTGTGGGCCTAAGAAAAATTGCCCGTTCGGCGTGATTATGTGAGGTTTCAGGAGGAGGAGCAGGCGGAGGAGGAGGAATATTATACACAGATAGATGAAGCAAAAAGGTCCCCGTTTTGGATGGTGATAGAGAACGATGCTTCCATCCGCGGGTGCAGCCTACGTATTGCTTAGGTATCGCTGCTGTCCGCTGGTGAAGAAGAGAAGTCTGGGGAAATCCAGGCTTTGTTCATCTTGATGAGTGTTAGCCTGTCGGCACTGTCGGTTGACAGGCGGGTACGCTTATCCGTGATGATTCCCCCAGCCGCACTAAACATCCTCTCTGACAAGACGCTAGCCGCAGGACAAGCAAGCACCTCCAGGGCATACAGCGCGAGTTCAGGCCACGTGTCCAGCTTCGACACCCAGTAGTTGTAGGGGGCAGAGGCGTCACCGAAGGCGATCGTGCGATCGGCTACATACTCCCTCACCATCCTTTTACAGTGCTCCCGCCAACTCAGCCTTGACTGGGGAGCGGTGACACAGTCTTGCTGGGGAGCCATAAAGCTGGCAAAGGCCTTGGAGAATGTTCCCCTGCCTGCGCTGTACATGCTGCCTGATCTCTGCGCCTCCCCTGCTACCTGGCCCTTGGAATTGCGCCTTCTGCCACTAGCGCTGTCGGATGAGAATGTTACCATCAGTTTGTCCACCAGGGTCCTGTGGTATAGCATCACTCTCGAACCCCTTTCCTCTTCGGGTATGAGAGTGCAAAGGTTCTCCTTATACCGTGGGTCGAGCAGTGTGTACACCCAGTAATCCGTAGTGGCCAGAATGCGTGTAACGCGAGGGTCACGAGAAAGGCATCCTAACATGAAGTCAGCCATGTGTGCCAGGGTACCTGTATGCAACACATGGCTGTCCTCACTAGGAAGATCACTTTCAGGATCCTCCTCCTCCTCCTCCTCCTCCTCCTCCGGCGATACACGCTGAAAGGATGACAGGCAAGCAGCATCTGTACCCTCAGCAGTGGGCCAAGCTGTCTCTTCCCCCTCCTCCTCATGCTCCTCCCCCTCCTCCTCAATGCGCTGAGATATAGACATGAGGGTGCTCTGACTATCCAGCGACATACTGTCTTCCCCCCGATTATTGAGGATGGAATAAAGGAATAATACCTATTTTACTGCACCTGGATGCTCCTGCTGCTTTCTTTTGGATATATTCTGAGATTTTGGATGATCTGGATCCGTCTCCTAATTAACGGCTGTGCAGGGAGAGCCTCCCCTTGGATAAGGGTTTGTTGTAGTGCTGCGGGTATCTACATATTGTTGGAAGTGTATACTGTCTTCCCCCGCCTCCGTTTCCAAGCGCAAAGCGTCTGCCTTTATGCTTTGCAGGGAACTTCTCAAGAGGCATAGCAGAGGAATGGTGACGCTAATGATTGCAGCATCCCCGCTCACCATCTAGGTAGACTCCTCAAAGTTTCGAAGGACCTGGCAGATGGCTGCCAACCAGGCCCACTCTTCTGTAAAGAATTGAGGAGGCTGACTCCCACTACGCCGCCCATGTTGGAGTTGGTATTCCACTATAGCTCTATGCTGCTCATAGAGTCTGGCCATCATGTGGAGCGTAGAGTTCCACCGTGTGGGCACGTCGCACAGCAGTCGGTGCACTGGCAGATTAAACCGATGTTGCAGGGTCCGCAGGGTGGCAGCGTCCGTCTTGGAGTTGCGGAAATGTGCGCTGACCTGGCGCACCTTTTCGAGCAGGTATGACAAGCGTGGGTAGCTTTTCAGAAAGCACTGAACCACCAAATTAAAGACATGAGCCAGGCATGGCACGTGCGTGAGGCTGCCGAAGTGCTGCAGAGCCGCCACCAGGTTACGGCCGTTGTCACACACGACCATGCCCGGTTGGAGGCTCAGCGGCGCAAGCCAGTGGTCGGTCTGCTCTGTCAGACCCTGCAGCAGTTCGTGGGCCGTGTGCCTCTTCTCTCCTAAGCTGAGTAGTTTCAGCACGGCCTGCTGACGCTTGCCCACCGCTGTGCTGCCACGCCGCGCGACACAGATTGCTGGCGACGTGCTGCTGCTGCTGACACATCTTGATTGCGAGACAGAGGTTGCGTTGGAGGAGGAGGAGGGTGGTTTAGTGGAGGAAGCATACACCGCCGCAGATACCAGCACCGAGCTGGGGCCCGCAATTCTGGCGGTGGGTAGGACGTGAGCGGTCCCAGGCTCTGACTCGGTCCCAGCCTCCACTAAATTCACCCAATATGCCGTCAGGGAGATATAGTGGCCCTGCCCGCCTGTGCTTGTCCACGTGTCCGTTGTTAAGTGGATCTTGGCAGTAACCGCGTTGGTGAGGGCGTGTACAATGTTGCGGGAGACGTGGTCGTGCAGGGCTGGGACGGCACATCGGGAAAAGTAGTGTCAACTGGGAACCGAGTAGCGCAGGGCCGCCGCCGCCATCATGCTTTTGAAAGCCTCCGTTTCCACAAGCCTATACGGCAGCATTTCCAGGCTGATCAATTTGGCAATGTGCACGTTTAACGCTTGAGCGTGCGGGTGCGTGGCGGCGTACTTGCGCTTGCGCTCAAACAGTGGCGCTAGCGACATCTGGACGGTGCGTTGAGAGACATTGCTGGATGGGGCTGAGGACAGCGGAGGTGAGGGTGTGGGTGCAGGCCAGGAGACGGTCGTGCCTGTGTCCTCAGAGGGGGGTTGGATCTCAGTGGCAGGTTGGGGCACAGGGGGAGAGGCAGTGGTGCAAACCGGAGGCGGTGAACGGCCTTCGTCCCACCTTGTGGGGTGCTTGGCCATCATATGCCTGCGCATGCTGGTGGTGGTGGCTCCTTAGCTGATCTTGGCGCGACAAAGGTTGCACACCAGTGTTCGTCGGTCGTCAGGCGTCTCTGTGAAAAACTGCCACACTGTAGAGCACCTTGACCTCTGCAGGGTCGCATGGCGCGAGGGGGCGCTTTGGGAAACAGTTGGTGGATTATTCGGTCTGGCCCTGCCTCTACCCCTGGCCACCGCACTGGCTCGGCCTGTGCCCACACCCTGACTTGGGCCTCTGCGTCCTCGCCCGCGTCCTCGTCCTCTAGGCCTACCCCTACCCCTCAGCATGCTGTATTACCAGTAGTGCAGAAACAGAACGCTGTAATTAAATGTCCCACTTATTGGCCTGTGGTTGGAGGCTGACTTCGCTTACGGAACGCACAGCAGAGCCAGGAAATAATTTTGCGCAAGCCTGCTGTATCACTTAGCTGGCTGCGTATGAATTAGGACAACTACCCCCAGCACAGACCCAGTACACTGAGGACGGTCACAGGCAGCCCAAATAGATTTTTTTTCCCAAATGTTTTTGGAAAGGCCCACTGTCTATATACACTGTATATGTCTTCTCTCTCTGCGTCACCACTACTGGCCCTGGAGTATGTAAAATAACTGCAGACTGTTGCACTGTGGACTGGAATACAGCGGTGATGTAACAGCCAACACAGAGCCAGGAAAAAATTTTGCACAAGCCTGCTGTAACACTTAGCTGGCTGCGTATGAATTAGGACAACTACCCCCAGCACAGACCCAGTACACTGAGGACAGTCACAGGCAGCCCAAATAGATTTTTTTTCCCAAATGTTTTTGGAAAGGCCCACTGCCTATATTCAATAAATATGTCTTCTGTCCCTGCCTCACCACCACTACTGGCCCTGGACTATGTATAATTACTGCAGGGCGCAATGCTCTGCACGGCCGATATACAAAAAAAAATAAATGTGCAACACTGCAAAAAGCAGCCTCCACACTACTGCACACGGTTAGATGTGGCCCTAAGAAGGACCGTTGGGGTTCTTGAAGCCTAAAATAACTCCTAACGCTCTCCCTATATCAGCTCCGGCACCAGAAGCACTGTCCCTGATCTCTGTCAGAACGCATCTGTGGCGAGCCGCGGGAGGGGCTGATTTATATACTCGGGTGACACCTGATCTCGCCAGCCACTCACTGCAGGGGGGTGGTATAGGGCTTGAACGTCGCAGGGGGAAGTTGTAATGCCTTCCCTGTCTTTCTATTGGCCAGAAAAGCGCGCTAACGTCTCAGAGATGAAAGTGAAAGTAACTCGAACATCGCGTGGTGCTCGTTTCGAATAACGAGCATCTCGAACATGCTAATACTCGAACGAGTATCAAGCTCGGACGAGTACGTTCGCTCATCTCTAATCTTAATGCATGAGACTTATTGGTTTTTTACTGGATCTTTATTCAGAGACTTCCAAAGGTAGATATGTAAACACAATGATTCTCCAATAAATTCTATTAACTACTTCAAGACTTGGCATACAAAAATCATCCATGCTAAGCCCTTAAAGGCCAGTTCTACTTTGCATTCATCAATTTGCTTTTGCTTCGTCTGGCTGCACCAACCTCAGTACAAGTGTACAGCTAGATTGTCTACCTTATTATCTAATTGATACACATTGCCTGAACGAAGGAAAACCTATGGAAACGAGATGAAGGTCCAATTTACGTAATAAAAAAAAGTAAATTTTAATTCTGCAAAACCTGTGCCCCATGCCCAAAGGCCGTTTTATGATATTTATTTTTTAACAGAACATGTTGCATCTTTAAGTTGCTATAATATATAGACAAAAGGAGAACATACAGTCAGGTGAGTTCTAATACAACATTTTCCTGAGCCCTAAAATGTAGTCTTTTCTCTTGGGTTCCATAATGGAAATTTTTAAAAGTTCTAGTTTATGCTCAGCAATGTTGAATCAAGAAAACGACCTCTACAAAAATGTTACACTGCCCATGGCTTGTCTTGTTCTAATGGAACCAAGCCAGAAGAACTACTGAAATCACATCACTTTGGAAGACTCCAGGCTTCTAAGATTTTCCAACATAGAGCTTAACTTAGGAAAAAGTATCTTTAAACATATAAAGTATATTAGGCCATCCAGGAGTGGGCTCAATGATGTGGTCTCTAATCAGAATGAGATTGTTTCAAGTATGGCTTCTGGAGTTCAAGATCGTTTGAACTCCAGAAGCCATACTTCAAAGTTTCTTCAAGATGGCTCACAAATACTAAGGTCATACCTGAGTACATAGCTATATCTTTGACAAAAGTTAAAAATTAAGCAGGCTACGTAGGCTATATTCATCTTCAAAGACAGATAGAAGTTTGATGTTCAGATGCTGTCAAAGGATATTTTCATAGCTGTATACACCATCCTGTATAAGTGTACACAAGTTTGTGGGGATTTATTAAAGGCTCATGCCATATTTGCTAAATAATTTGTGACTTTTTGCTGTTTTTCATCCCCCTCACCCACTTTTCAAAAGATGCATAATGCATTTAATGTCTCGTGCTGTAACCACTTACGGGAAGGTAGCATGTCCAGGAGTAGCCAGGGTCTGGTACACAAGATGGCAGTGCAGTACAAACGGTTGGAGCAATTACGTAGTCAGGAGGTATAAACGAATAATCGATTATGACTGAACGTAGCATCTAGGTTGGGTCTCTCTTTATCTAAACGCGATTGGAATCTCCATCATGCTTCTGATATTTTAATTAAAGACTGTAGTATCGCTTTTCCGTAAATAAAGGGAAATCCCATACAGTCCCTGATGAACTGCATAACCAGCAGGGAAACGTGTTGAACCAAGTAAGAAATTAGAATCGAACCAAGTCATAAATCTAAATTATGAAGTAGTTCATTCGTCAGTAGTAGGGTTATCAGAATCAGTGAGCTCCTTTTACTGATAACCTAAGCACAAGTAGATATAGTGACCTGTATGATATAGGGAGATATCTATGTGTATTTATTAAATTAAACCCTATTACTGCAAATACTTGTGATAGACATGATGATTAGTCAGTATAAAATGTCTATTGATTTGCATAAACCAAATGTATTATGCTATTGTAATGACTTTTAACTTAGTGGAGGGTAATGGCCACACAATCTCATCATGGTATTTGCTAGACAATGGGATGGTGAAAGATGTGTGGTGTAATGTTAGCTGAGTACATAAGTTGCACAAACAGCCTCTAAGAGTTAAAGGTCATAGTGTTATATGTATACTTGTCCAATACTGAGTGTTTTCCTAGCCCTCTTCCACCCCCCCACACTGAAGTTACTTAAATAATGAGTTGCCACGCACACAGAAATGCCTTCAGCTAGGACAAAGTCCACGCTACATCAAGACTTGAGGAAGGGTGGGCAGAGAGGCGGGGGATTCTATATGATCCGACAAATGAGAATCCTATATGTTACTGATGTAATCTGTTGCACGCCCATTAAAGGGCAGGTGTTATGTCTTGCAATAAAAGGGGCTGTCTGTGTGTTTCTCTCCAGAGCCATTTTGGATATGAGACTAATAACTTGTGTCTGATCTGGTCGATGATGTGTGCACACTATACAATTTGGAAGCTACAGAAATACCCCGAAGCCTGCTGGAGAAAATATGATCTAGCACATACTGCCTACCTTTGATCAAGATCTCAAGACCTCAGTGACAATCTATCAAGATATAGAGGTACTGGATCTGAGATACTTGGGTACCTACGCTTGGGGCTCCCCAGACTTACTTTCTGTGCTCTAATTGTATGTCTATTCACACACGTATCCATACTCCCTGTTAGTTGGCCTTACGTAGGGTCTATGTGTGTCCTTTAGCCCTGTTTTTAATAGAAATTAATAAATGTTTAGTTTTAGATGTCTATTCTGTAAAGGTCTTTCAAATTAATTTATAGACTGTTCTATAACTCCACACAGGTGGGAACAGACTGCACTGAGGGTGAGGGGGGTGGCTATGATGGATTTTCGAAGTAGAACCTCCATTGCATCGGAGAAGTTTGTTTTAGTTCATCTAGCATCACCAATGGCTCCCACTTCGAACATCTGTAAGTTGCAGTAAAAGCCTGAAGAGTTCTTCTGTCATTCTAGCTCTTGTATGTCACTTCATGTATGAAAAAATAAGCTTTACTTTTGCACCATTCTTTTTAATTCATCTTGTATAAAAATTGTAGACTTATAGTACATGACATTTTTTGGCACCCCAATTTGGGAATCAGATTTATTTGTCTTCAGATGCATGCAGTGAATGTGCCAAGCAACCGCGTTATTCCCTGTTGATTTATAGACCCAAGAATACCATGCAATCAGGCTAGAACATTGCAAGTGATAGGTATTGTGATTAGACAATTAAATGAATGCAGTGCCATCTAGATAGAATCCTGAAATTTACAATGTACCCAACACCTACGGTAGAAAGAATATTCATAAGAATGCAATCTGACACATTACCTTGTGAATATATTATCACTAGGTTGATGCTACAGCTAAAATATACGTTTCTGGAAAGCTTAAATACGGTATATCAGTTCCTTTCTTGTGTTGTAATTGTCCAACACTCCTTTGCTGATTGCTGGTAGGAAGGTGATGCTCTACATAAATGAAGATGCTCAAAGTGGTTAATTCCTTTATTTATTAACATGGAACTAGGAGCATAGCTATAGGAGGTGCATGGGTAGTAGTTACCGGGCTCTGGTGTCTAAGGGGGCCAGAAGGCCCAACAAGGAGTAGTTAAGCCTGATTAACTCATCTGTGTTAGGTCCCACAAAACTCCAGGAGAAACAGTAGCAAAAAGGTCCCATTGCCACATAAGAAATCGGAATTATAAATGGTGGTTGAAGATACTCCTACAGATTTTGAGTTAGGAGCCTCGTGTGTGTGGATCAAACCGACAAACTATGCAGTTACAATAGTTGGTCCTTCCAGAAGAGATTATTATATATGCTTCTGCTGTTTTTTATATCAAATCTATATATTTTGTAGAAAAAGGAATTCTATTTTTATTGTATTTCCAAGTAATTACGCATTTGGCATCTCTAGTTGAAATGATAACATTGGTGGATTCTAGTGGCTTTGTCCTTAAGCAAGCGTGTCTTGGTACTAGTCCTCAATAAAGAGATGGTCAAACATTTGTGCCTTCTCTATTATACTGAATAGGACCTAGGAAAGCAAACGTGAGTTCTTTTCACCTTTCAGAACAGCAGAACTGTTCTTTCTACTTCTGCTTTGGGCAGGAAGTCACAAGCACAGTCAGCCATTTTGTAATTATGAAGCCAAGAAATAATGATAATATTCTTCATTTATATAGCGTCAACATATCCTGCATCGTATTACAAATCACATGACCAGACAAAAATAAGACATTACATACAGTGTCAGACTAATAATCCGTTTGAACAGTAGGACTGAGGGCCCAGCTCACAAGAGCTTACAATCCATGAAGAAATAGGGGTGACCCAAGAGATAACAGTGCTTGCTCTGTACAATGGTTCAGCTATCTTCTATATAAGTAGGGTAGTATACATAAAGCTGTATGAGCCCCTCACCAACCAACAGCTATATATGTGCACATGTAAAATACATGAATGTTGCAGAGATATAGGGTATTTGGTGGGACGAAAAGCTCAGATTCTGAGGGGGAATGTAGAAAAAGGGTAGACAGAGAAGAATTGGATTCGGGAATGTAGTAGACCTCCCTAAAGAGATTTGTTTTTAGGGTAAGCTTAAAGGGGTTGTCCCGTAAAAGCAAGTGGGGGTATACACTTCTGTATGGCCATATTAATGCACTTTGTAATGTACATTATGCATTAATTATGAGCCATACAGAAGTTATTCACTTACCTGTTCCGTTGCTGGCGTCCCCGTCTCCATGGTGCCGTCTAATCTTCAGCGTCTAATCGCCCGATTAGACGCGCTTGCGCAGTCCTGTCTTCTGTCTTCTGAATGGGGCCGCTCGTGCCAGAGAGCGGCTCCTCGTAGCTCCGCCCCGTCACGTGTGCCGATTCCAGCCAATCAGGAGGCTGAAATCGGCAATGGACCGCACAGAAGCCCTGCGGTCCACCGAGGGTGAAGATCCCGGCGGCCATCTTCACAAGGTAAGTCAGAAGTCACCGGAGCGCGGGGATTCGGGTAAGTACTGGACGGTTTGTTTTTTTTATGCCTGCATCGGGTTTGTCTCGCGCCGAACGGGGGGGGGGGGGGGGGCTATTGAAAAAAAAAACAAACGGTTCGGCGCGGGACAACCCCTTTAAAACTGTAGGCATTGGGGATTAAATGGATTTTCCAAGGAAAATACTAATGATGACCTGCAATGAAAGCTGTAACTGCAGTTATAAGTGCCGGCCGCTACACAGTGGTCAGAGCAGCTGTTTCCACTTCAACCCGGTGCATTTGCAGTGCTGTCAGTGGGTGCCCAATCAGCTGATCGGTTGGGGTTCCAAGCAGCGGACCCTAGACAATCAATTATTGATGACCTATCCTGAGGATAGATGACCAATAGTATTTTCCCTTGAAAATCCCTTGACTTGACTGTCTAGGGAAGTGTATTCCAGAGGATTGGTGCAGTTCGGGAAAGTCTTGGAGATGGGAATGGGAGGTTCAGGTTAAGGAGTAACTTAGTCTAAGTATTCTGGTTACCTACCTGCAAACAGACACATCTGTGTCTTTATTCTTCCCCTCTCCTTTCTCAAATTTCTTTAAATCTTATGTAAAGCATTCCCATAATCATCCCTATGGTGCTTTGGGCTAGTACAAAAGATTAAAACAAATGTATTTGTTTTCATCAATTTTTTAACAATTTTTTATGAATTTACATGTTCATGTTTTCCCAATGCCCACTAGAGCACACACACAAATGACTGTTATTTCTTGTCTTCTATAGATTACTTTTCAACTTTGCCGTGTAGGCTAGGACAAAATCAGCAAAGTAATTTCATTTTTATAAAAGGGCAGGAAATTTAATAATAATAACAATAATCTTTATTTGTATAGCGCCAACATATTCCGCAGCGCTTACATAGACAGGGGGAATAAAGTAAGACAAAAAGTACAAAAATTACAGAACCACGGTTACATAGTAATCAGTTGATAGAGACAATAGGGGTGAGGGTCCTGCTCCAACGAGCTTACATACTACAAGTAATGGGGTGATACTGAAGGTAAAGGGGCTGGAGATGTGTACAGTATGGCGAGGTGGACAGTGAGGGATTCTATACACATAGACAATGGTCAGATATTTGGCCGTGTGACGGCAGAATCGGTATGACTGCAGAAGCGGTTCATGATGGCTAGCAGGGATTGCAGTCAGTAGGTCAGGGAGCATGTTATCAGGTGGAGTACAGAGGGGTTTGTTTAGGGAATGCGGTATGCCTCCCTGAAGAGGTGCGTTTTTAGAGCACGCCTGAAGTTCTGCGAGTCCTGGATTGCTCAGGTATCCTTTGGTAGTGCGTTCCAGAGGACCGGTGCTGCTCTGGAGAAGTCTTGGAGGCGGGAATGAAAAGTTCGAATTAAAGGGGCACTCAGTCTGGTTTCGTTAGCAGAGCAGAGAGCCCGGGCTGGGTGATGGATTGAGATGAGGGAGGCAATGTATGGCGGCGCTGCGCTGTGGAGGGCTTTTAATGGGAGAGAACAGCTCTTTTGTCTCTGCTTGAGGTCTAAATGAGGCAGGATAGCAACACTATACATGCAGATAAGGTTCTTTATTCAACTGTCCTGTTTTTCCCTGGTTTCTGGTGGAGGGTTGTACCCTATCACTCCCTGGAGAATGTAATAGGGCTCGTTCACATCTGCATTAGGTATTTCCATTTGATTCCTGTCTGGCTTTACTGTTTTTACAGCAGAAAAATGGAATTCAAATGGAAAGAAGCATTTCTTGTTTCTTCATGTTTTTTTTTTTTAACTGAATGCTCTCCATTTGATTTTACTTTATTATGGTTCTGTTATTTAACAGAACGAATAGAACTGCATACAGCATTATTTGCTTAATTTAAAAAATGACAGAACTGAATAAAACAGAAAGAATTCAGTTTTTTTGAAAGGTAAGGTAAAGTTCCCTGGTGCAAGCAATGAGTCACGATTGACCCCTAGCAAGCTGGGTACTCATTTTACCAACCTCGGAAGGATGGAAACCTTGAGTCAGCTTCCTGAACCACATGGGGATTGAACCTGCAACCTTCAGGTCGTGAGCAAGAGCTTAGGACTGCATTTCTGCTGCCTTAACACTCTGCACCACACAAGGCCCAATAGAAAAAAAATGAAACGCTCATTTCCCTTTGAATTCCGTTCTCTTTGTTCGACAACATAGTAAGGAATTGCATGTCTTCAATATGGCCGCCTCAGCCAACGTTTAGAAATAAAAAAAAGATGACTCCAACATTAAATAATAATAATGAACATATTAATTGTGTCTCTTCTACAGATTAAATCATGACCTTAAATTACATGAGACATTCCCTTAAAGGCATTGCCATGCATGATGAAGCATGCACATGATTGCCCTTGTGCAGCCTTCGAGCTTCCAGTTATTTCCGAGCCAGGCACATAATAAAGTAATATGGTATTGTTATGTTTGTACCATATAATAATAACCATCTTTTTCAGCTTTGGGCAATTAATAACTGCATGACAAACACAATTATTCAATTTTAAGACCAAACACAAAAGTAGCGTCCGCCAAGTGCGGAGAATACAGGGATGTAATTCACTAATCCATGTAATGTGTTTTGGATGTTTGATGCCATCCGCATATCCTGATTTTATATTCTTCAAGCAATTCATTATCTCCTGAACTGTGCATTGTCTATTACATTTTATGGCTTGCCATTGTCAATTACAAACACGTCAGTCCATCTCAGAGTCTCGGGGGGTTTTATGACCCCTGAATAAGACAAAATATCATTTAGTATGAAGTCAAGCTGTGAGTGCAGCCATGGATAGATGGAGCCTTATTTTCTATTTGTACACATACAAGTTCTAGTGATAGACCGGAGAGATCACTGTTATTAGTTCTAGACGCCGTAGTTTACTGTGATATCATCAGGACCAAACAACCCTGTAATTGCAATGCCAGGTGAAAAAATACTGATTACAAAGTGTCAGCGCTAAGCATACCCTCAAAGGTCTTACTGTGCATAACTATGTGGGAGAGGGGGCTATTTAAAGACCAGTGAAACAGGATAAAAGAAATTGAGCTGCTACAAAATACTCAAAAGTAAATCAAATACTGTAAAATTACCACTAAGAGCAACAGAAGAAATTAGCTTTTATTGTTTAACCTCTGAAGGAGGTCCTCGGCTTTAATATTGGCCGATAGCAAAAATACGGTGTGAGATTAAAGCTTTGCAATCCAATTTTGGATTCAGGGTTTCCTAGGGGGCTTTCTCTTTCTGCCATTATACAATGGCGCCATCTGTTGGCTAGAGCCAGTACTACGGTATGTGACATGCTGGAGAGGCCCCTGACAGCAGAGCAGCCAGTAATCTACAGTAAGAATACCCTGCGGGACGTCTTCCGACATCAGAGCTGTACAGCCTTCAATCAGAATGTCTTTAGATGTCAGACAGTGGATTGGAAAGGGTTAAGGTTGCTTTCACACGGGTATCAAAGTCGTGCAATTTTCTCGCGATGCGACAGCGCTACAAATCACATGTGTGTGAAGCCCATGCTTTCCTATGGGTTCCTTTACATTAGCGATGCTTTGTAGGCTGCTACATTGCACAAAAAAAAATCGCAGCATGCTGAATAAAGCCGCGATTTGCTATGTTTTGTAGCCCAGGTTTCCCTATAGACCCTTCCTTTGTGTTGCATCGCATGAAAACATGGCTTTTGTGCAGTGCTATGCAACTTTTACAGTAGAAAGTCCTGCTGTTTGAGCCCTAAAATATGCCCTAGCTGCCTTTAAAGCCAGAGAAAAACAATACATCATCTATCAGGCGCTGTCTGCTCCGGCGCACTTCTTCTCCACAGCTCTGGCACATTTGCTGGTAGTTTTCAGCCAACGCTTCCTGGTCAGAGGCTCAAAATCCCCGTCTCCAGGAAGAGCTGGCTCTGATTGGTTCTCAAGCGCCGCAGCTCAGCCGATCCCTGCAGCGCTTGATGAACCAATCACAGCCATTCAATGCACTGACTGATGTCATCTAGTATCCTATTGGGCTGCCTCTAGTGTGGATACATGTAGAGATATGGTTGGACTTGGAGGCATATGGACTCGGCATGTTATCCTGTGGCACATTTGCCCACAGATGTTGCAACAGGGCCTCTAGATCCTGCACACTCATAGGCTGCCGAAGTTGGTACCTCAATTGGTCTCATAAATGCTCGATTGGCGATAAATCTGATAACTAGGCAGGCTAAGGAACTGTGGCAACCTGGCAAAGGCATTCCTAGGCAATCCTTACTGTGTGTGGGCGAGCATTATCCTGATGAAAAATGCCTGTTGGAAGCCCTGCCATGAGAGACAACTAGAGATGAGCGAACGTACTCGTCCGAGCTTGATACTCGTTCGAGTATTAGGGCGAGCACCCACTGGCGTTTGCGTTTCCCGCGGGAAAAAACGCAGCGTTTTCGCCGCGTGTCCCGCGTTTTTCCGCGCGTTTTCCGCGGCGTTTTTCGCGGCGTTTTCGCGGCGTTTTCGCGGCTTTGCCATTAATTTCCATGGAGAAAAATAAGGACACATATGCAACTGACAGTTCCTATGTTAAAAACGCAAACGCAATGCAAAAAAAACGCCAGTGGACAGGAACACATGTTATCTCTATGCCTGTGCAGGAAAAACGCAAAACGCAAAACGCAAAACGCAGGTAAAAAAACGCCAGTGGGTGCTCGCCCTTAGCGTGTTCGAGATGCTCGTTACTAGAGGCGAGCACCACGCGATGTACGGGTTACTTTCACTTTCATCTCTGAGACGTTAGCGCGCTTTTCTGGCCAATAGAAAGACAGGGAAGGCATTACAACTTCCCCCTGCGACGTTCAAGCCCTATACCACCCCCCTGCAGTGAGTGGCTGGGGAGATCAGGTGTCACTCGAGTATATAAATCGGCCCCTCCCGCGGCTCGCCACACATGCATTCTGACAGGGAAAGTGCTGCTGGTGCCGGAGCTGCTATAGGGAGAGCGTTAGGAGTGATTTTAGGCTTCAAGAACCCCAATGGTCCTTTTTAGGGCCACATCTGACCGTGTGCAGTACTGTTGAGGCTGCTTTTAGCAGTGTTGCACAATTTTTTTTTTTGTATATCGGCCGTGCAGAGCATTGCGTCCGCAGTCTGCAGTCATTGTACAGAGTATAGGGCCAGTACTGGTGAGGCAGGGAAAGAGATATTCAGGCTATATAGGCAGTGGGCTTTTTCCAAAAAATTGGGGAAAAATACTATATTTGGGCTGCCTGTGACCGTCTTCAGTTTACTGCGTGTCTGCTGAGGGTAGTAGTCCTAATTAATACGCAGCTAAGCGTTACAGCAGCCTTGCGCAAAATTGTTTCCTGGATATGCTGTCTCTGTTACATCAGCGCCGTCATCCCGCCAGAGGGAAACAGTATACATAATATTATACGCTGCCTACAGTATCTATCTGCTGGGAGTTGTAGTCCTAATTAATACGCAGCTAAGCGTTACAGCAGCCCTGCGCAAAATTGTTTCCTGGATCTGCTGTCTCTGTTACATCAGCGCCGTCATTCCGCCAGAGGGAAACAGTATACATAATATTATACGCTGCCTACAGTATCTATCTGCTGGGGGTAGTAGTCCTAATTAATACGCAGCTAAGCGTTACAGCAGGCTTGCGCAAAATTGTTTCCTGGATCTACTGTCTCTGTTACATCAGCGCCGTCATCCCGCCAGAGGGAAACAGTATACATAATATTATACGCTGGCTACAGTATCTATCTGCTGGGGGTAGTAGTCCTAATTAATACGCAGCTAAGCGTTACAGCAGGCTTGCGCAAAATTGTTTCCTGGATCTACTGTCTCTGTTACATCAGCGCCGTCATCCCGCCAGAGGGAAACAGTATACATAATATTATACGCTGCCTACAGTATCTATCTGCTGGGGGTAGTAGTCCTAATTAATACGCAGGTAAGCGTTACAGCAGCCTTGCGCAAAATTGTTTCCTGGATATGCTGTCTCTGTTACATCAGCGCCGTCATCCCGCCAGAGGGAAACAGTATACATAATATTATGTGCTGCCTACAGTATCTATCTGCTGGGGGTTGTAGTCCTAATTAATACGCAGCTAAGCGTTACAGCAGCCCTGCGCAAAATTGTTTCCTGGATCTGCTGTCTCTGTTACATCAGCGCCGTCATTCCACCAGAGGGAAACAGTATACATAATATTATACGCTGCCTACAGTATCTATCTGCTGGGGGTAGTAGTCCTAATTAATACGCAGCTAAGCGTTACAGCAGGCTTGCGCAAAATTGTTTCCTGGATCCAATGTCTCTGTTACATCAGCACCGTCATCCCGCCAGAGGGAAACAGTATATATAATATTATACGCTGGCTACAGTATCTATCTGCTGGGGGTAGTAGTCCTAATTAATACGCAGCTAAGCGTTACAGCAGGCATGCGCAAAATTGTTTCCTGGATCTGCTGTCTCTGTTACATCAGCGCCGTCATCCCGCCAGAGGGAAACAGTATACATAATATTATACGCTGGCTACAGTATCTATCTGCTGGGGGTAGTAGTCCTAAATAATACGCAGCTAAGCGTTACAGCAGGCATGCGCAAAATTGTTTCCTGGATCTGCTGTCTCTGTTACATCAGCGCCGTCATCCCGCCAGAGGGAAACAGTATACATAATATTATACGCTGCCTACAGTATCTATCTGCTGGGGGTAGTAGTCCTAATTAATACGCAGCTAAGCGTTACAGCAGGCTTGCGCAAAATTGTTTCCTGGATCTGCTGTCTCTGTTACATGATCGCCGTTATCCCGCCAGAGGGAAAGAGTATACATAATATTATACGCTGCCTACAGTATCTGTCTGCTGTATCAGCTCAGCATTTTTAAAAAATAGAAGCAAAATACTTAAGGCCTACTACTGGCCTTTGGCCACTTGACTGCTTCTGCGCTGTGAATTCCACTAGCTCAGTCATACGCACCTACGTCTCACTACAGGCGTGCGCAAAATTGTTTCCTGGCTCTGCTGTCCGTTCCGTAAGGGAAGTCAGCCTCCAAGCACAGGCCAATAAGCGGCACATTTAATTACAGCGTTCTGTTTCTGCACTACTGGTAATACAGCATGCTGAGGGGTAGGGGTAGGCCTAGAGGACGTGGAGGCCCAAGTCAGGGTGTGGGCACAGGCCAAGCTCCTGATCCAGGTGTATCGCAGCCGACTGCTGCGGGATTAGGAGAGAGGCACGTTTTTGGCGTCCCCACATTCATTTCACAATTAATTGGTCCACGCGGTAGACCTTTATTAGAAAATGAGCAGTGTGAGCAGGTCCTGTCGTGGATGGCAGAAAGTGCATCCAGCAATCTATCGACCACCCAGAATTCTGCGCCGTCCACTGCTGCAACTCTGAATCCTCTGGCTGCTGCTCCTCCTTCCTCCCAGCCTCCTCACTCCATGAAAATGACACATTCTGAGGAGCAGGCAGACTCCCTGGAACTGTTCCCGGGCCCCTGCCCAGAATGGCCAGCAATGGTTCAGAATCCTCTCCCACTGGAGGAGTTTGTCGTGACCGATGCCGAACCTTTGGAAAGTTCCCGGGGTCCGGAGAATGAGGCTGGGGACTTCCGGCAACTGACTCAAGAGCTTTCAGTGCGTGAGGAGGACGATGACGATGAGACACAGTTGTCTATCACTCAGGTCGTAGTAATTGCAGAAAGTCCGAGGGAGGAGCACACAGAGGATTCGGAGGAAGAGCAGCAGGACGATGAGGTGACTGACCCCACCTGGTTTGCTACGCCTACTGAGGACAGGTCTTCAGAGGGGGAGGCAAGTGCAGCAGCAGGGCAGGTTGGAAGAGGCAGTGCGGTGGCCAGGGGTAGAGGCAGGGCCAGACTGAATAATCCACCAACTGTTTCCCAAAGCGCCCCCTCGTGCCATGCCACCCTGCAGAGGCTGAGGTGCTCAAAGGTGTGGCAGTTTTTCACTGAGAGTGCAGATAACCGACGAACAGTGGTGTGCAACCTTTGTCGCACCAAGATCAGCCGGGGAGCCACCACCCCCAGCCTCACTACCACCAGCATGCACAGACATATGATGGCCAAGCACCCCACAAGGTGGGACGAAGGCCGTTCACCGCCTGCGGTTTGCACCGCTGCCTCTCCCCCTGTGCTCCAACCTGCCACTGAGATCCACCCCCCTCTCAGGACACAGGCACTACCGTCTCCTGGCCTGCACCCACACCCTCACCTCCGCTGTGCTCGGCCCCATCCAGCAATGTCTCTCAGCGCACCGTCCAGCCATCGCTAGCGCAAGTTTTGGAGCGCAAGCGCAAGTACACCGCCACGCACCCGCAAGTTCAAGCATTAAACGTGCACATAGCCAAATTTATCAGCCTGGAGATGCTGCCGTATAGGGTTGTGGAAACGGAGGCTTTCAAAAGTATGATGGCGGCCGCGGCCCCGCCCTACTCAGTTCCCAGTCGCCACTACTTTTCCCGATGTGCCGTCCCAGCCCTGCACGACCACGTCTCCCGCAACATTGTATGCGCCCTCACCAACGCGGTTACTGCCAAGGTCCACTTAACAACGGACACGTGGACAAGCACAGGCGGGCAGGGCCACTATATGTCCCTGACGGCACATTGGGTGAATTTAGTGGAGGCTGGGACAGAGTCAGAGCCTGGGACTGCTCACGTCCTACCCACCCCCAGAATTGCGGGCCCCAGCTCGGTGCTGGTATCTGCGGCGGTGTATGCTTCCTCCACTAAACCACCCTCCTCCTCCTCCGCAACCTCTGTCTCGCAATCAAGATGTGTCAGCAGCAGCACGTCGCCAGCAGTCGGTGTCGCGCGTCGTGGCAGCACAGCGGTGGGCAAGCGTCAGCAGGCCGTGCTGAAACTACTCAGCTTAGGAGAGAAGAGGCACACAGCCCACGAACTGCTGCAGGGTCTGACAGAGCAGACCGACCGCTGGCTTGCGCCGCTGAGCCTCCAACCGGGCATGGTCGTGTGTGACAACGGCCATAACCTGGTGGCGGCTCTGCAGCTCAGCAGCCTCACGCACGTGCCGTGCCTGGCCCACGTCTTTAATTTGGTGGTTCAGCGCTTTCTGAAAAGCTACCCACGCTTGTCAGAACTGCTCGGAAAGGTGCGCCGGCTCTGCACACATTTCCGCAAGTCCCACACGGACGCTGCCACCCTGCGCACCCTGCAACATCGGTTTCATCTGCCAGTGCACCGACTGCTGTGCGACGTGCCCACACGGTGGAACTCTACGCTCCACATGTTGGCCAAGCTCTATGAGCAGCGTAGAGCTATAGTGGAATACCAACTCCAACATGGGCGGCGCAGTGGGAGTCAGCCTCCTCAATTCTTTACAGAAGAGTGGGCCTGGTTGGCAGACATCTGCCAGGTCCTTGGAAACTTTGAGGAGTCTACCCAGATGGTGAGCGGCGATGCTGCAATCATTAGCGTCACCATTCCTCTGCTATGCCTCTTGAGAAGTTCCCTGCAAAGCATAAAGGCAGACGTTTTGCGCTTGGAAACAGAGGCGGGGGAAGACAGTATGTCGCTGGATAGTCAGAGCACCCTCCTGTCTATATCTCAGCACGTTGAGGAGGAGGAAGAGGAGCATGAGGAGGATGAGGAGGAGGGTGAAGAGACAGCTTGGCCCACTGCTGAGGGTACCCATGCTGCTTGCTTGTCATCCTTTCAGTGTGTATGGCCTGAGGAGGAGGAGGAGGATCCAGAAAGTGATCTTCCTAGTGAGGACAGCCATGTGTTGCGTACAGGTACCCTGGCACACATGGCTGACTTCATGTTAGGATGCCTTTCTCGTGACCCTCGCGTTACACGCATTCTGGCCACTACGGATTACTGGGTGTACACACTGCTCGACCCACGGTATAAGGAGAACCTTTCCACTCTCATACCTGAAGAGGAAAGGGGTTCGAGAGTGATGCTATACCACAGGACCCTGGCGGACAAACTGATGGTAAAATTCCCATCCGACAGCGCTAGTGGCCGAAGGCACAGTTTCGAGGGCCAGGTAGCAGGGGAGGCGCAGAGATCAGGCAGCATGTACAGCACAGGCAGGGGAACACTCTCTAAGGCCTTTGACAGCTTTCTGGCTCCCCAGCAAGACTGTGTCACCGCTCCCCAGTCAAGGCTGAGTCGGCGGGAGCACTGTAAAAGGATGGTGAGGGAGTACGTAGCCGATCGCACGACTGTCCTCCGTGACGCCTCTGCCCCCTACAACTACTGGGTGGCGAAGCTGGACACGTGGCCTGAACTCGCGCTGTATGCCCTGGAGGTGCTTGCTTGTCCTGCGGCTAGCGTCTTGTCAGAGAGGGTGTTTAGTGCGGCTGGGGGAATCATCACAGATAAGCGTACCCGCCGGTCAACCGACAGTGCCGACAGGCTTACACTCATCAAGATGAACAAAGCCTGGATTTCCCCAGACTTCTCTTCTCCACCAGCGGACAGCAGCGATACCTAAGCAATACGTAGGCTGCACCCGCGGATGGAAGCATTGTTCTCTATCACCATCAAAAACGTGGACCTTTTAGCTTCATCAATCTGTGTATAATATTCATCCTCCTCCTCCTCCTCCTCCTCCTGAAACCTCATGTAATCACGCCGAACGGGCAATTTTTCTTAGGCCCACAAGGCTCAGTCATATAATTTTTGTAAACAATTTTTATACGTTTCAATGCTCATTAAAGCGTTGAAACTTGCACCTGAACCAATTTTTATTTTAACTGGGCTGCCTCCAGGCCTAGTTACCAATTAAGCCACATTAACCAAAGCGATTAATGGGTTTCACCTGCCCTCTTGGTTGGGCATGGGCAATTTTTCTGACGTACATTAGTACTGTTGGTACACCAATTTTTTGGGGCCCTCGCCTACAGTGTAATCCAATTAATTTTTTGCCCACCTGCATTAAAGCTGACGTTACATCAGCTGTGATGGGCACTGCAATGGGATATATTTATGTACCGCCGGTGGCTTCCTGGCACCCACCCATGCTGTTGGTCCACACGGAGTTGTAACTGCATTATTCCACTTCTAAAGAACCCCAGTCTGACTGGGGCATGCAGCGTGGGCCGAAGCCCACCTGCATTAAACATGACATTACCTCAGCTGTGATGGGCAATGCAATGGGATATATTTATGTACCGCTGGTGGCTTCCTGGCACCCACCCATGCTGTCGGTCCACACGGAGTTGTAACTGCATGTGTCCACTTCTGAAGAACCCCAGTCTGACTGGGGCATGCAGTGTGGGCCGAAGCCCACCTGCATTTAATCGGACGTTACCACAGCTGTGATGAGCACTGCAATGGGATACATTTATGTGCAGCCGGTGGGTTCCAGGGAGCCACCCATGCTGTGGGTGCACACGGAATTCCCATTGCGGAGTTGTACCTGCCTGTGACTATTTATAAAAAACCGCGGTCTGACTGGGGCATGCAGACACCTTGACAGAATGAATAGTGTGTGGCACATAAGTTCCCCATTGCTATGCCCACGTGTGCAGCTCCTGATGGCGGTGGCACAGGATTATATTTCTCATTGCTTCTGTACAGCATTGTGGGCTATCGCCCCACCCCTTTTAAAGAGGGTCGCTGCCTAGCCGTGCCAACCCTCTGCAGTGTGTGCCTGCGGTTCCTCCTCATGGCAGACGCCCTTATAAATAGACATGAGGGTGGTGTGGCATGAGACCAGCGTGCGGCATGAGTGCAGCTGAAGGCTGCGCAGGGACACTTTGGTGTGCGCTGTGGATACTGCGTCGTGCGGGGGGGGGGGGGGGGGGGGTTGGTCAGCATGTAACCCAGGAGAAGTGGCAGCGGAGTGTCATGCAGGCAGTGATTGTGCTTTGTTGGAGGTAGTGTGGTGCTTAGCTAAGGTATGCATTGCTAATGAGGGCTTTTCAGAAGTAAAAGTTGTTGGGAGGGGGGGGCACTCTTGCCGCTATTGTTGCTTAGTAGTGGGACCTGGGAACTTGAGATGCAGCCCAACATGTAGCCCCTCGCCTGCCCTATCCGTTGCTGTGTCGTTCCATTCACTTTTTGGAATTGCCCAGATTTACACAAATGGAAACCTTAGCGAGCATCGGCGATATACAAAAATGCTCGAGTCGCCCAATGACTTCAATGGGGTTCGTTACTCGAAACGAACCCTCGAGCATCGCGAAAATTTTCTCCACGAGTAACGAGCTGGTGGACAATGAAACTGCTAGATCTGGGGGGCGTGTCCAGCAGCCATGCTGTGAAGTCGCAAGTAACCTGAGCTCCGTGGCAATCCCCATCATCCTGATCTTATCCTGACTGCCCGACACCACAAACGACCAGAACTACTCACCGAGACGCAGGGAGCACCTCTGGAGGGATCGGGAGAGCTCTGGCGGGCATCCGGCGGCGTAGAACGGCTGACATCAACCTCGGGCCTGCTCCTGGGGCTCCGGCGCCGACACTTCCGGCCGAGAGAGACGGCGCGCATCCCGCGGCTCCGTTGTGCCGGAGGGATCCGGCGGGGGTGCGAAGCGTGTGAGGCGGCAGGAGACAAAGTCCGGGAGGCTGAGGGGTGAGAGGGGTGCCGGCGGAGGACCGCGGCGTCACGGCCCAGAGGACCCGGAGGCTTCCCGCGACATAGAGAAGGGGGCGGGGCTCCGGCGAGTGGCAGACGCCGACCGACGAGTACTGCGCCTCAGACTCGACAGCCGGGTACAGGAGGACCTCCGCTGTGGAGGTGAGAGACGGCGGGGCACCGAAAGAGGAGTGAGGAGTCAGCATAGAGACCACTGAGCTGTTCCCCCTGAGCACCGGAGAGCAGGAGGGATACACCCCCTCCCCCCTTAGCTCCAACAGCAGCCCTGCGTGAGAGGCATACTGAAGGCCTGCCAAACACCCCATAAAGGGATCACCCCTGAAACGGGTGGACACCCCATAACAGGGATCCACTGACAACCTGCACCATTCTATCACAAGGTGCATGGTGGAACCCCCCTCCACTGGGATATTACTGCAGCCCGGAACGGGCGACTATCACCAGACCACACAGGGCATCAGCCAGCCACCATACAGCGAGAATAACCCTAAAGCGGGTGATCTACCCACAGCCAGCACAGTTGGCAATCGGTAATATCTAAACAAAGTGCAAGACAGCACCCCACATGCCCAGGTACTCTTTAGTCCGGTGCGGACAACCATCAACAGGCTGTATACAACACCTACCCGCAATTGCACCGCCTCTGAAACGGACAAGCAGCACGCGGAACAAACCGTAAACACCCGTCTTCCTTTGCAAAGAGGTGCCGGAATACGACCTGCGAGACACTGGCATCCCACCAAAGCACAAAAAACGCAATTAAGCCAAACAAACTTTGATTACTACAACTGCCGCTTTTATAACCTAGCGAGACCCTCAACGACAACACAGACTACGACAAAGAGTAAATATTGAATACACTTAACCGATAACTAACCTAACCAAGCCAAGCAGGTTAGCAACTTCTATCCCCCGGGCCGCTCACTCCGCTGCAGCGGAGCGTATTCATACATCTCAAACCCTTAACAGCAAGGAGGCCCTCCACAGCTCTCTCGGCGCATAAAGACCGCAAACATACCACCGCCGTCCTCCTCCCGCAGGCGGGGTAACCGCAAGTCGTCCAGGATGAGCCGCAACACTCCCCCACCGATAACAGAGCGCCTCAAGGCCTACACACTCGATCCAACAACAGACACCCCACGCCGACCACCCAGACTAGAGGAAGACGCAAGCGGGGCCTCAGGCTCGGCAACATCTCCAGAGGCAGAAAATGAACCAACGCTCAGGCAAGTCACAGCGCAGCTTTTAGAGGCCATACAGACCAGTACCACCTCCTTAACCGGGAAAATAGAGGAGGTCAAAATAGATGTAGGTTTGATACGACAAGACATGCAAAACCTCAGAAGCAGAGTGGGGGAGGCCGAGACACGTATATCACAGCTCGAAGACACCATGGCTCCAATACCAGATAAGCTCACAGAACTTGACAAAGCAGCAAACACCTGGTTCCAGCGAACAGATGATCTGGAAAATAGACTGCGC
The DNA here is from genome assembly GCF_035609145.1 of Eleutherodactylus coqui. Classification (NCBI taxonomy): domain Eukaryota; kingdom Metazoa; phylum Chordata; class Amphibia; order Anura; family Eleutherodactylidae; genus Eleutherodactylus; species Eleutherodactylus coqui. The sequence goes on along the minus strand of NC_089842.1, from coordinate 46,627,091 downwards.
AGAAACAATCTCCGGATAATAGGACTACCGGAACACGCCGAGGGTCAAGATCCTTGCTCATTTATGGAAACCTGGTTGAAAGAACTTTTGCCAGAGGCCAAATTTACAACGGCCTTCGCCATCGAGCGGGCCCATAGGGTCCCGGGTCGCCCCCTACCTCCAGGGGCACCCCCAAGACCAATGCTGGCAAGACTTCTGAGCAGCAAGGATAGAGACATTGCCCTGCAGGCCGCAAGGCGGGTGCAGTACCTCCAATATCAGAACGCTAACATCTCTCTTTTCCCAGATTTTTCGGCTGCCCTGCAGAAAACCAGAGCATCCTTCGTGGCGGTCAAGCGCTGACTGAGGGAGGCCGCTATACCAAAAATTCATGATGTATCCAGCCCGCCTACGTGTGGTCCACAATGAACGAGCTACTTTCTTCTCCACTCCAGAGGAAGCCGAGGATTGGCTCAACCGTATGCCAAGATCACCCAGACGCCAATGATCTTCTAACAGGTCTATCCTGGGGGCAGGGGGGAGGGAGGCGATGGACTTGGACATCCGAACCTTTTCAATTTATTACTTCACATAATCTCTAAGAACCCACACGTATACACCTGCATTTGGCTTCTGTCTGGCTCTCCTCTCCCCCCTCCGCTATTATACTCCTCCGCCCTTTTGGACGCCGAGGTGCTAATGACCTTCTGGAGGGTCCGGCCGGGGAGGGGGGGGGGGGCGAGAGTCTGAGACACTTGACTATAGTCAGTATTACACCCCCCCATGACTCCCAAGAGAGTATGGACACACACTTGTGTATACCCCCCCATCTGTCCCCGCTGTTCTCCCCTCTTCCCCACTACTATCCTTCCACTTCCCTACACACCATCCTATAGTGGTGTGATCTCGAGTAAAAGGGAAAACTACAGAAAGAATCTACTGTATACTATATAAAAATGCTTTCTGGTCTAAATATGCATAAGATACCTTAGTCGGGCAGGGAAGTAAATGTACCAGTGATATTAGGGGCCTAGAGTTCTACGCAGATTTAATCTGTCTGACTGTGCCCAGTTTTACCATCGTATTTTAGGTGCACAGTCTTCCCCGTTATCACATGCACGTTCAAGTAATGTTAAACATTATGATGTTTGTAATACCCTGGCAACTTGCTGTTGATGTAATTACAACCGTTAAGTTCTGGATAAGTTTGTGTAGTGCAACACACGGAATCCGTTCCGGTCGGGGCATGGGGACACATTCCTCGGCCCTTGTTTGGGGGGACCTGGTGGCTGGCCGGGCGCGGGCTCGATCTCGTTTAGTGAGGCACCCTCTCCCGCATAACTATAGAAACACCCGAGTTAAATGGCCAACATAAACATACTCTCCTGGAACGTGAGGGGAATGGGAGCCCCCAGAAAACGTTCTATGATTTTCTCATATGTCAGGAACCATAACCCTCACATAGTGTGCCTCCAGGAGACGCATATGATCTCTGAGAAAACAAAACAACTACAAAAACCATGGGTTCAATGGGCTATACACTCAACCTACTCTTCATATGCCAGAGGAGTATCAATACTAATTCACAAGCGGCTGCGGTGGGAACCGGCACGCACAATCAGAGACCCAGAGGGCCGATTTTTGTTCATCCAGGCGTGGATAGAGTCCCAACCCTACGTAATAATCGGGCTATACCTCCCCCCACCAGCCAACATAGCAATTCTACACCAGGCGGCCCAATTCGCCACCCAGTACCCCAACGCCTCCATAATATGTATGGGCGACTTAAATTTGATACTGGACCCCCAAATGGACAGATTTGGTACCCCCGCAGCTCACCCGGCCCAGACCAGTCCCTCACCTCTGATGCAATTCTTACAAGAGGTCGGTTGGCGCGATGTGTGGAGAGTTAGACAACCGGCGACTCGTGAATACTCGTGTCACTCCATCGGCAGGAACACTCTATCCCGAATAGACTACTGTCTTGGAAACGCTAGACTGTGCACTGCAATAACTCACATTAAATACCTCACTAGAGGTATATCGGACCACTCGCCTATATTCGTAGAAGTCTCCACGCCAGACACACATGCCCATAGGCATAACTGGCGTGTACACCCATTCTGGCTAAATCTATTCGGTACAAATGATAGAGTACCCGACCAACTCTCTGTTTTTCTAGAACTAAATCAGCCGGATGCCGACCCGGCGGTGCTGTGGGAGACATTAAAGGCCTTCTTACGAGGCGCTCTAAAATCATCTATCTCATATATCAAAAGGGAGTCCTCTAGGCTGGAACGTGAGATGGCGTCCCAATATGAACGTCTAGAGGCAGACTACATTGCAGACCCAACTGACGAACGTAGAGAGCAGTGGCTAAGACAGGGCAGGCAATATTTAACCCACCTACAAGAGAAGGCTCATAGAGCCTCCTTCTTTGTAAAACAGCGATTTTATGAACTTGGCAATCAGTCCAGTAGCCTATTGGCCACTCTGGTACATCAAAATTCGGCATCGCCGTCGATACTCCGTATCGCATCGGAAACAGGAGAGATACTCCACCAAAAAAACTTAATAGGAGCAAGATTTCAATGCTTCTATAGAGACCTCTATGCCACTGGATTCCATGCCACACAACAAGAACTAATAAGCTTCCTATCTAACCTTAATTTCCCCACACTCTCCCAGGACCAACAGACCCTAGTAGATGCCCCATTCACTCTAATTGAACTTTTGGAGGCTCTTCAGGAGATGTCCAATGGTAAAGCCCCAGGCCCAGATGGCCTACCAGTAGAGGTATTCGCAAAATACCAAGAAATACTCCTGCCCACATTACTTGAGACCTATAATGCTGCCTATAACAATAAAACGCTACCCCCATCCTTCTATGAGGCTACAATCGTACTCATCCTAAAACCAGGAAAAGACGCCTTGGAATGTGGCTCATATAGACCCATATCCCTCCTTAACTCGGACTATAAACTCCTGACAAAAATGCTGGCCCGACGCCTCAATAGCGTCATTTTAGACCTGATACATCCAGACCAAACTGGATTTATGCCGGGCAAATCCACAAGAGAAAACCTACGAAGGGTACAGGTAGTAACGCAAATCGGAGCGACAGATAAAACGGACTGGGCCCTGGCTTCACTAGATGCAGCCAAGGCCTTCGATTCCATAGAGTGGCCCTTCCTGCTCCAGGTGCTGAGGAGATTTGGGTTCGGAGACCGTTTTATCCAATGGATCTCCATAATTTACAAAACACCATTGGCAGCAATCTCCGTGAATGGCTCCTGTTCTACGTATTTTCCCCTGTACAGAGGTACTAGACAGGGGTGCCCCCTTTCCCCGCTTCTCTTCGCCCTGGCCATGGAACCGCTGGCCATTATGCTCCGTGCAAGCCCTTTATACCACGGGATTCAAATCGGAAATCGGGAGGATCGCGTGGCGTTATACGCCGACGACCTCATGCTCTTTATGGCAGACCCAACAACTACCCTGCCTCATGCCATAGACGTTATCAACACGTTTGGATCCTTCTCAGGCTTACAGATAAATTGGTCAAAATCCGCCTTAATGTTGGTTTCCACACAGAACTCCCTACAATCTATGGACTCACTGTGTGGATTACGAGTCTCTAGAGAATTCAAATACCTGGGAGTCCAGATCACCAATACAACTGCTAGAGCCCTAGATCTGAATGTTTACCCACTAATAGACTTATATAGATCCAAATTCAAAGTATGGGGATCATTACCCCTGTCGGTCGCAGGTCGCATTAACTTGATTAAAATGATAGTCTTACCGAAGTGCCTATACATCTTGCAACACATCTCCGTTCCAGTCCCGACAAGATTCTTCCGAATGATGAACTCCCTCATGACCTCCTTCATATGGGGCAATTCTCGCCCAAAACTTAAACCTTCCACGCTACAGAGACCGAAAGATGAAGCCGGGTCGGCACTCCCAGACCTATTACTATACTACCTAGCCGGCCAATTGATACACTTAAAATGCTGGCTGAAAAACGGCCCACTGCCCAATTCAGAGGCCCATCTGGCCCAGACTCTGAACACTTCCAGCCTCTGGCCGCTGCTAGAGCTCCCCGCCACTGTGAGGGGCAAAATACTGCCTATTCACAGACTGGCCATGCAGGTTTGGCGCCAGGCAAGGGAGGTGAGTGGATTCTTGGATATAGCCGCAGACATGCCGCTGTGGAGGAACCCTGGGCTGGGGGAGCTGCGGTTGCTAACTGACCTAGAGGTATGGGAACAGCATGGGATAGCTCATCTAGGAGACCTATATAACTCTAATATCCTGCTATCCTTTGAGCAACTCCAGGCCCAATACCAAATACCTCGATCTCACTTCTACAAATACCTACAGATCCGACATGCGCTCCAGACGCAATTTCCGCCCACGAGTAGCATTATATCCTATTACCCACTAATTGGAATATTAAGATCACAAGGGCCCCGCGGACTTATCTCGACATTATATTCCCATCTAACAACTTCAAAAGCCACAAGGGAAATCCCTCCCGCTTTGATTAAGTGGAAGTCTCTGATCCCGACGCTGACGGAAGAGACGTTTCAAGAGATACTGGAATCACCGCTGTCCGTCTCCCCCTCAGCAAATAATAAACTGACCCAACTATATATAGTCCATCAATGTTACCTAACCCCGGCGAGACTACATAAAATGGGCAGGACTCCATCCACACAATGTATCAGATGCACCTGCACAAACGCTGATTTTTGGCATATGATCTGGGACTGCCCGCGGATCCGATCATATTGGGATGAAGTCATAGATCTGTTATCCACGGTCCTTGAAATTCCAGTCCCTGCCACTCCAGAAATCTGCCTTTTTGGCATCCTCGACGAGGAGCAGTGGCAACATTATCACAGAATATTCCTAAGGGAGGTACTGTTCATGGCCAGAAAGGTCATCGCGATGAGATGGATGGAGCAGAGGGGCCCGACCGTGGCAATGTGGAAGAAAACCACAAACTCAGTCATACCCTACAACAACATAGTATACAAAGCCTGCAAATGCCCGGATAAATTCCAAAAGGTGTGGGGTCAGTGGTGTGCCTCTTCACTGACCTTGTTTGCTCCACAGCCGCTCTCATCAGCAATATCAGAGCTACAAAGGCGATAGTAAAAACCCTCGGGGTACAACTACACGCTTCCTTTCTCCCTCTAAAAATAAAACACGTTGATGGCCCCGGCTCCGTACTGCAACACACCCAGTCGATAATCATATTTTGATGCAAGTCCATACTTATGTGCTTAAGATAAGTGATACAATAGATCTATGCTCTAAAATGGGCTCTAACACGGTAATACCTTTCTCCATGAACCCCCCATTACCCTTACTTTTCCCCACCTTCCTATCCCTCCTACGACACTGTACTATACTACATGCTTACTGCCTCCCCCTCTACTCCGGGCCGGGAAAACACACCAGATAAGATGCAAACCGCAATGTACAAGCCCGATTGGCTTATATTACATGCAAGACTATGTACTGCACAATGTTTCTTTTTCTTTTTCTGTATTTGATGTGTTATTAACTTGTCAATAAAACGAGTTTAAAAAAAAAACCTGCTAGATCTGCTTGTGCTTGTCAGTGGATCAAGCGATCCTTTCTACTGTTTGTCTATCTGGGCCATCCGGAGTCTGTTCACCATGTGTGCGTACCCTCATGTAACCATTACCCTGAACATCTCCTAACAGCCTGGTCAGTATGGCCTAGATGTCGGGCAGTTTCTCAAACATTCATCCTGCCAATTTATGTGCCTCCTCTTAAAGTCTGTTAACTGAACAAAATGTCTTTGAGTGTGTGTAGAGACATCTAATGGTCAACGATCTCTCAACAAGAGGTTCACTACACAAAAAAGTAGCCTAAGGCCTCATGTCCACTCAAAAAATACAATCCGCCGCGGAATCCACAATTCCATTTACCCAGTGGACATAAAGCCTAAGAGAGCCATTTTATAGGACAACGAGGGAAGCACTTTTCTTAGCTTTGGTGGCAAGACCCAGGGTCTAATCAGACCCCAGCTGTAATTATTTATATATCAGCCTGAGCCGTAACTGTATGCCAAAATTTTTCAGCAATGCAACACTTCTATCTGGGTGCTTTACCTTTTTTGAAGCAATGAATGTTAAATATATCAGGGGTCAATACAGAGATCTCTCCCATCATCTATTTATATCAAGAACCGTGACTGTACCAAGGGAGCATCCTCTACGTTTAGAGAAAAGACGGTTTCTACACTAACATAGAAGGGGGTTCTTTACTGTAAGAGCAGTGAGACTACAGAACTCTCTGCCGAAGGACGTGGTGATGACGAAAACACTTAAAGAGTTTAAGAGGGGCCTGGATGCCTTTCTTGAGCGATACAATATTACATATTATAATCACTAATTACTTCAGAAGGGTGGGTGTTCCTGGGATAATTCCGATTGGTAGATTGGAGTTGGGAAGGAATTCTTTCTCCCTAAAATTAGAAGAGAATTGTCTATTACCTCATGGTGGTTTTTAACATCCTGTGGATCAAAATAGGAGCTTTGTAGGCTGAACTAGATGGACATGTCTTTTTAAACAAAACTATTTTCTTGGACCCAAGGAGAATGAAGAAAACAAGAGCGAGAACAAGGACACCATCTAAGTGTAGCAGTAGAGGACTGATGGGGAAAAAAAGTGAATATAAAAAAATCTCAACTCATCAAGTTGTGCTGAAATGGGCATAGCGCCAATCAAACTGCTGCTATAGTTACTGGCCACCCAGTCGGTAACTATGAAAACAGCCAAGCGTTTCAGTTCATTGTTGTTTCCATAGCTCCCATTGGAGTGAATAGGAGCTACAGATACAGCGCTAAGCTGAAGCACTCAGCTATTTCCAACAGGTGGTCGGAAACAGAGGGTCAGGTTTTCCCTTCTCAGCGGTGAAAAGCTTAGATGGGAACACCCCTTCAACTTATATTTGTTTTTGGGAAAGTTGTGGGGACAATCAATAAGACCGCCATTATAGCACCTGCTGCCAGTATTTCCTCTAAGATGGGCAATAAGGAAAAAATGTAAATAATAAGTCAACAAGCCCAATAATAGCCATACCTGTTTATAGAGTTTACATAAATGCTGCAATAAAATTGATGTTTTTGCCTTTTTGGAGTTGTTCCTTACACAATTAGAGAGAGCTTAGGATTCAAATGTTGAAAAGTATGATTGGAAATAGAGGCTGAGATTACTATTTCAACTGGATTTTTAGACCCTTTGTTAATAAAGACCAGTTGGAGGTATAATTTGTTCATCTACGACCACCACACATTTTAGTTATATACTGCCGTTCCCCCTTTATATTTCTCAGCCACCATTTTTCCAAGTCAGTGTCAGTATTTTTACAATTAGTCATGCTATTAGTAATGACTTCCAACATATTGTGCCCTATTAATAAACGTTTAAGACCAGAATGTTGAATAAAAAGGCCAAGAAATCACATCTATGGAACACTGAGTGACTGATGATCTCCAGGCTACTGCCAAGAATACTGTCTGGTAATGCTCATCTTCTTAGCACTGCTAGATATATCTGTGTATAAGCTATCCAAATGTAATAAGTCATGTTGTGTCAAAATACAGTGATTTGAGGTAGTCTCCATGTACACATTTTGATAGTTTGACGTACAAACCTATAAAATATCAGGTTGTTAAAGAGCTGGTTTAGAGTTGTTTTATGAAGTATGTTACAAGAACATCTATGTGTTCTCACATAGTAATAGTGCCCCTTAGTGACCCTCCACAATAATAGTGCCCCTCGGTAACCCCTTCACAGTAATAGTGCCACTCATTATCCCCTTCACAGTAATAGTATACTTTAGTGACCCCCACCTACAGTTTTAGTGCCCCTTAGTAACTGCTTCACAGTCCCGTAGTGACTCCCTCATAGTAAAGGTGCCACTTAGTGACCCTCTCACAGTAATAGTACCACTGCATGCCTCTTTTCATTTATAATGCACTGCATGACCTGTAGTGGGTAGGAAGGATCCAATGGATGGATGTTCTTAGGGACAAAAATTTCCAAGAAGGATGGGAAATTTTGATTCTTAAATGCACAACTGTTAACAATCCCTATAGAAGGAAGAATTAGAAGCATTTGAAGAGACCAGAATAGATGAACACAGAACTTGATCTGGAGGAGGGAATGGATGAGAAACATATCAAATTTGCCCACTACACAAAGCTAAGAGGGATAGCTAACATTAGAGAAGAGAGAGAGTATTCAAAAAGATCTAGAAAAAGCTTGAACAGTGGGCAGCGACTAACAGAATGGTCTTTAACAAGGAGAAATGCAAACTTCTACACCTGGGCAGAAAAATGAAAAAAGCACATACAGAATGGGAGGAATTGGGCTAAGCAGCAGTGCATGGGAAAAAGACTTGGATATACTAAGAGATCATAGACTGAACATGAGTCGACAATGTGATGCAGCAGCCAAAAATGTAAACACAATTCTGGGATGTATTAAGAAAAGCATAGAGTCTAGATCACGTGAGGTAATTATCTCCCTCTACACTTCCTTGGTCAGACCTCATCTGGAATACTGTGTCCAGTTCTGGGCACCCCACTTTAAATAAGACAGAGACAAACTAGAGCAAGTTCAGAGAAGAATTACCAAGATGGTGAGCGGTCTGCAAATCATGTCCTATGAAGAATGGTTAAAGGATCTGGGAATGTTTAGCTTGCAAAAAAAAAGTCTGAGAGGAGACTTAATAGCTGTCTACAAATATCTGAAGGGCTGTCACAGTGCAGAGGGATCAGCCCTATTCTCATTTGTACAAGGAAAGACTAGAAGTAATAGGATAAAACTGCAAGGGAGGAGACACAGATTAGATATTAGAAAAAACTTTGACAGTGAAGGCGATGAATGAGTGGAACAGCTTGTCACGGAAGGTGGTGAGTTCTCCTTCAAGGGAAGTGTTCAAACAAAGGCTGGATTAATATCTGTCTGGGATGATTTAGTGAATCCTGCACTGAGCAGGGGGTTGGACCCGATGACCCAGGATTTCCCTTTCAACTCTACCATTCTATGATACTATGAACTTAAACACATGCTAAAAAGGAAGAAAAACATGTTTATCAAAAGAAAAGCGGGTGGAATATCTAAAGCAGAATATAATACGGTCTGCAGAAACTGTAGGGCAAGTGTCAGAAATGCTAAAACTAATAATGAATTGAGGCTTGTAAGAGAGGCCAAAATAAAAAAAAAGGATTTTGGGCGTATGCCAAAAGAAAATTTAAAGATGCTATAGGATGTTTACAAGATGAAAACGGTGAATTGGTCAAAAATGATAATTGAGAAGGCTGAATTTTTAAATTCCTAATTCATATCAGTTTTAACTCAGAAATATAAAAAAGTTTTATCTCAGAAAGTACGCGCAACATGAACTGATCTTCCCTGTGCTACTGAAGGCATAAAAGAATCAAGGCTATCTGTAAGCAAAGAGATGGTGAGGGAACACTTAGCTAACTTAAATGAATTCAAGTCTCTAGATTCAGATGAATTACATCCTAGAATACTAAAGGAAGCAGCAGAGGTAATTGCTGAACCACTCACCATAATCTTTGAAAATTCATGGAGAATAGAAGTCTTTGAATCTCTAAAAGAAACGTTGGCAAATGTCCCTATTTTCAAAAAATGGGAAGAAGACGAAACCAGGAAACTACAAGCCTGTGAACCTGACTTCTCTACTGGGAAAGTTCTTTGAACAAACTATTGAACAGCATATATGCAAGTACTTAGATAAGAATGCAGGAATTGACCAGAGCCAGCATACATTTGTAACAAACAAGTCACGTCAAGGCAAACACAATTCTGGGATGTATTAAGAGAAGCATAGAATCTAGATCACGTGAGGTAATTCTCCCCCTCTACTCTTCCTTAGTCAGACCTCATCTGGAATACTGTGTCCAGTTCTGGGCACCCCACTTTAAAAAAGACAATGATAAACTGGAACAAATTCAAAGAAGAGCTACCAAGATGGTGAGCGGTCTACAAATCATGTCCTATGAAGAACAGTTAAAGGATTTGGAATGTTTAGCTTACAAAAAAGAAGGCTGAGAAGGGACTTAACTAGAGATGAGCGAGTATACTCGCTAAGGCTAACTACTCGAGCGAGTAGGGCCTTAGTCGAGTATCTGCCAGCTCGTGTCTAAACATTCGGGTGCCAGCGGCGGGGGAGAGCGGGGAGGAACGGAGGGGAGATCCCTCTCTCCCCCCGCTCACTGCCACAACTCACCTGTCACCCGTGTCGGCAGCTGAATGTTTAGACACGAGCGGGCAGATACTCGACTAAGGCACTACTCGCTCGAGTAGTTAGCCTTAGCGAGTATGCTCGCTCATCTCTAGACTTAATCCTTTCTAATCCATTTTCCGCCCTCCATTCTCCCCATCTCCAATTTATTTGAATGCCCATTCGGCATTCTTTCTTCACCCTCCTGAATTTTGACAGCCGAGATCAGGTGGGTGCCGGCAGTCACATGATTGCTGGGTGGAATGAGGAAGTAACACTTCCACATTCTCTCTTTATCCTCCCGTCCTAGGTGGACAACTGAAGTCAGGAGGCTCTCGGCAGTCACATGATCATCAGGCAGAATGTGGAAGTTTTACTTCCGCATTCTCTCTGCATTACATAACTCTCTCTTTACAGAGGAGTGGAATAGTGTTTCCCAGTGGTTTCCCACTTCATGTGTAATGGTGACATGTATTTCCTCTTCCCATGTGCAGAACTTTACATTTATCAGTGTTAAACCTCATTTGCCACTTTTCTGCCCAATCCTCCACCTTATCCAGATCCTCTTGTAACCGCATTGTGTCCTCTCTTGTGTTAATTACTTTACATTGTTTTGTGTCATCTGCAAATATTGATATTTTACTGCACAATCTTTTTACCAGGTCATTATTAAATAATTTAATAAGAATAGGGCCCAGTACTGGCCCCTGTGGTACCCCAGTAGTAACAGGGACACAATCAGAGTATGTACCATTTATAACCACCCTGCTTTCTAGCAGTGAGCCAGCTTCTTACCCATGTGGCACGGTATCAAATGCTTTGGAAAAGTCCAGATACACAAGATCCAATGATTCTCCCCGGTCCAGTCTAGAAGCAAGAAGAGAACCACAGCAGAGAGAACCAGAAAAGAACGGGAAGTGAAAGGAACTGTCTTTCATTGTACTCTCTTTCCTGTCTCCCAAGATAGTTGGATAGCCCTCAAAATCCAGGACTATCCTGTCAAATCCCGAATAGTTGGGAGACATTCCTCTCCTATACCCATACTTCCTCATGTGGATCTGTGTGTTGATAATTTCACACGCAGATTTTGCCCATTGGAAAGATTAAATCAATGGGTTTAGCAAAAACCGTGGCAGATCAGTGGCTGTTTTGGAGACAGAAACTTCCGCAGCAGAATCCACCGTGTGAATGTACCCATATGTTTTTTTTATAGCTCCTTTTTTTTTCTTTCCCTACATACAGTATAGATAGTGAATATATTTTTATTCTGACAGAGACAAACATAAGACTTGTTCTGTTCTCATATTGATATAGTGAACTCGGGTCTGGTACTGTATATATGCAGTAAGCTTGATGCTATTACCATATCTATATAATAAACTTGTTTCTATTATAGTTTCTATGTAAGCTTGGTGTTACCATGCAGGGCGGCGCGGGGTCCCGCGGTCAGCGTGCGCCGTCCCAACCTCGGCTTCCGCGTCCTGGAGCTGTTACCGTGCAGTGCGGTGCGGGGTACCGGGGTCAGCGCGCGCAGCCCCGGCTTTGGCTCCGGCGTCCTGGAGCTCTGACGTCAGGGCCTTTTTCCATCACGCGGGTAATTAACCCACTCGCGTACGAACTGGAGTTGCCAGCCACGTGCAAAGTGCATAGGGGTTTCCACAAGTCCTTGTTGAAACCCTTTGTCCCTTTGGTGAGACCCACCTCCGGTCCCCCGCCTACTACCCGAGTTCGGGGCGAGGTCGAGTATGAGGTTCAGGAAACCATGGATTTGTGCCTGCGATGGGGGACCTTGCAATATCTGGTGGCTTGGAAGGGTTTTGGTCCTGAAGACCATTCCTGGGTGGCTGCATGGGAAGTTCACGCTCCCGTGTTGGTACGGAGTTTTCACCGTCGTTTTCCGGATAAGCCTGATAGGGCTTCCGGGGGCCCAGGGGTCCCCCGTCAGAGGGAGGGTAATGTTACCATGCAGGGCGGCGCTAGGTCCCGCGGTCAGCGCGCGCCGTCCCAGCCTCGGCTCCGGCGTCCTGGAGCTGTAACCGTGCAGTGCGACGCGAGGTCCGGCGGTCTGCGTACGCCGCCCCGGCTTCGGCTCCGACGTCCTGGAGCTCTAACGTCAGGGCCTTCCCGGCGACGTGTGTCGGCCGGTGTGCAGTGGTGTGGGCGTGTCCACCCATAGGGGGCCGGCCGCACTCCTCTCTCTCTTTTGTACAGTGAGTGGGGGAGTTGGCTCCTCCCACTCCCCACCCCTGAGCTCACTGCCAGTTATTGGTTCTGTCAGCTCCTAGCCAGTCCTGTCTGCAGTTGTCTCAGTCAGTTCTCTAGTTTGCTTGTCAGCCTCCTTTCCAGTTTAGCCTGAAGCTTAGTATTTTCTGTTTGGTCACTCCATCTGCCTTTCCTTGTCGGTACTCTGTCCCCCGTTAGTTAGGTTCATCTTGTGCAGTCGCCAGGTCCCTAGCCAGGGTAGGGACCGCCGTCCAGTTGTCCGCCTGGGGTTAGCCAGGTCGAGGCAAGTAGGCAGGGACAGTGGGGTGCGGTATGTTCAGGGCACCCCACCTGGCGCTCGGGGGGGGGGGGGGGGGAGGGGGGTCAGAGTACCGTAACACTTGGCTCTCATACTATATATATGCTGGAAGCTTCGTTCTGTCACCAAATTCTGTCACCAGATTTATGTAGGAAGCTTAGTTCTATTACTGTATTTATATGATAAACCTGGGTCTGGTACTGTATCTATGTAGTAAACTTGGTTCTGGTATCATATCTATGTAGTATGCTTGGCTCTTTTATGATATCTGTGTACATTCATTCTGCCTATCACCTTTTGCTCTCATGTAGCTTTCCTGTGGGATAAATTGATTTATTAAATATCTGAGTAATGTAGAAGATAATCTGTGCTTCAGGAGATTTTAAAATGCTCATTTTCATTCAAAGATCGTTCAACCCTATGAGTTCCTTCAGACAAGAATATATGAAATTTTCTCTGCCTCGCCATTAGTTCAAAGTTTGCGACAGAGCGCGGGAGTTTGAAAATAACTGCGGGAAGACAGGTGCCGCCTGATCTTCCTCACACGATGTATTTACTATGTTTAGGAAATATAGGTCGAGTCTAGAGATGAGCGAGTATACTCGGTAAGGGCAATTGCTCAAGCGAGCATTGCCTTTATCGAGTACCTACCCGCCCGAGATGAAACGTTCAGGTGCTGGCAGCGGGCAGGGAGCTGCAGGGCGGAATAGAGGGGAGATCTCTCCCTCCCTCTCTCCCCCCCGCTCCCTCCTGCTGACAGCCGCTACTCACCGCTCCCCCGCGCCGACACCCGAACGTTTCATCTTGAGCGGGCAGGTACTCGATAAAAGCAATGCTCGCTCGAGCAATTGCCTTTACCGAGTATACTCGCTCATCTCTAGTCGAGTCCTATCTTTTCTCGGACGAGAAATCCCAGAAGTGAAAACGAAACCACTAAACTCCTATTGAAATCAATGGTTTTGTTTTGTCCCCTTATACGGCTGCGATTATCACAGCTATATAGGAAGAGAAAAACACGTCCATAAACAAATAAATCATGTTATTTGTATAGTGTCAACTTATTCAGCAGCGCTTTCAGGTAATTTATTGATTACCCCCCACCAAGCTGGGTACTCATTTTACCGACCTTGGAAGCATGGACGGCTGAGTTAACCAGCTACCTGAACCACGCAGGGATGAAGAACTTAGGACTACAGTTTTGCTGCCTTAACACTCTGTGCCACACGAGGCCCATGTGTTTAAGCCCTAAAACTCAGCATGCATTGTTATTGTATAGATAGAAGATAGACCCTCAGAATAAATTCCACTGGTGGGCTGTATGTATCGCCGCCAGAAACTGGTGAGAACTATTGCTATAGGCTACAGATAGTTGGCTGGGGTGAGAGAGACTGAGCATGTGTGTCCTCCAAGACTCTTTGTTTAACTCCATGTAAATGTAAATCTCATTGATGGCGCTTCCCTTTGAGTTGCGGTAAGACACTCAACCAAAGATGTAACTTGAAGCTTCTGGGTCCCAATGCAAAATCTGTAACAGGGCCCCCAACTATAATGTTTTATTCATAGTACTGGGCTTGCTACATGAAGAAGAGAGGCCTAATAGGCCTCCTAAGGCTCCTGGGCCTAGGTGCAACCGTACCCTCTGCACCCCCTATAGTTACACCCCTGCACTCAACTCACAGACAGGTATGCTGCTCTTTTTTAGAGAAAGCAGCCATACTTTTCCAATCTTTTGCAACCCCATTTATGCCTAATCATATCCAAAAGCATTCGAATTTTGTTACATAGTAAAACAAAGAAACAAGGATCTGAATATGATTTTTTTTTTGCCGTGGCATAGTTGTCTCTGAACGTCACCACAACGCCCACTCCATCCTTTTATTAACATCGCACTTCTGTACATTGTATGTGAACATGGCGTCCTCCCACTTCTTGTCTATCAACCTTCTTTTATGGAAGCTCCATCCTACCGACTGCAACTTTGACATCATCCGTTTGCACGCTGCGGTATAGCAGGAAAGTTAATTATATAGAAAGTCTTCTAATCGGTTTTAGCCGCAATCATGTTGCTTAGCAACTTATAAAAACGTATGTGGTGTCTACGGATAATGAAGAAAACACGTAAATATCTCCCGGGAAAAATATACTGTAGAGAGAAATGATTAGACGCTGCTGAATGTCAGTTCCTCTTCATGATCTTGTTGACCTTTCACATTGCAATTTACATTTAGTTAAGTAGGCAGGAATCTTTCGGCTTGTGCGAGGGTCCCTGCTAACTGGGTATGATCTATCTCCCCTGGATGCTGGTAATATCTGTAGCGATAGACACTTGTGTGATTGGATTCAAGCTTACAAGTCACAAAGGACTTGAAAGCCTATTCTGAGCAAACACCAGAGCTTATGTGCTCTATCCGCCTATATCAAATGCAGAAAAGATGCTGGCATTGTGTGTGGGCGAAACTCAGTAACAGTATTCTCTACTCTGATAAAAGAAAAGAGTTCATTTGAATGTAGTTTTGTATAAATTGTTCTGAGGATAAAGAGTCACGGATGGCTTTGAGTTGAGTTCCTAACTACATGATGGATGATCATCATACAAGTCTTGTAGGCAAGGGGAAAACAGACCAGGGGCCTTTACAACCAGATCATATTATGTAGACCACTAAAGGGGTTATCTGGTTCTGAAAACCAAATTTGGCTTGACATTCTCTAGAATTCCCATGAACCATAGTGGAGAGGGCAACACACATGCATGGCTACTATTCTTATACGGCTCTGTCATGGGGAGTCATGTTGGGTCCCAATGGTCAATTACCAACCGTCAATCTGATTATGTTTTTAACTACTCCATTAGGGAATTCTTGTCCATGGTAGTTCAGCAATCAAGTGAATGGAGCTGACCTGCACTACTGAACATGAAAGAAGCTGGAGCCTTTCCTCCACTATAATGGATGCCAATTTGTGGCGTAAATTATAGTAAATGTGTCTGAGCACAGGACTCCCCATGCCCAATTGAGATGTACAATTTTTAGCACAAAAGTGACATTTCCTCATTTTTTGCTCCTGAAACTGGAATAAAACTGTGGATAAACTCCTCCCATGAGGTCTGGCACCCAATGTGGGAAATTATCAGTCTTTATTAATAATCTATGTAGCAGCAGTAGGTGTATCACCCTGTGACTATGTTCATTCTGTATTCTGGATTTTAAGAATAATCACTCAAACTTGATCATTGCATTTCAACATTAGATTTTGGAGTCTATATGTTTCCAATGTCTTTAAAGTGGATCTCACCTTTTTATCATCATGTTATTTCTAGGTCCTAAATTCTGGGCTGATTGTTTTATATATCTTCATAATATCTGAAGTTCCATTTTTCTAATACAGAACTCCAAATCCCTTTCATAGACGTAGAGTTAAAAAAAATTGAGATGGCTTCCTGCAGTGACCACTAGTGGGAGCTCAGGAGTCTACAGAATACTGTTATACAGGGTGTAGTCAAAAAGACTGATCCAGTGTTATATCTTAGTACTGGTGTCTTATATTGAAATAACAATAGTGTACTTGAATAGGAAGGCATGGATACGCTACACGATGGTATTGCACATGGGCCCCTGTGGGCACTGGAACATGGATTTCAATTTTGTATTGTGGCCCCTGTAAGAGAAAGGGCATAAAACCCATTTACAAAGTTGAAGAGTAGCATGCGAGAAGCAGAAATCCTCTTTCCACATCTTTCTGTGACCCGCTGATATGACTCAAGTATGGAAAGGGTACTCCAAGTAGCCTCCTTCTGCTACGATATGGGTAGATCATCCAGGAAGTTATCCACCATCATCTGCAGGAGATTCAGGTACCAATCTGCATGAAGAATCCCTGGTATGAACACAGGTCCAACGATGGCTCACTGTATGCATTGTAGCAGCAAGAGGCAACTTTTGAGTATGCTTTCCTTACTTCAGTCATGGCAGTGGTCCAATTGTATACAGAAAGTGGATTTCTGCTCCTCACATGCTACTCTTCAACTTTGGGTTTTACTCTCACTCTTACAAGGGCCAAAACACAAAATTAAAATCCATGTTCTGTGGCCACAGGGCCCCATGCACCATACCATTGTGTAGCCTTCCTTTTCAAGTACGCTACTGTTATTTCAATATAGGACACCAGTATCAAATACAGCGCTGGATCTAGCTTTTTGACCACATCCTGTTTATTGAACTCAGTAATAGCACAGTATGCACTAAACTTCTAAGCTCCCCCAAGTGGTGGCTTTGCAGGAAAAATAAATTGGGGCTCTGTATGAAAAATAAATGGAGATCTGACAGATATAAAGAAATATTAAAGAGGTTGTCCAGCTTTAAACTAATGATGGCCTATCATTCCACCACCCAGGACCCCCAACAATCAGCTCATCCACAGAGCTGATGTATACAGGAAGTACACAGCTCCATTCCTACTGCAATGGCCTGATTTGCTACTACAGACAAAATTCTCATACAAGTCAATATGAATACACCATCAACAGTTTAAAGCTGGACAATAGGGATGAGCGAGCATGCTTGTCCGAGTAGTAGCATACTCGATGGTGCTCATTACTCGAGTGACTACCACGCCGTGTTCGAGAACATTTTTTGGCCCCTCCCTGCTTTACCACTTCATGCTGTGACCTACCAGCGTGCTAGAGAGAGAGAGAGGGAGAGAGAGGAAAAACAACCAGCACTCGGTGGGTCCATTCCAAAAATGCTCAAGTCTCCCATTGACTTCAATGGGGTTTGTTACTTGAACAGAGCTCTCGAATATTACAAAAAGCCCGCCTTGCATAACGAGCACCCGAGCATTTTGGTACTCGCTCATCTCTACTGGACAACACCTTTAAGACATTCACTCGAAAGTCTAAAAATCCTACATTATCAACCAAGGCTTGTAGCTTTTTACTTTGAGTTTTGCTTTTTCCCCAAGTTGAACTTCTTAATTGAATAGTCCTTCAGACCTCAAATTTATAAGCGCTGCATGAGATGCATGGCGTACAACACAAGTCTCCGATGGCATTGAGATACAAAAAGCAATTTTTCTGATTTGATTAACACATTGAACATGGCATTGTTCCTGTCACCGGCTTAACAAATTGTATTTTCATTACATTTCTTTGGCAATCTTTTATTATGTAGAAGTCACATCTGTCAAAAACAGTCTTCTCCTAGTGCCATAAATAAAAGAAAAATGAAACTGCTTGGAAAATTGGATCACAAACTTGTGATTAGCATCCGCTATGTTCTAATCCAACTCACTTTATAATATTACAGGCTTTCAGCCAGGGCAATTAACGGCTTATGTCTGAATGCGTGTCACCACCTGGTGATGTCAAGTGGAAGCTCTTTCTTATATCTAGCTTCACAGGCATCACTAGTTAATAAGAGTGTAGTGAGTCAGAGCCAGGACAGCTAAACGAAAATTGCCAATCCAAAGAGCTGAGAATCGCGCTTGGATGCACAAATGCCACTTTGGACACATTATGAAATACCTTTTTCCCCTTAAGTAGTTTTCACAATGTAGAGAACAAAAGAATTGGCAATGGTATTAAGAAATGCACAAATTGGGGCAGACCATATATTTAAGGAATATGCTAGAGATTATGGCTTAGATAACAACCTTCTGTTTTTAAGAGGATTTATTTGCTGAATGACAACTGGTAATGTAGGGAAATTGTATTTGATAGTGATTAACCTACATGAGGGCAATAGGTTTTAGTACACACATAGTGAGGTACGTAGGTTAAAACTTAATGGCCAAGTCAAGTCCATCCTTCAACTTGAAAAGTAAATATCCGTCAATTGTAATTTTAGATGTACAGTAATAGAAGAAGACCCAGCTCATTGCAAAGCCCCAGAAGGCGAAAAGCTACACTTCATAACATAATAATTAGAGATGAGCGAACACCAAAATGCTGGGGTGTTCGTTATTCGAAACGAACTTCCCGCGATGTTCGAGGGTTCGTTTCGAATAACGAACCCCATTGAAGTCAATGGGCGACCGGAGCATTTTTGTATTTCGCCGATGCTCGCTAAGGTTTTCATGTGTGAAAATCTGGGCAATTCAAGAAAGTGATGGGAACGACGCAGCAACGGATAGGGCAGGCGAGGGGCTACATGTTGGGCTGCATCTCAAGTTCCCAGGTCCCACTATTAAGCCACAATACCGGCAAGAGTGGGCCCCCCCCCCTCCCAACAACTTTTACTTCTGAAAAGCCCTCATTAGCATGGCATACCTTTGCTAAGCACCACACTACCTCCAACAAAGCACAATCACTGCCTGCATGACACTCCACTGCCACTTCTCCTGGGTTACATGCTGCCCAACCGCCCCCCCTCCCCCCCACAGCGCACACCAAAGTGTCCCTGCGCAGCCTGCAGCTGCCCTCATGCCACACCACGCTTATGTCTATTTAGAATTGCGTCTGCCATGACGAGGGACCGCAGGCACACACTGCAGAGGTTGGCACGGCTAGGCAGCGACCCTCTTTAAAAGTGGCGGGGCGATAGCCCACAATGCTGTACAGAAGCAATGAGAAATAGAATCCTGTGCCACCGCCATCAGGAGCTGCACACGTGGGCATAGCAATGGGGAACCTATGTGCCACACACTATTCATTCTGTCAAGGTGTCTGCATGCCCCAGTCAGACCGCGGTTTTTAATTCATAGACACAGGCAGGTACAACTACCTATTGTGAAGTCCCTGTGGACCCACAGCATGGGTGGCTCCCTGGAACCCACCGGCGGTACACAAAAATATCCCATTGCATTGCCCAACACAGCTGAGGTAGTAATGTCGTGCATAATACAGGTGGGCTTCGGCCCACACTGTATGCCCCAGTCAGACTGGGGTTCTTTACAAGTGGAAACAGATGCATTTATAATTCCCTGTGGACCCACAGCATGGGTGGGTGCCAGGAAGCCACCGGCGGTACACAGAAATATCCCATTGCATTGCCCAACACAGCTGAGGTAGTAATGTCGTGCTTAATGCAGGTGGGCTTCGGCCCACACTGCATGCCCCAGTCAGACTGGGGTTCTTTTCAAGTGTACAGATGTAGTAAAAACTCCGTGTGCACCTACAGCATGGGTGGCTCCCTGGAAACCCACCGGCGGTACACAAAAATATCCCATTGCATTGCCCAACACAGCTGAGGTAGTAATGTCGTGCTTAATGCAGGTGGGCTTCGGCCCACACTGCATGCCCCACTCTGACTGGGGTTCTTTTCAAGTGTACAGATGTAGTAAAAACTCTGTGTGCACCTACAGCATGGGTGGGTGCCAGGAAGCCACCGGCGGTACATAGAAATATCCCATTGCATTGCCCAACACAGCTGAGGTAATGTCAGCTGTAATGCAGGTGGGCTAAAAATTTATTTGATTACACTGTAGGCGAGGGCCCCCAAAAATTGCTGTATCAACAGTACTAATGTACATCCAAGAAATTGGCCATGGCCAGCCAAGAGGGCAGGTGAAACCCATTAATCGCTTTGGTTAATGTGGCTTAAGTGGTAACTAGGCCTGGAGGCAGCCCAGTGTAACGAAAAATTGGTTCAAGTTAAAGTTCCAACGCTTTTAAGCGCATTGAAACTTTTAAAAATTGTTCAGAAAAATTATTTGAGTGAGCCTTGTGGCCCTAAGAAAAATTGCCCGTTCAGCGTGATTACGTGAGGTTTCAGGAGGAGGAGCAGGAGGAGGAGGAGGAATATTAGACACAGATTGATGAAGCAGAAATGTCCCCGTTTTGGATGGTGAGACAGAACGTAGCTTCCATCCGCGGGTGCAGCCTACGTATTGCTTACGTATCCTTGCTGTCCGCTGGTGGAGAAGAGAAGTCTGGCGAAATCCAGCCTTTGTTCATCTTGATGAGTGTTAGCCTGTCGGCACTGTCGGTTGACAAGCGGCTACGCTTATCTGTGATGATTCCCCCAGCCGCACTAAACACCCTCTCCGACAAGACGCTAGCCGCAGGACAAGCAAGCACCTCCAGGGCATACAGCGCGAGTTCAGGCCACGTGTCCAGCTTCGACACCCAGTAGTTGTAGGTGGCAGAGGCGTCACGGAGGACGGTCGTGCGATCGGCTACGTACTCCCTCACCATCCTTTTACAGTGCTCCCGCCGACTCAGCCGTGACTGGGGAGCGGTGACACAGCCTTGCTGGGGAGCCATAAAGCTGTCCAGGGCCTTAAAGAGTGTTGCACTGCCTGTGCTGAACATGCTGCTCGACCTCCGCACCTCCCCTGCTACCTAGCAACACTCTCGAACCCCTTTCCTCTTCGGGAATGAGAGTGGGCAGGTTCTCCTTATAGCGTGGGTCGAGCAGTGTGTACACCCAGTAATCCGTTGTGGCCAGAATGCGTGCAACGCGAGGGTCACGAGAAAGGCATCCTAACATGAAGTCAGCCATGTGTGCCAGGGTACCTGTACGCAACACATGGCTGTCTTCACTAGGAAGATCACTTTCAGGATCCTCCTCCTCCTCCTCCTCCTCCTCCTCCTCAGGCCATACACGCTGAAAGGATGACAGGCAATCAGCCGGTGTACCGTCAGCAGCGGGCCAAGCTGTCTCTTCCCCCTCCTCCTCATCCTCCTCATGCTCCTCCTCCTCCTCCTGTACGCGCTGAGAAATAGACAGGAGGGTGCTCTGACTATCCAGCGACATACTGTCTTCCACCGCCCCCGTTTCTGAGCGCAAAGCAGCTGCCTTTATGCTTTGCAGGGAATTTCTTAAGATGCATAGCAGAGGAATGGTGACGCTAATGATTGCAGCATCGCCGCTCACCACCTGGGTAGACTCCTCAAAATTACCAAGGACATGGCAGATGTCTGCCAACCAGGCCCACTCTTCTGAAAAGAATTGAGGAGGCTGACTCCCACTGTGCCGCCCATGTTGGAGTTGGAATTCGACTATAGCTCTACGCTGTTCATAGAGCCTGGCCAACATGTGGAGCGTAGAGTTCCACCGTGTGGGCACGTCGCACAGCAGTCGGTGCACTGGCAGCTTAAAGCGATGTTGCAGGGTGCGCAGGGTGGCAGCGTCCGTGTGGGACTTGCGGAAATGTGCGCAGAGCCGGCGCGCCTTTACGAGCAGGTCTGACAAGCATGGGTAGCTTTTCAGAAAGCGCTGAACCACCAAATTAAAGACGTGGGCCAGGCATGGCACGTGCGTGAGGCTGCCGAGCTGCAGAGCCGCCACCAGGTTACGGCCGTTGTCACACACGACCATGCCCGGTTGGAGGCTCAGCGGCGCAAGCCAGCGGTCGGTCTGCTGTGTCAGACCCTGCAGCAGTTCGTGTGCCGTGTGCCTCTTATCTCCTAAGCTGAGTAGTTTCAGCACGGCCTGCTGACGCTTGCCCACCGCTGTGCTGCCACACCGCGCGACACCGACTGCTGGCGACATGCTGCTGCTAACACATCTTGATTGCGAGACAGAGGTTGTGGAGGAGGAGGAGGGTGCTTTAGTGGAGGAAGCATACACCTCCGCAGATACCACCACCGAGCTGGGGCCCGCAATTCTGGGGGTGGGTAGGACGTGAGCGGTCCCAGGCTCTGACTCTGTCCCAGCCTCCACTAAATTCACCCAATGTGCCGTCAGGGAGATGTAGTGGCCCTGCCCGCCTGTGCTTGTCCACGTGTCCGTTGTTAAGTGGACCGTGGCAGTAACCGCGTTGGTGAGGGCGCGTACAATGTTGCGGGAGATGTGGTCGTGCAGGGCTGGGACGGCACATCGGGAAAAGTAGTGGCGACTGGGAACTGAGTAGCGCGGGGCCGCCGCCTCCATGATACTTTTGAAGGACTCCGTTTCCACAACCCTATACGGCAGCATCTCAAGGCTGATGAATTTTGCTATGCGGACGGTTAACGTTTGAGTGTGCGGGTGCGTGGCGGCGTACTTGCGCTTGCGCTCCAACAGTTGCGCAAGCGACGGCTGGACGGTGCGCTGAACTACACTGGTGGATGGGGCCGAGGACAGCGGAGGTGAGGCCCGTGTCCTTGGAGGATGGTTGCATCTCAGTGGCAGGTTGGGGCACAGGGGGAGAGGCAGGGGTGCAAACCGGAGGCGGTGAACGGCCTTCGTCCCACCTTGTGGGGTGCTTGGCCATCATATGTCTGCGCATGCTGGTGGTGGTGAGGCTGTTGGTGTTGGCTCCCCGGCTGAGCTTTGCGCGACAAAGGTTGCACACCACTGTTCGTCGGTCGTCAGGCGTCTCTGTGAAAAACTGCCAGACCTTAGAGCACCTCGGCCTCTGCAGGGTGGCATGGCGCGAGGGGGCGCTTTGGGAAACAGTTGGTGGATTATTCGGTCTGGCCCTGCCTCTACCCCTGGCCACCGCACTGCCTCTTGCAACCTGCCCTGCTGATGCCCGTGCCTCCCCCTCTGAAGACCTGTCCTGTGTAGGCGTTGCACACCAGGTGGGGTCAGTCACCTCATCGTCCTGCTGCTCTTCCTCTGAATCCTCTGTGCGCTGCTCCCTCGGACTTACTGCCCTTACTACTACCTCACTGCAAGACAACTGTGTCTCATCGTCATCGTCCTCCTCACACACAGAAAGTTCTTGAGACAGTTGGCGGAAGTCGCCAGCCTCTTCCCCCGGACCCCGGGAACTTTCGAATGGTTGGGCATCAGTGACGATAAACTCCTCTGGTGGGAGAGGAACCACTCCTGCCCAATCTAAGCAGGGGCCTGAGAACAGTTCCTGGGAGTGTTCCCGCTCCTGAGCAGGTGTCATTGTAGTGGAGTGAGGAGGCTGGGAGGAAGGAGGAGCAGCAGACAGAGGATTCTGATTTGCAGCAGTGGACGGCGCAGAACTGCGGGTGGACGATAGGTTGCTCGAAGCACTTTCTGCCATCCACGACAGGACCTGCTCACACTGCTCATTTTCTAATAACCGTCTCCCGCGTGGACCCATTAATTGGGCGATGAATGTGGGGACGCCAGAAACGTGCCTCTCTCCTAATCGCGCAGCAGTCGGCTGCGACACACCTGGATCAGGAGCTCGGCCTGTGCCCACACCCTGACTTGGCCCTCCGCGTCCTCGGCCGCGTCCACGTCCTCTAGGCCTACCCCTACCCCTCAGTATGCTGTATTACCAGTGATTTGATTTCACAGGCAGGAAATAAATTGGCGCAAGACTGCAGGCCAAATATAATTTTTTCCCTTTTTTGAAAACGAAAGGCCCCACTGCCTCTATTGAATGAATAATCTAAGTTTAATAACTGTGCTGTGTCCCTACTAATGTGTCACAGAACTTGAGGGTAGCAGAGTTATTAACTCTGGCAGAGCAGGTATTTTTTTCCCAATTAAGGAAAGCAAATGGCGAAGCCAGCAGTAAACCGTAGCTGGGTGCGTCTGATTTTTTAACGTTGTACACGCAGCTCACACGTGTCCACAGCCCTTAGGACGGACAGAGGCAGGACAAATAGATTTCGTTTCCCTTTTTTACACCAAAAGGACCCACTGCCTCTATTGAATGAATAATCTAAGTTTAATAACTGTGCTGTGTCCCTGCTAATGTGTCACAGAACTTGAGGGTAGCAGAGTTATTAACTCTGGCAAAGCAGGTATTTTTTTCCCAATTAAGGAAAGCAAATGGCGAAGCCAGCAGTAAACCGTAGCTGGGTGCGTCTGATTTTTTAACGTTGTACACGCAGCTCACACGTGTCCACAGCCCTTAGGACGGACAGAGGCAGGACAAATAGATTTCTTTTCCCTTTTTTTTACACCAAAAGGACCCACTGCGTATATTCAATGAATAATAACTGTGTTGTGGCCCTGCCTACACAATTCTTTCCCTGTAGTATCAATGGAGGGTGCAATGCTCTGCAGAGGCGATTTTGAGAAAAAAAAAATATGCAGCACAGCTAACAGCAGCCAGCACATTACTGCGCACGATTAAATATGGCCCTAGAAAGGACCGTTGAGGTTCTTGAAGGCTACACTCACTCCTAACACTCTCCCTGCCTATCCAACACTTCTGTCCCTAATGCCGGGTGCAACGCTCTGCAGAGACGATTTTGAGGAAAAAAAAAAAAAGGCACTGCTAACAGCAGCCAACACACAGGTATTACTGGCCCTAATAAGGACCTTTGGGGTTCTTGAAGCCTACACTAACTGCTATTTCTCTCCCTACAGCAGCTCCGGTACCAGCAGCACTGTCCCTCATCTAACTCACAAGGCATCTGAGGCGAGCCGCGGGAGGGGCCGACTTTTATATTCGGGTGACATCTGATCTTCCCAGCCACTCACTGCAGGGGGGTGGTATAGGGCTTGAACGTCACAGGGGGAAGTTGTAATGCCTTCCCTGTCTTTCAATTGGCCAGAAAAGCGCGCTAACGTCTCAGGGAAGGAAGTGAAAGTAACCGGAACACCGCATGGTGTTCGTTACGAATAACGAACATCCCGAACACCCTAATATTCGCACGAATATCAAGCTCGGACGAATACGTTCGCTCATCTCTAATAATAATGTTAAAATGTAATAAGAGGTAAATAAAGACACTTTTGAAATGATTCCTTATCGTAAGGCTAAAGACACCTTTGGGGGCATTTATTTTACTGAAATGCATATTTTTTTGGCTAAAAATCATTTCAGTATTTGGGTTTTATGAAGCAACTGTTCAAGTGCAAGTCTTCCACGTATGAGTGTAACCATTAAGCTGCTGTACCACTATAAGTGACTGTAACCATTAAGCTGGATGTACATCTCTGAGAGAATATGGCCTTCGTGCCTGTATATAGTGTCTGGGACATTCTAGCGCGGTGTAGCGTCCCCCCATGACAGGTTTGCACACCCCAGATCACATTATGGAGAGGTGGGAGAAAAGCATCCATGTTATCAGATAGGGTAGATCACACTTGCTGTGTATAAGCAGGAAAGTATACACAAGGTCATTTGCAAAGGGAAGAGGATGACTCACATAGGCTATGTACAAGTATAGAGAGAAACAGAGCGCCCATGGTACAATCTGCAGGGGAGGGTGGGGAGAATCAGTGTGTCAGCAAAAAGAGATCCCTCATGGGCTGTAGAAAAGAGAAGACATTACAAGAATGAAGCTACACTGGTACATGAGAGCTAGTGAAGGTAATAATATCCTGGACACTGACCTCATATCCAGTATGTATTAATAGGAGCGGCAAATCCACATGAAAAAAGTCTGAAACTACTGTAGGAGCAAGTTACAAACTAAATATCATGGAGTTTGAAAATTCATGTAGGATTGAAGATTGCAGTCTGAAATTTAGTGCAGCCTATGATCTCAGTGTAACCACTAACTTGTCAAGGAAGTTCATATTCTTTAAAGCTAGGCCTGGTTAACTTTGGCCCTATGTCTTAACAAACTAGCTCATAGAACAACGGTCTGAATAACAGAGTGGCCTGTTTGTAAAGAGGTCAGTCCTTAAGACTTTTAGGCCAGAGTGTTACTCGGACTCTACTCAAGAAAGGCAGAAGGAAAGACATAGACACGGCAGGGTTAACCAGAATGGGTGTTTACTCACTATGAGGCAATGGACATGGTGGTTACATGTGATTACAGAAAAAAATTGCTTGGCAGTTACAATTCTTTACATAGACAATGACTTGGTGTTATGTAGTAACACAGTCTCTAACACTTTTACTTCAACCAGTGGTTTCAGGAAGCAACAGTCTCTACTGCCAGTCCTACAGCCGGGGAACAAAGTACCTATTAGAGTAGCAAGGACTTATTTATTCCCTGGAGAGATCATCATGGAGGAAGGAATAGTGGTGTCACGAGTGACAAGAGGGACTCAGGTAATCCACTTGTGGGTTTCCTTATTTAATATAGTCTCCCCGCGCCCCTTGGATGTGTCCCTGGTTACCCTCTGGGTGAGATGTTAGAGCCACCGTGACAAGTGAACTACTCTACCCCTGCTGTCTCCTAGGCTGGGGCCCACTCCTCGGACGCTGCATCTTCATACAACATCATATTACACTGCTTCTAGGGATAATATCTCTGTAATATTTTTTCCCAAAGATATTTTATTTTCTAAAAGTAGTACAGCAAAAGAAAAACTATATAAATCTGGTATCATCGTATACTGTCCTACAGAATAAAAAGTTAGTATGCAATTTTTACCGCAATATGTATGCTGTGAAAACAAGATCTCATTCTCAACCAAAGAGGGGGGAATAGCATTTTTTTTCAATTCACTCCACTTAGACATTTGTAAAAAATTTCAAGTAAATTATTTGGTACATTTCATGGTACCATTGAAAAATACAACTCATCCTGCAAAAAAACAAGCCCTCATGTAGCTATGTAAATGGAAAAAAATATATATTGTTTTTTTTGGAAGTGAGGAGTAGAGATTAGAGATGAGCGAGCACCCAAATGCTCAGGTCCGCGTTATTCTAGTTGAGCTTTTTGTAAAATTCGAGAGCTCTATTCGAGTAACGAACCCCATTGACTACAATGGGAGACTCGAGCAATTTTGTATGTGGAACGCAGGGTCCCGATCTCTCTCTCTCTCACCAAAAAGTTTTAAATGACGCGCGCTTCGTCGCTGCAGGGAGGGGCCAAAACATGCACGTCACAGCAGGGAGGGGCCAAAAGCTGGGGCGGTGTCGAACGTGATTTGATGCTCATTCGAGTATCCAGCATCATCGAGTATGCTAATACTCGAATGAGCATCAAGCTCGCCAGAGTATGTTCGCTCAACTCTGGTAGAGATGAGCGAGCACCCAAATGCTCGAGTCCGAGTTATTCGAGTCAAGCTTTTCGTAAAATTCGAGAGCTCTACTCGAGTAATGAACCCCATTGACTACAATGGGAGACTCGAGCATTTTTGTATGTGGGACGCCGGGTCCCGAGCTTTTTTTTTTCTTAGGTTCGTCTCTCTCTCTCTCTCGCCAGCCAAAAAATTTGCCAATGACGTGCGCTGCGTCGTGACAGGGAGGGGCCAAAGCAGGCACGTCACAGCAGGGAGGAGCCAAAAACTGGGGCGGGGTCGAACACGGCCTCTAGGGAGGAGAAAAAACTGAAAATGAAAAAAAAAAAGCTGTGTCCTTGAGGAGTTAAGGAACTGATATATCTGGAACATGGATAAACTATAGCCTTGGTTGTTGTTCCCACTGAGGACGCTGTAAGGCGAAACATATTGGGTGTCTAGAAACTGATCCTGGACAGGAAGGTCTGGAACTTATTTGCTCCACCCACTCCCTGTGTCTTGTGGGTGATAACATAGTAACACAGTACTGCCGAAAAAAGACACATGTCCTTCAGTTCAGCCTGTTACCCCCCCCCGATGTTGATCCAGATTAAGGCAAAAAAACCAAACAATAAGGTGGAAGCCAATTTTCCCCATTTAAGGGGAAAAATCCTCCCCAACTCCAATCTGGTAATCGGAAGAATCCCAGATTAACAACCCTTTTGAAGTTATTATAAGGACGGTAGGCCTGTGATCATTGTGAGGAACACACAGGGACGACCTCATAGTAATCCTATATGGAGAAGCTCAACTCATCTACTTTATACATGCTGAGTGTTCCTTGGAGAAAGTTAATGGCCCGGTTTGCTGCACTAAAATGAAATAAATGACATTCTCTTAAACCAATGCTAAAGGTTATCTCAACAATCTAAAAAAATTCTGTATTCTCCCTCTAGGATTGTCAGAGCAGCAAAGGCCTCTTCCTGAAACTGTGGTCAAAATAGCAATCACAAGATGTCAGTACAATGAGACTTTGGAGGCAGGAGGTTTTCCACATCTTCAAATTGTTAAATCAATTTTGACACGTTATATAATAACAACATAATTCATTGTGACACCTCAGAAATCTCCAACTGCCCCAGTAAGAACAGAAACAAATAAAAGTAAACTGAGGAGAACGCAATGGACTCTGCGACTGACATATCAATGCGTCGTAGAAAGTATTATTTAAAGGGGTTACCCCGTAAAGACAACCCCTATCATTTTCTTCTATTGAGGTCGCATAGATACCATACAGATGGGTCTCTTGCACATTTTTCTCTTTTTGGGCCATAGCAGAACACCACTACGCTAACAAATGTGAATCCCACTCTAGTAGACCCTGTCTATCCATGTACGAGTATTACATGGTAAAACATTGGTTTTGATGACTAGTTGTTACGATCCGCAGGAATTCTCCTGTTGTTTTATCTCCCGTCTTCTAGTTTGTTATCGGGGCAGTTGTGTCATGGCTGATCTAATTGAGACGCTCCCTGACCACACTGCTGAAGCTCAGGCTCATTTGAAGAAGAGTTGCTGATTGGCTAGGCTCTCGTTAAAGAGACTCTGTCAGCATCTTTTTGCTCCCCTCTCTGAGGGCAGCACAAGGTAGTAACAGGCACATTGATTGCTGTTATATGTCTGTTTTGTTGACCTGTGCAGTAGTTTTGGAGAAACTTACATTTTATCAGTAGCAGCACATGCACAGAGGACTACTTTAAGTAGTCCTGGATATTCATGGGCTGCAGGCTACTGACACCCACCAGCCCTCCAGCCACTGATTGACAGCTGTCTACCCATTACTGTGCATATAGAGAGATGCCAATCAGTGGCTGGAGGGTGGAGTGGTGTGGCTATCCATGAATATACAGGGCTAGTTCTGTTTCTGGCTGCTACTAATAAAGTACAAGTTTCTACAAAACTACTGCACAGATGTACACAGCGGATATATCAATGTAATCAGTATGATACTACCTTATGGTGCATCAGTGAAGGCTGCAAAGACACAATGACAAATTACCTTTAAACATTCCTGGTCTCTGCAATGTGTTGCTGGTTATAGCGCAAGCTCTATGCATTTAGATCCAGTTTTCTAGTATCTTGTCACTAGTCTAGCTTTGTTTCTTGTCAGTGTAGTTTTGTTCCTTTAGTTATTTCTAGTCCAGTCCTTCCTTCCTAGGCTTGTAATTTGCCATTTGCCTTTTCCTGTTAATTTGTTTTTGTCTTATTTCTTAGATCTGCTCGATTCAGTTTGGTTTTCTTGTCTCTTGGTCTTACTGTCCTCTCATTCTTTGTCAGAGTCGATGTTTCAGAGAGGGTTTCCATTACAGATATCTTTAGGCAGAGGCGTAACTTGAAGCTCCTGCGCCCCAATGCAAAATCTGGAACGGGGCCCCCAACTATGATGCTTTATTGATAGTACTGGGCTCCCTATATGGAGAAGAGAGGCCTTATGCACCCCCATACGCCAGTGTCTTTAGGTATATTCAAGGACAGTGGTGTTTGGTGTTAGAGTCAGCATTGGGGTTATATTGGGGGAAGACTTAGGGAAAGCTAGAGTTAAGATCTGTTATTGTCAGTTTGTTATCATCTGTTCACCATCATTCATCTGATCCACTATCTGATAATTCGCATCATCGATCATCTGATTAGCATCACCATTCTGCTCCTGTCATCTATTAGTGAAATTCTCTTCTTGCTTTTTTATTACCTACTAGTGTTGATATATGTTTCATATTCCTGTTCATTTGACTGCCTGGTTGTGACATAATTTGGTCTTACTGTAAATCGCGGGGGTATCTGAGTACTAGGAGACACTGCTTATACCTGGGAAATATATTAAACACAATAAAGGGAAACAACCCTAATCACAAATAAAGTCTGCGTGTATAAATATAAGTTACACCAAACGACTAAGTCCAACACACAAGACACAGGAGCATAAGAAAAAGAATTTTATTGGAACTGGAGATTGCTAAAATGTACACAATCTGTACACACAATCTGGTAAATATTAGATTTAGACATGCCAATATATTGGCATAGAAGATATAGAGGTAGTCAGTCCTTATACATGCAATAATTCCATCCCAATATGTATAAACGGAGGACTACAAATATACCAGTAGTGCGTTCCTGCACCCTGACGCGCGTTCACCACCTGCTTTCTCATGGGGTCAAACTGGGATTGAATTATTGCATATATATGAATTGACTACCTCTATATTTTTTATGCCAATATATTGTCTTGTCTACATCTAATATTTACCAGATTGTGTGTGCAAGTTTATATGGACACTGCATGGCATATTTTTTAAAGATTTTTAGCAATCTTAAAGGGGTTCTGACATCAAAAAATTTTTTTTACTCACCTTGCCTGGCCAGGACTGATCGCCAGGCATGTCTCCTCCGTCGGGCATCTTCTTCGGTGGCTGCCAAAAGCAGAGCAGGAGAGGTCAAAATGACCGCTTCCTGCTCTGCTCCATCCGTCAGCCACTTCCGAGGTGAACGGATAAGCTGCCCACAGCAAGCACGTCACAAGCAGTGCTCGCTGTGGGCGGCCCGTTCGTCCTGGCTGAAGTCGAAGTTCTGTGCATGCGCAGTGGAGACGCGGCCCGTCCTGACTCCTGTCAGAGGGCACCTCTCCACTGCGCATGCGTGGATTCCTGGAGGGGGGCCGCGCGTCAGAGGATGAAGAGGAGCCTGCTGGGAGATGACCCCGCTGTAGAACAACATCAGGAACAAAGGTAAGTGTAAGATTTTTATGCTTTAGCAGCCATTGATCGTGGGTTCCCTGTGTCCATTGGGCAGACCAGGGAACAATGGCTGCTAAAGCATAAAAATCTGATTTGTGTCAGAACTCCTTTAAGCTCTAATAAAATTCTATTTCTTATGCTCCTGTGTCTTGTGTGTTGTACTTAGTGGTGTAATACCTGGGAAAGTCAACTGTCTACTTTTGTCATAGTGTGTCCATCTGGAATTGTTACATGTAATGCCCTACTTCTTCTGTATTGGCTGCTGCAGAGGAAATGCATAGCTGGACAACACTTTTGCTAATAACAGCTGATTGAAACGGCAGCTAACTCTAAAGATGGTGTTATCTTCATGAGACAATCCCTTTAAAGTGTGATTCTAGTTTTCAGATATTAGACCAGTGATCTTCAACCTCTACAGTTGAGTATGCTGTGAGTGTAGTCTTAGAAAAGCTGGTGAGCCATCAGTTGGAGTTCACTATAAAGTCCCCTACTTACGAACAGGTTCCGTTTCAGTAGGCTGTTCGTATGTGCATTTGTTCGCATGTCCAAACAGATACACACCCAAGTACATGAACTAAAGTTTACAACTGTGAACAACAAGTGAGCACTATTTTCATTTCATACTGAACGATTACCACTCACTTGTGTAAAAAAAAATAGTAGTAACAAAAATAAGATCTTTAATATTACTTTGATAAGGTGACACAGCTGGCTATGTGGACTGGCTTTCTGTGGCAAGTTATTGACTGGTAGTGGGCGGTGGGCGATGGTGGAGCATCAATAATGGGAGAGAATGGGTCATCAGCACAAGGTGATAATGGGACATCAACATCAGAGGGAGAGTGAGAAGATTTTGGCATGGAGGCTCTAACACCTGACATTGATGGCATTGGTTCACGGTCATGATGAGACTCATCACATTTTTTCACCCTCTTAAAGAACTGGTCTAAGGATGTCTGGGCGGTGGCCTTCTTTTTTTTCATCATACACGGCCCGGTAGCAATGAAGTGCATCATGGACACCTACTGCAACCCTTGTGTACTACTCCACATTCGAGTCCTGTGATTCAAAGAGTGACAGAGAGTCTTCAATCATCTGAAATGCCTGTGCCATCATATTGGTCTGGAAATGCTTCGGTGGTGATTCCACTTCCACTTCTTCTTCTTTTTCCTCCTCCTTCCTCTGATTTTCCAGTTCCATAAGGTCTTCATTTGTCAGCTCCTGGTGATGCACAGAAAAATATTCATGGAAGTCCTGTTCCTTGAGATCAAGGTCAAGCTTCTCGCTGATGCTTACTAAGTTTTTGACTACATCTTGTTGTTCTGCTTGTAGCTTTGCTAAACTAGGGAAGTCATATAAAAACATAGGGCACAGTTTCTTCCAAACCCTATTCATGGTGGAAGTGTTAAGTTCACGCCATGAAGCACCAATATTCTTTATATCATTATAGATAGTAAAGTGTTTCCAAAATTCACACAATATCATCCCAGAATCACCCCCAGTTGCCTTCAGTGCCTGACGAAAACATGCAATGGAGATAACATTTCTTGAATGTTACAATGGCCCCCTGGTATAGGGAGGTAGTGTTGGGTGGCAGGAAAACTACCTTCACATTTGCATGAAAATCATCCAGGAAAGCAGGGTGGCCTGGTGCATTATCTAAAAGGAGAAGAATGTTGAAGGGTATATTCTTATCCCAGCAGTATCTCTCCACCACGGGATAAATCCTGGGCTGCTACCGTACCTGCGCTTGCCGCCTCTCAAGTTATGGAAGTTATTACGTGCTTTGAAGCGGTTAAACTTTTCCAAGTTTCCTACTAATAATAGTAGAGTGCATAGGCACTGAACTTTTCACATGTTCCATGGTCTTATCCTTGTGCTTGAGAATTGTACAGATGGTAGAACGATTCATCTGGTATGATCAAGCAACATCAGCCATCTTTTCACCAAGCTCCACTCTTTTTATAATGTCCACCTTTGTTTCCATCGTGATGGATAGTGCGTTTCTTAGCACTACCTGACGCATCACCGCTGCTTTTGCACCTAACACCCGGTATGGTAGAATGCACAATACACACTCTAATGAAACCATGTGGGTACAGTAAGAGACAGCTATTGTTTACAATGTACGATACTCTCACTCGGCAGCAGTCCAAACTGTCCTTACGTGCTAATTTTTAACTTGAGGACAACTTGGTTTATATGTACCACAGTTTGTAACTCGAACGTTTGTAAGTAGGGGGCTTACTGTATTAGATCAGAAATTTTTATGGGTAATATGTGAAAGTATTAGTCTCTTTTAAGCGATATTAAATCATAGACATTACATAACTAACTGAATTTGTATGCATCCATCAAATGATTTCAATATTGTATTAAAGGGGTTGTCCCGCGAAAGCAAGTGGGTCTATACACTTCTGTATGGCCATATTAATGCACTTTGTAATGTACATTGTGCATTAATTATGAGCCATACAGAAGTTATCAGAAGTTTTTCACTTACCTGCTCCGTTGCTAGCGTCCTCGTTTCCATGGAGCCGTCTAATTTTCAGCGTCTAATTGCCGGATTAGATGCGCTTGCGCAGTCCGGGTCTTCTTGTTTTCTCAATGGGGCCGCTCGTGCCGGAGACCGGCTCTTGGTAGCTCCGCCCCGTCACGTGCCGATTCCAGCCAATCAGGAGGCTGGAATCGGCAATGGACCGCACAGAAGCCCTGCGGTCCACCGAGGGAGAAGATCCCGGCGGCCATCTTCAGCAGGTAAGTAAGAAGTCACCGGAGCGCGGGGATTCAGGTAAGCGCTGTGCGGTGTTCTTTTTTAACCCCTGCATCGGGTTTGTCTCGCGCCGAACGGGGGGGCTGTTGAAAAAAAAAAAAACCGTTTCGGCGCGGGACAACCCCTTTAAGGTCCAAGTAGAAAAGTCCAGCACTTAATCCAGCGAAAAA
Source organism: Eleutherodactylus coqui (assembly GCF_035609145.1). NCBI lineage: Eukaryota > Metazoa > Chordata > Amphibia > Anura > Eleutherodactylidae > Eleutherodactylus > Eleutherodactylus coqui. The sequence continues at coordinate 46,592,858 of NC_089842.1, read as the reverse complement.
CATAAAACTAAAGCTAAAGTTTAAAAAACTGTAAACTAAGGACATCCTGGTTATCCTACTAGTTTCAAACTACACAGGGTTCCTACTCATGTGTGGTTTGAAACTAGTAGGCTAACAAGAATGTCCTGATTTTACTATTTTTTAAAATTATGAAATAAAACTAGTTTTACAATTTTCACTGAATTTACTGCTGGACTTTTTTTCTTTGAATCGGGTACTATTACCCACTTCTGACACAGGAGTATTTAGCACCACCAGTTTTTCAGAGAGCTTCAGAAATCTTACTGGTTGGTTGAAGTCAAGTATGGTGAGCAGTGCTGCTGTGTCTGAATTCAATCCTATACATAATAGAACATTCAAAGTTGTATTTACTTGTCCTACTCACTATCATCTGCAATAGTTGGTATAACTGAAAGCTGAAATAGACAGTGGTGTATCCCATAAGCCCCCCGATTAAAGGTCAATATAGGTAGTAAGATAATACCATCGATAGGACTGCTAGCACTTGTTTCCCCTGCACATAAAACAAGTGAACGTTAAAAAACTTGTACGATGATAGAATAAAAAGTTAGCTTTTTTCCTTTATACAAAGAGCGCCACTCTTGTCCATGGACTTTGGTTAGTATTGCAGTTTAGGTCCATTCATTGGAAACCAGCTGAGCTTGAATATTGCTTCATAGTTCAGCTGAGATTGAACTTGCATACTGCCCTCCATTCATTTCAGTGAGACTACCAGGGATTACTTGTACTTGGCTATCTCTAGCAGTCCCACTGAAATGAATGGAGCAGCAGTAGGCATGCTCAATGTCCGCTTCATTCATTTAGAGGAACCCCTGTTCTTTTGATTGGTGGAAGCCATGGGCATAATTATAGAGGATGCAGGGGATGCGGTTGCACCTGGGCCCAGAAGCCTTAGGGGGCCCATAAGGCCTAACTTCTCCATATAGTAAGCCTAGTAGTATGAATAAAGCTTTATAGTTGGGGGCCCTGTTACAGCTTTTGCATTGGGGCCCAGAAGCTTCAAGTTACGCCTCTGGTGGGAGCCCCAATGGTCAGACCCTCAACAATCAGACACACATCTTCTTTCCTGTGCAAAGGGAATAAGTGTTATATTTACACAACCCTTTAATATCATGAAATTACCCTAAGGCAGTAATCGTTTTCCTTTATTTGCCCAGTTACTTGGCATATTACGAATATGACACAGCAGATCATTTATATTAGACGTTATGTTTGCACAGTTAGATTGGATTAAATGTTTTGTGACAATGCTCCTCATTTCTTATTAGTATGACTGATAAATCCTGTTAGCCTGATTGTCGGAGTCTCTGCCCTGTGGAATTAGTTTTTAAAGAAAATCATTCATCTACTTCTTGATTATGTTCTTTTAATCGCTACGTTCATAGTTTGTGTATTATAGATAAGGAAGCAATCCATTTCTTATGTATACTCTTCTTTCCTGCACAGGCTTCTAGAAGTTGCAGTATCCTGCAATGGAAGTTGCCCAGGACCAAGCCATAGAGTCTAGAGGAAGTCCTAAACCAGGGGTGGAATGAATGTTGCAAAATAAGGCAATGCTCAAGAATTTTTCAGCTCCTAACTAACCCTATTCCTGATGTCCATTCTTCAAATAAAGATACTTTTTTGTTGCTTCAATGCCTTTAAAATTAAAAAGCAAAAATTCTTTGAAAATGGTCTTGACTTAACCCCTTAATGATCTGAAATGTCTCAAATTTTCCTCCTCAGTTCTTAGAATCATAGAATGGTAGAGTTGGAAGGGATCTTCAGGGTCATCGGGTCCAACCCCCTCCACTTTTTAAAAGCTATAACTTTTTTATTTTTCTGTTGACACATGGGGGATATTTTTTTGTGGGAAAAAATGTGTTTTTAATAGTACTATTGAATTTACTATATAATGTATTGAAAAACTTCAAAGAATTTTTAAGTGAGCTGAAATAGAGACCGCCAATATTGCACCATTGTTTTCTGGGTTTTGTTTTTACTGTTCACGGGGGAAGTGAAAGTATCAGGTTATCTTTATTCTACAGGTCAGTACACGTGTGGTGCTACCAATTAGACAGTTTTTTTTCATTTTTAAAAATAACATTTTTTTTAATTGCTTTGTGTCACCATATTCCGAGACCCATAACTTTTTTTATTTTTCCGTCGATGGATCTGTATGAGGGCCTGTTTTTTGCAGAACAATGTGTAGTTTTTAGTGGTTTATTGGATTTTACAATACATATGACATTTTGATCACTTTTTATTCAATTTTTTCAGAGACAAGTCCCCCCAAAAATACAATTCTAGCATTTATGTTTTTTTTCTGAAAACATTCACCATGTAGGTTAAATAGCGATATTTCCATAGCCCAATTATGTTTTTTTTAAATTTTATATGAGAAATGAGTAAAAGTTTTTTTTTTTTTACTTTTAATATTTTTAAAATATTTTGGAACATCTTATCTAACTTTTTTTATGTGTTTTTTTAGTCCCCATAAAGGACTTTTACTTGTAATAGTTTGATCACTTCTACAATATAAGGGCTTAGTGACACGGGCGCATCAGAGTGCCGATGTGTCCGTCTTCCTGCAGGATACGATGGCCGCACTGCAGGTGCGGATAAAAAACACATGACCGGCTCCATTGCTGGACATGTGTTCTTTCTTCCAGCGCTGCGGAGAGACATGCGCACCTGCAGTGCGGCCGTCTTCTTCATGCAGGAAGACGGGTGCATCGGCGTCCGGATGTGCCCATGTGACTAAGCCCTAATGCAATACTTCAGTATTGCAGAATATAACAATTTTAACATTAGCTTATAAAAACCTGTTACATACAGAGAATTATAGAATGCAATACATAGCAGCTCTGGGAGTCTTAACCCATCTGTACCCTGCAAGTGGCCCCTGTGTCTGGCTGCTTAGACATACTGTCAACTTTGATAGCGGCACCTTAACAGTTAATGATCACGGCCATTATAGATGGGTGGGTAGTCATTATGGAGTAAAAATTTCAAGTTGATCTGCGTATACAGCTTCTAGGCAGTGCCATGTGTCTCCATGGTTATAGATTACAAACAAACCCTATGTATAGTCTGATCCTGCAGTCATACTCCCTGAAAGTGACCTTTGGCTATCATGAACAACAGTATACAGCTGTATATATCACAATTTCCCTGTCTGACATCCCAAGCATCGCCTACCTATCTGTCCGTCCATCCTTTGAAGCTGCTACGCAGAACTCTGATTTCTCTTGTATATTTGACCTAGTAGGATGAACTGTTGGCCCATGATCAAACCACTTTTCCGGCTGTGGCAGGTACACCGTTGTTCATCCCATGGGTGTAGCTATATGGAGCAAGCGGGGTATGTGCCCTGGGTGCAATAATGAAGAAGGGGCACCAACCCAGGCTACAGTCAATGGAGGCAATCAACTGCTTGCTGTAGGAGAGCATAGAAAAGCTGAAGGAACTTTGATTATGTCATGAGCTTGTGATCAGTCACATGTGTGGCACAAGTCAGATCCATTCGGTGCTGTTCTGGGAGTCTCCTTCAGTCATGTAGTTTATGCCTTTGATCATTTAAGACCCTAGTAACACCCTTGGATGCTGATGCTGCGCCAATGGCTCACTTCACACTATTCTCACATGGTGTTTTTCACTGTGGATTTAAAGTGGAATCAGCGGTAATACCACATCAAATATGCAACAAAATCTGCATCTCAAGTCTCTCTTATGCGTTTTAATGGGAATCCGCACTGTAGTGTATGTTTTATGGATTTTTCCTGAATGCAAACTTGAAATCCACATGTGGAAGAAAAAGTACTGACATATCACTCCTTACTGTGGATTGTGCTTTGGAAAATCGCATGTGGATATTTCCAATATCCGCGGCTCTAAAAAATGAAAATCTGTGTCAGAAATCTGTGGCAATCAGGTGGATTTCAAATGCAAAATGTCATTGAAATTGACCCCATGCGAATAGCCTAAGAGACCAGAGATCCAGTGGAAAATTACAGATGGAATGTCACCAGCAGCCATGAAAAGAAGTTGCAGATAGAGGCCACAAACTGAATTTTGCATGAGGGTCCATGAACCTTTAGCTACTCTCCTGGGCTTTGAGTAGGGCCACAGAGTAGCATAGTTACAGTACATCCGAGAACTCCGCCTGTTTGGCGCGGTTTCAAAGTGATTGTTAAATACTTGCAAAGTCGTGTAGCCAATAACAATCAACTTACAAACTGTGCCAACTTACTTCTTCTTCCGCTGCATCCCGCTTGCCCAGAAGCCACACTGTGGGACGTTACCCTCAGATGACCATATCCGGACTTCACAATGTAGTTACAAAATAAGTTTATAAAAGTTACAGTACATTAATTTAGAATTTTTTGGGGAGGGGTGGGAGGGGTGCGCCAAACTCTATCTTTGCCCTGGGTGCGCCAAACTCTATCTAACCCTCTGATTCATCCATATAGAATCGGATATAATTCTCTATCCAACATATATTGTTCCAATGTTACAATAGTCCATATCACGTGCTGTAGGTCATTAAAAATGAAATTGTGGTAAACCGTTAACGAAATACTAAATGAGTAACATATTCTCTTTTATTACATAAAGACTGCATCAAAAAGGCTTCCAAATAAGCGTTCGTGTCCACAGATTTATTATTCGCCTGTTCTACGAGAGCAAAGACGCTTTGGATGAGTTGTTTTATCTGATTTTAATAGACTGTGTTCTGAGACAGTGGGCCCTGGGGAAATGAGCACAGCAGATGTTGTATACTGACCCCTATCACTGCCATCAGTTTTGCCGGATCAACTTACATCATGCAGCCAGTTTGAGGCATGCACATATTAAAGCACAATAGCTATAGCGAGAGGGAGAGCCGTGCATCATTACCCATGTCAGTGCAGCCAGGGGAACTTCATTATAGTGACGGCTGTGATTGTGGCCACCAAATCTCTGTTTGAACAAGTTGAAAAAGAAACAATTACAAAGAAGATTCAGCACTTTCCTTGTGGTAGCCGGGTTATAACAAACATGTCTAATTTGTTTTAAAAGGACAGATAAAGCAATGCAATGTGAGCACTCCTTAACAGGCTGCTCGTAGGTTACGTTAATATATTTTTAATACTATATACAGTACTATCAGTGCCCTATCTGGAATTTTTTTATGGTGGGTAATGAGAAAAAACTATATTTATTGCAACGATAGGTAGTGTGCCAGTATTCTGCTTGTACAGAAAGCAAGATAGCTGTATACCAATGTCACAGCTCAGTGAATAAATGCAGTACCAGAAACAAGCTCATAAGATAAATATAGCCACAAAACCAAACTCATAGCATTAATGCAGCACAATCCAACCTCAGTACATAGATACAATACCAGAACCAGGCTCATAACATAAACACATCAACAGAACAAAGCTTATAATATAAATACATCACCAGAAGACAACTCATAACATAAACACAGCACAGTCCAACCTCAGTACATACTGTAGGTAGAACACCAAAACCAAACTCATAGCATTAATGCAGCACAATCCAACCTCAGTACATAGATACAATACCATAACCAGGCTCATAACATAAACACATCAACAGAACAAAGCTTATAATATAAATACATCACCAGCAGACAACTCATAACATAAACACAGCACTGTCCAACCTTAGTACATACTGTAGGTAGAACACCAAAACCAAGCTCCTAACCAATTAAATACAATCTCAGTACATAGATACAATTCCAGAACCAAGCTTGTAACATAAATAAAGTAGCAGAAATAAGCGATCATGTTATGGGGTACCAATGGGCTGACAAGGGCACCTCGGAACATCAGAGGGGAGATGACAGGGTCAGAAGGGAGAGGATTCATGTAGCTCCACAAGATGCTGCTACATGGAGGAAGAAGATCATCTGGTGGGGCAGACCTAAGCGGAGAGATTGCCACCAGTCTACATCTGCTAGTGCCTCCGCCCTATAAGCTGATGGCCAGCGTGACCACGCAGGTTGCACATAGCTAAGGCTGGCCATGAGTATTATACAGTAGTGGTTATAGTCGTTATATACTATAGAGATGCCGTGATTGCAGTGATAAGGGGTCAGAGATAGCAGTTATACCCGGCTCTGGTGTTTCATGAAGCATAAAGGCCCTTGAAATGTTGCCGTGCAATGAGGAGCCAGTGTTGACACAAATGTCTATGCTGGTTTAGGTCATGGTAGTCACGATCGATATGGCTGAGTAGGAGGTAGCTATATGCCTGGCAGGTAGGATGCATAGCTATAGGGGATGCCAAGATAGTAGTCCCTGACTTTGGATCCAGAGGCACCTTGGCCCTGGATCCATAAGTAACACTAGTATCATAAATGGTACTTGGTATGTGGGCAACCTGTTACAGATTTTGCAGTAGGGCCTAGGAGCTTTATGTTATGTTTGTGATAAACCTTGTCGCTGAACTATCATAGAAGCAGGATATACCAATGCGGTATTATTGTACCTTGACGCTACCGGAAATGGTGGGTGTGGGGAAGAGTAAGGTTGTTTGACAGCCAAGTGACGCCCTCATTTTGTGATTTGCTGCAGCCCACGCTCCCCGTCCTCGGCCTCATAGGTCCTGGCAGTGAGTAATGACTGCCGTCTCAGTGATTGCTTGGGTCCTCGGGCTGTCAGCTGCGACTCCACTTCCTTCGCTTATCATTTGCCTCCTCGGCCTTCTTAGAGTCGGATTGCATTGGAGCGGTGGCTGCACGTGAATGGTCATTCTCTGTTACAGTAGCGAGAGATACACTTTACATAAAACAGCTCAGCAACCACCTATATAGCAACAAAAGAGGAAAGCATGGCTTCCACGGAGATGTTGAACTCCACTGAACTCAAGTTTGCAGGCTGTTCCTTCTCAGGAGAGAACTTTTCTCCATTATCTCCCTACGCACATTAGAAGAAGGCACTAATTAGCTCCACACTCCTAGGCTGTAATCTACTCCTTACCCAACAGAGACTTCTAAACTAGTAACGTTCCCCTTACCCTAAGTAATCACTTTAACTTCTATCTGAAAAAATGCCATACCCCCCAAAATCTCCCGTGCAGGTATATACCCCTGTGAAACTGTGCAAAAAAATCATAAAGAAAGCACATATTCCATAGATAAAGACCATCAGCCAGCCCCACCACCATAGTTAACTTTCCTATACCACCCACACATTTCCTGACCGGCACTCATACCCACCCAACATCCATCCATAGGAAGGCACTTATTCCAACCCCTTATATACTCCCAAAGTAACACTTACTTCCCAATTCATATACTGTAGGCTTTAATGCCCTTTCCCAGCCAGCAGAGTACAACCTAAAGTCCTTGGGCCTCAATGTTAGATGTAATACACCCCTCCTGCCCTGTGCCATTCATAAGACGGGTATCTTCTTAGGGCTCATTCAAATATGCAGTTCTGTTTGGACCCTCTGTTGCAAATTTCTGTTCAAATCCAGGATGAAATAGCACTACATGAAGCGCTACTTTGTCCTGGAAAATGCCAACAGGCATAACGGAATCCAGAGAGACCCCATAATAATCAATGGTGTCCATCCGATTAATTCAGGTCTGGCATCTGCTGGATATGGCACTTCTGGTTTTGCCATTGTTTAGCTCTTCAGATGGAGACGAACAATGGAATCACACAGTGAAAGAATGAACAAGCGCATATGTAACAGAGTGGCTTTTGGGCTCCCTCAAGCACTAAGGCCCGGCTATGTCTGCTATCTCTGCATTTCCTATCGCCAAGCCCCTGGTTTTTCGAGGCTGTAATTAAATACCACCTACTCTATCAAATACACACTGACTACCATGGGTCTAACCCTGTTCACTGGACAATCCCTACTTGTTAGAAGGACTCATTGACAGTAAACAGATCACAAAATAACCTCCGGGACCCCACTGATCAGCTGTCATCTTTAGTGAAACCGCCACAGTGCCACAACAGGGTAAAATAAGAATTACACAGTGCCCAGGGGCAGAACAGGTCCTCTCGAGCAATGGACACTCTTTGTAGCCACTCCTCACGCTAGCCAAGAGATGAAGATACTGATCTGGGGACCTCCTCTATTAACTAAGAATTCCCCAATATGGTATTATGAAAGTGGGTTGTCTAAAATAGACAATTCCTTTAAGATGTTTCTTTTGCAATATACTTTTTAATATTTTAACATGTAAGAATAGTGCTGGGTAATTGAAGTTTCAATAATATATCTGCAAAACAGCAGGAAAAATCTATGTAGGTGAGATGGAAAAGTATCATGCTGCCTGCATCTGCAAAAGTTCAGGCTGTTGCCGACTGGTCAGTGTGTCGTGCCGGCCTACTTTGCATTTTAATATTGTATTCCCATTGAAAATAAATGATCTTACTCTCATAGAAGTCTTCGGTCAATATTAATTTATTTTCATGGAGGTATTATCTCAAAGAAAAAAAGATTTCATAAGAAGGCATTCATACGAGAAGGTGGTAATGTGATTACATGCTGCATAATTACTTCTTCACATGGTCCTTTAAAGGAACACTCCAGCAGGGAGGCATTGTCAGTCCTAAAATAGCCCCATAGTTATTCAACAAAGCAGCAGCATTAATTAAAATTGAAAAATGGGATTCACCTGCATATCTAATCTCCAGCGCTGAGGACCGGTGGCCATTTCCCGTTATTTCCAAATGCTACATATGGGAACCAACTTTGGGTGTCACAATGTAATAAGGGTATAAGAGAGTTGGGGATGGTGCAACTACCGTAGATTCATAATATGTATGAAAGGTCTCTCATACTATGACAGATCAGAAAAGTTAGAGGTGGTCTAGTTTGAAAAACAATTTTATATACCCTATTAGTGAATTCTACATTAAGTGAGGTTCCGGAAGTTCAGGAAGTTGATAGATTCACTAGAGAGATTGATGTCAATGAGCATCAAACACTTTGCAGGACCCAGCACATCCAGGCATTATAGATAGCAAATTAGTTACAATGGAAACTGTGTAATGCTTCATTTCCCCTGAGGTGGTGCTGCAGGGAAGTGAAACCATTGGTTCTGCATATCCTGGGAGATCACAAATGATCAAGTGGTAAACCCTGTAAATATCATCAGAGGACCCTTTAAGTAAAAAGGTATTGTCCAAAGTGGATGATCCAATTTTATTGTTATATGTTTATAAGCAAATATATATATATATTGTGAGACAATGACTGACATGTGCTGGAGGGCGGATACGTGCCACCGAGCGGCCTGGGCTCAGTGGAGGAAGCCAGCATTTGTGTGTCAGTAACACTAAGTTACTGATGTGGTGTAGTTTGTAAGTGGCTCCGAGCCGCATAGTCCGGGCCGGCTTTTCCTGGAGTGGTCAAAGCGAAGGGTGGGATGGCCACTCCCACGTACTAGGTGAGGCTGGTACCAGGCCTTATAAAGCCTGGGCCTGCAGGTCTTGGAGGGAGTGGCTGAAAAGGCCAGAGGTATACAGGGAGACGCCCCTAACCTCACCACCACCTGGGAGAGGTGGTAAGACCTCTGCAGGTCTGGGGAACAGACTGGCTGTGCACAGCAAGAAGTATTCTGACAAGTGAGTAGTCAGGACCGAGCTATGTGTGATGAGTGCTCAGACGAGCAGGTGTTTATTTCTGTTTTTACTTTAGGTTTGCTGCAAGTCTAGGGACCTGACATCAGAAACAATGACCAGTTCTCCAAGACAAGAGTTAAGTATTATTTGTACATGTCTTTAAGAAATATATTTGTTTACCTAACAATATCAAGTGAGACTCAGCACTAATAAAAAGAGGAACTATCTCAATTACACCCAGCAGAGTGTGACGTCTCTCAGTTCTGTGAAATAACAAGAGGGCATCTGCTACGTTTAGAGGAAAGCAGGTTTCACCACCAACACAGAAAGGGGTTCTTTACTGTAAGAGCAGTTGGACTGTGGGACACTCTGCCTGAGGACGTGGTGATGGCAAAATCCATAGAGGGGTTTAAAAGGGGACTTGATGTCTTTTTGGAGCGGAAGGATATTACAGGATATAAATCTTAGGTTAATTGTTAATCCAGGTATACAGGCAGGTAGGAACTATTAGGGGTTGATCCAGGGAACAGTCTGATTGCCATTAGGGAGTCGGGAAGGAATTTTTTCCCCAAAAGGGCTAGTTGGCTTCTGCTCTTGGTTTTTTTTGCCTTCCTCTGGATCAACAACACAGGAGGATAGACAGGCTGAACTAGATGGACATTGTCTTCATTCGGCCTTATGAACTATGTTACTATGTATCTCATTCTTTTCATAATTTGAGACCCTAAAATATACCTGGAGCGTAGGTATTGTGCTAACAATAACCGAACCCAAATTCCCTTCAAATGAATGACATCATGATGGTGGAAAATCATGGCCATGGGAGGAACCACACCAGCAGGAACAACATAAACCATCTATCTGCAAAGGAGTTGCTATATCTTATATGGTCTGTAACCACCTTTTTTACTGTCATCTAAGTCATTCTCTCCATTGGCTGCTATGATGATGCTCTTTTGCCAATTATTCTCAACTCTAAGAGCCAAGGAGATTATACACAAGGAGGGTGAGTATTCAGTATTACATGAAATTGAATGAATACTCAGTAAATGTATCCCTCTATCCTCTTATCAGGCCCCCCTTTCCTGCTTCTATCCAACCCCACTGTTGCTCCCATTGTACCTCTGCACCTCCTTCTTTAACGTGTTCACCTATGGCCTCCCCCTAAATGTAAGCTCTAAATATCTGGTCTATGCCCATTTCCATTGCTTTCTTGAGTTTTAGTTTTTCTTTAAGTTAGTCGTAATAACTAAAGTCAACAGGACCTATCCATTCATGCCAGTAACCAATTTGTGTATGGTAATCAATAGTGATGAGCAAACTTTTGAAAAGTTCAGTTCAACCTCTTTGCCGAACTTTTGCAAAAAGTTTGGTTCAGTCTGAATTAGTTTGAACCAAACCAAAAGTTCACCAAGACCCATCAACATGGTGTAGAACACTGTGAAGTGAATCAGTAGAACCCTGTGTCAGGTAGAACGTTGCTAAAAGCTTGGTTGGAGTTTGTTCCGAACCGAACTTTTAGCAAAGTTTGACCGAAAACATGGTTCTACTTGTTTGGAACCATCAGCCCTAGTAATCAATTGTTGATCTCCGACCAAAGCTAATTTGCTCTTTCTTCATGCAAAATGTTCTTTTTACTTCATAGGGCTTCAAATGAAAACATCAAATCGAATGAACAATCCAAACAAATGCCCTAGTTAAGGAGGGGGGGGGGGGGGGTTATTATAAGTAATAATGTTCTTTCCCGAATTTCTGCAGGGAATCATTTGCAATCCATTTATCTTACTGCTTTCTGATTGCATTAACATATGGAGTAATCTTACTGACAAGCAGGTCATTCCGCTGGATGAGCGGTGGTGAAATCAGATTCTTTCTGTGACAGAAAAGGGCGACCTGACTTATTACAATTTTTACAATTAGTGATTTTTATTAGTTGCGTTTTACCTTATTCTGAGAAGATCAAGACATAAATACATTTAGAAAGCCCAGAAGAAGAGCTTAGGGAAATTAGGGTGACTGATGTTAGAGTGCAAACATGTTATTGATACACTTACTGTGCACTTCAGATGCCCTGGGATTAGCAGAGACATTAATTGTGCCGCAATAAAGAACGTTTCATCATTGTGTCCTCTTGAACTTGCTCTGAAACAGCAGAATATAATAGCCACCCTGTCCAGAGGACCTTACGGAAAGGGCAGATTTCACAGACCGTGTTCTCCTTTAGACTAGGACATCTGTGTAATAATTTTGGATGTAGTACTTTCCACTAAATAGCCACAGAGAATTAACTCTCCAATGGTTACAGGGAAACTGAGCTACAGAGATAGCGTAAGGGTTAAGAAGTTACTACAGGAATGGGCAGAAGATGCACCAAAACTTGAGCCAAATTATCATTTGCGCCGAAAGTTGCATTAGGTTTTGTTGCAGTAGAACTGAGCACGCCTAATGGATACTTACTAGAGATGAGCGAACGTACTCGGTAAGGCCGATTTCGCAATCGAGCACCGCGATTTTCGAGTACTTCACTACTCGGGTGAAAAGTACTCGGGGGCGCTGTGGGTGAGCGGGGGGTTGCAGAGGGGAGTGGGGGGGAGAGGAGAGAGAGAGAGCTCCCCCCTGTTCTGTGCTGCTATCCCCCGCTCCACCACGCCACGCCCGGCCACACAGCGCCCCCGAAATCGGCCTTACGGAGTACGTTCGCTCATCTCTAATACTTACCTATTGGCTGAGGCTTCCAGATAAAAATGTGAATCCTTGCTGAAGAGCGCAGGAGGATCTATAATGGGTTGGAGGTGCTGCTGGAGCACTTCTAAGGAAGGGCACAGTAATCTGCAGGAGAGCTCCTGATTTAGTAGAATCCCGAATCAGTAATAGTGGCGATTTCCGTACAACTGAACTGTAAGTGAGGCTGACCTCATTCGTAACATTGGGTGTTCACACTACTGTGAACAAAACTAGTAAATCAACAGGCCTGTTTTATAGTGAGGCACCAAGGGACTGGTACTGTTTAGCAAACTTTTATTGCTTTTGTGGACAGACTGAGTTTCAGAGAGTGGGCATAATAGACTGAAGTTCAAAACTGGGTTCTAGTAGACCATGTCCATAAACGTAGACTGTTTATTTTTTGGAGACAATGTTACATGGTTTCTATTTCTGCTCAAGAGGGTTGATCTTCGTACAGTATTATCAATATTGTTTTTTTGTGTTGCTGTTACATACTGAGCACAAAATTCTATTAATCCTAGGATTTAGTTAGCAGTATGTAGCATCTAGTTATTTCAGAACAAAGCAGGGTATTGCTTATTTGTACACGCTTGCAGCTTGTTCGTAAATAAATATGGTATGTTCTTGGTACTCCCTCTGTTGCATTGTATCCTGAATCTGTGTCACTATGGCATCTCCTGCGGCAATAGTTTTGTATCATTCTTCTATGTTTTACTGTATGACTTGAAGGACTCTTGGAAAGGTGGACATTGGAAGGATGTTAAATGAATGCCCACTGATTCCAATTGGTTAAGGAATACTTGCAGTTGTGCTCAGCTATGGGTATTGTTGGTATTTCTAGACCCATTACAATGCCATGACCATCTGTAAACCTTCAACAGTAACAAAAACGAGTCACCTGAAATATATGCCGAAAGATACCAACAATAGTGACAGTAAGCAAACCACCAGACCAACCATATAAGCCTCATAATTACACATTTGCCTTGGAAAGCAGGGTACTCTGGTTGATTTTGCATTTCCCATTATGGCTTATGGTCTTCACATGTGCAAGGAAAATTGTCATGTGTGCCACTTATGACATGGGTGCCAAGGATTTTCCAACTGTGATTTTCCAACATTTGATGCATTGATGTTATTATCCGAACACAGTACGTACAGCAGCCTTCGGTGTACGCTGACTTGCAGGGGGTATAGCTATAGGGGGTACAGAGGTATCTGTCACAGCAGGTTCTGACCACAAGACACCAGTATTATACATTGTGCATGATAGGTGGTGGGGCCCCTGGTGTTTATTGAATAACAGACCTAGCAGTCATCATACATGACTTATATTACCTGGGATTTTTTTTCTAATTTCTATTTTAGGGTAAATGTTCTTTAACCTCTTACTGACCCATAACATAATTATGCATCATAGGCTGTGGGGGTCGGGAGTATGGAGCCAGCAACATATCAAGCAGGTGTCAGCTGTAAAAACAGCTGACACCTGCCAACAATGACCGTGAATGGAGCTAGCTCAATCCCTGCAATCAGCCACTTAGATGCCACTATCAATGCTGACCTCGGCATCTAAACCATTAGCCAGGTACAGACCCCAGCAGCCTCTCATGATGTTATTGTGATGTGCCAATGGATATCTGTGGCAGAGTTTAGTAGCATAATGTTAAAAGTACAATATACTGCAATACAGAAGTATCAAGCTACCACTGGTTTATTACCCCTAATGTAACTATAAAAAAAAGGTAAAAATAAGTTTAGCGATATTTAAAAAAAAATAAAAAATTACAAGTTTAAAATAAAAACTATTTCCCTATTTTCACACATAATGTAAAAGCAAAAAAAAAAAGAAATAAACAGGATTGGTATCTCTGTGTTCTGAACTATTAAAATATCATATTATTTATAACGCACAGTGGTTGCCGTAAAGCAAAAAATGCACAATGCCAGTGGCCAATCCCACTCCATACAATGCGGGTGCCAGCTGTCTTTGATAGCTGACACCTGCTTGCAACAGCTGCAATCAGCTGTTGACCCCTTAAATGCCGCTGTCAGTTTTTACAGCAGCTGAAATGACCTGATCGATATTCCGGGGTCCTGACCAGCCACTCCACGATGAGATCGCGAGGTGCTGTTTGGTAGCCATGGAAGTCTGGGGCCCTCTGAAGGCCCCTGGGGCTGCCATGGCTGGTTGCCTGTCAGAACATGGTATGCTGCAATGCTATGGTATTTGATTATACTCTATGAGCGATCAAATGATCACAAGCTCAAGGCCCCCTATGGGGACTAAAAAAAAGTGTGAAAAAAGTTTTATTAACTATTGGAAAAAATAATAGGTTTTGAAAGTTTAACCCTTTCCCCTGGGGCATGGCCAGCAGCAGAGGAGAGCAGGTGTGTCCACTGGTGGCTCACCACTATTTCCAAGCTAAAGGTGCGCAGTAGCCGTTTACTCACTGATCCAGGTGCTTGGGTCAGCAGGTGCTAGTGACGGACTTCTTCTGGTCTGCCAACTGCCCTCTACATTGGATCCCCAACAGGGACTCCTGGTATCCTCTTGCCCAGGTGGGAAGCCTCACCCAGTGGTCATTTCTATCTCATTAGTGGTAGACTTTTCTCACTATAAGTCATGCAGCCGGAACTTGCAGGACCGTAGGGCAGATGCCTCTGCCCAGGAGTGGGAGAGAGGAGCCCACCAACACTTGAATAGTGAAGCCTGATTGTACTGTGGCCACAGCACCTAGATTTTTTGGCCTCACAGTTTGTGAAGAGGAAAGAAAGGGGTAAGAAGACTACTCACCCCAGAAGCCTGACACCCGATTTTCAGGTGAAAGCACTATTTTATTTTTTTTATTTACTGATTCTGAATAGTCTGAGTGCTGCAGTTTTCTATGAGGCAGCGAATTAGGTGTCTACCATCTATACTGACTATTGTTGCGTCACAAGTTTGGAACTATGCTCATATGTCCTGTTTTCTATACTAATACTATGAGCTTTTATAAAGCCATGGTTGATTAGAATCTGCATTCTTAATCATCTATAGCTCCAAGACGGCTCACAACAGGACCATTCATACCAGCTCTGTCATTTTCCATATTACGTTTGATGAACATTCTTGAATCTTCTGCTTGTGGACCACAGGAGTATTTTGCTGGAGTTATCACGGTTCTATCTTTCGTATCAGAAGTATAAATACTTTATTCAAAGTTTGTCTCCCCCAAACAACAATGCTCCATAAACATGCAAAGTCCATGGATTTCTTTCCTTCTGGTCATCACGGCCATAATGGAGACACAGACCACAATGACCAAAATCTGGAGCCAGATCATGTGGCAACCATATCCCTGGAATACTGTTTCCACTCAAGGCAATTCTCAACTGACTCTTCCTGTGCGGGGATAGTGGAACTCAATTTTGCTTCCAGAGAAGTAACTTTAAGAAGTTTTCCTGATCTTTACAGGTCTTCCCTAATTCCAAGAGACCTTCCTCCAATAGAGCATCACAAACTGCTATTGCTGAAGATCTAAAAATGGAAAACCTTGCTTGTAGCCTGCAAACCTGTCCGAGTTTAGATAATCCCTTAACTACCAACACACTGAAAGAGTTACTCTGGTCCCTCCAAAAAGATATGTCCTGGGATATGCAAAAGATTTCTAGTCAACTTTAGACCAATAGCAACCATTTTGCCACATGCACAGCCCATGTTGAACAAAAGATGGATGAATTCTCAACTGCACACAACGAGCTAGTAGCCGCACGCAATACTCTGAAAGAAGAAGTCTCCCATGTATGTGAAAAGGTCATAGATAGAGATGAGCGAGCATACTCGATAAGGCAAACTACTCGAGCGAGTAGTGCCTTATTCGAGTACCTGCCTGCTCGTCTCTAAAGATTCGGGTGCCGGCAGGGGGCAGGGGGGAGCGGGAAGGAATGGAGGGGAGATCTCTCTCTCCCTCTCTTCCCCCCGCTCCCCCCTGCTCACCGCCACAACTCACCTGTCACCCGCGCTGGCAGCCGAATCTTTAGAGATGAGTGGGCAGGTACTCGAATAAGGCACTACTCGCTCGAGTAGTTTGCCTTAGCTAGTATACTCGCTCATCTCTAGTCATAGATAGAGATGAGTGAGTATGCTCGCTAAGGCACTACTCGCTCGAGTAATGTGCCTTAGCCAAGTATCTCCCCTCCGTTCCTTCCCGCTCTCCCCCGCCGCTCCCCGCCCCCTGCCGGCCCCCGAATCTTTAGGGACGAGCGGGGAGATACTCGGCTAAGGCACATTACTTGAGCGAGTAGTGCCTTAGCGAGTATACTCGCTCTTCTCTAGTCAAAGATCTTCAGGATAGGTCACAAAGAAACAATATCAAGTTACGGGGAATTCCAAAATCTGTGTTTCCTGCTGCCCTTCCCCATTATCTACTCCAGCTTTTTCATACATTGTTTCCATCTTTATCTCCACTATGGGAATATACCATCGCCAGAGCACAAAGGATCTCCAAAGCTCTGTCCCAGAAGCTGCACCAAGGGACCTTTTGGCTTATATCCATTTTTATCAGACCAAGGAGAAGCTTCTAAGGCCCCCTGTCCACGGAGAATCGCGGCAATTCGCAGCATGTTGCGAATTGCTGTCCGCGAGTGGAGAATTGCAATGATTCTCTGCTCATGGACACGGGGCCGGCGCTTTCCATAGCAACGCTATGAAAAGCTTCAGACGGCGTGATTCGCTGGCAATTTACCGTCCGTGGACAGGGGGCCTAAATGAAGGGGGGCGAAAAGGATCTCTACCAGCCCCATATACAGATATATTAATATTTCCTGATCTTTCCCCAGCAACTCTACAACTTCATATAAAAACTCACCCCAGTTACTTCTGCTCTCTGTGGTGCCACTATCAGATACAAATGGAGCTTCCCTATTAAGCTCATGATCTTGAGAAATGTCGCATCTCATGTGGTAACGTTTGTAATAGACGGTCTGTCACTTTTGAAGAAATGGAACATTCACATTAGTGTTGAGCAAACCCAACTCCTACAAGAACATCTCGGGCCACACAGTAATGGTGGTTCAGTTAGCAAGAATGGTCGTCACTCCTAAAATGATAAGTATTTTAACAACGATACTACTTCTTTTTTACCTTTCAAATTGCTTGTTTATCTCTTTTTGATACTTATTTGCATTATGGAGCTATTAATGATGCCAAAATATATTAATCCCCCCGAATTATTATTCACCTACTATACGGTATGCACTGGGTGAGCACTACTATACTGCTCTTCAGTTTTCTGATTGGTTGCTTTGTTATTTTTGTTCCTCCTTTATTAATAAGAGGTCCTTTTTATGTGCTACATGTCCACCACCCTACGTCAGACATGAAGGCAGCGCAGCCCCCTTGTTTATTGATAAACCATGCCTATCATTAATTCTTCCCTCAATGTTAAAGGTCTAAACGACGGAACCCGCTGGTTCCTGAATCTTATTAGAGCTGCTGAGATTGATCGCATACCTTCTTTGTCTTTAGCTTTAGATGCAGAAAAAGCATCTGACCGGATACACTGGAGCTAGCTTGAGGCCAGATTATAGAAATTTAGTCCCTCGGGTCCCATTAAATCTGTGATTTTGTCATTGTACTCTGTGCCATCAACACGAGTTTTCACATTTTAGTGTATTTCCCCCTATTTACGATCTCCAATGGCACTTGATACAGCTCTCCCCTTTCACCCCTTATCTTTGCTCTCCTCATGCAACCTTTACTTGAACCGCTTAGAATCAATAGATACATTAATGTTCCTTTTACACGGGATGATTCTCATTTGAACGAGTGCACAAGCAAGTGACGTCAGCGCTAACTATTTGTGTTCCTGCAGAATGTGTAGTCAGGCAGATCACCGCTGAGAATTGCTCACTTCTCATTCACCTCTCGTTTACTGCTCACGTTCCTACATGAAACATTGAGTGGGGAGTGTTTAGACTTAACGAGAAGTTAGCGAACCAGCAATGATTTTTATGCAGGCTGAAAATGAGCGACAAATGAAAAGTGAACGAAAAGTGCTCAATAGTTCGTGTTTAGACGTAGCGATTATCACGCACTTTCGTTTATTTGAGTGTATATTGAGCACGATCGTTAAGTGTAAATGGGCCTTAAGGACATCAAGAACATAAAATAGGGCTATATGCTGATGTTACTCTAGCACTAACAGATCCTAATTAGAGTTGAGCGAACGTACTCTGTCGAGCTTGATGCTCGTTTGAGTATTAGCGTACTCGATGGTGCTCGCTACTCGAATGAGCATCACGCCGTGTTCGACCCCACCCCAGTTTTTGGCTCCTCCCTGCTGTGACATGCCTGTTTTGGCCCCTCCCCGCCGCGACGCAGCGCGCGTGTCAATGGCAAATTTTTGGGCAGGGGAGAGAGAGAGACCAAGAAAAAAAAAAGCTCGGGACCCGGCCCCACAAACAAAAATGCTCGAGTCTCCCATTGTAGCCTATGGGGTTCATTACTCGGGTAGAGCTCTAGAATTTTACGAAAAGCTCGACTCGAATAACGTGGACCCGAGCATTTGGGTGCTCACTCATCTCTTATCCTAATTCTTCCATAAAACAAGCCCAATCTATACTTTCCGATTTTAGAAAAATGTCATACTATAAGATAAATAAGACAAAATGTCAACTATTAAGTTTTGGGACTGATGATAAAAACAGGCAACATATAACTAGAGATGAGTGAGCATACTCGCTAAGGCAAACTACTCAAGTA
The DNA here is from genome assembly GCF_035609145.1 of Eleutherodactylus coqui. Taxonomy (NCBI): domain Eukaryota; kingdom Metazoa; phylum Chordata; class Amphibia; order Anura; family Eleutherodactylidae; genus Eleutherodactylus; species Eleutherodactylus coqui. Next base: position 46,573,790 of record NC_089842.1, on the reverse strand, counting down.
AGTAGTGCCTTATGCGAGTACCTGCTGCTCGTCTCTAAAGATTCGGGTGCTGGTGGGGGGCGAGGAGCAGCAGGGGAGAGCAGGGAGGAACGGGGGGGGGGGGGGGAGATCTCTTTCTCACTCCCCCCCCCCTGCTCCTCCCTGCTCACTCCCGCAACTCACCGCTCTCCCCCGCCGGCACCCGAATCTTTAGAGACGAGCCGGGCAGGTACGCATCGAGTAGTTTGCCTTAGCGAGTATGCTCGCTCATCTTTATATATAACTAATTAATTTTCATATGTATGGAATGAACATTCCATTCCTTTTTTGGGTAACAGTTCAGCCTATTCCCCCCCAATGTTGATCCAGAGGAAGGCAAAAAAAACCCCAATGACGTAGCTTTACATTTAGAATTAACAATGAGGTATTTATTTTAGAAGTTCTGGCTCCCTTACTTTCACTAGAAATTACCTTCCTATGCATAAATATATTCACAAATTCTAAATAATTTTCGAAAACCTTTTATCTCCTGGATGGGAAAAATGGCAGTGGCTAAAAGTCGATCAAGTAGATTTCCCTTTTTTTTTTTCTGTATCCACCCCAAAATTTATAAATTAAGAATTTATATTAAAAAAAATAAAAAATAATGATTCTGCCACGTATCCTACATATCTTTAGAACGGTAATGATTCATATTGTAAACTCCTTCTTCACCAAGCTCTAGTCTATCCTCAACGCATTTATTTGGAGCAGCTCACACGCCAGAGTTGAATTCACCACTTCAACTAAGCCCTATGAAATAGTGGGCATGAAGACCCCTGACGTAAAGCATTATTTCTCTGCAACAATGCTAGACCAAACCAAGCATTAGTGGATGTCTCCATATTTAAAATGGACCTCGGCTGAATCTTCCTTCAGCACTTTAATACCTACGTCCTGTGGTGTGTCTATATGTTTGTACTGTTAAATATGGTAGACTGTGTGTTGTTATGTGTATTGGCTTTGTCTGGTCAATGTTAGTTCAATGTCTGGTGTTTGTGTAGCCTAACCCTACGTGACTGTGCAGAACTCACCCTAACTCTGTGTGTGAATCATCTTAAGCAGCCCTGGGATTGGCTAGGCAGATCACTCCATAGCTGTAGGTGAAACTAGAAAAAGTTAGCGTATGGGTGTGGTTGGAGGAGTTGGAAGCAGAGTCGGAGTCAGAGTGGGTGGTTTGGAAGTGGAGTCTAAGCAAGCCGGGCTGAAGTCGGGATACGTTGGGCAAGCTCAGTAAGGAAAGTCAAGCTATGGAGGCTTGAGTGGAAGGAGTCTTTTTTATCCCTGCTGGAGAAGGAATCACAGTCAGGGTAGACCCCTCAGAACTCCGAGGAGAGCGGCCATTATGATGTGTGAGACTAACTAATCCTGGGAAAGCCAGCCTGATTCCTTCCATTCTTCCACAAATACCCATCTGGAAGAACTCCCAGATAACTTAGACTAGTAGCTCATCTTTCTGAACAGAGGAAAAGCTAAGGAATTAGTACATGTATTTTCTGCTCACAGCAAATCTGTTGACGGTAATGCTAATTGGAAATTCTGCAAAGTGTGAACTGTTGTTAATCTCCTAAGCGTTAAGTAAACTGTGTACCTTTGGTTAACTTTATTAAATCTGGTTTGGACTCTTCATTGCATCGCTACCAGAACGCTTCACTAAAAAGGTACTGGCGTCACATGAACCTTCAAACTACAGCATTCATTACCACTGTTATTACTATTGCCACTGTGCGCAGCCAGGCCAGGCCGCGTCTTGATATTCCGAGAAGAGATAGTAGAGCCACCGTTGACAACCATCTTATTCCTCGCTGTCTCCCCACAAAAGTCTGCGCTCGGCCGCCATACATTGAGAGTCCTTACTAAAAACATTTTTACACTGCTGCCTAACTCCAGCTAGACTTGCAAAGATGAACAATTCCATTTCGGAATCTTGCTGGAGAGGTTGTGGACTTAAGGGTACTGACTTTCACATATGGTGGTCTTGTCCTTTAATTCGTTCTTTCTGGAAACACGATTTTTGATTTTGTTTATTCTGTAAAGGATTGTTTTGTAGCCACATAGCCAGAGCTGGCTCTTTTTGCATGCAGATAAGCTTCTACCTTTCTATTCAGTTATTATCTTCCACATTTTTCTTATATCTCGCCTGCTAATAGCTAAAAAATGGAAATCCTCAGATGCACCTTCCCTTAGCGAAGTTATCAACTCCATTAATCTTACATATCACCTGGAGGAGCTATACTCTTATAGATAGGATACTAAAACCTTCACATTTCTTCCTGGGCACCTTGGACAGAATATCTTGCCAAGAATCCTCTATAATCTCCCACACTGACTATATTGCTCCATTTACGGGTGGGGGGAGGTGGGGGTTTGCTAGCGCCAGGTCCATAGGCTTTCTGGGACATCATATTGTACTATTTTGACCTGTTTAACTCTTGCTTCATTGGCAACCGTCCGTGCGGAATCCACACTAAAATAGAGCATGCTGCAATTTTCCCCCCACCTGTGGGAATCGCAGTTTGATTCCGCGAGTGTGCAGGAAGAAGCGCTTTTACATAGCATGTAACGAATGTCTTTTGCTGCAGTTTCGCAGTGCGGATGCCATCTGCAGATTCCGCAATGCAAATCTGTTCGTATGCAGCCGGCCTTACTTCATTTCTTACTTGCATATTTATGTATTTATTTTATAGGAACACATTTTCTTATGGGATTGAATATTATAGCTTTGTTTGCCGAATCTGTGTTATGGAACTTGAACTGTTACCTCAAGTTTTTTCTGCTTTTTGTTAAATATTAAAAAACACTCAAAAACATATTTAGTATCACTGCATCTGTAGAAATCCGATTTATCAATGTAATGCATTATTTATTCCGCATGGTGAATATTGTCAGAAAAGAAAATATACAATGTCAGAATTGAACTTTATTGGCCATCCCGTCTACAATAAAAAAAAGGTATAAAAAGCGATCAAAAAGTTATATGCACCCCAAAATAGCACCAGTAAAAATTATAGGACGTTCTGCAAAAAGCAAGCCCTCGCACAACTATGTGGACAGAAAAATAAAAAAGTTATGGCTGCCAGCAGATGGCAGCAAAAAATAATTTTAGTTTTTTTCCATTAGGTATATATATATATATATATATATATATATATATATATATATATATATATATATATATTTTTTTTTTTTTTTTTTAAGTAGTACAGCAAAAAAAACCCTATATATATATATTTGCCATCGTTATAATTGCACTGAGCCATAGAATAAAGTTAGCATGTCACTTATGCTGCAATATATAAATTGTAAAAGCAAGATCCTCCAAAGATGCCTGAGTTTAGTTTCTTTCCATTTCACTCAAATTTTTAAAAGTTTTTCAGTACACGATATGGTACATTAAATAGTAACATTGAAAAATACAACTCGTCCCGCAAAAAAAGCTCTCAGACAGCTACCTTGATGGATAAATAAAAGAGTTATGATCTTTTTAAAAAGGGGGGAGGAAAAACAAAAGCTAAAAAGAAAGCCCTCATACCACTGTCAATGGAAAAATTAAAAAAAGTTGTGTTCTTGGAATTTGCAGACAAAAAAACGTAAATGAAAAACATGAAAATGGCAGGTCTCCAAGGAGTTAAACCTGATTTCCTGCTTACATGTTTCAGGACATTTCCCCTTTTCTATATAACAGCCTAAGAGACCCCCAGTAACATAATTATTCCCAGCCCCGCAGACAAATATGTGCAATGTTTATGTCCGGGCTTCTCTCTTTTGACTGTAATGTATATTTGAAATGAAAATGAAATGATTTAAACAAAAGGAATTCTTTCCCATCATTAGAATTTCCTGTGGAATAGGCTGGATATTCCGTATGGTTAGTTTGTAAAACTCAGGAGACAAAACACATGTCAGGAAGTGGTTTGAAAACATATTTCATGGAGCATGTTCCCAGGACTTGGACATTTTTAGCTCCATATGGCACAAGGTCTTAGTTTTCGTAGTTAAAATTAAGAAATTCTTCTTTCAAACAGTGTATACAATGTTCTGCAGTCAGTGCCGCTTCCTTCTCCACCATCTAAAAAGCCTGTCATTAAAAAGACAAAAAAGCATAAATCTGCTACAATAATTCCATCGAAGGGAAGACAACCATTCCTGGATAACAGAGGTGTAACTAGAAGCTCTTGGTTCCCAATGCAATATCTGTGCCCCCCCCCCCCTCACCTACCATGTGGTGTTTATAATACTGGTGTCTTCTTATTTGATGGAGGGGTCTTTGGGCCCCCTAATGCTCCAGGCCCGGAAGCGATTGCTACCACTGCACCCCCTATAGCTACGTCCCTGCTGGATAAGGACTTTGGTTGTAATGTACTTATCTTTTTGCATTAACAGGTTATATCAGTGTATCCATGCAATCCAAATATCGAAAAACCGTTCTACAACTAAGAAGGTGGGTATAAGGGGTTAGGGGAATCAGGGAGGAAAAGAGTCAGGTGCGAATAGTCAAGCATATAAGATATAGAATTTGCTGGTTGGCATATACCACACATGTCATACTCAAGGACCATGGGCCGAATCCAGACTGCCACATGATGTGGTCTGTGAGCTCTGGACGCAGAAGAACCAGTTTTAGATCGGAGGGTACTGAGCTGTGCCGGGAAGACCCTCTGGTGCACTGTGGATTTGTTTGCAGCCTGCTGCTGGGTACTGGGATTGCAGCTGCTATCTTGTTCCTACACTGAAGTAGTATCTTGGTCCTAAGTGAAGTAGACTGAGCGCTGTGGATATTACTGCAGCCCCCAGAGTCTTTGGTGTGCATTCTCCTGTATGTTTCTCCCATTGAGCCTATTCTGCAGTACAACACTGCTTGCCAGGTTTCAGATTGTGAGGTGGCTTGTACATCCCAGCTGGTCCTCGCTACCATTCTGCAAAGGACGGTCTGTTCCAACTTGCCTGTCCATATACTATGAGCCTACTGCATGGACCAGAGAGGTCATTGTGTTATACTGCTGCTCAACCCAGTGAGTAAGGGCTCTACCCTAAGGGATTTTATGGGAACCTTTCACCAGGTTCTGCTAACCTCCATTATTTTTCCTTTTCTCTGACTACCTGGCAGAAAGAGTAAAGTCTATGTGTTGGGGTACTTGTGTCCCAGTTTTTCTGTACTAGAACTTTGCTGCAGTCCATTTATTCTCCTCCCTCTCTAAAAGGTGTAGGGACTGTGGATGTGGAACAACTGTGTCAACCTACCGGGTAGGTGAAGATCCGATCCAGCATGGCTGACAGCCAACCCCAGCGTGGGAGGTAAGATACCAGATGAACAGCCCCCTATATAGATAGAAACTAGAGAAGGTATCTTGCCCTGAACTGATAACTAGGAGAGGGAGACCCCTGCTTACAAGCGGAACACTCGTCCCAATAAAGATGACCCTACGGTCTTCCTCTAGGCGCTGACTTACCCTGTAAGAAATGATAGAACAACACGGGGGAGTAAAGAAAGAAAGGAGGAACAAGTGGACAAGGATAAACAGAGAAGCGGACAACAGGAACAACAGACTACAGATTACACAAACGTAGAACACAGAGCACAAGCAGAACGTAAGGTAGCAAGGTAACTGCCGAAGCAGCAGCTGGAAATGAAGTGAAGGGCACAAAAATCTCATCAACACTGCAGCAAGGTCTGAAAGGCCCAGGGCAGCTTTATAGGGCAGTGATTGGAAATCTGCATCAGCTGAACAGGAGGCCTGAAGCTATTAACCCTAGGAGTGCTGGAAGAGAGTGAACACAAGCTCTGGGAACAGACAGAATGGCACGCCACCCATGTTTGCCAGACACAGAAGCCAAAGACCATGTCTGAACAGTGCACCTAACAAAGGGAACGTGTCACATTCCCAAAGCACCATAAATAGAGATGAGCGAACGCGTTCGTCCGAGCTTGATATTCGTGCGAATATTAGGGTGTTCGGGATGTTCGTTATTCGTAACGAACACCATGCGGTGTTCTGGTTACTTTCACTTCCTTCCCTGAGACGTTAGCGCGCTTTTCTGGCCAATTGAAAGACAGGGAAGGCATTACAACTTCCCCCTGCAACGTTTAAGCCCTATACCACCCCCCTGCTGTGAGTGGCTGGCGAGATCAGGTGTTCGCCTAATATAAAAGTCGGCCCCTCCCGCGGCTCGCCTCAGATGCCTGGTGAGTTAGATGAGGGACAGTGCTGTTTATACCGGAGCTGCTGTAGGGAAAGAATTGGTAGTTAGTGTAGGCTTCAAGACCCCCCAAAGGTCCTTATTAGGGCCACTGATAGCTGTGTGTTGGCTGCTGTTAGCAGTGGCATTTTTTTTTCCTCAAAATCGGCTCTGCAGAGCGTTGCACCTGGCATTAGGGACAGAAGTGCTGCATAGGCAGGGAGAGTGTTAGGAGTGAGTGTAGCCTTCAAGAACCTCAACGGTCCTTTCTAGGGCCATATTTATCCGTGTGCAGTACTGTCCAGGCTGCTGTTAGCTGTGCTGCATTTTTTTTGGGCTTCTCAAAATCGCCTCTGCAGAGCATTCCACCCTCCATTGATACTGCAGGGAAAGAATTGTATAGGCAGGGCCACAACACAGTTATTATTCATAGAATATACGCAGTGCTGCCTTTTGGTGGAAAAACAAGTGAAAACAAATCTATTTGTCCAGCCTCTGTCCGTCCTTACGGGCGGTGGACACGTGTGAGCTGCGTGAAGAACAGTGCTAAATCATACGCACCCAGCTACGCTTTACTGCTGGCTTCGCCATTTGCTTTCCTTAATTGGGAAAAAAAATACCTGCTCTGCCAGAGTTATAATAACTCTGCTACCCTCACGTTCTGTGACACATTAGCAGGGACACAGCACAGTTATTAAACTTCTCATGTTCATTGAATATACGCAGTGCTGCCTTTTGGTGGAAAAACAAGTGAAAACAAATCTATTTGTCCAGCCTCTGTCCGTCCTTACGGGCGGTGGACACGTGTGAGCTGCGTGAAAAACATTGCTAAATCATACGCACCCAGCTACGCTTTACTGCTGGCTTCGCCATTTGCTTTCCTTAATTGGGAAAAAAAATACCTGCTCTGCCAGAGTTATAATAACTCTGCTACCCTCACGTTCTGTGACACATTAGCAGGGACACAGCACAGTTATTAAACTTCTCATGTTCATTGAATATACGCAGTGCTGCCTTTTGGTGGAAAAACAAGTGGAAACAAATCTATTTGTCCAGCCTCTGTCCGTCCTTACGGGCGGTGGACACGTGTGAGCTGCGTGAAAAACATTGCTAAATCATACGCACCCAGCTACGCTTTACTGCTGGCTTCGCCATTTGCTTTCCTTAATTGGGAAAAAAAATACCTGCTCTGCCAGAGTTATAATAACTCTGCTACCCTCACGTTCTGTGACACATTAGCAGGGACACAGCACAGTTATTAAACTTCTCATGTTCATTGAATATACGCAGTGCTGCCTTTTGGTGGAAAAACAAGTGAAAACAAATCTATTTGTCCAGCCTCTGTCCGTCCTTACGGGCGGTGGACACGTGTGAGCTGCGTGAAAAACATTGCTAAATCATACGCACCCAGCTATGCTTTACTGCTGGCTTCGCCATTTGCTTTCCTTAATTGGGAAAAAAAATACCTGCTCTGCCAGAGTTATAATAACTCTGCTACCCTCACGTTCTGTGACACATTAGCAGGGACACAGCACAGTTATTAAACTTCTCATGTTCATTGAATATACGCAGTGCTGCCTTTTGGTGGAAAAACAAGTGGAAACAAATCTATTTGTCCAGCCTCTGTCCGTCCTTACGGGCGGTGGACACGTGTGAGCTGCGTGAAAAACATTGCTAAATCATACGCACCCAGCTACGCTTTACTGCTGGCTTCGCCATTTGCTTTCCTTAATTGGGAAAAAAAATACCTGCTCTGCCAGAGTTATAATAACTCTGCTACCCTCACGTTCTGTGACACATTAGCAGGGACACAGCACAGTTATTAAACTTAGATTATTCATTCACTAGAGGCAGTGGGGCCTTTCGTTTTCCAAAAAGGGAAAAAATTATATTTGGCCTGCAGTCTTGCGCCAATTTATTTCCTGCCTGTGAAATCAAATCACTGGTAATACAGCATGCTGAGGGGTAGGGGTAGGCCTAGAGGACGTGGACGCGGCCGAGGACGCGGAGGGCCAAGTCAGGGTGTGGGCACAGGCCGAGCTCCTGATCCCGGTGTGTCGCAGCCGACTGCTGCGCGATTAGGAGAGAGGCACATTTCTGGCGTCCCCACATTCATCGCCCAATTAATGGGTCCACGCGGGAGACGGTTATTAGAAAATGAGCAGTGTGAGCAGGTCCTGTCCTGGATGGCAGAAAGTGCTTCGAGCAACCTATCGTCAACACGCAGTTCTGCGCCGTCCACTGCTGCAAATCCGAATCCTCTGTCTGCTGCTCCTCCTTCCTCCCAGCCTCCTCACTCCACTACAATGACACCTGCTCAGGAGCGGGAACACTCCCAGGAACTGTTCTCGGGCCCCTGCTTAGATTGGGCAGCAGCGGTTCCTCTCCCACCAGAGGAGTTTATCGTCACTGATGCCCAACCATTCGAAAGTTCCCGGGGTCCGAGGGAAGAGGCTGGGGACTTCCGCCAACTGTCTCAACAACTTTCTGTGGGTGAGGAGGACGATGACGATCAGACACAGTTGTCTTGCAGTGAGGTAGTAGTAAGGGCAGTAAGTCCAAGGGAGCAGCGCACAGAGGATTCGGAGGAAGAGCAGCAGGACGATGAGGTGACTGACCCCACCTGGTGTGCAACGCTTACTCAGGAGGACAGGTCTTCAGAGGGGGAGTCAAGGGCATCAGCAGGGCAGGTTGCAAGAGGCAGTGCGGTGGCCAGGGCCAGGGGTAGAGGCAGGGCCAGACCGAATAATCCACCAAGTGTTTCCCAAAGCGCCCCCTCGCGCCATGCCACCCTGCAGAGGCCGAGGTGCTCTAAGGTCCGGCAGTTTTTCACAGAGACGCCTGACGACCGACGAACAGTGGTGTGCAACCTTTGTTGCGCAAAGCTCAGCCGGGGAGCCAACACCAACAGCCTCACCACCACCACCATGCGCAGACATATGATGGCCAAGCACCCCACAAGGTGGGACGAAGGCCGTTCACAGCCTCCGGTTTGCACCCCTGCCTCTCCCCCTGTGCCCCAACCTGCCACTGAGATGCAACCCCCCTCTCAGGACACAGGCACTACCGCCTCATGGCCTGCACCCACACCCTCATCTCCGCTGTCCTCGGCCCCATCCAGCAGTGTAGTTCAGAGCACCGTTCAGCCGTCGCTTGCGCAAGTGTTCGAGCGCAAGCGCAAGTACGCCGCCACGCACCCGCACGCTCAAACGTTAACCGTCCGCATAGCAAAATTCATCAGCCTTGAGATGCTGCCGTATAGGGTTGTGGAAACTGAGTCCTTCAAAAGTATCATGGAGGCGGCGGCCCCGCGCTACTCAGTTCCCAGTCGCCACTACTTTTCCCGATGTGCCGTCCCAGCCCTGCACGACCACGTCTCCCGCAACATTGTGCGCGCCCTCACCAACGCGGTTACTGCCACGGTCCACTTAACTACGGACACGTGGACAAGCACAGGCGGGCAGGGCCACTACATCTCCCTGACGGCACATTGGGTGAATTTAGTGGAGGCTGGGACAGAGTCAGAGCCTGGGACCGCTCACGTCCTACCCACCCCCAGAATTGCGGGCCCCAGCTCGGTGCTGGTATCTGCGGAGGTGTATGCTTCCTCCACTAAAGCACCCTCCTCCTCCTCCTCCTCCTCTGTCTCGCAATCAAGATGTGTTAGCAGCAGCATGTCGCCAGCAGTCGGTGTCGCGCGGTGTCGCAGCACAGCGGTGGGCAAGCGTCAGCAGGCCGTGCTGAAACTACTCAGCTTAGGCGATAAGAGGCACACGGCCCACGAACTGCTGCAGGGTCTGACAGAGCAGACCGACCGCTGGCTTGCGCCGCTGAGCCTCCAACCGGGCATGGTCGTGTGTGACAACGGGCGTAACCTGGTGGCGGCTCTGCAGCTTGGCAGCCTCACGCACGTGCCATGCCTGGCCCACGTCTTTAATTTGGTGGTTCAGCGCTTTCTGAAAAGCTACCCACGCTTGTCAGACCTGCTCGTAAAGGCGCGCCGGCTCTGCGCACATTTCCGCAAGTCCCACACGGACGCTGCCACCCTGCGCACCCTGCAACATCACTTTAAGCTGCCAGTGCACCGACTGCTGTGCGACGTGCCCACACGGTGGAACTCTACGCTCCACATGTTGGCCAGGCTCTATGAACAACGTAGAGCTATAGTCGAATACCAACTCCAACATGGGCGGCGCAGTGGGAGTCAGCCTCCTCAATTCCTTTCAGAAGAGTGGGCCTGGTTGGCAGACATCTGCCATGTCCTTGGTAATTTTGAGGAGTCTACCCAGGTGGTGAGCGGCGATGCTACAATCATTAGCGTCACCATTCCTCTGCTATGCATCTTGAGAAATTCCCTGCAAACCATAAAGGCAGCTGCTTTGCGCTCGGAAACGGGGGCGGGGGAAGACAGAATGCCGCTGGATAGTCAGGGCACCCTCCTGTCTATTTCTCAGCGCGTACAGGAGGAGGAGGAGGAGCATGAGGAGGATGAGGAGGAGGGGGAAGAGACAGCTTGGGCCGCTGCTGACGGTACACCGGCTGATTGCCTGTCATCCTTTCAGCGTGTATGGCCTGAGGAGGAGGAGGAGGAGGAGGAGGAGGATCCTGAAAGTGATCTTCCTAGTGAAGACAGCCATGTGTTGCGTACAGGTACCCTGGCACACATGGCTGACTTCATGTTAGGATGCCTTTCTCGTGACCCTCGCGTTGCACGCATTCTGGCCACTACGGATTACTGGGTGTACACACTGCTCGATCCACGGTATAAGGAGAACCTGCCCACTCTGATTCCCGAAGAGGAAAGGGGTTCGAGAGTGTTGCTATACCACAGGACCCTTGCGGACAAGCTGATGGTAAAATTCCCAGCCGACAGCGCTAGTGGCAGAAGGCGCAGTACCGAGGGCAAGGTAGCAGGGGATGTGCGTAGATCGAGCAGCATGTACATCCCAGGCAGTGCAACAGTCTTTAAGGGCCTGGCCAGCTTTATGGCTCCCCACCAAGACTGTGTCACCGCTCCCCAGTCACGGCTGAGTCGGCGGGAGCACTGTAAAAGGATGGTGAGGGAGTACGTAGCGGATCGCACGACCATCCTTGGTGACGCCTCTGCCCCCTACAACTACTGGGTGTCGAAGCTGGACATGTGGCCTGAACTAGCGCTGTATGCCCTGGAGGTGCTTGCTTGTCCTGCGGCTAGCGTGTTGTCGGAGAGGGTGTTTAGTGCGGCTGGGGGAATCATCACAGATAAGCGTAGCCGCTTGTCAACCGACAGTGCCGACAGGCTAACACTCATCAAGATGAACAAAGCCTGGATTTCCCCAGACTTCTGTTCTCCACCAGCGGACAGCAGCGATACGTAAGCAATACGTAGGCTGCACCCGCGGATGGAAGCTACGTTCTCTCTCACCATCCAAAACGGGGACATTTCTGCTTCATCAATCTGTGTCTAATATTCCTCCTCCTCCTCCTCCTGCTCCTCCTCTTGAAACCTCACGTAATCACGCTGAACGGGCAATTTTTCTTAGGGCCACAAGGCTCACTCAAATAATTTTTCAGAACAATTTTTATAAGTTTCAATGCGCTTAAAAGCATTGGAACTTTAACTTGAACCAATTTTTCGTTACACTGGGCTGCCTCCAGGCCTAGTTACCACTTAAGCCACATTAACCAAAGCGATTAATGGGTTTCACCTGCCCTCTTGGCTGGCCATGGCCAATTTTTGGGATGTACATTAGTACTGTTGATACAGCAATTTTTGTGGGCCCTCGCCTACAGTGTAATCAAATTAATTTTTAGCCCACCTGCATTACAGCTGACGTTATCTCAGCTGTGTTGGGCAATGCAATGGGATATTTTTATGTACCGCCGGTGGGTTCCAGGGAGCCACCCATGCTGTAGGTGAACACTGAGTTTTTAATACATCTGTACACTTCTAAAGAACCCGTCTGACTGGGGCATGCAGTGTGGGCCGAAGCCCACCTGTATTACGCATGACATTACTACCTCAGCTGTGTTGGGCAATGCAATGGGATATTTCTATGTACCGCCGGTGGCTTCCTGGCACCCACCCAGGCAGTGGGTCCACAGGGAGTTTAACCTACATGTGTCCACTTGTAAAGAACCCCAGTCTGACTGGGGCATGCAGTGTGGGCCGAAGCCCACCTGCATTAACCCTTTCCAGTCCACTGTGTGACCTGTGAAGACATTAGGGTTTAAGGCTGTACAGCTCCGTTGTTGGTTGACGTCCGTCGGGGTTCTCTTACTGTATATTGCCAGCCTCTCTGCTGTCGGAGCCTATCCTACGTGTCAGCTCATGCAGTACTGGCTTTAGCCAGCATATAGCGCCGTTGTATAACAGCAGAAAAAGAGTAAGCCCCCTAGGAAAACCATATACAAATTGGATTGGAAAGGGTTAAGCACAACATTACTACCTCAGCTGTGTTGGGCAATGCAATGGGATATTTCTATGTACCGCCGGTGGCTTCCTGGCACCCACCCATGCTGTAGGTGCACACGGAGTTTTTACTACATCTGTACACTTATAAAGAACCCCAGTCAGACTGGGGCATGTAGTGTGGGCCGAAGCCCACCTGCATTAAGCACGACATTACTACCTCAGCTGTGTTGGGCAATGCAATGGGATATTTCTGTGTACCGCCGGTGGGTTCCAGGGAGCCACCCATGCTGTGGGTCGACAGGGACTTCACAATAGGGAGTTGTACCTGCCTGTGTCTATGAATTAAAAAGCCCGGTCTGACTGGGGCATGCAGACACCTTGACAGAATGAATAGTGTGTGGCACATAGGTTCCCCATTGCTATGCCCACGTGTGCAGCTCCTGATGGCGGTGGCACAGGATTCTATTTCTCATTGCTTCTGTACAGCATTGTGGGCTATCGCTCCGCCACTTTTAAAGAGGGTCGCTGCCTAGCCGTGCCAACCTCTGCAGTGTGTGCCTGCGGTCCCTCGTCATGGCAGACGCAATTCTAAATAGACATGAGCGTGGTGTGGCATGAGGGCAGCTGAAGGCTGCCCAGGGACACTTTGGTGTGCGCTGTGGGGGGGGAGGGGGGGCGGTTGGGCAGCATGTAACCCAGGAGAAGTGTCAGTGGAGTGTCATGCAGGCAGTGATTGTGCTTTGTTGGAGGTAGTGTGGTGCTTAGCTAAGGTATGCCATGCTAATGAGGGCTTTTCAGAAGTAAAAGTTGTTGGGAGGGGGTGGGCCCACTCTTGCCGGTATTGTGGCTTAATAGTGGGACCTGTGAACTTGAGATGCAGCCCAACACGTAGCCCCTCGCCTGCCCTATCCGTCACTGTGTCATTCCCATCACTTTCCTGAATTGCCCAGATTTTCACACATGAAAACCTTAGCGAGCATCGGCGAAATACAAAAATGTTCTGGTCGCCCATTGACTTCAATGGGGTTCGTTGTTCGAAACGAACCCTCGAGCATCACGGGAAGTTCGTTCCGAATAACGAACACCCGAACATTTTGGTGTTCGCTCATCTCTAACCATAAACTAACTTATGATGCTGTTAGGGCTGGTGACTGGAAGCTGGGTGATGTATTTTTTATGCTCATCTGCTTCCTGGTTCTCGCATTGCCCACCTGTAAAATCTGTGCATTGGCTGAAAATCTGACTGTCTTAGAGTTCCTTGAGTGAGCTCTGCTATACAAGTCTAAAAAATCCCCCAGATAATTCTTTTAAGGAGAAGCATTGTAGGAATGGGAAGTCTGTCAGTGAGGACATACTCCGGATACATGTGGAGATATAATTCAAGAATGGGTTACAACTGAGCATGGCCACCATATATAATTGTGTCCCGATGCATCACTTCTACTCACCTGCTAATAGGGTTTTTGGTTGGATGGAGCCATCAGTCACATGGTACGCAGAACTACTATGCCTCTGGTCTCTTCCAGGTCTCTGGCCATAGAGCTCATGCATGCTCCTGCTCTTATAGGGCCTGCATGGGCTCCCTAATTTCATCCCCTGCCAATCACCTGCTGGCATCTGCTACATTAGGCATCTACACACTATAGTGGATGCCTAAGTAATTAGTTCCATTAGTATTTTGATAAAGCCCCAGTTTGTGTGTGCTTCGGGTTCTGACTGTTTGGTTGTGCGGCTGGGACCTGTAGTTCTACAGGTTTCCATGAGCACACCTCCATAGGTGGGGATTTATTGAGCTGGTTGGGTATGGTATTCGCCAGCTAGCCAATCCCCCTAGTCTGCTACACATAAATACCAGCATTCCTTGCCAGAGAATGCTGGTCTTTTTTTCTTGTTTATGCATTCTGTTAATCCCACTCAGAGCTTGATTTTATGCATGTCTGATCTGTAGTGTGTCTCTCACCTTCCCTGAGGACAGTCTGGACACCTGTTGTCTCCATCTGCATCATATGCAGTCCCCCTCTTCCCTTCCTTTTTACAGGTGTAGCCTCCAGACATCTGATGTCTTATGTCTATGTCAGGTGGGTGATGCCTGACACCGTTCCTTGTATATCAGTACAGTGTCTGACTCTTTCCTCTTGGTGTGAGGACACTTGCACTAGCAATCGTTTATCTGTATGGATGTGAGCTCTAAGTGAGGTTTCTGTGTTAGGTTTCTCTGTCACACTAGGGTTTTGCTTGTATGCATGATGTGTGCTGCATGTCTGTGCAGGTTTCCAGACATCAGGTGTGAACTCCGTCCTGTCCTGCTGTGGATCGTTTGCCATCCAGGGATAGGTAGGTCCCTAGGTTCCACTGCAGGGTCGTCCTTATCAGGACGATTGCCGTGCTTCCAGGCAGGTTTTCACATGGTGGCTGTCTTATTAGAGTAGGGATATGTTATGTCTGCCCGTGAGTTCAGTACGCAGTCCTACCTTTGGTATTCAGTATGCTTTTTTTGTGCTTATGGCATTTGTGTGAACACCGTCTTACATCTGTGCTGAGGCTTAATACCCTGGTGTTGCTTAAATATAACACTGACCCATGCCTATTTATTGACTATTCTGACTTCTGTGCTCCCTGACCTTGGCTCTATATTTTGGACTATGTTTTTACCTGCTACCTGCCCTGGTCTGCAGCCTAGACCTCGTTTATGCATAGCTGCTTCCATGACTCAAGCCTGCCTCTCCACTATGCTCCTGTTCAGACCTGAAAGTACTTGGCCTCGGCCAATGCAATGTCAGCAGCCAAATGATGAGGACTATCTTTGTGAGTAACGGCTTGGGGACCTCGCAGCAAAGTTGGTATCCCATTTGGAGAGGTTAAACGTGAAAACTGGGGTTTACTAGGTGATGCGACCTCAAATAGCCCACATCCACACCGGTATGTGTCAAGGCAATGCCTGAAAGATTATATGTTTTGAGCTCTCTTACGCTTCTCCAACAGGTTTGATTTGGACTTTTTCATAATCTAAAGACTGCATGGTGTGAAGTATTATCTCAAGGCTATTTTAAATGAATTTTCTTGCAGCCTCACACAATGAGAAGTGCTGTGGGAGCGGCAGTAAATAAAAGATATTTCTTTGTCCGTGAAAGTTTTAAGTTCTGTTTCCCAGGAGGTGATATAATGTCTTCTCAAGGGTAAATTAAATGTCTGGAGATGGCCATAAACCATGGATAACAAATTATTTGGAAGAGAGACAGTAGAGGTCCAGGTCCAGTGTAGGACCAAGATTGAGAGAGATTTGAGGTCAGTAGTAATAGAGGTATGAAAGGTGATAAGGGCTCTTATTTGAACAGATGAATTAAATGTGGCTTCCATAGGGGGCGTCTGAGTGGGTCATCTGTATGTTAAAAGATTGTCTAATAAATAACTTATGGAATATGGATTTCTTTATCAGTTAGGCAGATGCCAGGTAGAGATGAGCGAGCACCAAAATGCTCGGGTGCTCGTTACTCGGGACAAAATTTTCGCGATGCTCGAGGGTTCGTTTCGAGTAACGAACCCCATTGAAGTCAATGGGCGACCCGAGCATTTTTGTATATCGCCGATGCTCGCTAAGGTTTCCATTTGTGAAAATCTGGGCAATTCAAGAAAGTGATGGGAACGACACAGCAACGGATATGGCAGGCGAGGGGCAACATGTTGGGCTGCATCTCAAGTTCCCAGGTCCCACTATCGAGCCACAATAGCGGCAAGAGTGGGCCCCCCCTCCCAACAATTTTTACATCTGAAAAGCCCTCATTAGCAATGCATACCTTAGCTAAGCACCACACTACCTCCAACAAAGCACAATCACTGCCTGCATGGCACTCCGCTGACACTTCTCCTGGGTTACATGCTGCCCAACCCCCCCCCCCCGCACGACCCAGTGTCCACAGTGCACACCAAAGTGTCCCTGCGCAGCCTTCAGCTGCCCTCATGCCACACCACCCTCATGTCTATTTATAAGTGCGACTGCCATGAGGAGGAACCACAGGCACACACTGCAGAGGGTTGGCACGGCTAGGCAGCGACCCTCTTTAAAAGGGGCGGGGCGATAGCCCACAACGCTGTACAGAAGCAATGAGAAATCCAATCCTGTGCCACCTCCATCAGGAGCTGCACACGTGGGCATAGCAATGGGGAACCTATGTGCCACACACTATTCATTCTGTCCAGGTGTCTGTATGCCCCAGTCAGACCGCGGTTTTTTATAAATAGTCACAGGCAGGTACAACTCCGCAATGGGAATTCCGTGTGCACCCACAGCATGGGTGGCTCCCTGGAACCCACCGGCTGTACATAAATGTATCCCATTGCAGTGCCCTGGACAGCAGAGCTAACGTCAGATTAAATGCAGGTGAGGCTTCGGCCCACACTGCATGCCCCAACCTGACCAGGGTTTTTAATTCATAGACACAGGCAGGTACAACTCCCTATTGTGAAGTCCCTGTGGACCGACAGCATGGGTGGGTGCCAGGAAGCCACCGGTGGTACATAAATATATCCCATTGCATTGCCCATCACAGCTGAGGTAATGTCATGTTTAATGCAGGTGGGCTTCGGCCCACACTGCATGCCCCAGTCATACTGGGGTTCTTTAGAAGTGGACACATGCAGTTACAACTCCGTGTGGACCAACAGCATGGGTGGCTCCCTGGAACCCACCGGCGGTACATAAATATATCCCATTGCATTGCCCATCACAGCTGAGGTAAAGTCAGGTTTAATGCAGGTGGGCTTCGGCCCACACTGCATGCCCCAGTCAGACTGGGGTTCTTTAGAAGTAGACACATGCAGTTACAACTCCCTGTGGACCCACAGCATGGGTGGCTCCCTGGAACCCACCGGCAGTACATAAATATATCCCATTGCAGTGCCCAGCACAGCTGATGTAACGTCAGCTTTAATGCAGGTGGGCAAAAAATTAATTGGATTACACTGTAGGCGAGGGCCCCAAAAAATTGGTGTACCAACAGTACTAATGTACCTCAGAAAAATTGCCCATGCCCAACCAAGAGGGCAGGTGAAACCCATTAATCGCTTTGGTTAATGTGGCTTAATTTGTAACTAGGCCTGGAGGCAGCCCAGTTAAAATAAAAATTGGTTGAGGCGCAAGTTTCAACGCTTTAATGAGCATTGAAACGTATAAAAATTGTTTACAAAAAATATATGACTGAGCCTTGTGGGCCTAAGAAAAATTGCCCGTTTGGGGTGATTACGTGAGGTTTCAGGAGGAGGATGAATATAATACACAGATTGATGAAGCTAAAAGGTCCCCGTTTGTGATGGTGATAGAGAACGATGCTTCCATCAGCGGGTGCAGCCTACGTATTGTTTAGGTACCGCTGCTGTCCGCTGGTGCAGCCTACGTATTGTTTAGGTATCGCTGCTGTCCGCTGGTGGAGAAGAAAAGTCTGGGGAAATCCAGGCTTTGTTCATCTTGATGAGTGTAAGCCTGTCAGCACTGTCGGTTGACAGGCGGGTACGCTTATCCGTGATGATTCCCCCAGCCGCACTAAACACCCTCTCTGACAAGACGCTAGCCGCAGGACAAGCAAGCACCTCCAGGGCATACAGCGTGAGTTCAGGCCACGTGTCCAGCTTCGACACCCAGTAGTTTTAGGGGGCAGAGGCGTCACCGAGGACGGTCGTGCGATCGGCTACGTACTCCCTCACCATCCTTTTACAGTGCTCCCGCCGACTCAGCCTTGACTGGGGAGCGGTGACACAGTCTTGCTGGAGAGCCAGAAAGCTGTCAAAGGCCTTAGAGAGTGTTCCCCTGCCTGTGCTGTACATGCTGCCTGATCTCCGCACCTCCCCTGCTACCTGGCCCTCGGAACTGCGCCTTCTGCCACTAGCGCTGTTGGATGGGAATTTTACCATCAGCTTGTCCGCCAGGGTCCTGTGGTATAGCATCACTCTCGAACCCCTTTCCTCTTTGGGTATGAGAGTGGAAAGGTTCTCCTTATACCGTGGGTCGAGCAGTGTGTACACCCAGTAATCTGTAGTGGCCAGAATGCGTGTAACGCGAGGGTCACGAGAAAGGCATCCTAACATGAAGTCAGCCATGTGTGCCAGGGTACCTGTACGCAACACATGGCTGTCCTCACTAGGAAGATCACTTTCAGGATCCTCCTCCTCCTCAGGCCATACACGCTGAAAGGATGACAGGCAAGCAGCATGTGTACCCTCAGCAGTGGGCCAAGCTGTCTCTTCCCCCTCCTCCTCATCCTCCTCCCCCTGCTCCTCCTCCTCCTCAACGCACTGAGATATAGACAGGAGGGTGCTCTGACTATCCAGCGACATACTGTCTTCCCCCGCCTCTGTTTCCGAGCGCAAAGCGTCTGGCTTTATGCTTTGCAGGGAACTTCTCAAGAGGCATAGCAGAGGAATGGTGATGCTAATGATTGCAGCATTGCCGCTCACCATCTGGGTAGACTCCTCAAAGTTTCCAAGGACCTGGCAGATGTCTGCCAACCAGGCCCACTCTTCTGTAAAGAATTGAGGAGGCTGACTCCCACTGCGCCGCCCATGTTGGAGTTGGTATTCCACTATAGCTCTATGCTGCTCATAGAGCCTGGCCAACATGTGGAGCGTAGAGTTCCACCGTGTGGGCATGTCGCACAGCAGTCGGTGCACTGGCAGATTAAACCGATGTTGCAGGGTGCGCAGGGTGGCAGCGTCCGTGTGGGACTTGCGGAAATGTGTGCAGAGTCGGTGCACCTTTCCGAGCAGGTCTGACAAACGTGGGTAGCTTTTAGAAAGCGCTGAACCACCAAATTAAAGACGTGGGCCAGGCATGGCACGTGCGTGAGGCTGCCGAGCTGCAGAGCCGCCACCAGGTTACGGCCGTTGTCACACACGACCATGCCCGGTTGGAGGCTCAGCAGCGAAAGCCAGCGGTTCGTCTGCTCTGTCAGACCCTGCAGCAGTTCGTGGGCCGTGTGCCTCTTCTCTCCTAAGCTGAGTAGTTTCAGCACGGCCTGCTGACGCTTGCCCACTGCTGTGCTGCCGTGCCGCGCGACACCGACTGCTGGCGACGTGCTGCTGCTGACACATCTTGATTGCGAGACAGAGGTTGCGTAGGAGGAGGAGGAGGAGGAGGAGGAGGAGGGTGGTTTAGTGGAGGAAGCATACACCTCCGCAGATAGTTCCAGACTGCTAAAGCGGTTTTAGTAATATCATTTGAGGGACACAAAGACCCATCAAGGCACAATAGAAGACTTCATATCCTTTAAAGACTAACTGTATGTTTTACAAACGTTTGGCATGTCAAAGCAAAATGTCAAAAGTTTTGAGACCACTGCTGATTGCTTAATCAAGGGGGCTGCAGTACTTACTGAAATGCTGTGCGCCTTCATCTGTCTTCATTGCTTGCCGGCTCCTTTTGGCAGCTGAAGACCTCTATGTGCCCATCTTCAGCTGCTGAGAGGAGCCAACAGGCAGCAGAGATAGACAAAGGGGCGCTCCGTGCGGATTAGCGCTGCAGTCCTCTTGTTTCAGCAGTCAGGGGGGGTCTCAGCATCCACACCTCCACTCTTTACAACTTTTGACATGTCATACTCTTTAAAGGAGCCGATTTCCCTCATGTTCAGATGAAGCACCATATAATGAAAGGCTATCAGACTAAATTATTGCTTGGGTCAGTTCTGGCCTACGTCCATGATCCCTTAAGAGCTGTGTGACATGTAAATAGATTTTCCTGAAGTAATAATTCACATCATGTAAGCCATTGAAGGTATGTGGCATACCAATTTTCCCATTGCCTCGTGCTTCATCACCCACATGTATAGGCAACAGAAACTATAGGGCCTGTACCACAATTCGGAATGCATCACACCCACTACAGGGGAAAAAAAAGAATATGGTGGATGAACTTTACTAAGCTAAATGTGATAGAATTCTTGCTCAATTTCTCCCCAAAACGTTGGCTTTGATGCCTTGTATCACATTTATTATGTATTTTAGATATATTCTGCCCTTCGTGTAGCAAGGAATGTGGTATAATGGAAAGGGGACATTGCTTATTGAGAAAAGGGTGTGATATATATGCGTCATTGTGTGCCTAAATTGCCCAACATTTTATTAATTGTAGCTTTAGACTATCTAGTCTAAGCTTATAGTAAATCTGCCCCAGTTTGTATGTTTGCGGCTATATAAACCACTAGGAGCTGTATACATCTGGTGGCATCTGCAGGTAAACAAGAATTTACCTTTACAATAAGGTTTTATACACAATTTTAACATCCTAGGCCCGAATTTGAAACTGACAGAACTTGAACACATTAGAGTCAATGTGCGTACTCACATGTAAGGTTTTTTTTCACCGACTAATGCTCCATGACAAAAATTGCAGCATGTCCTATTCTGGTTCGATTCTTAGACCAGAATTACCTATTATAGTCAATGGGTGCACTTGCAAAAAAATGGAATGCACTTACATGGCATTCGTGTGTGTTTTTCCTTTTTTTGCATGCACCCATTGATTGACCACTGGGCCACCTTCTGTTTTTTTGACACACATGAAAAACAAATTGCACTTGTGTGTTAAAAATGCAAAAGCCAAACAAGGACTGATGTAAAATGCTCATATACTTATCATCAAAAAATATCAAGCACCTAGAAGGAGTTGTCAGAATCGAATGAAACTTTCTCTGTGTGATTGTACCACCTCTAGCTTGGATACAAGATGTGATAAGGGCAGGCATGTAGGCTCTAGTACCCAGTTATGCTGCCTCTAGCTTGGATACAAAATGTGATAGGGTGAGCATGGAGGCTATAGTACCCTGTTGTACGCTTCTAGCTTGGATACAAGATGTGATACGGGTGGGCATGGAGGCTCTAGTACCCTGTTGTACCGCCTTTAGCTTGGATACAGGATGTGCTAAGGGCAGGCATGTAGGCTCCAGTACCCAGTAGTGCTGCCTCTAGCTTGGATACAAAATGTGACACGGGTGGGCATGGAGGCTCTATTACCCTGTTGTACCGCCATTAGCTTGTATGCAAGATGTGATACAGGCGGACATGGAGGCTCTAGTACCTTGTTGTACCACCTCTTGTTTGGATAAAAGATCTGATATGGGTGGGCATGGAGGCTCTAGTACCATTTTGTACTAACTCTAGCTTGGATACAAGATGTGATATGACTGGGCATGGAGGATCTAGTACCCTGTTGTACCACCTCTAGCTTCGCTGTAAGATGTGATACAGACGGACATGGATGCTCTTGTACCCTGTTATACCGCCTCTAGCTTGGATGCAAGATATAATACAAGGGGTATGGAGGCTCTAGTACCCTGTTGTACCACCTCTAGCTTGGATGCAAGATGTAATAGGGGCGGATATGAAAGCATATAGGTTCTATACGGTATCCTGAGACATATCGCTCCACATTTCCTGTAACTGAGCCTGCTGATCATGCAAACTCATAGGCTACAGAAGTTTGTGTCCCAGATGGTCCCATACATGATTTACTGGTGATAAATCTGGTGACCAGACAGCCACGGAAGTGTGACAATATTGGCATTCCTGGAAAGTATTGCTGTGTGTGGCCGAGCATTATCTTGCTGCCTCTTGGAAGCCGCCATGAGAGGAACACATGTGGCTGCAGGATGTCCAAAACGTATCGCTGAGCTGTCATTGCCCCTCGTATGATCACTAGGAGTGACTAACTGTCATATGCAATGGCCCCTCAGACCATCACACCAGTAATGGGGGCAGTGTTCTGCTCCATTGCAAAGCCAGGATTGAGGCACCCACCCATAGGTCTCCAGACACAAACATAGCCATCGTTCGTGCGCAACCTAAATCTGGATTAGTCGCTGAAGGTAACTCAATTCCACTCCATAGAACTCCAGTTTTGTTATTCACATCACCACCACAAACAATGGTTGGTGGGTGTCAAAGACAGTACATGTAATGGGTGCTGTGAGACCATATGTCCTTCAGTCAAGTGCCTGGAAATGTTTCTGACAGACACAGGGGTGTAACAATGGTGCCACCTGTCTCTGAATAGAGGACAACAAAACAGTTGGAGCTGCTTGTGCTTGTCGGACAATCAGAAAATCCTCTGTACTGGTGGTTTGTTGAGAGTGTCTTGAACCCGGTAGCCCTCACGCATCCACTGATCCCAACACTTCCTAAAGTCTGGTCAGAATAGCATGGGTGGGGGACAATTCATCGATACGACCATCCAGCTTCTCACATTTCAATTATGTGCCTCCTCTCAAACTCTGTCAACTGGGTGAAATCTCTTTGATGACATCACAGAGGCATCGAGTGGTCAATAAGCTCTTCACAAGCGGAAAAAGAGGTCACTACACAAAAGTAGCCTCTGAGAGCCTTTTTATAGGGTGGAACCACTTTTAGGGTCTCAAGTGACAAGACCGTTCATCTAATCACACCACAACTCTAATCATCTGCCTGAGATGTACTGCATGCCGAGTTTTGTAGCCAAACTACAACTTCTAGGTGCTGGATTGTATTTGACAAAGAGTGTACTTGTACACTCGCAGTGAAATCAGTCAGGCTTTCACTGACCAAAATTGTACTCGCCCATGTGAATAAAGCCTTAGGGATGGAAACAGTGAGTACAGTTCAGTACTAAGTCACTGCTCACCAGAAACAGCGTTGCGGTCTGTCTCTATGGCAGAACTCGATAGGACTAGTCAATCTGTATACCCGTGGATATGAGAAACATCCAATAAAATGTCTGTAATTTCTGTGAAAATTGACTGCAGGACAATACTTGATATAAATGTACCTTTATGCGTTCTTCCTGTGTTTGCATGGCATATGCACTTCTCTAATAGTAAAGAAATAATAGAAGATGGCATAAGAAAAGGCGCCGAAGGAAGAAGCTTCTAAGGTTTTCTTTTTAGAAACAAAAAAGCAATTTTTTATTTTATGCTCTAAAAAGCCAAGCGCTCTTCCGACCTCGCCGCTGACATCATGTTTACAATTTGGTAGGAGTATAAAAGTCTGACATTTTCACACAAGGAGTTTGACAAGTTTATTGTCTTTTGAGTGAAGTTTCCTTTTCTTCAGTTATATTGTAGACTTTATGAGGTTAAATGTTAACCAAAGTCTAATATCAGTAATAGTCGGAGCAGTAATAATAGTCATAATGCACATTTCTTTCAAAAAGAAATGAATCGTTTTCAACATCTAGGTTATAATTTCTTCCTTTTTCATAAATCAGTGGTATATATGAATAAAAGAAACATTACTAGGGAAAATTCGTTTTCTGGATGTCTATAGACTTTTGAAGTAGATTCAATAACCTCCTTTACCACCAGCCAACAACAAAAAGATAAATTTTGCTTGACATAGTGGAGTATATAGTGGATGAGGAGAAAGGAAGGGAAGCAGAAGTCAGCGCATGTGGTATGACTTAAGGTGACTTTACTTGGGACAACTACTGTTCAAATAGTTGTAGTGACCTGAACTGTGTCAATACAGTAAAAATACTTAGCAGTAAGTCAAGAGCAACTGTCCTAAACACAAGCTCACTTAGCAAGGGTGGTGATGCTGGATTTCATTTAATAAGAAAATGAGGTCATAATAGGGAACTAAATAGTTAATTTAGCTTAGTCATTTTTACTTTACTACAATTGTTGAAGGACCTGTGAAGAATTTTCTGTATGCAGCAAGGACCTTCAACTGCCACTGGTTCCCCTGACCAGGAGAAAAGAGGAGCCCTTGGATTGGTCGAGGAGCGGAGCTGAAACAAGCCTCTAGAGTTGAAGAGACTAGGGATTTTTCCTTTTCTCTGAGTAGCAGCAAAATACAAAAGTGCTGAGAAGCAGGAGTGACTAGAGAGAGAGCCAGAGGAAGGGGGGGGGAGGAGGTCCGGAGCCATCTTGTTGGTTTTGACCCCTGTCCTGTCACTAGAGAAACTACTGAACCTTCCTGCAACCCCCCTGTTGAGCTGATTGCTTAGCCACTACTCTGAGAGAAGCCTGTGGTTGTCTTCAAGACCTGAAACCCCTTTTAAGCCATGCCTACCCTCCGTGCTTTTATTGAACAGCCAGAGAAGCCCCTGACCCTCAAGCTGCAGACAGCAGAGATTCTCCATAGGACCAGCTGAGTGAGTATTGGAGAACTTTAGCTCATGTTTCAGGTTGGTAATTACTGCTAGATGGGTTAATAAGGGGTTTTCAGTCTCAGTCAGTCTCTCTATAGTCTTCCCATAGCTCAGGTGCAGCCTCCCCAGAGTTTAGCTATCCGTGGATCAAAGTTAAACTATGTTTATGCAAATTCTACTGTTAAAAACTCTTTCAGACTGCAACGTTAAATAGTAAATTGTGTGCCTGCAGTTTACTCAAACACTTGTGATAGTCTTATTTCTCTACAAAGTTCCTTTAAATCAGGCACTGCTGTCATGACTTTCTAACTTCACCACCCCACCAGATCCTGTTGCATACCTTCTCCTGTGCACAAGATTGTATAGAGCAAACTGCACGCTTCGCGACCATGATACAGCTTCTAAGCCACCCCTCAGGCCTCTTCCTGCTTGTTGCAGGTTGCATAGTCACAGTGAATGTAAGCAACTGTGGTTCTGGTAAGCATGGTATCACAGCTCAATGACTGTGTATGATCGGAACCCGGATATCATCACAGCATGAGCCCTGGCCTATGTTATCCACACACTGGCATATGCTCAGTATCACTTTGGCACTGGACGCTGAAATATTCACTTCTCTGCAGGTGTGTGGATGGATTGGTTGGCTGCAATGAGTGTTTCCCAGCTAACCAATCAGCGCCTGTCTGTACACATATATTCAGTCTTCTCATGGGCAAAGATGATTATACTTTCAGCCTATTGGTATTCTGGTTATGTTGATGGCTCCTTTCCGGTTCCATAGTCAGATAAAACTATTTGGCTTAAGGTGTACTGAGGTGTTATAACATCTTGCTTCTTATTTTACTGCTATTTCATCTGGTTTACTGCATGCTAGTTTCCATCTATATTATATTCTTTGCTAATCTCTGCAGAAAACATTGTCCCTGTTTTCCATCTTTGAAGAATTGAGGTCACCCCAGGTTCCTGACGTGGGGTTGCACTCATCAGGGCGAGTGCTCCGCTTTTAGGTAGTGTATCATTGTATTAGTAGTTAGGATCAGATTTCCCATTCCTCTACTTTTGGTTTTGTTGGCATATTTTGTATTCTCCATTTTATTATATTGTGTGTATATTAGTCCATTAGTACAATTAATTACATCTGATCTGGGCAAGGTATTTTGCATCCAAATGCATGGCCACCGAGTGATGAGCGAAAATTTGTTCACTAATCGCTACTTGTTTAGTTTTGGCTCACCTAAAAATAGTCACTGGTTGGCTAATTATCTTCTAGAGTAAACAGGTAATCATTATTGTTATGTCTGCTGGGCGCAATAAAGCTCTACTCCACAGGTGGGATGCAAACGTGTCCATTTAAAACCGCAAATGCACACGTATAGTACTTGCATGGACTAATTGCTTCTCTCCAGGAATTGAATGGACAACTGTCTCTAACTGATCAGGGAAAGAGGGGAACCCCTGCCTAAAAGCGGAGTCATCGCCTCGATAAAGGAGGCCCCACAGTCTTCTTCTAGTGACCTGGCTATCCCTGATCAGGGAGCTGGAGAGATGCACTAAACAGACACACAGGGCATGACACTGTACTGACACACCAAAGACAGAACAGGACTAGACATACGGAACATGTCTGGCAACCAGAGCAGACATATCAAACACGTTGCTGTTCACACCAAACATACAACAGATAGTGCATATTACATGAACCCCACCCAGAGCTCACATGCATACAGGTGAAATTTCACAGTGAGTCCAAGTGTCTTCACACCAGGGGGACAGACAGTCAGCCACTGTACTGACATAGTGGACTCAGTCAGACCTCACCAATCTGACACACAAACGAGACACATGACATCTGGAGGCTGCACCCGTCAGGTAAAGGGAAGAGGGTGTCTGCATATACTGCAGACAAGAACTACAGATGTCCAAACCGTCTTTAGGGAAGCAGAGAGACACTAACAGACAGACATGCAAAAACAGCTCTGAGTGGGCACAAGACAGTGATATCCAAGCAGTAAAACGACCAGCCTCAGCAACTGTGAGATGCTGTTTTTATTATGCTGCAGACTAAAGGGGAGTAGCTGCTGGAGAATACAACACCCAGCCAGCTCAATTAACCCCTACCTGTGAAGGTGTGCACCAGGAAGGTCCCAGATACACAACCTAACAATTATCTAAGAGCAACTTAATAGGGAGATGTGCTCTTGTTCGGCCTACACCTCCCACCAAACACTGATTGTCTCCTGCTTTTTTTGAACATTTTGTCATCCCGCTGAATGCTCATTGGTTCCTGAAAACACATAAATACATGTGAATGATCGTCGACTGAACAGTTCTCGCTGGTCTTTGAAGAATACATATGGCTACAGTCTTTAGCTGGTTTTGGTCCAGTAAAAGACCACAACAGTAAGTGTTCATGCGAAGAGTGCTTGTGCATATTTATGTACGTTCCGTGGACTCATCAACCAATGAGCATGCATTGGGGAGGGGGCAAAATTTCAAATACAGCCCACCAAAGGAACTCACATCCGCTAACTATTCGCCAAACTATATTTTAGCTCTTGTAAGTGACTGCAAAATTGGGCAACAAGTGAACAACAATTGCTCTGAGTAAAAGCACACAAACAACAGTCATTTATACACTTTAGTGACTATTTCCAGCGACTAGTCAGCTGATAGCTGTCTCTTGTAAAGACACCCCTAAGAATGATGTGTGCAGCACTATGGGAACCAAAAGCAGCAAGAAACTACACCAAAGTCAGAGCAAATATGAAACCAAGAGTCTTTCTAGTCACATTCAGTTTAATGTATTTATGACTTGTGCAAAAGGATGCAGAAATGCCCAAAATATGCTAGTCTCAGAAAACAAACATGGTACAGCCTCTGCGCAACTTTCAGAATTTCAGTAATGTCCTTGAAATAACCTCAACCCTGTCGTTCAATACTGTTTGTTGAACTTGACTTGTGACATACTGTAGTTCTACATACATCATACTAGCATATATGTGTCCTTAATAGAGATGAGCGAACGTACTCGTCCGAGCTTGATACTCGTTCGAGTATTAGCGTGTTCGAGATGCTCGTTACTAGAGGCGAGCACCACGCGATGTTCGAGTTACTTTAACTTTCATCTCTGAGACGTTAGCACGCTTTTCTGGCCAATAGAAAGACAGGGAAGGCATTACAACTTCCCCCTGCAACGTTCAAGCCCTATACCACCCCCCTGCAGTGAGTGGCTGGCGAAATCAGGTGTCACCCGAGTATAAAAATCGGCCCCTCCCGCGGCTCGCCACAGATGCATTCTGACAGAGATCAGGGAAAGTGCTGCTGATGCCGGAGCTGCTATAGGGAGAGTGTTAGGATTGATTTTAGGCTTCAAGAACCCCAATGGTCCTTCTTAGGGCAACATCTTACCGTGTGCAGTACTGTTGAGGCTGCTTTTTGCAGTGTTGCACATTTTTTTTGTATATCGGCCGTGCAGAGCATTGCGTCCAGAGCATTGTGTCCTGCAGTAATTTTACATAGTCCAGGGCCAGTAGTGGTGGTGAAGCAGGGACAGTGAAAGACATATACAGTCTATATAGGCAGTGGGCTTTTCCAAAAAAATTTGGGAAAAAAAATCTATTTGGGCTGCCTGTGACCGTCCTGACTGTACTGCGTCTCTGCTGGGGGTAGCTGTCCTAATTCATACGCAGCCAGCTAAGTGTTACAGCAGGCTTGCGCAAAATTCTTTCCTGGCTCTGCGTTGCCTCTTACATCACCGCTGTCATCCTGTCCAGAGTGAAACAGTCTGCAGTAATTTTACATAGTCCAGGGCCAATAGTGGTGGTGAGGCAGGGACAGTGAAAGACATATACAGTCTATATAGGCAGTGGGCTTTTCCCAAAAAAGTTGGGAAAAAAAATCTATTTGGGCTGCCTGTGACCGTCCTGACTGTACTGCGTCTCTGCTGTGGGTAGTTGTCCTAATTCATACGCAGCCAGCTAAGTGTTACAGCAGGCTTGCGCAAAATTCTTTCCTGGCTCTGCGTTGCCTCTTACATCACCGCTGTCATCCTGTCCAGAGTGAAACAGTCTGCAGTAATTTTACATAGTCCAGGGCCAGTAGTGGTGGGGAGGCAGGGACAGTGAAAGACATATACAGTCTATATAGGCAGTGGGCTTTTCCCAAAAAAGTTGGGAAAAAAAATCTATTTGGGCTGCCTGTGACCGTCCTCAATGTACTGCGTCTCTGCTGGGGGTAGTTGTCCTAATTCATACGCAGCCAGCTAAGTGTTACAGCAGGCTTGCGCAAAATTCTTTCCTGGCTCTGCGTTGCCTCTTACATAACCGCTGTCATCCTGTCCAGAGTGAAACAGTCTGCAGTAATTTTACATAGTCCAGGGCCAGTAGTGGTGGTGAGGCAGGGACAGTGAAAGACATATACAGTCTATATAGGCAGTGGGCTTTTTCAAAAAAATTTGGGAAAAAAAATCTATTTGGGCTGCCTGCGACCGTCCTGACTGTACTGCGTCTCTGCTGGGGGTAGTTGTCCTAATTCATACGCAGCCAGCTAAGTGTTACAGCAGGCTTGCGCAAAATTCTTTCCTGGCTCTGCATTGCCTCTTACATCACCGCTGTCATCCTGTCCAGAGTGAAACAGTCTGCAGTCATTTTACATAGTCCAGGGCCAGTAGTGGTGGTGAGGCAGGGACAGTGAAAGACATATACAGTCTATATAGGCAGTGGGCTTTTCCAAAAAAATTTGGGAAAAAAAATCTATTTGGGCTGCCTGTGACCGTCCTGACTGTACTGCGTCTCTGCTGGGGGTAGTTGTCGTAATTCATACGCAGCCAGCTAAGTGTTACAGCAGGCTTGCGCAAAATTCTTTCCTGGCTCTGCGTTGCCTCTTACATCACCGCTGTCATCCTGTCCAGAGTGAAACAGTCTGCAGTAATTTTACATAGTCCAGGGCCAGTAGTGGTGATGAGGCAGGGACAGTGAAAGACATATACAGTCTATATAGGCAGTGGGCTTTTCCAAAAAAATTTGGGAAAAAAAATCTATTTGGGCTGCCTGTGACCGTCCTCAATGTACTGCGTCTCTGCTGGGGGTAGTTGTCTTAATTCATACGCAGCCAGCTAAGTGTTACAGCAGGCTTCCGCAAAATTCTTTCCTGGCTCTGCTGTGCGTTCCGTAAGCGAAGTCAGCCTCCAACCACAGGCCAATAAGCGGCACATTTAATTACAGCGTTCTGTTTCTGCACTACTGGTAATACAGCATGCTGAGGGGTAGGGGTAGGCCTAGAGGTCGTGGATGCGGGCGAGGACGCGGAGGCCCAAGTCAGGGTGTGGGCACAGGCCGAGCTCCCGATCCAGGTGTATTGCAGCCGACTGCTGCGGGATTAGGAGAGAGGCACGTTTCTGGCGTCCCCACATTCATCTCACAATTAATGGGTCCACGCTTTAGACCTTTATTAGAAAATGAGCAGTGTGAGCAGGTCCTGTCGTGGATGGCAGAAAGTGCATCCAGCAATCTATCGACCACCCAGAGTTCTGCGCCGTCCACTGCTGCAACTCTGAATCCTCTGGCTGCTGCTCCTCCTTCCTCCCAGCCTCCTCACTCCATTACAATGACACATTCTGAGGAGCAGGCAGACTCCTAGAAACTGTTCCCGGGCCCCTGCCCAGAATGGGCAGCAATGGTTCCGAATCCTCTCCCACTGGAGGAGTTTGTCGTGACCGATGCCCAACCTTTGGAAAGTTCCCGGGGTCCGGGGGATGAGGCTGGGGACTTCCAGCAACTGTCTCAAGACCTTTCAGTGGGTGAGGAGGACGATGACGATGAGACACAGTTGTCTATCACTCAGGTAGTAGTAATTGGAGTAAGTCCGAGGGAGGAGCGCACAGAGGATTCGGAGGAAGAGCAGCAGGACGATGAGGTGACTGACCCCACCTGGTTTGCTACGCCTACTGAGGACAGGTCTTCAGAGGGGGAGGCAAGTGCAGCAGCAGGGCAGGTTGGAAGAGGCAGTGCAGTGGCCAGGGGTAGAAGCAGGGCCAGAACGAATAATCCACCAACTGTTTCCCAAAGCGCCCCCTCGCGCTATGCCACCCTGCAGAGGCCGAGGTGCTCAAAGGTCTGGCAGTTTTTCACTGAGAGTGCAGACGACCGACGAACAGTAGTGTGCAACCTGTGTCGCGCCAAGATCAGCCAGGGAGCCACCACCACCAGCCTCACCACCACCAGCATGCGCAGACATATGATGGCCAAGCACCCCATAAGGTGGGACGAAGGCCGTGCACCACCTCCGGTTTGCACTGCTGCCTCTCCCCCTGTGACCCAACCTGCCACTGAGATCCAACCCCCCTCTCAGGACGCAGGCACTACCGTCTCCTGGCCTGCACCCACACCCTCACCTCCGCTGTCCTCGGCCCCATCCACCAATGTCTCTCAGCGCACCGTCCAGCCGTCGCTAGCGCAAGTGTTGGAGCGCAAGCGCAAGTACGCCGCCACGCACCCGCACGCTCAAGCGTTAAACGTGCACATAGCCAAATTTATCAGCCTGGAGATGCTGCCGTATAGGCTTGTGGAAACGGAGGCTTTCAAAGGTATGATGGCGGCGGCGGCCCCGCACTACTCAGTTCCCAATCGCCACTACTTTTCCCGATGTGCCGTCCCAGCCCTGCACGACCACGTCTCCCGCAACATTGTACGCGCCCTCACCAACGCGGTTACTGCCAAGGTCCACTTAACAACGGACACGTGGACAAGCACAGGCGGGCAGGGCCACTATATCTCCCTGACGGCACATTGGGTGAATTTAGTGGAGGCTGGGACAGAGTCAGAGCCTGGGACCGCTCACGTCCTACCCACCCCCAGAATTGCGGGCCCCAGCTCGGTGGTGGTATCTGCGGCGGATGCACTGTAAAAGGATGGTGAGGGAGTACGTAGCTGATCGCACGACCGTCCTCCGTGACGCCTCTGCCCCCTACAACTACTGGGTGTCGAAGCTGGACACGTGGCCTGAACTCGCGCTGTATGCCCTGGAGGTGCTTGCTTGTCCTGCGGCTAGCGTCTTGTCAGAGAGGGCGTTTAGTGCGGCTGGGGGAATCATCACAGATAAGCGTACCCGCCTGTCAACCGACAGTGCCGACAGGCTTACACTCATCAAGATGAACAAAGCTTGGTTTTCCCCAGACTTCTCTTCTCCACCAGCGGACAGCAGCGATACCTAAACAATACGTAGGCTGCACCCTCTGATGGAAGCATTATTCTCTATCACCATCAGAAACGTGGACCTTTTAGCTTCATCAATCTGTGTATAATATTCATCCTCCTCCTCCTGCTCCTCCTCCTGAAACCTGACGTAATCACGCCAAACGGGCAATTTTTCTTAGGCCCACAAGGCTCAGTCATATAATTTTTGTAAACAATTTTTATACGTTTCAATGCTCATTGAAGCGTTGAAACTTGCACCTGAACCAATTTTTATTTTAACTGGGCTGCCTCCAGGCCTAGTTACAAATTAAGCCACATTAACCAAAGCGATTAATGGGTTTCACCTGCCCTCTTGGTTGGGCATGGGCAATTTTTCTGAGGTACATTAGTACTGTTGGTACACCAATTTTTTGGGGCCCTCGCCTACAGTGTAATCCAATTTATTTTTTGCCCACCTGCATTAAAGCTGACGTTACATCAGCTGTGCTGGGCACTGCAATGGGATATATTTATGTACCGCCGGTGGCTTCCTGGCACCCACCCATGCTGTCGGTCCACACGGAGTTGTAACTGCATGTGTCCACTTCTAAAGAACCCCAGTCTGACTGGGGCATGCAGTGTGGGCCGAAGCCCACCTGCATTAAACATGACATTACCTCAGCTGTGCTGGGCACTGCAATGGGATATATTTATGTACCGCCGGTGGGTTCCAGGGAGCCACCCATGCTGTCGGTCCACACAGAGTTGTAACTGCATGTATCCACTTCTAAAGAACCCCAGTCTGACTGGGGCATGCAGTGTGGGCCGAACCCCACCTGCATTAAACATGACATTACCTCAGCTGTGATGGGCAATGCAATGGGATATATTTATGTACCGCCGGTGGCTTCCTGGCACCCACCCATGCTGTCGGTCCACACGGACTTCACAATAGGGAGTTGTACCTGTCTGTGTCTATGAATTAAAAACCCCGGTCAGGTTGGGGCATGCAGTGTGGGCCGAAGCCCACCTGCATTTAATCTGACGTTAGCTCTGCTGTCCAGGGCACTGCAATGGGATACATTTATGTACAGCCGGTGGGTTCCAGGGAGCCACGCATGCTGTGGGTGCACACGGAATTCCCATTGCGGAGTTGTACCTGCCTGTGACTATTTATAAAAAACCGCGGTCTGACTGGGGCATGCAGACACCTTTACAGAAGGAATAGTGTGTGGCACATAGGTTCCCCATTGCTATGCCCACGTGTGCAGCTCCTGATGGAGGTGGCACAGGATTATATTTCTCATTGCTTCTGTACAGCATTGTGGGCTATCGCCCTGCCCCTTTTAAAGATGGTCGCTGCCTAGCCGTGCCAACCCTCTGCAGTGTGTGCCTGCGGTTCCTCCTCATGGCAGATGCACTTCTAAATAGACATGAGGGTGGTGTGGCATGAGTGCAGCTGAAGGCTGCGCAGGGACACTTTGGTGTGCGCTGTGGACACTGCGTCGTGCGGGGCGGGGGGGGGGGGGGGTTGGGCAGCATGTAACCCAGGAGAAGTGGCAGCGGAGTGTCATGCAGGCAGTGATTGTGCTTTGTTGGAGGTAGTGTGGTGCTTAGCTAAGGTATGCATTGCTAATGAGGGCTTTTCAGAAGTAAAAATTGTTGGGAGGGGGGGGCACTCTTGCCGCTATTGTGGCTTAATAGTGGGACCTGGGAACTTGAGATGCAGCCCAACATGTAGCCTCTCGCCTGCCCTATCCGTTGCTGTGTCATTCCCATCACTTTCTTGAATTGCCCAGATTCTCACAAATGGAAACCTTAGCGAGCATCGGCGATATACAAAAATGCTCGGGTTGCCCATTGACTTCAATGGGGTTTGTTATTCGAAACGAACCCTCTAGCATCGCGAAAATTTTGTCCCGAGTAACGAGCACCCGAGCATTTTGGTGCTCGCTCATCTCTAGTCGTTAACCTTGGCATCTTGCCCACCATTGATAGGTCTGATGGCTCAAGCCAGCCGTCTTTGCATATAAACATCATGCAGATTAGCCGACATATGCTAGGCGTGAGAACAGGTATGTCAAAAAGGGAACACCTGGGGCCCTGTGTATATAGTGCACTGTGTAGTATTGAGTAGGGTACGGACTCTACTAATATGAGTTTTGGATAGCATTACTAATATGGGCATTGGAGGACACTATTGATACAAGTACTGTATGATACTACTAAGATGTGCACCATATGGTACCATATATATATATATATATATATATATATATATATATATATATATATATATATATATATATATATATAGGCATGAAATGGCACTATGGATATGGGAATTATATGTCACTATTTATGTGGGCACTTAATGGCACTATTTATATGGGAAATGAATAACACATGATATGGGCGCTGCATGGCATTATTTATAAAGATTCTTTATGGCATTAATGATATGGACATGATATGATACTATTTATGTGGGTGAATGGCACTATTTATATGGGCATGGAATGGCACTACTGATATGGGAATTATATTATGGCACTATTTATATGGGCACTGAATGACACTTTTGATATAGACACTACATGGCACACGAGGGTTTGGTTTTTGTGGGACAAGCTATATTTTTCAATGGTACCATTTGACATACCATATAATGTACTGGAAGTATTGGAAACCATTTAAAAATGTTTCACTGGGGAAAAAAAACATGATAGCACTAGAGATGAGTGAGCATACTCGGTAAGGCGATATACTCGAGGGAGAGCCTTTTTCGAGTACCTGCTGGCTCGTCCCTGAAGATTCGGGGGGAGTGCGGGGGTCTCTCTCTCCCTCCCGATCCCCTCTGCAACCCCCTGCTCACCCCCACGGCTGCCCCGAATCT
Organism: Eleutherodactylus coqui; assembly: GCF_035609145.1. Taxonomy (NCBI): domain Eukaryota; kingdom Metazoa; phylum Chordata; class Amphibia; order Anura; family Eleutherodactylidae; genus Eleutherodactylus; species Eleutherodactylus coqui. The sequence goes on along the minus strand of NC_089842.1, from coordinate 46,539,027 downwards.
TCAGGGACAAGCCAGCAGGTACTCGGAAAACGCGATGCTCTCGAGTATATCGCCTTACCGAGTATGCTCGCTCATCTCTAGATAGCACCATTTTTTTAAACGAGGGAGTATTTTTACTGTGTTCATGGTGCAGTAAAAGTAACATGTTATCTTTATTCTGTAGGTCAGTGTAATTACAGCAATACCAAATTTAGATTTTTTTAATGTAGTACTACTTAAAAAATAACATTTAAAATATATGCTTTCTGTTGCCCTTGCCTCACCCATTGTATTCCCCCGACCCCCCGTGCGACTTTTTTTCCGCATGCTTTGAGCAGTGGAAAAGGAAACTCAATTCCCCAGCTGCACGTTGTTTCTATGAGTCAGCCATCACAGCCAAATAGCCAAAAAACTGAAAAAAATGTTGAAAAAAAAATAATTGGAAATCAATGCAACCTTCCCCAGCAAAGTTGACTGGCACAGTGCCTCAGAAGGGTTCCGTAGATATTCACCCAGCAGCAGAAGCCTGTAGTAGTAACACCCCGCCAACTAAAAGAAGATTCCTGCTTCTTTTTGGTACCCCCTCGTAGAACAAAGCAAAAATAAAAATCTGATTGTTAACACTGTTTCCTTAGTTTGTTGGAAATAGCTAGCAAGAAAAGTAATAAATGGAGGCAGAATTGAATGATGCTGGCTTCAGATCATTCCTTAGAGACCAAAGCTTTAAAATTGAACTCAAATCACAGATACAGTACGTTTCATTCTTTCACACAGACAGGAAGGCGAAATGTATTTAAACCCTCCAGAGTATATGAACATAGAGCATTGCTGGACAACTAATAGCCCTACTTAATGCTGTCTGAACGCGGGGCTCAACTGCAATTTGGACAATGCCAAAAGGAGCCTCAGAGTCAGCATGGGCTGAAGGAAATTTCTGCTAAATTATCTTTATGTCACATTAAATCATAGTTGATGATTATTGAATATTAGCTGTATAGAGCTGTAGCCTATAAACGTCTATGGGGACATATCATCAATATACACTGATTGGCTAATTTATTAGACCCCCTATCTAGGTGTAACGTTGAACCTCTTTTGGCCTTCAGGACAACAGCAAGTCATTGTGGTGTAGATTCCAAATAGATGGAGGTACTGACATTATATGACCAGCTGATAGAAGGGTTCATCGATTTATGCTGCTTGCACCAAATTCTGACCTCCCATCGTGGTGCAAGAGAAATCTGGCACCAGGCAATTCTCCACTTCTCAGTGATCCAATCTTCTCACACTTTTGCCCACTGGACTCTTGCCTTGCTGATTCTCTTAGACAGCAATCTGGGTACACAGCAGGTAGGAAATATTAGGGGTTGATCCAGGGAACAGTCTGATTGCCATTAGGGAGCCTGGAAGGAATTTTTCCCCCAAAAGGGCTAATTGGCTTCTGCTCTTGGAGTTTTTTTGCCTTCCTCTGGATCAACACCTTTCATTGATGAGTTGTTTATGTCCACAAGGTCCACTTTCACCGGATGCTTTTCCTCAATCGCATCACTATTGTATACTTTCCACATCGCTGCTTGAGAAAATCCCACAAGGCTGGTAGTGTAGGAATCCTGGTCCCGGCTAGTCTAGCACCGATGACCAGGCATCATTGTAAATTGTTCAGATCACTGGATTTTCCCATTGGACTCCGATGCATTCATTCACCTGAGCTATTTAGCCGTGTGAAAATGTCCGGCTGGCGAAGTTAGTTAGAACATTGGCAGCCAAATATGCCAGCCGATGTTTTGATGCTGCCGGAAAATATAAGTCTTGCCCTATCTTTCGGCCGTGATCAGCTGGCAGCTCCCATAGGAGCTTCTATGGGAGTTGGCAAAGGGAGGGGGAAGGAGTTTAGCAGCAGCTAGCACTGCTAAACTATGTCAGCTGGCTCTATTAAGCCAGTTGAAGTACTTATGCAGACTAAAGGAATTCCGGGCTGCAGTGTATATTCACCACACCTGGCTGTGTAAATGGGTGAGGAAACGCAAGATCTGCCATGGCCTTTTCTCGTTAATGCAATTTTTGGCCGCGATTCAAGTGGCCGACAGTCGGATTGCCCGTGTGAAAAACGTATTACTTTTTATGCTAATGTGTCTAATTTCTACGCAGGGAACCTCCAAATGTAAAAGGGTGGCTGTATCTAGTTAATTGGCCATTCAATGCAATGTCAATACAAAGCCTATACCCGCAAGTGATACCGCCGGCGTAGTTTCATGTATGATTGCGGCAGCTGACATTACATACAGTACCATCCTGCTGAGACATCATAGTACTTGGCAGGGTGGGAAATAGTTAAGAAATTATTATTTGAATTGCAAAATGATTATGCCTTGTATTTAATTGTGGACAAACCCTTTCATTTTTTTTTTTGCTGAGCCTTGCTAATCCAATTACAATGGTTTCTTAGTCCAAAATGAATTAAAAATGGAATGATAACATCAAAATGAATTCAATAGTAATCCAAGAAAATGCAACATAGATAAATATATTCAAAAAATGGACAGTAAAGCTAAATGAATACAATAAAGCCGAGCGCCGCGGCGACGTCTCCATTTCCTTTTATATCATTTTATACCGCGATTTACCAGAGCAAAACAACAACTTCTATAAACAGAGGAATGTAAGGAGCTGAAATTAAAGATATGAAGGACTTCTGCAACGTAATTGCTCAGTCATGTACCAATTTGTGAGCTGCAAATCCTTTGAAACCCTTGAACATCTGTTCCTATAAGTGTCTTCACGGAAAGATTTTTTTTCAATTGTGTTTTCATATTGTACAGCCAAAAAGATAAAATGTGTTTATACAAAGGAGAACACGATGAAAGATCCTGTCGAATACAATGGAACATTGTAAAAACTTCAATAAAGGCGTTCTTCTCCAGGACTTTTACTATTCATGATCTATCCTCAGGATAGGTCATCCACAACTGATCGGTGAAGGTCCGCTGCTTGGGATCCCCATCGATCAGTTGATTCCTAGGCCTGCTATGCAGCAGCTCGGTTTGGTACTGTTGGCACACCACCCATTAAATTCTATGGGAGTTGTACCAAACTGGACTGTTGAAATGTTGGCAGCGCTATCTGTTTTCAGCACTAGCCACACTGACAACATGCCTGGGGATCAACTGATCAGGCGTTTCCGGAGCAGTTGAACCCCTGGCAATCAACTATTGACCTCTGCTGAGGGTGGGTCATCAATAGTAAAAGTTATCATCCACAAGACCATACACATAGCAAAAGCTGGAACTAAAATGACTGTCTAACCAACCTCTCATTACTATAGAGTTGAATACGTCCTACTTTCTCTCTTGGGAACTGTATTAGAATGGGAAGAGCAGGGGCGCCCCTACCATGACATGACCCGACCGTGCTACCTCAGATGGCAAGCTGCAGGACCTCAGAGGAGCGTTGGTGGGTTGCCACCATGCTGGTAATTGCCAGCTGAGAGCCAGCCAGGCAGCAACCTGACAAGTATTTCATTCACTGGTTTTGTCACTGCTCTATATGCCTCTGTTGTCATCAGTCTGTGACCCCTGGCCTTCCACCCGGCATCTGCGTTCCTGTATGCAGCGCAAATGCCGGGCGGCTAGAGCAAAACTACAGATAAGGTGAGTGAAATGCTTGTCGGGTTGCTGCCTGCTGGAGGTTCACTATGGGGCACTATTACTACTGGAGCCACTACGATGGGTTGCCACTATTACTACTGGGACCACTATGAAGATCACTATTACTATTGGGACCACTATGAAGATCACTATTGCTACTGGGCCCACTATAGGGATCATATTACTACTGGGACAACTATGGGGGTCACTATTACTATTGGGACCACTATGAAGATCACTATTACTACTGGGACAACTATGGGGGTCACTATGGGGAGTCACTATTACCACTTGGCGCCACTATGGCGGAGTCACTATTACTACTGGGGCCACTCTTACTACTTGGGCCACTAAATGAGGTCACTATAATAAATACTGGGGCCACTATTGGGGGGTCACTATTACCACTGGGACTGCTATGGTGGGTTCACTATTACTACTTGGGCCACTAACTGGGGTCACTTTTAAAAAAATACTAGGGCCACTATTGGGGGGGGGGGGCACTATTACTACTTGGACCACTGATGGGGCACTATTACTATTATAGTCAATTAGGGAGACACTTAGTATTGGGGCCACTACTGGGAGCATTATTACTCTGTCACTTTAGACAAGTGTCAATGGTTCAAATATATGTTAGATATCCTGTGTATTGGTGCTTCCAATGCCTGTAAAATGAATGTTTTGGGTTTTTTTGCAGGTGGGTAGGGGGGGATTTTGCTTTTTGCCTCAGCAGTATAAAGGCTTGGGGCGCCCCTGGGAGGGAGGCTAGGAGTGGTTTCACAAGTGGTGGAAAAATTCACCAGGCAAACTTCTGCAATTCACATATCAGAACATGCAGATTTTGCCATGGAATTGCTGTGAAATTGCTGTAGATTTGCAAAGAGCGAATACTGCTGCAAATCCATTTCAGAATCTGCATGTTAGACATATGGTGGATTCTTATGCCATGTGTGAAAGCGTCCCAAGGGCTGACATGGGTGATTTCAAGTTCAGAAGCCTTCTGTGTTTGCAGCGGACTTCATTTGGACAGCAGACTGACTCCTTACAGAGGATCGATGGTACATTTCAAAAAGTCGCAGCATGTCCTATTCTGGTCCAATTTGTCAGATGACAATCAGCAATTTAAACAAAGGGGTGCTCAGTCAGTAAGAAAAACCAGAGCACTCCATTTTTTACAGATCATTGCTAAGCAATGCTTAAAAAAGTGGTCTGCGGCAATTTTTTTTGATTGAGAGAAAAAAAACAATGACACATGGATGTGCAAAAACGGACACACACACGTATAAGGATGCAGCACAGACATACACACGGACTCAAATTGGTTTGTTTTTAATGGACCAATACTGGATGCACTCATCTGAATAAGAGCGGGCTCACACGGCCATAAGCGTAAACCACTGCATGGGTCACGTAGCATTTTAAAGCTGTGGAGCCGGCGGCGACCCGACATACTACTGCGTATGGCGGCGAAATTGTACTGCACATGGCAGCGTGTCTCACACTCAGGTTTCATTCCCACAAGCGTATATCGGCCCCGTTTTCACTGCTCGCCAATATGCGCTGCCCATCTGATGCATTGGTTTACAATACATCAGTTCAGATAGACATATTCCCGCGGCGTAAAAGCGCGCGGCCGGCCAAGATAGCGCATATGGTGCGCATTTCGAATGGGCACTTTTATGCCGGCCAGGAAAGATAGTTCAGAAACTATATTCCATCCGGAATACGACTGCCACCATATACTGCTATGGGAGCTGCCTGAGAAGGGATGTGGGAGGAAGTTTAGCAGCGTGCCTTTGAAACTCCCACCCCCTTCCCTCCTCCTTTCCACCCCTTGCCGGCTGTTTGCAATGGGAGGGGGCGGTGTGGGAGCTAGTTCTTAAGCTCCTGCTCTGTCCTGCCCCCTCCTATTGCTGGCAGCCGACAAGGGGCAAGGGGTGTGGGAGCTTAGCACACTAGCTTCGGCCCTGTCCTGCCACCTTCCCTTGCTGAAAGTCGGCGAGGGGGCGGAAAGTGAAGGCAGTTGACCCCAATCCTACTGCATACAAACCCCAAGCCTTCGTGATTTGCCTGTAGGGAGCATTACGGGGTTAAAGAGGACCAATCAACTCTCTTGGCATGTCTGTTTTAGTAAATACTTGCATTTCCAGTGATAATTCATATAACGCTGCATTGTGTTCTTCTGTTATTCCTCCTGGAAATGTATAAATAAATTGACAGCTGGGTGGTACCACTGCCCCTGATAATAGGCTGTGTACCTGCACATCTGATACTGCCAGCAATGATTACATGGTGTCAGGCATTGTTCCTTTGACAAGAAGAACAATAACAGTTGTCAATTTATTCATAATTTCCAGGAGGCATAACAGAGGTACTGCATATCATAGCATTCTAAGAAAAGATGCCCCAGCACTATTTTATGGGGCATGAAAGAATTCACTAATATGGACATGTTCAGAGACCTGACTGATCCTCCCATGTAATGAGACAGTGGCGCTCCAACTAAACATATCTAGAAGACGTTGAACCGGCAAGCTAGAATGCTCAATACCGCTAATTGGAAAAGAGCAATTAGCCAACAGGCATGGCCTCCCTGTCCCCTTCCACGATGAATGTTGGAGTGTATAACATCGGTGAAATCTAATTTATTTCTTAGGTGGTTTCACATTGGCGTATTGCAGAATGCGCTTGCTCCTGCGCAACTTTTTTGCGCAGTGAACGAGGGTAGTTTGCACTCATGTCTGTGCACATTACTGTGCATATTTGTGCAGGCGCTGCTAGTTCACATAGGCGGTGGCATCACCTCCGCCCTGATTTAAATGACTATTAAGCCAAAATAGGTATCGGGGTGCACAGGTTAGCGCAGCGTTCTGCCCCTCTATGGGGCCCTTTGGTGAGCAAATGTGCAGAAAATAGAACAGATCCTATTTTTTTGCTCCCATGAGTGCAAGAGAGGAAATGTAAATGAACCTATTGAAGAAGCCCGTATACTGTGTGTTGTACTGTGTTGTGCATTGATGCTACTACTACATACGGGTGCTTTTATACAGGCCAATAGTTGCTGAAATGATCGCTCAAAAGAGCAATTATGGGTGACTGTCGTCTCGTGTAAACACAGGACACGACAGGTCAAGTGAGCGAGAATCACTCACTTGTCGGCGCTGCTTGGTTCTTAGCTCACCTGAAAACCAAGCAAATATTGGCTGATGAGAACAGGCAGTCACTCATCTCGATTATTACAACTCGTTGCTGATCGGCCTCCCCTGCACCAGACTCTACCCTCTCCAATCCGTCCTAAATGCGGCATCCAGGCTCATCTTCCTGTCCAGCCGCTACTCGGACGCCTCTGCCCTGTGCCGGTCACTGCACTGGCTGCCTGTCAAATACAGAATTCAATTTAAACTCGCTACCTTCATCCACAAAGCCCTCCACAGAGCAGCGCCCCCCTATATTGCCTCCCTCATCTCAATCCATCACCCAGCCCGGGCTCTCCGCTCTGCTAACGAAACCAGACTGAGCGCCCCTTTAATTCGAACTTCTCATTCCCGCCTCCAAGACGTCTCCAGAGCAGCACCAGTCCTCTGGAACTACCAAAGGCTACCCGAGCAATCCAGGACTCGCAGAACTTCAGGCGTGCTCTAAAAACGCACCTCTTCAGGGAGGCATACCGCATACCCTAAACAAACCCCTCTGTACTCCGCCTGATAACATGCTCCCTGACCTACTGACTGCAATCCCTCCTAGCCGTCATAAACCGCCCCTGCAGTCATACCGATTCTGCCGTCACACGGCTAAATGTCTGACCATTGTCTATGTGTATAACATCGCTCACACTTCGCCATACCGTGCACATCTCCAACCCCTTTACCTTCTGTATCACCCCACTACTTGTAGTATGTAAGCTCGTTGGAGCAGGACCCGCACCCCTATTGTTTCCATCAACTGATTACTATGTAACCGTGGTTCTGTAATTTTTGTATTTTTTGTCTTTCTGTATCCCCCTGTCTATGTAAGCGCTGCGGAATATGTTGGCGCTATACAAATAAAGTTTATTATTATTATCATCTATAGACGACTGCCTGTTTACTCTGAACGGAGGCGGGTGACTGGAAGAGATCTCTGGTCCGCTCCGACCTACATTCTGTGAGCAATTATGACTCCTGCGTGAAATCACAGCAGTGATCGTTGGGGCGGCTGTCAGGCAGTTAAGCGCCCAATATATGTCCTATGTAAAAATACTCTTACACTGTGTTGCATTCATTCCCACGGGAATTCCCATTACCGTAATGGTGTCTTTACACAGGATAACTACATTCTGAATAATTGCTTGATAGAGCGAATGTATTTGGCAATTGTTGATGAACAAGAATTTTTTCACTAGTCGCTTCATTTCAGCCTACCTAAAAATAGTCATTGGTTGATTAACCATAAGCGGGCAATGGTTGTCTTTCAATGACTAGCCAATAACTTTGCAGGGAGGTGTGCGTTTGTTTGGTGTGCGCCTTCCACCAAACATTGATTGACTCCCGATTTTTCTGTTTGAACATTGTGCCTTTCTAATTGATACTCTTTGGTACCTGAAAACACAAAGATACGTACAAGTGATCATTAACTGAATAGTCCCTAATGGTCTTCAAAAGAACTTTCGCTACGATAGTCTCTAGCTGGTTTTGGTGCAGTGAGAGTTCACTGGAAGACCACTCGCACATAGTTATGTGTATTCGGTGGACTCGGCAACCGATGAGTGTTTGCTGGGGAGGGTTCGAAATTTCAAATACATGCCCGCCAAAGAACCTCATGCCCCCCCCATCTAGTCGCCGAATGGTAATTCGCCCATGTAAATGCGTCTAACAATTTGTTGAGCGATCGCGAAATTGAACAAGTGACCAATAATCACTCTCTGTAAAAGCTCATTCGTACGCTTAAGCAACTATTTTGGGCGATAGTTGTCCCTTGTAAAGCCACTCTGTGTGTCCTGTCCCTACGAACAGCGCAAACTGCCATCTATCATTCACACATGAACAAACACAATCATAAATGCCGAGGGTAAAGCGCCAAACTTATTTACAAGACACGGTGTGCGAGCTTATCAGCAGTAACAGCATGATGTGGTTCACAAAGGAAGGGTCACATACAACAAGCAATTAAGGCAATGTAAGCAAGCTCTGGCAATGATACGGGGGAATGTGCTAACACCCGATAGTGGTGGATGGCCAACAATACCGATAAGTTACAAAATATTTAATTTCCTGTTTGCTTTCAAGTTTCGCGTCTGATAATATCTGTCTTATCTCCGCCATTCCATGCATGGTGTGTGTTATAATATAGGGAGAAATTAAACAGCTGCGGGGTGTTAGTCCAGTCGAGACATTCCACAGAATTCCCGGTGACATTTATATACATCTGCTATAGACAGGTCTATGCAGGATCTCCTACAATTCGTGACACTCTGCCGCCACCTGCTGCTCCTTTTCATTACGACATAAGCATATCTAGTCGTGGATGTAAAGATTAGAGTCCGTTCATATTACATTCATTTTAAAATATGTTTTTGTTATAGAGATTGTCTCGTACGCCGAACAATCACTGCATTAGGAATACCTACTCAATAACGGGTTGTCCTAACTTTTTGGGTGATCACAGCTTTGAGATGCTGAGAACAGATTCCACAAGTTGGTGAAGCTCCTTCATACTCAACTCGCCCCATGCTCGCTGCAGCAACTCCATCAGTTGGTTCACATTTTGTGGATAAGTGGGGGAAGATCTCCCAGCCCTCTGCAGCATATTCCAAACATATTCAATAGGGTTGCAGTCCAGTGACTTTCAGGGGCCAAGGTAGTGTGGAGAATTCATTGTCGTGTTCCTCCAACCACTCCCTACTCATCTCAGCTCGATGACCAAGAGTGTTTGTTGTCCTGTTGAAAGATGGCACTGTGGTCGGAGATGACTTCCTGAAGATATGGGTGCAGATGATCAGCTATCAGGTTCCTGTATTGCTCACCATCGAAGGATTGTGGTATGATGACCAATGGTCTGAGGACAAGCCAGGTAAAGGCTCCCCAGACCATGACACCACCTTCACTCGCCTGTTGAACCACAACTGTGCACTCATGGAATATGGTGTCCTGCTGTTTATGCAGAAGATGGACCTGACCATTCATATACTTCAGCAGGAAACAGGACTTGTTACTCCAGATGACCTTCTCCCATTTGTTCAAGGTCCACTGGGGTCTTTCCTGGGCCTATGTGAGATGTTGCTGATGATAACGCAAGGTCATCAGGGGCACCCTTTCTCAGTCTTTAGGTATTGAACTCCAGTTGATGCAAGGTACGCCACATGACCACTGTGGAAATTTGTCTAACTTCTCTGCTGTGCCAGTTTGTCCACTAGCGGTATGTCATTGCTGAGATGTGAGAAGTGCCACCTGATGCTCACCTCTAGGTTCAACCACACATGGTCTGCCCGCTGTGTAATCTTCTGCTAGATGTCTGTCCATAGCTCATCCAGTCTTTGTACACTCCTGATACCATGGTTCAGAAACGGGCAACAAGTGCAACTGTTTCAGAAATATGGGCACCATCAGGGGCAGAGGCGTAACTTGAAGCTTCTAGGCCCCAATGCAAAATCTGGAACGGGGCCCCCAACTATAATGCTTTATTCATAGTACTGGGCTCCCTATATGGAGAAGAGAGGCCTAATGGGCCCCCCAAGGCTCCTAGGCCCGGGTGCAACCGCATCCCCTGCACCCACTATAGTTACGCCCCTGATAAGGGGCGTAACTAAGGGCTTAGGCACCACTCTCACATACCCACTGCTTTTTACCGCGGCGTCTCTATCGCCGTGCTAACCATGGTACAACACTCCCATTGATTTTAATAGGGTTACTCAGACCTGTAAATTCCTGTTAGTCCCCGGGGAGATTAATGGAATCCTCAGGGCGTATGTTACGGTATACTACCCTTGATATGCTAGCCCGGGTGCCCTAGATCTCACCCACAACCCCTGTCCCTGCCTACTTGCCTCCACTCCTGGCTAACCCCAGGCAGGCAACTGGGCGGCGATCCCTACTCTCACTAGGGACCGAAAAGGGTCGCTGGCGTACCTGGATGGAAAGGGTAGAATACTGACAAAAAAGGCAGATATAAATAACCAACACGAACAATACCAAGCAGAACTGAGGCAGATGGAAAAACCTGGTAGATAATAGCAAAGTATTGCAGATAAGCTGACAGAAGCAGGAGACCAACCGAGGCAGACAAGCTAGCACACTGAGGGAAACCAATAACTGGCAGTGATTGCCAGTCTTTGCCTGACCTATAAACAAAGGCCTCCGCCCAGGGGCAGAGAGAGGGACACAGCCAACTCCCAACAGAGACATAATAAAAGGGAGCTCGGTTATGGCAGCTGCACTCACGGTCGCGCGTGCGCGGCGCTGCGCGCCACTAGCACCACGCCGCTCAGGCCTCCGCACCCCCAGCAGCCGAAAAACAAGCTGAAGGGACAAAAGGTTTCAATAATGACCTATGAAAAACCCTATTAACACTCCATGTAGCTGGCAAATCAAGTTCATAAGCAAGCGGATTTACTACACACGTGATGACAAAGAGACCCACGTAACACGGCACCAGGTTCAAAGACGAAACCTTCAATTTGAGATTTCTAGAAGACAAATATACCTTCTATCCCATCCTGTAAGGTTCAGATACTAACAGACTCCTTCCACTACGCAACTGCATACGAGCCCCCGTTTCTTCCAGGTTCTTCTGTACTTCTTTCCATACCCCCTGCAGCACCTCTGTGGAGACATCAGCTGCAGGACAGGCAGATGGAGTAGAAATAGCTGTAAGGAAGCGAGGATGCTGACCATATACGCAAAGGAATGGAGATATCCCAGTGGAAGAACAAGTACGGTTGTTTACCGCAAACTCTGCCAACAGCAGGAATTCTGCCCACTGATGGCCTTTTTGCTAGCAAACAACCGTAAATATTGCACTAAATCCTGGTTCTTCCGCTCAGTCTGACCATTACTTTTCGGGTGGAATGCTGACGAGAAGGAAAGCGACATTCCCAAGTTTTTACAGAAGGCTCCCCAAAATTGTGCAACAAACTGGACACCGCGCTCAGATACAATGTTCTCGGGAACCCCATGTAGATGAATGATTTCGCACCATGCCGGCCAGGCACCCGCGCCCCCGGCAGCTGGACAACAAGCCGGGGGACGCGCCCCGACCGTGGGACCCCGCACACCGCCGCCGCGGGAGGACCAGCAACCGCCGCATGGCAACAGCGTCCCCTCATCCCAGCGGGGACTAACAGGAGTTCACAGTGGGACATTTAAAATGTGCTTCTGGGCAGCAGGTTTTAAATGTCCTGCTGTAAGCAGCCGGGAATCTATTCCCTGCGCAGGAGTTTCCATAGATTCCTGCTCCCATAGGAGTCAATTGGAAACTCCTGCACAGCGCGCACCAAAGATAGGACAGATCTTATCTTTGTTAGGTGCCTGCCGTTTCACACACCTAACATTCTCTCATGTGACATTGGTTCTTTTAGAAGCGCTCTTTTTGCATGCGTATTGGTGCGCAAAAAAATACAACTAGTCTGACTGAGGCTTCACACAATATTACTAAATAAGCCCCTATGTGTTTGTTCGCTTTTTAAATGTTTTAGCTATTTAATTTTTATTTTAAAAAATATCTTTATGGGACAGCTATTTAGGAGGCACATATTTCCTTCCTATCTGTAAAGCCAATGCCACAGGATTTACTGTATGTGCTTTATGGCAGCTGAAATAAGTGCTGACGTCTGTGATTGGCTTCTGCCTTCTATGATGTCCCATACACAGTTTGCCTCTGCAGCTTGTAAACAAACCTGGCATGGAGCCTGAAGCTGTGGCGCTGGACATATGTGGAGCTGGGAGAGGTGAGTATAGGATCATTTATTATATTTGGGTATAGGGAACACAGATTAAAAAAATAACCTGGACAATTCCTTCAACTTGCACTTTTTCTCAGGATAATGAAATTACTCTGCTAACTGTATCTCATTCTATACAGCAAAGCTGACAACTGAACTGCAGAAAAAGGAAACATCAGCCTATTATATCTGAGTGAAAACTGAAATATTTCAAGATATTCTCTTCTGTGGATTGTAACATGAAAACATAATAAACAACAAAAATGTAAAACTGCTTATAATAAAAACCTGATAAAAAAACCCTGATGTTATATTCCTTTTAATGGACCTACACCCATTAGTTTTCACTCATGAGAAAATTAATCTTCTTTCATCAATTTTTATACTGATCCCACTGAAGTTTCTCACGCTAAGCTTAACCCTTTTAATGACCAAGCCATATTTGGCCTTTAATAAGTGAGGAGAGTTTTAGCTTTTGCTTTTTCGGAATTCCGGTGGTTAGAATGTTGTTATTTTTTCCATTGAGGCAGAGCTTAGTAGGCCACACTAGAAAGTACTAAGCACTGTACTGCAATGAAGAACTATAGCTGTATACAGTACAAGCAATTAAGCAACCACAAGTTCAAGCCTCTTGTTGGCACCAAAAAAAGCTAAATAAAAAAGATATAATAAAATGTTTAAATATTAAAAAGTGCAATCCTCCCCCTTTCCCATTTTCATGTAAAAAATAAACATAATTGGTATTGTTGAATCTGTAAAACCCCAAACTATTAAAATATTGCACTATTTTTCCTGCAGTGTCAACAGAGTAAGAAAAAAAAGTATAGTGCTAGACATCACATCCCTTAAAAAATGAATAAAAAGTAGCAATTAAACTGCACGTTCAGGCACCCTAATTGCTCTATTCTATAGGAACGAAGCGGGTGGCATTTGGTTTCTCAGGGTGACCGACAGGCCCTAATGTAGCTACAGTCGTAGCAAGTGCCTTACAGAGGATATCACAAAGAAGAGATCCCAACTACTACCATGATCCTACGTTTCGATCCTACCAAATATTCTGATAACACCATGAGCCCGGGCCAGCCAAAATCGGGGAAAAATAACCCATCTCACGGAACAACCAAATGCTATTCTAAATTATCGTCAAAACTGGCCACTTCAGACAAGTTCTCCTGATCGTCCATTGGAGACCCTGTACCATCCCAGGACTCCACTTCTACATGTCCTAATGTTTCGGAAACTATTACATCACCCCTCTCTCTCATTCCCTTTTACCTCAACTTCAATTAATGCTGAAAAAGTAACTTTCACAAGTGTCAAACGATATAACGTGTAAGCTCACTAATGAAATCAGAGACCTTGGATACCGTACAGAAATGCTGGAAGATAGAATGGATAATGTAACAACGGTCCTTGAATCTCACAAAAAGGAAGTGAAATAGTTACATGAAGAAATCTTGATTCTGCATGATAAATTAGAAGACGTCGAAAATAGAACCTGTAGGGACCACCTGAGAATACGTTCCCTCCCTGAGTCTATCCAGGACCTCTAATCCACCACAATGGCTCTGTTTCAAGAATTATGCCCCAACATTCCAATAGAGCAGCTGGAGGCCCACCAAGGGATATAGTGTTGAAAATGCACTTCCACTGTACCAAGGAACAACTATTACAGGCAGCCCGTTCTGACTCACAGTTTACATTTCAAGGACACAGCTATCAGCTATTCCCTGACCTAGCCCCTTCGATGGTTGCAAAAAAAGGGCCCTTGAACTCTACCTAGAAGTCCTGCAGCAGAAGAGCATCCAATATAGGTGGGGGTTCCCATTTAGATTGACTTTAGCCTTCCAAGACAAAACCCACACCATGTTGTCCCGAAGGGAGCTCAGCGCTGCTTCGATGACCTGCAGTTCCAGCAACCGCCCAAACACTCAGGCTCTCCAACTCAAGGATCACAACCCCTCAAATCTCCCAGTGGACTAAGCAACAATGAAGAGCCATGATCCCAGCTAGCATCCCCTTCCTTGGAATGTTCTGACCTAGAAGGCTTCCACTAAATAGGTTACTTCACACGGACATGGTTGCCAGTTGTCTCTTGACCTATCTCCTTCGACGTATGCAAAAAGAAGACTCCTCGAACTCTTTTGAGAACTTTCATACTCAATTTAGGAGGACCTCTCTCTTGAACTACAAATTGCATACTAGACAAAATATATATCATCATACCCACGGAGGATGCCCGATACTACTCCAAAGATCTATGGTCCTAATATCCCTACCAGCAACCAGGCTCTCCACTGCCATAATGACCCTCTAGATCACCCCGAAGATTCTTTACTAATAAAGACCCATAGTTTAAAGAAAAAAAGTGCCCCCTGATCGGGATATGGGGACCATAAAGAAACTCTCCCTCATAATAATGCGATACACTAATTGGTGAGTACACCCTCTTTCCTTGAACAGGTTGACCATTGGGTGTATGATACCCACCAGCTACATCCTCTTTCCATCTGGACCCCCCCCCCCCCAACTCCCATACACCTATGTTCTAGTGAATGGGCTCTTCTATAACCGTACTTTATAAACTCCTGGTACTAGTGGGATGAATGTGGTGTTTGCACTCAGCTTGGCAGTAGGACATCCGTTATAGGTGGAGGTCCTCATGCCACACGTACAAAACCACTGCACGGCTGAGAGTGAATTTCCTAACATTTGTTACCCATCGACTGATAATCTCTATTCTTACCGTTGAATGTTTCAAAGTTGGGCTCTCTCTGTTGGGATGGGGAGCTTTTTGGCATTTTCCTGCTCTTTTTCCCCCCTTCTTTTTTCCCCCCTCTCTGTATTTCATATCCCCTCCCCTCTCAATCCCTCTTTTTCTCAACCCCACTTCTTTTTATTATATATGCTTAATTTCTGTACTCCATCCCATATATAGGGGGTCTCCTACCTCTCGTCTTTTACTTGAAAAAAATAGTTCCTCTTCGGTACTACTATGGTATGTCGGTCCTGCTGAAAGTCGCTGTTATGACCCCCACAGCAGCACTCATTTTACAAATTACTTATACTGTCTTAACTGTTAAATTTGTATGTTGGCCTTATCTCACAAATCTACTCGAGGCTAGTACAGATATGGAGATCGACCAGCTGTGGTGCCCGAACACACTAAGGGTGCGGTCACACGAGCGATTTTTTTTTTTTGTGCATGTATAGGCGCAATAAAAAAAAAATCGCATCTATTAGAACCAATGCTTTCCAATGAAAGCAGTCACATGTCCGATTTTTACATCCGCGAAAAAAAAACGCAACTGTAAAAAATAGGACAACATTTATCGCATGTGTTAAAATAAGTCTCCTGGGGAGGAGCACCCCCGGAAGCAATCTCTGTGCTATACTAGTGGGAACTAAATGCTAAGACAGTCAAATTTTATATAATGTTTCCAACATTAGGGTGCAGTCACACGAGCAATTATTTAGTGCATGTGTGTGTGCGATAAAAAAAAATCAAAAAAATCGCACATCGCATGTGTTAAAAATCGCGTGATCAAAGCAAAAAAAAATTGCATATAATAGTGCGATCGGTATCCCCTGCTGTGGCTGGGACAGCTGTAGGAGGGGATTCCTTGGATGTGAAACACCTGGATGCTGTTTCACGTTATTGTTAATTTAGCCCATTCGGGGGAAAAAATTCCTCCCCGACTCCATAATGGTGGTCAAAATAATCCCTGCCATTATAAGTGATGATAATTTCTGTCCAGCACTGCCGAACATGTATGCAGGGCCATTTTAATACCCAAGTGGGCCCTGCGCAAGAGCCTTGGAGTGTCCCCCCTTCTACTGTCACCCAGCCGCCTTCAGTGTTGCGTGGCCCCAATGACTTCTATGGGGACTTTTGGAACCCAAATATGCAGGAAAATAGAGCATGCTGCGTATCTTTTTGCATGACCGAAATGTGCAGAAGAAATCCACACATGTGAACGAACCGTGTGAAATCAATGGTTTCTATTCTCAGCGTATTGCGTTCGCAAATTACATGTGCGCAATTATGCCTGTGCGAAGGGGGCCTTATACTTATGCTTGTTACCCCGCTGTGCACTTGCAGCCATTCTCTGCATCAGGGCTTATTCAGACGACCGCGATCTTGTCCTGTGTTGCGGCCGTGAAAATCACGGTCGCAAAACGGGACAAAAATGAAGCCATTGATTTCTATGTTTTTTTTTTTTTTTACTAGCGGCATTCTCGTATATTAATACTACGTGTAAGAAATGATAGGGCAGGTCCTATCTTTCTGCTTTTTTTTTCAAACTTGTGCGCAATAGTGCGGAGTTTGGATAGTCAAAATAAATAAAGAAATCACTGGTTCATGCGCAAATCTGCTCCGTAGCGATGAGCATATTTAGCCAAAAGGGCTTATTCACATGAATGTACTTGCAAAGGCATTTCCGCATGTTATCAAGTCCCACGTATAAAGTGACCAAGTCATGCCTTTGATTTCAATAGCTTCGTTCAGACAAAAAAAAAAGGGAGGAGGAGGAGTTACCCTGCGTATAGCGCTGGGAAAAGAAGACAGCTCGCCGTAATTAGGCATTTTAATGCCATTCTAAGGATTTCTTCCGATCGTTGCTTGCCATCAGTTCAGTGTGTTTTTTTTACATGCGCACCACACCGCCCGGTCTGAATGGCTAAATACACCAATTAAGATTGTGATTAGAGATGAGCGAGTATACTCGCTAAAGGCAATTGCCTTTAGCGAGTACCTGCCCGCTCGAGACTGCAGGTTCGGGTGCCGGCGCGGGGAGCGGTGAGTAGCGGCTGTCAGCAGGGGGGAGCGGGGGGGAGAGAGGGAGAGAGAGATCTCCCCACCATTCCGCCCCGCTCTCCCCCGCAGCTCCCTGCCCACCGCCGGCACCCGAACCTGCAGTCTCGAGCGGAGGAGATACTCGCTAAAGGCAATGCTCGCTCGAGCAATTGCCTTTAGCGAGTATACTCGCTCATCTATAATCGTGATTTGATTATGTTAAAAATCATGCGAATATCCGTTCCGTACGGGCGAACATATTTACACATACGTTTGTGTGAAGGAGGCCTAATGCTGGACTAATAGGAGAAAAGCAGACTTGAAGAAACGGTAGCGCACGCTTGAAGAATGTTCTTGGGTCTGCTTTTCTCTTAGGGCTCGTTCCCACGGGTGTATTTTCACCGTGCATTATGCACATGTATATCCCGCGTAACACGCGGTGAATACAGTCAATGAAAGTAAACGGATTTTCATTGATCCATTCACACTTGCATATAGTCATTGCATATGTCACACGCATAGGAAAAATCATAGCAGTCTATTTTATCTCGTATTATGTGTGTAAGAGCATACGCAGTGCCAACACAAGTACTAGCGTAGCAATTGCGCTCTTCACGCATTTTACAAGGAAACATGCGAATAAATTAAAAAAAAACAACTTCATTTCCTTCTAGGCTTTTTTACCTGCTTGTGTTTTTTTTGGACTACCAATTACAAGCCGATGATGGAAAGGACTACTGTAGTTCTTTCTACAGTACATCAGCATGCAGCGGATAGACGGTGTGCGGGTTCGCAGTGGGGGAACAGTAGTGAGTAGAAAGATAAAAGTATACATTTTAACTCCGCGCCCTTTGTACTACTCAGTCATTAATCTAGGTGGGTCATCCGAGGCAACAGAGTCTTTTTAAAGGGAATGGACACCATTTATGTCTATCTAAGCAGTTCCAACATTCTGTGCTAATTAATTTATTAATATATCTTTTTTATATATAGAAATGATAGGTTTCCTGATCTACAACTGAAAATCCCCTGCATACAAGTACAGATGTCTCCTTTCTTAACTCTCTTCATGATGTGTGGCAAAAGATGATCAGCCTTGAAAAGAAACAACAAGATCTTGTGATACTCTGTCAGAAGATGTGTATATGCTATATACCCAGGGGGGGAAGAAAGTGGTAGAGGGCTGCCGAATGTCACGGTAGATATTGCCTCACACGGTAGATTGTCTTACTACCTTCTTCCCACCAGGTGGCCGCCGGACAAAAAGGGATAGATTGGAATGGATGACGTCCCAGGGGAATTGAAATGTGTCAATATACAGCTGAGCCATGTGATAGTTTATCAGAGAGGATTATGTCGGGTGCAGCAGTGATGATGAAGGCTGTTGATGCAAATGTTTACTTAAAGGGTTATTCCAGTGATGGGACGTTTTTCCAGTTTTCACCCATCCAGTGGGTGAAAACTGATAGATCGGTATGGGTCTGAACACTGGCACCCCCACCCATCCCAAAAATGGGGGACCCATGTCTTTCCTATTTCACAGTTCAAGTTCCATTCTCCCATTTCTGTAGCATAGTGGGGAATGGAGCCACTGGTCGCACATGTTCAGCAGTGACTCCATTTCTGTCAATGGCACAAACAGATGGCTAACAGCTGTGCTTGGCTATCTCTGTCTGCCCCATTGAAATGAATGGAGCCGAAACCTTGCATGCGCCCTGCTTCTACATTCATTTCAATGGAGCAGAGATAGCTGAGCACAACACATGGCTTGTTTTCATCAGCCCATTGATATAAATGGAGCATTGTCAACCGCCAGAATATCCCTTTAAGTAACTGTGGTAATGCGGGGCATAACAGTCAGTCCACAGTCAGCTATAGGAATTAAGAGTGTAGCGGGCCGGATTGACCCTTTGGACTGGGGAGACAGCAGGATAGATCTGATGGTATATCACAAGTGGCTCTACTACCTCATCCCGGGGTATCCAAAGCTGCGGCCTACCCAACCTTGCTCGGTGCCCGGTATTAACAATCGTGTCAATCAGTCCATTACTTATCTGTCACGTGACACCAGTGCCTCTGAGCTGTCACCCATATTGAATAAAGAGTCACAGTCAAAGGATAGTTTTAAACCGGAGGCACGTGGTTTTCTTTACTCACAATTTCAACTTTGATTTTCCAAGTACAAAACACTTTGACAGTCTTTAGGCAAAACACTCCTGGCACATTTTTCCTCTCGACATTTAGACATCATCAGTCTCAGTTATCTGACGAACATGCTCCAGGGGTACACTCCTGACATGAAGAGGAACACAACCAACTCACTCTTCCATTGCTTGCTCTGTCTTCCCTTTGACTGTTAGAGCATTCTCAGTAAACTCTTGCCTTACGCTCAACTAGTCCCTTGACCCAGTAAATTATCGGCGAACTTGAAACCACGACCATCAACTAGTCAAGCAGGATCCAAACTCTTAGCTTCAGTCCCCCAAGCAGAAGAACAAGAGCTCCAGCCTCCTGCTTACACGTCATCCTTCACTCTATTTCATTACACTATATCTCTACTCTCCTCACTTTATTTCTAGACTCCACCTCCTCGCTTGTCTAACCCTTCAACTTCTCTAAAACAAGTTAGAGAAGACAGACTTACCACCACCAAGATTGGTAGCAGCAACACAGAACACAGACGTCAAAATACATGTACAAACTCATAAAAGACAGACTACATGAGGTGGGCACACACCACTTAAAGATACCCCACTCTGGGCCACTACAAGAGCATTACAGTTTACCTATTGTGGAGTTTTCATCTCAGCACTATGGGCTCATGCCCACAACTGTGGTTTTACCACGTATCATGCGTGGGGAACCTTTCTCTCCCCACAGTAGGAATATCCCTCCAGCCCCCCTGACATGAAGGGTTCCCCTGGGGCTTTCCTTCATCTCTCTCTCTCTCCTCCCAGAATAGCAGAGCTTTTTTAAGTAATTTCATCGCTAATGAAGCTCGGGACTTCATAGCAAGAAATCGTCCATCCACTTCCATTTTCTGCAGCGCCACCTGCAATTCATTTTTTTTGCACAGCTAATAATTCTTTTATATATCCATCTACATAGCTTTGTGAGAGCGTGCTTTTTGCAGGACGAGTTGCATTTTTAATGGTGCTATTTAATGTACTGAAAAACTTTTTAAAAATTCTAAGCGGAGTGAACGAAAAAAACAAAACACAATTCCGCCACCTTTAATGATAACTTTATTCTGTGGGTCATTCCGATTACTACCATACTAAATGTATTAATTTATATAGTTTTTTTGTTTGTATTTTTAAAAAATAAAATATCTTTGCAAAGAAATAAAATTATTTTTTTCCGCCATCTTCTGATAGCCATAACTTTTGTTTTTTCCGTCGACATAGTTGTGCGTGGGCTCGTTTTTTGTGGGACACCCTGTAGTTTCTATTGGTACTATTTTAGAGTATATATGACTTTTTTATCACTTTTTATTACATTTTTTTAAGCGCAAATCTGGCATTGTACTTTTTTACTTCTTACAATGTTGACCATGCGGGGTAAATAATGCGTTACTTTGATAAATCGGACTTTTTTGGACACAACTATACCAAATATGTTTTGGGGGATTTTTATGTAGATTTTTTTTATAAATATTGGGAAAGGGTTTTTTATTTAAAACTTTTATTACCTTTTATTTTTTTTAAATAATTAATACAACTCTTTTAAACTCGTTTTTTTTTTTTTTTTAGTCCCCATAGGGTATACGAACTATGCAGTGGGATGTAATGCCATAGTATTACATTTAGTATTACATTATACAGCAATCTGACAGGCAATCTATCAAACCACACCACAGGCATGGCTTGATAGGCAATCTGTAATGGATTTTAGAAGGCCCCAGCTGCCATGGCAACCTCATGCATCCCACGATCTCATCACGGGCATTTAAATGCCGCAGTCAGAATTGCATTTGCAGCATTTAAAGGGTTAACAGTGGTGATTAGCGGTACTGCCTAGTGCAGCGAAAGTCGGCTGTAAGAAACAGCTGGCACTTGCATTGCATGAAGCGAGATTGACCTGCGATCCCCCTCCATACACACACTAAACGCACAAGACGTATGATGCCCACAAGACTGTCAGCTAAGATGTGAGTGGCGGCCCTGGACCGGCCAAGGAACAGAGTGGTTATTATACCTGCGGGCTCAGTCACGCGGGCGTTTGTAACAGGCCTTTATCTGCATGTCAAAAAATTTGCACTAGATAGAACCAATGCTTTTCAATAGCAGCGGTCACATGTGCGAATTTTACATGCGAAAAAACGCCTGCGGCGAAAATTATAGGGCACCGGTTCGCAGAACGCATGTAACTGCGTTCTACGGCAAATCGCTGTTCTGTGTATGTGAAACCCCCTGGATGCTGTTGCATCCAAGGGCTTAATCTGGCGCTCAATGGGGCTGGCGGCATCAGCGCCGACCCCATTGTGAACATATAGTGAGGATCTTGATCCTCTGCCACAGCTGTCACAGGAGAGGCAATACAGCTGGCTCCAATGAAAGCAATTGGCTGCTGGCAGCCGCTGCAGTGATTTTCGGGGAAGGGCTTAAAATATAAGCCCTTCCCTGAAAACCATCCTAGAAATGTGTAAAAAATTAAAAAAAAAATGTATACTCACGTCTCTGCAGCTATCACGGCTCAGCCACGTCCAGTCGGCTCTTCTGCACTGCTCTGAGGAGAATTCAGCAGGCGGGGATTTAAAATCCCCTCCTGCTGAATGGGCTGCCTCTGATTGGCTGAGCACTGTAACTAATCAGAGGCAGCTCTCAGCTATTAAATGACAGCTGAGAGCTGCCTCTGATTGGTCCCTGTGCTCAGCCAATCAGAAGTAGCACTCACGGACAGCTGCCTCTGCCACAGCTGTCACAGCTGTAGCCGAGGACCGCGATGTTCTCTGTATATCAATGGGGCCGCCGGCCCCATTGACCACAGGTGAAACTCCTGGATGTGACAGCATCCAGGGGTTTCACATCCAAGGAATCCCCTCCTGCAGCTGTCACAGCCGCAGCATGGGATAGCGGGCAGCGCTCTTTTCGAGCGGATAATCGCTGCTAGCAGCGTTTTTTTCCTCCGTGACGCCTGATTCGATCACGCGAATGTCTAAACGCATAACTGATGCATAACAAAACGCCCATGTGACTCAGCCCTGCGGCTGTCTGGACACTTAGGAGAAAATCTCACAATTTTCTTGCGATACAAGAGTAAGTGAAAATGCAGAATTATGAAACCCATGCTTTTCTATGGTTTCTTACCCATTTGTGATGCTTTCACTCACGCGATGTTACGAGATTTAAAAATCGCAGCATGTCCTATCTTTCTGCGTTTTGCGATTTTTTTTTTCTTGCCCATGTTTCCCTCTGGAGCCTCTGTTTTGCGATTTTTGTGCGATCTGTTTTTTAACATTAGAAATTCTTATTGACTTTTTTGCAATAAAATCATGGGCGGCTGCCATGTGTGATTTTTCTAAAGAAAAAGCATCTCTGGCGCTAAAAAATCGTGTGAATAAAAATGACATTGTCACACCCAAAAATCGTGGGTCGCAGCGATGCACAATTTTTCACAAGAAAAAGGATTGCTGACGCTCAAAAATAGCGTAACCAAAAACTTTATTTTGCCATGATTTTCTTGCGGTGATCTCGTGATCGCCAGTGTGAAGGAGCCCTTAGTTTGTTCTTTTTAACCCTTTTATGTCCAGTTTTATACACTTGGAAAATCTCTTTTCCTTGATATTTGCTGTTCATAGCCCCAAAAAGTCAAGTTTTGTCTATACATTCAAGCTTGCAAATTCAATAGCAAGTACATGAATTTCCTGTATATATGTTCACGTACCGGTCTGCTATATTTTAGCTATTGCAATGAAAAGATGGAACGATGCCTCTACAGCGCCACCTATTAGAAGGTAGAATTCCTGCAAGTCAATATCTGACCTTTTAGCAGGCCTTGTAACAATGACTGGGGATATAAGCCAAAACCTGGAGTCTTCTCCAGTAGGGAAGAGATACCCATGTACAGACAGCTGTTTCAGGGTTTTTGCTCCTCATCAGTAGGTTGCTAGGTGAAAGACCTATGATGTGGGTCAGGAAGGGTAAAGAGCATCTAGTAGGTGTGAGGGGACTTACTGTATGCTCCAGCAATCTACTATACACTACCTTACAGGAACGCTGCCTTCTAATAGGTGGCGCTGTAGAGGTATTATTACATCTTTCCATTTGCATACTACGTTTCCCAGAGGAGCTTGCATGGCCTTATATGTCTCCTCACACCTACTAGGTGATCTCCTTAAGAAGAAACTTTACCCCTTCCAACCCATATTTTACCAATTACATTGTCTTGCTTTGCATACTTAAATTAATATTGATTGGTCTTGTCACACTTACAAAACAAGAGCATCCACTTAAAAGAAACATTGCAACCTAATATGAGCACATCCGAAGACCCAAGACAAGTTACTGTGGTTCCTAGAAACCTCTGAGGGACTTTCACTGCAGGACTGAAGATCGCTACGATAAGGCATGGCAGGACCTCTCTCCTGCCATGCCTTATCGCTTCCTATAGCGATCTTTGGCAATGGCAATAGAGGACGCCGTTATCTGGCGCCCTGTTGCCATAGAAACTAGCCGGCTTCTCGCGATGTTATTGCGAGAGCCGGCTGGAGTCACAGAGGGAGCGCGCTCCCCCTGTGTACCCTTTCCCTGCCGCGATCTACTTAGATCGCGGCAGGGAAGAGGTTAACGGCGGGTGGGCGCATCTCCGATGCCCCCGCTGTCGCAGCGGGAGGCCGGCTACTAGGGACAGCCAGCTCCTGCTGTGGGATAGCGCGAGATTTGCTATGATCTTGTGCTATCCCTATGACGTAAGGGTGCGTCATTTTAGGGGAAGTACCCTGCTCCCATGACGTACCCTTACGTCATGGGGAGGGAAGGGGTTAATTACTTGCCATCTTCAATGATATCTCATGAGTATCAATACATGAGGTGTCTATGAGGGGGGGTGCAAATGCGCACCTGAGACCCGTGCGATTGTGCAATATGCTGCAGAATTTCGCGGGGAAAGGAACACACCTGGAACTAACCAGCCTTTTATCTCGAGGCAAGGCTGTGTCCTAATCCCATGTGAACAGTCCCGGTCAGCAAGAAACGTACAGTAAAATGCGCAGATTCGCGCAATAGTGCGATGTTCACTACGCAAAAAAATTACGCTATTGCGTGTATTTTGCACATGTGCTCGTGGGAGGCTGCTTGTATAGTGGTCGGAGTTTTGTTTCTCTCTTAGGCTAGCCATGAGCGGGGGTTGGGCCCGAGAATACGGAAATGTGAATGAACCCATTGAAATGAATGGGTTGTATTCTTTGCGTCCTGCGTGCAGAAATACGAGTGCAAATAAGCCCGTATGAAAGAGCTCTAAATGGTGCAGACTTCATGGCGGTTCTTGTTACGGATCTGCTGCGCATTTTAACCCTTGTATTTTAAGGCTTGAAAAGTGTAGCGTAAATAGCGTAAAATTTTTCAAAAATTCTGCTGATTCGATAGGGAAATCTCCTTCACATGGCTTGTACCGTAAATGCGGCAGATTTTCCACAGCAAATACCGCTATGGAAATTTTGTAGCATTTGAGCTACATATGAAGGCAACATAAGGCTGACACGGGTGAGGGCTTATTTACACGTGCATATGTTGGTCGGGTTTTCACGGCCGGCCGATATACACTTCCATCTGAGTGGTCCTCCCCTTCCCTCCCCCTCACCGCCTCTCTGCCTCTCTCCTCCACTCCGGTATTTTATAATGGAGTGAGCGGGATTAGGGTGGAACTAAGCTCCGTTCTGTCCCACCCCCTCCTATTGCTGGCTGTGGACAAGGGGCGGGAGCTTAGCTCCATCACCGTCCCGCCCACTCCTGTTGCAAACAGCCGGAGGGGAAGAGATAAGCAGAGAGACGGTGAGAGGGAATGAAGGGGGACACTACTCAAATGGGAGTGTAAAGCGGCCGGCCGATATTTGCTTGTGTAAATAAGCCCTGAGTGCGATGAAGTCGGCCCGATATCGCGCTCACTAACATGCGATGTCCCCGCGGATGTAAGGTGTTTTTATTAAAACCGCCTTGCATCACTTTGGGGAAGTACCGAGAGTCTGCCATGGCTTTTAGCTGTGACGGAGGATTGCGGGGGGTTTCCCATTGTTTTCAATAGGTAAACCTTACATCACTCGCATGCCGTGATGGCCCCATTGAGGGAACGCCCAAAGATAAGATATGCCGTGATTTTTTTCAACGCCTTGATGCAATGCAGGAAAAAAAAAAAACGCTCATGTGTATGACCCCATTCAAAAGAACGGGGTTCTTATTCATGCCAGATTTGTGCGTCTCGCAATGCACAAATCTCGCGCGATTTTCTAACAGTTCCGGAGCTGTTAATTAGCATGTAACAGGCCCAGTCCCTATATAGTGCACTGCTGCAGTGTTCTGAATAGAGCATTGCCCGTGACATAATGGTGCATATACGTATGTACTGTGGGATTCTCTCTTTGGGGCTCTTGGCTCAGGCACCAGTCCCTCAGGACCTGCACACGGTTTTGTCTTGAGGTGTTTCTTTACGCTGTCATTTCTGATTCAATATGTATGCAAATCATTTCATTAAAAGCAGGTGATGTCACAGTGATGTCACATGCTGCAGGAGATATGGCAATCCAAAATGAAATTGTTTTAGTGACATCAGTTAAGTCCTAGGCACTTTTCTTCACAGGACCGTAAGCATATTTGGGCACGCAAATGCATTTTTGACTGTACTTTTTGCACATGCAGGTCATGCGCAATTGCGCACGCAAAAAATAATATGCACCAATGCTCCCATGCTGTGTTTTTAAAAAAATGGCTGTGAAATATAGATACGTGAATAGATACAAAGATTTATACGGACCAAATATGGAGTTAAAATATGCGTGTCTGAAACCTGCCTTAGGGAATGTGGCCGTGCACGGTTCAGATTGTCAGTTTTAACCAATGCAGTGGTAATAGGCTTGTGACACTTCTGTCACTTGTGAATTACCTGCTCATATCAATACATGGTACCGCCTCCTAGTAATAACCCAAAACTAGGAGGTTAAGGAAAGCAAGTGTCAGCCAGCTAATGAAACACTGCCAACTTAAAGGGATATTCCTATGTTGGCAAGTTATACCCTATTCACAGGATAGTGGATGACTTAATGTGACCAGCTTTTCCCAGAGTCAAAGCCGGACAAAGGGGTGTGGTCATGGGCGGGGCTTATCACAACATATGATTTTATTTCTGTCGTTATAAAAATTATAGGGCCGGTTCAAAGGTTATAGGGGAGCGCTAATACTTTTGGGGTACGGTCGGGGACACTATTACTACTGGGGCCACTCTGCACAAGGCAGCATACCTCAAGCTGACTTAGAGCATGTTTACACACAGTCGAAATGCTGCAACATGTCAGCGGTGGAAATTTCCGCAGAAAATTCCACATCCAAAAAACAGTCAAAATTCGTACCATTGATGCAGATTTTGACTGGAAATTAGCTGCATATCCGCAGCTGATTTCCTACGATTCTTGGCTCCCCCTTACATCCTTCAGAGGCTTCCTGCTTTCAGCGTTCCCTGGTTTCCGGTTCTCAGCAGCCTGTAGTGGCCTCACCTAACCAGAATCACCAGACTAGCGGCGCCACATCTGACCAGGTCACTGGGAACCCGGAAGCTGGGGTGCACCTACAGTGGGAAGCCTATGGAGGAGGTGAGTGAAGCGCCATATAGTATGAAATCAGCCGTGGATATGCAGCTGATTTCCAGTCAAAATACGCACCAATGGTACATAGTTTGAATGACTTTCGTAGAAGTCTGAAAAAAGGAAGGGGGAGGGAGTTAGCATGCGTACAACGCTAGCAAAAGAAGACAACTTGACCTAATTAGGCATTAATTGACATTCCAAGCATTTTATAGAGATCGATGGTTTGCATCGCTTTAGCATATTTTTTTAACATTCACGCAACAGCGCTCAGTGTGAATGGCATGAAATATGCAAATGTAGATCGGGACTCGATTGGGTCAAATATTCATTCATACCAAAAAACGCTGCATATGGGTGAACGTAAAAAGGCATACAGTCGTGTGAAGGAGGCCTGAACCTGTATCAGCGTCATCTGCAGGGCCAGACCAGGGACACAGAAGGTGAATTTGGGCTTTTCTGAAACAAATACATGCAACAGCTATCCATAAGTAAATATCAGGTCACAGGAGGAACAGTAGTACTCACAATTATTTTTAGTTATTACTTTCTTGAATTGCATTTACAATCCATTATCAATGTACAAACAGCAGCAGCCAAAAGTCAGTCAGAATTAGTTAAAAAATTCATCATTCAAAATATGCGTTTTTCTACGGGCATACCTTAGTGCTTCATCTAAAGAAACCTTATTGGTTAAGATACAGCACTGCAAATACATTGGTGAGGGAAATACTAAGTCCAAGGGCTTAAACACATAGACGTGTTTGAGTCCCGTTATGTGGCCATGATAATCACAGCTACATAACGGGACAAAACGAAACCATTGATTTCAATAATATCGTTTTCACTAGCTCTTGGGCGTGAATACTCCGCCTGAGAAAAGATAAGACTTGCCCTATCCTACTCGCGTGTAGTTAACACACTATTTCTCTCAAACTCCTGCGCAATGGCCCAGAGTTTGAACGACCCACAAAGTTTTTAAAAAAAGCCATGACAATCTCCATAGTGGCGAACGTAGTTGTGCATACGGCTGTCTGAAATCGAACAGATACTGCCCTAAGCCCTAACAGATACTGAAAATCACATCTCCATTACTCAGTCATACTGTAGAATGTCCTCTGATATTATGGCTGCATGTGCTGTAGAGTGTTAAGAGAAGACAAAATCCTGTTTTTTCCATGTTCAGTGTATAGAAGACATATAACAGCAGTCTCCTCCAAGCAACTCAGAGAGAACTGAGAATTAGGGAGACAACCTGCAGAGGGGAAAACTTCTGATAAACGCAGAATGCAAACCATAACATCCAGAAAAAGTGTTATTTCTCATGTACACTCCACACAGTAGCTTATTCTGAAAAGTTACATGAAGGGTAACATGGGCGAGCGCGATATTTGGGCTGTGAAACTCGGCCCAATATTGCGCTCGGGAACGTGAGATTTCCCTGTGGATGCAAAACCACCTCACATCACTTTAGTTAAGTAGTAGTTAGGTTTCAATGGGAAACCTTGCACCGTATTGCGTGCACCTTGCACGCCATGTGATGTTGTTCTGGCCTTATTGTAAACAATAGGCAAGGCGTTCCAAGGGAATCCCAAAAATTGGACATGCCGCGATTTAACCCTTTCCAATCCACTGTCTGACGTCTCAAGACATTATGATTTAAGGCTGCACAGCTCCGATGTTGGAAGACGTCCATCAGGGTTCTTTTACTGTATATTGCCAGCCTTCCTGCTGTCGGAGCCTACCCAACGTGTCACCTAATGCAGTACTGGCTTTAGCCAGCATATAGCGCCGTTGTATAATGGCAGAAAAAGAGTAAGCCCCCTAGGAAAACCAGGATACAAATTGGATTGAAAAGGGTTAAATGTCTCTAGGCATATGCCTAGTTCGCCTAATCGTAAAAATGACTCTGTTTCCTTGGAGTATTCAAGTTCTGTATTATTACCCCCTAGACCTATATTTTATCTACGGACTGTTCACACATGCAGTCTCTATGAGCCAGCCATTGATAAAATGCAAACTACAATACCTGGTCCCCGCTAATGGCAGGTGAAAATTTCATGCAGGTCCGAATAGCTTTTTTTGTATTTTTTCAAATTGCATGGCTAGATATTTTGACAGCAATGCATTAGGCGTCTTCACATGGGTGGTAAATGCTGTGCAATTCCCGCTGGCAGAAACGCAGCAAAAATTCTGCAGCATTTACAGTAGAAGCCAAATGGTGGAGATATCAGAAATCTCCTTCACATGGTGCGGAAAATTTCCATAACAAATTGGCAGCATATCTATCTATTTTACAGAATTCAATCCTTGCAATACAAGGCTTAAATCCCACAGTAGAACTGCTGAAAACAAGACTTCCAAATCTGCACCATTTCGGGATGGATTTTGTCTCTGCAGTTTTCCTGTATATTTGTTGCTGTTCTTCCTGCACTGCATATGGCACATGTGAAGGTAGCCTTAGGCCATTGATGAGTAAAACCCTTGAGAGACTCCTAACTATAATTTATTGTTATGCAGCAATAATGTGCCGTGGACTTGCCACTTATATAATGCGCTGTAGGTGGAGCTTCAATTTGGATTGGACGATAGATTGACATAATACCAGGCCCGTGATTATGTAATTTAGCAATGCATGTAAACTCTCTCTCTATATATATATATATATATAGTAACATATTATGTAAGGCCGAAAAAGACATATGTCTATCTAGTTGAGCCTACTACCCCCCAATGTTGATCCAGGGGAAGGCAAAAAGAAAAAAAAACAATAAGGTAGAAGCCAATTTTCCCATTTAAGGGAAAAAAATCCTTCCTGACACTAATGGCAATTGGAATAATCATTGGATCAACAACCCTTTTGAAGTTATCAATGACTATAACATGTAATACTGTAACGCTCAAGAAAGGCGTCCAGGCCCCTCAGGCCTCACCACATCCTCAGGCTGAGAGTTCCATAGTGTCACTGCTCTTACAGTAAAGAATTCATTCAGTCGTGTCCGACTCTTTCATACTCTGTAGGTCAGTCCTCTCCATGCCACTCTATTCTCTACGGCTGCTTTTAACGGCCTGATGTCTATTTACTTTTTGATGGTGACCTTCCAATAGTTGGCAGGAGGATGGCAACGCATGACTTATCTACAGTGGTAGTTGTGTGGCTAAGTGCTGTGGGTTGGGGAAAGATCCGGCGACCTACCCCATAAAACCTTCACCATGAAACTCTATGGATCAGAATCAAATATATACATATATATAATCATTGTCTATATATGTGTGCTTCTGTATTGTTCATAGGCTACAACTGTTGCACGCTGTTTAACTTATTGTGCATAATTGACGAATTGACTCGATTAAGCTTCCATTACATGGATGGCCATCGAAGACCACAAGAAGAATGTAACATAAACCAACAGACAAACGAAAAGCAATAGATATATATATATATATATATGTATATATGTATTATATTATATACACATGCATATACATACATGGCTGTAGAGATGTATAGGCAGAATCCATGACTCTTACCTGCTTCCATGACTTCGCACTGCTGTCCAAATACATGGGAAAACGTGATAGGCCCAGTAGCATCCATGGCTCTCAATGTCATATATATCTCTACTGCAGCGTGAGTTCCAATATATTAACCCCCTCAGCCCTGTCAATCCTGCACAGTTCTACAGCAGAAATATATTTATATTGAGCGTTGGAGCCTTCCCGAGATCCAGAAAGCTCCCTTGTTTCTGCAGCTACATCCTCAGATGCAATTAAACGAGAGAGAGAGCGAGGGAGAGAGACGGGGAAAGAGCCTGGCAGCTGCAGACGGTCTTGTAAAGCGATTTCAGTTATTAACTCCCAAATGCAATATCTGCTTTTATTTTGGTCATGTTTGTGATCTTGGCCATCCTCCCAGCTTAGAGCTGATTGAAGGCTGGATGTGCCCTACTTAAAATCCCACCAAGATATTTAGGATCCCTGGATCGTGCTTCCTTCTAGTCGGCTTTCCCTGAAAGACTGAATGCTTCCAAGATTAGTACCACACAGGAATAAAAAAAAAGAAGAACTAAATGCAACATTAAGGCTTTTTATTATGATTTGGCAATACAATATCAACATTTGCAATACAATAATTGCAACATTGTAGCTTTTTCTTCACCTGATTCATTTTGCTGCTGGAAAACTAAACACACTGTCAAAGGCAGAGTGACTTATTGGCACCCTCCTGACACCCAGGCACATGTGCTGCTAATCCCCTCTTGGTATAGCTATGTCCCTGCTGCATGACTGCAAGGCAGGAGCTTGGAGGTTGCATATTCTAATAATGCAATATGTTTTCATCCTGTGGCTCGCCAATTTAGTCCTTTATGCAAAAGCATCAGGATCTTTAAAGAAAGCCATCAGACTCTGTAAAGAATCCCTGGTTTTCACATTGCAGTGATTACATTGTGCTTGTGATTCAGGCAGCACAGGAGGAAGTGCCTACTCAGCCTGGCACATGGCGGTGATGTCATTCTAAAATGCCTAGCTGCCTGCATGGAGCAGGCGAGTCAGGGAGACCGCCCGCATCACAAAATAAAATACATGGCCAGAAACTATAGGAAACACCCTCCTGTTTTCTTGTTCTGCAGGCATCTTAATAAGTAATTGAGTATTAGGGCTCCTTCACACAGGTGTAGTTGGTTTGCGTGCACCTAAGTGTAACGCATTTGCGCCGTGAACGAGCATGTCTGTGCCTGTTCACCCCCACACCTTCTATTTAAGAGGTTATTTAGCCTAATGAGGTCCTGATGTGTTCTTTTCCCTGCGGTTTTGCGCTGTTTTTCGTGCATCCCCTTCCATATTGCATGCGCATTTGCGCACCCTCCATAGACTTCTATGGGGCTCTCTGGTGGGCAAATTGAATTGTGAATGAACCCAATGAAATCAATGCGATCTATTCTCTGCATATTGCATTTTAACATACTCGTAAATACGCACTCACATACGTCCATTTGACGAAGCTCTTACACAAGTATTTTTCACATGCGTTAAATATGCAGTACAGTATTTGCTGAGTATGTTAATTTCCCATAGTCTATATTGGTGCCTATTACTAAACCAAAAGATGACACTCTGTGTTTTTTTTTCAAGTGAGCAATAGGCGGGTGAAAAAGGATGCGGGTTGTGAATGGCTGAATAGAAATCAAAATGCTTCTTTTAGCACTGCATATTATGTGTGTGAAAATATGCATATAATGCATAGGGCGCACACGTTCATGTGAGTGAGCCCTTACACATGAACATATGTACATTTGTGTGCCTTATTGCAACTTTTTTGCACCCTAAGGGTGCATTCACACGAACGTATATCGGCTCGGTTTTCACGCCGAGCCCATATACGTCGTCTCTCTCTGCAGGGGGGCGGAGCCTGGAAGAGCCGGGAGCAGTGCTCTGAGCTCTAGCCCCCTCTCTGCCTCCTCTCCGCCCCTCTACACTATTTGCAATGAGGAAAGGCGGGACGGGGCGGGGCTAATTCTTGGACCTTAGCCCTGCCCCATCCCGCCTCTTTTCATTGCAAATAGTGCAGAGGGGCGGAGAGGGGGTGGAGAGGAGGCAGAGAAGGGGCGGGAGCTCAGTTCCTGCTCCTGGCTCTTTCATCCTCC
Source organism: Eleutherodactylus coqui (assembly GCF_035609145.1). Lineage (NCBI taxonomy): Eukaryota > Metazoa > Chordata > Amphibia > Anura > Eleutherodactylidae > Eleutherodactylus > Eleutherodactylus coqui. Next base: position 46,506,254 of record NC_089842.1, on the reverse strand, counting down.
CCCCCTGCAGATGAGGACACCGTATATTGGCTCGGCGTGAAAACCGAGCCGATATACAGTCGTCTGAATCCACCCTAAGGGCTTCTACCCAATAGCGTTTTTTTTAACGCTGCAATATCGCTTTGTTTTTTTTTGAAGGGACTTTCTAATGTTAAAATCGCATCGCACAAAATTAGCAAAAGCACAAACTTGCGATTTTAGTGCGATGCAATTTTAACATTAGAAAGTCCCATTGAAAAAAATGCAGCGATATCGCAGCGTTAAAAAAAAATGCTAGCAGGTAGAAGCCCTGAATGAGGCTTTTTGTGTGCATATCAAGGTATTTTAATGTACTTTTTCTGCTGCATGCTATATTTATTTACACACGGCAAATAAAGACGCACTGATTTAAATGGCTCAATGAGTTGCAGATATGTTTTTTTCCAGCAGAATTACACAGCATTTTATGCATTTCCTTGCATAAAACACACTCCGTTTCCCATCAAATGATCTGAAGGAGGGAATTGATGGGAAACTGCTCAAATTTGCAGATGGCACAAAGCTAGGAGGGATAGCAAACAGTAGGGAAGAGAGAGAGAGTATTCAAAAAGATCTAGGAAAGCTTGAACAGTGGGCAGCGACTAACAGAATGGTATTTAACAAGTAGAAATGCAAAGTCCTACATCTGGGCAAGACAATGAAGAAAGCACATCAAGAATGGGAGGAATAGGGCTAAGCAGCACATGTGAAAAAGACTTGGGTATACTAATAGGTCATAGACTGAACATGAGTCAACAATGTGATGCAGCAGCTAAAAAGGCAAACACAATTCAGGGATGTATTAAGAAAAGCATAGAATCTAGATCACAAGAGGTAATTATCCCCCTCTACTCTTCCTTAGTCAGACCTCATCTGGAATACTCTGTGCAGTTCTGGGCACCCCAATTTAAAAAAGGCATATACAAACTGGAGCAAGTTCAGAGAAGAGTTACCAAGATGGTGAGCGGTCTGCAAATCATGTCCTGTGAGGAATGGTTAAAGGATCTGGGAATGTTTAGCTTGCAGAAGAGAAGACTGAGAGGAGACTTAATAGCTGTCTACAAATATCTGAAGGGCTGTCACAGTGCAGAGGGATCAGCCCTATTCTCATTTGTACAAGGAAAGACTAGAAGCAATGGGATGAAACTGAAAGGGAGGAGGCACAGATTAGATATTAGAAAAAACTTTCTAACAGTGAGGGCTCTTTCACACGTGCATATATTGGCCGACTGTTTTCATGGCCGGCCAATATACACTATAACCTGATACATTGGATTCCACCGTAAATGGCGGGCCCAAAAGATAGCCCTGGAACTTTTGGGCCAGAATACGTCAGCCACTGCATGGGCTCCTATGAGAGCCAATGACAGCGACCGGAGAAGGGACGTGGGAGGGAGCTTAGCAGCATGACTGCTAAACTCCCTCCCTCTACTCTCTTCCCCTCCGGCTGATTGCAATGGGGAAGCACCGCCCCGTCCCACCTCCTCCCATTGCTGGCTGCGGGGAGGGGGCAGGAACTTAGCTTGGCCCCCGCCCTGCCCCCTCCCATTGCAAACGGCTAGAGGAGGAGAGAGGAGGTGAGCCGGCAGGGGGAGGGAAGGGGCAATAGCATGGTGTCCTCGCTGTACATGCGCTGGGGCCATGCCATCTGAATGGGCGCACAAACGTTAGATTTGTGTGCCCATTCACAAGTTTTTACACCTCAGCTGGTAGCGTGAAAACAGCGGCTGATATACGCTCGTGTGAAAGAGGCCTGGGGGTGATCAATGAGTGGAACAGCTTACCACAATAGGTGGCGTCCTCCATGAATAGAAGTGTTCAAACAAAGGCTGAGCAGAGAGATGAACCAGATGACCCTGGAGGTCCCTTCCAACTCTACCATCCTATGATCCTATAATTCATTTGCGTACCCCCCATTGACTTCTATGGGCACCTTTGCTGTGCATATGTGCAGAAAAGCAGAGCACGCTGCTTTTTGTTTTTGCGTGGCTGAAATGCGCTTGCAAAATGTGGAAATGTGAATGTACCCATTGAAATCAATGGATTCTATTTTTTGTGTATTGCGCACGCAAAGTATGCCCGTGTGAAGGACCTCTTAGCCTGAAGATGGAAGAAGCAGGAAAGGAAATAGTCCATCAGACAGAGCTGCATAAAACAGTTTATTGATCCATCTTCTTTTAATAAAATGTTCAATTATTTGCAGTCCCTGGGGACTGATTAAAGTGCCTCTTGTACATTACAGCAATTCAATTTATTTTTACCTCTTACTTTCTTGCATCGAAGACAAACATGATGGAACTATTATCCTTATATTTCTGTAGCAGGAAATTATTGATTGACTTCATGTATACAAACAAAAACATAAAGAAATCATTGCCAGTACAATAAACCTTTCAAGAGATATTATTCAAAGGGGTTTTCCGAAAGGCAGTGCCCGCTGTCACAGCCAGGATTCACCGGGGTCTGAGCTGAAGCCGCAGCGCCGACCCCTGTGTAGTAGCTGGCAGTCGTGATTGCAGTCACAGCTCTCATTGAAATCAGTGGAAGCTGTGCCTGCCCACTACACGGGGGTCAGAGTAGCAACTTCCGCTTTGACCATGGTGTATCACGGCTCCGACAGCGGGTGCTGCCTGGAAAACTTTTTAAATATTTCCGGTTATATGTATAGCGCCAATTTAGACCATAGTGCTGTACACGTTGTTGTACACAACAGTCCTTGACCCAATGGGATTCATAGCCTAATATCCCTATCTCAGGCATACATACACAGGTCAATTCATTAGGAAGCCGTTCGAAAGAAACCCATCCTAATGTGGGAAGAACATCCAAATGCAATGGCCGAATTCAAATTCAGAAATGTTCATGAGCTTTCCAGTACTTTAAAGAAGCACTCCCATTAAAATATGTTCATCCACCCCTGCACCCCTCTCTAGTAATAATAGTGTCCACCATAATGGCCCCAGTGGTAATAGTGACTACAATAATAATAGTGGCCCCAGTAGTGTCTGCTATATTACTAGCCCCAGTAGCAATAGTGCCCTCTATAGTCGCTCTAGTAGTAATAGTGACCCCCATAATGACCTCAATAATAATAGTGGCCCCAGTAGTAATAGTGACCCTCATAGGGACTTTAATAATAGAGACCACCATACTGGCATCAATAGTAATAGGGTTCCCCACGGTGACCCCAGTAATAATAGTGACCCCCATAATGACCTCAATAATAATAGTGGCCCCAGTAGTAATAGTGACCCTCATAGGGACTTTAATAATAGAGACCGCCATACTGGCATCAATAGTAGTAATAGGGTTCCCCACGGTGACCCCAGTAATAATAGTGACCTCAAAGTGTCCCCATTAGTAAGTGTCCCCTAAATTGGTGAGACCATGAGATCACAAGACCCAACAGAAGAGAATTTTTCTGATAGAAAGGAATAACTAAACCAGGCAATACTTGCTAATTTATATGTACGGGGGGGGGGGGGGGGGGGGGGGGGGGCTAGCTATACAGTTAGTGGAAAAAAATCGTTGGAGTGTCTCTTTAACTTTCCACCCATGCTAATATCATGCCATATGACGCTGATAGGCTGTTGTAATTATTTGATGTTTTATCGATGTCGTGTAGCGTCAGACAGATTGTAAAAGGAATGATCGAGGACTGGAGATGGGCTGGCAGAGCATACTGGGAGTTGTAGTTTCACAATAGCTGGAGAGTTGGGGGCTGGTATCATATAGTGTACTAATACTAAAACTTCAGATGTGCTCTAAAAACTTCCCTCTTCAGGGAGACAATACCACATCCCCTAAACCAAACCCCTCTGTCCTCCCCCTGATAACATGCTCCCTGTCCCACCGACTGCAATCCCTGCTAACCGCCATCAACCACCCCATGCAGTCATACCAATTCAGCCACTGTACGGCTTAAGGATTTTTGGCCGGCCACATCACAACTACAGTGTGGCCCGAAAATCGTGTGAACTCACGTTTCAACACCCGTTCAGATGGCCAAGTACAGCGTTTATACGCTGCACACGGAATACTGTTGGATTATAAACTGTCTCTCCCTCTCCACCCCCTCGCCGGATGTCAGTAATGGGGCAGGAGCTAGCACAGTAGGTCCCGCCCCACCCCCTCCCATTGCCGACAGTCGGCAAAGGGCGGAGAGGGGGAGGCAGTTTATTAGAAGAGCTGAACTGTCTGCCAACCGCCCAATGAGATTGGGTCACGAGCGCCGCTGGCTCAGCCAATCAGAGCCGGGGCTTGATCATTTACAGCCATTCAGTGAATTACATCAGTGAATTGCAGTGATTGGTTCATTGAGCGCCGGCTTTGATTGGCTGAGCAACGGCGCACGTGATCCAATCACAGTACTCACTTGCTGGAGGCGGGGTATTCTAAGCCCCGCCACCAGAAAGAAAGTGCTGTGTCAACACTGAGGACACGGCAGCCTGCCGCAGCTACGGAGACCAGCGCGAGGGACCCGGACACCACCGGCTAGGTGAGTATAAGACCCCCCAGAAAATAAGATGCTATGCCTCTTTAGGGGCAAAAATTAATAAAAGACAGTGTCCTATTTTTGGGGAAACACAGTATTATAAAACTATATTGAGAAAGTAATCAGTGCAGTATTTTGTATTTAGATGCACTGAAAGGGCTGCCTGGACGTTTACTACTGTATTGATGACCTATCCTCAGAGATTCACCACTCAGGATCGCTGCCGATCAGATGTTCACTGGGCCAGCTGAGAGTGCAGACAGTGCTGCAGACAGATAGCGCTGTCTGTACTGCAGTACTCGGTTCAGTACTAGAGGCAGGGATCAGCTAATCAGCAGGGATCCCAAGCAGTGGACCCCTCACCCATCAACTATTGATGACCTATCCTGAGGATAGATTAGTAAAAGGTCCGGAGTACCCCTTTAAAGGGAACAAATGGAGATCAAAAATGCACATTGACTTCACAGGACGGAATACTCCACAAGGGCTCAGTCACACCGAAACGTCCGTGTTTCTGGACGATAAGACGGCCGCACTGCAGGTGCGAATGACTCTCCACACCGGCCGGAAAAAAGAACACATGGCTGGCAATGGAGAATTGTCTGCACGCGGTGCTTCCGCTTTATCGTCCAGAAACACGGACGGATCAGCGCCCGTGTGACTGAGCCCCAACAGCTAACTGCGGATCTTGATGAGGAATTGCCTGCAGGATTCTGCTGTGTTCATGTTAGCAGTGCAGATTTTGGGGCTGAATATTATGCAGTAGGGCATATTTGGCAACGCCATTGTGGGATATTCCATCCTATGTCAAAGGTCCATACTTTATGTTCTGCTTATGTGTAAATACTAGAGATGAGCGAACGTACTCGTCCGAGCTTGATGCTCGGGCGAATATTAGCGTGTTTGGGATGCTCGTTACTCGTAACGAGTACCACGCGATGTTCCAGTTACTTTCAGTTTCCTCTCTGAGACTTTAGCACGCTTTTCTGGCCAATTGAAAGACAGGGAAGGCATTACAACTTCCCCCTGTGACGTTCAAGCCCTATACCACCCCCCTGCTGTGAGTGGCTGGGGAGATCAGATGTCACCCGAGTATAAAAGTCGGCCCCTCCCGCGGCTCGCCTCAGATGCCTTGTGAGTTAGCTGAGGGACAGTGATGCTGGTGCCGGAGCTGCTGTAGGGAGAGTGTTAGGAGTGAGTGTAGGCTTCAAGAATCCCAACGGTCCTTCTCAGGGCCACATCTATCTGTGTGCAGTACTGTGCAGGCTGCTGTTAGCAGTGTTGCATTTTTTTTTTCAAAATCGGCTGTGCAGAGCATTGCGCCCTGCAGTAATACTACAGGGACAGAATTGTGTAGGCAGGGCCAGAAGACATATATTATTGATTGAATATAGTCAGTGGGCCTTTTCTTTTTAAAAAAAGGGAAAAATTCTATGTGCCCTGCCTCTGACAGTCCTCAGCGTTCTGGGTACGTGTGTGGTGGGTGGAGATAGTAAAAAATTCATACGCAGCCAGCTACGTTTAACAGCAGGCTTGCGCCAATTTATTTCCTGCCTTCCTGGGAAAAATCACCGCTCTGCTGCACTTCATATAATTGCATTTCTGTGGAACAGATTTCTTATCTGATTGAATATAGTCAGTGGGCCTTTTCTTTTTAAAAAAAGGGAAAAATTCTATGTGCCCTGCCTCTGTCAGTCCTCAGCGTTCTGTGTACGTGTGTGGTGGGTGGAGATAGTAAACAAATCATACGCAGCCAGCTACGTTTAACAGCAGGCTTGCGCCAATTTATTTCCTGCCTGGGAAATCAAATCACTGGTAATACACCATGCTGAGGGGTAGGGGTAGGCCTATAGGACGTGGACGCGGGCGAGGACGCGGAGGCCCAAGTCAGGGTGTGGGCACAGGCCGAGCCAGTGCGGTGGCCAGGGGTAGAGGCAGGGCCAGACCGAATAATCCACCAACTGTTTCCCAAAGCGCCCCCTCGCGCCATGCCACCCTGCACAGGTCAAGGTGCTCAACGGTGTGGCAGTTTTTCACAGAGACGCCTGACGACCGACGAACAGTGGTGTGCAACCTTTGTCGCGCCAAGATCAGCTGGGGAGGCACCACCAACAGCATGCGCAGGCATATGATGGCCAAGCACCCCACAAGGTGGGACGATGCCCGTTCACCGCCTCCGGTTTGCACCACTGCCTCTCCCCCTGTGCCCCAACCTGCCACTGAGATCCAACCCCCCTCTAAGGACACAGGCAGTACCGTCTCCTGGCCTGCACCCACACCCTCACCTCCGCTGTCCTCGGCCCCATCCAGCAATGTCTCTCAGCGTAGCGTCCAGACGTCGCTAGCGCCACAGTTTGAGCGCAAGCGCAAGTACGACGCAACGCACACGCACGCTCAAGCGTTAAACGTGCACATTGCAAAATTGATCAGCCTAGAGATGCTGCCGTATAGGCTTGTGGAAACGGAGGCTTTCAAAAGGTTCCAGTCGCCACTACTTTTCCCGATGTGCCGTCCCAGGCCTGCACGACCACGTCTCCCGCAACATTGTACGCGCCCTCACCAACGCGGTTACTGCCAAGGTCCACTTAACAACAGACACGTGGACAAGCACAGGCGGGCAGGGCCACTATATCTCCCTGACGGCACATTGGGTGAATTTAGTGGAGGCTGGGACAGAGTCAGAGCCTGGGACCGCTCACATCCTACCCACCCCCCGAATTGCGTGCCCCAACTCGGTGGTGGTATCTGCGGGGGCGTATGCTTCCTCCACTAAACCACCCTCCTCCTCCTCCTACGCAACCTCTGTCTCGCAATCAAGATGTGTCAGCAGCAGCACGTCGCCAGCAGTCGGTGTCACGCGGCGTGGCAGCACAGCGGTGGGCAAGCGTCAGCAGGCCGTGCTGAAACTACTCAGCTTAGGCGAGAAGAGGCACACGGCCCACGAACTGCTGCAGGGTCTGACAGAGCAGATCGACCGCTGGCTTGCGCCGCTGAGCCTCCAACCGGGCATGGTCGTGTGTGACAACGGCCGTAAGCTGATGGCGGCTCTGCAGCTCGGCAGCCTCACGCACGTGCCATGCCTGGCCCATGTGTTTAATTTGGTGGTTCAGCGCTTTCTGAAAAGCTAGCCCCACTTGTCATACCTGCTCGGAAAGGTGCGCCGGATCTGCGCACATTTCCGCAAATCACACACGCACGCTGCCACCCTGCGGACCCTGCAACATCGGTTTAATCTGCCAGTGCACCGACTGCTGTGCGACGTGCCCATACAGTGGAACTCTACGCTCCACATGTTGGCCAGACTCTATGAGCAGCGTAGAGCTATAGTGGAATACCAACTCCAACTTGCACGGCGCAGTGGGAGTCAGCCTCCTCAATTATTTACAGAAGAGTGGGCCTGGTTGGCAGTCATCTGCCAGGTCCTTGGAAAATTTGAGGAGTCTACCCAGGTGGTGAGCGGCGATGCTGCAATCATTAGCGTCACCATTCCTCTGCTATGCATCTTGAGAAGTTCCCTGCAAAGCATAAAGGCAGACACTTTGGAATCTGAAACGGAGGCGGGGTAAGACAGTATGTCGCTGGATAGTCAGAGCACCCTCCTGTCTATATCTCAGCGCGTTCAGGAGGAGGAGGAGGAGCATGAGGAGTATGAGGAGGAGGGGGAAGAGACAGCTTGGCCCACTGCTGACGGTACCCATGCTGCTTGCCTGTCATCCTTTCAGCGTGTATGGCCTGAGGAGGAGGAAGAGGAGGAGGAGGAGGATCCTGAAAGTGATCTTCCTAATGAAGACAGCCATGTGTTGCGTACAGGTACCCTGGCACACATGGCTGACTTCATGTTAGGATGCCTTTCTCGTGACCCACGCGTTACACGCATTCTGGCCACTACGGATTACTGGGTGTACACACTGCTCGATCCACGGTATAAGGAGAGCCTTTGCACTCTCATTCCCGAAGAGGAAAGGGGTTCGAGAATGATGCTATACCACAGGGCGCTGGTGGACAAACTGATGGTAAACTTCCCATCCGACAGCGCTAGTGGCAGAAGGCACAGTTCCGAGGGCCAGATAGCAGGGGAGGCGCAGAGATCATGCAGCATGTGCAGCGCAGGCAGGGGAACATTCTCCAAGGCCTTTGCCAGCTTTATGGCTCCCCAGCAAGACTGTGTCACCGCTCCCCAGTCAAGGCTGAGTCGGCGGGAGCACTGTAAATGGATGGTGAGGGAGTACGTAGCCGATCGCACGACCGTCCTCCGTGACGCCTCTGCCCCCTACAACTACTGGGTGTCGAAGCTGGACACATGGCCTGAACTCGCGCTGTATGCCCTGGAGGTGCTTGCTTGTCCTGCGGCTAGCGTCTTGTCAGAGAGTGTGTTTAGTGTGGCTGGGGGAATCATCACGGATAAGCGTACCCACCTGTCAACCGACAGTGCCGACAGGCTTACACTCATCAAGATGAACAAAGCCTGGATTTCCCCAGACTTCTCTTCTGCACCAGCGGACAGCAGCGATATGTAAGCAATACGTAGGCTGCACCCGCGGATGGAAGCATCGTTCTCTCTCACCATCCAAAACGGGGACATTTCTGCTTCATCAATCTGTGTATAATATTCCTCCTCCTCCTCCTCCTGCTCCTCCTCCTGAAACCTCACGTAATCACGCCGAACGGGCAATTTTTCTTAGGGCCACAAGGCTCACTCATATAATTTTTCTAAACAATTTTTATACGTTTCAATGCTCTTAAAAGCGTTGAAACTTTAACTTGAACCAATTTTTCGTTAAACTGGGCTGCCTCCAGGCCTAGTTACCACTTAAGCCACATTAACCAAAGCGATTAATGGGTTTCACCTGCCCTCTTGGTTGGCCATGGCCAATTTTTTGGATGTACATTAGTACTGTTGATACAGCAATTTTTGTGGGCCCTCGCCTACAGTGTAATCAAATGATTTTTAGCCCACCTGCATTACAGCTGACGTTAGATCCGCTGTGTTGGGCAATGCAATGGGATATTTTTATGTACCGCCGGTGGGTTCCAGGGAGCCACCCATGCTGTGGGTCCACAGAGAATTATAAATGCATCTGAAACCACATCTAAAGAACCCCAGTCAGACTGGGGCATGCAGTGTGGGCCGAAGCCCACCTGCATTAAGCACGACATTACTACCTCAGCTGTGTTGGGCAATGCAATGGGATATTTCTATGTACCGCCGGTGGCTTCCTGGCACCCACCCATGCTGTGGGTCCACAGGGAGTTGTAAATGCATGTGAAACCACATCTAAAGAACCCCAGTCAGACTGGGGCATGCAGTGTGGGCCAAAGCCCACCTGCATTAAGCATGACATTACTACCTCAGCTGTGTTGGACAATGCAATGGGATATTTTTATGTACCGCCGGTGGGTTCCTGGCACCCACCCATGCTGTGGGTCCACAGAGAATTATAAATGCATCTGAAACCACATCTAAAGAACCCCAGTCAGACTGGGGCATGCAGTGTGGGCCAAAGCCCACCTGCATTAAGCACGACATTACTACCTCAGCTGTGTTGGGCAATGCAATGGGATATTTTTATGTACCGCCGGTGGGTTCCAGGGAGCCACCCATGCTGTCGGTCGACAGGGACTTCACAATAGGGAGTTGTACCTGCCTGTGTCTATGAATTAAAAACCGCGGTCTGACTGGGGCATGCAGACACCTTGACAGAATGAATAGTGTGTGGCACATAGGTTCCCCATTGCTATGCCCACGTGTGCAGCTCCTGATGGCGGTGGCACAGGATTCTATTTCTCATTGCTTCTGTACAGCATTGTGGGCTATCGCCCCGCCCCTTTTAAAGATGGTCGCTGCCTAGCCATGCCAACCCTCTGCAGTGTGTGCCTGCGGTTCCTCGTCATGGCAGACGCACTTATAAATAGACATGAGGGTGGCGGAAGGCTGCGCAGGGACACTTTTGTGTGCGCTGTGGACACTGGGTCGTGCGGGGGGGTTGGGCAGCATGTAACCCAGGAGAAGTGGCAGCGGAGTGTCATGCAGGCAGTGATTGTGCTTTGTTGTAGCTAGTGTGGTGCTTAGCTAAGGTATGCATTGCTAATGAGGGCTTTTCAGAAGTAAAAGCTGTTGGGAAAGGGGGGGGGGGGGGCACTCTTGCCGGTATTTTGGCTTAATAGTGGGACCTGTGAACTTGAGATGCAGCCCAACATGTAGCCCCTCGCCTGCCCTATCCGTTGCTGTGTCGTTCCCATCACTTTCTTGAATTGCCCAGATTTTCACACATGAAAACCTTAGCGAGCATCGGCGAAATACAAAAATGCTCGGGTCGCCCATTGACTTCAATGGGGTTCGTTACTCGAAACGAACCCTCGAGCATCGCGATAATTTCGTCCCGAGTAACGAGTACCCGAGCATTTTGGTGCTCGCTCATCTCTAGTAAATACAGATGGTCCCCGACTTGCGAACAGGTTCCGTTCCAGGAACCTGTTCGGAAGTCGATTTGTTCGCAAGTCGAACAAATGCTTGTATGGAGCTGGATCGCGGGTGGATCCCACTCCATACAACGTCGGGTGCCGGCTGTTCTTACAGCGGGCACCCGGCGGCAGCAGTTCCGACGAGCCGCGCCGCTCGTCGGAACTGTTAACTCTTTAAGTACCGCTCTGACAGCGGTATTTAAAGTGTTAACAGTTCTGACGAGTGGCGCGGCTCGTCGGAACTGCTGCCGCCGGGTGCCCGCTGTAAGAAACAGCTTGCACCCGACGTTCAGGGGGCCCGTACAGTGTCCCGCGATAAGATCGCGGGACGCTGTGTGGTTGCTAGGCAGCCGGGGACTCCTGAAAGGCCCCAGGGCTGCCTATGCAGAGTGCCCATCAAGCACACGGCTTGATAGGCGCTCTGCATAGACAGCCCTAGGGCCTTTCAGAAGGCCCCCGGCTGCCTAGCTGCCGCGATCTGACCGGACAGGCTTCCATCAGGCTTGATAGAAGCTTGTCTGGTCCCTACACAGTATGATGTAATGCCATAGCATTACATCATACTGTGCAGGACAGATAGTTCGTATCTAGCGAAATTCGTAACTCGAATGTTCGCAAGTCGGGGACTATCTGTACAAATTAATTTGGTTTTATTTGAATCTGTTAAATATGAGTGCATATATATATATATATATATATATATTTTTTTTTTTTTTTTCTAACAATGTACAGTATGACAAGTATTAAGAAAAAGTAACAAATCAGTAGTTTATGATGAAAGTCTATAGACAGCCAGCAGGTGTCAGCTTAGAAGCAGGTGCACACCGATGTCTCATCTGCAGAACATTTCTGCTGCTCTGTGGAAGAGGGGCACCATCTGCTGGCAGAAACAATAAATGCAGTTTGTCTCCATGCTAGAAATAATCTACAGTATTTTATAACCTTATACCGAAACATTAGGCTAAAATAGCAAAGTCTTACAAATAATGCACATACATGCCAGAATGATCATTTACACTACAGACATACAGAAACATTCCGATCATCTAAATTGCCAGATTATCGAATGCAGACAACAGGAACGTGGGTTGGTCAGTCTGGTGAGTCCTGATGATACAGGAGAGGGGTTTCTGGAAAATTAAGCTATTCATCTAAGTAGATCCCATCCAGGGAAATAACAGTGACTCCAATTGAACATGGAAATGACTACACCGGGACAATTAGACATTAAGAGCTTATTCACACGAACGCATTTGCATTGCATATTACGCATGCACAATGTGAGTGCCATATGCAGTGAATAGAACCCATTCATTTATTGGGATTCAGCCATGAATTATGCAGCCAACATGTTCGCGCGTATTGCGAACAAAAATAGCACATATATAACTAATTAAACTTAATTTTCCACTGAAATCAATGGGAGGGGAGTTGCATGTTTTTATGTGCGCACAAATAATGCAGTAAAACACGCACAGAGGTGCGCAAAAACGCAACAACCATTGTGCAAATATGCAGCACAAATATGCTTACGCCCGTGTTAAGCCGGGCATATGCTTTGTGTTTTTGTGTGCATGTATATATGCGATTTACTGAATTTTTTGCACGGGCATGCCCTGCACATGCAAAAAGAATGCAGGCATGCTTCCATTGATTTCAATGGGGAATTAAGTTTAGTTTAATATGTGCTATTTTCGCTTGCAATATGTACGAAAATAAGACAAGCTGCGTATTTTATTGCACGTGCTAAAAACACATATGTGCCTGAGCCAATTGAAATTTAAATTTTGCATATGTAAAACACAATGTTTGTGTTTGTGTGAATAAGCCCTAAGGGTTTATTCAGACGACCGTATATTGGCCGGGTATTCACACCGGCCGATATACGGAGTCCCTCTCAGGAGGCTGGAAGAGCTGGGAGCAGTGCACTGAGCTTCCGCCCCTCTCCGCTCCTCGGCAGTATTGGCAATGGGGGGGTGGAGCTAAGTCCCAGAACTTAGCTCCGCCCCCACCCCTCCTCCTTTTATTGCAAATTTTTAACCTCTTAAAGTCAAAGGGTGTAAATGTACGTCCTGGCTGTGGGGTACTTAACGCTACAGGACATACAGTTACGCCCTGAGGATAGCGCAAGATCAGAAGAGATCCCGCGCCATTCGGCAGTGGGAGCCAACTCTTACTGATAGCCGGGCTCCTGCTGCAACAGCGGGGGTGCATAAGGACAGTGACTCCCGCTGTTAACCCCTTACATGCCTCGATCTATGTATATCGTGGCATGTAAAGGGTTCACAGGGGGCGTCCTGCTTTGCCATTGCCTACGATCACTATTACAAGCAATAGCAATCAGAGCTGTTATAGTACAAGTCCCCTACAGGAAAATAAAAAGTGTAAAAAAAAAAAAAAAGATAACGATAGTGTAAAAAATGTTTTGACGCGGCCAGGAAATATAGGTCTTGCCCTATCTTTCGGCCGCGATCAGCTGGCAGCTTGTATAGGGACTGCCGGCAAAAGGAGGGTGACATAGTTTAGCAGTGGCTAGCGCCACAGTGCACAATTCTCGTTAGTCATTCACTCGCCTATAAACGTAACGATAATGTTGAGCGACAATGGCAAACGGGCTATTAGTATCTCTGATCTACTACCATCTGACGCACTATCTTTCTAACCGCAGCCTTGACATCAGCATTCCTGAGGCTGTAGATGAACGGGTTGAGCAATGGAGCAATGAAGGCGTATAAAGCAGATATTACCCTGTCTTGATCCATGGAATAACTTGACTTTGGCCTAAAATACATAAAAATAGCAGACCCATAAAACATAGTCACAACTATCAAGTGGGAGGTACATGTGGAGAACGCCTTCTTCCGCCCCGAGGTGGACTTTATATTTAGAACCGTTGTGATGATATGTGTGTACGATACGATGGTCAATGTGAAGGAACTGACAATGACGCAACCGCAGGCCACGAGAAGGACAATCTCATTTATCTTCGTAGCCGTACAGGCCAGTTGCATTACAGGTGGGATGTCACAGAAGAAATGATTGAGCTCATTATCTCCACAGAAGGACAAGGTAAACATAAGACTTGTATGTATTAGAGAGTTTATAGCGCCACCAATCCATGAGATGGCAACAAGCTGAATGCAGGTTCTTTTATTCATAATGGTCCCATATAGCAAAGGATGACATATGGCGTTATAGCGATCATACGCCATCACTGCTAGCAGGTAGCACTCCGTTCCACCCAGCAATACAAAACAATACATCTGTATGGCGCAACCTGAGAATGATATAGTCTTATGGGCTGATAGGATATTTGACAGCATTTTGGGTACGGTGGTGGAAATGTAACAAATCTCCAGGAAGGAGAAATTGGCAAGAAAGAAGTACATCGGAGTCCGAAGAGTCGGGGTAAGCTTGTAGGCAAAGACTAGAGATATATTACCCATCATCGTGATTACATAGATGAGCAAGAACACGGCAAATAGTAAATGCTGGAGAGCAGGAGCTCCAGAAAATCCCAGGAGGATGAAATCCACGGTGGAAGATTGGTTCCTTCTATACATTCTTTGAATCTGGGGATTAATGAAAAGATGATTTTTTAAAAGTGGTTTTCTCCTTTCTGACAGCTGACACTCTTTGCAATGGCAGTGATCGGAGCTAGCCCTGATCGCTACCATTAACTATTAAAGTGACAACTCATCTAAGCAGCCAAAGCCACATCAGCTCCTCTGCAACACAATTGCATGGTGCCAATACATTCACATGGCAGCCCGGAGCCTAGTGAAGGTTCCTAAGGCGGTCATGTATTGCAGTCTATTAAGCTCTGCCTGTGGCTCGTTGGAGCAGGACCTTCACCCCTATTGTTTCCATCAACTGATTACTATGTAACCGTGGTTCTGTAATTTTTGTATTTTTTGTCTTTCTGTATTCCCCCTGTCTAGGTAAGCGCTGCGGAATATGTTGGCGCTATACAAATAAAGAGTATTATTATAATAATAGACTACTGTTAAAAATACAATAAATTGCAATAAAGAAGTATTTCAAAATATTGTAGAAGCACCAAACTAATGTAAGTTCAAGTCCCCCACAAGGACTAAAAAAAGTGTAAAAATAAGTTAAATAAAGTTATTTAAAATAAAAAATATTCAATCACCACCCCCTACCTTTTTCAAAAGTATTAAAATTAGAGATGAGCAAACGTGCTCGGCCACGCCCCTTTTTCGCCCGAATACCGCGATTTCCGAGTACTTCCGTACTCGGGCGAAAAAATTCGGGGGGCGCCGTGGCGGCACGGGGGTAGCAGTGGGGAGTGGGGGGGAGAGGGAGAGAGAGAGGGCTCCCCCCTGTTCCCCGCTGCTACCCCCCGCACCGCCACGCCTCTCCCCGCCCCCCGGCGCCCCCCGAATCTTTTCACCCGAGTACTGAAGTACTCGAAAATGGCGGTACTCGGGTGCGTAAGTACTCGAAACGAGTACGTTCGCTCATCTCTAATTAAAATATGTATATTTTTTATTCTACATGGTGAAAGTTGTAGGAAAAAACGCATAATGCCAGAACTGCGTTTCTTTGAGCACTTCTGGCAAAAAATGTAATAAAAAGTAATATAAAAGCCATATGTACCACAGAATGGTACCAGTAAAAATTACAAGTCACCCTGCAAAAAACAAGCCTTTCCGCAGCTCAATTGATGGAAAAATAAAAAAGTTATGAGGTCAGAAGATGATGGCAGAAATCCATTAATGAAAAGAGATTATTTTATATTTTTTAACTTCTACATAAAAAAACTATATAAATTTGGTATCGCCACATTCGTATGGACACGCACAATAAAGTTAACATGTCCTTTTTTGCTGCATGGTGAACAGCGCAAAAACAGAACCCATAAAGCAATGGCGAAATTGCGGTATTTTTCTATTTTACCGCACTTAAACTTTTTTAAAGGTTTTTCAATATATTACATGGGACATTAAATTGTACCATCAAAAAATATAGCTCATCTCACAAAATATAAGCTCTTATGCTATTATGTTAAAAGAAACATTTAAAAGGCTGGAGCTCTTGAAAAGTAGAGGATGAAAAAAAGAAAAGGAAAATTTGAGAAATTGCTGGTTTTTAAAGGGTTAAAGAGGATTTGTCATGACCTCATGTCAGCGGGGTCAGCTACATAGCTGACCCGATGATGTCTTTCTTTCGTTCACGCTCTCATCTCCATTCCTCTGTATGAGCTTTTCTTAGATTCGGCTCCTAGTGCTGTGAATGTGTCAAATGGGTGGGTCCACACTGCTTACTGTCAATGGATGACATCAGACTTGACTGACAGTGATAGGTTGTTACCTGCCCCCTTGACACATTCACAAGAGTTGAATCTAAGAAGAATCGGTACAGAGGAATAGGGGTGAGTATTAACAAAAGAAAGACATTGCTAGAGTCAACGGGGTCGCAGCTACAAAGGTAAAGTATGCAGTCAGCCCCGCTCACATGATAACATGACTGGTCCTCTTTAACCGAGTAGATTATCTGTTCACTGTGTGCATTGTGAGCATTATACATGTACATCACGATGTGCATTATTTCTGTGCATTACAGGATATTGCTGTGTATTATAGAAGACACTCAAAGACCATAATAATCATAAACCCTTCATGTTCTCAACTGACTGCTGGTGATCATGGCAGACTGGGAACCCAATCCAAGCTTTACTGTTCGCCCCTATGGTTACTTGTTACACCCATGGATGCTTGTGCCCCAATAGGTATTACAGTATATCATATATCAGCCCTAATGGAAGCCAAATCCACACTTACTCTATTGTTACTCAGCCATTTTCCTTCTCATTTCTTCACTGTAGTTTTGCTGAAATTCCGAATTCTCTCTTGTTCTTCAGTTGCTTTTGTCATTCGCTTTATTGACTGGAGGCATTAGAGCACATCAGCTTGGTCCTCGGTTTTACAATGTTGAAATAATATCCCTGTAAAATGCAAATGCGATTGTTTTCTAATTGCACAGCCTGCAAACAGAAAAAAAGGAAATTAACTTCCAAATATGACCTGATGAGTATAATGTGATGAGGTGGAACCGACTTTGTAGGTTTGCTTGCAGTCCTATGAAAAGTGGTAATAGATAATAACATATTGTGCCAAATGACAAACTCAGATCTCTTGTGCCTATAGATATATAGGTGTGTGCTATATTAGTATATAACACCATGAGCAGCTAATATCAACAATACATAAGAAGGCAGGATGAATAGAGATTTCATGAACACAAGTACTCACCTCTGTAACCATTGTTGCTTGTCTAATAGAAATCATGTTTATTCTGCCTCTTTTATGGATGTCAGTGGTTAACCCCCCCCTCCCCCCCTTCCCCACCCAAGGTGGAGTTATTTTTTTTACATAAGTTGGGCATGATGTCAAATGAATAACTATAGAAGTTTTATCATGTGATTGACATTATTAAATAGTTTCTTAACTGCCTTAGTGACTGCAAAGATAGTCCTCATGGGTGCACGTTGGTGCCCTGAAGGCTAATTATGTGCATACACATAGGTGAAGAGTATACAAAGTTCTTTTACTACGTCATTCTACAACTTTGTTAATAAATTGTTTCCAGAATCTTTTTTTCTATTTCAGCTATTGAAACAATTATTAACAAATGTCTTGAAGGTAATTTGCCCCCACATTCACGCTACCCTATTTGAGGGAAGTTGAAGGGTGATTAGTTTTGTTCACAACCTCTCCACCATGTCACATCTATGAAACAAAGGGGTAAAATCAGAGTGTTCTGCTCCTTCAGTTTGGACTGGCTTTGTTCCTATGGAGGTTTCTGTAACTGTTCCAATGAGTGATGCAAGTTTGGACCAGACCCTTTTTGTTAGACCCAGTGGAGGGATTGGTTACATCAACACTATGGGTGGAACTCTCTCACGACGCGGGGTTAGTCAGGGGACCGGTACATATACTGTTATGAGTAACTATACTACTATACTCCAATCAAAGGCAGACCTCCTATATCCTGTGCCACAATGTAAACAACCTACATAAGTTTGGAACAAAAAATAATCTCTCCAAAGTAACATATATTTCTCCAGAAGTCCTTTAGAGAGATTATTTTTTAAAAACCAGCCACCACTAGAGGGAGCTTAGAAACTGACTACATATTTGTAAACAATATACAATAAGCTCCTCAGCTCCCTCTAGTGGTGGCTGCAGGTAACCAGAATTTATCATTTAACTCTAGACTGAGGTTTAATATATTGGTTTAAATAATGGTTGCTCTAGCATGAAGTGTGACAAATGTATTAAGAGTCACAAGCTAAATCTGCAATCTACACCAGCTACAAGTTGGTGTAGATTTCAGCCATAGTTTACAGCAGTTTCTGGCATAAATTATAGTAAATCTAATGGGCCTCCAGTGACCATGTCTCATAATACTAAGCTTTGACAACTATTTTTTTTAAGTTTCTGAGTTTGAAAGCAGCTTCAAAAGGTTGCAATTTTTGGTGCAAACCATCACTTGTGCCAAAATTGTGACTTTTTAATTCTAGAATGCTTGCACACGTATATTATCAAATTCCCCCTATACCTATACATTGGATTTGGAGCTCTGTGTCAGAGAAACAGAGCTTCAGCTCAGTTTGTAATTAACACATGCGGTAATTAAAGATCTATTAATATTAAAATATTACAGTAATATTCAAGGGTGAAAATTGACTTTAAGTGTTCATCTTAATTTTGCTATTTTTTGCTTAAATCAGACTTTTCTGTGGCAGGCAGCCAGATAACGCTCTCAGAACTTCATTTTCTTCTGAACAGCATCTGTTGTGATTGAACTTTACAACTTTTCAACTCTTTAAGTGGCTTTATTGAACTGGCTGCCAAGATGCATCAAAGAATTTTAGTACTATCTGTCATCTTTCGTTTTTATAGGACTGTTTTTTTTTTCTTTTTCTTCTATAACAGTCACAAAAGCTGATAATTTTTCATGGTGACAGCTGTCAGGATGAAAACAAAAACTGATAGTAACATTTTGCTAAAATAATCAAAGACTTTATGACTTTATGTGAAATGAGTATAAACAACCCCCCCCCAAAAAACAAACACACTATAATGTACAGACCTAGCAAAGTTTAAGTTGACTGTGATAACTTTCTGCAACAAATTATCTTACCTTAAGCTATTTGAAAGCTATTTTCAATCTTAACCCATTAAGAACCAAGCACTGTAATTATATGGTGCTTGGTCCTGGGCTAAAAGGCCAGCCGTATGTAAAATTACAGCGAGGATTAAAGCCTCCTGCTTCTGCAATCATTAAGAAGCAGGATAGGTTGTCAACGGTTAGTCACAGCTGATAACCCGGAGGAGGAGGGAGAAGTGGGTTTTAACCCTTTCTGCCTTCTAAAAAAGTGAAAGTGAAATTCTTTCTTTCACTACTCGAGCTAGCAGTCAGAGACTGCCAGGTGACCTCTGACACAGCAGAGCTACAGGGTCCCAGAAGACCCTGATTAGCTCTGCCAGTGACTAATGTCACTACAGGGGATGTTTTCCGCTGTAACTGGGGCTCCTATGAATGCCTCGGATACAGTGGAAAAATGTAAAAAAAAACACCCAAAAAACATGTGAATGGTCCCCAGCGGTTTTATATGTCATCATGGGGGACATAAATAGTAAAAAGAATAATTTCATAAATAAGTAAAACAAAATTACAGAATAAAACAACAATATATACATAAAAAAGAAAATAACTGAAAGCCAACTCCAACCAAAACCGTCGCTATATGTGTTCTGTAATTTGAAATAGTACATATTATATATCAAAATGTCCGAAACAAAATAAGGAACCCATTGCAATACTTTATTTTAGCATAAATACATGAATTAAAAAAAAAACTATAAATGTTAAAAAATATATATTTTTAGCACTTTACCCACCAAAAAGCTGAAAAAAAAGTCAGTGAAAAAGATATTAAAAAATAGCCCTATATTTCATGGAAAAAAAAACACAGCAAAAATAATTTTGGTAGCTAAAGGAACAAAAATAGGGCAAAAAAACTACCACATTGGTAAAATCCCTAAATAGTGTCTGGTCCTTAAGGTGCAAGATAGCTTAGTTCTTAAGGTGTTAAAGGCATATTCAGTAGACTTCAATTTTTTTCAAGTTTTCACAGATCCACTGGATAGTTAAAAACAAAATAAATAGGTGAGGGTCTGAACGCTGGGACTCCCATCAATCCTGATAATGGGGGATCCGTGTACCCCATATTTCTTACTGAAGGTTTGCTTCTCCCATTCACTGAAACTCTGGCCATGCATGGCTACCTCTCCAATTACTTTAATGAGGTTTGCGGATTTAGCACTTCAAAGATTAGACCAGAGTTTTCCAACTCCAGTTCTCAAGGCATCCCAATAGGCCATGTTTTCAGGATCTCCTATAGTAAGAACACCTGTGGCAATGTCTGAGGCACTGACAATAATTACATTATCTGTAGAGATGAGCGAGCATGCTCGTCTGAGCTTGATGCTCATTCGAGCATTAGCATACTCGAGAGTACTCAGTACTTGAGCACCAAGCGGTGCTCGAGAAAATTTCGAGCACCTCCCCACATGTTTTCAATGGTTAGAGATGAGCGAGCACCAAAATGCTCGGGTGCTCGTTACTCGAGCCGAGCTTTTTGTAATGCTCGAGAGTTTGTTGCGAGTAATAACCCCATTGAAGTCAATGGAAGACTCGAGCATTTTTCAAGGTGACCAATGGTCTGCACTGTTTCCAATGGAGCCACAGCTGCTGCTGGTGGCTCCATTGAAAACAATGGTCTACCGACACCCCTGAAATGTTTTTTATGGAAGAGCATTACATATAAGCCCTTCCCTGAAAAACAATAATTTTAGTGTAATAAAACAAATAACTAAGAAAAAACGTACCTGTCCGCCGCTGCCATGTCCCCGTGGGGATAAAGAACACATCTGCCGCATGCAGCAGATGTTTCCTTTATCCCCACAAGGGAAAAGAATTCCCTATTGCACCTGCCACATCTGTGACAGATGCAGCAAAGGAATTCTTCATCCTTGCAGGGAATAAAGAATTCCCTACCACAGCTGTCACAGATGACAGCTGAGAGCTGCCTCTGATTGGTCCCTGCGCTCAGCCAATCAGAAGCAGCAGTCAACCATTCATGAACTCATGAATGGGTGAGTGCTGCCTCTAATTGGCTGAGCGCAGGAACCAATCGGAGGCAGCTCTAAGCTGTGATTCAATAGCTGAGAGCTGCTTCTGATTGCTCAGAGTGCCCAGCCAATCAGAGGCAGCCCATTCAGCAGGCAGGGATTTTAAATCACATGCAGTTAAAATTGGATGTTGATGAAGCAGTCTTAAATGGAGTCATTGATAGAAAATTAGCTAATTTTCTGTGCCCAAAATATCCAATCCTAACCATCTTATATACCCTGCCAAAAGTGCACAAATGTCTAAATGACCCACCAGGTCGTCCTATCATCTCTGGCCGGGGCTCACTGTTCTCCAACGTATCCATGTTTCTGGACAAGGTTTTGAAACCATTTGTGGAGAACAGCAAGTCATATATCCGTGATACTACGTCATTTTTACATAAGATTCAGGATGTCGAAATCAGTGGCGATTGCATTCTGGGTTCGTTCGATGTGGTCTCCCTATACACTATTATAGATCACCAATATGGTTTGGAAGCAGTAAAATGGCATCTTACTAAGTCCCAATTAACTAATAACCAATTAAATTTCACGTTAAGCCTGTTGGAAGACGTGCTTTGTAAAAACGTTTTTGCATATGACGGCAGTCTCTATAGGCAGCAACGGGGGACGGCCATGGGGTCTAATATGGCCCCCAATTATGCCAACCTGTTTCACGCCCATGAGGAAGAATTGTTCATCTATACCTCCCCAGCCTGGACCTTTGTCCAGGCCTGGTGGAGGTATATTGATGACATATTCTTTATTTGGAGGGGCTCGGAGGACGATTTGAAATCTTTTCATGCCGAATTAAATGCACTGTTGCCCTCACTTAAATTTACCATGACACATTCATGTACAATTTTTAGATGTCAAAGTACTGAGGCAGAATAATACACTAATTACTGACATCTACCGAAAACCGACAGACAAAAACAATGTCTTACAATATTCCAGTTTCCATCCTCCAGGCACTATAAGGTCCCTCCCATGGAGCCAAATGCTCCGTGTAAGGAGAATCACAAACAATGAATTTTTTGAAACCAGACTTGAGGAGATGGGGGCCAGATTTCTGAATCGGGGATACCCTTGTGAGCTGGTACAGGAATATAAAGATACGGTAAGAGATAAATCGAGAGGGGATTTATTATCCATTAAGGAATCTAAGAGGGGTTGTTGCTGTATGCCTTTTGTCACTACCTTCTCCATGGTAAGTCCATCTATCTCAAACATTCTGAGAAGACACTGGCATCTCCTGAAGATTAGTCATCCTACTATTCAGGAGTTCCAGGCGCCTTCCCTCATGTCATACCGAAGAGGACCTAACATACGAGACAAAGTAGTCTGTACTAACAGAGTGATTTCTCACAATACATCTGATGTTCAGTATGCCCGTAGTCGCGGGTGTTTGCCCTGTATGGGCTGCGCCTCATGTGGGAATATGATTAAAGGAGATGTGTTCACACATCCCAGAACGGGACGAAGATATCGCATCAAGGGTTCTTTTTCGTGTTGTTCAACGCATGTAATCTACATGATTGTGTGCCCGTGTGGGCTGATTTACGTTGGGGAGACAACGATGGAGATACGTCAGCGTATCTCCAAACATAAAAGCACGGTCCGCACAAAAAACAAGGATGCTCCGGTATCGAAACATTTTGAAGAAGCTGGACATAATGTGAGTCAGCTCCGCTATCGGATCATAGACGAAGTTCGTGATTCCCCTAGGGGGGGTGATCGAGAGGGGAAGTTAAAACTCCTCGAACTTAAATGGATCTACGAATTAAACTCCTTGTCGCCTGAGGGCCTGAATTTGGAAGTCAATATGACACCGTATATATAAGATCTGATCAATTCCCTACTGATATCTTGTCCAGTCTAGCTCATTTGTTTCCATCCGTTATTTTTTGATAACCATCTTGAATCTGTGTATGTTGTTATAGCGATTCTAATCATTCCCGTATATATATGCATCTTACTACGTGTATAATATAGTATATAGATTCTAATCATTCCCGTATACATACGCATCTTGCCACGTGTACAATATAGTATATAGAATATTGATAAACAAAAAGGGATGTCTATTTGATCACTATGAAATCTTGTGATTTTATATTTTAACAATTTGTGTCTTTGTTTACTTACAGGTGGTGATCGGGAACCAGTATCATGCAGCGGGCTGATTACCTTTTTTCTATCTTTGGATAATTTCTATACTTATTTTGGATATTCTTTTGAATAAAATAGTTCATGTTTTGACCAAAAAATTGTCAATAAAAAATCTTTTCGAGCAGCATCTATGGTGTAACACTTGGGCAATCTGAGTTGGGTGCCTCTCTCCCCCCCTTTTTTTATGGGGATTACAATAGGACCAACTTGGTGTGTAATGTAATGGATTATATCTAGAGATGAGCGCACGTACTCGTCCGAGCTTGATACTCGTTCGAGTATTAGCGTGTTCGAGATGCTCATTACTCGTAACGAGCACCACGCGATGTTCGGGTTACTTTCACTTTCATCTCTGAGACGTTAGCGCGCTTTTCTGGCCAATTGAAAGACAGGGAAGGCATTACAACTTCCCCCTGCGACGTTCAAGCCCTATACCACCCCCCTGCAGTGAGTGGCTGGCGAGATCAGGTGTCACCCGAGTATAAAAATCGGCCCCTCCCGCGGCTCGCCACAGATGCGCTCTGACATAGTTGAGGGAAAGTGCTGCTGCTGGTGCTGCTATAGGGAGAGTGTTAGGAGTATTTTAGGCTTCAAGAACCCCAACGGTCCTTCTTAGGGCCACATCTAACCGTGTGCAGTGCTGTGGAGGCTGCTTTGTGCAGTGTTGCACATTTTTTTTTTTGGTATATCGGCCGTGCAGAGCATTGCGCCCTGCAGTAATACTTCAGGGACAGAAGTGCGGAGGCAGGGACAGAAGACATATTCATTGAATATAGGCAGTGGGCCTTTTCTAAAAAATATTGGGCAAAAAATCTATTTGGCCTGCCTGTGACTGTGCTCAGTGTTCTGGGTCTGTCTGTGCTGGGTGTAGTAGTTCTACAAAATCATACGCAGGCAGCTAAGTGTTACAGCAGGCTTGCGCCAAATTATTTCCTGGCCCTGTCTGGGCTGTGAAATCACTGCTGTATTGCAGTCCACAGTGCAACACTCTGCAGTTCTGTGACATACTCCAGGGACAGAAGTGTGGAGGCAGGGACAGAAGACATATTCATTGAATATAGGCAGTGGGCCTTTTCTAAAAAATATTGGGCAAAAAATCTATTTGGCCTGCCTGTGACTGTGCTCAGTGTTCTGGGTCTGTCTGTGCTGGGTGTAGTAGTTCTACAAAATCATACGCAGCCAGCTAAGTGTTACAGCAGGCTTGCACCAAATTATTTCCTGGCATTCCGTAAGCAAAGTCAGCCTCCAACCACAGGCCAATAAGCGGCACATTTAATTACAGCATTCTGTTTCTGCATTAATGGTAATACAGCATGCTGAGGGGTAGGGGTAGGCCTAGAAGACGTGAACGCGGCCGAGGACGCGGAGGCCCAAGTCAGGGTGTGGGCACAGGCCGAGCTCCTGATCCAGGTGTATCGCAGCCGACTGCTGCGGGATTAGGAGAGAGGCACGTTTCTGGCGTCCCCACATTCATCGCACAATTAATGGGTCCACGCGGTAGACCTTTATTAGAAAATGAGCAGTGTGAGCAGGTCCTGTCGTGGATGACAGAAAGTGCTTCCAGCAATCTATCGTCCACCCACAGTTCTGCGCCGTCCACTGCTGCAACTCAGAATCCTCTGGCTGCTGCTCCTCCTTCCTCCCAGCCTCCTCACTCCATTACAATGAGACATTCTGAGGAGAGGGCAGACTCCCAGGAACTGTTCCCGGGCCCCTGCTCAGATTGGGCAGCAGTGGTTCCTCTCCCATCAGAGGAGTTTATCGTGACTGATGCCAGACCATTGGAAAGTTCCCGGGGTCCGGGGGATGAGGCTGGGGACTTCCGGCAACTGTCTCAAGACCTTTCAGTGGGTGAGGAGGCCGATGACGATGAGACACAGTTGTCTATCAGTGAGGTAGTAGTAAGGGCAGTAAGTCCGAGGTAGGAGCGCACAGAGGATTCAGAGGAAGAGCAGCAGGACAATGAGGTGACTGACCCCACCTGGTTTGCTACGCCTACCGAGGACAGGTCTTCAGAGGGGGAGTCAAGGGCATCAGCAGGGCAGGTTGCAAGAGGCAGTGCGGTGTCCAGGGGTAGAGGCAGGGCCAGACCGAATAATCCACCAACTGTTTCCCAAAGCGCCCCCTCGCGCCATGTCACCCTGCAGAGGCCGAGGTGCTCAAAGGTCTGGCAGTTTTTCACTGAGAGTGCAGACGACCGACGAACAGTGGTGTGCAACCTTTGTTGCGCCAAGATCAGCCGGGGAGCCACCACCAGCCTCACCACCACCAGCATGCGCAGACATATGATGGCCAAGCACCCCACAAGGTGGGACGAAGGCCGTTCACCGCCTCCGGTTTGCACCGCTGCCTCTCCCCCTGTGCCCCAACCTGCCACTGAGATCCAACCACGCTATGAGGACACAGGCACTACCGTCTCCTGGCCTGCACCCACACCCTCACCTCCGCTGTCCTCGGCCCCATCCAGCAATGTCTGTCAGCGCAGCGTCCAGCCGTCGCTAGCGCAAGTGTTTGAGCGCAAGCGCAAGTACGCCGCCACGCACCCGCACGCTCAAGCGTTAAACGTGCACATAGCCAAATGTATCAGCCTGGAGATGCTGCCGTATAGGGTTGTGGAAACGGAGTCCTTCAAAAGTATGATGGCGGCGGCGACCCCGCGCTACTCAGTTCCCAGTCACCAGTACTTTTCCCGATGTGCCGTCCCAGCCCTGCACGACCACGTCTCCCGCAACATTGTACGCGCCCTCACCAACGCGGTTACTGCCAAGGTCCACTTAACAACGGACACGTGGACAAGCACAGGCGGGCAGGGCCACTATATCTCCCTGACGGCACATTGGGTGAATTTAGTGGAGGCTGGGACAGAGTCAGAGCCTGGGACCGCTCACGTCCTACCCACCCCCAGAATTGCGGGCCCCAGCTCGGTGGTGGTATCTGCGGCGGTGTATGCTTCCTCCACTAAACCACCCTCCTCCTCCTCCTCCTACGCAACCTCTGTCTCGCAATCAAGATGTGTCAGTAGCAGCACGTCGCCAGCAGTCGGTGTCGCGCAGCACGGCAGCACAGCGGTGGGCAAGCGTCAGCAGGCCGTGCTGAAACTACTCAGCTTAGGAGATAAGAGGCACACGGCCCACGAACTGCTGCAGGGTCTGACAGAGCAGACCGACCGCTGGCTTGCGCCACTGAGCCTCCAACCGGGCATGGTCGTGTGTGACAACGGCCATAACCTGGTGGCGGCTCTGCAGCTCGGCAGCCTCACGCACATGCCATGCCTGTCCCACGTCTTTAATTTGGTGGTTCAGCGCTTTCTGAAAAGCTACCCACGCTTGTCAGACCTGCTCGGAAAGGTGCGCCGGGTCAGCGCACATTTCCGCAAGTCCCACACGGACGCTGCCACCCTGCGCACCCTGCAACATCTGTTTAATCTGCCAGTGCACCGACTGCTGTGCGACGTGCCCACACGGTGGAACTCTACGCTCCACATGTTGGCCAGGCTCTATGAGCAGCGTAGAGCTATAGTGGAATACCAACTCCAACATGGGCGGCGCAGTGGGAGTCAGCCTCCTCAATTCTTTGCAGAAGAGTGGGCCTGGTTGGCAGACATCTGCCAGGTCCTTGGAAAGTTTTGAGGAGTCTACCCAGGTGGTGAGCGGCGATGCTGCAATCATTAGCGTCACCATTCCTCTGCTATGCCTCTTGAGAAGTTCCCTGCAAAGCATAAAGGCAGACGCTTTGCGCTCGGAAACAGAGCCGGGGGAAGACAGTATGTCGCTGGATAGTCAGAGCACCCTCCTGTCTATATCTCAGCGCATTGAGGAGGAGGAGGAGCATGAGGAGGATGGGGAAGAGACAGCTTGGCCCACTGCTGAGGGTACACATGCTGCTTGCCTGTCATCCTTTCAGCGTGTATGGCCTGAGGAGGAGAAGGAGGAGGAGGAGGAGGAGGATCCTGAAAGTGATCTTCCTAGTGAGGACAGCCATGTGTTGCGTGCAGGTACCCTGGCACACATGGCTGACTTCATGTTAGGATGCCTTTCTCGTGACCCTCGCGTTACACGCATTCTGGCCACTACGGATTACTGGGTGTACACACTGCTTGACCCACGATATAAGGAGAACCTTTCCACTCTCATACCCAAAGAGGAAAGGGGTTCGAGAGTGTTGCTATACCACAGGACCCTGGCGGACAAACTGATGGTAAAATTCCCATACAACAGCGCTAGTGGCCGAAGGCGCAGTTCCGAGGGCCAGGTAGCAGGGGAGGCGCAGAGATCAGGCAGCATGTACAGCACAGGCAGGGCAACACTCTCTAAGGCCCTTGACAGCTTTATGGCTCCCCAGCAAGACTGTGTCACCACTCCCCAGTCACGGCTGAGTCGGCGGGAACACTGTAAAAGGATGGTGAGGGAATACGTAGCCGATCGCACGACCATCCTCCATGACGCCTCTGCCCCCTACAACTACCGGTTGTCGAAGCTGGACACGTGGCCTGAACTCGCGCTGTATGTCCTGGAGGTGCTTGCTTGTCTTGCGGCTAGCGTCTTGTCAGAGAGGGTGTTTAGTGCGGCTGGGGGAATCATCATAGATAAGCGTACCCGCCTGTCAACCGACAGTGCCGACAGGCTAACACTCATCAAGATGAACAAAGCCTGGATTTCCCCAGACTTCTCTTCTCCACCAGCGGACAGCAGCGAAACCTAAGCAATACGTAGGCTGCACCCGCGGATGGAAGCATCGTTCTCTATCCCCATCAAAAACGGGGACCTTTTAGCTTCATCAATCTGTGTATAATATTCCTCCTCCTCCTCCTGCTCCTCCTCCTGAAACCTCACATAATCACGCCGAACGGGCAATTTTTCTTAGGCCCACAAGGCTCAGTCATATAATTTTTCTAAACACTTTTTATACGTTTCAATGCTCATTAAAGCGTTGAAACCTTCACCTGAACCAATTTTTATTTTAACTGGGCTGCCTCCTGGCCTAGTTACCAATTAAGCCACATTAACCAAAGCAATTAATGGGTTTCACCTGCCCTCTTGGTTGGGCATGGGCAATTTTTCAGAGGTACATTAGTACTGTTGGTACAGCAATTTTTGGGGGCCCTCGCCTACAGTGTAATCAAATCAATTTTTAGCCCACCTGCATTACAGCTGACGTTACATCAGCTGTGCTGGGCACTGCAATGGGATGTATTTATGTACCGCCGGTGGGTTCCAGGGAGCCACTCATGCTGTGGGTCCACAGGGAGTTGTAACTGCATGTGTCCACTTCTAAAGAACCCCAGTCTGACTGGGGCATGCAGTGTGGGCCGAAGCCCACCTGCATTAAACATGACATTATTACCTCAGCTGTGCTGGGCAATGCAATGGGATATATTTATGTACCGCCGGTGGCTTCCTGGCACCCACCCATGCTGTCGGTCCACAGGGACTTCACAATAGGGAGTTGTACCTGCCTGTGTCTATGAATTAAAAACCCTGGTCCGGTTGGGGCATGCAGTGTGGGCCGAAGCCCACCTGCATTTAATCTGACGTTAGCTCTGCTGTTCAGGGCACTGCAATGGGATACATTTATGTACAGCCGGTGGGTTCCAGGGAGCCACCCATGCTGTGGGTGCACACGGAATTCCCATTGCGGAGTTGTACCTGCCTGTGACTATTTATAAAAAACCGCGGTCTGACTGGGGCATGCAGACACCTTGACAGAATGAATAGTGTGTGGCACATAGGTTCCCCATTGCTATGCCCACGTGTGCAGCTCCAGATGGAGGTGGCACAGGATTGGATTTCTCATTGCTTCTGTACAGCATTGTGGACTATCGCCTCGCCCCTTTTAAAGAGGGTTGCTGCCTAGCCGTGACAACCCTCTGCATTGTGTGCCTTCGGTTCCTCTGGCAGACGCACTTATAAATAGACATGAGGGTGGCATGGCATGAGGGCAGCTGAAGGCTGGGCAGGGACAGTTTGGTGCGCGCTGTGGACACTGGGTCGTGCAGGGGGGGGGGGGGGTTTGGCAGCATGTTACCCAGGAGAAGTGGCAGCAGAGTGTCATGCAGGCAGTGATTGTGCTTTGTTGGAGGTAGTGTGGTGCTTAGCAAAGGTATGCATTGCTAATGAGGGCTTTTCAGAAGTAAAAGTTGTTGGGAGGGGGGGGGGCCACTCTTGCCGCTATTGTGGCTTAATAGTGGGTCCTGTGAACTTGAGATGCAGCCCAACATATAGCCCCTCGCCTGCCCTATCCGTTGCTGTGTCGTTCCCATCACTTTCTTGAATTGCCCAGATTTTCACAAATGAAAACCTTAGCGAGCATCGGCGATATACAAAAATGCTCGAGTCGCCCATTGACTTCAATGGGGTTCGTTACTCGAAACGAACCCTCGAGCATCGCGATAATTTCGTCCCGAGTAACGAGCACCCGAGCATTTTGGTGCTCGCTCATCTCTAATTATATCCCTTGGGATGACTACACAATATATGTACATGCGTATGTATCTTATGGATGTATACGCATGGGGACATATACAAATACAATCATGCATGTATTTGTCTTAGTATTGTCTATCATGGGCCTCAATCTCATATTGTACGTGTATACTCTAAAACACAATGAGTCACACATGTATACACATGGGGACATATACAAATACAATCATGTATGGGCCTCAATCTCATATTGGACGTGTACATTATAAAACACAATGAGTCACACATTGTTGTAACCATGCTTCAGCTTGAATGAATTCTGTGTACACGGATAATGCGTGCATAGAAGATGTTATCAGCGACCCAGACATGCTAATCTATTAGCCCATTAGAGTGGATGTAAACTTCCCCACTATATGACCGCTGCGCTACGGCATCGGCGCATGCGCAGTAGTTTTTTTGAGCCCTTAAGGGCAAATATAAATCTCTCAGAGTATGGCTGCGCTGTTAGCGCATGCTCAGTGATCCTTTTGAGTTCGTTTGGGCCAATGCTTAATTCCCTTCAATATGGCCGCCTAGCTGCGTCATTAACGTATGCGCAGTAGCGCTTTTGAGTCCATTTGGGTTATTGTGAGTTTCCTAGTAAAAATTATTATTATTTTTTAAACTTTATCTTTGTCTTTGCTGCTCGTTTGTTGATGTTTATTCTCCAGCTGCACTGCATGATCCTGGCCCTATGACTACCTGTGTGGGATGGGTGTGAACCTACCCTGGAATTTTGATTGGTTTTGTGTGTTATATGTGGGGGTATTTAACTAGGGGGGTTGGTATGCTGCTTTATGCTTGACAAAGATCCTGTGTGTGTAGGATCGAAACGTTGCAGCTATGTTTTTACCATTGAGGAATAAAGTGCTGTTTTATTCATAATTAACCCCTGGAGTGCTGATTCAACATATCTTGTAAGGATTTTAAATCCCCGTCTGCTGAATACTACTGAGAGCTGTGCAGGGAGAAGAGCCGGCTGGACATGGCTGAGCCCTGGCAGCTGAGGAAAGGTGAGTATTCTTTTTTTAAAATTTTATTCACCATTTCTTCTTGTTTTTCAGGGAAGGGCTTATATTTAAAGCCCTTCACAGAAAAAGAATTTCAGGATGCTGGCAGCTGGATCCCCTACCGCAGCTGTCATCTGTGACAGCTGTGGTAGAGAATTCTTTTTTTCCCAGCAGGGATGTGACAGGTGCAGCAGGGAATTCTTTTCCCTCATGGGAATGAAGGAAACATCTGCTGCATGCAGCATATGTGTTCTTCATCTCCCTGGGGACATGGCAGTGGTGGACAGGTAATTTTTTTTTCTTATTTAATTTTTTTTTTACACTAAAATTGTTTTTTGGGGAAGGGATTATATTTAAAGCCCTTCTCAGAAAAACAATTTCAGGATGCCGGCAGCAGGATACTCTACCACAGCTGTCATGTGTGACAGCTACAGTAGGGAATTGAAGAATTCCTCTGCTGAATATGTCACAGATGTGGCAGATGTAGCAGCAGGGAATCCTTTTTACTAACAGGGATGAAGGAGACATCTGCCGCATGCGCCAGATGTGTTCTTCATCCCCGCGGGGGACACGGCAGCGCCGGAGAGGTAAGTTTATTTATTTATTTTTTACACTAAAATAATTGTTTTTCAGGGAAGGGCTTATATGTAAAGCCCTTTTATGAAAAATAATTCACGGCAGACCATTGTTTTCAATGAAGCCGCCGGCAGTAGCCGCGGCTCCATTGGAAAAATGCAGAGCATGGGTCACCTTGAAAAATGCTCGAGTATCACATTGACTTCAATGGGGTTCATTACTCACAACAAGCTCTTGAGCAGTACAAAAACTTTGACTCGAGTAACGAGCACCCGAGCATTTTGGTGCTCGCTCATCTCTAATCATCTGTTCAATACTGAGGAAATCCAGAAAACATGACCTGTAGGGGAACTTTGAGGACTGGATTTGGGAAACACTGGACTAGACACTGGTCTATCTGCCTTAGGCCACCTTCACACAGGCGAGAAAATTGTGCAAAATTTGTGCATTGCGAGATACACAAATCTTGCACGAATATGAACCCCATTCATTTGAACGGGGTCATACACATAAGTTATGTTTTCCCGCATTGCACCGCGATGCGAGAAACAAATTGCGGCACATCCTATTTTTGGCCGTGCCCTCGCATTGCATTACCCATTATTTTCAATGGGACAGGTGGCAGCATCACACCATGTGCTAAGTGTACGCAGTGCGATGCAAGGTTTCCCCACTTGAGATAAAAAACCCCTCTCATCCATGGGGAAATTGCATATCACGCGCGTGAAATTAAAGACGTAAAGTGAAATTTCACTTTTACCCATCTTCTGACATGTAAAAAGCCATGTCTCTTCTGATATAGCCCCACATATGAGCGCTTAACACCCAACCCATCTGTCCACACAGCGCTGAGTGTTAAGCAATCTTTGATGAAAAATGGCATGACACCCTTGCCTTACCCTTGGTATTCACCTGATCTTTTTCAGTTCAACTTTTTTACAAGTAGTTTGAGCAGTGAAAAAGGAAACAAAATTTCCCAGCTACATGTTGTTCATATGAATCAGCCATCATAATATAGGCAAAAAACTGAGCAACTTGTTTAAAGAAAGATTATTGGAGCTGAACGCAACCTTCCCCAACAACGTTGGCTGGCATACCGCCTCAGAAGGGTTCCGCAGACACTCACATAAGCCTGTGCTTGTAACACCCCGCCAACCAGAAGAAGATTACTGTTTCTTTTGGGTGCCCTATCGTATGTAGAGGTGAACTTTCCCTTTAAGAAGAAAGAAAGGGTAGTGGCTGTTCTGTAGAGATGAGTGAACCTTTTACAATGGAGGAAGAGAAGGTCCTGCGGCTCAGCAGTTAAAAGGATTGCCTTGGGGGTTTATTCCTCATAATATTAACCACCTTTATTTTTATAACACAAATATTTATTGGGGTGAAATAGGAGGAGGCAGAAGAAGCAGCATGGTGGCTTAGTGGTTATCACTGTTGCCTTGCAGCGCTGAAGTCCTTGATTCAAATCTGAGCAAGGACAACATTTGCATGGAGTTAGTATATTCTCCCTGTGTTTGGGTGCGATTCGTACTACACGCCAAAATCTTACTAATAGGTGAATATAGATTAAGAGCCCAATTAGAACAGAAAACATGGTGCTCTGCAATATGCATGTACTATTTACTATTATGAAACATAGGGAGAACATACAAAATCTATGCAGATGTTGTCATTGGCTATATCCTAGGACCCCAGCGCTGCAAGGCAACAATGATGACAACTAAGCCACACCACCACCTTCTTCTCTTAGTGGGTTTGGCTAGACTGAACCGCCCAAGGTTTGGGTTCACTTTGAACCAAATTTTTAGTAAAAGTTCAACCAAAAACAGGGCTTGATTGGTTTGGTTTGCTCCATACTAGTGATCAGTTAAGTATAGCTTTGGAGATGGTATGGGCACTTTAAATGAGATATGACCCATTAGCAAATGTCTAATCTTATAGATAATTTATATATAATTCAACAAATTAAAGAACAATGAATCCCTAAATTTAACCAATTCATAGAAGATTTCAGAACTTTATTAGTTGCTGCAATATTCTTTTGACTGTACACAAGAGTTGTGAGATCACTGTATACATGACGAAGACCATTCTCTCCTGGTACATTCTGTTGTAGTGGCCCGAAACACCTATATCTGGCCCCTCCATAACTGTCATGCATGTCATGTCTTTAGTGTGGATACACTGTGAAAAGTGTCTTGTCTCCTGTTATGCATATTGCACAGCTGCAGCATGCAAGAGGTTAATGTCTGAATGTGGCTGGGACATGTTTGGAAAAAGTAACAAGTTTGTTTAGTCACGTGGTGTTGTATGATTATAAATATGAGTGACTGTGAGCTAGGTGTGGTGTTCTGTCATCTTCAACGGTTGAGAGTGGAGTAAGAGTACCGGCCATGGGGGGTACCTTCAACCCTCATGTGGTGAAGTGATAGAAGTGGAGAAAAAGTATCCTAAGGCTTACCATTCCAGGAACCACCTTTAAGGAGTGAGAGAAGAAAAGGAGTCCGCCTTGCAGTGTTCATGCTACAGAGTACAAGCAAGTGTCAGTGGAGTGTTCCCTTCCCCCGTCCTCCTCCGGAGTATTCCCTTTCCAGGACCGGAAACCTACAGATAACTTAGCCTGAAGGTCAGATGTCATCCTGTGTTCTCCTCCCTGACCTTGCCTAACTGTAATTCCTGCACTGTTGTGTGAAGCTTATTTAGCAAGAAGTAAAGTTCCAGTCACTGCCGGTTCGCAGTGATTGAGGTATTCAAAGTTATAACTGTGTGGGGACTCTCTTAGTTAACTGCTGAGGATTTGCTGGTGTGAAGTAAACTGTGGCGTCACGTGTGACAACAAGTCCACTACACTTATGCAGGTAACAACTGTCCCAGCATTGCCTGGAAGAAGCCTAGCAGTGTCTTGGCCGAGGTTTCGTGTGACCCTCCGGGGAGGAGTCTGGTAGAGCCACCGTCACAAGTGACACCTCTACCCCTGCCAGCTCCTCAGTGTGGGCCTCATTTATCCTAGTGTTTATATGCAATAGTTCAAGAACAGGTGGAACATCACAGTACAAATGGCTGATTTTCATACTGCAGAAGGTCAATGAGAACGTGAGAACAGTGTGTATAATTTTTTGCCTTGATAATCCGTGAACTGATAATGAGCTGCGTAAAATGACATTATTCATAATGACTTTACATAAAGGAGGGTGACAATCACCATATACATGACGGAGACCACTGGTGCATTCCATAACTTGGTTTTGGCCTGAAATACATCTAGATAGCAGACCCATAACATATTGTAACTACGATTAAGTGGGAAGTACAGGTTGAAAAGTTTCCTTCTTCCAGATCTTGAATGAACCTATGAGTTGCTTGATTTTGTGTCATTATGTTGAGTTAGGGCCTATTTACACGCAATTATTATTGCTCATTGCGCACTTTTCATTTGAATGATAATTTTAAGGGGAACTTAAAATCCATCATTCAGCTACTGGAGATAAAGCAGTTTGCTATATTTGTCAGTAGACCGCAGGCTGTTATCTCCGCAGGGAGCCGGCAGTTAACATTGTATTTTGCTAGCACCTGCGATAAGAACAATCCGGCTGCGCGCACAGCTGGGTGTGTGATTAATCACATGCTGGGTTCTGCAACCAGCTCCTGGAGGCCCATTTACATGCATTTGAAGATGATAAAGTGTTAATGGCCATCGGTGGCCATGAACACTTTATGCAAAAAGATCGCTAAAACTTTCAATTGTTTGAAAGATTATCTTTGTGGGAATATTGGCCTTTTTATTCACTTTGTTTTTTGAGTAGATGAGTTGGAATGAGATGGACATCTCCTCATTAATTCACTATCTAGATGATTTTCTTTTCAGCAGCCAGATTGAGTTTTCAGTTTGTTTTTACTTGTTGCAGACATTTCGTGCTTTGGTGGAACAATGAAAAGATAGTGGGTCTGGTTACAAAGTTGTTCTTTCTGAGTATCGAGGCTGATATGACAGAAATCATTTTTCATTTGCTGGGCTAAAAACTATCATGTTTAACATATTCTGTGTAGCTGTTCTTGGTGGCAAAAAAGTAACACTGCAGCAGATTCAGGTATTTTTAGGCTTACTGATTTTTGCTTGCAAGGTGATTCCAATGGAAAGAGTTTGTTCCTGGTGGTTAACACTTGCAACGAAGGGGTGAAAGGTGTTAGCCAACCTCACCATTTTATTAGAAAATTTTATTTTAATATCCAAAGATATGAAAACAGACCTGCGGGTCTGGTGGAGATTTCTTCACTCTTTCAATCGTAGGCTTATCTGTCTACTACAAATGAGAAGCTGAGCTTGTTTTTTTAGATAAAGCCTCCTCTGCTATTTCTTTCCATAGAACAGGTGGTCTGTTTCCCTAATGAGCAGTAAACAACCAGAGGGCACAGGAATCAAAAGCTGCAATATCTGGAGAATGAGGCATTTTGGAAATAAACATCTTATGGGTGAATACATTGTTTAGCAATTGGAAACACATTGAAATAGGATTCTTGAGATGGGAATACCTCTTTAATATTAGCTTCAAAGCTCAACATGTTCCATGGGACTCTACACAGAAGCTAATACTCTGTCACAATATCAGTTTCCATCTTTTAGGGATTGGTAGAGAGGAACTCATGAGGTTGGTTGCTTTTGATCTTCAGTGGCTAAGGTGATGTGGAAGTGCTATGGGGCAATGTGGGCTCAGTAGTTATCGTGTGCAGGGGGGGATCCCTAAGATTGAAGAGCAATTGCTGCAGGTTATGTTGGATTTTTTGTTGACATCGAGAGACAAGGGTGTAATGGTGGGTATAGTCCAGAAGAACGTTTCTTGCTGTGCGTTCATAGTGTTACGTCCACTGGGTGCACTAAAACACTGCAGCCACATGACGAAAGGGACAGTGTCCTAATAAAACTGCAAACACTCTCACAGCATTTTTAAGGACCAATTACACCTCTCCCTTATGAATCAGGGAAAGTGGGAAGCCCCTGCCTAAAAGGACGGCCTCACTGACTTCATCTGGGACCTGGCTATGCCTTATTAGGAACTTGGTGAGATGTGCGAGACACAGAACATGACACTGTTCACACACATAGAACACGACTGTTCATACACCACATGTCTAATGGACATGTTGCTGTTCACACCAACATACCAGGTAATGCATATTACACAAAACAGGAACCCCACCCAGAACTCACATGCATACAGATAGCAAACCATAGCTAGTCCAGGTGTCCTCACACAAAGGGGAAAGAGTGTCATCCACCATGCTGACATAAAGGGAACCATATGAGGAATCATATATCTCACCATACATGACATCAGATGTCAGGAGGCCGCACCTGTCAAAGGGGAAGCGAGCCGGGGGCCCACATAGGATGCAGATGGGGACTACATGTGTCCAGACCATCCTCATAGAAGGTGAGAGAGGCACTTCGCACAAGCATGCATAACACCCAGCTCTGGGTGAATATAACACAGACTGAGTAAAACAGAGTAAAATGACCAGCATTCCCTAATCGGACATTTTTTGCAAGGGCTATTGGTAATAATAATTATTGATAAGGCCTCTGGGTTTAGTTTGGTGCCCTGTTCAGTTTTTGGATGATTTTAGTAAGATAAGAACAGATAAGGGTGAATTTTTTGGTTCACAGACCTTGCTTGCCTCTTACGTGCTTTCAGTTCTGTGCTGTTTTCAGATCACTCAGATCACATTTCATATTGGTCCAGTGACTATAGCAGATGTTTTTGGATTAAAGGATGAGATAATCAAATATAAGGACTGTGGATATGGAACCACTGTGTCAACCTACCGGGTAGGTGAAGATCTGATCCAGCACGGCTGACAGCCAACCGCAGCATGGGAGGTAAGATACCAGATGAACAGCCCGGTATATAGATGGAAACTAGGGAAGGTATCTTGCTTTGAACCAATAACCAGGAGAGGGAGACCCCTGCCTACAAGCAGAGCACTTGTCCCGATAAGGACGACCCCACGGTCTTCCTCTGGGCACTGACTTACCATGGCGGGCCAGAACACTTATAAGACAAAGATAGAACAACACGGGCAGTAAAGAAACAAAGGAGGAACAAGTGGACAAGGATAAACAGCGAAGCGGACAGCGGGAACAACAGACTGCAGAGTACACAAACAAAGAACACAGAGCACAAGCAGAATGCAAGGTAGCAAGGTAACTGCCGAAGCAGCGGCTGGACATGAAGTGAAGGGAACAAACTCCCAACAACACTGCAGCAAGGTCTGAAAGGCCCAGGGCAGCTATATAGGATGGTGACTAGAAAAGGAGCATCTGCTGAACAGGAGACCAGAAGCTATTAACCCTAGGAGTGCTGGAAGAGAGTGAACACAAGCTCAGGGAACAGAGAGAATGGGCCAACGCCCATATTTGCCAGACACAGAAGCAGAAGAATGTGTCTGAACAGTGCACCTAACATAAAAAAACTGGCTATATGGAAGTCTGAATGTTTCCGGTTCTATGTTAGGCCGGATTTACTTAGTATGTAGATGGTCTATTTATTCTTTTAAGGTGCTGTTTTATTGCCGTATATTTTAGTTATGAATGTTCCTCTTTTCAATTTCAGATCGCCTAACCATTTCGATTTTCCACCACTCTTTATATGTATATTGGGCCAAGCAGAGATTGAGAGAGCATCCAGGGGTCATTTCTTTGGGTATCCCAAATGTGGATTAAGCAATTAATTGCACAAGAATTAGGTTGCTTTGGGGATCTTTTTGCAAAGTCTACGTTGGACTAGTCTGAGATTGGGTTATGGTCCTTGGGAAGCAGCTCATGTGGTTTATTTGGTGAACATACATGTACTTAGTCTTATGCTTGCAATTTCATAAAGTATAAAAAGTGTGCCAGTCCCACTGATGCATGGAGTGCACTATGCAGGCTTACAGCCTATTAATGACACCCCATATGATAAAGCTTAGCGGGCTGCCCTGCACCTCACAAGTGAACAATACTGGTATCAACACCCTAATCTCAAATAGTATTTTACGGCAAGACTGCTTACTTCAAAAATAACAATAAATACTTATAAATACGAGAAATTGGTTACTATTTTGGCCAAAATATGCAAGCTCTGCAACTCACGTCAAAAGTCCTTGATATCTCATGAGTCCTTACTAACATTATAAGCAAATCACTGGAACAGAATAAAATCTATTAAAGAAATCACTGCCAGTTACCAAATTTACTAATATACTGATGCAAAATACAAGGACAGGTATTGAAACCACTTCTCAACAGCATCCAGATTGGAAAATTCTATATGGAGGAGCTTGCACTAGTGCAAAATATTGGTGTACAACCACTCACACACCTACCACATATGGCGCGTGGGGTGGCTGGGTAGTATTGTAGTCGCATATTCAGTACCTGTCAAAAGCTTAGACACACCTTTTCATTCCATGGTTTTTCTTACTTATGATTTTCTACATTATAGATCCATAACAAGATATGAAAACTATGAAGGAACACATATGGAATTGAGTAGTGAACAAAAAAGTTTTAAACCACAGTATGTTTTATATTTTAGATTCTTCAAAAACTCTGGCCGTTTTCTCAATCAGCTTCATGAGGCAGTCACCAGGAATGGTTCTCCAACCATCTGGAAGTCAAAATGGGATTATTAGTGTGAACCTATAGGGTTTTAGCAACCAGAGAATCATTCTAGCTTGCTTTATTGAAATTTACTCCCACCACAGACACACTATCTGTAATTTCCTTACACTGAGTCATGATCCATAAACCTCTTGTTATAAACATCTATGTATATAATCAGTCTCTGAGTTTAATGTGTAGAATAAGAAGGATACATATTATCAGCCCTTATCCATTAGATCCATCTAATTAGCTCAGTTCCACCATCAGGGGTTTCTGAACTACATAAATCTATTACTAGAGGGCAGGCAAGTTGCAGAGTCTCTGTGGGCTTGTGAAGGACACAAGGTGACAGCCAGAGGCGTAACTTAAAGATTTGGGGCCCCAATGCAAAACCTGTAACAGGGCCCCCAACTATAATGCTTTATTCATACTGCTAGGCTCCCTGTATGGAGAAGATAGGCCTTATGGGTCCCCTAAGACCCCTGGGCCCGGGTGTAACTGAATCCCCTGCATCCCCTATAATAACACCCCTAGTGACAGTAGCTCTATAGTAGAGGAGTGGAGAGGGGGTTCACAAAGTGGTGGAGGTTCTATGCGGCAAAAGGGTGTAGTTGAGATCAATGACCTGATTTCTGTATAGAAAAGAGAGGTAGACAAAGTGGCAGGAACTATTTTTTGGAGGAGGGGGGGGGGGGCAAAGCAGACACAGTAAGTAGCAGGAGCTCTGTGTAGGGTTGCAGAGAGACAATTTGTGGCAGGTGCTTTATTAAGCAGCCCTGTTAAGTGAGGGGAAAAATAGAGGCACTATTGGTAGAGGATGGGTGCAAAAAGTTGGCAGAAGCTATTTATCTATGTACAAGATAAGATGACAGGAGCTCTGTAGGGTGAGGGGGGACTCTATCTGGAGGTACAAAGTAGCTTTTAGGTTGTCTCTGGAGGAGAAAAAAGTGGTGTAGTGAGAATGAGAAAATGGAATTAAAAAAACTAAAAAAAAATTCAACTGAAGCTGCTGTCCATACAGAACATAGACAGGCAGCAGCTTCAGGAGTCCCTGATATCTTTCCCACCAACTGTTTACCATTTACTATCTGATCTCCATTTGCTACCATTCTTGGATTGTCCTCTTCACCCCTGCCATGGTTGCCGTCAGTCTCTGCTTTCTCTCCACAGGCATCATTTTGCCAGAAACAGGACGTGAGAGAAGGGGGAGGACACTAAGATGAAATGACTAACAAATAACTAACAGTGAAGGAAAAGTAAATTTATAAATGGAGAGGTATGTAGACTTGGAGCTATCGACTATACAAACTGTCATACTGTAGACCGAGTAATAAAGGGCAACTTGTCAATGCTATACATCCTTATACACCGGCCATTAGTCTGTGTGGCTGTTCTGTAGTAGAGCCAGCTAGAATGTGGTGATAAGTAGTAGTCTGTACAGGACAGGAAAGTGTAGACAGTAGGTAGGAATAAATAAATGCAGTGAGAAGAGTCTCTCAACTATAAATTAATCCTATAGTTGGGTTCCCCTTGATCATGTATAGTGAGGGTAACAAAGCAGCAAGTATTCAAGTGCCAATAAAGGGGAAAGGAAACATTACACAAATTTCATTGAAATTAGTGGGTTGTTGGTGTAATAAATGGATGTGTCAGGTCCTCCAGATGCTCTTAGTAGCTATTCTTCACTCTATGCAAAAACAAAAAAAAATGCCGCGCCGTGGAAGAAACAATCTTTTCTTTTTTTTATTAAAGCAACGCGTTTCGACAATCTTTGTCAAGCTTGATAAAGACAAAGATTGTCGAAACGCGTTGCTTTAATAAAAAAAGAAAAGATTGTTTCTTCCACGGCGCGGCATTTTTTTCGTTTTTGCATATTGTTTAATCCGACTGTGTCTGCAAGCACGGATCTAGGAATTCCCCAGACGCCGCACCCAAAAAAGAGAAACCAATGGAGAGAAAAGAAACTGTCTGAAGGCTAAGGTGGACAACAGGTGCCGAGGGGTTAAAGGGGTTGTCCCGCGGCAGCAAGTGGGTCTATACACTTCTGTATGGCCATATTAATGCACTTTGTAATATACATTGTGCATTAATTATGAGCCATACAGAAGTTATAAAAAGATTTATACTTACCTGCTCCGTTGCTGGCGTCCTCGTCTCCATGGTTTCGGACTAATTTTCGGCCTCTGATGGCCAAATTAGCCGCGCTTGCGCAGTCCGGGTCTTCTGCTTTCTTCAATGGAGCCTCTCGTGCAGGATGCCGGTTCCGTGTAGCTCCGCCCCGTCACGTGCCGATTCCAGCCAATCAGGAGGCTGGAATCGGCAATGGACCGCACAGAAGAGCTGCGGTCCACGGAGGAAGAGGATCCCGGCGGCCATCTTCACTGGTAAGTATAGAAGTCACCGGAGCGCGGGGATTCAGGTAAGCGCTCTGGTAAGCTTTCTTTAGGTCCCTGCATCGGGGTTGTCTCGCGCCGAACGGGGGGGGGGGGGGGGGGTTGAAAAAAAAAAAACCCGTTTCGGCGCGGGACAACCCCTTTAACTCCTTACCAACGGATTAACCCTTCGAGCACCAGGTAAGTCCACTTTCATTACGCTATTATAGCAATTTTTTAAGCATGAGAGGCGCATTTTAAGGTTCTAAACTGATTTTTATACTTTATTCTTCACTCTAGCTAGTAGATGAGCGTTATGAACAAGTTTATTTGTCTTAGGAACCCGGAATTCCATAAAATGGTATTTTCTAAACCAGATTAGCTATGAGGTTGAGGTAAAAAGAGACATAGGACATGTGGATAGCTGAAGAGGTCATAAAAAGTGTTGAAAATGCATAAAACTTGAGGTTGAGCAGAGCAACCAAGTAATGTAAGAAAGGGAAAAAAAATAATTGTAGAAACCAGTTAAAAGGGTTTTCCAGGCAGCCGCCGCTGTAAGTATCGGGATGCACCGGGGTCAGAGTGGTAGCCGCTGTTCTGCCGCCTGTGTATTGCCCAGCGCTTGTAATTACTGCGATTGCAATTACAAGCGCTGGCCACTACACAGGGGTCAGAGCAGTAGCTTCTACTCTAACCCCAGTGTATCCCGATACTGACAGCGTGTGCAGCTTGGAAAACCCATTTAAATTGGTTGTCTAGTCTAAATAACCTATTTTCGTATATGCTATTAGGCAATTGTGAGTTAACAGAGGCGGGTTCCCTGTTCAGGATCGTCATCTCTTGGCCATAGAGAAGAGCAACTGGAAAGGGTGTCTCTTGCTCTGGAGGAACTGTTCTGTCCGGCATTACACATAGTAACATAGTAACATAGTATGTAAGGCTGAATGAAGACAATGTCCATCTAGTTCAGCCTGTCTATCCTCCTGTGTTGATCCAGAGGAAGGCAAAAAACCCCAAGGCCAGAAACCAATTAGCCCTTTTGGGGAAAAAATTCCTTCCCGACTCCCTAATGGCAATCAGACTGTTCCCTGGATCAACCCCTAATAGTTCCTACCTGCCTATATACCAGGATTGACACTTAACCTAATATTTATATCCTGTAATATCCTTCTTCTCCAGAAAGACATCAAGTCCCCTTTTAAACTCCTCTATGGATTTTGCCATCACCACTTCCTCCGGTAGAGAGTTCCACAGTCTAACTGCTCTTACTGTAAAGAATCCCCTTCTATGTTGGTGATGAAACCTACTTTCCTCCAATCGTAGCGGGTGTCCTCTTGTTACCGTCGAGGTCCTTGGTGTAAACAGATCGCGGGAGAGATGCTTGTATTGTCCCCTCATGTACTTATACATGGTTATTTGATCGCCTCTTAACCTTCTTTTTTCAAGAGTAAATAGTCCCAATTTGGATAGCCTCTCTGGGTATTCCAGTCCCGTCATTCCATTTATTAGTTTAGTTGCCCTTCTTTGAACCCCTTCAAGCACTGTGACATCTTTCCTGAGCACCGGTGTCCAGAATTGTACGCAGTATTCCATGTGAGGCCTGACAAGTGCCTTATATAGTGGAAGAATAATGTTCTCGTCCTTCACCCCTATACCTCTTTTAATGCATCCCAAAACTTTATTTGCCTTTGCAGCAGTTGACTGGCATTGGTTACTCCAGTTTAGTCTATTATCCACTAATACCCCCAGATCCTTTTCCATATCACTTTTCCCCAGCGGTACCCCATTAAGTGAATATTTGTGACATCCGTTTCTCCTGCCCATGTGCAGTGTCTTACACTTTTCAACATTGAACTTCATTTGCCATTTTCCTGCCCAAGCCCCCAGCTTGTCCAGGTCCGTTTGTAGCCGTACGTTGTCCTTCGTTGTATTAATTATATTGTATAGTTTTGTGTCATCTGCAAATATTGATATTTTGCTGTGCAGCCCCTCTATCAGGTCATTGATAAATATGTTGAACAGAGTGGGGCCTAATACTGAACCCTGTGGCACCCCGCTAGTGACTGTGGTCCAATCAGAGTACGCACCATTTATTACCACCCTCTGCTTTCTATCATTGAGCCAATTGTTTACCCAATTACACACGTTTTCGCCCAGTCCGAGCTGCCTCATTTTGTATATTAGCCTATTATGTGGCACGGTGTCAAAGGCTTTAGAGA
This sequence comes from Eleutherodactylus coqui, assembly GCF_035609145.1. Taxonomy (NCBI): domain Eukaryota; kingdom Metazoa; phylum Chordata; class Amphibia; order Anura; family Eleutherodactylidae; genus Eleutherodactylus; species Eleutherodactylus coqui. The sequence goes on along the minus strand of NC_089842.1, from coordinate 46,462,628 downwards.
AGTCCAGATATACAAGATCAATAGATTCTCCCTGGTCCAGCTTAGAGCTTACTTCATCGTAGAAACTGATCAGATTTGTCTGACATGAGCGACCCTTCATGAATCCATGCTGGTGAGGAGTTATTCCCTTAATACACAGAAAATCCATTAATTTGAATGGGCATTGTACAATGCTTAATTACCTCAGTGAGGGTGATGCAGGAATAAATCTTACTCTGTTTTCCCACAGAGAGCAACTGATTGATGAAATCCCAGCAAGAAAAGCCTTTGTGATCAGTTTATTTTCACTTCTAACCATTCCCATATGACATTCATAGCTGTTTTCAATAGTAACCCTATATCACCCAATCTATTTGCTTTCTTGAATTCTCAGCCCTTTTTCTTATCCGAAAGCCATTGTGGGCCAAATTTTGCTAAGAACTTCAACAAAACTTGGAACCCGTAAACGTACTTGTGAGGGGGGAGGGGGTGTGCACACGTCTTGACCCGAACTATAGGAGTACATACAGTACAACAGAGTGTTGATAAGTCTTTGGCTTTGACCACAAAATTTGACATAGAGCAATTACATTCCACAGTTATTCTACATAGTCCCATTGGATATCAATACCCTTCTGACCATGGTGTTGCAATTTCTTCAACTCATTTAGATATAATTCCTTTGGTTAGGAACTAAACCAGGCATTAGCCACTGCAATTCAATCACAAATGGAGGCAAATTTGGTTCCCTTGAGGTGTTTCTTTAATTTAGAAAATAAATGATAGTCTGAGGGTGCTAGATCAAATGAATAAGGAGGATAATCCAGCACCTCGAAGCTCAAGTCAGCCAGTTTGCTGTGGATGATGGCAGCTGTGTGGAACGAGGCATTGTCGTGCAAGAACATGACATCTTGGGTCAACTTTCCATTCCTTTTAAACTTCAATGCTTCCTTCAATTTATCTAATAGTGTTGTTTAATTCACAGTCGTAATAGTAGACCCCTTTGGAAGGTAGTCAACATGAAGTACTCCATTACCTTGGATGACAACTTCTGCACTCTGAACTTTTTAGGACATGGGAAAGCATACTGTCTCCATTTGACTATTTTAACTGAGGATCCTACATAAAAGTCCACGTCTCATCGATCGTGCCCAGTCAAGACAGAAATGCATCAGTATTCTGCTGAAAGCACTGCTGAATTCCCCAGGAGTGAAGAGCGAACTTTTACAAAATTGATTCAGTCATTTCCTCATATTTCAGATAAAAGTTTGGTTCAGTCTAAATGAGTTTCAAACAATAATAATGCTCCGAGGCAGCCAGGGCCATGCAGGACACAAGGGAGTTCTGGGGATCCGCGGAGAGGAGCCGGGATGACAGCTGTGACATCTGCTGTCAGCAGTGAGAAGGAAGCGCTGACTAGAACAGCCAGTAACAGCAACTGCTGCGGCGGGGAGCAGAGGCTGAGCGACTACAGAGCAGCAGCGGGGAGCTTAGCGGCAGACACCCAAGTGCAGCAGCGGGGATTACAGGGGTGAGCAGAAAAGTTCATCTGCGGGTAGGTGTTTTAGGAGGCGGGAGGGGAGATGCATCAGCGGGGAGCACTATTAACAGGCGGTGAACTGGGAGCAGGCACCACTATTAACAGCAGTGGAGCCGGGTGCGGAGAGCACTATTAAGGCCTGGGGACCCGGGAGGGGAGACCAGCAGCGGTGGGACGCCATGGGAACACTATTAACACCTGGAGAGGCGGGGGGGTGGGGGGTGGAGAGCTGCCGATATCAGTGCAGCCGATGACAAAGTAGGAGCAAACAGCAGTCTTCACAGGGGACGGGATAAGGTAACTTAGCTTCCAGGACCTGATGCCGAGCCTTCTCTGCAGCCAATGAGCTTCTGGGGGCATTACTAGGCACTCAGTTTTGTCTCCACCAGTACTTCCTGGTGGTGTCAAGATACAATAATACCGCTTATATGTTCTCCCTAAGTTTCATAAAAAATCACCTTTACTTAATCCCTTCCCATCACAGGACATAAGTTTACGTTCTGGCAGGGAAGCGGTTCCCGCAAATAGACTTAAACTTCCATAATATGGAGGGCAGGGCTCTGAATCTCACTGATCCCCGCTGTTAATCCCTTATATATCGCAATCTATGTTGATCACAGCATGCAAAGGTTTCAAAAAAGGAGCACACTCCATCTATGACATCATCAGCCCTCCCCCATCTAATCGTCGAGGGCCGATAGATTGCCAAGGCAACTGGATCACCGGATCTGCCATGGCCTATGATCACTATGAATAGTTATAATACATTAAAGTATAGAAGTACTACAATGTATTATAGAGATCATAGCGTATCAGGATCAAGTCCTCTACAGAGATAGAATAAATGTAAACAAAAAAGATAGTAAAAGGAAAAATACCTTTTTTGCACACTTTCCCCTCCTTGTTTAATAATAAGTAAATAAATACAAAAACATATTTTGTATATTTGCATCCATAATAACCCATACAATAAATTGAACACACAGTTTATCCTGCACGATAAATGCTACTGGAAAAAAATGTAAAAACACAGCCAAAATGCTTTGTAAAAAAAAGTTATACAATAAAATACCTATACCCCAAAAATGATACCAATAGAAATGCAGCTCACTATGCAAAAGCAAGCCCTAATCTGACCAATTTAAGGGTAAAATCAAAACATTCTGGTCTTTGAAAAGTGGAGATGAAAATCCCCAAGAAATCATCACATCCTTAGGGCGCCCACCCACTTGCGTTTGCGATTTTCGTGCGTGAAAAACGCAGCGTTTTCGCGGCTTTTCCATTAATTTCCATTGACTTTCATGGGTGCATTAGGAGAAAAATAAGGACACATATGCAACTGACAGTTCCTATGTTAAAAAACGCAACGCAACGCAAAAAAAAAACGCCAGTGGACAGGAGTACATTCAATTCTAATTGCTCTTGAGAAAAAACGCAAAACGCAAAGAAAAAAAAATCGCCAGTGGGTGGGCGCCCTTAAGACCAAAATAGGCCATGTCACTAAGGATTTAACTCCATGCTGATGTTGCCCTTGGTCAGATTTGAACCTAGGTCCCCAGTGTTTTAGAGCAATAGTGCTAACCACTGAGCCTTTCATGCTTCTTCTTCCTCCTTTTCCTCCATAGATGTATGTGCTATATAAATAAGGTGATTATTATAAAGAAGAAACCTACACAAATGCAGGGAGAACATACAAACTCCATGCAGATGTTGTCCTTGGTCAGATTTAAACCTAGAACCTTAGCGCTGCAACTCAACAGTGCTCACCTCCTCCCCCTTCCTCCTCCTAGCTATATAAAATGCCACATAACAAAAACAAAAACTTGATTCATCAGAATAGGCCAATTTATACCATTCTCCATATTCCAGTTCTGATGCTCTTGGGCCCATCGTAGCTACTTTGGGTAGTCGACAAGGATCAGAATGAGCCACTCTGATTAGTCTGATACCCTACATGCAGCACTCTGTGATGCAATGTCTATTCTGATAAAAAATTTTTAGCACAGCCAACTTATACTTTATCAGCAATTTGTGTTAAGTAGTTTTTTTGGACAAGGCAGAGTGGCCTTTGCTCCCATACACCTCAATGAACCCTGCAAGCCCACAACTTTGTCACTGTATCACCGGTTTGATGGGTACTAACCACAGCATACCAAGAACATAAAACCTGCTGTTTTAGAGACGCCCCAACCAGTTGTCTAGCCATCACAATTTGTCCCTTATCAGAATCACTTAGATTCTTACACATGGAAAAAGCATGGTGCCTCAATGGTTAATACTGTTTCTTTGCAACACTGGGGTTCTAGATTCAAATCTGACCAAGGATATCATCTGTATGAAGTTTGCATGTTCTCTCTGTGTTTGTGTGAGTTTCTTCTTTATAATAATCATCTTAATTTATCAAGTGTATACATTTATTGAGGAGAATGAGAAATAAGAAGCATGGTGGCTCAGTGCCAAGAGGAACATCTCAATGAAGTTAAATTCAAATAATTGATGCAGATGTTGTGAGATTTGAACTTAGGACCCAAGGACTGCAAATCAACAATGCTGAGCCACAGGAGATGAGGAACTGCCTGAAGTTTGAAATTAATTGAGTTTATAGCAAAGTTTGAACCAAAGCAGATTTCGACTGGTTAGGTTCACTCAACACTACCTGCAAGGCTTACAATTGGGCAAATTTTTGATCTGCTGACAAAAAGCTTGCAACTAGAGATGAGCGAACACCAAAATGTTCGGGTGTTCGTTATTCGTAACGAACTTCCCGTGATGCTCGAGGGTTCGTTTCGAACAACGAACCCCATTGAAGTCAATGGGCGACCAGAACATTTTTGTATTTCGCCGATGCTCGCTAAGGTTTTCATGTGTGAAAATCTGGGCAATTCAGGAAAGTGATGGGAATGACACAGTGACGGATAGGGCAGGCGAGGGGCTACATGTTGGGCTGCATCCTAAGTTCACAGGTCCCACTATTAAGCCACAATAGCGGCAAGAGTGGGGCCCCCCCCCTCCCAACAACTTTTACTTCTGAAAAGCGCTCATTAGCATGGCATACCTTTGCTAAGCACCACACTACCTCCAACAAAGCACAATCACTGCCTGCATGACACTCCACTGCCACTTCTCCTGAGTTACATGCTGCCCAACCGCACCCCCTCCCCCCCACAGCGCACACCAAAGTGTCCCTGCGCAGCCTTCAGCTGCCCTCATGCCACACCACGCTCATGTCTATTTAGAATTGCGTCTGCCATGACGAGGGACCGCAGGCATACACTGCAGAGGTTGGCACGGCTAGGCAGCGACCCTCTTTAAAAGTGGCGGAGCGATAGCCCACAATGCTGTACAGAAGCAATGAGAAATAGAATCCTGTGCCACCGCCATCAGGAGCTGCACACGTGGGCATAGCAATGGGGAACCTATGTGCCACACACTATTCATTCTGTCAAGGTGTCTGCATGCCCCAGTCAGACCGGGCTTTTTAATTCATAGACACAGGCAGGTACAACTCCCTATTGTGAAGTCCCTGTCGACCCACAGCATGGGTGGCTCCCTGGAACCCACCGGCGGTACACAGAAATAACCCATTGCATTGCCCAACACAGCTGAGGTAGTAATGTCGTGCTTAATGCAGGTGGGCTTCGGCCCACACTGCATGCCCCAGTCAGACTGGGGTTCTTTACAAGTGGACACATGTAGGTTTAACTCCCTGTGGACCCACTGCCTGGGTGGGTGCCAGGAAGCCACCGGCGGTACATAGAAATATCCCATTGCATTGCCCAACACAGCTGAGGTAGTAATGTCGTGCGTAATACAGGTGGGCTTCGGCCCACACTGCATGCCCCAGTCAGACGGGTTCTTTAGAAGTGTACAGATGTATTAAAAACTCAGTGTGCACCTACAGCATGGGTGGCTCCCTGGAACCCACCGGCGGTACACAAAAATATCCCATTGCATTGCCCAACACAGCTGAGGTAGTAATGTCGTGCGTAATACAGGTGGGCTTCGGCCCACACTGCATGCCCCAGTCAGACTGGGATTCTTTACAAGTGGACACATGTAGGTTTAACTCCCTGTGGACCCACTGCCTGGGTGGGTGCCAGGAAGCCACCGGCGGTACATAGAAATATCCCATTGCATTGCCCAACACAGCTGAGGTAGTAATGTCGTGCGTAATACAGGTGGGCTTCGGCCCACACTGCATGCCCCAGTCAGACTGGGATTCTTTACAAGTGGACACATGTAGGTTTAACTCCCTGTGGACCCACTGCCTGGGTGGGTGCCAGGAAGCCACCGGCGGTACATAGAAATATCCCATTGCATTGCCCAACACAGCTGAGGTAGTAATGTCGTGCGTAATACAGGTGGGCTTCGGCCCACACTGCATGCCCCAGTCAGACTGGGATTCTTTACAAGTGGACACATGTAGGTTTAACTCCCTGTGGACCCACTGCCTGGGTGGGTGCCAGGAAGCCACCGGCGGTACATAGAAATATCCCATTGCATTGCCCAACACAGCTGAGGTAGTAATGTCGTGCGTAATACAGGTGGGCTTCGGCCCACACTGCATGCCCCAGTCAGACTGGGATTCTTTACAAGTGGACACATGTAGGTTTAACTCCCTGTGGACCCACTGCCTGGGTGGGTGCCAGGAAGCCACCGGCGGTACATAGAAATATCCCATTGCATTGCCCAACACAGCTGAGGTAGTAATGTCGTGCGTAATACAGGTGGGCTTCGGCCCACACTGCATGCCCCAATCAGACTGGGATTCTTTACAAGTGGACACATGTAGGTTTAACTCCCTGTGGACCCACTGCCTGGGTGGGTGCCAGGAAGCCACCGGCGGTACATAGAAATATCCCATTGCATTGCCCAACACAGCTGAGGTAGTAATGTCGTGCGTAATACAGGTGGGCTTCGGCCCACACTGCATGCCCCAGTCAGACGGGTTCTTTAGAAGTGTACAGATGTATTAAAAACTCAGTGTGCACCTACAGCATGGGTGGCTCCCTGGAACCCACCGGCGGTACACAAAAATATCCCATTGCATTGCCCAACACAGCTGAGGTAACGTCAGCTGTAATGCAGGTGGGCTAAAAATTAATTTGATTACACTGTAGGCGAGGGCCCACAAAAATTGCTGTATCAACAGTACTAATGTACATCCCAAAAATTGGCCATGGCCAGCCAAGAGGGCAGGTGAAACCCATTAATCGCTTTGGTTAATGTGGCTTAAGTTGTAACTAGGCCTGGAGGCAGCCCAGTGTAACGAAAAATTGGTTCAAGTTAAAGTTCCAATGCTTTTAAGCGCATTGAAACTTATAAAAATTGTTCTGAAAAATTATTTGAGTGAGCCTTGTGGCCCTAAGAAAAATTGCCCGTTCAGCGTGATTACGTGAGGTTTCAGGAGGTGGAGCAGGAGGAGGAGGAGGAGGAATATTAGACACAGATTGATGAAGCAGAAATGTCCCCGTTTTGGATGGTGAGAGAGAACGTAGCTTCCATCCGCGGGTGCAGCCTACGTATTGCTTACGTATCGCTGCTGTCCGCTGGTGGAGAACAGAAGTCTGGGGAAATCCAGCCTTTGTTCATCTTGATGAGTGTTAGCCTGTCGGCACTGTCGGTTGACAAGCGGCTACGCTTATCTGTGATGATTCCCCCAGCCGCACTAAACACCCTCTCCGACAACACGCTAGCCGCAGGACAAGCAAGCACCTCAAGGGCATACAGGGCTAGTTCAGGCCACGTGTCCAGCTTCGACACCCAGTAGTTGTAGGGGGCAGAGGCGTCACCAAGGATGGTCGTGCGATCCGCTACGTACTCCCTCACCATCCTTTTGCAGTGCTCCCGCCGACTCAGCCGTGACTGGGGAGCGGTGACACAGTCTTGGTGGGGAGCCATAAAGCTGGCCACGCCCTTAAAGACTGTTGCACTGCCTGGGATGTACATGCTGCTCGATCTACGCACATCCCCTGCAACATGGCCCTCGGAACTGCGCCTTCTGCCACTAGCGCTGTCGGCTGGGAATTTTACCATCAGCTTGTCCGCAAGGGTCCTGTGGTATAGCAACACTCTCGAACCCCTTTCCTCTTCGGGAATCAGAGTGGGCAGGTTCTCCTTATACCGTGGATCGAGCAGTGTGTACACCCAGTAATCCGTCGTGGCCAGAATGCGTGCAACGCGAGGGTCACGAGAAAGGCATCCTAACATGAAGTCAGCCATGTGTGCCAGGGTACCTGTACGCAACACATGGCTGTCTTCACTAGGAAGATCACTATCAGGATCCTCCTCCTCCTCCTCCTCCTCCTCCTCAGGCCATACACGCTGAAAGGATGACAGGCAATCAGCCGGTGTACCGTCAGCAGCGGGCCAAGCTGTCTCTTCCCCCTCCTCCTCATCCTCCTCATGCTCCTCCTCCTCCTCCTGTACGCGCTGAGAAATAGACAGGAGGGTGCCCTGACTATCCAGCGGCATACTGTCTTCCCCCGCCCCCGTTTCCGAGCGCAAAGCAGCTGCCTTTATGGTTTGCAGGGAATTTCTCAAGATGCATAGCAGAGGAATGGTGACGCTAATGATTGTAGCATCGCCGCTCACCACCTGGGTAGACTCCTCAAAATTACCAAGGACATGGCAGATGTCTGCCAACCAGGCCCACTCTTCTGAAAGGAATTGAGGAGGCTGACTCCCACTGCGCCGCCCATGTTGGAGTTGGTATTCGACTATAGCTCTACGCTGTTCATAGAGCCTGGCCAACATGTGGAGCGTAGAGTTCCACCGTGTGGGCACGTCGCACAGCAGTCGGTGCACTGGCAGCTTAAAGTGATGTTGCAGGGTGCGCAGGGTGGCAGCGTCCGTGTGGGACTTGCGGAAATGTGCGCAGAGCCGGCGCGCCTTTACGAGCAGGTCTGACAAGCGTGGGTAGCTTTTCAGAAACCGCTGAACCACCAAATTAAAGACGTGGGCCAGGCATGGCACGTGCGTGAGGCTGCCGAGCTGCAGAGCCGCCACCAGGTTACGGCCGTTGTCACACACGACCATGCCCGGTTGGAGGCTCAGCGGCGCAAGCCAGCGGTCGGTCTGCTGTGTCAGACCCTGCAGCAGTTCGTGGGCCGTGTGCCTCTTATCGCCTAAGCTGAGTAGTTTCAGCACGGCCTGCTGACGCTTGCCCACCGCTGTGCTGCCACACCGCGCGACACCGACTGCTGGCGACATGCTGCTGCTAACACATCTTGATTGTGAGACAGAGGAGGAGGAGGAGGAGGAGGGTGCTTTAGTGGAGGAAGCATACACCTCCGCAGATACCAGCACCGAGCTGGGGCCCGCAATTCTGGGGGTGGGTAGGACGTGAGCGGTCCCAGGCTCTGACTCTGTCCCAGCCTCCACTAAATTCACCCAATGTGCCGTCAGGGAGATGTAGTGGCCCTGCCCGCCTGTGCTTGTCCACGTGTCCGTAGTTAAGTGGACCGTGGCAGTAACCGCGTTGGTGAGGGCGCGCACAATGTTGCGGGAGACGTGGTCGTGCAGGGCTGGGACGGCACATCGGGAAAAGTAGTGGCGACTGGGAACTGAGTAGCGCGGGGCCGCCGCCTCCATGATACTTTTGAAGGACTCCGTTTCCACAACCCTATACGGCAGCATCTCAAGGCTGATGAATTTTGCGATGCGGACGGTTAACGTTTGAGCGTGCGGGTGCGTGGCGGCGTACTTGCGCTTGCGCTCGAACACTTGCGCAAGCGACGGCTGAACGGTGCGCTGAACTACACTGCTGGATGGGGCCGAGGACAGCGGAGATGAGGGTGTGGGTGCAGGCCATGAGGCGGTAGTGCCTGTGTCCTGAGAGGGGGGTTGCATCTCAGTTGCAGGTTGGGGCACAGGGTGAGAGGCAGGGGTGCAAACCGGAGGCGGTGAACGGCCTTTGTCCCACCTTGCGGGGTGCTTGGCCATCATATGTCTGCGCATGGTGGTGGTGGTGAGGCTGTTGGTGTTGGCTCCCCGGCTGAGCTTTGCGCGACAAAGGTTGCACACCACTGTTCGTCGGTCGTCAGGCGTCTCTGTGAAAAACTGCCAGACCTTAGAGCACCTCGGCCTCCGCAGGGTGGCATGGCGCGAGGGGGCGCTTTGGGAAACACTTGGTGGATTATTCGGTCTGGCCCTGCCTCTACCCCTGGCCACTGCACTGCCTCTTGCAACCTGCCCTGCTGATGCCCTTGACTCCCCCTCTGAAGACCTGTCCTCCTGAGTAAGCGTTGCACACCAGGTGGGGTCAGTCACCTCATCGTCCTGCTGCTCTTCCTCCGAATCCTCTGTGCGCTGCTCCCTGGGACTTACTGCCCTTACTACTACCTCACTGCAAGACAACTGTGTCTGATCGTCATCGTCCTCCTCACCCACAGAAAGTTGTTGAGACAGTTGGCGGAAGTCCCCAGCCTCTTCCCCCGGACCCCGGGAACTTTCGAATGGTTGGGCATCAGTGACGATAAACTCCTCTGGTGGGAGAGGAACCGCTGCTGCCCAATCTAAGCAGGGGCCCGAGAACAGTTCCTGGGAGTGTTCCCGCTCCTGAGCAGGTGTCATTGTAGTGGAGTGAGGAGGCTGGGAGGAAGGAGGAGCAGCAGACAGAGGATTCGGATTGGCAGCAGTGGACGGCGCAGAACTGCGGGTAGACGATAGGTTGCTCGAAGCACTTTCTGCCATCCAGGACAGGACCTGCTCACACTGCTCATTTTCTAATAACCGTCTCCCGCGTGGACCCATTAATTGGGCGATGAATGTGGGGAAGCCAGAAACGTGCCTCTCTCCTAATCGCGCAGCAGTCGGCTGCGACACACCTGGATCAGGAGCTTGGCCTGTGCCCACACCCTGACTTGGCCCTCCGCGTCCTCGGCCGCGTCCACGTCCTCTAGGCCTACCCCTACCCCTCAGCATGCTGTATTACCAGTGATTTGATTTCACAGGCAGGAAATAAATTGGCGCAAGACTGCAGGCCAAATATAATTTTTGCCCTTTTTGGAAAACGAAAGGCCCCACTGCCTCTAGTGAATGAATTATCTAAGTTTAATAACTGTGCTGTGTCCCTGCTTATGTGTCACAGAACGTGAGGGTAGCAGAGTTATTAACTGTGGCAGAGCAGGTATTTTTTTTCCCAATTAAGGAAAGCAAATGGCGAACCCAGCAGTAAAGCGTAGCTGGGTGCGTATGATTTAGCAATGTTTTTCACGCAGCTCACACGTCTCCACAGGCGTAAGGACGGACACAGGCTGGACAAATAGATTTGTTTTCAGTTTTTTCCCACCAACAGGCAGCACTGCGTATATTCAATGAACCTGAGAAGTTTAATAACTGTGCTGTGTCCCTGCTTATGTGTCACAGAACGTGAGGGTAGCAGAGTTATTATAACTCTTGGAGAGCAGGTATTTTTTTTCCCAATTAAGGAAAGCAAATGGCGAACCCAGCAGTAAAGCGTAGCTGGGTGCGTATGATTTAGCAATGTTTTTCACGCAGCTCACACGTCTCCACAGGCGTTAGGACGGACAGAGGCTGGACAAATAGATTTGTTTTCAGTTTTTTCCCACCAACAGGCAGCACTGCGTATATTCAATGAACATGAGAAGTTTAATAACTGTGCTGTGTCCCTGCTTATGTGTCACAGAACGTGAGGGTAGCAGAGTTATTATAACTCTTGGAGAGCAGGTATTTTTTTTCCCAATTAAGGAAAGCAAATGGCGAACCCAGCAGTAAAGCGTAGCTGGCTGCGTATGATTTAGCAATGTTTTTCACGCAGCTCACACGTCTCCACAGGCGTAAGGACGGACACAGGCTGGACAAATAGATTTGTTTTCAGTTTTTTCCCACCAACAGGCAGCACTGCGTATATTCAATGAACCTGAGAAGTTTAATAACTGTGCTGTGTCCCTGCTTATGTGTCACAGAACGTGAGGGTAGCAGAGTTATTATAACTCTTGGAGAGCAGGTATTTTTTTTCCCAATTAAGGAAAGCAAATGGCGAACCCAGCAGTAAAGCGTAGCTGGCTGCGTATGATTTAGCAATGTTTTTCACGCAGCTCACACGTCTCCACAGGCGTAAGGACGGACACAGGCTGGACAAATAGATTTGTTTTCAGTTTTTTCCCACCAACAGGCAGCACTGCGTATATTCAATGAACCTGAGAAGTTTAATAACTGTGCTGTGTCCCTGCTTATGTGTCACAGAACGTGAGGGTAGCAGAGTTATTATAACTCTTGGAGAGCAGGTATTTTTTTTCCCAATTAAGGAAAGCAAATGGCGAACCCAGCAGTAAAGCGTAGCTGGGTGCGTATGATTTAGCAATGTTTTTCACGCAGCTCACACGTCTCCACAGGCGTTAGGACGGACAGAGGCTGGACAAATAGATTTGTTTTCAGTTTTTTCCCACCAACAGGCAGCACTGCGTATATTCAATGAACATGAGAAGTTTAATAACTGTGCTGTGTCCCTGCTTATGTGTCACAGAACGTGAGGGTAGCAGAGTTATTATAACTCTTGGAGAGCAGGTATTTTTTTTCCCAATTAAGGAAAGCAAATGGCGAACCCAGCAGTAAAGCGTAGCTGGCTGCGTATGATTTAGCAATGTTTTTCACGCAGCTCACACGTCTCCACAGGCGTAAGGACGGACAGAGGCTGGACAAATAGATTTGTTTTCAGTTTTTTCCCACCAACAGGCAGCACTGCGTATATTCAATGAACCTGGGAAGTTTAATAACTGTGCTGTGTCCCTGCTTATGTGTCACAGAACGTGAGGGTAGCAGAGTTATTAACTGTGGCAGAGCAGGTATTTTTTTTCCCAATTAAGGAAAGCAAATGGCGAACCCAGCAGTAAAGCGTAGCTGGCTGCGTATGATTTAGCAATGTTTTTCACGCAGCTCACACGTCTCCACAGGCGTAAGGACGGACACAGGCTGGACAAATAGATTTGTTTTCAGTTTTTTCCCACCAACAGGCAGCACTGCGTATATTCAATGAACCTGAGAAGTTTAATAACTGTGCTGTGTCCCTGCTTATGTGTCACAGAACATGAGGGTAGCAGAGTTATTATAACTCTTGGAGAGCAGGTATTTTTTTTCCCAATTAAGGAAAGCAAATGGCGAACCCAGCAGTAAAGCGTAGCTGGGTGCGTATGATTTAGCAATGTTTTTCACGCAGCTCACACGTCTCCACAGGCGTTAGGACGGACAGAGGCTGGACAAATAGATTTGTTTTCAGTTTTTTCCCACCAACAGGCAGCACTGCGTATATTCAATGAACATGAGAAGTTTAATAACTGTGCTGTGTCCCTGCTTATGTGTCACAGAACGTGAGGGTAGCAGAGTTATTATAACTCTTGGAGAGCAGGTATTTTTTTTCCCAATTAAGGAAAGCAAATGGCGAACCCAGCAGTAAAGCGTAGCTGGCTGCGTATGATTTAGCAATGTTTTTCACGCAGCTCACACGTGTCCACCGCCCGTAAGGACGGACAGAGGCTGGACAAATAGATTTGTTTTCAGTTTTTTCCCACCAACAGGCAGCACTGCGTATATTCTATGAATAATAACGGTGTTGTGGCCCTGCCTATACAATTCTTTCCCTGCAGTATCAATGGAGGGTGCAATGCTCTGCAGAGGCGATTTTGAGAAGCCCAAAAAAAATGCAGCACAGCCAACAGCAGCCTGGACAGTACTGCACACGGATAAATATGGCCCTAGAAAGGACCGTTGAGGTTCTTGAAGGCTACACTCACTCCTAACACTCTCCCTGCCTATGCAGCACTTCTGTCCCTAATGCCAGGTGCAACGGTCTGCAGAGGCGATTTTGAGAAAAAAAAAAATCCCACTGCTAACAGCAGCCAACACACAGCTATCAGTGGCCCTAATAAGGACCTTTGGGGGGTCTTGAAGCCTACACTAACTACCAATTCTTTCCCTACAGCAGCTCCGGTATAAACAGCACTGTCCCTCATCTAACTCACACCGCATCTGAGGCGAGCCGCGGGAGGGGCCGACTTTTATATTAGGCGAACACCTGATCTCGCCAGCCACTCACAGCAGGGGGGTGGTATAGGGCTTAAACGTTGCAGAGGGAAGTTGTAATGCCTTCCCTGTCTTTCAATTGGCCAGAAAAGCGCGCTAACGTCTCAGGGAAGGAAGTGAAAGTAACCAGAACACCGCATGGTGTTCGTCACGAATAACGAACATCCCGAACACCCTAATATTCGCACGAATATCAAGCTCGGACGAACGCGTTCGCTCATCTCTACTTGCAACGCAATTGACAGAAACCTTCCTCTTGGACACAACCCTTTCTCTAGAAATGTTCAGAACCTCGACTATCATCAGTCATCAGAAATTTGTTGGCCTTCCAGAATCATGTCATGTATTGTGTCTTTGGTTTCTGGAGTAGTCACTACTGGAGGCCTTTTGAAATGGTCTTCATTGTCAGTGTTGAAAAGGCTTGTTTTAAATTTGGCAACCCATTTTTTCACTGTAGAGTATGAAGGACACTTGTCAACTAACGTTTGCACCATGTCAACATGAATATCTTTGGCGGCATTCCTTTCAGAAACAGGACCTTCATCACTTTTCTGCTTTCTCTTACTGCAAAATTGGCTGCAGACTCCACTATGTTGTCTGCCAACCTGCATAATATAAAAATTGCACATGAGATCATGCCAAAATTGCTTACAAAGTTTAGCAAAGATTGAGCTTTTAAATTATATAAGTTTTATTGATGTGAAAGGAATAGTGATCACAAAGCCAAGGGCTTATCAGCACCCCCTCATAACCACCACCTTCTAGCAAACCTTATCCTTGAACTTTAACCACCAGTGAAATAAAGGCCCATTTAAACGCAATCATTATCACTCAAAATTCATTAAAATGATGGCATATGAGTGATAATTATTGCGTGTCAACGCTGCCATCATTCCCTTTTCAGCTGAATGATGATTTTGACAGCTCTCGGAAACCCTTTTACATGCAAATGAAGCTGATAAAGTGTTAATGGACATTAGTGTTCATTAATACTTTATGCAAAATGATTGCTAAAACTGTCAATCCAGCCAGCAAGACATGCTATAGCTGTTGATACTGAGATCCTTTTGGATGGTAACTAGCCATCACTTGATCTTTTTGACCGGACCTCTGTTGGCATGGGCTCACTTGGAACTGCTGGGCCTGAGCAGAACCCTTTACCAGATGTGTCCCTAGAGTACTAGGGCAGTTTTTGTCTGATAACTGTAGGCAGAGACTATTATGAGCTCAGCAGAGCCCTGGAGAGTACTACTGTGACCAGAAATTGTGAGCATGCCAACCCAAGATGCCCTGACCAGTTCAGTTAAAGTGAGTTGCTCTTTGAGTTCAACAAAGACTCTAATCAAGTTGTGTGTATTGTCTAACAGAGACTGTAACCAATATGCTGCATGCCCTCTTGCTAATACTAACAGCCTAGCTCTATGTCTTTAAGAAACTCTGTAACTGCCAAGCTCTGCACCAAATTGTGCCTGTAATGAACAAGCCTTGTGCCTCTTATTGTAACCATTAAACCCTGCTCCTCCTTTTAGAGTAAAGATTAGTACTGTGTGTCTACTCTTTCAGTGCAAAATCATTGATTAGGTCTTGTAGTAAGGGTCAAGGCAAACATACAGGATCCTCTTCCATACTACATTTTAATCCTCTCAAGTCATTCCACTACACTGATCTGGAGGTCTACAGAGATCTTCTTGCAGCTTGTTAATGCTCTTCCATTACCATTATTGTTAATCATAAGCACAAGTACACTTGGCTGGCCTTTGGTTGGTTGGTTCTCTGGCAGTAACTTTTACAGAGGCACTGTGCCCAGGTAAATTGCACCATGCGGTGCCTTAATAATATTGCTGTAAGATGCTTAATGAATCCTGCTCAATCAATAGATTACAGAACATTTGGGCGTCCAGGCTATTACAGCTAGCCGTGCCCACTTCAGCAGCGATGGTTGATATACCCTGTACTCCTTGCCCAGTCATTCATTTTTCCCCAAAACCCAAACATCCAGCCACTCTGCAGAAGCAGATGCAAGAAGACCCCACAGATCTCCAGATCAGTAGTGACCAGATAAGTTAACATTGGAGGTGGCATGGACACTTTAAATCACATACTGGGATGCACAGAAACTCCCACATCTAAATTTACATATTGTACCTACCCTTTAATCCCTCCCTCCCATTTCATTTACCATTCTCTCAAAATGACTTTATATTTTTTCTGCTATAAACAAATCTAGAAAAAAATGGATTTACATTTGACATAACCCATTAATAGACATGAAATCCTGAAATTAATTTTACATACAGTCCAAGAAAATTAAAGAAGATGAATCCTTGAGTTTAACTTATTCATAGAACATTTCAGAATTTTAGTAGTTGATACAATATCCTTTTCATTGCCAATTTTACTTCACTGTTCCTTAGACTGTACACAAAAGGGTTTAACATTGGTGCGACCACTGTATACATGACAGAGACCACCCTGTCCTGGTGCATTCCATAACTTGATTTTGGCCTGAAATACATGAAGATACCAGACCCATAAAATATTGTAACTACAATTAAGTGGGAAGTACAAGTTGAAAAAGTTCTCCATCTTCCAGATGTTGAATGAACCTTCAGAACGGTTGAGATGATCTTAACGTAAGACATCATTATCAATATGAAAGAACCAATGATGACGCAACCACCTATGTGAAAGATGACGAGTTCATTTATCCAGGTGCTCGTACACGATAGTTCAAGAACAGGTGGAGCATCACAGAAGAAATGGTTGATCTTATTACTACAGAAGGTCAATGAGAACGTGAGGACAGTGTGTATAAGAGAATTTATTGCCCCGATAATCCATGAACCGATAATGAGCTGCATACAAATGACATTATTCACAATGACTTTATATAAAAGAGGGTGACATATGGCGTTATAGCGGTCATAAGCCATGGCTGCCAGAATGTAGCACTCTGTACCACCAAGCAGCCAAACACAATACATCTGTATAGCGCATCCATATATTGAGATGGTCTTCTGCTCTGATAAGAAGTTTGCTAACATTTTGGGAACTGTGCCTGTGATGTAACATATGTCCAGAAAAGAGAAGTTAGCTAGGAAAAAATACATAGGGGTGTGAAGACTAGAACTGAATGTATATGCAAAAATGATATATACATTACCACCCACTGTGATAATATAGATGGACAAAAATATCACAAAGAGAAAATTTTGGAGTTCTTGTGAATCAGAAAGTCCCACCAAAATAAATTCTGATATAATGCTGTGATTGTCCTCATGCATTTTGCAATTTATATCTGTAGGCAAAAAATTGTAAATATTTGCTTACTGCAAATCATTAAATAATGACCTCTAAAAGGTTTACACCAATTTTACATAATACTATAAACAGTATTTTTCTGACTATACGACGCAGCTTTCAGCTGAAAAGTGTCTGCGCTGTACCGTCCAGAGGCAGGGGGGTCTGTTAAATCCAGAGACCCCTGACCACTACTTTAATGATTCAGCAGTGTGCTGATCATTGGGAAAACTCTTCAGCCATAAATATTGCGACTGCCCAGTCCTCCCTTTCCCTGCCCGATTGGTGTAGATGACACTGGAGATTACTCACGTATCTCCTCTGGGGTGCAGGTCCTTCTCTTTATGCACAGGGACAGACAATAGCAAAGATGAAAGGTAGCAGCAGGACCGTAGATGATGTCATAATCATGTGACCAGGAAGCAGCTACAGCAACAGCGTCCTGTGTTGCCAGTGCCTGAGATCGCTGTATAAGCGATAAAGCATGGCAGGGCAGTAGCCCTGTCATGCCTTATCACAGCGATCATCAGGGCTGTGGTACAATTGCCCCAGAGGGACACAAATGTTGTAAAAAAAAGAAAGATTAAGAAAATGAATAAAAAAAAAATGTTTAAAAAAACCCTTTTTTATGCTTTTTCTCAGATTAGCATAAAAAAAGGTAAAAAAAAATTAAGACCCCACATATTTGGTTGTCGCGTCCGTAACGACGCGTACAATAAGTTGCACATGCCTTTTACTGTGCACGAAAAAAGCGTAAAAAAAAAACACTAAAAAACTGAGGCGAAATGCACATTTTTAGCCTCACTAAAAACGCAATAAAAGTGATCAAAAAGCAGTATGTACTCCAAAATGGTACCAATAAAAACTACAGCTTGTCTCGCAAAAAATAAGCCCTCATAGAGCTCCGTACATCAAAAAATAAAAAAGTTACAGGATTTTGAATGCTGCGATTTAGAAATTTTTTTTTCCAAAAAAAGGGTTTTTATTGCAGAAAAGTGGAAAACCTAAAAAAATGTAAGAATTCTGGTATCGTAACTGTAGTGACCCGCAGAAAAAATGGATTGTCTTATTTATGCTGCATGATTAATGCTGTAAAAAAAAAATCTATGGCAGAATTGATGGGTTTTCTCTCCCTGCTATCATAAAAAAAAAATAAAAAAATGTAACAATATAGTCAATGTACCCAAAAATGACGCCGATAAAAACTACAGTTCGCCACGCAAAAAACAAGCCCTTATACGGCCGCGTCGACGGAAAAATAAAAAAGTTATACTTTTGATAAATGGAGAAGAAAATCCGCCAAAAATCGTTGCATCCTTAAGCTCAAAATAGGCCATGTCATTAAGGGGTTAAATTAGCATGTAATATTTTTCCTGTTTTCTGTTGTCTAAACCGGGGGTGCATCTTATAGTCCGGAAAATATGGTATATGTCAATGAATTAATTTAGTTTAAAGGTTTATTTAATTTGTAAGAAGAGTTTGCGGAGTCCACAATGTGATCACATGACGGGTGTGCTGCTGCTGAGAACAATACGTGTTCCCTCTGAGGGCTCACTCACATGAGGATATTTGGCTGCATATCAAGCTCCTATATTTTATGCACGTAATACACAGTACTAAAGCCACATTGATTTACATTGGGCCATTCAGATCTGTGTTTTTATAGCTGTATGTGCTCCTTGACATGGGCGTATGTGTTTTGCACATGCCTCAGCGGAACGTATTTACACTGGGAAACATTGCGTAGATCACTGCACTTTTTGCACCCGCCTGGCAGACAAACAAGCCCTTAAGTTACTATATAGGCTATGAGTTCCTAATGTGTTCTTTTTCCCACGGAATTGCGCAGCTTATTGAGCATCTCCTTACGTATTGTGCACGCATTTGCACACACCCCATAGACTCTTACTGGCACCTCCTGAGCAAAATGCGCACAAAAGTAAAACATGCTGAGTTTTTAAAAAAATCAATGGTTCTATTCTCTGTGTATGGCACAAATACACCCATTTTAAGCAGCCCTAATATGCACCATCATAGTCTATGAATGTGTAAAATATGCAGTGAATACGCATGTTGCATATGTATTTGTTGTGTACTACGCATGTAAAGATGCGTGCGCGACTCCACTCCCATTGAAATCAATAGGAGAGCTGAGCTGCTACGGCACTTCTTGCTTCTCTGCTGGTCAGGACGTCCCCTCCAGTCCTGAGCAGGACAGTAACAAGAAGTAGCGTAGTAGCACAGCTCTCCCATTGATTTCAATGGGAGTGTAGCAGTCATATTGTGTCATATTATCAGTCAGTATATTACATAGCTCTAATTAATAGGAAATCCACCTTACAAACATTCAGCATTGTAGCAATGTACATCATATCACTAACCTGCGTCTGGTAGAGCATGGCTCACTAGTGTCAGACACTCTGAGCTTTATTGCTTCCAAGTCTTAAGTGGCAAAATCTCAAAGGAGTAAATTATTCCTGGCAGCCAAAGTTTAAAGCAAAGTTGTATCCTGCCAAAATACCTAATTTATGAAAATTGAAACTTTTTGCTTCTAAACATGTTGATTTAGTATAAATTGTTGCAATGAGAAAATTAATCATAATTAGAGATGAGCGAACGTACTCGTCCGAGCTTGATGCTCGGGCGAATATTAGGGTGTTCGGGATACTCGTTACTCTTAACGAGCACCACGCGATATTCGGGTTACTTTCACTTTCAACTCTGAGACGTTAGCGCGCTTTTCTGGCCAATTGAAAGACAGGGAAGGCATTACAACTTACCCCTGTGACGTTCAAGCCCTATACCACCCCCCTGCTGTGAGTGGCTGGGGAGATCAGATGTCACCCGAGTATAAAAATCGGCCCCTCCCGCGGCTCGCCTCAGATGCGTTGTGAGTTAGCTGAGGGAAAGTGCTATTGTGTTGGAGCTGCTGTAGGGAGAGTGTTAGGAGTGAGTGTAGGCTTCAAGAACCCCAACGGTCCTTCTTAGGGCCACATTTAACCGTGTGCAGTACTGTGCAGGCTGCTGTTAGCAGTGTTGCACATTTTTTTTTTTTTCAAAATCGGCTGTGCAGAGCATTGCGCCCTGCAGTAATACTACAGGGACAGAATTGTGTAGGCAGGGCCAGAAGACATATATTATTGATTGAATATAGTCAGTGGGCCTTCCCTTTAAAAAAAAAGGGAAAAATTCTATTTGGCCTGCCTCTGACAGTCCTCAGCGTTCTGGGTACGTGTGTGGTGGGTGGAGAACGTAAAAAAATCATACGCAGCCAGCTAAGTTTAACAGCAGGCTTGCGCCAATTTATTTCCTGCCTGGGAAATCACCGCTCTGCTGCAGTTAATATAACACTGCAGTTCTGTGACACACAGCAGGGCCACAGAACACATTTGTTATTGATTGAATATAGTCAGTGGGCCTTCCCTTTAAAAAAAAAGGGAAAAATTCTATTTGGCCTGCCTCTGACAGTCCTCAGCGTTCTGGGTACGTGTGTGGTGGGTGGAGAACGTAAAAAAATCATACGCAGCCAGCTAAGTTTAACAGCAGGCTTGCGCCAATTTATTTCCTGCCTGGGAAATCACCGCTCTGCTGCAGTTAATAGCACTGCAGTTCTGTGACACACAGCAGGGCCACAGAACACATTTGTTATTGATTGAATATAGTCAGTGGGCCTCTCCTTTTAAAAAAAAGGGAAAAATTCTATTTGGCCTGCAGGCTTGCGCCAATTTATTTCCTGGCTGGGAAATCACTGGTAATACAGCATGCTGAGGAGTAGGGGTAGGCCTAGAGGACGTGGACGCGGCCGAGGACGCGTAGGCCCAAGTGAGGGTGTGGGCACAGGCCGAGCTCCTGATCCAGGTGTATCGCAGCCGACTGCTGCGCGATTAGGAGAGAGGCACGTTTCTGGCGTCCCCACATTCATCGCCCAATTAATGGGTCCACGCGGGAGACCTTTATTAGAAAATGAGCAGTGTGAGCAGGTCCTGTCGTGGATGGCAGAAAGTGCTTCGAGCAAGCTATCATCCACCCACAGTTCGGCGCCGTCCACTGCTGCAAATCTGAATCCTCTGGCTGCTGCTCCTCCTTCCTCCCAGCCTCCTCACTCCACTACAATGACACATGCTCAGGAGCGGGAAGACTCCCAGGAACTGTTCTCGGGCCCCTGCTCAGATTGGGCAGCAGTGGTTCCTCTCCCACCAGAGGAGCTTATCATCACTGATGCCCAACCATTGGAAAGTTCCCGGGGTCCGGGGGATGAGGCTGGGGACTTCCGGCAACTGTCTCAAGACCTTTCAGTGGGTGAGGAGGACGATGACGATGAGACACAGTTGTCTTGCAGTGAGGTAGTAGTAAGGGCAGTAAGTCCGAGGGAGGAGCGCACAGAGGATTCGGAGGAAGAGCAGCAGGACGATGAGGTGACTGACCCCACCTGGTGTGCAACGCCTACTCAGGACAGGTCTTCAGAGGGGGAGGCAAGGGCAGCAGCAGGGCAGGTTGGAAGAGGCAGTGCGATGTCCAGGGGTAGAGGCAGGGCCAGACCGAATAATCCACCAACTGTTTCCCAAAGCGCACCCTCGCGCCATGCCATCCTGCAGAGGCCGAGGTGCTCTAAGGTCTGGCAGTTTTTCACAGAGACGCCTGACGACCGACGAACAGTGGTGTGCAACCTTTGTCGCGCCAAGATCAGCCGGGGAGCCACCACCAACAGCCTCACCACCACCAGCATGCGCAGACATATGATGGCCAAGCACCCCACAAGGTGGGACGAAGGCCGTTCACCGCCTCCGGTTTGCACCGCTGCCTCTCCCCCTGTGCCCCAACCTGCCACTGAGATCCAACCCCCCTCTCAGGACACTGGCACTACCGTCTCCTGGCCTGCACCCACACCCTCACCTCCGCTGTCCTCGGCCCCATCCACCAATGTCTCGCACCGCACCGTCCAGCCGTCGCTAGCGCAAGTGTTTGAGCACAAGCGCAAGTACGGCGCCACGCACCCGCACGCTCAAGCGTTAACCGTCCACATAGCCAAATTTATCAGCCTTGAGATGCTGCCGTATAGGGTTGTGGAAACGGAGTCCTTCAAAAGTATGATGGCGGCGGCGGCCCCGCGCTACTCAGTTCCCAGTCACCACTACTTTTCCCGATGTGCCATCCCAGCCCTGCACGACCACGTCTCCCGCAACATTGTACGCGCCCTCACCAATGCGGTTAGTGGCAAGGTCCACTTAACAACGGACACGTGGACAAGCACAGGCGGGCAGGGCCACTACATCTCCCTGACGGCACATTGGGTGAATTTAGTGGAGGCTGGGACAGAGTCAGAGCCTGGGACCGCTCACGTCCTACCCACCCCCAGAATTGCGGGCCCCAGCTCGGTGGTGGTATGTTCGGTGGTGTATGCTTCCTCCACTAAAGCACCCTCCTCCTCCTCCTCCTCAACCTCTGTCTCGCAATCAAGATGTGTCAGCAGCAGTAGGACGTCACCAGCAGTCGGTGTCGCGCGGCGTGGTAGCACAGCGGTGGGCAAGCGTCAGCAGGCCGTGCTGAAACTACTCAGCTTAGGAGAGAAGAGGCACACGGCCCACGAACTGCTGCGGGGTCTAACAGAGCAGACCGACCGTTGGCTTGCGCCGCTGAGCCTCCAACCGGGCATGGTCGTGTGTGACAACGGCCGTAACCTGGTGGCGGCTCTGCAGCTCGGCAGCCTCACGCACGTGCCATGCCTGGCCCACGTCTTTAATTTGGTGGTTCAGCGCTTTCTGAAAAGCTACCCACGCTTGTCAGACCTACCCGGAAAGGTGCGCCGGCTCTGCGCACATTTCCGCAAGTCCCACACAGACGCTGCCACCCTGCGCACCCTGCAACATCGGTTTAATCTGCCAGTGCACCGACTGCTGTGCGACGTGCCCACACGGTGGAACTCTACGCTGCACATGTTGGCTAGGCTCTATGAGCAGCGTAGAGCTATAGTGGAATACCAACTCCAACATGGGCGGCGCAGTGGGAGTCAGCCTCCTCAATTATTTTCAGAACAGTGGGCCTGGTTGGCAGACATCTGCCAGGTCCTTGGAAAGTTTGAGGAGTCTACCCAGGTGGTGAGCGGCGATGCTGCAATCATTAGCGTCACCATTCCTCTGCTATGCCTCTTGAGAAGTTCCCTGCAAAGCATAAAGGCAAATGCTTTGCGCTCGGAAACGGAGGCGGGGGAAGACAGTATGTCGCTGGATAGTCAGAGCACCCTCCTGTCTATATCTCAGCGCGTTGAGGAGGAGGAGGAGGAGCATGAGGAGGATGAGGAGGAGGGGGAAGAGACAGCTTGGCCCACTGCTGACAGTACCCATGCTGCTTGCCTGTCATCCTTTCAGCGTGTATGGCCTGAGGAGGAGGAGGCGGAGGAAGAGGAGGAGGATCCTGAAAGTGATCTTCCTAGTGAAGACAGCCATGTGTTGCGTACTGGTACCCTGACACACATGGCTGACTTCATGTTAGGATGCCTTTCTCGTGACCCTCGTGTTGCACGCATTCTGGCCACTACGGATTACTGGGTGTACACACTGCTCGACCCACGGTATAAGGAGAACCTTTCCACTCTCATTCCCGAAGAGGAAAGGGGTTCGAGAGTGTTGCTATAACACAGGACCCTGGCGGACAAGCTGATGGTAAAATTCTCATCCGACAGCGCTAGTGGCAGAAGGCGCAGTTCCGAGGGTCACGTAGCAGGGGAGGTGCGGAGATCGAGCAGCATGTTCAGCACAGGCAGTGCAACACTCTTTAAGGCCCTGGACAGCTTTATGGCTCCCCACCAAGACTGTGTCACCGCTCCCCAGTCACGGCTGAGTCGGCGGGAGCACTGTAAAAGGATGGTGAGGGAGTACGTAGCCGATCGCACGACCGTCCTCCGTGACGCCTCTGCCCCCTACAACTACTGGGTGTCGAAGCTGGACACGTGGCCTGAACTCGCGCTGTATGCCCTGGAGGTGCTTGCTTGTCCTGCGGCTAGCGTCTTGTCAGAGAGGGTGTTTAGTGCGGCTGGGGGAATCATCACAGATAAGCGTACACGCCTGTCAACCGACAGTGCCGACAGGCTTAATCTCATCAAGATGAACAAAGCCTGGATTTCCCCAGACTTCTCTTCTCCACCAGCGGACAGCAGCGATACCTAAGCAATACGTAGGCTGCACCCGCGGATGGAAGCATCGTTCTGTATCACCATCCAAAACGGTGACATTTCTTCTTCATCAATCTGTGTCTAATATTCCTCCTCCTCCTCCTGCTCCTCCTCCTGAAACCTCACGTAATCACGCCGAACGGGCAATTTTTCTTAGGGCCACAAGGCTCACTCATATAATTTTTCCAAACAATTTTTATACGTTTCAATGCTCTTACAAGCGATGAAACTTTAACTTGAACCAATTTTTCGTTAAACTGGGCTGCCTCCAGGCTTAGTTACCACTTAAGCCACATTAACCAAAGTGATTAATGGGTTTCACCTGCCATCTTGGTTGGGCATGGCCAATTTTTTCTGAGGTACATTAGTACTGTTGCTACACCAATTTTTTTGGGCCCTCACCTACAGTGTAATCATTGTAATTTCTATGTTCTTCGCCTGTACTCATGGTACAGAAAGGTGTGTGGCGTTGGCCTACACTTTTGCTACATAAATGTAACTGGGGCCTTGTCTATACGCAGCTACTGAAATGTGAAAGAGACTGTTATCTCCCTAAACTGCTGCAATGGGAATTGTTACTGGGGCTTGTCTTGAGTGCTACTATTACTGAAATGAAACTAAGACTGCGCTCCTCCTATACTGCTGCTTCGGAATTGTTCCTGGGGCCTGTCTTGAGTGCTACTATTACTGAAATGGAACTAAGACTGCGCTCCCCCTATACTGCTGCTAGTGATATGTTAGTGGGGCCTGTCCCTAATACTACCGCTGAAATGTTAATAATTCTGGGCTCTGCCTATACCGCAGCTAATGGTATGTCACTGGGGTGTAGAAAAAGAGGCTTCACAAAAACATGATGGCGGCGAGGCCATTTCCCACCAACGCTGTTACTGTTAAGGTGCATATAACCACGGACACGTGGAGAGGACACATAGTGCCTCCAAAACATCCCCCTCCTCCTCCAACAATGAAAA
This sequence comes from Eleutherodactylus coqui, assembly GCF_035609145.1. Classification (NCBI taxonomy): domain Eukaryota; kingdom Metazoa; phylum Chordata; class Amphibia; order Anura; family Eleutherodactylidae; genus Eleutherodactylus; species Eleutherodactylus coqui. Next base: position 46,437,628 of record NC_089842.1, on the reverse strand, counting down.
CATTCTTGGCAAATACCTTTGCATTGGTCCGTCTGGTGGCAGTCCAAGAATTTCACCTTTAACGACACAACAAGAGAGCACCACCACCATCCCCCCGCCACGGACCACTTGATCATGGCCACATTCCGAAAACCAACTACATAAAACCGCGCTACTAGGTCCGCAGTTACCACCACTTTACCACCAACGAGGTTACTGTTCAGGTACATATTACCAGTCTGACTGGGGCATGCAGTGTGGGCCAAAGCCCACCTGTATTGTATCTGACGTTAGCTCTGCTGAGTAGGGCACTGCAATGGGATATATTTATGTACCACCGGTGGGTTCCAGGGAGCAACCCATGCTGTAGGTGCACACGGAGTTTAACCTACATCTGTCCACTTCTAAAGAACCCCAGTCAGACTGGGGCATGCAGTGTGGGCCGAAGCCCACCTGCATTAAGCACGACATTACCTCAGCTGTGTTGGGCAATGCAATGGGATATATTTATGTACCACCGGTGGGTTCCAGGGAGCCACCCATGCTGTAGGTGCACACGGAGTTTAACCTACATCTGTCCACTTCTAAAGAACCCCAGTCTGACTGGGGCATGCAGTGTGGGCCGAAGCCCACCTGTATTGTATCTGACGTTAGCTCTGCTGAGTAGGGCACTGCAATGGGATATATTTATGTACCACCGGTGGGTTCCAGGGAGCCACCCATGCTGTTGGTGCACACGGAGTTTAACCTACATCTGTCCACTTCTAAAGAACCCCAGTCAGACTGGGGCATGCAGTGTGGGCCGAAGCCCACCTGCATTAAGCACGACATTACCTCAGCTGTGATGGGCAATGCAATGGGATACATTTATGTACAGCGGGTGGATTCCAGGGAGCCACCCATGCTGTGGGTGCACACGGAATTCCCATTGCGAAGTTGTACCTGCCTGTGACTATTTATAAAAAACCGCGGTCTGACTGGGGCGTGCAGACACCTTGACAGAATGAATAGTGTGTGGCACATAGGTTCCCCATTGCTATGCCCACGTGTGCAGCTCCAGATGGAGGTGGCACAGGATTGGATTTCTCATTGCTTCTGTACAGCATTGTGGGCTATCGGCCCGCCCCTTTTATGGGGGGGTCGCTGCCTAGCCATGCCAACCCTCTGCAGTGTGTGCCTGCTTTCCCTCTGGCAGACGCACTTATAAATAGACATGAGGGTGGCGTGGCATGAGGGCAGCTGAAGGCTGGGCAGGGACAGTTTGGTGTGCGCTGTGGACACTGGGTCGTGGGGGGGGGGGGGGTTGGGCAGCATGTAACCCAGGAGAAGTGGCAGCGGAGTGTCACGCAGGCAGTTATTGTGCTTTGTTGGAGGTAGTGTGGTGCTTAGCTAAGGTATGCATTGCTAATGAGGGCTTTTCAGAAGTAAAAATTGTTGGGAGTGGGGGGGGGGGGGCACTCTTGCCGCTATTGTGGCTTAATAGTGGGACCTGGGAACTTGAGATGCAGCCCAACATGTAGCCCCTCGCCTGCCCTATCCGTTGCTGTGTCGTTCCCATCACTTTCTTGAATTGCCCAGATTTTCACACATGAAAACCTTAGCGAGCATCGGCGAAATACAAAAATGCTCGGGTCGCCCATTGACTTCAATGGGGTTCGTTACTCGAAACGAACCCTCGAGCATCGCGATAAATTCATCCCGAGCATTTTGGTGCTCGCTCATCTCTAATCATAATGTAATAAAATCTGTAAATTGTTTTGGTAAAATTGAAGTATTAAATGATTTGTCCAGTTTGTAAAGCCCATCATCATGTAAACTATTAGGGAATTCCAACTGAAAGGGGTTGCACCAGAATAAAAAGATATTCTCTTTTCGGATATTCCCCCCACCTGTACGTGTACCTGTACCTAAACCATATCTATGATGCGTACAGCTGCAAAACACATGCATATACATGATCTGCTGTGGACTATTTGAAAATTTGTTTGTAGCCCCTTAGGCTGTGTTCATGTTTTTTGCTGCATTTTTGAACCACAAATAAAAAACACATTAAAAAGTGAATGGAGATGTATAACTTATACCAGCTATACATATATAATTATATACAGAAGATACCAAGGTTATACCAGCATAGTCCATATCATTATATACAGGAGATTTATAACTTATACCAGCTGTACATATATAATTATATACAAGAGATATAAAGGTTATACCACAATGCTCCATATCACTATATATAGGAGATATCCAGGGCATTTCCTGAATCATGTTCAGGATATGCTCAGGGTATACCAGCATAGTCCAAAACCCTATATATAGAATATATAACCTATACCTGCAGGACATATATAATTATCTACAGGAGATACCCAGGGTATACCAGCATGCTCCATATCACTATACATCCCTCTGTATATGGGGACCTGGAGCATATTGGTATAACCTGGGTATGTTCTGTAGATAATTATATATGTACAGCTGGTATCAATATAAATAGTATATACAGTATAACATATACCGGTTATACATAATTATATACAGCACATAGCTGGTTACACTGCATGTCCCCGCTCCCCTCCTCCGCTATCAGACACCACCGCCAGACCAATGATGCAGCTGGCAGTGCAGTGATACTCTGCAATTGGGATAAATCACATCTGCAATCTCTCAGCAGAAGGGATGATGGTACACTGGGGGAGTCTGCAGCATGGGACTTCTGGCTGCCCCAGGTAATGGTCTGTCTCCTCCCTGAGCGCCAACGAGATCTGACCCTTGAGCCGCAACAGTTAAACACTATATAGTGGGTGTCCCCTAAGCCTCCATAGCTGAGGGTCATAATCACAATTGCAACCACTGCAACCCATAGTGGTATGCCAGTACCCCCTATCCCGCCCTTCTGTCACTGTGGAGGTCGCTTCTCCCTCCACCGTGACATCCTTCTTAATAGAGTGTTGGCCAAGTATGCTCAGTCAGCGCTCCATTCATTTCAATTGGGCTAACGAAAATAGCTGTGTGGCTCCTCCCTTGTGTGGCTATCTCGGCACTCCCAATTAAAGTGAAAGGAGCGTTAGGCCAGACCTCCATTGCAAGGCCAGACCTACATTGAGTCTCCTGCTCAATGGGGCATGTGCAGTTACCTGACAGGGAGAAGGATGGGACACACAGTAACGCCATTCTTAAGATTGGCAGGGTCTCAAAGGTGAGACCCCATAGATCAGCAATATCTCCCTTACATACGCACGCACAAAAACACGCTTCTATTTGCAACAATGCATTCCCTATTGTGTGTTCACATGTCCGTACTTTGCAGGTGCGTGCCTGCAAAGATAGGACATGCGTGCACCATAGGGAATGCACGCATTGTTTTCAATGGAGCCACGGCTGCTGCCCGTGGCTCCATTGAAAACAATGGTCTGCCGGATCCCTGCATTTTTTTTTTCAGGGAAGGGCTTTACATATAAGCTCTTTCCTGAAAAAGAAAAGTTTAGTGTAAAAAAAAAAAAATGCAGGCATTCTCTTTAATGGACTCGCTGCTGCTGCCGGCGGCTCCATTGAAGACAATGGTTTGCTGGCACACCTAAATTGTTTTTCAGGGAAGAGCTTTACATATAAGCTCTTCCCTGAAAAAGAAAAATTTTAGTGTTAAAAAAAAAAAAAAAATTACTTACCTGCTGTGTCCCCTGCAGGGATGAAGAACACATCTGCCGCATGCAGGTGCGGACGGAAGCTTCTTAAGAGCAGTAAAATGCGCCATCTTGGAAAATCTGCCGACGACCACCCAGAAGACCGAGCACCCATGGGACTCTAGGAGGTCGGTAATAAAATCCATCGACAGATGGGTCCATGGCCTCTTTGGAACGGGAAGAGGACCAAGTGGACCTTCAGGTTGTCTCCGTACACTCTTCCCTCGAGCACAAATAGGGCAGGACTTGACAAAATCCCTGATGTCCTGAGACATTTGTGGCCACCAATAAAAACGGCCACATAGCTCCAGGGTGCCTCGGACTCCAGGAAGCCCAGCTAAAACCGACGAATGAACCTCCTCCAATATAAGGAGCCGCAAGACACGGGGGACAAATAGCCTCCCCTCGGGAAGGCCTTGAGGAACTGACTGCTGAGCCGACCGGAGTAAAGCAGAGGTGTCAGACGTAAGAGCGGCGACCACCACGCCCGGGCCCAGAATACTCTCTGGCTGAGGCTCCTCAACTTTGGGGGCCCCGAAGCTGCGGGACAACGCATCAGCCTTGATATTCTTGGACCCAGGCACATATGTGACTACAAAATTGAAATGCGAAAAAAACAATGCCCACCTTGCCTGACTAGTGTTCAGGCGCTTGACGGACTCCAGATAAACCAGATTCTTATGGTCTGTGGGGACCCTAATAGTATGACAAGCCCCCTCTAAGAAATGTCTCCACTCATCTACTGCCCATTTTATGGCCAATAATTCCCTGTTGCCAATATCGTAGTTGCGTTCTGCCTGATTGAACTTTCTGGAAAAAAATGCACAGGGTTGAAAAGCAGGTCGGCCGGGAGATTCCTGCGAGAGTACTGCCCCCACACCATGCTCAGAGGCATCCACTTCGATGATGAATGGGCAATCTAGCTCTGGCTGAGCCAACACCGGTGCTGTGGAGAAAGCCTCCTTGAGAAGTGCGAAGGCCTTCACTGCCTCCTGCGACCAGGAATCAACCCTAGCCCCCTTCTTGGTCAAGTCAGTCAAGGGTTTGGCCACCACCGAGAAGTTCTTAATGAATCTCCGATAGAAGTTTGCGAACCCCAAAAAGCGTTGTAACACCTTTAAGTTGGAGGGTTGCACCCAATCGGTGATGGCCTTGACCTTGTCCAAGTCTATCCGGATGGCTGAAGTAGAAATGACATATCCCAGAAAAGCAATCTCCTGCACACCAAAAAGGCATTTCTCCAACTTAGCATACAATTTATGGGCTCGAAGGCGGATCAGCACTGTCCGTACATGCCGAACATGACTCTCCCAATCAGGAGAGAATATCAGAATGTCATCTAAATAAACAACCATGAACGTGCCCAGGATATCATGGAAAATAGTATTCATAAAACCTTGAACAATAGCTGGCACATTACATAACCCAAATGGCATAACTAGACACTCAAAATGCCCAACGGAGTATTAAACGCCGTTTTCCATTCATTCCCCTCTCTGATACGGATAAGATTATAAGCTCCCCGGAGGTCCAGCTTGGAGAACCAACGGACCCCCACAACCTGGTTGAGGAGGTCAGGAATCAGGCGTAGAGGAATGTTTTTTATGGTTATCCTATTCAAGGCTCTATAATCAACACAGGGCTGGAGGCCACCATCCTTCTTCTCCACGAAAAATAACCCTGCCCCTACAGGTGATTCGGAAGGACATATATGTCCCTTGGCGAGACTCTCAGTAAAATACTCCTTCATAGCCTCGCGTTCAGGGATAGTTGCATTATATATTCCCCCCTTTGGGATCTTGCTCCCGGAAATAAGATTGATCTTGCAATCCCATTCCCGGAGCGGAGGTAATTTCTCAGAGAGTTGTTTGGACAACACGTCAGAAAAATCCTCTATATACAGAGGTAACCCCTTTACCTTACACTTTGTGGAATGCATCTGGACGGAGACTAAATGCTCACCACAATCTTGCCCCCACTGTACTAGTTCAGAGGTGGACGAGTTAAACTGAGGGTTGTGCTGCCGAAGCCAGGGTAACCCAAGGACTAAATCAACGGAAAGGCTTTCCATCACCAGGAACGAACACACCTCTGAATGTAGCGCTAATACAGAAAAAACTAGTTTAGGAGTCTTCTTCCTGACTAACCCAGCTGCTAATGGGGTGGAATCGATACCTGAGACCCGGATGGGAGGATTCACTGGTACAAGACATGCAGACATACATTTGACAAACTCAAAGTTAACAAAATTTGCGGTGCCCCCCGATCAATGAAGGCCCAACAATTAAGGATCTGAGCATTATACGAAATAAAGCACGGCACTAACAATTTAGAACATTCCAGAAGTACCTGAGCTCCTAGGCGATCCTTTCCCGATGGCTGTTTTCTTGGGGCAGCTGGCAACCCGATGACCTGGACCTCCGCAATAGAGGCATAATCGGTTCTTGAGCCGGAATTCCTTGCGCTCCTTTGGGGACAAGGAGCCCACTTCTATTGCCTTGACACCGTTGGTAGCTGAGGTCAGGGGCAAATTCTCGAACCTAGGAATTTAGTTTGCCATTATTTTGATATCTTAAATTACCCTCTTTTGGTCCCAATACTGGCCAGTAATATACCACCACCTTAGGGATACTATCTAGAGATGAGCGAGCACACTCATCCGAGCTTGATGCTCATTTGAGTATTAGGGTACTTGAGATGCTCGTTACTCGAGATGAGCACCACGCGGTACTCGAGTCAATTCCATTTCCTTCCCCGCATTTTTAGCGTCATTTTCTAGTCAATAACATGCAGGGAAGGCATTACCACTTTCTCCTGTGACGTGCCAGCCCTATCCCACCCCCTGCAGTAAGTGGCTGGTGAGATCAAGTGACCGCCGAGTACTTAAAGTGGTCCCGCTCGCGGCTCGCCTCAGACACACACTGGCAGAGATTAGGGAAAGTGCTGCTGCTGATATAGGGAAAGTGTTAGTGTAGGATCCTGCCCTCAAGAACCCCAACTGTCCTTCTTAGGGCTACATATGACCGTGTGCATTACTGTTGTGGCTGGCTGGGAGCAGTTTTGCACAATTTTTTTTTCCATCTCGGGCTGTGCAGGCCATTACAGCTATAGCGTTCTCAGTCAGCAGTCTATTATATAGAGTATAGGGAAAGTGCTGCTGCTGATATAGGGAAAATGTTAGCACAGGTGCTGTGTTCAAGAACCCCAATGGTACTTCTTAGGGCTACATTTCACCGTGTGCATTTTACTTGGTGGCTGCTGGGAGTTGTAGTGCTACCATTTTTGTATTACGCAGCTAGGCCTGTTTGCAGCCTGTCGTCATATTTTTTTCTGGCTGGAATGTGCAGTGAAATACCGCTCTCACCGTGAAAGTGCACGCAAATAATTCCTAGCCTGCTGTGTACAAACTTATTTATACCATTCTGTGTCTGCAGTGAATTAGACGCAGAGCGTTGGGCCACAGCCATTTCTAGAGGCAAAGCTGTTATATACACTATACAGCCTGTATCGTCTGTGCAAAAAAAAAAACCTCCTTCTTAGGGCTACATCTCACCGTGTGCATTTTACCTGGTGGCTGCTGGGAGTTGTAGTGCTACCATTTAAAGTGGGCTTGCACATGTATGTATTAGGACTTGACAAAGACTCTCAGCAGAGAGTTGAAACGTTGTATCTGTGGGGCAATAAAGATTTCTATTCTATTGAAAATCCCTGGAGTGCTGCTCTCTCAAATCTGTATAGTGCTACCATTTTTGTATTACGCAGCTAGGCCTGTTTGCAGCCTTTCGTCATATTTTTTTCTGGCTGGAGTGTGCAGTAAAATAACACTCTCACCGTTAAATTGCACGCACATAATTCCTAGCCTGCAGCTGCGAACAAACTTATTTATACCGTTCTGTGTCTGTAGTAAATTAGACAGCGGTCTCACTGCAAAACAGTACCGTAATATTACCTGGTCCACTACTAAGTATTTCAGCTCAGCCGCTGTGCAGAGCGTCTCACAATACCCTTTCCTTGGTGGGGTTGAGATAGCCGCAGTTACCAGCACTATCCACTGGTTTCAGAGTCTTCTCCCCCTCCACACAGCCTCTATAATCTACAAGTCTCTGCGAGCAGTAAATTACCCCTAGGTATCAGCGCAAGACAGCGGGTTACTTTTTTCTAGTCACAGCATAGAGCCTCCGCTATCTACAAGTCTCTGTGTGCGGTGAATTAAGGCTCAGTTGTAAGTACTGTACAGTGAGGTAATTTATTTGGCCCTTGCTCTATTCGTAATCTGCCATGATGAGGAGTAGGGGTAAGGGTCGAGGACGTGGATGTGGACGTGGACGCGGAGGTCCAAGTGAGGGTGTGGGCACAAGCCGAGTTCATGGTCCAGGTAAATCACAGCCGGCTGCTACGAGATTAGGAGAGAGGCAAGTTTCTGTGGTCCCCAGCTTCATATCACAATTTATGGGTCCACGGGGTAGACCTTTATTACAAACAGAGCAGTGTAAGCAGGTTCTGTCGTGGATGGCAGAAAATGCATCCAGCAATGTATCGACCACCCAGTCTTCTACGCAGCCCACTACTCCCGGCTTAGGGACTGCAACTCTGAATCCTCAGGCTGCTGCTCCTCCTTTCTCCCAGCCTCCTCACTCCATGAAAATGACATGGCAGATGAGCAGGAAGACTCCCAGGAACTGTTCTTGGGTCCCTACCATGAGCGGGAAAAAAAGGCTCCTCTCTCACCTGAGGAGTTTGTTGTGATCGATGCCCAACCTTTGGAAGGTTCCGAGGGAGGAGCGCACAGAGGATTCGGAGGAAGAGCAGCTGAACGATGAGGTGACTAACCCCACCTGGTTTGCTAAGCCTACTGAGGACAGGGCTTCAGAGGGGAGGCAAGTGCAGCAGCAGGACAGCTTGGAAGAGGCAGTGGAGTGGCCAGGGGTAGAGGCAGGGCCAGAGCCAAGAATCCCCCAACTGTTTCCCGAAGTACCCCCTTGCGCCAAGCCTCCGTGCAGAGGGCTAGGTGTTCAAAGGTGTGGATGTTTTTCAGTGAGAGAGCAGACGACTGACGAACAGCAGTGTGCAACCTGTGTTGCACCAAGATCAGCTGGGGAGCTACCACTACCAGCCTCACCACCACCAGCATGCGCAGGCATATGATGGCCAAGCATCCCACAAGGTGGGATGAAGGCCGTTCACTGCCTCCGGGTCACACCACTGCCTCTTCCCCTGTGCCCCAACCTGTCACTCAGATCCAACCCCCCTCTCAGGACACAGGCACGAGCGCCTCCCGGCTTGCACCCAGACCCTCACCTCCACTGTCCTCCACCCCATCCAGCAATGTCTCTCAGCGCAGCGTTCAACTGTCGCTAGCACAAGCGTTGGAGCGAAAGTGCAAATACGCCGCCACATACCCGCACACACAAGCTTTAAACATGCACATTGCCAAATTAATGCTGCCGTACAGGCTTGTGGAAACAGAGGCTTTCAAAAACATGATGGCGGCGGCGGTCCCGTGCTACTTGGTCCCCAGTCGCCACTATTTTTCCCGGTGTGCCGTCCCAGCCCTACACCAGCACGTCTCCCGCAACATAAATCGTGCCCTCACCAACTCGGTTACTGGGAAGGTCCACTTAACCACGGACACGTGGACAAGTACTGGCGGGCATGGCCACTATATCTGCCTGACGGCACTTTGGGCTACTTTGGTGGAGGCTGGGACCGAGTCAGAGCCTGGGACTGCTCACGTCCTACTTACCCCCAGAATAGCGCATCCTACCTCGGTGCTGGTATCTGCGGCGGTCTATGCCACCTCCTTTAAACCCTCCCCCTCCTCCTCCTCCTCCTATGCAACCTCTACCTCTCAATTAAGAAGTGTGAGCAGCACGTTGCCAGCAGTCGGTGTGTTGCGCGGCAGCACAGTGGTGGGCAAGCGTCAGCAGGCCGTGCTGAAACTACTCAGCTTAGGTGACAAGAGGCACACTGCCCCCGAACTGTTGCAGAGTCTGACAGAGCAGACCGACCTCTGGCTTTCGCCGCTGAGCCTCTAACTGAGCATGGTCATGTGTGACAGCGGCCGTAACGTGGTGGTGGCTCTGCAGCTCGGTAGCCTCACACACGTGCCATGCCTGGCCCTCATCTTCAATCTAGTGGTTCAGCGGTTTCTTAAAAACTACCCTCACTTGTCTGACCTGCTCGGCAAGGTGCACCGCGTCTGCGCACATTTCCGCAAGTCCACCACGGATGCTGCCACCCTGAGGACCCTGCAACATCGGTTTAATCTGTCAGAGCACCGACTGCTGTGCGACGTGCCCACACAGTGGAATTCTACGCTGCACATGTTGACCAGGCTCTATGAGCAGTAGTGGAATACCAACTCCAACATGCGCGGCGTAGTGGTAGTCAGCCTCCCCAATTCTTTACCAAGGAGTGGGCCTGGATGGCAGATATCTGCTAGGTCCTCTGAAACTTTGAGGAGCATTACCATTCCTCTGCTATGCCTGCTGAGAAGTTCGCCACAAAGCGTAAAGGCCGACGCTTTGCGGTTGGAACAGGAGATGGGGGATGACAGTATGCGCTTGATAGCCAGACCACCCTTATGTCTATATCTCAGCGCGTTTTGGAGAAGGAGGAGGGGGAGGAGCAGGAGGAGGGGGAAAAGACAGCTTGGCACTCTGCAGAGGGTACCCATGCTGCTTGCCTCTCATCTGTTCAGCGTGTATGGGCTGTGGGGAAGGAGGAGGAGGATCCTGAAAGTCATCTTCCTAGTGAGGACAGCCATGTCTTGCGTACTGGTACCCTGGCACACATGGCTGACTTCATGTTAGGCTATAATAACACCCCTAGTGACAGTAGCTCTATAGTAGAAGAGTGGAGAGGGGGTTCACAAAGTGGTGGGGGCTCTATGTGGCAAAAGGGTGTAGTTGAGATCAATGACCTGGTTTCCGTATAGAAAAGAGAGGTAGACAAAGTGTCAGGAACTTTTTTTTTGGAGGGGGGGGGGGGGGGGACGACAAAGCATACACAGTAAGCAGGAGCTCTGTGTAGGGCTGCAGAGAGACAGTTTGTGGCGGGTGCTTTGTTAGGCAGCTCTGTTAAGTGAGGGGAAAAAAACTGGCACTATTGGTAGAGGATGGGTGCAAAAAGTTGGCAGAAGCTATTTATCTATGTACAAGATAAGATGACAGGAGCTCTGTAGGGTGAGGGGGGGGGGGGCTCTATCTGGAGATGCAAAGTAGCTTGTAGGTTGTCTCTGGAGGAGAAAAAAGTTGTGTAGTGAGACTGAGAAAATGGAATTAAAAAAAACTAAAGAAAATTCAACTGAAGCTGCTGTCCGTACGGAACATAGACAGGCAGCAGCTTCAGGAGTCCCCTGATATCTTTCCCACCAACTGATTACCACTTACTAGCTGATCTCCATTTGCTACCACTCTTGGATTGTCCTCTTCACCCCTGCCATGGTTGCCGTCAGTCTCTGCTTTCTCTCCAGAGGCATCATTTTGCCAGAAACAGGACGTGAGAGAAGGGGGAGGACACTAAGATGAAATGACTAACAAATAACTAACAGTGAAGGAAAAGTTAATTTATAAATGGAGAGGTATGTAGACTTGGAGCTATCGACTATACAAACTGTCATACTGTAGACCGAGTAATATAGGACAACTTGTCAATGCTATACATCCTTATACACCGGCCATTAGTCTGTATGGCTGTTCTGTTTTAGAGCCAGCTAGAATGTGGTGATAAGTAGTAGTCTGTACAGGACACGAAAGTGTAGACAGTAGGTAGGTAGAAATAAATAAATGCAGTGAGAAGAGTCTCTTAACTATAAATTAATCCTATAGTTGGGTTCCCCTTGATCATGTATAGTGAGGGTAACAAAGCAGCAAGTATTCAAGTGCCACTAAAGGGGAAAGGAAACATTACACTAATTTCATTGAAGTTAGTGGGTTGTTGGTGTAATAAATGGATGCGTCAGGTCCTCCAGATGCTCTTAGTAGCTATTCTTTACTCTAGCTAGTAGATGAGCATTATAAACAAACAAGTTTATTTGCCTTAGGAACCCGGAATTCCATAAAATGGTATTTTCTAAACCAGATTAGCTATGAGGTTAAGGAGAAAAAAGACATAGGACCTGTGGATAGCTGAAGAGGTCATAAAAAGTGTTGAAAATGCATAAAACTTGAGGTTGAGCAGAGCAACCAAGTAATGCAAGAAAGGGAAGAAAAAAAAATGTAGAAACCAGTTAAAAGGGTTTTCCAGGCAGCTGCCGCTGTAAGTATCGGGATGCACCGGGGTCAGAGTGGTAGCCGCTGTTCCGCCGCTTGTGTATTGCCCAGCGCTTGTAATTACTGCGATTGCAATTACAAGCGCTGGCCACTACACAGGGGTCAGAGCAGTAGCTTCTACTCTAACCCCAGTGTATCCTGATACTGACAGCGGGTGCTGCTTGGAAAACCCATTTAAATTGGCTGTCTAGTCTAAAAAACCTATTTTTGTATATGCTATTAGGGAATTATAAGTTAACGGAGACGGGTTCCCTGTTCAGGATCGTCATCTCTTGGCCATAGAGAAGAGCAACTGGAAAGGGTGTCTCTCGCTCTGGAGGAACTGTTCTGTCCGGCATTACACAGAAAAACCATTAATTTGAATGGGCATTGTACAATGCTTAATTACCTCAGTGATGGTGATGCAGGAATAAATTTTACTCTGTTTTCCCACAGAGAGCAACTGATTGATGAAATCCGAGGAAGAAAAACCTTTGTGATCAGTTTATTTTCACTTCTAACCATTCCCATATGACATTCATAGCTGTTTTCAATAGTAACTCTATATAACCCAATTCTTTTGCTTTCTTGAATTCTCAGCCCTTTCCCTAATCCGAAAGTCATTGTGGACCAAATTTTGCTAAGAACTTCAACAACACTTGGAACCCGTACACGTACTTGTGAGGGGGGAGGGGGTGTGGACACGTCTTGACCCGAACTATAGGAGTACGTACAGTACAACAGAGTGTTGATAAGTCTTTGGCTTTTACCACAAAAATTGTCATAGAGCAATTAAATTCCACAGTTATTCTACATAGTCCCCTCAGATATCAATACCCTTCTGACCATGCTGTTGCAATTTTTTCAACTCATTTAGATATAATTCCTCTGGTTAGCAATAGAGATGAGCGAACCTACTCAGCCACGCCCCTTTTTCGCTCGAGCGCCGCGATTTTCGAGTACTTCCGTACTTGGGCGAAAAGATTCAGGGGGTGCAGCGGGGAGGGGGGGAGAGAGAGAGGGCTCCCCCCTGTTCCCTGCTGCTACCCCCCGCTCGGCCCCGCCTCCCCCCGCCCCCCGAATCTTTTCACCCGAGTACGGAAGTACTCGAAAATCGCGGTGCTCGATTGAGTAATTACTCGAAACGAGTATATTCGCTCATCTCTAGTTAGGAACCAAACCAGGCATTAGCCACTGCAATTGAATCACAAATGGAGGCAAATTTGGTTCCCTTGAGGTGTTTCTTTAATTTAGAAAACAAATGATAGTCTGAGGATGCCAGATTAAATGAATAAGGACGATAATCCAGCACCTCGAAGCCCAAGTCAGCCAGTTTGCTGTGGATGATGGCAGCTGTGTGGAACGAGGCATTGTCGTGCAAGAACATGACATCTTGGGTCAACTTTCCATTCCTTTTAAACTTCAATGCTTCCTTCAATTTAACTAATAGTGTTGTTTAATTCACAGTCGTAATAGTAGACCCCTTTGGGGTCAACATGAAGTACTCCATTACCTTGGATGACAACTTCTGCACTCTGAACTTTTTAGGACATGGGAAAGCATACTGTCTCCATTTTTTGACTATTTTGACTGAGGATCCTACATAAAAGTCCACGTCTCATCGATCGTGACCAGTCAAGACAGAAATGCATCAGTATTCTGCTGAAAGCACTGCAGAATTCCCCAGGCGTGAAGAGTGAACTTTTTAAAAAATTGATTCAGTCACTTCCTCATATTTCAGATAAAAGTTTGGTACAGTCTAAATGAGTTTCAAACAATAATAATGCTCCGAGCAGTTCCTGTGGCTCAGCGCTGGGGTCCCAGGTTCAAATTTGACAAGATCTGAATGTAGCTTGTATGAGCCTTATTGTATCTTGACGCCACCAGGAAGCTAGGGGTTTAAGAAGGGGAATGCCCCTCTCACACCCCCAGCTCCCTATAGGCTGACGTCGCAAAGGTCCTAGCAGCACAGTGTGCATTCATTGTAGCCTGCCGTGGACGGTTAGGGTTAGGGAGGATGTTCCTTTTAGGCTTACATTATTAGTTGAAAATAATTGCATGTTACAACATGGAAATATTAGCAAGTAATAATGTAAGCCTAAAAGGAACATCATCCCTAACCCTAACCGTCCATTGCAGGCTACAATAAATAGACTGGATAGAGCTATGCATTTACCAGTGCCGTGGATAGGCAGCCACGGCCGTGCAAGACACAAGGGAGTTCCAGGGATCCGCGGAGAGGAGCCGGGATGGCAGCTGTGACATTTGCTGTCAGTGGGGAGAAGGAAGTGCTGACTAGAACAGCTGGCAACAGCAACTGCTGCAGCTGGGAGCGGAGGCTCAGGGACTACAGAGCAGAAGCGTGGAGCTTAGCGGCAGACACCCAAGTGCAGCAATGGGGATTACAGGGGTGGGCAGCAAAGTTCATCCGCGGGTAGGTGTTTTAGGAGGCGGGAGGGGAGATGTATCAGCGAGGAGCACTATTAACAGGCGGTGAACTGGCAGCAGGCACCACTATTAACAGCAAGGGAGCCAGGTGCGGAGAGCACCATTAAGACCTGGGGACCCGGGAGGGGAGACCAGCAGCGGTGGGACGCCAGGGGAACACTATTAACATCCGGGGGGGGGGGGGGACCTGGAGCGCTGATTTCAGTGCCGCTGATGACAAAGTAGGAGCAACAGCAGTCTTCACAGGGGACGGGATAAGGTAACTTAGCTTCCAGGACCTGATGCCGAGCCTTCTCTGCAGCCAATGAGCTTCTGGGGGCATTACTAGGCACTCAGTTTTGTCTCCACCAGTACTTCCTCTTGGCTTCAAGATACAATAATAACGCTTGTATGTTCTCTCTGTTTTTCATAAAAATCACCTTTACTTAATCCCTTCCCATCACAGGACATAAGTTTACGTTCTGGCAGGGAAGCGGTTCCTGCAAATAGACTTAAACTCACATAATATGGAGGGCAGGGGCTCAGAATCTCACTGATCCCCGCTGTTAATCCCTTATATGTCGCAATCAATGTTGATCACAATGTGGGAGAACACTCCATCTATGTCATCATGTAATCGTCGAGGGCCGATGGGTTGCCAGGGCAATTGGATCACCGGATCTGCCATGGCCTATGACCACTATGAATAGTTATAATACATTAAAGTATATAAGTACTACAATGTATTATAGCGATCATAGCATATCAGGATCAAGTCCTCTACAGAGGATAAATGTAAGCAAAAAGATAGTAAAAGGAAAAATACTTTTTTTCACACTTTCCCCTCCTTGTTCAATAATAACTAAATAAATACAAAAAACATATTTTGTATATTTGCATCCTTAATAACCCATACAATAAATTGAACTCACAGTTTATCCTGCACGATAAATGCTACTGGGAAAAAATGTAAAAACAGAGCCAAAATGCTTTGTAAGAAAAGTTATACAATAAAATACCTATAGCCCAAAAATGATACCAATAAAAATGCAGCTCGCTATGCAAAAACAAGCCCTCATATGACCATTTTAAGGGTAAAATGAAAACATTCTGGTCTTTGTAAAGTGGAGATGAAAATCCCCAAGAAATCATCACATCCTTGGGAACCAAAATAGGCCATGTCACTAAGGGGGTTACTCTATGCTGATGTTGCCTTTGGTCAGATTTGAACCTAGGTCCCCAGTGTTTTAAGGCAATAGTGCTAACCACTGCGCCTTCCATGCTTCTTCTTCCTCCTTGGTCAGATTTAAACCTAGAACCCAGCGCTGCAACTCAACAGTGCTAACCTCCTTCTCCTTCCTCCTCCTGAGCTATATAAAATCAAAAACTTGATTCATCAGAAAAGGCCAATTTATACCATTCTCCATATTCCAGTTCTGATGCTCTTGGGCCCATTGTAGCTACTTTTGGTAGTCGACAAGGATCAGAATGAGCCACTCTGATTAGGCTGATACCCTACATGCAGCACTCTGTGATGCAATGTCTATTCTGATATTTTTTTTATCACAGCCAACTTATACTTTATCAGCAATTTCTGTTACAGTAGTTTTTTATAGTCTTGGATAAGGCAGAGTGGTCTTTGTTCCCATACACTTCAATGAATCCTGCAAGCCCACAACTTTGTCACTGTATCACCTGTTGTCTTTCCTCTAACCACTTTTGATGAGTACTAATCACAGCATACCAAGAACCGCTGTTTTAGAGATGCCCCAACCAGTTGTCTAGCCATCACAATTTGTCCCTTATCAGAAGCACTTAGATTTTTACACATCAACTACTAGAACGAACTGTTCTAGTGGAGGAGGAAGAAGCTTGGTGACTCAATGGTTAATTCGTTGCCTTGCAACACTGGGGTTCTAGATATAAATCTGACCAAGGATTTCATCTGTATGAAGTTTGTATGTTCTCTCTGTGTTTGTGTGAGTTTCTTCTTTATAATAATCATCTTAATTTATCAAGTGTATACATTTATTGAGGAGAATGAGAAATAAGAAGCATGGTGGCTCAGTGCCAAGAGGAACATCTCAATGAAGTTAAATTAAAATAATTGAGGCAGATGTTGTGAGATTTGAACTTAGGACCCAAGGACTGCAAATCAACAATGCTGAGCCACAGGAGATGAGGAACTGCCTGAAGTTTGAAATTAATTGAGTTTATAGCAAAGTTTGAACCAAAGCAGATTTCGACTAGTTAGGTTCACTCAACACTACCTGCAAGGCTTACAATTGGGCAAATTTTTGATCTGCTGACAAAAAGCTTGCAACGCAATTGACAGAAACCTTCCTCTTGGACACAACCCTTTCTCTAGAAATGTTCAGAACCTCGACTATCATCAGTCATCAGAAATTTGTTGGCCTTCCAGAATCATGTCATGTATTGTGTCTTTGGTTTCTGGAGTAGTCACTACTGGAGGCTTTTTGAAACGGTCTTCATTGTCCGTGTTGAAATGGCTTGTTTTAAATTTGGCAACCCATTTTTTCACTGTAGAGTATGAAGGACACTTGTCAACTAACGTTTGTACCATGTCACCATGAATATCTTTGGCGACATTCCTTTCAGAAACAGGACCTTCATCACTTTTCTGCTTTCTCTTACAGCAAAATCTGCTGCAGACTCCACTATGTTGTCTTCCAACCTGCATAATATAAAAATTGCACATGAGATCATGCCAAAATTGCTTACAAAGTTTAGCAAAGATTGAGCTTTTAAATTATATAAGTTTTATTGATGTGAAAGGAATAGTGATCACAAAGCCAAGGGATTATCAGCACCCCCTCATAACCACCACCTTCTAGCAAACCTTATCCTTGAACTTTTACCACCAGTGAAATAAAGGCCCATTTAAACGCAATGCTTATCGCTCAAAATTCATTAAAATGATGGCATATGAGTGATAATCATTGCATGTCAACGCTGCCATAATTTCCTTTTCAGCTGAATGATGATTTTGACAGCTCTCGGAAACCCTTTTACATGCAAATGAAGCTGATAAAGTGTTAATGGACATTAGTGTTCATTAACACTTTATGCAAAATGATTGCTAAAACTGTCAATCCAGCCAGCAAGACATGCTATAGCTGTTGATACTGAGATCTTGTTGGATGGTAACTAGCCATCACTTGATCTTTTTGACCGGACCTCTGTTGGCATGGGCTCACTTGGAACTGCTGGCCTGAGCAGAACCCTTTACCAGATGTGTCCCTAGAGTACTAGGGCAGTTTTTGTCTGATAACTGTAGGTAGAGACTATTATAAGCTCAGTAGAGCCCTGGAGAGTACTACTGTGACCAGAAATTGTGAGCATGCCAACCCAAGATGCCCTGACCAGTTCAGTTAAAGTGAGTTGCTCTTTGAGTTCAACAAAGACTCTAATCAAGTTGTGTGTATTGTCTAACAGAGACTGTAACCAATATGCTGCATGCCCTCTTGCTAATACTAACAGCCTAGCTCTATGTCTTTAAGAAACTCTGTAACTGCCAAGCTCTGCACCAAATTGTGCCTGTAATGAACAAGCCTTGTGCCTCTTATTGTAACCATTAAACCCTGCTCCTCCTTTTAGAGTAAAGATTAGTACTGTGTGTCTACTCTTTCAGTGCAAAATCCTTGATTAGGTCTTGTAGTAAGAGACTCTTACTACAAGACCTAATCAAGGGTTTTGCACTGAAGGAGTAGAACATACAGAACCCTCTTACATACTATATTTTATCCTACTCAAGTCATTCCACTACACTGATCTGGAGGTCTACAGAGATCTTCTTGCAGCTTGTTAATGCTCTTCCATTACCATTATTGTTAATCATAAGCACAAGTACACTTGGCTGGCCTTAGGTTGGTTGGTTCTCTGGCAGTAACTTTTACAGAGGCACTGTGCCCAGGTAAATTGCACCATGCGGTGCCTTAATAATATTGCTGTAAGATGCTTAATGAATCCTGCTCCATCAATAGATTACAGAACATTTGGGTGTCCAGGCTATTACAGCTATTCGTGCCCACTTCAGCAGCGACGGTTGATGTACCCTGTACTCCTTGCCCAGTCATTCATTTTTCCCCAAGACCCAAACATCCTGACCTCTGAAGACATTATGATTTAAGGCTGTACAGCTCCGATGTTGAAAGACGTCCGTCGGGGTTCTCTTACTGTATATTGCCAGTCTCTCTGCTGTCAGAGCCTATCCAACTTGTCCCCTCATGCACTACTGTCTTTAGCCAGCATATAGCGCCGTTGTATAACGGCAGGAAAAGAGTAAGCCCCCTAGGAAAACCAGGATACAAATTGGATTGGAAAGGGTTAACATTGGAGGTGGCATGGACACTTTAAATCACATACTGGGATGCACAGAAACTCCCACATCTAAATTTACATATTGTACCTACCTTTTAATCCCTCCCTCCCATTTCATTTACCATTCTCTCAAAATGACTTTATATTTTTCTGCTATAAAAAAATCTAGAAAAAAATGAATTTATATTTGATATAACCCATTATTAGACGAGAAATCCTGTAAATAATTTTATATACAGTCCAAGAAAATTAAAGAATGATGAATCCTTGAGTTTAACTTATTCATAGAACATTTCAGAATTTTAGTAGTTGATACAATATCCTTTTCATTGCCAATTTTACTTCACTGTTCCTTAGACTGTACACAAAAGGGTTTAACATTGGTGCGACCACTGTATACATGACGGAGACCACTCTGTCCTGGTGCATTCCATAACTTGATTTTGGCCTGAAATACATGAAGATACCAGACCCATAAAATATTGTAACTACAATTAAGTGGGAAGTACAAGTTGAAAAAGTTCTCCATCTTCCAGATGTTGAATGAACCTTCAGAACGGTTGAGATGATCTTAACGTAAGACATCATTATCAATATGAAAGAACCAATGATGACGCAACCACTTATGTGAAAGATGACGAGTTCATTTATCCAGGTGCTTGTACACGATAGTTCAAGAACAGGTGGAGCATCACAGAAGAAATGGTTGATCTTATTACTACAGAAGGTCAATGAGAACGTGAGGACAGTGTGTATAAGAGAATTTATGGCCCCGATAATCCATGAACCGATAATGAGCTGCATACAAATGACATTATTCACAATGACTTTATATAAAAGAGGGTGACATATGGCGTTATAGCGGTCATAAGCCATGGCTGCCAGAATGTAGCACTCTGTACCACCAAGCAGCCAAACACAATACATCTGTATAGCGCATCCATATATTGAGATGGTCTTCTGCTCTGATAAGAAGTTTGCTAACATTTTGGGAACTGTGCCTGTGATGTAACATATGTCCAGAAAAGAGAAGTTAGCTAGGAAAAAATACATAGGAGTGTGAAGACTAGAACTGAATGTATATGCAAAAATGATATATACATTACCACCCACTGTGATAATATAGATGGACAAAAATATCACAAAGAGAAAATTTTGGAGTTCTTGTGAATCAGAAAGTCCCACCAAAATAAATTCTGATATAATGCTGTGATTGTCCTCATGCATTTTACAATTCGTATCTGTAGGCAAAAAATGGTTAATATTCACTTAGTGCAAATCATTAAATAATGACCTCTTATTAGGTTTATACAAATTTTACATAATATTATAAACTGTATTCTTCTGACTATACAACCCAGCTTTCAACTGAAAAGTGTCTGAGGCAGGGGGGTCTGTTAAATTCAGAGACCCCTGACCACTACCTTAACAATTCAGCAGTGTGCTGATTATTGGGAGAACTCTTCAGTCCTACATATTGCAGCTGCAGAGTCCTCCCTCTCCCTGTCAATTGGTATGGATGACACTGGACATCATTCACGTATCTCCTCTGGGGTGCAGGTCCTCCTCTGTACACATAAGGACAGACAATAGCAAAGATCAAAGGTCTTGCAGTAGCAGCAGGACCATAGATGATGTCATAATCACGTGACCAGGAAGCAGCTAGATGGGTCATGAATACTACACTTGTATGTGGGGATTTAGTGTTAATAAAATCAGTGTTTAACATGCCAGCTGCAGATGTTTGTGTGTGCATGTAGCAGAGCTGGGTATTATTGTATCTTGACGCCACCGGAACTGGTGGGTGTGGCAGAGGAGAAGGCTGTTTGACAGCCAGGTGATGCCCCCTGTATATGATTGGCCTTAGTCGTAGCTCCAGTTCTTCGGCCTCACAGGTCCTGGTAGTCAACACTTTTGCCACTCACAGCCTGCTTATTGCACTGTTCTGCCGTGCTGCCCCTGCTGTCACAGTAGGCGGCTGCCGCTGCCACTGGCATTGTCCCCACTTGAGGTATAATGTGCTGCGCCGCCACCGACGCCCCGGGCATAGTCCCCGCTGGAGGTAGCATCTGCTTACCTGTGGCACCCCTGCTCCTGCCCCCCCCCCAGTGCAACGGACGGCGCTGCCAGTGTCCCTGCTCTTGGTTTCATGTGCTGCGGGGTCCCCGATGCCACTAACATTTTCCCCGCAGTGGTGGCTCTGCTCCTTCCCCCACTGTCATTGTATCTGCCGGCGCCCTGGCGGATGCGCTGTGACTCTGGGCGATGCTGGACTCCAATCTTCCCTTACCACCTCCCGGAGCATCTCTCACACACCAAGCATGCCAGGACCTGTGAGTCAGAGTACGGGGAGCGCGGCCTGCAGCCAATGATAAACAGGGGGTGTCACCTGGCTGTCAAACAGCCTTCCCATTGTGCATACCCACCATTTCTGGTGGAATCAAGGTACAATAATACTGCAGAACTGTGTGTGTGCATGTATGTAGCAAAGCTGTATGTGTGTAGGCATTTAGCAGAACTCTATGTGTATACATGAATGCTGTGAAACTGTGTGCATGCAGCAGAGCTCTGTATGTTGCAGAGCTATGTATGTTGTGTACATGTACAACGTGCCTACAGCAGTGCTGTGTATGTGTATAATCTGTACTTATGTGCTTGCGACATTGTTTGAATAGACACACTGTGTTGAATAGGAGCTGACTATTCACTGTTAACACCCTTATCTACACTAGAACACTAAAGTTAACAATGGTAGCCCCTCCACTTTGTTAGACTCCCAGAGACGTTTAAATTAGCATGTAATATTTTTCCTGTTGTCTGTTGTCTAAACCGGGGGTGCATCTTATAGCCTGAAAAATACGGTATATCTCAATGAATTACCGTATATACCGGCGTATAAGACGACTTTTGAACCCCGAAAAATCTGCTCTGCAGTCGGGGGTCGTCTTATGCGCCGGTAATACAAAAAAAAAAAAAGTGTAAAAAAAAAAAATTTTATTACTCACCTCCCACGGCGTCCTGTCGCGCTCCGGCAGGATGTCGCTCGCTCCGGCAGGCTGTCGCTCGCTCCTCGTCCCCGGCGCAGCATAGCTTTCTGAATGCGGGGCTTGAAATCCCCGCTTCCAGAAAGCTAATACACACGCCGGCAGCCATGACAGCATTGAATGGCTGTGATTGGCTAAAGCACACGTGGCTTCAGCCAATCACACTATTCAATGACATCATTGAATGGCTGTGATTGGCTGAAGGCGCACGTGTTAGCAATCACACCCATTCAATGATGTCATTGAATAGTGTGATTGGCTGAAGCCACGTGTGCTTTAGCCAATCACAGCCATTCAATGATGTCATGGCTGCCGGCGTGTGTATTAGCTTTCTGGAAGCGGGGATTTCAAGCCCCACATTCAGAAAGCTATGCTGCGCCGGGGACGAGGAGCGAGCGACAGCCTGCCGGAGCGAGCGACATCCTGCCGGAGCGCGACAGAACGCCGTGGGAGGTGAGTAATAAAATTTTTTTTTTTTTCTCCACTGAATACCGGCGTATAAGGTGACAGTTGGGGGGTCGTCTTATACGCCCCGTCGCCTTATACGCCGGTATATACGGTAATTTAGTTTAAAGGTTTATTTAATTTGTAAGAAGAGTTTGCAGAGTCCACAATGTGATGACATGACGGGTGTGCTGCTGCTGAGAACAATACGTGTTCCCTCTGAGGGCTCACTCACATGAGGATATTTGGCTGCATATTAAGCTCCTATATTTTATGCACGTAATACACAGTACTAAAGCCACATTGATTTACATTGGGCCGTTCAGATTTGTGTTTTTATAACTGCATGTGCTCCTTGACATGGGCATATGCGTTTTTGTACATACCTCAGCGGAACGTATTTACACTGGTAAAAATTGCGTAGTTCACTGCACTTTTTGCACCCGCCTGGCAAACAAGCCCTGATTTAAGTTACTATTTAGCCTCTGAGCTCCGAATGTGTTCTTTTTCCCACAGAATTTGCCAGCTTATTGAGCATCTCCTTACATATTGTGTATGCACACACCCCATAGACTCTTATTGGCACCTCCTGAGCGAGACGCTCACAAAAGTAGAGTATGCTGTGTTTTTAAAAAAATCAATGGGTTCTATTCTCTGTGTATTACACAAAATATACCCATTTTAAGGAGCCCTAATACGCACCATCATAGTCTATGAGTGTGTAAAATATGCAGTGAATATGCATGTTGCATATGTATTTGTTGTGTACTAGGCGTGTAAAGGTGCGTGCGCGACTCCACTCCCATTAAAATCAATGGGAGAGCTGAGCTGCTACGGCACTTCTTGCTTCTCTGCTGGTGAGGACGTCACCTCTGAGCAGAACAGTAATAGGAAGTGGTGTAGTAGCACAGCTCTCCCACTGATTTCAATGGGAGTGCAGCAGTCATAGTGTGACCATTGACCTTATCAGTCAATATGTTACATAGCTTTAATTAATAGGAAATCCAGCTTACAAGCATTCAGCATAGTAGCAATGTACATCATATTACTAACCTGCGTCTGGTAGAGCATGGCTCACTAGTGTCTGACGTTCTGAGCTTTATTGCTTCCAAGTCTTAAGTGGCAAAATCTCAAAGGAGCAAATTATTCCTGGCAGCCAAAGTTTAAAGCAAAGTTGTATCTTGCCAAAGTACCTAATTTATGAAAATTGAAACTTTTTGCTTCTAAACATGTAGATTTAGTATAAATGGTTGCAATGAGAAAATTAATTATAATGTAATAAAATCTGTAAATTGTTTTGGTAAATTTAAACAATTAAATTATTTGTCCAGTTTGGAAAGCCCATGATCATGTAAACTATTAGGGAATTCCAAATTAAAGGGGTGCACCAGAATATAAAGATATTCCATTTTCAGATATTCCCCTAACCTGTACCTGTACCCGTACCTAAACCATATCTATGCTGCATACAGCTGCAAAACACATGCATATACATGATCTGCCCTGGGCTATATGAAAGTTTGTTTGTAGCCCCTTAGGCTGTGTTCATGTTTTTTGTTGCATTTTTGAACCACAATTAAAAAACACATTAAAAAGTGAATGGAGATGTATAATTTATACCAACTATACATATATAATTATATACAGAAGATACCAGGGTATACCAGTATAGTCTATATCATTATATACAGGAGATTTATAACGTATACGAGCTGTCCATTGACAACAAGCACGCAGCTGTGTTCACGCGTGTTTTTGCTCGTACCTAGGTGCGGACGTATGTACGCACCTAAGTAGGCACAAAAACACGCTCGTGTGAACGCACCCTTATCCTGTGGATAGGGGACAACTTCAAATTCTAGTACAACCCATTTAACCCCTTAGTTACCAAGCCTGATTGTGCCTTAATGACCAGGCCAAATTTTGGAAATCTGACATGTGTTACTTTAACATAGAATAACTCTGTAAAGGTTTTGCACTTCCACGTAATTCTAACATTGTTTTTTTGCCACATATTGTACTTAATTTAAGTGGTAAAATAGACTAATAGAATTTGTGTATATTTAATAAAAGCCCCCAAATTGGGAAAATTTTGAAAAAATTTTCATTTTTTTCACACCTTCAACTGCAATATGTCAAATATGTTCAAACATACACATTTTTGATGAAATATATATTTCTATTATTTTTTTTTATTCTGGAAGCACATTTAAAATACTTTAGTTTTTTTTAAAGCAATTTAGTAGATGATAAATTTAACATTAATTATTATAATTTTAGGGAACATTTTGTTTTCCTACACTAAGCCAAGATGCCAAGGCTCAAAGGCTTTTTTAGGAGTTAATGCTATTTAGAGGAAAAAATAAAATGTCATATATTTGCATATATGTCATTTTAAAGACAGGTTTTTCTTTCTATAGTGCATATGAAAATGAGAAGTTGCACCCCAGAATTGATATCCCTGTTTGTCCTGTGTTCAGAAACATACCCATTGTGGCCTTAATCCTATGTCTGTATGCACAACGGGGCCCAAAATGAAAGGAGCAGCCAGTGGCTTTCAGAACAAAATTTAGCTTGAAGGCCTTTTAGGTCACATAGCACACTTGTAGAGCCCTTGAGCTGCCACAATGATAGAAAACCCACACAAATGACCCCATTTTGAAAACTAGACTCCTTAACAAATTAATTTAGACCACTGGAGGGACGTACCTCTTGAGGAGCGATTTGTGGAACACCCTATGGATTCTCCACGTGTCCAGTACTGCCAGCTTGTATGCCACAGAACTAATCACTTTAGTGACAGGGAAATGGACCACAATCAGGGAGCCAACTTCAATGAAGGAACCTTTAGCTTCAGATTCTTAGACGACAGCTACACCAACTGGCACACCGACAAAGGTTCAGAGATAGTTCTCCTCCTCAGCACCGCATCCCTGGACTGCTCCAAGTTGCCCTGCACCTTCTCCCACACCTCCCGTAGGTCCTGAACCTGAGCGTCAGCAGACAGATTGTTAGAGGAGGAGGGGAAGGACACCGAGAACCTGGGATTAAATTCAAAATTACAGAAGAACAGGGACATTCCAGACGCCAAATGTGTATAATTATTGATAGCAAAACCAGCTAATGCTAGATAATTGACCCAGAGACTCTGACAATCACTTACATAAATTCTGAGGTATTGAACGAGTTGCTGGTTCATACGTTCCATCTGCCCATTGGACTTCGGGTGGAAGGCAGAGGAAAAGACAATCCAATACCGATATTCTTACAAAACACCCTTCAAAACCAGGCAACAAATTGGACTCCCCGGTCGGAGACAATATCCTTAGGGACCCCATGCAGGCGCACAATCTCCTTGATAAATAAGGTGGCTAACTCAGGTGCAGACGGAAGCTTCTTAAGAGCAGTAAAATGCGCCATTTTGGAAAATCTGTCAACGACCACCCAGATGACCGAGCACCCCTGGGACTCTAGGAGGTCGGTAATAAAATCCATCGACAGATGGGTCCATGGCCTCTCTGGAACAGGAAGAGGACAAAGCGGACTGTCAGGTCATCTCAGTACACTCCTCCCTCGAGTACAAATAGGGCAGGCCTTGACAAACTCGCTGACGTCCCGAGACATTTGTGGCCCCCAATAAAAACGGCCACATAACTCCAGGGTGCCTCAGACCCCAGGATGCCCAGCTAAAACCGACGAATGAACCTCCTCCAATATGAAGAGCTGCAAGGCATGGGGGACAAATAGCCTCCCCATGGGAAGGCCTTGAGGAACTGACTGCTGAGCTGACCGGAGTAAAGCAGAGGTGTCAGACGTAAGAGCGGCGACCACCACTCCTGGGCCCAGAATACTCTCTGGCTGAGGCTCCTCAACTTCGGGAGGAGCCTTAACTACTAAATTGCAAAAAAAGGCAGCAAAAATAATTTTGATAGCTAAAGGGAAAAAAATAGGGCAGTGAAACCACCACATGAGTAAAATCCCTAAAGGGTGTCTGGTCCTTAGGGTCACTTCACATGAGCGTGTGTGTACATAGGTGTGTACATATGTGTGCACCCCTGTACACGCAAAAACTTGCGTGTATTCAGGTACGCATTGTCTTCAATGGAGCCTCGGCTGCTGCCGGCGACTCCATTGAAGACAATCATTTGCTGGCACCCTGTAATTGTTTTTCAGGGAAGAGCTTTGAATATAAGCTCTTCCCTGAAAAACAACAGTTTTAGTGTTTAAAAAAAAAAAAATATATATATATACTTACCTGTGCGCCGCTGCAGTATCCCCCACGGGGATGAAGAATTCCCTGCTGCACCTGCCACATCTGTGACAGATGCGGCAAAGGAATTCTAAATCCCCACAGGGATGAAGAAGACATCTGCCACATGCAGCAGTTGTTTTCTTCATCCGCACGGAGAATAAAGAATTCCCTGCTGCACCTGTCACAGATGTGAATAGATGCTGCAAAGGAATTCTTCATCCCTGCGGGGAATAAAGAATTCCCTACCACAGCTGTCACAGATGATAGCTGTGGTAGAGGACCAAGCTGCCGACATCCTGTAATTGTTTTTCAGGGAAGTGCTTTAAAAATAAGCCCTTCCTTGAAAAACAAGGCAAAGTAGTGTTAAAAAAAATAAATAAATACTCACCTTTCTTCGGCTCCCGGGGCTCTGAGCTGTCCTCACCTCTGCAATGCAGTTCTTTGAGCAGTCGGGGATTTAAAATCCCTGTCTGCTGAAAGAACTGCTTCTGATTGGCTGAGGCGCTCAGCCAATCACAGGCAGCTCTCGCCTGTCATTTATTCAGCGAGAGCTGCCTGTAATTGGCTGAGGTGCTTGGTCCTCTACCGCAGCTGTCATCTGTGACTGCTGTGGTAGGGAATTCTTTATTCCCCGCAAGGATGAAGAATTCCTTTGCTGCATCTGTCACTAATGTGACAGGTGCAGCAGGGAATTCTTTAATCCCCGTGGGAATGAAGAAAACATCTGCTACATGTGGCAGATGTGTTCTTTATCCCTGCTGGGGACACGGCAGCAGCAGACAGGTAAGTATATTTTTATAATTTTTTTTTACACTAAAATTGTTGTTTTTAGGGAAGAGCTTATATTTAAAACTCTTCCCTAAAAAACAATTACGGGGTGCCGGCAGACCATTGTCTTCAATGGAGCCGCCGGCAGCAGCTGCGGCACTTTTGACGACAATGCATGCACTCCCTTTGGTGCACACATGTTCTATCTTTGCAGGTGCATGCCTGTAAAGCACGGACATGTGAACACACCATAGGGAATACATTGATTGTAATAGACACGTATTTTTGTGCATGCATATGCATGCACGAAAACACGCTCATGTGAAGCCACCCTTAAGGTACAAAACAGCCTGGTCCTTAAGCGGTTAAAGTCGGAATACATGGCGCTGTCAGCACACCCTGGTAGTAAGTGCTTAGACACTAGTCAGGTGATTCCATTTCCGCATCACCTGAGTAATGACTCTGTACTCACTAGAGGCTGCCTGGGGGTGGGGTGGGCCTGTTCCTCGGTGTGATGATGGCGCCATGTATTTCAAGGTCAGCTGTAGGTATGCCTACAGTATGGATTTTGTTGCAGCTTTATTTGCAGAAATGCTGCGGAATTTGCAATGGGATTTTCCACAGTGGACATTCCACAGCCTTTCCGACCCATGTAAACATTGCCTGAGGGAGAGAAATCTCTCATTTATTAGGGAACAAGGGAAGGCTGTCAGGTGCCTAAGCAGAAGATAGCTATGCCAACAATTTTCACTCCTGTTCTTTCACATGAGCTATGATTGCATACAGAATAGTGGTAGGGAGCTCTGGAGATCTCTTCTGGCCTCCCACCCACTTCCATTATGCTTATAGATGCTTGATTTTCAAATTCTAAGTCACTGGAACAGATACAATGAGCTCGCAAGAATTGGCCAGTTGAAATGGCTTTTTTAACATGACGGTGGTGGGTATGACATGACATGCAGCAAAGAATTAGTAGAAGTTGGTCTTTTATACACATCAGTCATTATCAATATTGAGATTATTACAGTTTAGTTGGTTAAAAAACTGTTCCGAGTGCTATGTGGAGCTCTGCCAAATAAATAAGATGTCCTTTAGAAACCTAGACGACGAGGCAAATGAGTCATGTCCAACCATATTCTGAGTATTACACAGGGCAGTTATGCAAATTAGATAACATTATACACCAGTCTTAGAGCTATTAGTGAAGTTCAAACTAATTCAGACCAAACCAAACTTTTTGTCCAAATTTGGCAAATGGGCTGAACCAAACTTTTTTCAAAAATAATTTTTATTGACATTTTTTTTTAGATGTATACAGAAATAAGAAATTTACAAAATACATTTAAAAAAGCATTGCATGAGATAGCTGTAGTTGCCATAATTGTTACAGAAGTACTAACAGGAACATTGATGTATAAGCATTAGAGATGAGCGAACGTGTTCTTCCGAGCTTGATATTCGTGCGAATATTAGGGTGTTCGGGATGTTCGTTATTCGTAACGAACACCATGCGGTGTTCTGGTTACTTTCACTTCCTTCCCTGAGACGTTAGCGCGCTTTTCTGGCCAATTGAAAGACAGGGAAGGCATTACAACTTCCCCCTGTGACGTTCAAGCCCTATACCACCCCCCTGCTGTGAGTGGCTGGGAAGATCAGGTGTCACCCGAACATAAAAGTCGGCCCCTCCCGCGGTTCGGCTCAGATGCCTGGTGAGTTAGCTGAGGGACAGTGCTGTTTGTACCGGAGCTGCTGTAGGGAAAGAATTGGTAGTTAGTGTAGGCTTCAAGACCCCCCAAAGGTCCTTATTAGGGCCACTGATAGCTGTGTGTTGGCTGCTGTTAGCAGTGCCATTTTTTTTCCCCTCAAAATCGGCTCTGCAGAGTGTTGCACCCGGCATTAGGGACAGAAGTGCTGCATAGGCAGGGAGAGTGTTAGGAGTGAGTGTAGCCTTCAAGAACCTCAACGGTCCTTTCTAGGGCCATATTTATCCGTGTGCAGTACTGTCCAGGCTGCTGTTAGCTGTGCTGCATTTTTTTTTGCTTCTCAAAATCGCCTCTGCAGAGCATTCCACCCTCCATTGATACTGCAGGGAAAGAATTGTATAGGCAGGGCCACAACACAGTTATTATTCATAGAATATACGCAGTGCTGCCTTTTGCTTGTAAAACAAGTGAAAATAATTCTATTTGTCCTGCCTCTGTCCGTCCTAACGCCGGTGGACACGTGTCGGCTGCGTGTGCAACCTGTAAAAATCATACGCACCCAGCTACGTTTTACTCCTGGCTTCGCCATTTGCTTTCCTTAATTGGGAAAAAAAATACCTGCTCTGCCACAGTTAATAACTCTGCTACCCTCACGTTCTGTGACACATTAGCAGGAAAACAGCACAGTTATTAAACTTCTCATGTTCATAGAATATACGCAGTGCTGCCTTTTGGTGCAAAAAAACGGAAAGTAATTCTATTTGTCCTGCCTCTGTCCGTCCTAACGCCGGTGGACACGTGTCGGCTGCGTCTGCAACCTGTAAAAATCATACGCACCCAGCTACGTTTTACTCCTGGCTTCGCCATTTGCTTTCCTTAATTGGGAAAAAAAATACCTGCTCTGCCACAGTTAATAACTCTGCTACCCTCACGTTCTGTGACACATTAGCAGGAAAACAGCACAGTTATTAAACTTCTCATGTTCATAGAATATACGCAGTGCTGCCTTTTGGTGCAAAAGAACGGAAAATAATTCTATTTGTCCTGCCTCTGTCCGTCCTAACGCCGGTGGACACGTGTCGGCTGCGTCTGCAACCTGTAAAAATCATACGCACCCAGCTACGTTTTACTCCTGGCTTCGCCATTTGCTTTCCTTAATTGGGAAAAAAAATACCTGCTCTGCCACAGTTAATAACTCTGCTACCCTCACGTTCTGTGACACATTAGCAGGAAAACAGCACAGTTATTAAACTTAGATTATTCATTCACTAGAGGCAGTGGGGCCTTTCGTTTTCAAAAAAGGGAAAAAATTATATTTGGCCTGCAGTCTTGCGCCAATTTATTAGCTGCCTGTGAAATCAAATCACTGGTAATACAGCATGCTGAGAGGTAGGGGTAGGCCTAGAGGACGTGGACGCGGCCGAGGACGCGGAGGGCCAAGTCAGGGTGTGGGCACAGGCCAAGCTCCTGATCCAGGTGTGTCGCAGCCGACTGCTGCGCGATTAGGAGAGAGGCACGTTTCTGGTGTCCCCACATTCATCGCCCAATTAATGGGTCCACGCGGGAGACGGTTATTAGAAAATGAGCAGTGTGAGCAGGTCCTGTCCTGGATGGCAGAAAGTGCTTCGAGCAACCTATCGTCTACCCGCAGTTCTGCGCCGTCCACTGCTGCCAATCCGAATCCTCTGTCTGCTGCTCCTCCTTCCTCCCAGCCTCCTCACTCCACTACAATAACACCTGCTCAGGAGCGGGAACACTCCCAGGAACTGTTCTCGGGCCCCTGCTTAGATTGGGCAGCAGCGGTTCCTCTCCCACCAGAGGAGTTTATCGTCACTGATGCCCAACCATTCGAAAGTTCCCGGGGTCCGGGGGAAGAGGCTGGGGACTTCCGCCAACTGTCTCAACAACTTTCTGTGGGTGAGGAGGACGATGAAGATCAGACACAGTTGTCTTGCAGTGAGGTAGTAGTAAGGGCAGTAAGTCCGAGGGAGCAGCGCACAGAGGATTCGGAGGAAGAGCAGCAGGACGATGAGGTGACTGACCCCACCTGGTGTGCAACGCTTACTCAGGAGGACAGGTCTTCAGAGGGGGAGTCAAGGGCATCAGCAGGGCAGGTTGCAAGAGGCAGTGCGGTGGCCAGGGGTAGAGGCAGGGCCAGACCGAATAATCCACCAAGTGTTTCCCAAAGCGCCCCCTCGCGCCATGCCACCCTGCAGAGGCCGAGGCGCTCTAAGGTATGGCAGTTTTTCACAGAGACGCCTGACGACCGACGAACAGTGGTGTGCAACCTTTGTCGCGCAAAGCTCAGCCGGGGAGCCAACACCAACAGCCTCACCACCACCACCATGCGCAGACATATGATGGCCAAGCACCCCGCAAGGTGGGACGAAGGCCGTTCAGCGCCTCCGGTTTGCACCCCTGCCTCTCCCCCTGTGCCCCAACCTGCCACTGAGATGCAACCCCCCTCTCAGGACACAGGCACTACCGTCTCCTGGCCTGCACCCACACCCTCACCTCCGCTGTCCTCGGCCCCATCCAGCAGTGTAGTTCAGCGCACCGTCCAGCCGTCGCTTGCGCAACTGTTGGAGCGCAAGCGCAAGTACGCCGCCATGCACCCGCACGCTCAAACGTTAACCGTCCGCATAGCAAAATTCATCAGCCTTGAGATGCTGCCGTATAGGGTTGTGGAAACGGAGTCCTTCAAAAGTATCATGGAGACGGCGGCCCCGCGCTACTCAGTTCCCAGTCGCCACTACTTTTCCCGATGTGCCGTCCCAGCCCTGCACGACCACGTCTCCCGCAACATTGTACGCGCCCTCACCAACGCGGTTACTGCCACGGTCCACTTAACTACGGACACGTGGACAAGCACAGGCGGGCAGGGCCACTACATCTCCCTGACGGCACATTGGGTGAATTTAGTGGAGGCTGGGACAGAGTCAGAGCCTGGGACCGCTCACGTCCTACCCACCCCCAGAATTGCGGGCCCCAGCTCGGTGGTGGTATCTGCGGAGGTGTATGCTTCCTCCACTAAAGCACCCTCCTCCTCCTCCTCCTCCTCCTCCTCTGTCTCGCAATCAAGATGTGTTAGCAGCAGCATGTCGCCAGCAGTCGGTGTCGCGCGGTGTGGCAGCACAGCGGTGGGCAAGCGTCAGCAGGCCGTGCTGAAACTACTCAGCTTAGGCGATAAGAGGCACACGGCCCACAAACTGCTGCAGGGTCTGACACAGCAGACCGACCGCTGGCTTGCGCCGCTGAGCCTCCAACCGGGCATGGTCGTGTGTGACAACGGCCGTAACCTGGTGGCGGCTCGGCAGCTCGGCAGCCTCACGCACGTGCCATGCCTGGCCCACGTCTTTAATTTGGTGGTTCAGCGCTTTCTGAAAAGCTACCCACGCTTGTCAGACCTGCTCGTAAAGGCGCGCCGGCTCTGCGCACATTTCCGCAAGTCCCACACGGACGCTGCCACCCTGCGCTCCCTGCAACATCACTTTAAGCTGCCAGTGCACCAACTGCTGTGCGACGTGCCCACACGGTGGAACTCTACGCTCCACATGTTGGCCAGGCTCTATGAACAACGTAGAGCTATAGTCGAATACCAACTCCAACATGGGCGGCGCAGTGGGAGTCAGCCTCCTCAATTCCTTTCAGAAGAGTGGGCCTGGTTGGCAGACATCTGCCATGTCCTTGGTAATTTTGAGGAGTCTACCCAGGTGGTGAGCGGCGATGCTACAATCATTAGCGTCACCATTCCTCTGCTATGCATCTTGAGAAATTCCCTGCAAACCATAAAGGCAGCTGCTTTGCGCTCGGAAACGGGGGCGGGGGAAGACAGTATGCCGCTGGATAGTCAGGGCACCCTCCTGTCTATTTCTCAGCGCGTACAGGAGGAGGAGGAGGAGCATGAGGAGGATGAGGAGGAGGGGGAAGAGACAGCTTGGCCCGCTGCTGACGGTACACCGGCTGATTGCCTGTCATCCTTTCAGCGTGTATGGCCTGAGGAGGAGGAGGAGGAGGATCCTGAAAGTGATCTTCCTAGTGAAGACAGCCATGTGTTGCGTACAGGTACCCTGGCACACATGGCTGACTTCATGTTAGGATGCCTTTCTTGTGACCCTCGCGTTGCACGCATTCTGGCCACGACGGATTACTGGGTGTACACACTGCTCGATCCACGGTATAAGGAGAACCTGCCCACTCTGATTCCCGAAGAGGAAAGGGGTTCGAGAGTGTTGCTATACCACAGGACCCTTGCGGACAAGCTGATGGTAAAATTCCCAGCCGACAGCGCTAGTGGCAGAAGGCGCAGTACCGAGGGCAAGGTAGCAGGGGATGTGCGTAGATCGAGCAGCATGTACATCCCAGGCAGTGCAACAGTCTTTAAGGGCCTGGCCAGCTTTATGGCTCCCTACCAAGACTGTGTCACCGCTCCCCAGTCACGGCTGAGTCGGCGGGAGCACTGTAAAAGGATGGTGAGGGAGTACGTAGCGGATCGCACGACCATCCTTGGTGACGCCTCTGCCCCCTACAACTACTGGGTGTCGAAGCTGGACACGTGGCCTGAACTAGCGCTGTATGCCCTAGAGGTGCTTGCTTGTCCTGCGGCTAGCGTCTTGTCGGAGAGGGTGTTTAGTGCGGCTGGGGGAATCATCACAGATAAGCGTAGCCGCTTGTCAACCGACAGTGCCGACAGGCTAACACTCATCAAGATGAACAAAGGCTGGATTTCCCCAGACTTCTGTTCTCCACCAGCGGACAGCAGCGATACGTAAGCAATACGTAGGCTGCACCCGCGGATGGAAGCTACGTTCTCTCTCACCATCCAAAACGGGGACATTTCTGCTTCATCAATCTGTGTCTAATATTCCTCCTCCTCCTCCTCCTGCTCCTCCTCCTGAAACCTCACGTAATCACGCTGAACGGGCAATTTTTCTTAGGGCCACAAGGCTCACTCAAATAATTTTTCTGAACAATTTTTATAAGTTTCAATGCGCTTAAAAGCATTGGAACTTTAACTTGAACCAATTTTTCGTTACACTGGGCTGCCTCCAGGCCTAGTTACCACTTAAGCCACATTAACCAAAGCGATTAATGGGTTTCACCTGCCCTCTTGGCTGGCCATGGCCAATTTTTGGGATGTACATTAGTACTGTTGATACAGCAATTTTTGTGGGCCCTCGCCTACAGTGTAATCAAATTAATTTTTAGCCCACCTGCATTACAGCTGACGTTACCTCAGCTGTGTTGGGCAATGCAATGGGGTATTTTTGTGTACTGCTGGTGGGTTCCAGGGAGCCACCCATGCTGTAGGTGCACACGGAGTTTTTAACACATCTGTACACTTGTAAAGAACCCCAGTCTGACTGGGGCATGCAGTGTGGGCCGAAGCCCACCTGTATTACACACAACATTACTACCTCAGCTGTGTTGGGCAATGCAATGGGATATTTCTATGTACAGCCGGTGGCTTCCTGGCACCCACCCAGGCAGTGGGTCCACAGGGAGTTTAACCTACATGTGTCCACTTCTAAAGAACCCCAGTCTGACTGGGGCATGCAGTGTGGGCCGAAGCCCACCTGTATTACACACGACATTACTACCTCAGCTGTGTTGGGCAATGCAATGGGATATTTTTGTGTACCGCTGGTGGGTTCCAGGGAGCCACCCATGCTGTAGGTGCACACGGAGTTTTTAATACATCTGTACACTTGTAAAGAACCCCAGTCTGACTGGGGCATGCAGTGTGGGCCAAAGCCCACCTGCATTATGCACGACATTACTACCTCAGCTGTGTTGGGCAATGCAATGGGATATTTCTATGTACCGCCGGTGGCTTCCTGGCACCCACCCATGCTGTCGGTCCACAGGGACTTCACAATAGGGAGTTGTACCTGCCTGTGTCTATGAATTAAAAAGCCCGGTCTAACTGGGGCATGCAGACACCTTGACAGAATGAATAGTGTGTGGCACATAGGTTCCCCATTGCTATGCCTACGTGTGCAGCTCCTGATGGCGGTGGCACAGGATTCTATTTCTCATTGCTTCTGTACAGCATTGTGGGCTATCGACCCGCCCCTTTTAAAGAGGGTCGCTGCCTAGCCGTGCCAACCCTCTGCAGTGTGTGCCTGCGGTTCCTCCTCATGGCAGACGCACTTCTAAATAGACATGAGGCTGGTGTGGCATGAGGGCAGCTGAAGGCTGCGCAGGGACAGTTTGGTGTGTGCTGTGGGGGGGGGAGGGGGGGCGGTTGGTCAGCATGTAACCCAGGAGAAGTGGCAGCGGAGTGTCATGCAGGCAGTGATTGTGCTTTGTTGTAGCTAGTGTGGTGCTTAGCAAAGGTATGCCATGCTAATGAGGGCTTTTCAGAAGTAAAAGTTGTTGGGAGGGGGGGGGCCCACTCTTGCCGGTATTGTGGCTTAATAGTGGGACCTGTGAACTTGAGATGCAGCCCACCATGTAGCCCCTCGCCTACCCTATCCGTTTCTGTGTCATTCCCATCACTTTGTTGAATTGCCCAGATTTTCACACATGAAAACCTTAGCGAGCATCGGCGAAATACAAAAATGCTCTGGTCGCCCATTGACTTCAATGGGGTTCGTTGTTCGAAACGAACCCTCGAGCATCGCGGGAAGTTCGTTCCGAATAACGAGCACCCGAACATTTTGGTGTTCGCTCATCTCTAATAAGCATTAAAAACATAAATCTAAAAGGATGGTAAAAACGATGAAATTAGAGAAATACTTTAGAGAAATATTTTGACGAAGAGTATGAATTCTTTCTTAAGTACTGTATTGAATTATATTGTGAAATTATTTAATTGTATTTTTTGCAGTAGTGTCATGTATATAACATTTATGCTGTATGCATAGCAAGAAATGTGTACAAAAGATG
Source organism: Eleutherodactylus coqui (assembly GCF_035609145.1). Taxonomy (NCBI): domain Eukaryota; kingdom Metazoa; phylum Chordata; class Amphibia; order Anura; family Eleutherodactylidae; genus Eleutherodactylus; species Eleutherodactylus coqui. Next base: position 46,401,841 of record NC_089842.1, on the reverse strand, counting down.
TACTGTAAGGAATTTTACTAACAGGGTCCCAGATGCTGAGCATGCAGCTTTGTCATAATTAACCTTTGTAATGTTTTACTAAGGCCGCTGTTGAGCCTGTCTGGGATGAAGTACCATCTGGTGAGTAATTTGTAATGAACCTTTTATAAGAGAGGAGTTTGGAGGAGATCTACTCGCCCAGTCAAGTGCTGAAAACCATCAATATAAGGAAAAAACATTAACCAGATCTCTCTTCCAGCTTAAAACATGTGCCTTTTGGATTCTCCCATATCTCCAGATAACTTTAACCCCTTCCCGCTCTAGGACGTAAGGGTACGTCCTGGCAGCGGGGTACTTTCCGCAACTGGGCGTACCCTTACGTCATGTGAATAGCGCAAGATCAGAAGAGATCTTGTGCTAGCCGGCAGCGGGAGCTGGCTGTCACTGATAGCCGGCCTCCAGCTGCAACAGCGGGGGTGCATCGGAGATGTGACCTCCGCTGTTAACCGCTTTCCTGCCACGATCTATGTAGATTGCAGCATGGGAAGGGTTCACAGAGGAAATGTGCTCCCTCTGTGACATTATTGGGCTCTCGCTATGTAATTGTAGAGAGCCCGGCTGGTTGCCACGGTAACAGGATGCTACCTACAGGCATCCTGTATTACCAGTGCCTATGATTGCTGTAAGAAGCAATAAGGCATTGCAGTAGAGAGGTCCTGCAATGCCTTATCATAGCTATCATCAGTGCTATGCTGTAAGTCCCCAGAGGGTACCAATAAAAACTACAGCTCGTCACAGATCTCCATCCATGGAAAAATAAAAAAGTTATAGGACTTTGAATGCAGCAATTCAGGAAAAAAAAATCCCAAAAAAGGGTTTTTCTTGCAGAGAAGTGGAAAAACCTTAAAAAAAAAGAATTTTGGTATAGTTGTAATCATACTGACCCGCAGAAAAAAATGTTGTGTCATTCATGCTGCATAATTAACACTTTAAACAAAAAAAATCTATGGCAGAATTGATGTGTTTTCTCTTCCTGCAATCATAAAAAAAATAATAAAACTTTTACAATATAGTCTTATGTACCCAAAAATGGCACTATTAAAAACTACAGTTCGCCACGCAAAAGCAAGCCCTTATATGTCCGTGTTGACGGACAAAATAAAAAAGTTATGGCTTTTGAAAAATGGAGATTAAAATTCGTAAAAAAATCGTTGCGTCCTTAAGTCCAAAATAGGTGGTGTATTTAAGGGGTTAAGAGGGACTGCATACTTTACCCTCAAGTAAAAAATCTGATAAAAGAGAGATTCCTCCTCAACCAACCCCCAGAAGACAGATCAGGAATAAAGTTTTCTGGAACCTCCACTGGAAGTTTAACTGACACTTTTCTAGTAGTAAATAGTCCCTTTTGGAGACAGAAGTTCCAGTAGCCAACATGGGGGAATTTCCAAATTATTGAGGAGATCTAAATTTGTATTCTTCCTGGCTAAGGGATGTGTTAATAGTAATGATTTCTATACATTTATATAGTATTTAACAGAAGGCCAGCTAGAGTTAGGAGAATTCAAGTCCTAAACTTTGAATTTGTTACATTCACAGAAAGATAGTAAGACCAAAGGCTTGGTACACCCAAACCACCTTGTATGCGATGGAGATAGGTGATTGATTCAGCAACTCTAGGTCTCCTATCGTTCCAGATAAATCTGAACGTTGCCTTTGAATTTTAGCTACAATAGAATGAGGAACAGATATAGTTGGTAAATTGACTTTTTGAAGCAAGTTATTAATTAAAATTAGGTTATAGAGTTTAGAGTAAAAGGAACTGGACTCATTAGCAATGTGCTGGGTGGGTGATTTTAGTGCCACATCTGTTCGATTTAATGAGATATGGAATTTTAGCTTTAACTTGTTTTTATCTAACTAAGACAGCCATTAGTTTCGAGGGTTTGTTGAAGGATGAGTAGGATGTTGAGCAAAACAGTTTCAAATCTTTTTCATATTCCTCTCAAAGATTATTTCTTGCCTTAGGAAGATCGATATGAAAATATCTGAAGGGATAGTTTGTAGACTCTGCTCTAGTTTAGAAATTTTTGCAAGAAGGTCATTCATAACTGTTTGTTTCTATTTTTTGTGCTTTTAGCTAATTTTTATCACGATTCCCCATATGAATACCTAATGAGCATTGTAGACAGAAAATACCTCCCTTTCAGGGGTAGGCCAGGGTCAATGAGATAAAAGAATGTTCTTATCTTGTAGAAGTGCAAATTTGTGAAGAACTAATAGAAGAAAATGTCCAATTATCTATAAAAAATAGATATAGACGGGAAAAGCATCTATGGCGAGTGGAGAAGAAAGTAAACTCTCTAGAGGAGGGACTTAGGCATTTAAATGTATCATAGAGGGCTTCTTTATTTAACCACAGGGTTAGAGTTGGATAAAGCCTATGGTGATACCAGAAGTGTCTAGTTTCTTATCTGGTAAAATGTTGAAATCGCCACATAAGATGAGTTTGCCTTTTTGTTAGTTTCAAATCTTTTTAATGGTTTCGTTTAGGATTTTGATCTGTGAGAAATTTGGTAGCTAAAGGAATTATTTATAATCTCTGTAAGAATAACAAATCTACCCTTAGGATGCCTTCACACGGGTGAGAAAACCGTGTGAGATTTGTGCATTGTGAGATGCACAAATCTCGCAATAATACGAACCCCATTCTTTTGAATGGGGTCATACACATGAGCAATGTTTTCCTGCATGGCATTGTGATGCAGGAAACAAATCCTGGCATGTTCTATCTTTCTGTGTGCTCTCGCACCGCCCCTGGTTTTCAATGGGGCCAGTGGCAGCATCGCACCACGTGCTAGTTGTACGCTAGTTGTATGTGAGGTCAATATGAGAAATTCTGTGATCCTTGAAGTGATGCGAGGCTGTATTGACATAAAAATACCTTGCATCCATGGGGAATTCACATGGTTGGCAGCGTGATTCATGGCCCCATATCGTGCTCGCTCGTGTGAAGTTAGCCTTAGGATTAGAGATGAGCGAGCACCAAAATGCTCGGGTGCTCGTTACTCGGGACGAAATTTTCGCAATGCTCGAGGGTTCGTTTCGAGTAACAAACCCCATTGAAGTCAATGGGCGACCCGAGCATTTTTGTATATCGCCGATGCTTGCTAAGGTTTTCGTTTGTGAAGATCTGGGCAATTCAACAAAGTGATGGGAACGACACAGCAACGGATATGGCAGGCGAGGGGCTACATCTTGGGCTGCATCTCAAGTTCCCAGGTCCCACTATTAAGCCACAATAGCGGCAAGAGTGCCCCCCCCCCCACTGTCAGCGTAAAGATCGTTCTCCTCTGCCATAGCTGTAACAGCTGTGGCAGAGAAGAACGATGTTTGCCCATTGAATTCAATGGAGCCAGCAATACAGCAGGTTCCACTGAAAGCAATGGGCTGCCGGCGATCGCGGGATGAATTGTCGGGAAGGGGTTAAATATATAAGCCGTTCCCTGCAATTCATCCAGAAATGTGTTACAATAAAAATATATACCGGCGTATAAGGCGACGGGGCGTATAAGACGACCCCCCAACTGTCACCTTATACGCCAGCAATACAGTGGAGCTAAGAATAAAAATCATTACTTACTTCTTCTGACGTTCTGCGGCGCTCCTGCAGGCTGTTGCTCCCTCCTGGTCCACGGCAGAGTATTGCTTTCTGGACGCAGGGCTTGAAATCCCCGCCTCCAGAAACACAGCCAATCACAGCCATTCAATGACATCATTGTCATTGGCTGAAGGCACGTGTGTTTCTGGAGGCGGGGATTTAAAGCCCTTCGTAGAGAAATCAATGCTCTGCCGGGAACCAGGAGGGAGCAACAGCCTGCAGCAGCGCCGAAGAACGTCAGAAGAAGTAAGTAAGGATTTTTATTCTTTGCTCCACTGTATTGCCGGCGTATAAGATGACAGTTGGGGGGTCGTCTTATACGCCCCGTCGCCTTATACGCCGGTATATATTTTTATTGTAACACATTTCTGGATGAATTGCAGGGAACGGCTTATATATTTAACCCCTTCCCGACAATTCATCCCCGCGCATGCCGGCAGACCATTGCTTTCAGTGGAACCTGCTGTATTGCTGGCTCCATTGAATTCAATGGGCAAACATCGTTCTTCTCTGCCACAGCTGTTACAGCTGTGGCAGAGAAGAAGGATTTGTCTTCTATATGTTCTCAATGGGGTCGGCGCTGCTGCCGCCGGCTCCATTGAGCGCATATAGAGAAGATTTATGGCCTTAAGAAGGACCGTTGGGGTTCTTGAAACCTAAAATACTCCTAACACTCTCCCTATAGCAGCTCCAACACGATACCACTTTCCCTGAACTAATCTCAGAATGCATCTGTGGCGAGCCGCGGGCGGGCAGATTTTAATACTCGGGTGACACCTAATCTCGCCAGCCACTCACAGCAGGGGGGTGGTATAGGGCTTGAACGTTGCAGGGGGAAGTTGTAATGCCTTCCCTGTCTTTCTATTGGCCAGAAAAGCGTGCAAATTTCTCAGGGAAGAAAGTGAAAGTAACTCGAACATCACGTGGTACTCGTTACGAGTAACGAGCATCTCGAACACCCTAATACTCGAACGAGTATCAAGCTCGGACGAGTATGCTCGCTCATCTCTACTTAGGATCAATATGTGAGTCAGTCAGGTTAAAGTCAACATTTTCGTTAAAGACAATTAGGACCCCTGCCTTCTTTTTATCATTACATGCCATAAATATGTTTGGGTATTTCCTATGAGAGAATCTAGAGCAAGCAGGTGAGGAAAAGTGGGTTTCTTGTAAGCACAAAATATCTGCTTTGTTGTTTATAGACTCTTTCCGTGCCATGGATTTCTTCAATGGAGAATTTAGCCCTTTTACAATTAAAGACAATATTTTAAGAGACATGGTAAGGAAGAGATAATATGCAGGTTAAAGAAGGACCTTTGGGGGGAAGCATGATGTAATGTAGAGATTATACCAAACACTATAAACAATATAAGTCATAATATAATCTATGACCCCCCCCCCCCAAAGGGTCATAGGGGCCCAAATGATCACGATTAACAAGTAAATAGAGTATATAACAGAGAAAACAGTAAATAAAAGGTATAGAATGAAACTTAGCCCTCTTATCCATGAAGAAGTCTTTCAGCCAATTTGGCTGCACTTTAGAGGTTCTGTGGTGATTCATGCTGGGGTCTCAAAGTTTCTAGGGCTGGAGTGAGGAAACATTAGGATAAGGTGCTCGCAGGTCCACTGTGATGTTGCTGTTTGTAAAAGGGAATGAGTGGAGCTTACAAAGAAGCCGCCATCATGGTCTACAATCAGGCCAAACACCCTCGGCCGAGTTTTTGAAAAGTTTGCTCATCACTATTCTTTGGTAATATAATTGGTCCCTAAACAATCTTGGCTGAGCTATCAAGAAAAAACAAAAGTTAACATTCGTAGACCTAATGAGGACTACTTCAAACAACAATCCATATCTCTACTGGAGTCCTATATGCACAAATGGTAAGAGAGTAAGAGCAGAGTATTGGCTTTAGCAACTATGGCCTTAATGTAGTCTAAATCCAAATAGTTAAACAATGCAAAATGTTTTTAAAAAGTTGAAATATATAATGAAACTTACAAGAGAACACAAAATGAACAGAAATTATAATTTAGAATTTAAATTGCCGTAAAATTATATTTTTCATATTTGATTTGACTTCTTTGTTTCGTAGACTATATATGAAAGGATTTAAGAGTGGAGCAATAACTGTATACATTAAAGACACCACACTATTTTGGCCAATTCTATGACTAGACCTGGGTCTAAAATACATAAAAATTGCCGAACCATAAAAAACTGTAACAACTATAAAGTGAGAAGAGCAAGTTGCAAAAGTTTTTTTCCTGCTTGATACAGAATGGAGTTTTAGAATTTTTGAAATGATCTCCACATAGGAAATGATTGTTACTACTAATGAACCAATTACAACACAGCCGCCAACAACAAATACCACAAGTTCATTGGCCAAAATGTCCTGGCAGGAGAGCTCAAGTATTGGAGGAACATCACAAAAAAAATGGTCTATCTCATTGGATCCACAGAACGGCAATGAAAATGTGAACGCTGTGTGTATTAGAGCATTAACTGCACCAATGATATATGAGCCCACTACATGCTGGATACAGGCTCTTTCATTCATAAGGACTGTATACAACAGAGGGTGACATATGGCATTATATCTGTCATAAGCCATGGCCGCCAGCATGTAACACTCTGTTCCACCAAACAGCAAGACAAAATACATTTGTATAGCACAGCCAGAAATGGAGATGACTTTACATTCTGATAGTAAACCAGACAACATCTGAGGGACAGTGCATGAAACATAGAGTATCTCCATGATAGAGAAATTTGCAATAAAAAAATACATTGGAGTGTGGAGGGTTGGACTAAGTTTATATGTGATGATTATAGATAGGTTCCCACCTACTGTGATTGTATACATGCATAGAAAGATCGGAAAAAGGGAAACTTGATGTTCAGTAACTGCAGAAAATCCCAAAAGAATAAATCTTGTTACCACTGTGTGATTGATATTCATTTCAAACTATTCCTAGAAAAGAAAGGCACATGTAAATATTTCATATCTACTATGTGGACTAATGCACTACTGTCAATGTCTTCCCTAGAATAAAGCTTGCACACTCTTGCTTTACTGTCTATGTCTGCCCTGGAATAAAGGTTGTGCACCCTCACTCTATTGTTTATGTCTTTCCCATGAAAAAGGTTGTGCACTCTTACTCTACTGCTTATGTATTTTCCGGGATAAAGGTTGTGCACCCCTGCTTCATTGTCTATGTCATCCCCGAGATAAAGGTTGTGCACCCCTGCTCTACTGCTTCTGTCCACCCTGAGATAAAGGTTGTGTCCCTTTACTCCATTGTTTATGCTTTCCCCATGAAAAAGGTTGTGCACCCTTACTCTACTGCCTATGTCTTTTCCGGGATAAAGGTTGTGCACCTCTGCTTTATTGTCTATGTCATCCCCGAGATAAAGGTTGTGCACCCCTACTCTGCTTTTGTCCATCCTGAGATAAAGGTTGTGCATGCTGCTCTACTGTCTATGTCTTCCCCATGAAAAAGGTTGTACCCCTTTACTTCATTGTTTATGCTTTCCCCATGAAAAAGGTTTTGCACCCTTACTCTACTGCCTATGTCTTTTCCGGGATAAAGGTTGTGCACCCCTGCTTTATTGTCTATGTCATCCCCGAGCTAAAGGTTGTGCACCCCTACTCTACTGCTTTTGTCCACCCTGAGATAAAGGTTGTGCATGCTGCTCTACTGTCTATGTCTTCCCCAGGATAAAGGTTGAGGACCTCTCTCTCTACTGGTTATGTCCTCTCCGGGATAAAGGTTGTACACCTTTGCTCCAATGTCTATGACCTCCCTAAGAAAGAAGATTAATGTGTTAGTCCTAGAAAAGGCTTTCTTATCATAGTTTAAAAATATTTCCCAAGTTTTTTTTTAAAGCAGAAAACTGGGAAAATTTAGTAAAAAACATATAATCATCACCCATTTTGGACCCCTGTATCTCCAGTTAACCCAGCGAAGTCTATTTACAAGCTGCAGTCAAACTGCATGTGGAACATCAGAGAACTGCAGCTACTGACAGTACATATCTGAGTCTTGTGATCTGCTGCAGCAGTCTGTGACGTTCCACATACACTATATGGACTGACTGCAGCTTGCGAACAGAGAATGGAAGTTGCGATGCTGGAGCTGCAGTGGTCCGAGATAGGTGAGTATATGTTATTTCTTTTCTTTTTCCCAATCGTCTGCTTTTCTTTTTTTTATATCACTTGCAAAACCCCATCACTAGGAGCCCATAAGACAATACATAAAACACGTATGTGAAGATTTCTATAGCTTGTTCTGTTATACACTATAATTAAAGGGGTTGTCCGAGTTGTAGGTTTCCACTATAAAGCCTTTCTTAAACTGTAAAATAACAAACAGGTATATACTCACCTCTCCTTGCTCCCGCTATGTTCCACGTTGCTGCACCTGGTCATCCCAACTTGTTTATGGGACATCACTGGTGCTGCAGGCAATAACAATTGCTGAGTTGTGCTATTGGCTGCAGCGCCCGTGACGTCCCGTATACCGGGCAGGACTGCAGCTTTTAAACAAGCTTAGGCACAGAGGAACAAGCAACAACACGGGACACAGCGGTAATGAGAAAAGTGATAATATGCCTGTTGGATATTTTACAGCATGGGAAAGGCTTTTTAGTAAAAACCTACAACTTGGACAAACCCTTTAAAGATCTAACACAAAACAATACACCACATTAAATATAAAGAACACTTACTGTATATTAGTCACAGAGAGGTGCTATATTATCTCTCAATCTAGTTTTTCCAATAGGTTCATCAGCCTTTTGTTCATCACTTCTGTGTATGAAATGTTCAAACCTCTCAGATTGTTTCCTGCTTTATAAATGGTGAGTGAGCTATTCCAATTATCTATCTAGTAGGTGATGAATCACTTGAGACCCCTCCCAGGAGTGTTGTGAATTCTTTCTGAAGTTGCAAAAGTAGTTTGTCTTGTAAAGTAAATCTTTCCAAAGTTTTCAGACAATTATTATCACATATTAAAATGTAGAAAACAAAAGGTGACGCATTAACTGTGCAAAAGTTTCAGGCAGGTGTAGAAAAAATGCTGCATGGTAAGAATGCCTTCAAACATAAATGTTCTAATAGTTAATATTTGTCAATTAACAAAATGCAAAGTGAATGAACAAAAGAGAAATCTAAATCACATTAATATTTGGGACCACCCTTTGCCTTCAATACAACATAAATTCTTCTGAGTATGCTTGCACACTTGTAAGAACTCAGCGAGGAGGTTGTTCCAGACATCTTGGAAAACTAAGCACAGGTGGATTTAGTCTTCTTCAAATCCTTCTATCACTTTATGTAATCCCAGACAGACTTGATAATGAGATCAGGGCTCTGTGGGGCCATATCATCACTTCCAGGACTCCTTGTTCCTCTTTACATTGAAGGTAGTTCTTAACGACACTGGTTGTATGTTTGGGTCGTTGTCCTGCAGCAGAATAACTTTGGAGCCAACTGACTCCTCCCTGGTATTACCTGATGGATCAGTATCTGCCTGCATTTCTCAGCCTTGAGGACTCATGACCAAATCCCTAACTCCATTTGCTGAAAAGCTGACCCAAACTTGCAAGGACCCTCAACCATGCTTCACTGCTGCCTGCAGACACTCATTATTGTACCACTCCTTTGCCCTTTGCCGAACAAACTGCCTTCTATTACATACAAATATTTCACATTTTACCTCATCAGTCCAGAATACTTGCTACCATATTTCTGCACCGCAATTCCATAGGTGCCCCCATGTAGGTGGACCTCCTCGCTAAGACTCCAAAAGACATGGAACTCCTTTCCCACTCTCAAGCACTCACATTTATAGCCTCTCTCATAGCACGTTACAGGATCGAATTGATACATTTACAGACAGTCAGCTCATACTTTGCAGACATTAACCCATCACACGATGCAGCTGTGCAATACACATAAGAGAATGACAAGACAGTTTTGCACAGCACACTTACATAAGACATACATGTATGACATTATGGAGGAGGCCAGGAATGCATGTACTGGGCCACTACACTTTCTACATCAGATAGCAAAGCTTTCAAAAAAGCATGACATAGTGATGTCATGGGAGATTTTAACAATCCAGACATTTGTTGGTAATCTCTCTCAGGCAAAAGTAATGGGTCCAACAAATACTTATCCGCGCTTGTGGACAACTTTATCTTCCAAAAGGTAGAAGAGAAAACAAAGTGATCTGCTATCTTGCGCCTAATTCTTACCAAGAGGGAGGAAATGGTTGAGGAAGTAAGGGTGGCTGGGACCTTAGGAGGCAGTGATCAGCTATCCTTGAATTTTGGATAAAAAGTGGAAGAAGACCTGAGAAAACTCAGACCTCAAGGTTGGATTTCAGAAAGGCAGATTTTAATAAACTCAGAAAGAGAATGGGAAGAATCCAATGGCTGGATGTTCTTAAGGACAGAAATGTCCAAGAAGGTTGGGAAATACTGCGAAATGAGATTCTCAAAGCAGAATCGTTAACAATCCCTAAAATAAGTAAGAATGGGAAGCATTTAAAGAGACCAGGATGGATGAACACGGAATTTACAAACATGCTAAACAGGAAAAAAGATATGTTTATCAAATGCAAAGAAGAAGAGGGACTATCTAAAGAAGAATATAATGCGGTCTGCAGAAACTGTAGGACAAGTGTCAGAAAAGCTAAAGCTGATAATGAATTGAGGCGTGCAACAATGCCTAAAAGCAATAAAAAAGCATTTTGGGGGTATGTCAAAAGCAAAAGAAAAGTCAAACATGCTATAGGATGTTTACAGGATGAAAATGGAGAATTGGTTAACCCCTTAGTGACAGCCCCATTGCCTCTGTACATTCTAGCTTGCTTAGCTTTAATTCTCAGTGCCGTAAAAAACCCGCTCGCTCTGAGGATCAAAGCCCTGCGGCTGTGAATGTGACAGCTCTATGCTGTCGGCTACAAAAGATATTCAACAATTTGGAGCTGTCAGGGGATGCTATGGAGAGTGACCCCCAGTCACGCCATTGCCGCTATCCACCGGATAACGGCAATCGCATAAAAGTGTTGAAAAAGTTAAATAAAGTTAAAGATTCAGCTCCCCTCATGGATCAGATCCATGAGGGAAGCTGAAAGTACTCACCCTTGTTCTCCGCAATGTCCCGCAATGTACTGGTTCTTCCAGGACCTTATGTTGCGTTCTGCGCATGCGTGCCAGACATAAACATCGGGCGCATGCTCAGAAGGGCTCACGGCCAGGGAAATTTTAAATCCCTCTGCTCCCGGCTAGCATGTGGCCGAGAGCAGAGAGATATCACTGGGGACTGCTGTATGTGGTTCCCGGTCACATGATTGCCATTATCCAATGCATAACAGCGATCATTTAAAGTAAGAAAAAGTGTAAAAAAAAAAATTGAATGGATAACGGCGATCATGTAAAAGTAAAAAAAAGTTAAAATTTCACCTCTGATGCATGACGGGAGGTGAAATTATTTACCTAAGGCCTCTTGCAATGTCTACCGATGGAATCTTTATCTGCGGACCTTTCCCCAACTTCGTGCATGCACCCTTCACCAAAATGGCGGATGCAAGCGCAGAAACTGGGGAGGAACCGGGAAATTAAAAAACGCCTTGCTCTGGGCTACTAAAAGTAGCTGAGAGCCCGGAGCAGTGACCGAGGGCTACAGTGAGTGATCACCATTATTCAATGGCTAATGGCGCTCACATAGAGGTTAAAAACAGTTGAAGTTTAATGCTGCTTTTGGTTTGGGGCCTGTTGTGCATACAGACATAAGATTAGGGCCACAATGGGTATGTTTCTGAACACAGGACAAACAGGAGTATCCATCTTTTGCAAGTGCAAAGACCTTGTGCCTGTAAAAAATGGACATGTGAGCACATCATAGGCAACCAATTGTTCTATCAGATGCGCTTTTTTTTGCACACATAGCCGCGTGCAAAAAAACGCTCATCTGACTTCACGCTAAGGAGCCATTATGCAAAGGATAAGATTAACAAAGAGTTTTTAAGGAAGATAGTATTCCATTCCAAATCCTATAAACTTGGATAGCTTGGTATAAATTGAGTACCCATAATGGTCCCCCAAATCCTGTTATAGAATATCCTAAAAGGAATACATGACCCTTATTTTTTTATCAATAAAACCAAATAATGAAATATTTTCCATTTTTCTAATCTATTTTTATTTTCTGATTGTAATTGTTTTTATTACATTGTCCGTGCATGGCTATGGGGGCGGCCATCCTGTGCTTACTGTAGAGATCTACTTTAACGGTAACCTGTCACTTCCGAACAGTACCATAAACTTACATGTTCCCCCATTCTCCTGTTGTCCACTGGTGAAGTGCTCAAACAGTCAAAAAATCTGATTCTTTTCAGATCGCTGTGAGCACGCATTCACATAGATGTCAATAGGAGTGAACATGCATGGCGGTTTAAAAAAAGAGTAAGATTTTCAGACCGCTCCTGGACTTTACTAGTGGACAGTGTGACAAAAGCGAGCATGTGAGGATAAAAAAATGACATCCTCCCGCTCTCCATCACCACTCCAAACAGCACATAACTTAGTTTGGAGGTGACATAACAGTTCTCTTGGTGACAGTAACCTTGTCTAGAAGCACTAGGACTTGTACTATGTTGACCACTCAGTGGTGAATTACATTACTATATTTGCCAAAAATGTTAGTTTATGTACATGTTTGTACTTTCACTGCCACAGTTGGTCAGGAGTGAGTTCCATGAAAGGTAGAATTCAGGTGACCACTAGCCCCACAGAGGTACTGGGCTGATCTAGACAAAGAATCTGGTGCAGCCTCACAAAAAGCAGCTGAGTGGAGCAGGCTGCTTTAGGGAGTAGCCCCACAGAGACACATAGCACCAAAGTTGGCACAGGCAGGAGCCTACAATCTCTTTGGGCGCATCCTACCCACGTATCAACTAGCGTAGGTCTCGTAATTTACAATATCTACTGACAAAGAGTCATTATGTTCCCCCTATTGAGATATTTTTGTTTGGTGGTAGGCAGTGGGCTTTTTCAAAAAAATTGGAAAAAAAGATCTTTGAGTTGCCTGTGACCGTGTTCAGTTTACTGCGTGTCTACTGGGGGTAGTAGTCACTCATTAATACCCAGCTAGTTGTTACTGCAGCCTTGCGCATAATTTTTTCTGGCTGCACTGTGCTTTCAATAACCACAGTCATCCTCCAATAGGGAAATCCATATACAGGCTATATAGGCAGTGGGCTTTTTCCACAAAATTGGGAAACAATACTATATTTGGGCTGCCTGTGACCGTCTTCAGTTTACTGCGTGTCTGCTGGCGGTAGTAGTCGCTCATTAATCCCCAGCCTTGCGCATAATTTTTTCTGGCTGCACTGTGCTTTCAATAGCCACACAGTCATCCTCCAACAGGGAAATCCATATACAGGCTATATAGGCAGTGGGCTTTTTCCCAAAAATTGGAAAAAAATACTATATTTTGGCTGCCTGTGACAGTCTTCAGTTTACTGCGTGTCTGCTGGGGGTAGTAGTCGCTCATTATTACCCAGCTAAGCATTACAGCAGGCTAGCGCATAATTGTTTCCTGGCTCTGCTGTGTCCGTTACATGATTGCCGTCATCCTGCCAGAGGGAAAGAGTATACATATATACGCTGCATACGGTGTCTGTCTGGTTTTTCACCTCACCATTTTAAAAAATTGAAGCAAAATACTTAAGGCCTACCACTGGCCTTTGGCCACTTGACTGGTTCTGCGCTGTGAATTCCAGTAGCTCAGTCATACGCACATAGATCTCACTACAGGCTGCGCATAATTGTTTCCTGGTATGCTGTGCGTTCCGTAAGCGAAGTCAGCCTCCAACCACAGGCCAATAAGCGGCACATTTAATTACAGCATTCTGTTTCTGCTCTACTTGTAATACACCATGCTGAGGGGTAGGCCTAGAGGACGTGGACGCGGGCGAGGACGCGGAGGCCCAAGTCAGGGTGTGGGCACAGGCCGAGCTCCTGGTCCAGGTGTATCGCAGCTGACTGCTGCGGGATTAGGAGAGAGGCAAGTTTCTGGGGTCCCCAGATTCATCTAACACTTAATGGGTCCACGCGGTAGACCTTTATTAAAAAATGAGCAGTGTGAGCAGGTCCTGTCGTGGATGGCAGAAAGTGCATCCAGCAATCTATCAACCACCCAGTCTTCTACGCCGTCCACAGCTTCAACTCTGAATCCTCTGGCTGCTGCTCCTCCTTCCTCCCAGCCTCCTCACTCCATGAAAATGACAAATTCTGAGGAGCAGGCAGATTCCCAGGAACTGTTCTCGGGCCCCTGCCCAGATTGGGCAGAAATGGTTCCTCTCCCACCGGAGGAGTTTGTCGTGACCGATGCCCAACCTTTGGAAAGTTCCGGGGGATGAGGCTGGGGACTTCCGGCAACAGTCTCAAGAGCTTTCAGTGGGTGAGGAGGACGATGACGATGAGACACAGTTGTCTATCAGTGAGGTAGTAGTAAGGGCAGTAAGTCCGAGGGAGGAGCGCACAGAGGATTCGGAGGAAGAGCAGCAGGACGATGAGGTGACTGACCCCACCTGGTTTGCTAAGCCTACTGAGGACAGGTCTTCAGAGGGGGAGGCAAGTGCAGCAGCAGGGCAGGTTGGAAGAGGCAGTGCGGTGGCCAGGGGTAGAGGCAGGGCCAGACCGAATAATCCACCAACTGTTTCCCAAAGCGCCCCCTCGCGCCATGCCACCCTGCAGAGGCCGAGGTGCTCAAAGGTTTGGCAGTTTTTCACTGAGAGTGCAGACGACCGACCAACTGTGGTGTGCAACCTTTGTCGCGCCAAGATCAGCTGGGGAGCCACCACCACCAGCATGCGCAGGCATATGATGGCCAAGCACCCCACAAGGTGGGACGAAGGCCGTTCACCGCCTCCGGTTCGCAACACTGCCTCTCCCCCTTTGCCCCAACCTGCCACTGAGATCCAACCCCCCTCTCAGGACACAGGCACGACCGCCTCCCGGCCTGCACCCACACCCTCACCTCCGCTGTTCTCGGCCCCATCCACCAATGTCTCTCACCGCACCGTCCAGCCGTCGCTAGCGCAAGTGTTGGAGCGCAAGCGCAAGTACGCCGCCACGCTCCTGCACGCTCAAGCGTTAAACGTGCACATAGCCAAATTGATCAGCCTGGAGATGCTGCCGTATAGGCTTGTGGAAACGGAGGCTTTCAAAAACATGATGGCGGCGGCGGCCCCGCGCTACTCGGTTCCCAGTCGCCACTACTTTTCCTGATGTGCCGTCCCAGCCCTGCACGACCACGTCCCCCCCAACATTCTACGCGCCCTCACCAACGCGGTTACTGGTAAGGTCGACTTAACAACGGACATGTGGACAAGCACAGGCGGGCAGGGCCACTATATCTCCCTGACGGCACATTGGGTGAATTTAGTGGAGGCTGGGACAGAGTCAGAGCCTGGGACCGCTCACGTCCTACCCACCCCCAGAATTGCGGGCCCCAGCTCAGTGCTGGTATCTGTGGCGGTGTATGCTTCCTCCACTAAACCACCCTCCTCCTCCTACGCAACCTCTGTCTCGCAATCAAGATGTGTCAGCAGCAGCACGTCGCCAGCAGTCGGTGTCGCGCAGCACGGCAGCACAGCGGTGGGCAAGCGTCAGCAGGCCGTGCTGAAACTACTCAGCTTAGGAGAGAAGAGGCACACGGCCCACGAACTGCTGCAGGGTCTGACAGAGCAGACCGACTGCTGGCTTTCGCCGCTGAGCCTCCAACCGGGCATGGTCGTGTGTGACAACGGACGTAACCTGGTGGCGGCTCTGCAGCTCGGCATCCTCATGCACGTGCCATGCCTGGCCCACGTCTTTAATTTGGTGGTTCAGTGCTTTCTGAAAAGCTACCCACGCTTGTCAGACCTGCTCGGAAAGGTGCGCTGGGTCAGCGCATATTTCCACAAGTCCAACACGGACGCTGCCACCCTGCGGACCCAGCAATATTGGTTCAATCTGCCAGTGCACCCACTGCTGTGCCACGTCCCCACACGGTGGAACTCTACGCTCCACGTGTTGGCCAGGCTCTATGAGCAACGTAGAGCTATAGTGGAATACCAACTCCAACATGGGCGACGTAGTGGGAGTCAGCCTCCTCAATTCTTTACAGAAGAGTGGGCCTGGTTGGCAGACATCTGCCAGGTCCTTGGAAAGTTTGAGGATTCTACCCAGATGGTGAGCGGCGATGCTGCAATCATTAGCGTCACCATTCCTCTGCTATGCCTCTTGAGAAGTTCCCTGCAAAGCATAAAGGCAGACGCTTTGCGCTCGGAAACGGAGGCAGGGGAAGACAGTATGTCGCTGGATAGTCAGAGCACCCTCATGTCTATATCTCAGCGCGTTGAGGAGGAGGGGGAGGGGGAGGAGCATGAGTAGGAGGGGGAAGAGACAGCTTGGCCCACTGCTAAGGGTACCCATGCTGCTTGCCTGTCATCCTTTCAGCGTGTATGGCCTGAGGAGGTGGAGGAGGAGGAGGATCCTGAAAGTGATCTTCCTAGTTAGGACATCCATGTGTTGCGTACAGGTACCCTGGCACACATGGCGGACTTCATGTTAGGATGCCTTTCTCGTGACCCTCGCGTTACACGCATTCTGGCCACTACGGATTACTGGGTGTACACACTGCTCGACCCACGGTATAAGGAGAACCTTTCCACTCATACCCGAAGAGGAAAGCGGTTCGAGAGGGATGCTATACCACAGGACCCTGGTGTACAAACTGATGGTAACATTCCCATCCGACAGCGCTAGTGGCAGAAGGTGCAGTTACGAGGGCCAGGTAGCAGGGGAGGCGCGGAGATCAGGCAGCATGTACAGCGCAGGCAGGGGAACACTCTCCAAGGCCTTTGCCAGCTTTATGGCTCCCCAGCAAGACTGTCACCGCTCCCCAGTCAAGACTGAGTCGGCGGGAGCACTGTAAAAGGATGGTGAGGGAATACGTAGCCGATCGCACGACCGTCCTACGTGACACCTCTGCTCTGTACAACTACTGGGTGTCGAAGCTGGACACGTGGCCTGAACTCGCGCTGTATGCCCTGGAGGTGCTTGCTTGTCCTGCGGCTAGCGTCTTGTCAGAGAGGGTGTTTAGTGCAGCTGGGGGAATCATCACGGATAAGCGTACCCGCCTGTCAACTGACAGTGCCGACAGGCTTACACTCATAAAGATGAACAAAGCCTGGATTTCCCCAGACTTCTCATCTCCACCAGCGGACAGCAGCGGTACCTAAACAATACGTAGGCTGCACCCGCGGATGGAAGCATCGTTCTCTATCACCATAAAAAACAGGGACCTTTTAGCTTCATCAATCAGTGTATTATATTCATCCTCCTCCTCCTGCTCCTCCCCCTGAAACCTCACGTAATCTCGCCGAACGGGCAATTTTTCTTAGGCCCACAAGGCTCAGTCATATTACTTTTGTAAACAATGTTTATATGTTTCAATTCTCATTAAAGCGTTGAAACTTGCACCTGAACCAAGTTTTTATTTTAACTGGGCTGCCTCCAGGCCTAGTTACAAATTAAGCCACATTAACCAAAGCGATTAATGGGTTTCACCTGCCCTCTTGGTTGGGCATGGGCAATTTTTCTGAGGTACATTAGTACTGTTGGTACACCAATTTTTTGTGGCCCTCGCCTACAGTGTAATCCTAGTAATTTTTATGGGCTTCACTTGCACTCATGGTACAGCAAGGTGTGTGGGGTTAGCCTACACTTTTGCTACATAAATGTAACTGGGGCCTTGTCTATACTGCAACTACTGAAATGTGAAAGAGACTGTTATCTCCCTAAACTGCTGCAACGGGAATGTTACTGTGGCCTGTCTTGACTGCTACTATTACTGAAATGGAACTAATACTGTGCTCCCCCTATACTGCTGCTAGTGATATGTTACTGTGGCCTGTCTTGACTGCTACTACTACTGAAATGGAACTAATAATATGCTCCCCCTATACTGCTGCTTCGGAATTGTTACTGGGGCCTGTCTTGACTGCTACTATTACTGAAATGGAACTAAGACTGTGCTCCCCCTATACTGCTGCTAGTGATATGTTACTGGGGCCTGTCTAGACTGCTACTACTACTGAAATGGAACTAATACTGTGCTCCCCCTATACTTCTGCTAGTGATATGTTACTGGGGCCTGTCTAGACTGCTACTACTACTGAAATGGAACTAATACTGTGCTCCCCCTATACTGCTCCTAGTGATATGTTACTGGGGCCTGTCCACACTGCTACTACTACGGAAATGTAACTAATACTGTGCTCCCCCTATACTGCTGCTTTGGAATTGTTACTGGGGCCTGTCTTGACTGCTACTATTACTGAAATGGGCGGTTGGGCAGCATGTTACCCAGGAGAAGTGGCAGCGGAGTGTCATGCAGGCAGTGATTGTGCTTTGTTGGAGGTAGTGTGGTGCTTAGCTAAGGTATGCCTTGCTAATGAGGGTTTTTCAGAAGTAAAAATTGTTGGGGGGGGGGCACTCTTGCCGCTATTGTGGCTTAATAGTGGGAGCTGGGAACTTGAGATGCAGCCCAACATGTAGCCCCTCGCCTGCCCTATCCGTTTCTGTGTCGTTCCCATCACTTTCTTGAATTTCCCAGATTTTCACAAATGAAAACCTTAGCGGAGCATAGGTCCCATACAAAAATGCTCGGGTCACCCATTGACTTCAATGGTGTTCGTTACTCGAAACGAACCCTCGAGCATCGCGGGAAGTTCGACTCGAGTAACGAGCACCCGAGCATTTTGGTGCTCGCTCATCTCTAGCTTTTATCATTCGCTGAGTTTATTCTCGCAGCACCATTATTGTGTTACCATGGTTTCAATGCTTGCTGTTGGCATGTCGACATGGATATGAGCGCAAGTGCGATGGTATCATACATCATGGCGAACATGCGCTGTTACGTTTGTACTACAGGTGAGAACAATCTTAGGGCTTAGTCACATGGGAGCATCAGTGCCCGTGTTCCTGCACTAAAAGACGGCTGCACTGCGAATCTCTGCAGCGCCGGAAGAAAGAACATGTGACTGGCTCCATTGCCGGTCATGTGTTCTTTCTTCTGGAGCTGCAGAGAGACGTCCGTACTGAAGTGCGTCCGTCTTCATCGTGCAGTAAGGGCTCAGTCACACGGGCGCATTGGCACCCGTGTGACTAAGCCCTTAGACACACACTCGTATATATACACACTCTTTGTATGTAATGATTGTCTCCTGACAAAGCTGAGTACAGCAAAACACACATTGGTGCAAGTGTTCATTTATGACCGTCATTTCTGGACCTGGAACCCCAATATGAGTCAGGGTAAGCAAGATTTTATTGCCAGTTTTGCCCCTTACAGTTTTAGCGTTGTTTTGTTGTGTTTTTATGTATAATGGTGATATATCATTTTTTGTACTTCATATTGATTAATAAAGTTAGTATTTTTATTAATCTTGGGCTTTGTGAAAAGTTTTGTTCAGTGTGAAACCAAACTTCAGGTGGCTTGTCTTGGCCAAACCCACTAAAATGGCATCTGCCTCATGGCAGAAAAGAGAAGAAGGAAGGATCACATGACCTCAGGATAGCCTATAATGCCTTGCAAGCAGCTCTCCCAGCCAATCAGAAGGTGGTACAGTGGTGAAGTTAGAGCCACTATAAAAGTCTATGCAGCATAGCTTCAGCAGCCATTTGAGCCAAGCACAAAAAAGTGTAAGAAGATCTCTGTGAGGAACAGTGTGAACAGTAGTACTGCTGCCCAGCACAGCCTACTGGGTCCATATTTTGCAGTACAATGCACCACCACAACAAGGCTATGCATTACTAATACCTTCACTGTTGTGCTGGTCGGTTTAAACTTCTAACACCAGAACCTATCTTCTCCTCCACATCCTCCTCAATGGATGTCCTTCTGTCCACCCTCCTTTCATAGATGCAAGGTGAATCGCTGCCATGCTGCATTACATCTGCTGAGCCTGGGCAAGAAAAGCTACATTAGCGTGGAGTTGCTGTTGTGCATAAAGGAGAAATCTCATGCTGGCTGTCTCCATGGAAACTCACACTGTGCATGTAGCCACTGATAACTGAAGAACATTGAGGCTGCATTGCATTTATGTCACTTGACACATGCTCCGTGCTCTGCACAAGTGATCATTCTGGTACTCATTGACTGGACTCCAGGCATCAGCGCTCATGTCCTAGGCACCATGATGATAGGAGTGGGGGATGGTAGCGTGACCTCTGATTGGCCACAGGAGTCAACTGACTTTCATTGGGCCTTACACCAGGAAGCCAGTGTTGAGGCTAGGGGAGCTGCTGAGCAGCAGCCTGGGGCGCTATGGAGAGGTGAAGCATGCTCTCTCTGTTTTTTCATTTTACATCGGGCCCAGCTTGTAGCTAAATTTTCCTGGTAGTGATGAACCTCTTTAAGCACATATGTTGGTTTGAAGCATGTGTTGGCCATGTCCAGAAGAGTTTGCATTCTCTTTAGCCATTCTTATGCATTTAAGCATGCCCTTCTAGACTTGCAGCGAGAGAACAGTCTCACTGAATAATGCTTGATATGTGATGTTCCAACATACTGGAAAAATCCATCTTACACATGTTGGACAAGCAGCGGAAAGCAGTGATCAATTTCCTCATGCAGCAGAAAGGCAGCTTTTCAAGCTAGTGTAATTTTCAGCTCAGGCACTGATGCCTTTTGAAGCAGGGATAAAGCTTATCATCTGGGTCAACATCAGAATGAATGATGTTATGCCAGTGATATTCATTCTGGAGCAAATGCTCACAGCAATGATTCATCAAGGGATTGAGGAAGGATCACATCTGGCTTACTGCTCTATTTTTGAGGAGGAAGTGGATTTAGAGATGGAGTTATCACAGGAAGAGATGTGGGATGAGGCAGACACCCAACATGATGACAGTGATGATGACAATGATGACCATGATTATGAACAACCATGGCAGTATGGGGCAGAGTTGGAACCAACTTGGCCCTCGAAAATGCTGGCAAAGATGGTGAGCTGC
Source organism: Eleutherodactylus coqui (assembly GCF_035609145.1). Lineage (NCBI taxonomy): Eukaryota > Metazoa > Chordata > Amphibia > Anura > Eleutherodactylidae > Eleutherodactylus > Eleutherodactylus coqui. The sequence continues at coordinate 46,381,118 of NC_089842.1, read as the reverse complement.
ATGCTTTGTTGCTAGTGCACTGACAGCTGTATTGTTAGCATGAAGCAAAGGGAAGACTACTGGATAATCACACTTCTAGTCCCTAGGTATACAACCAAAGTAAGAAAATTTTTCTGCCTTCTGAGAGAGAGACAAAATTGACTTATTACCAAGAAAAACTATGAAGACAGCTTGCTACAACTTTCAAATGGCAGACATCTGCCGTTAGCATGTCTATCTGGGGACACACTCCGCTTCCCACTGAGTCAACACTTCACCACCTCTAGCCACCACTCCAACATGCAGCAACAGCAGCAGTAGCAATATTAGTTAGGAAAACATCATGACAAAGTTTTTACATCCAATAGGCCAACCTAACACACACAATCAACATCATCAGCACCACCAAAGGTATTTTTACCACCATCACCTGTACTGTGCCCTTTCTCTGGAAAATACCCTGAGCCCAGACCCCATGGACTTCTGGGTCAGCAGATTACAACATTGGCAAGAACTGGCCCAGTTTGCCATGGGTTTACTATCTTGTTCACCCTCCAGTGTAGCATCAAAAGGGTATTCAGATCAGCAGGTAGTATTGAAACACCTGAGCAAGAAAGATTGTCTACCAGAAACTTAAAAAAACCCCTCATATTTGTGAAAACAAATCAGGCATGGATCGGTGAGAATTTTACCCCCTTAAGGAAATTGCCTATTTTGCCCATAATGATGTGACAATTTCAGGTGGATTTTAATCTCAACTTTTCAAAAGCTATAACTTTTATATTTTTCCTTTGACATGGCCATATGAGTACTTGTTTTTTTGTGTAGCAAACTGCAGTTTTTATTGGTACTATTTTTGTGTACATATATTGTATTGTAAAACTTACAGCATAAATGACATGATCAAAAAATGAGATAATATTTTGGTAGGTTGTAAAAAGCGATTTCTTCATCTTCACTTCACAGCGCAAAATATGTTCTTATTCCTGAAAAGGGACCATTTTTGGCCTACTTGGAAAAAGCCATTACTTCTTCAGTTACTGCTGTGCATGTATAAACACTAGCAGACATCTGCCACCAAAAAGAGTTCATTTTTGGACCCTTTTTGCTGTTTAATAATTCACAAAATAAATTACTAAAATGTAACTTTTAATATAATTTATAAAAATGAGACCTAGTTAAGCAATTAGTCAGAAATGAAATAACCTATTTTTAAGTTTCCATGAAAGAGACTGTAGCTACCCAGCCAAACCGTTGTTATGGTTGTTAGTGCCAAAAAATTATATTTGCTGTGATATGCTTTTGGGGTCCAATTCTTAGTTAAAGGATATGCTGAGTTTGGGAGAATAACTCTCACCACAACAAGACTTAGCGTGATCAAAGTTATTTGTTTATTGATTGACAGGCAACAGATTTTATAGAGGCACATGGGGGGAGCCCTCTCTCTCCCCCACTCCCCGCTGCAACCCCCCGCTCACCCAAAGCGCACCCGAGTACTTTTCACCCGAGTAGTGAAGTACTCGAAAATCGCGGTGCTCGATTGCAAAATCGCCCTTACCGAGTACGATCGCTCATCTCTAGTAGAAATATATAATGAAACCTACACAAGAGCTCAAAATGAACAAAAAAACTATTTCAGAATTTAATTCTTCGTAAAATTATATTTTTCATATTTGATTTGACCTCTTTGTTTCGTAGACTATATATGAAAGGATTTAAGAGTGGAGCAATAACTGTATACATTAAAGACACCACGCTATTTTGGCCAATTCTATGACTGGACCTAGGAATAAAATACATAAAAATTGCCGAACCATAAAAAACTGTAACAACTATAAAGTGAGAAGAGCAAGTTGCGAAAGTTTTTCTCCTGCCTGATACAGAATGTAGCTTTAGAATATTTGAAATAATCTCCACATAGGAAATGATTGTTACTACACATGAACCAATTACAACACAGCCGCCAATGACAAATATCACAAGTTCATTGACCCAAATATCCTGGCAGGAGAGTTCTAGTACTGGTGGAACATCGCAAAAAAAATGGTCTATCTCATTAGGTCCACAGAACGACATTGAAAATGTGAATGCTGTGTGTATTAAAGCATTAGCTGCACCAATAATATATGAGCCCACTACATGCTGGATGCAAACTGTTTCATTCATAATGACAGTATACAACAGAGGGTGACATATGGCATTATATCGGTCATAAGCCATGGCCGCCAACATATAACACTCTGTTCCAGCAAACAACAAAAAGCAATACATTTGTATGGCACAGCTATAAAAGGAGATGACTTTACATTCTGACAGTAAACCAGACAACATCTGAGGGACAGTGCATGAAACATAGAGTATCTCCAACATAGAGAAACTAGAAAGAAGAAAATACATTGGAGTGTGGAGGCTTGGACTAAGTTTATATGTAATGATTATAGATAGGTTCCCAGCCACTGTGATTGTATACATGCATAGAAAGATCGGAAAAAGGGAAACTTGATGTGCAGTAATTCCAGAAAATCCCAAAAGAATAAATTTTGTTGTCACTGTGTGATTGATATTCATTTCACACTATTCCTAGAAAAGAAAGGCACATGTAAATATTTTATGTCTAATTTGGGGACTAATGATGAAAACTATAATAAACCATAATATAAAATTGTAATATATCAATTGTCATATGCATACAGTTGAGCTACAGTACCAGGCATTTATGGATGAGCCTTTGTGCCTAAATAAACACTGAATGGACCCCCAATGCTCAGGTACTGATGGCATGTACTAAGATTCACCAGAGGTGGAGATACCATATAAGCAAACTATAGATTTGTGTAACGGGATGCTGCTTTATTAATGTTCTTGTTAGTACTCTTTAGTACTAACAAGACCTTTTACATGGGTGACTCTACCTTGCAGTGGCATTGGGAGTGTTGTGAATCAGTCTGTGCGCGGGAACCAGAAGTGGGAAGAGTGAGGCACTTACGGTGCATGAACAGGAGCCAGAAGTAGACTATGATCTAAGGCTACAGCCCTATGGGCATATTTAGACGCCTCGATCAGCTTAGAAGCATTTGATATTGGTTCAGCACAGTTGGAATACCTGGTGGAGAACATTACTGGGAAGAAAGGACATTGTCTATGGCAACTGCCACTGTTTAATCCAGAGTTCAAATTCCCACCAGAGCGGCGTATAAAAAAAAGACATTTTGTTTGCCCAATGGGCTTGAATGAAACCCCGTGGATGAAACAAACTGTATACTGTAATTCTGAAAGCCGTATTCTAGTTCTTGTGTTATTATTGTTATTTTGTTCATTAAACATTTTGGCAAGCAGCAAGATGGTATCATGCGACCATACTACTTACAGCCAGCACATCCTCATTCCCACTCTGTCACAAAGCTTTGCTGGCTATATAGCCCACATATGTTGACAAGAAAACCCTAGTGACTTTGAGTGACCTGAGCCTAGTGCAACCAATACCTCTCCAGGTAATTTCCACCCCTCTGGAGCTTGGGGAATCTTCCTCCACAGACTATGACCTCCTTCCTTCATTTGTCCAGGGCCCAGAAAGAGAGGGGCCAATCTTAAATGCAGTATATGACAGTCTATTAGCTTGCATGCAACAGACTAAGCTAACAAATTTTAGAGCTTCCAATCACTAAAGTGTTATGAGAGAATCTTGAAGATGACCAGTCATGTCCTCAAGTCAACAGCCAGGGCCTCACTGACTCCAACTATGTCTTGTTTTCCCAATATAGGCTTTTTTTAGGCCATGAAGGTATTAAGTAGGTGGTCCCCATTGCTCACTGTCAATGACTTAATTGACAGTGAGCGGTGAGACACATTCACAGTTCTGGGAGCTGAATCTAAGAAGAGCTTGTATGTAGAAACTGAGCTAAGTATGAACAAAAAAAAAATGTTATTGGAATCAGCGTGGCAATGTCTGCAAAGTTATGAGGGCATGACAGGTTCTCTATGAGTGAGATGTTTCATGCTCAGCTTTTGGAGAGCAAAGGGCATATATACTATTTTTATATGGTTTCCTTCCATAGTAGGGGTGCACAACCTGTGGCCCAAGATGCTATTTTGTGCAGCCTCTAACTATCTTTGAGTACAAATGCTTGTCTGTGAGTGACTGCTCACACATACAGTAGTTTTCCTTCCAAAAAGGAGTTGCCCACATCTCAGGAACATCCTTGATCTGCTGTCTATGACCTTTTCAGGATAACGGCTGTGCACCCTTGCTCGACTGTCTATGCCCTCCTTGGGTTAAAGGTTGTGCAACTTTGCACGTGTGTCTATAACCTCCTGAGAATAAAGGTTGTGCACCCCCTGCCCTACTGCCTGTTATCTCCAGGATAAAGGTTGTGGACCCTTGCTGTAATGTCTATGACTTTCCTGGGATAGGCCAATAATGTTTTAGTCCAAGAAAGTTCTTGCTTATCATACGGCAAAAGGATTTACCAAGTTTTTCTCTTTTTTAAAAAGCAGGTGATCAAGAACAATAATAAAAACAAAAAACATATAATCACCCATTTTGGACCCCAGTATCTCCAGTTATCTCCGCAAAGTCTATTTACAAGCTGCCGTCAAGCTGTACATGTAAAATCACATACAGCTGCAGCTACTCACAGTACAAAGCTGAGGCCTGTGATATGCTGCAACTGTCTGTGACATTGTACATACAGTATATGGACTGACTGCAGCTTGCAAACAGACCTGACAGGGAGAATGGATGTTGCGGTACTAGAGCTGAAGGGGTCTGAGACAGGTGAGCTTATTTTCTTTTATTATTTTTCCCAATTCCCTGCAGTTTTTTTTTTTAATATCATTTGCAAAACCCCACCAATAAGAGCCAATAAGACAATAAACCACATATGTGACGTTTCCTATAGCTAGTTCTGTTATTCCCTGTAATTAAAGGGGTTTTATGAGTTCTATGTTTTCACTATGTTTTGTTGTAAAATAACTGACATTTATATACTCACCTCTCCCAATGTGTCCATTTCTGCTCCTGGTCTTCCCTCTGACGTTTACAGGCTGCCCCAGAACATCACAGCCTCTGCAGCCAGTGCTCAGGATGCAGGGGGAGCAGGTAGAGATAAGTATATGTTTGTTAGTTATTTTACAGCATGGGAAACACTTTTTAGTTAAAACCTACAAATCGGGCAACCCCTTTAAAGATCTAATGCATAAGAATACACAACATTACATGTAAAGAACACTTACTGTATATTAGTAATATCAGTAATTATCTCTTCAGGATGCAGAAATGACTACATTCTAATCCATGATGGGATTGAAAGGACAGAAATAAATCAAGGAGAGGTTAGGTAAATCAAGCTTTGTTATTTCTAAATGTAGTTTTTCCAATAGGTTCATCAGCCTTTTGTTCATCACTTCTGTGTATGAAATGTTCAAACCTCTCAGATTGTTTCCTGCAGTATAAATGGTGAGCAAGCTATTCCAATTATCTATATAGTAGGTGATGAATCACCTTGGGACTGAACCCAGATGTTCTGGGAATTCTTTATTCTGTTACAAAAGTAGTTTGCCTTGTAAAGTAAATCTTTCCAAAGTTTTCAGACAATAATTATCACATATTAAAATGTAGAAAACAAAAGCTGACACAATCATCTTTATGAAATCAACAAGTTTTAGACAGGTGTATTAAAGATAGATAGATAGATAGATAGATAGATAGATAGATAGATAGATAGATAGATAGATAGATAGATAAAGATAGATATGAGATAGATAGATAGATATAGATAGATAGATAGATAAAGATAGATAGATAGATATAGATAGATAGATAAAGATAGATAGATAGATAAAGATAGATAGATAGATATGAGATAGATAGATAGATAGATAGCAGGTGTAGAAAAAAATGTTGCAAAGTAGAATGCTTAAAAAAAATAGAAGTGTAAATAGTTTGTTTGTCAATTAGCAAAATGCAAAGGGAATGAACAAAAAGAAATCTAAATTACATCAATATTTGGTGTAACCGCCTTTTGTCTTCAAAGCAGCATCAATTCTTCTACATACGCTTGTACACTTGAAAAAACTCAGCAAGAAGGTTGTTACAGACATCTTGGGGAACTAAGCACAAATCTTCCGTAAGCTTCTTCAAATCCTTCTGTCTCGCCATTCCAAGATTAGGGCTATGTGGGGGTCATATCCTCACTTCCAGGACTCCTTTTTGTCCTTGAGGGCTCTTTCCCACTAGCGTATAAACGCTACAATCTGATGCATTGGATTCCAATGCATCAGATCACATGACAGTATTCCCGCGTAAAAATGCCAAATATAGCGCCGGGCACTTTCACGCCAGGCCGAAAAGATAGTCCTGTAACTATCTTTCTGTCCGGAATACATCAGCCGCTGCATGGGCTCCTACGAGACCTATTAAGAGTGTCCGGAAAAGGGAGGTGGGAGGGAGTTTAGCTGAGTGACTGCTAAACTCCCTCTCTCTTCTCTCCTCCTGTTTTCCCCTCTGTCTGTTTGCAATGGGAGGGGGCGGGGCTAAGCTCAGCACCCTTCCATTGCTGGCTGCGGACAAGGGGTGGGAAGGTGGTGGGTGACCAAGGTCTTGCGACCGAAACACGTCCTTTTTTGTGACAAAAAAGCTGTGACACTCTTTAATAAAGGCTGGAATTTTCTACATCACTGCTGGTAAAACGTTTTTGGATTATTCTATATGAATTTCGTGTAGGACTACACGAGTTACCATGGAGAGTGAGTATTCAGCCGGATCGTAGGAGCGCGGTAGGGGATGAGAGGTAGGGAGCATACCTTGTTTTCCTTGGCTAAGGTGGTGGGTACTTAGCTGTGCCCGATCCCACCCACTCCTATTGCAAACAGCCGGAGTCGGCGGGACAGGGGCGAATCAAAATGTGATCATTCACTTTGCATTTTTTAAATTGACAACAGTAAACTAGAATCTATCTGTTTATCTATATATCTATCTAGCGCAGGATGCACCTTGACTATAGCATTTTGCATAAGTGCTTCATGCACAGATGTAGAGCACAAGTTTATTTCCTTGGTGTGCAAAAACTGAAACTAGTGTCAGTCTATGGTCTCATGTGTATTAGGCCTTAGTCAGACGGGCGTTTTTTCGCGCGATTTGCGGATTGCATGATGGATGCGCATCCGCAAATCGCGTGACCGGTGCGCGCAAGTCGCCCGCAAATCGCCCGAAAATCTGCTCCTAGCCGCATTTCATTAGAAACGGGCCGGAGCTGTCCAGCGCATTGCATTCAATGGAGACGGCAATAGAGCCGCCTCCATTTAAAGCAATGCGCTGCGGGCGAGCCCGGGATGAATTGTCGGTAAGGGCTTAAATATATAAGCCCTTCCCTGCAATTCATCCTAAAATGTGTTAAAATAAAAAAAAATTGTATACTCACCTTCTCCCGGCAGCCGGAGCTCCGCGCGGCCGTCCTGCAGTGGGTGTGAAGGGGGTGTGAGTCAGACCTGCCCCCTGATTGGCTCAGCGCTGAGCCAATCAGAGGCATGCCTCACTCACACCCATTCATGAATGGATGTGAGTCAGACCTGCCCCTGATTGGCTCAGCGCTGAGAGGCAGCAGTCACTCACCCATTCATGAATGGGTGTGTGAGTGAAACCTGCCTCTGATTGGTCAGGGCTGTGACCAATCAGAGGCAGATCATTCAGCAGGTGGGGATTTTAAAGCCCCGCCGGCTGAATAGTGCCGAGAAGCAGTTCAGGAGAACTGACAGCGGCCGCGGCTGGACTCCGGCTGCAGCGGAAAGGTGAGTATACAATTTTTTTTATTTTAACACATTTTAGGATGAATTGCAGGGAAGGGCTTATATATTTAACCCCTTCCCGACAATTCACCCCATGCACGCCGGCAGCCCATTGCTTTCAATGGAGCGGCTGTATTGCCGGCTCCATTGAATTCAATGGGCAAACATCGTTCTTCTCTGCCACAGCTGTTACAGCTGTGGCAGAGAAGAATGATTTGTCTTCTATATGTTCTCAATGGGGTCGGCGCTGCTGCCGCCGGCCCCATTGAGCACATATACAGAAGAGAACAGGAATCGCAGATCACAGATAGGTGCGATCTGCGATTTTTTTTGTTCTATAATTTATCGGATGAGCGCATAAAAAGCGCTCATGTGTCCGATACCATTGCAAAGCAATGGTTTTATAAAATCGACGGACGCATGCGCATGCGCAAATCGCGGCTAAAAACGCCCGTCTGACTAAGGCCTTAGTGTAGCAATAAAGATTGCTAAAAGGTATGTTTTAGGTTTTCAAATTAATTGTTTATATTCAAGCTCATTGTAATTTGCAGACCGCACACACATTGGATGTGATAGGAAGTCATCTGTTTATTACAGTAACAAGCAGAAGTTTATATACCAAAAAATGGCTATGAGGCTTAGAACACGCCTCACTTGTAATAATTATAATTTATGATAATTCATTTATCATTGGTTATTAAAACTAAATAGGAGAAAGAACATTTTAGTTGTCCGGCAGACTTCTCTCAAGCTGATTGGAACTATGGGTGATATATCTCTCAAAACAAAATGTACAGAAATGTATAAACAATAAGACATTTAGAAACATGGGTGCTTCTTGCAGAACAAGTTGTGTTAACATGAGACCACCAGTCTAAATTCTTATCTCCCCAGCATAGGACACTCTGATTGACTAAGGCCTTTTTGAACTGTTATTGTATATCTGAAAAATTCTTGTTAAAGGAAAAGGACAATGATTTGACAGACTGTATGTTCACAAGATGGATACCTGATACAGAATGGCTACACATTTACTGCCCTAATGGTCCTCCCTTTTGCGACTGCTTCGTTCTATATACCTCGCACTCTTACAAAATGATCTCCATTCTCATCCCAAAAACTTGTGCTAACCACTAGGAAACATGTTGCCCTACCTAACATCTAGGAAGATACAGTAGATGTTCCCAAGAACGATCTGTGTTATGCTGGTTACACCTGCTTAGAGTGGACCCGGCTCATCCCTAAGGGCTCTATTCTAACCCTGGGTTTGAGAGCAGGAGATTCATCTATGCTGCGTGCTGGGATAGCATGATGAAGCATGGCACAACCATTTAGTCATATCTGAGCTGAATTTCCTTTTAAATAACATAAATAACGAATTTGTATATTAATAGACCCGTGAACCAATTATTATATAATCTACTAGAATATGTATGCACTGAATACAACAGCAAAGGATTTACAACCAACCACTACACTACAAAGTATACGAAAAGTCAGCAAAAAAACCCCAAAAATGCAATGAACCAGGAAACAGCAAGTCAATCAAACTTCTAAAATTTCTCACATCTATGATCGAATACCATCAATGGTAGCAACCACCAATAATAAGTCAAATGCCTATGAGGTAACGTTAAGTACTCTTACCCTATCACATGCTATATTTATTACCCGGCCCTTAGTTATTGCTAGCCCCCAGACCCCACTATTGATGCTCCCAGAAAAAATACTTCACTTTTACTCAACAGTGTGGGAGGTCACTCCCAGGTTTTATCTAGCTGACAGGATTTTCTAAATTGTAGTCAGGTGTTTGATGCATAAGAATACCTAAGTGTAACAAACTAACATATGCCACTCTGGACAGCTGTAAGATAGTCTAGCGCTATGGTGTATTTTTTTTTAGTAACAACTATTAATTTAGCATGAATTGCCTTAGTTTGAATCCAAAATTATTATTTTTTCGTTAACCCATGACCTGATTTCCTTCACGGTAAGGAGTATACACACAAAGGTAGAGATGAGCGAACGTATTCGTCCGAGCTTGATATTCGTGCGAATATTAGGGTGTTCGGGATGTTCGTTATTCGTAACGAACACCATGCGGTATTCGGGTTACTTTCACTTCCTTCCCTGAGACGTTAGCGCGCTTTTCTGGCCAATTGAAAGACAGGGAAGGCATTACAACTTCCCCCTGTGACGTTCAAGCCCTATACCACCCCCCTGCTGTGAGTGACTGGGGCGATCAGATGTCACCCGAGTATAAAAGTCGGCCCCTCCCGCGGCTCGGCTCAGATGCCGTGTGAGTTAGATGAGGGACAGTGCTGCTGGTACCGGAGCTGCTGTAGGGAAAGAAATAGCAGTTAGTGTAGGCTTCAAGACCCCCAAAGGTCCTTATTAGGGCCAGTAATACCTGTGTGTTGGCTGCTGTTAGCAGTGACTTTTTTTTTTTTCTTCTCAAAATCGCCTCTGCAGAGCGTTGCACCCGGCATTAGGGACAGAAGTGTTGGATAGGCAGGGAGAGTGTTAGGAGTGAGTGTAGCCTTCAAGAACCTCAACGGTCCTTTCTAGGGCCATATTTAACCGTGTGCAGTACTGTCCAGGCTGCTGTTAGCTGTGCTGCATATTTTTTTTTTTCTCAAAATCGCCTCTGCAGAGCATTGCACCCTCCATTGATACTACAGGGAAAGAATTGTGTAGGCAGGGCCACAACACAGTTATTATTCATTGAATATACGCAGTGGGTCCTTTTGGTGTAAAAAAAGGGAAAAGAAATCTATTTGTCCTGCCTCTGTCCGTCCTAAGGGCTGTGGACACGTGTGAGCTGCGTGTACAACGTTAAAAAATCAGACGCACCCAGCTACGGTTTACTGCTGGCTTCGCCATTTGCTTTCCTTAATTGGGAAAAAAATACCTGCTCTGCCAGAGGTAATAACTCTGCTACCCTCAAGTTCTGTGACACATTAGCAGGGCCACAGCACAGTTATTAAACTTAGATTATTCATTCACTAGAGGCAGTGGGGCGTTTCGTTTTCAAAAAAGGGAAAAAATTATATTTGGCATGCAGTCTTGCGCCAATTTATTTCCTGCCTGTGAAATCAAATCACTGGTAATACAGCATGCTGAGGGGTAGGGGTAGGCCTAGAGGACGTGGACGCGGCCGAGGACGCGGAGGGCCAAGTCAGGGTGTGGGCACAGGCCGAACTCCTGTTCTAGGTGTATCGCAGCCGTCTGCTGCGCGATTAGTAGACAGGCACGTTTCTGGCGTCCCGAGAGTCATCGCACAATTCATGGGTCCACGCGGGAGACGGTTATTAGAAAATGAGCAGTGTGAGCAGGTCCTGTCGTGGATGGCAGAAAGTGCTTCGAGCAACCTATCGTCCAGCCACAGTTCTGCGCCGTCCACTGCTGCAAATCCGAATCCTCTGTCTGCTGCTCCTCCTTCCTCCCAGCCTCCTCACTCCACTACAATGACACATGCTCAGGAGCGGGAACACTCCGAGGAACTGTTCTCGGGCCCCTGCTCAGATTGGGCAGCAGTGGTTCCTCTCCCACCAGAGGAGTTTATCGTCACTGATGCCCAACCATTCGAAAGTTCCCGGGGTCCGGGGGAAGAGGCTGGGGACTTCCGCCAACTGTCTCAAGAACTTTCTGTGGGTGAGGAGGACGATGACGATGAGACACAGTTGTCTTGCAGTGAGGTAGTAGTAAGGGCAGTAAGTCCGAGGGAGCAGCGCACAGAGGATTCGGAGGAAGAGCAGCAGGACGATGAGGTGACTGACCCCACCTGGTGTGCAACGCCTACACAGGACAGGTCTTCAGAGGGGGAGGCACGGGCAGCAGCAGGGCAGGTTGCAAGAGGCAGTGCGGTGGCCAGGGGTAGAGGCAGGGCCAGACCGAATAATCCACCAACTGTTTCCCAAAGCGCCCCCTCGCGCCATGCCACCCTGCAGAGGCCGAGGTGCTCTACGGTCTGGCAGTTTTTCACAGAGACGCCTGACGACCGACGAACAGTGGTGTGCAACCTTTGTCGCGCAAAGCTCAGCCGGGGAGCCAACACCAACAGCCTCACCACCACCAGCATGCGCAGACATATGATGTCCAAGCACCCCACAAGGTGGGACGAAGGCCGTTCACCGCCTCCGGTTTGCACCCCTGCCTCTCCCCCTGTGCCCCAACCTGCCACTGAGATCCAACCCCCCTCTCAGGACACGGGCACTACCGCCTCATGGCCTGCACCCACACCCTCACCTCCGCTGTCCTCGGCCCCATCCACCAGTGTAGTTCAGCGCACCGTCCAGCCGTCGCTTGCGCAACTGTTGGAGCGCAAGCGCAAGTACGCCGCCACGCACCCGCACGCTCAAACGTTAACCGTCCGCATAGCAAAATTCATCAGCCTTGAGATGCTGCCGTATAGGGTTGTGGAAACTGAGTCCTTCAAAAGAATCATGGAGGCGGCGGCCCTGCGCTACTCAGTTCCCAGTCGCCACTACTTTTCCCGATGTGCCGTCCCAGCCCTGCACGACCACGTCTCCCGCAACATTGTACGCGCCCTCACCAATGCGGTTAGTGGCAAGGTCCACTTAACTACGGACACGTGGACAAGCACAGGCGGGCAGGGCCACTACATCTCCCTGACGGCACATTGGGTGAATTTAGTGGAGGCTGGGACAGAGTCAGAGCCTGGGACCGCTCACGTCCTACCCACCCCCAGAATTGCGGGCCACAGCTCGGTGGTGGTATCTGCGGAGGTGTATGCTTCCTCCACTAAAGCACCCTCCTCCTCCTCCGCAAACTCTGTCTCGCAATCAAGATGTGTTAGCAGCAGCATGTCGCCAGCAGTCGGTGTCGCGCGGTGTGGCAGCACAGCGGTGGGCAAGCGTCAGCAGGCCGTGCTGAAACTACTCAGCTTAGGAGATAAGAGGCACACGGCCCACGAACTGCTGCAGGGTCTGACACAGCAGACTGACCGCTGGCTTGCGCCGCTGAGCCTCCAACCGGGCATGGTCGTGTGTGACAACGGCCGTAACCTGGTGGCGGCTCTGCAGCTCGGCAGCCTCACGCACGTGCCATGCCTGGCCCACGTCTTTAATTTGGTGGTTCAGCGCTTTCTGAAAAGCTACCCACGCTTGTCAGACCTGCTCGTAAAGGCGCGCCGGCTCTGCGCACATTTCCGCAAGTCCCACACGGACGCTGCCACCCTGCGCACCCTGCAACATCGCTTTAAGCTGCCAGTGCACCGACTGCTGTGCGACGTGCCCACACGGTGGAACTCTACGCTCCACATGTTGGCCAGGCTCTATGAACAGCGTAGAGCTATAGTCGAATACCAACTCCAACATGGGCGGCGCAGTGGGAGTCAGCCTCCTCAATTCTTTTCAGAGGAGTGGGCCTGGTTGGCAGACATCTGCCAGGTCCTTGGTAATTTTGAGGAGTCTACCCAGGTGGTGAGCGGCGATGCTGCAATCATTAGCGTCACCATTCCTCTGCTATGCATCTTGAGAAATTCCCTGCAAAGCATAAAGGCAGCTGCTTTGCGCTCGGAAACGGGGGCGGGGGAAGACAGTATGCCGCTGGATAGTCAGGGCACCCTCCTGTCTATTTCTCAGCGCGTACAGGAGGAGGAGCATGAGGAGGATGGGGAAGAGACAGCTTGGCCCGCTGCTGACGGTACACCGGCTGATTGCCTGTCATCCTTTCAGCGTGTATGGCTTGAGGAGGAGGAGGAGGAGGAGGATCCTGCAAGTGATCTTCCTAGTGAAGACAGCCATGTGTTGCGTACAGGTACCCTGGCACACATGGCTGACTTCATGTTAGGATGCCTTTCTCGTGACCCTCGCGTTGCACGCATTCTGGCCACAACGGATTACTGGGTGTACACACTGCTCGACCCACGCTATAAGGAGAACCTGCCCACTCTCATTCCCGAAGAGGAAAGGGGTTCGAGAGTGTTGCTATACCACAGGACCCTTGCGGACAAGCTGATGGTAAAATTCCCAGCCGACAGCGCTAGTGGCAGAAGGCGCAGTACCGAGGGCAAGGTAGCAGGGGAGGTGCGGAGATCGAGCAGCATGTACATCCCAGGCAGTGCAACAGTCTTTAAGGGCCTGGACAGCTTTATGGCTCCCCACCAAGACTGTGTCACCGCTCCCCAGTCAAGGCTGAGTCGGCGGGAGCACTGTAAAAGGATGGTGAGGGAGTATGTAGCCGATCGCACGACCGTCCTCCGTAACGCCTCTGCCACCTACAACTACTGGGTGTCGAAGCTGGACACGTGGCCTGAACTAGCGCTGTATGCCCTGGAGGTGCTTGCTTGTCCTGCGGCTAGCGTCTTGTCGGAGAGGGTGTTTAGTGCGGCTGGGGAAATAATCACCTGGATTTCCCCAGACTTCTCTTCTCCACCAGCGGACAGCAAGGATACGTAAGCAATACGTAGGCTGCACCCGCGGATGGAAGCTACGCTCTCTCTCACCATCCAAAACGGGGACATTTCTGCTTCATCAATCTGTGTCTAATATTCCTCCTCCTCCTCCTGCTCCTCCTCCTGAAACCTCACGTAATCACGCTGAACGGGCAATTTTTCTTAGGGCCACAAGGCTCACTCAAATAATTTTTCTGAACAATTTTTAAAAGTTTCAATGCGCTTAAAAGCGTTGGAACTTTAACTTGAACCAATTTTTCGTTACACTGGGCTGCCTCCAGGCCTAGTTACCACTTAAGCCACATTAACCAAAGCGATTAATGGGTTTCACCTGCCCTCTTGGCTGGCCATGGCCAATTTTTTGGATGTACATTAGTACTGTTGATACAGCAATTTTTGTGGGCCCTCGCCTACAGTGTAATCAAATTAATTTTTAGCCCACCTGCATTACAGCTGACGTTACCTCAGCTGTGTTGGGCACTGCAATGGGATATTTTTATGTACCGCCGGGGGCTTCCTGGCACCCACCCATGCTGTGGGTCCACAGGGAGTTGTAAATGCATCTGTTTCCACTTGTAAAGAACCCCAGTCTGACTGGGGCATGCAGTGTGGGCCGAAGCCCACCTGCATTAAGCACGACATTACTACCTCAGCTGTGTTGGGCAATGCAATGGGATATTTTTATGTACCGCCGGTGGGTTCCAGGGAGCCACCCATGCTGTCGGTCCACAGGGACTTCACAATAGGGGGTTGTACCTGCCTGTGTCTATGAATTAAAAAGCCCGGTCTGACTGGGGCATGCAGACACCTTGACAGAATGAATAGTGTGTGGCACATAGGTTCCCCATTGCTATGCCCACGTGTGCAGCTCCTGATGGCGGTGGCACAGGATTATATTTCTCATTGCTTCTGTACAGCATTGTGGGCTATCGCCCGGCCCCTTTTAAAGAGGGTCGCTGCCTAGCCGTGCCAACCCTCTGCAGTGTGTGCCTGCAGTTCCTCCTCATGGCAGACACACTTATAAATAGACATGAGTGTGGCGTGGCATGAGGGCAGCTGAAGGCTGCGCAGGGACAACTTGGTGTGCGCTGTGGACACTGGGTCGTGCGGGGGGGGTTGGTCAGCATGTAACCCAGGAGAAGTGGCAGCTGAGTGTCATGCAGGCAGTGATTGTGCTTTGTTGGAGGTAGTGTGGTGCTTAGCTAAGGTATGCATTGCTAATGAGGGCTTTTCAGAAGTAAAAGTTGTTGGGGGGGGGGGCCCACTCTTGCCGGTATTGTGGCTTAATAGTGGGACCTGTGAACTTGAGATGCAGCCCAACATGTAGCCCCTCGCCTGCCCTATCCGTTGCTGTGTCGTTCCCATCACTTTCTTGAATTGCCCAGATTTTCACACATGAAAACCTTAGCGAGCATCGGCGAAATACAAAAATGCTCCGGTCGCCCATTGACTTCAATGGGGTTCGTTATTCGAAACGAACCCTCGAACATCGCGGGAAGTTCGTTTCGAATAACGAACACCCGAGCATTTTGGTGTTCGCTCATCTTTACACAAAGGTCATCAAATATTGCAGTAAGTACTTTATGATATTTAACAAAAATATTGTCCCAATTATTTGGCAACATATTATTCAAGCCTGAAACCCCTGGTACCATAACCATAACTTAAAGGGGTTGTCCCGCAGCAGCAAGTGGGTCTATGAACTTCTGTATGGCCATAATAATGCACTTTGTAATGTACATTGTGCATTAATTATGAGCCATACAGAAGTTATAAAAAGTTTTTTACTTACCTGCTCCGTTGCTAGCGTCCTCGTTCCCATGGAGCCGACTAATTTTCGCCCTCCGATGGCCAAATTAGCCGCGCTTGCGCAGTCCGGGTCTTCTGCTGTTCTCTATGGGGCTCCGTGTAGCTCCGCCCCGTCACGTGCCGATTCCAGCCAATCAGGAGGCTGGAATGGGCAATGGACCGCACAGAAGAGCTGCGGTCCACGGAGGTAGAGGATCCCGGCGGCCATCTTCACCGGTAAGTATAGAAGTCACCGGAGCGCGGGGATTCAGGTAAGCGCTGTGCTGTTCTTTTTTTCAGTCCCTGCATCGGGGTTGTCTCGCGCCGAACGGGGGGGGGGGGGGGGGTTGAAAAAAAAAAAAACCCGTTTCGGCGCGGGACAACCCCTTTAATGAATATTCATGGTTCTAGTGGGGATTTGATTCTTCGTTTTAGATGGAGACTCACAAGAACAATTTTTGTTAAAAAATATATATGTATGTATATATTGTAGCACAGCGGGGGTTAAAGAGCACTCCAAACCGTCACTTTCCTTCTTTATCTTCATTTTATTAACACCAACTTTAACCAACACAAAGATGACTGGGTCTCCAGGGGTAATAATCAATACATAAAACAGTCTCTGATAGCTTTAGCCCTTCACAGTCCGTAGGCAAAGCAAGTACATCCTCCACTAAGGCAGGAATACAAGTCCATAGGTTCTGCACAGACCTGTGGGTATCCAGGGCGCAGCTGGTCCTCAGTCTTTAGTGCCTTCCGTCTCTTCAGACTCTAGTGCATGGCAGGCGTTCCCCAGGGATCTTGCTACCTCTCTGCTCACACTGGAAGTCACACTGTCTCTGTTGCAGCAGGGTACAACCCTTTTTATATCACTGACCACACCTGTGGGTGTTTTCCCTCTTCCTTCAGGCATCAGACTGATTGTCTGTTGCCCCCTACAGGCCATTTTCTGTAGTGCACCCCTACTATATATATATATATATATATATATATATATATATATATATATATATATATATATATATATATATATTAAAATTCTTAACTAGTTAAGTAACAAATTATTTTTGTTCTCCTCCTTAATATAATACCTCTGTATACTTAGATTACTTTTAGGTATACTAGGTTAATTTATTCTAACAGCTTCTGCTTCTCTTGTTTAAAACCCCCCTGACCCCTCAATGTTGTAGCAATAAATCCCTGTTTTTCTACCATTTTATGAATGAAATGCAGTGACGCCACCAGTTGATGGATAGTAATATTGGAAGGCATGTTTAGCACTCCAACTGACTATGAATGTGGAACACACGTTGCGCTCCATGGTACCATGTGATAACTCGTCAGTGGGTATACTCCTCCTCAGATGATGTCACATGCTAATCTGCTCAGCGTTCAGCGTGACAACCTGCTGTAAGTGTATTTTACTTGTTATAAATACTGGCTATATATAATGTTACTTTTATGCTTGAAAAATGCGTTTTATTGCTCCAAAATGCGTTGCTGTAGCTTTGAATAAAGTATGGTTTAATAACCTACATTCAATTTGGACTATTTTAACAATTTTCCCCAACCCGTGGAGCACAGTTTTTTCCATTGATTTCCATTTTCTCCCTTTGAGGCCTGTTCCTGCAATTTAAGCAACAGAGAGATATCCATACCCACTCCGGGTGCAACCAGGTTAACAGCCGTTAACTCAGTCTAGGAGAGTCTGGCTGCTGTGTCTAATGTTTGGTTCATTAGACACTCAGGAAGTTCATCCTTGGTGAGCTTGGACCTTGATGACAACTACCTGTATGGAAAGAGCTAAAACCTTGTACAACAAAGACACTGCTTCTTAGTTCTGGATTGGTTTACCCAATGATCCAACAAAATTTTCACTGCCGAGGGGATTGTCTAGTTATGAGCTACTGATAGCTCACCCTCAGGATAGGCCAATAATAGCTGCTCACTGGGCCACTTCACTCCGGCATTCTGCCAGATTGCTATGGCCCAGCTTGGGACTACAAGCTAAATTCCTATTGCAAGAAATGAAAATTGTGCCATATGGCCCATCAGTTTCTAATTGTATCCCTATTATTGAGTGACATGGTATCAATTGATTAAATAGCTAGCTCTGAAGTTTGAATGTATACCGCAATGTTTATTTATAAAAATCTGTATCATACCAACAAAACTCACTTTTTATGTTTCTTGCGACAACTAAACTGCAACCCTATATTTTCTAGATAAGTCCATAACACTGCTTAGACTGAACTTCTGAGTTAATTAATACAATGCCTGAGCTGCAGTGCAGCCTCAGATTTAAAATATGCAAAGGCATATGGAAAAGGGAGAAGTACCGTGTTTCCCCGAAAATAAGACAGTGTCTTATATTAATTTTTGTTCAAAAAGGTTTAACTTTTTTAAATGTATAGCTGCCTGGACACTATTTAAATTTACTTTTTTAATTAACTGTTAGCATGGCTTAATTTTGGAGTAGGGCTTATATTTCAAGCATCCTCAAAAAGCCTGAAAAATCATTTTGCATCCTCAAAAATTATGGAAAATCATGCTGTCTTATTTTCAGGGCATGTCTTATTTTCAGGGAAACAGGGTAAGTGAGGATGTAATTCTGCAAAATAAAAGTGATGGGAGCAGATTTTGGTTTTTATATGATGAAGCATAACAATAATATCTGGAAAAATAGTTTGAATAATTCCCATAAACCACCATCCAATTTCTTTGAACTGATTTGCATTATTAAATGTATCATTCCATACTTGCTCTTATCTGCATCTTTCCCTCTGGATATACATAATGGCAACTATTATGATTATTTGAGCATGTATTTGATTAGCTTGATTTAATAATCCCAGTCTGTAGCTTCCACTTGCTTATCATAGATTCGCATAAACATAGGATAAGTGAAAAATATACTGAAAACTTTGTTTGCTGCACCCATTAATACCACATGGGGTTTGCCATTTGGCCTTGGTCTATTATCCGCTGCCCTCTTAAAGTCGGTGTGATTATGTATGAGAAACCATCATGTGCTTGAATATTGTAGATGTGAGCCAGATGTTCCCCTTGACGCATCGTTGTATCTGCTGGCAATAGCATGCCATATGGGCCATACCAACTTTTAACAAGCAAATTAGCTGTTTATCCACCTCAGAAATGAGGGTAAACAGTATCGTCAGGTAAGAAGTGGAAAGTCTGCAGCACATCTGTAACACTGCTGACTATGAATTGTGTCATAATTAGAGATGAGCGAACGAACTCGTCCGAGCTTGATACTCGTTCCAGTATTAGCGTGTTCGAGATGCTCGTTACTAGAGGCGAGTACCACGCGATGTTCGAGTTACTTTCACTTTCATCTCTGAGACGTTAGCGCGCTTTTCTGGCCAATAGAAAGACAGGGAAGGCATTACAACTTCCCCCTGCGACGTTCAAGCCCTATACCACCCCCCTGCAGTGAGTGGCTGGCGAGATCAGGTGTCACCCGAGTATATAAATCGGCCCTTCCCGCGGCTCGCCACAGATGCATTCTGACAGAGATCAGGGACAGTGCTGCTGGTGCCGGAGCTGCTATAGGGAGAGCGTTAGGAGTTATTTTTGGCTTCAAGAACCCCAACTTCTTAGGGCCACATCTAACCGTGTGCAGTACTGTGGAGGCTGCTTTTTGCAGTGTTGCACATTTTTTTTTTTGTATATCGGCCGTGCAGAGCATTGCGCCCTGCAGTAATACTCCAGGGCCAGAAGTGGTGGTTAGGCAGGGACAGAAGACATATATTGT
The DNA here is from genome assembly GCF_035609145.1 of Eleutherodactylus coqui. Taxonomy (NCBI): domain Eukaryota; kingdom Metazoa; phylum Chordata; class Amphibia; order Anura; family Eleutherodactylidae; genus Eleutherodactylus; species Eleutherodactylus coqui. The sequence goes on along the minus strand of NC_089842.1, from coordinate 46,361,376 downwards.
GAGGCAGGGACAGAACACATATATAGTGAGGCAGGGACAGAAGACATATTTATTGAATATAGGCAGTGGGCCTTTGCAAAAACATTTGGGTAAAAAAATCTATTTGGGCTGCCTGTGACTGTCCTCAGTGTTCTGGGTCTGTGCTGGGTGTAGTAGTCCTCCTAATTCATACGCAGCCAGCTAAGTGTTACAGCAGGCTTGCACAAAATTATTTCCTGGCTCTGTGTTGGCTGTTAAATCACCGCTGTATTCCAGTCCACAGTGCAACACTCTGCAGTTATTTGACATACTCCAGGGCCAGTAGCGGTGACGCAGAGAGAGAAGAGATATATTTATTGAATATAGGCAGTGGGCCTTTGCAAAAACATTTGGGGAAAAAAATCTATTTGGGCTGCCTGTGACTGTCCTCAGTGTTCTGGGTCTGTGCTGGGTGTAGTTGTTCTCCTAATTCATACGCAGCCAGCTAAGTGTTACAGCAGGCTTGCGCAAAATTATTTCCTGGCGTTCCGTAAGCGAAGTCAGCCTCCAACCACAGGCCATTAAGCGGCACATTTAATTACAGCGTTCTGTTTCTGCATTACTGGTAATACAGCATGCTGAGGGGTAGGGGTAGGCTTAAAGGACGTGGACGCGGGCGAGGACGCGAAGGCCCAAGTCAGGGTGTGGGCACAGGCCGAGCTCCTGATCCAGGTGTATCGCAGCAGACTGCTGCGGGATTAGGAGAGAGGCACGTTTCTGGCATCCCCACATTCATCTCACAATTAATGGGTCCACGCGGTAGACCTTTATTAGAAAATGAGCAGTGTGAGCAGGTCCTGTCGTGGATGGCAGAAAGTGCATCCAGCAATCTATTGTCCACCCAGAGTTCTGCGCTGTCCCCTGCTGCAACTCTGAATCCTCTGGCTGCTGCTCCTCCTTCCTCCCAGCCTCCTCACTCCATTACAATGACACATTCTGAGGAGCGGGCAGACTCCCAGGAACTGTTCTCGGGCCCCTGCTCAGATTGGGCAGCAATGGTTCCTCTCCCACCAGAGGACTTTATCGTGACTGATGCCCAACCTTTGGAAAGTTCCCGGGGTCCGGGGGATGAGGCTGGGGACTTCCGGCAACTGTCTCAAGACCTTTCAGTGGGTGAGGAGGCCGATGATGATGAGACACAGTTGTCTATCAGTGAGGTAGTAGTAAGGGCAGTAAGTCCGAGGGAGGAGCGCACAGAGGATTCGGAGGAAGAGCAGCAGGACGATGAGGTGACTGACCCCACCTGGTTTGCTACGCCTACTGAGGACAGGTCTTCAGAGGGGGAGGCAAGGGCAGCAGCAGGGCAGGTTGCAAGAGGCAGTGCAGTGTCCAGGGGTAGAGGCAGGGCCACACCGAAGAATCCACCAACTGTTTCCCAAAGCGCCCCCTCACGCCATGCCACCCTGCAGAGGCCGAGGTGCTCAAAGGTCTGGCAGTTTTTCACTGAGAGTGCAGACGACCGACGAACAGTGGTGTGCAACCTTTGTCGCGCCAAGATGAGCCGGGGAGCCACCACCACCAGCCTCACCACCACCACCATGCGCAGACATATGATGGCCAAGCACCCCACAAGGTGGGACGAAGGCCGTTCACCGCCTCCGGTTTGCACCGCTGCCTCTCCCCCTGTGCCCCAACCTGCCACTGAGATCCAACCCCCCTCTCAGGACACAGGCACTACCGTCTCCTGGCCTGCACCCACACCCTCACCTCCGCTGTCCTCGGCCCCATCCACCAATGTCTCTCAGCGCACCGTCCAGCCGTCGCTAGCGTAAGTGTTGGAGCGCAAGCGCAAGTACGCCGCCACGCGGCCGCACGCTCAAGCGTTAAACGTGCACATAGCCAAATTTAGGGTTGTGGAAACGGAGTCTTTCAAAAGTATGATGGCGGCGGCGGCCCCGCGCTACTCAGTTCCCAGTCGCCACTACTTTTCCCGATGTGCTGTCCCAGCCCTGCACGACCACGTCTCCCGCAACATTGTACGCGCCCTCACCAACGCGGTTACTGGCAAGGTCCACTTAACAACGGACACGTGGACAAGCATAGGCGGGCAGGGCCACTATATCTCCCTGACGGCACATTGGGTGAATTTAGTGGAGGCTGGGACAGAGTCAGAGCCTGGGACCGCTCACGTCCTACCCAACCCCCGAATTGCGGGCCCCTGCTCGGTGCTGGTATCTGCGGCGGTGTATGCTTTCTCCACTAAACCAGCCTCCTCCTCCAACGCAACCTCTGTCTCGCAATCAAGATGTGTCAGCAGCAAGTCGCCAGCAGTCGGTGTCGCGTGGCATGGCAGCACAGCGGTGGGCAAGCGTCAGCAGGCCGTGCTAAAACTACTCAGCTTAGGAGATAAGAGGCACACGACCCACAAACTGCTGCAGGGTCTGACAGAGCAGACCGACCGCTGGCTTGCGCCGCTGAGCCTCCAGCCAGGCATGGTCGTGTGTGACAACGGAAGTAACCTGGTGGCGGCTCTGCAGCTCGGCAGCCTCACGCACGTGCCATGCCTGGCCCACGTCTTTAATTTGGTGGTTCAGCGCTTTCTGAAAAGCTACCCACGCTTGTCAGACCTGCTCGGAAAGGTGCGCCGGCTCTGCGCACATTTCCACAAGTCCCACACGGACGCTGCCACCCTGCGCACCCTGCAACATCGGTTTCATCTGCCAGTGCAGAAGGAGCATGAGGAGGATGAGGAGGAGGGGGAAGAGACAGCTTGGCCCACTGCTGAGGGTACCCATGCTGCTTGCCTGTCATCCTTTCAGCGTGTATGGCCGAAGGAGGAGGAGGAGGAGGATCCTGAAAGTGATCTTCCTAGTGAGGACAGCCATGTGTTGCGTACAGGTACCCTGGCACACATGGCTGACTTCATGTTAGGATGCCTTTCTTGTGACCCTCGCGTTACACTCATTCTGGCCACTACGGATTACTGGGTGTACACACTGCTCGACCCACGGTATAAGGAGAACCTTTCCACTCTCATACCCGAAGAGGAAAGGGGTTCGAGAGTGATTCTATACCACAGGACCCTGGCAGACAAACTGATGGTAAACTTCCCATCCGACAGCGCTAGTGGCCGAAGGCGCAGTTCCGAGGGCCAGGTAGCAGGGGAGGCGCAGAGATCAGGCAGCATGTACAGCACAGGCAGGGGAACACTCTCTAAGGCCTTTGACAGCTTTCTGGCTCCCCAGCAAGACTGTGTCACCGCTCCCCAGTCAAGGCTGAGTCGGCGGGAGCACTGTAAAAGGATGGTGAGGGAGTACGTAGCCGATCGCACGACCGTCCTCTGTGACGCCTCTGCCCCCTACAACTACTGGGTGTCGAAGCTGGACACGTGGCCTGAACTCGCGCTGTATGCCCTGGAGGTGCTTGCTTGTCCTGCGGCTAGCGTCTTGTCAGAGAGGGTGTTTAGTGCGGCTGGGGGAATCATCACAGATAAGCGTACCCGCCTGTCAACCGACAGTGCCGACAGGCTTACACTCATCAAGATGAACAAAGCCTGGATTTCCCCAGACTTCTCTTCTCCAACAGCGGACAGCAGCGATACCTAAACAATACGTAGGCTGCACCCGCGGATGGAAGAATTGTTCTCTATCACCGTCAAAAACGTGGACCTTTTAGCTTCATCAATCTGTGTATTATATTCATCTTCCTCCTCCTGCTCCTCCTCCTGAAACCTGACGTAATCACGCCGAACGGGCAATTTTTCTTAGGCCCACAAGGCTCAGTCATATAATTTTTCTAAACAATTTTTATACGTTTCAATGCTCATTAAAGCGTTGAAACTTTCACCTCAACCAATTTTTATTTTAACTGGGCTGCCTCCAGGCCTAGTTACCAATTAAGCCACATTAACCAAAGCGATTAATGGGTTTCACCTGCCCTCTTGGTTTGGCATGGGCAATTTTTCTGAGGTACATTAGTACTGTTGGTACACCAATTTTGGGGGGGCCCTCGCCTACAGTGTCATCAAATTAATTTTTAGCCCACCTGCATTACAGCTGACGTTACATCAGCTGTGTTGGGCAATGCAATGGGATATATTTATGTACCGCCCGTGGCTTCCTGGCACCCACCCATGCTGTGGGTCCACACGGAGTTGTAACTGCATGTGTCCACTTCTAAAGAACCCCAGTCTGACTGGGGCATGCATTGTGGGCCGAAGCCCACCTGCATTAAAGGGATTGTCCGGCCATAAACATTAGGTCTCATTACTTCTGTTTTGCCCAATACAATGCACTTTGTAATATACATTGTGCATTGTAAATTAGGCAAAAAGAAGTTATTCACTTACCTCTTGGACTGCCCCCCCCTGTGTTGCTCCTCGGTTGCTATGGGTTCCGACAAGTCTCTTCTCCTCTTCTTGTCGGAACGACGGGGACAAGCTTCTCCAGCACAGCTCTGCGCATGTGCAGAAGAACTTCAGCCGTTGGGAAGCTCAGTTCTGCCTGCAGGGGAGGCGTGGCTTCTGGCTCTTCATCTCCAAGGTAAGAATGAGTGGAGGGCGGGCTCTCGCGGGGGGAGGGGGGGTGGAGAGGGAGAGATGGATGGATGTGTGCAAGGGGGGGGGGGGTGCAGTGATGTGTGTGTGTGTTCGTGGTGTCTGGAGACCCGGCTGTCAGAAGTCCCGGGGGAAGGGGGGGTGGGGTGGAGAGGGAGAGATGGATGGATGGATGTGTGCAAGGGGGGGGGGGTGCAGTGATGTGTGTGTGTGTGTGCAGGGACCCGGCTGACAGAAGTCGGGGGGGGGGGTCATTGTGAGAGGGGTCGCTGTGGGAGGGGCACTATGAGGGCATGTGTGTGTGGGGAAATGTTTTGTTTTACTTTACTTTAGCAGTGTGGGGGGGGGGGGTAGTAGGTAGCTTTGCAGTGGGGGGCTGCAGGAGAGTTCTCTCTCGGCTCTCCCCAGCCCCTCTGCATTCACTATACACTGTGCTGCTGTTTACACTCATGGTAGGATTTTATCGTGAACCATGACAGTCTCCCCTGGTCACAACCCCTCTGATTATAGTATCCAGCAGGGGGCGGGGCCTGGGCGGGGAGAGACTGTAGATCAGTTCAATAGAGGAGGGCGTGTCGTGGGCGGGGCTAGGACGTGAGCTGAGGGAAATCCTGCCTTTTCATGTCTCTTACTACAATCGAGAGCGCGCACACAGAAGAGGGAGAGCGCAGAGCATTGTGGGAAGGCAGCACAGAGGCGCCATCTTTGAAAGCTGCAGTGAAGATCAGAATCTAAGGTAAGAAACTGACATTGCAGCTGATCTGCCGGCCGGTTTGAGCCCCTGTATGCTGTCTGTTACTATCCTTACTGAAAGGAAAGCAGCAGCATTATAAAATTTTTTACCCTGTGTGGCCGGACAACCCCTTTAAGCACGACATTACCTCAGCTGTGATGGGCAATGCAATGGGATATATTTATGTACCGCCGGTGGGTTCCAGGGAGCCACCCATGCTGTGGGTGAACAGGGAATTCCCATTGCGGAGTTGTACCTGCCTGTGACTATTTATAAAAAAACGCGGTCTGACTGGGGCATGCAGACACCTTGACAGAATGAATAGTGTGTGGCACATAGGTTCCCCATTGCTATGCCCACGTGTGCAGCTGCAGATGGAGGTGGCACAGGATTGGATTTCTCATTGCTTCTGTACAGCATTGTGGGCTATCGCCCCGCCCCTTTTAAAGAGGGTCGCTGCGTAGCCGTGCCAACCCTCTGCAGTGTGTGCCTGCGGTTCCTCCTCATGGCAGACGCACTTATAAATAGACATGAGTGTGGCGTGGCATGAGGGCAGCTGAAGGCTGGGCAGGGACAGTTTGGTGTGCGCTGTGGACACTGGGTCGTGGGGGGGGGGGGGGTTGGTCAGCATGTAACCCAGGAGAAGTGGCAGCTGAGTGTCATGCAGGCAGTGATTGTGCTTTGTTGGAGGTAGTGTGGTGCTTAGCTAAGGTATGCATTGTTAATGAGGGCTTTTCAGAAGTAAAAATTGTTGGGAGGGGGGGGGCCCACTCTTGCCGCTATTGTGGCTTAATAGTGGGACCTGGGAACTTGAGATGCAGCCCAACATGTAGCCCCTCGCCTGCCCTATCCGTTGCTGTGTCGTTCCCATCACTTTCTTGAATTGCCCAGATTTTCACAAATGAAAACCTTAGCGAGCATCGGCGATATACAAAAATGCTCGGGTCGCCCATTGACTTCAATGTGGTTCGTTACTCGAAACGAACCCTCGAGCATCGCGATAATTTCGTCCCGAGTAACGAGCACCCGAGCATTTTGGTGCTCGCTCATTTCTAGTCATAATCTTATGCACGAGGGAGACAATTTTACAACTCCAGTCAATATCTAATCCCCCCTATTTTCACTTCCATTAATTCCGCACAATGCACTTAAAATCTGCCCCACAGATATTTGGAAATATCTGTGGTGTTAGAGGTGAAATTTGCTGTGTGAACATACCTTTCCCTGCAGGGACATTAAAATTGAACATTTGTTGCTTGGTTCCAACAGATTATAGCTGGTCATTGGGGCTCACAGCAGTGGAGTCAGCTTACTGTCTGAGGACCTTTCTCAGGAGTTTTCCAAAGCCAACTTGTTCTTATAAAAGAGCTTTGCCTTACTGTTACAGCATTGATGTTATAGAATAACAGCAAGGTCAGTTGACTGTTTTTCAAGTAAAATATATTTCACACTGTAGAATAAAAAATGCAAAAAAAAATGTAATCCATATACTTAATTTTAGAATTCAGGGTGTTGAAAATCCAATGGTATTATTTACCAAATGGTTTTCAACCATTTTTCCTTTCCTGTTAAATATCTCATGAATACATCAGAAGATCATATTGTTATACCCCAAACCAACAGCCTATTAGGGAGATATAGATGCAATGCTTACAGGAGAGATATACTGTGCCAAATGATAACACTAAGTGCCTACAGCTCTCAGGTGTGGAGTCACACAGCTGCAAGCATATGGGGCTATATCTCTAGCTGTTTTGTAGACCTCATGAAAATTGGGTTCATTGATAAGCTTGCAAGGATTATTAGGAAATTATCAAGGATATATACACACAAATACAGTATATACTTGAGTATTAGCTGACCCGAGTATAAGCCGAGTTAATAAGTTTTACCACAAAAAACTGGTAAAACTTATTGACTCGAGTATAAGCCTAGCTAGACTCGAATATATACTAGGTAAAGGAAAAAATGCAATACTCACCTCCCAGCCGCGTCTGTGTCCCTGGCGCGATGGTCTCCCTGGCGGTGCGGCAAGCTGCTTCAGACTTCTCCCTGCTCTCATCTCTCTGCTCAGTTTTCAATTCTCCCGCTGTCAGTGCTGTGTAAGTAAGCACTGTGATTGGATTGGGCACCAGCCAATCACAGCCGACGCTCGATAAACCAATCACAGCCATTCAGTGAGGTTATTCACTGAATGGCTGTGAACGATTGAACTCCGTCTGGGATTGGCTGGCGCTCGATCCAATCACAGCCCTTACCTACACAGCACTGACGGCGGGGGAATTGAAAACTAAGCAGAGAGATGAGAGCGGGGAGAATTCTCAAGCAGCTTGCCGCACCGCCCGGAAGACCATTGTGTCGGGGACACAGACGCAAGCTGGGAGGTGAGTATTGTGGGGGGGGGGGGGGGTTTGTTGTTTTTTTTTTACCTCACTCAAGTATAAGCCAAGAGGGGCTTTTTCAGCATTAAAAATGTGCTGAAAAACTAGGCTTATACTCGAGTATATATGGTATATAATTGTAGTGGCTGAAAAATCCCATTTGCATGCATTATCTTATAAAATTTGCCCCTATTATCTCTCCCCCCTTTCCAAATTCAGCAAAAGCAATAAAGGAATGTACCCAGGGATGCCAAATGTAGCTGTATTTGTAACTATTTTGTTTTATGAAAAGCTTGTATCACTGGAAGTATATCAGCCTTAATAAGGCAGATCTCTGACATCATAAATCTACCCATATTGGAAATGTGATACCCTTTAAGCAAATTTGTTATTAATTTGATTCTGTTTGCAATGCCCTTATCATAATTGTCCCTCTTTTTTTAAATCTACCAAGCTTTTCTCAGGCACTTTTACCCAGCTACAGGATTTTGCTCTCATCATCTGTAATCTCTCAGAACTTGCTCTCACACCTTGAGGAGGGGCAAACCCACTCTCTTTCCTTACATCTTCGAACACCACCCCATTGAGTCAGGATAGTTGTCTGATTTTGTTTGCACATCCCATGTACAACACAAACACAAAACCAACAGATCCACAGTACTTATGGTCAGATTACATCCTAAATCACACATTTTCAATTCACATTGCACAGACCACCTTTAAATCACTTTCTTTCATACTTGCTATGACACTTTATTGCACTTCATTCATTTTTTCTATCATGATCTGCTATTCAACCTTTCACTTCCTCAAACCACCTACATAACATACTTTCCTCCATCTAATTCACTCTTATCTCTGAAGTTGCATTGTATTAAATTGCATCTATTTCACATTGGAATGACAGTCTTAGGCCTTAGTCAGACGGGCGTTTTTTCGCACGATTTGCGCATCACATGTCGGATGCACATGCGCAAATCGCGTGACCGGAGGCGAAAAATCGCCGGAAAAATCTGCACCTAGCCGCGTTTATCGTCGCAGCAAATGCCCGTCTGACCGGAGTAAAATCGCCGTGCGCATCAAAATGCGCATGAATCTTAGCACGGACGGAACTTTATTTTGCGGGACTTTTTTGCACATTTTTCGCCGTGCACATAGTTTTGCGGGACTTTTTCGCACATTTTTCGCCGCGCACATCAAACTGCCCATGAATCTTTATAGACTGGCCGGAACTTTTATTTTCGAAGTAATCATGCTGCAGCCTACTAGCAGGTGTTATAAATAGCTGCTAATGAGGCCTGTTCTTCATTCTGCTTCTGGTTCTTCCTGGGTGTGATATTTTCTCTACCTGGTTGCTGATGCATCTATCTAGGCTTTCTCCTGGGCTGCCAGAGGATGTGTCTGGCTACCTTTCTAGTGACCAATCTAGGGCTAGCGATAGTCCTGGGCCGGTCAGGAGGAGGAGGACTAGGAGGTACTGGGTGCATCTGCTGGTGGAGCGGCGGGATCGTATTGGGATGTTTCACTCCTAGTACGCGGACCTGAGGCAGTACCCGGACCGTTTTGACCTTTCGTTTGTCGGTCACCATGTTCGATGAACTTCTGGAGGTGGTGCGTGCCGGGATTACACACAGAGATACCAACATGCGTGACAGTATCTCTGCTGAGGAAAGACTCCTGGTCACTCTGCGGTAAGTTCTCATCTGTCTCTAGGTCACATCATCTGTCGTTATATGTCATCCCTTCCTCGTGTAGCCTTTGTACCTTTGTCTATAAATGTTTTGGCTTATTCTGACGACCGTATATCGCCTCGTGTTTGTACTCTGAGCCGATATACGTTGTCCTTGCCTGCAGGTGGAGGATGATGGAAGAGGGATAGTGGACATCCCTGGAGCACTGGAGCACTGAGCTCCTGCCCATTCCACGCCCCTTACCACTAATAGCAATGGGAAGGGCGGGACGGGGTACAGCTAAGCAGTGGTACATTGAGAGCAAATAGTGTGGAGGGGTGGGCCAGGGGCAGGAGCTCAGTTACTCATCCTGGCTCTTTCATCCTCCTCCCCCTGCAGACCAGGCCAACATATATCTGCCGCACCCCTTCCTGTTCCATTGTTGATAATTGCAGTCCTTTATTTTTCCTCATCTTGCTGCAGTGTGTTTGACAGCACTTGATTAGTCTTTATCAAGGGAGCGTGATGCAGCAGAATAATTAGTCTCACCTGTCTTCCACGGTGAGCTTTTCTGAAAGTGATGGTGGATCTATCACCATTCTTCAAATCTTAGTATTGCTTTGACGTCTTAGAAATAATGGCAAAATCTTCAAGCAGTAATACAGGCATCTATTTTTTCCATACTTGGCCCTTTTTTTTTTACCAACCATTGTTCTGTAGCCTTAGTTTGGGTGTTTTGGGGGAGGGGGGGGGGGGCAAGGCTCCTTGTGTTGTGTAAATACTTGATGTAGCGCTTACGTACTTTGGCCCGAGCATGAGTTGACATTTTGCAGATGGTTACCATAGCAAACATGTTTTGGGAACCAGCCAAGAGCTAGATGAAAAGGCAGTGCGCCAATGTTCCATGTTTGTTAGTGGTCTGAGTATTAGGCCTCCTTCACACGGGCGAGACTGCATGGGTGTGAGACAATTGCAGCGATCTTACATCGCTGCACTGTATGCTATTCCTGGGATTTTCTCGCATCAATAAAGTATTTTATTAAGTGCTACAAAATTCCCAGCGGAAGCTCCAAAATCACGTGACTTTGTAGCATCTGCTACTGTCAAAGCTGCACCTCATCGCATGCAAGCCACGTTTTTGTGCGAGGCGATGCAACAGAGGAATGCTCCATAGAGAAACATGGGCTACGCAACGTAGCGTGTCATGGGCATATCGCCAGACATACGAGGTTTGTGTGTCATTTGGGAGTATGCTACAAAACATCTCATGTGTGTAGGAACCCATACGAAACCACAGGCTTCTACTATATGCATTTTGTATGATTGTAGCAATGCTCCCAAAGCACGCAACTTTGCCGCCCGTGTGAAGGAGCCCTTATGTTTGCAGTATTTTAGGTTAAATGATGCTTTTCTAAATATAGAAAGTGCATGTCATGTAGCAAAGTTCTAACCTTTCTTTTTCTCTCCTCTTCTCCCACAGATTTCTGGCTACTGGGGATTCCTATGCTTTGCAGCATTCGCAGTTCCTGATTGGCCGCTCTACCATTGGGGGAATCGTCAGGGAGACCTGTGACGTCCTTTGGCAGTGTCTTGTACCTTTGGTGATGGCTCCTCCCTCTCGTCAAAATTGGCTGGACATCGCCGAGGGCTTTATGAGCGCTGCGCAATTCCCAAACTGCATTGGGGCATTGGACGGGAAGCACATTCGTGTCCTGAAGCCACCTAACTCGGGGTCGCAATATTTCAACTATCGGCAGTCCTTTTCGGTGGTCCTCCTTGCTGTTGCTGACAGTAACTATCGATTCCTGCTTGTTGATATTGGGGCCTTTGGAAGTGCTGGGGATGCGTGCATTTTCCGCACGTCCAGAATGGGCAGGCGGATGAGGGAACAGCAGCTTTCTATTCCTGTGCCTCAGGCCCTTCCTGGGTCGTCAGGTACAGCTGCCCCATTTGTCTTTGTGGCGGATGAGGCATTTGGCCTGTCTAATAATGTCATGCGGCCCTTTGCTCGCAGAAACATTGACACCAGGAGGCAGGTCTTTAATTACCGCCTCACACGTGCCCGGCGTTATGTTGAGTGTGCACTTGGTATTCTCGCTAATCGTTGGCGAGTGTTACTAAGTACCATTCAGCTGGCTCCTGACAACGTGTCAGCGGTAATTAGGGCCTGTGTGGTTCTACATAATTTCTGCCGGCAACATGATACAGTTTTGAATGTTCCGCAGCCTTGACCCACAGCTTTTGGGGGCGAAGTTTTGGAGGAGGCTGTGCAGCATGGTAGGCCAGAACAATCGGCTGTCCTAGTCAGGGATCTCTTCACGGAGTATTTCCTATCTCCACAGGGAGCACTTGCGTGGCAGTTGGCGCATGCTCTAGGAAGGCGATGAGCTGGTTTATCAAGATTGTATATATATTTTTTTTTAAGCTGGCTGTGCCCCTTTTTTTTTAGGTAGGTGATTATTGGCACATTCTCGTAGTTAGGGACTCGCAAGTAACGAGGATCCCTGACGCGGATTGTGAGCTTGGACTAACTTGCCCACCTTCAGCTCCATATAGGAAAGGGCCTTTCCAAATTTGGCGGGCTTTTAAAACAGTTCGCTGAAGTAGGGCAATGTAGTAAACTAATACCTCGTTTGGGGCCCTTAGCCAAGGGAACCCGTAAACGTTTTTTTGTGTTTTCATTTGTTGAGTGTGTGTGTGTGTGTGTGTGTGTGTGTGTGTGGGGGGGGGGGGGGGGGGGTTAAAAGGCTGCAAATGTGTTCCTGCACAGAATAGAGACTACAAACACCTAAAGGCTCAGTCACAGGGGTGCATCATGACCAGCACCCCGGCGCCAATGCGGCGGTGTGACTCAGCCCTTTAACGGTGTGCTTTCTCTAACTCTAGTCGCATGTCCCACTGTGTGAAATGTGTTTGAAATGAGTATTGAGGGTTGAAATGCTGGCCGCAACATGCAAGACAAACCACTCAATGCAGCCTGTAACAATGGATCTCTGCTGGACCCTTTGTAGCGTCCAAGAGAAGTGATAAAACCTAACGCAAGAGTTCCAAGTTAGAGGCATGAGTTGCCTACGAGCATACTATGTGTGTTTACTAGTCTTAAATCTTGATTACCTTGTGCATGTGACAAATAACATTTATTATTAAAGAAATAAAAACATATGGTGGTTTGTATTTTTTATGGAAAACTGTTTTTACTTTGTAAAAAAAATGCTTTTCAGCCAACATGGCTTACATTGGTTCAACTCTTGGGGCTGAGCCAACATGGCTCAAAATAGTCATTTCTGGGATGTCGCGAAACACGGCTGGAGAGATGATGGACCAGCAGGCAGGATGGGCAACCACGGACCCTTCGGCACCCCCACAAACAACTTCAGCTTTGCGAACGGTCCGAGGGCGATGGTGTGGTTTGGGACTGTGGGGAGCTTGCTTGGCGGGGGAGCGACCTCGTTTCCATTGTTGGGAAGTGATGCACTCCCCACTGATGGAGGTTGGCCAGCCTTTCCCGGACTCCGTCTAAGCCACACTGCAGAAAATCGATCTGCAGGTGGCATAGACGGATTTCCTGGAAGTACCAGGCCACCCTCTCATCAGGGGGGACATCTCTCCACACTGTAACCAAAGAGAAAGAGAAGCGATCAGGCATGTGTAAATGTGTTGCTTTGTCTCAGAGTCTGTGTGCACATTGACGTAGCCTACTCAGGGGAATGTGTGTACTACAAAAAGAGGGCGTAAAATTTGATCAGGATGTTAGTGTGTGTAGGCCCACGTGTGTCGTCCTTACCTGTCACAGGGCGGCCAGGATCCATGCTGGGGCACTCCACCTCCACCAGTGGCTGTGGGGACATCAGGGAAGGCAGGCTCCATGGTGACCCCTCTGCTGATGTTTCTGATGCAGGGGGTTCTGGAGCTGACCATGGGGAAAAAAAAGGTTTTGATTAGATTTGGAGGGTACATCAAAGGGTTACTACCCACACCATATTTTTCGTGCACAGCCAAAGTTGCACAATTGTGTCATTGGCAGGGGCCTATGGGACTTGTAATGTTACAATGGAGTTAGTGCAAAATCGCAATGTAGCGCGATCTTGAGATTTAGCTGCCTTGCCATTTTAATGTGACAATTCACATAGCCCCCTGCAGAAAATAAACCAGTTAATGTTGCATTTTTTAGCAAAAGAGTGTGTATTCACCCAAAATCTGAGTTACGTGTCACCCATACTTGCAATGTTTTTTTGGGCTAACAAGATTGACAATGAGACTTTTCATGTTAGCAAAATGGAACAGACGCCCCAGCGTTGTTGTGGCATAGTGTTGTAAACATTAGAAAGTCCCATTGACAATCGCGTGAGGCCTTGGTCACAATAGTGTTTTTGTGTCCGATCTGCACCAGCGCTGCCCATATGCAGATCTCTAGACCCAATGCATTCCAATGGGAGCGGGCACATGTAATTTTTTTACCCCGAGGTGCAAAACATTGGGGGACACAACGATTTGCAGAATGCGCCTATCTGCGTTTGGCAAAGCCTTGTGTTCTATATATGCGCTCAATGTGGCCGGTGCCAGCAGTGCCAGCCACATTGAGAACATATACTAAAGATCTTCTACTCTGCCACAGCGGTAACAGCTGTGGCAGAGAAGAACAATGTTTTGCCTTTGAATTCTATGGAGCTGGCAATACAGCCGGCTCCATTGAAAGCAATGGACTGTCGGCAAGCGCATAAAGACTTTTCGGGGAAGGGTGTTAAATAAAAGCCCTTCCCTGAAAAACATCCCGCAAATGTGTAGCATTTTGGGGAAAAAAAGGATACAAACCTTTTTTAGGCCGGCATAGTTCCGCCGCGTCTTGCCGGCAGCCCATTGCTTTCAATGGAGGTGACTCCATTGAATTCGATGGGCGAACGTCGTTCTTCTCTGCCACAGCTGTTACAGCAGTGGCAGTGGTGAACGTGAACAGCTCCCTTGATTTGGGCCCTTTTGCAGGAATTGCAGCTAGGTGCCGATATTTCAGCAAAGCTGCGACCCCTCACGTGATTTGCAGATACGCATCCCTAATGCGAACAACCAATTGCATTAAAATAAACCTTCACGCATTTGCAAGTGTGTGCGAGCCCTATTTTGGTGGTCAAGTGAGAGCTGATAAAAGTAGCACAGAACATTTATTTCACTTACCGACTGCCTCCTGCTGACTGGCTTCTGGTGAAGGTGGAGGTGTAGCCTCGCGGGCTGGAGAGGGATGTTGCTCCTCGCCCGAATCCGCCCTGTGACCGTGTGTTGCATCTGTGGTGACAGTAACACCAACACTTGTTAATGTTGGGAACAAGTTTGAACAACTCGGATTATAATGACATCAGGAACATTTAAATAACATTTAAAGGTGTTCTAGAGCTATAAGCAATGCATCCTTAACCACTTTCCTCCCCATCACGTAACGGTACCTCCTGTTAGTGGGGTACTTCCTGCAACATGAGGTACCGCTACGTCATCGGGATATTGCAAGATCATGACTGAACTAGCGCTATCCTGCATCGGGAGACGGCTGTCAGTCACAGCCGGCGCCCCAATGCAACAGCGGGGGTGCATTAGCCCCTTCCCTCCCCAGGATGTACCGGAACGTCCTGGCAGGCTGGTACTTCCCACAACATGACGTACCAGTACGTCATCGGGATAGCGCGAGATCATTACAGACCTCGCGCTATCCCACAGCAGGAGCCGGCTGTCAGTCACAGCCGGCGTCCCGCTGCAGCAGTGGGGGGGCATCGGAGATGCACCCCCCGCTGTTAAACCCTTCCCTGCCTCGATCTAGATCGCGGCAGGGAAAGAGTTCACAGAGGAAGCGCGCTCCCTCTGTGTCTCCGGCCGGCTCTCGCGATGCCATCGCGAGAGCCCGGCCTGTCACCATGGCAACAGGACGCCAGACACTGGCGTCCTGTATTGCCTATGCCTATGATTGCTGTATAAGCGATAAGGCATGGCAGAGCAGTAGCTCTGCCATGCCTTATCACAGCGATCATAGGCACAGTGCTACAATTCCCTCAGAGGGACTCAAATTGTGTAAAAGAAAAAAAATGTCAAAAAAAAAAAGTACATCAAAACCTTTTTTTATGCTTTTTCTAATATTAGCATAAACAAAAAGGGAATAACAAATTAAAACCCCACATATTGGGTATTGACGCGTCCGTTATGACGTGTACAAAAAGTTGAACACGCTTTTTATTTTGGAGAACAAAAAGCGTTAAAAAAACCCCCTAAAAAACAGAGGCAAAATGCTCATTTTTAGCTCGTCTCGCAAAAAATAAGCCCTCATAGAGCGCTGTACATAAAAAAATTAAAAAGTTACAGGACTTTGAATGCAGCTATAGAGAAAAAAAAATTCCAAAAAAATGGGGTTTTATTGCTAAAAAGTGTAAAAACCTAAAAAAAATAAACAATTTTGGTATCGTTGTTACCGTACTGACCCGCAGAAACAATTAAGTGTGTCATTTATGCTGCATGATTAACGCTGTAAAAAACAGAAAAAAACATCTATGGCAGAATTGATGCGTTTTGTCTCCCTGCTATCATAAAAAAAAAAAATTAAGTTTTACGATATAGTCTATATACCCCAAAGTGGCACCGATAAAAACTACAGTTCGCCACGAAAAAAACAAGCCCTTATACGGCCGCGTCCACGGAAAAATAAAAAAGCTATGGCTTTGGAAAAATGGAGATGGAAAAATACCAATGCCAAAATAGGCCGTGTCATTAAAGGGTTTAAAACACTGGCAAGAGGTTAAATAGGTGACACGTTCTGAGCCATACCACAGACTGTGTGCTTACCTCCTTCCCGACAACGGAGTCGGCGCCTGATGGCCTCAAGATTCTCAGGGTCTTTCGCCTTGAGGTCGCTCCACCGCTTCTGCAGTTGGATCCTGCTCCGCACAGTCCCAAACTGACGTGCCATTGCCCTTCGGACCTTGCGCATTATGCTCCGTTTGCGCAGCTGGGGGTGCTGGTAGGGGCCATGGTGCCCATCATAATCATGCTGGTCCATCATCTGGACCAGCAGCCGTGTCTCACGACATCCCAGAGGTGAGGATCTGCCAGCCATTTTTAGTGCAGAAAGTTTGGCTACAAAATGGCGCCGCTCAGCGAGTGCCGTGCAGAACGCTCAGCCGCGGGGCGGGGCACGCACAGATGACACCAGACGCACACTTTCGCCCGGCTTGACAATACTCAGGCGATTTTTCGCAACAAATTCGCCACGGCATCATAACGTAGTTTGTTTGCGCGAGAGCGAAAATAAGGGGAACAACCATATCTATAACTATGTCCCCCCCCCCACACACACACACAAACCAAATAAGGATTGCTGATCTGCGAATCGTCGTGTCCTATAATTTTTCGCATATCCGCATAAAAAGCGGACATGTGACCGATACCATAGCGAACCATTGGTTCTATATATGCGCGAATCGCATGCGCATGCGCAAATCGCCCGTCTGACTAAGGTCTGAGGTTGCTTCCAGACGAGCATGTGCGTACATAGGTGCACACAAAACCACACGTCTATTAGAACCATTGGTTCCCTATGGTGTGTTCTCGTCTGTGAGTTACAGGCGTGCAAACGCAAGTACATGCAAAACATCAGACATGCGTGCACCATAGGTCCATGGTGCGTATCAATATTCCCCAGCGGGGAGACCCCTTGTCACTGAGCACTGAGAATCCCCTGCCACAGCTGTGATAGCTGTGACAGCTGTGGCAGAGGATTTCTTCATCTGCGTGGGGCTGAAGAATTCCCCTGCCGCTAAAAATATATATACTCACCTCTCCGCCGCTGGAGTGTAAATATTCCCCGTGGGGAGTAAAGAATCCCCTGCCACAGCTGTCACAGCTGTGACAGTTGTGGCAGAGGTTATCTTCATATTAGCAGGGAGTCCCCTTGTCACTGAACACTGTGACAGCACTGTCACAGTGTTCAGTGACAAGGGGACTCCCCGTGAGGCTGAAGAATTCCCCCTGTGACAGCTGTGACCGAGGATCGTGATGTTCTCCCATTGCTTTCAATGGGACCAGCGCTTCTGCAGCCCCATTGAAAACAATAGGCTGCTGGTCACCCCTGCAGAGATTTTCGGGGAAGGGCTTTAAATATAAGCCCTTCCCTGAAAATCATTCCTAGAATGTTGGTAAAAATAAAAAAATAAATATACTCACCTCTCTGCAACTGCTGGGACTCAGGCGCATCCAGCTGTGTTTTTTTTTCCTGCACTGCACTGAATCTTTTTCAGCGGGTGGAGATTTAAAATCCCGCTTGCTGAAAGGGCTGTATCTGATTGGCTGAGCTCTCAGTCAATCACAGGCAATACTCAGCCATTCATTTTATGACAGCTAAGTGCTGCCTGTGATTGGTCACAGCACTCAGCCAGTCAATGAATTCAATGAATGGTTGAGTTCTGTCCATGATTGGCTGAGTGCTGTGACCAATCACAGGCAGCACTCAGCTGTCATTTAATGAATGGTTGAATACTGCCTGTGATTGGCTGAGTGCTCAGCAAATCAGATATAGCCCTTTCAGGAAGCGGGGATTTTAACCCCTTAGTGACCAAGCCTGTTTGCGCCTTAATGACCAGGCCAAATTTTGCAAATCTGATATGTGTACTTAACATAGAATAGCTTCGTAAAGGTTTTGCATATTCAACTGATTCTGACATCGTTTTTTCGCCACATGTTGTACTTCATTTAGGTGGTGAAAATAGTCCGATATAATTTGTGTATATTTATTAAAAGTGCCAATATTGGGAAAATTTTGAAAAAAATATAGTTTTTTCACATTTTCAATTGTAATATATCAAATATGTGCAAACATATCGTACAAACTTTTCCTAAGATATATATTTCCATCTATTTACTTTATTTTGGGCGCACATTTGAAAAACTATTATGTTTTTTTAACCACTTAGGAGACGTACAAATTTAACATTACTTTTCAGCATTTTGAGGAACACTTTATTTTCCTGCACCAAGCCAAGATAGCAAAGGCTCATAGGTGTCCGAATAATAGATACCCCCACAAATGACCCTATTTTAAAAACTACACCCCTTAATGTATTCACTGAGGTGTGTCATGAGTATTTTGACCCCACAGTTTTTTTCAGGAATTAATTCAATTTAGAGGAGAAAAATTAAAATTTCATATTTTTGCAAATATGTCATTTTAAAGACATATTCTTTTCTATAGTTTACATGAATATGATGATTTACACCCCAAAATGGATCCCCCTGTTTATCCTGTGTTCAAAAATATACCCAATGTGGCCCTAATCTTATATCTGAGTGCACAACGGGGCCCAAAATGAAAGGAGTAGTCAGTGTCTTTCAGAACAGAAATTTTGCTTGAAGGCGTTTTAGGCCCCATAGCACACATGTAGAGTTCTTGAGCGCCCCAAACCATAGAAAACCCCCACAAACCCCATTTTGAAAACTAGACCCCTT
Source organism: Eleutherodactylus coqui (assembly GCF_035609145.1). Classification (NCBI taxonomy): domain Eukaryota; kingdom Metazoa; phylum Chordata; class Amphibia; order Anura; family Eleutherodactylidae; genus Eleutherodactylus; species Eleutherodactylus coqui. The sequence goes on along the minus strand of NC_089842.1, from coordinate 46,342,608 downwards.
AACAAATTTATCTAGGGGTGTACTGCCCATTTTGACCTCACGGTTTTTGAATAAATTCAAGCAAAGCAAAAGGAAAAAAATTTGATTTTCTTTTTTTTGGCAATTCTGTCATTTTAAAAACAGCTTTTTTTGTACAGCACACATATAAATCAGAGACTTGCACCCCAAAATGGATACCCCTGTTTGTGCTGTTTTCATAAATATACCCATTGTGGCCCTAATCTTATTTCCACATGCACAATGGGTCCCAAAATGAAAGGAGTAATCGGTGGTTTTCAGAACATAGATTTTGCTTGAAGACCTTTTAGGCCCCATAGCACACTTGTAGAGTTCTTGAGCGCCCAAAACAATAGAGAACCCCCACAAATGACCCCATTTTGAAAACTAGACCCCTTAACGAATTTATCTAGGGGTGTACTACCTATTTTGATGCCACAGTTTTTGAATGAATTCAAGCAAAGCAAAAGGAAAAAATTGTGATTTTTGTGGCAATTCTGTCACTTTAAAAACAGCTTTTTTTGTACAGCACACATGTGAATGAAGACTTGCACCCCAAAATGGATACCCCTGTTTGTGCTGTTTTCAGAAATATACCCATTGTGGCCCTAATCTTATGTCCGCATGCACAACAGGGCCCAAAATGAAAGGAGCAGCCGGTGGCTTTTAGAATATAAATTTTGCTTGAAGGCCTTTTATGCCCTATAGCACACTGGTAGAGTTCTTGAGCGGCCAAAGCAATAGAGAACCCCCACAAATGACCTCATTTTGAAAACTAGACCCCTTAACGTGTTCATCTAGGGGTGTACTGTGTATTTTAACCATACAATTTTTGAATAGATCTAAGCAAAGCAGTAGGAAAAAATTACAATTTTCATTTTTTGGGCAATTGTGTCAATTTAAAAACAGCTTTTTTTGTACAGCACACATATAAATGAAAATTTTCACCCCAAAATGGATACCCCTGTTTGTCCCATGTTCAGAAACATACCCATTGTGGCCCTAATCTACTTACAGGACACATGGCTAGGCCTATAATGAAAGGAACACCCGTTGGTTTTCAGGATACAACTGAATAAATTCCAGGCCCCATCGCCCACTTATAGAGCCATTGGGTGGCCAAAACTATAAGGAACCCCCTGAAATGACCCCATTTTGAAAACTAGACCCCTTAACGAATTCATCTAGGGGTGTACTGCGTATTTTGACCCCACAGTATTTGAATGAATCTAAGCAAAGCAGAAGGAAAAAATTATGATTTTCAATTTTTTTGGCAATTTTTTAAAATTTAAAAACAGTTTTTTTGTACAGTGTACATAGGAAGGAAGACGTTCACCCCAAAATGGATCCCCCTGTTTGTCCCGAGCTCAGAAACATACATATTGTGGCCCTAATCTACTTACAGGGCCCATGGCAAGGCCTATAATTAAGGGAACACCCGTTGGATTGCAGGGCACAACTGAATAAATTCAAGGCCCCATTGTTCATTTGTGCGGAATAAAAATTGACTCCCTAAAAATATCCCCTGTGGCAAAGCTGTGGCAGGGGAATTCTTCATCCCACAGGGAGTTCCCTTGTCACTCTAACACTGTGACAGTGCTGAGATGAAGAAATCCTCTGCCACAGCTGTAACAGCTGTGGCAGAGGATCGCGATCTTCTCTGTATGTTCTCAATGGGGTTGGCGCTGCTGCCGCTGCCCCATTGACCATAGAGTGAAACCCCTGGATGTGACAGCATTCAGAGGTTTCACATCCAAGGAATCCCCTGCTGCAGCTGTCACAGCTGCAGCAGGGAACAGAGATGGCACTGTACTTCTTGTGCGAAGTTCAGTTGCGTTTTGCATTTGGTGATTTGGTGTCCTATTTTTTACCGGTACAAATTTTTTGTGCATGTAAAAATCGGACATGTGACCACTACCATTGAAAAGCATTGGTTCTAATAGATGCGAATCGCAAATGCAAAAAACATGCGGATCAAAAAACGCCCGTCTGACTGAGCCCTTAGCAGGAACACATCATCCTTCCAGAACATACAGTAGTAGAAGACATCTGTGGGAACTCCATAGGTGAAACTCATCTCAGTTAAGTGCAATAAAGGCAGAGTAAGTAAAAAGATTCAGCACTCCAGAGGTTCAGTATAACAATACACTGATGTAATTGTAAATAAAGCCAAATAATGTTTGCACTTATGTCATGGAGGACTAACCAGATATTAGACAGTACAATACACTTCAGTATAATGGTGTAAAAGATAAACAGAAGACAGTGAGTGCCAAAAACAGTTCTTGAGCATGTAGAACAATTGACATAATAAAATCCTTAATAAGTTATCAGGAATAACATATAAAGAGAAAAACAAAGAAAAAATATATAAATAACGCATAATAATAGGGAAAAAAACCTTTTCAGGTATGGTTATGGTGAGACTAAGTGTAAAAAAAAAAAAAGTTGAAGTACAGCTTATTGAATCCTGAATTAGTTACCGACGAAGAGAGGGAGAAATGTGGGCTGAAATCAAAGATCCACATAATCTTCATAAGAACATCTTAAAAAGGAATGAAAACTTGCTTGCCATAAAGTGTGTTTTACCAGAATGAAGTGATAAAAAGAGTAATAAGAAAAAAATTGCATGTGGAAAATATATAAAAATATATATCTAAAAATGACCAACACCAAATTGATTACGATTATATAAATATATGGAAAAAAAAACAATAGAAGCGAGAACAGAAGTAGTAAATGATGATAGTGGTAATAATAAGATAAAATATAAGATAAGAGGACCTGAAGATTGCACCAAGGTGCGTATATAGACCATAAAAAATCTAAAATTCTGCTATAATAGCATAAAATAAAATATAGGTGCATATAGGTAAATAAAAATAAATAAAATAAATCTGTAAAAGTGACTAAAAATTGTAATTTGAAATGCCTGATTAAAATCATATTAATATTACTTTATATAAATATTCAATGTATGTTAAAAAGTATAAAGGATAAAAAAGGTTACAAGATGAATATAAATATAAAAAATTATATAAAAAAATGACCAACACCAAATTTATTAAAATGATAAACAGTTGTATAGTTGTACTAAGTTATAATAGTGGCAATAATTAGATGATATATAGAAATCAAGGATCTGGAGATTGGAATGGCTTGGTTCCAAGGTATGTATTGAGACCATAAAAGATCTAAAATTGTGGTATAATTACATTAAATAAAATATAGGAACATATATGTAGATACAAAAAAAAACAAAATAATCTTATAAAACTGACTAAAAAGATTGATTGAAATTCCTGATTTATATTATATATATATATATATATATATATATATATATATATATATATATATATATATATATATATATATATATATATATATATAAAATTAATTAATGTTAAAAGGTATGTAAAATGTAAAATATATAAAGGATGAAAAGATGACAAAATTAATATGAATATAAATATAAAAAATATATAGATTATGTTTAAAAGACTCAAAAAATGTAACAATATTTTAGAAGATTCAATGAAGGGTTGGTCTTCTGCATTTGATCCTGACCCTCTGTACATAAATTCATATTTTCTCTAGCACCTCATTGAGCCCCTTGGGCTTAAGTATGTTCAACCAGAAGATCCAAAACATTTGTTTTATTCTTAGTCTTAAAAACTCTCCCTGAGGGATCTTCTCCAATGAGGTTAGGTGTATACTAGAGGGGTCACTGTTGTGGTGGTTTAAAAAATGCCTTAAAATCCTATATTTTGTGAATCCCTTCTGGATATTTGAACAATGTTTGTTTGTCCTTATCCTCAGTGCCAGAATCATTTGACATATATATTTCAATTTTTGATCCGCAATTCAAGAAGTCCCTGAGGAGGATTAGTTTATTTTCTTGTCCCATCTGGACTTCCTTCCATTTGTGATGAATTTTGAACAACACTTACACTCTTGTATCGCGCATCGGTAGGAGCCTTTTAGTTGTTCCCCTGTAATTCCTTGAAATAGGGGAAGGGCGCTCTGTATGTAGGAATGGGAAGGTGTCAACATATGTTTCAAGGTGTGACTTTTTTGAAAGGCCACCGTAGGGTGCTCTGGGATCTCAGTTATTAAAATGGGGTCCCTGTGTAGAATCTCCCAATATCTCTACAAAATATTTTTTAGCATAATGTGCTAGGGAGTTGTAGCGAGTTGCAAGGGGAGAGCACCTAAAAAGTGTGTAGAGACCCCTAGGGAGTGAGTGGATCAGGGGATGCTATAGTCTCTCCCTGCGGAGAGCACCCAGAAGGGGTGTGGGGATGCCTAAAAGCTAAGTAAGGAGACTTATAAGGCAATGGTGCTCTGGGAAATTACAAACAACGAGTTACAAATAATATTCTGTGCTTATCATCACTGGCTGTTTTAGACCTTTGTAGATCGTTGTAAGTATATTGACTGTTACAAAGAATAAAATAGATGGCATCTAGCACAAAGATTTTTTGATGTTCTGGCAAAAGTGGATCATGATTAAGAAAGTGTATGATCACCTGGATAGGTGCTATTTAAGTCTGATGTCGGAATATCATACTGAAATATCGTCCGTTTGCAAGTAGTCTAACTTTGCCTTACAAACAGCTCAAAAGTACTTAGACACACACCTATATGATTTAAGAGTGGAATACAGAGCTGTAATGGCAATTATACATTGTTATAAACCAGTTTTAGAGGTATTGGTAATGTTCTGGATCAGTTCAAGCTAAACTGGACTGAACCAAACTTTTTACCTAAATCTGGCAAAATGGCTGAACTGAACTTTTGAAATCTTTGCTCATCACTGATATTTTTTAACATAATTTGTTTCTAAAATTTCTTGGCTGGGATGTCAAGAAAAAGAAGAAGTTGACATCACAGGCCTGATGAGGAGCACTCAAAAACACCAGTCCATATCTTTTCAGGATTGCTATATCCATAATTGGTAGGAGAATAGCTTATTGAGTTTTAGCTAAGGGAATGGAGTTTAGCTGCAGTCCCATCTAAGTCAATTAAGACCTTAATGTAATCTCAATAAAAATTCTGAAACAATGCAAAATAAAATTTAAAAAGTTGAAATATATACTAAAGCTATCACAAGAGAGCACATAATAAGCAGAAATTTTAATTCAGAATTTAAATTTCCGTAAAATTATATTTTTCATATTTGATTTGACTTCTTTGTTTCGAAGACTATATATGAAAGGATTTAAGAGTGGAGCAATAACTGTATACATTAAAGCCACCACGCTATTTTGGCCAATTCTATGGCTAGACCTGGGTCTAAAATACATAAATATTCCTGAACCATAAAATACTGTAACAACTATAAAGTGAGAAGAGCAGGTTGCAAAAGTTTTTTCCCTGCCTGATACAGAATGGAGCCTTAAAATTTTTGAAATGATCTCCACATAGGAAATGATTGTTACTACAAATGAACCAATTATAACACAGCCGGCAATGACAAATATCACAAGTTCATTGACCCAAATATCCTGGCAGGAGAGTTCTAGTACTGGTGGAACATCGCAAAAAAAATGGTCTATCTTATTGGATCCACAGAATGGCAATGAAAATGTGACCCCTGTGTATATTAGAGCATTAGCTGCACCAATGATATATGAACCTACTATGTGCTGGATACAGACTCTTTCATTCATAATGACAGTATACAACAGAGGGTGACATATAGCATTATAGCGATCATAAGCCATGGCCGCCAGCATAAAACACTCTGTTCCAGCACACAACAAAAAACAATACATTTGTATAACACAGCCAGAAAAGGAGATGACTTTACATTCTGACAGTAAACCAGACAACATCAGAGGGACAGTACATGAAATATAGAGTATCTCCAAGAAAGAGAAATTAGCAAGAAGGAAATACATTGGAGTGTGAAGGCTTGGACTAAGTTTATATGTAATGATTATAGATAGGTTCCCAGCCACTGTGATTGTATACATGCATAGAAAGATTGGAAAAAGGGAAACTTGATGTTCAGTAATTCCAGAAAATCCCAAAAGAATAAATCCTGTTACCACTGTGTGATTGATATTCATTTCAAACAATTCCTAGAAAAGAAAGGCACATATAAATATTTCATATCTACTATAAGACTAAGGATAACTATTATTATAAACTATAATATAAAATTATAATATATCTGTCGCAGCTTGTCGGTTGTGACAATGTCGTGGCATGGTGGCCGTGACACAGGGTGAGACCTGTCGCCGTGTTGCTATGTAGGACAAGGGTTAATGCATGTTGTGCAGAGATTGCTTTGCTATCTTTCTATATGTTGCATGGGTGCAGGCTGACTGTTAGTCATTCCTGGGTGAGGATTGGGAGTGTGGTTTTCTAGTTGCTCTTTCTATTAGCAGGTGGGAAGAGCTTTACATTTGTACCCTGCCCTTTCCTCCTTGCTGGTTATTTAGTTCCTTAGAGAGTTGGTTGGCGTAGGTGGGAGTCTCTAACCTGTGTGTAAAGCTTCAGATTCAGTTAAGTACTGGTGTTTCTTCCTGCTGTTTTTGTTAACCCCTTATTGTTTTGCTTTTACTTTGTTGTATCAGTGCAACTCTCCAGGGGTTCCTGTAAGGGACAGTCAGGGCCTAGGGGAAGACAGGGGGGCTGTCCTTATCAGGACAATTACTCTGCCTTTAGGCAGGGGCTCCCCATTTTCCTTTTAGGTAAGGGACAGGTCTTTTCCATTTATTGTGCCTGGAGTGGTGTTCACTGTCCTCCATTGTTGGTGCATGCTTTTTGCATTCTGTGTGAATGTTACCCTGCGTCCAGGTTGGGCGTCACGCTCTTGTGCCGAACGGACGTGACAATATCAATTGTCATAGGCATACAGTTGAGCTGCAATACCAGGCATACATAGACAAGTCTTTGTTCCTATATAATCTATGAAGGAACAGCAAGTAAAACACATCACCCATTTTCGACCCCTGGATCTCCAGTTATCTTTGCCAAGTCTATTTCCAAGCTGCAGTCAAGCTGTATGTTGAACATTACAGACAACTGCAGCTACTCACAGTTCAAAGGTGAGGCCTGTAATCTGCTGCAGCTGTCTGTGACGTTCCACATATGGACTGACTGCAGCTTGCAAACAGACCCAGCAGGGAGATGGAAGTTGCAATGCTGGAGCTGCAGGGGTCTGAGACAGGTGAGCATATGTTCTGTTATTCTTTTTCCCAATTACGTGTTTGTTTTTATTATATATAACTTGCAAAGCCCCACCAATAGGAGCCCAGAAAACAATGCATAAAACACATATATGAAGTTTTCTATAGCTAATTCTGTTAAACACTATGATTTAAGGGGTTGTATGAGTTCTAGGTTTCACTAAAAAGCTTTTCCCATGCTGTAAAACAACTAACAGGCATACACTTACCTGTCCCTCCATGTTCCATGTCGCTTCCCTGGTCTTCCCTCTGATGTCATGTTTACAGGCTACATCAACCTGTTTACGGGATATCCCAGGCACTGCAGCCAATAACAGAGTCAGTTAACAAGCACAGACACGAAGCAACGAGCAGCAGCGCGGGACTCAGCAGGAGAGGTGAGTATATGCCTGTTGGTAATTTTACAGCATGGGAGAGGCTTTTTAGTCCAAACCTACAATATAGACATTAAATATCGAGCGGAGTTGTTGATCCTGGTCTTGGAGTCAGCTACTATCCGGGGATTGTTTTGACTGCCATTATGGAGTCGGGAAGGAATTTTTCCCCCCAAGGAAGCTAATTGGCCTTGCCTCATTGTTTATTTTTTGCCTTCCTCTGGATCAACAATTGGGGGTGTAAACAGGCTGAACTAGATGGACATTGTCTCCCTTCAGCCTTACACACTATGTTACTATGTTACAACTCCGACAACCCATTTAAAGATTCAATACAAAAAAATACACAGCATTATATATAATGAACACTTACTGTATACTAGTATTATCAGTAATTATTTCTTCAGGATGCATAAATTACTACATTCTAATTCTTGATGAGACTAAAACAACAGAGCTGGGTCACAGAGAGGTGCTATGTTATTTCTCAATGTAGTTTTTCTAATAGGTTCATCAGCCATTTGTTGATCAATTGCGTGTATGAAATGGTCAAACCTCTCAGATTATTTCCTGCATTATAAATAGTGAGTGAGCTATTCCAATTATCTATATAGTAGGTGATGCATCCCTTGAGACCCATCCCAGGGGTGCAGGGGTACTGGGAATTACTCTAGATAATATGCTTACTGTCGTTCCGTACTAATTAGAAGTACTGATGTTTTATATGAATTAATGATTACTTATGCTAATATTTGCAAAAAGGTGATAAGTAGAGGTGAGCGAGCACGCTCAGATAAGGCAGTCACTCAAGCCAGCATCGCTCTTCTTGAGTTACTGCATTCTTGTTTGAGCAGGGGCGGGGAGTGGCGTGGGGGGGGGGGCGAGTGAGAGAGATCTCTTTCCCCCCCACCGCCCCGCCGAGCATGCTCGGACGAGAATGCAGTTACACGAGAAGAGCAATGCTCGCTCGAGTAACTGCCTTATTCGAGCATGCTCGCTCATCTCTAGTGATAAGGAATGTTCAGAAACATTATAAGTTAAAGTGCAGGAGTTTGGATGGTGTAGTATTAAAATGTTTAATGGAGGTGATGTCTTAAATGTCAAAATGTCTGTATGGCGAAAGATAGAGCGAACTACGCCAATATCTCAGAGAAAGTTCCCATGGAAAATCCTATGTTAGGTATCATCTATTCAAATTCTAGTGTCTGCTTGTGCCTTGCCAGGAAGGTCTGTTCTTGGGAGCACATCCCCATTTCTGTCTACAGTGTAGTCATTTCAGTTTCAATTGGAGGCGGTAGTAACTGATGTGTCACCACTAGAGATGAGCGAGCACCAAAATGCTCGGGTGCTCGTTACTCGAGACGAACTTTTCGCGATGCTCGAGGGTTCGTTTCGAGTAACGAACCCCATTGAAGTCCATGGGCGACCCGAGCATTTTTGTATATCGCCGATGCTCGCTAAGGTTTTCGTTTGTGAAAATCTGGGCAATTCAAGAAAGTGATGGGAACGACACAGCAACGGATAGGGCAGGCGAGGGGCTACATGTTGGGCTGCATCTCAAGTTCCCAGGTCCCACTATTAAGCCACAATAGCGGCAAGAGTGGCCCCCCCCTCCCAACAACTTTTACTTCTGAAAAGCCCTCATTAGCAATGCATACCTTAGCTAAGCACCACACTACCTCCAACAAAGCACAATCACTGCCTGCATGACATTCCGCTGCCACTTCTCCTGGGTTACATGCTGCCCAACCCCCCCCTCCATGACCCAGTGTCCACAGCGCACACCAAACTGTCCCTGCCCAGCCTTCAGCTGCCCTCATGCCACGCCACCCTCATGTCTATTTATAAGTGCGTCTGCCAGAGGAAAAGCAGGCACACACTGCAGAGGGTTGGCACGGCTAGGCAGCGACCCTCTTTAAAAGGGGCGGGGCGATAGTCCACAATGCTGTACAGAGCCAATGAGAAATCCAATCCTGTGCCACCTCCATCTGGAGCTGCACACGTGGGCATAGCAATGGGGAACCTATGTGCCACACACTATTCATTCTGTCAAGGTGTCTGCATGCCCCAGTCAGACCGCGGTTTTTTATAAATAGTCACAGGCAGGTACAACTCCGCAGTGGGAATTCCGTGTGCACCCACAGCATGGGTGGCTCCCTGGAACCCACCAGCTGTACATAAATGTATCCCATTGCAGTGCCCTGGACAGCAGAGCTAACGTCAGATTAAATGCAGGTGGGCTTCGGCCCACACTGCATGCCCCAGTCAGACTGGGGTTCTTTAGAAGTGGACACATGCAGTTACAACTCCCTGTGGACCCACAGCATGGGTGGCTCCCTGGAACCCACCGGCGGTACATAAATACATCCCATTGCAGTGCCCAACACAGCTGATGTAACGTCAACTGTAATGCAGGTGGGCTAAAAATTAATTGGATTACACTGTAGGCGAGGGCCCCCAGACAGAGCCAGGAAATAATTTTGCGCAAGACTGCTGTAACACTTAGCTGGCTGCGTATGAATTTGGAGAACTACTACACCCAGCACAGATCCAGAACACTGAGGACACTCACAGGCAGCCCAAATAGATTTTTTTTCACAAATTTTTTTGCAAAGGCCCACTGCCTATATTCAATCAATAATATGTCTTCTGTCCCTGCCTAAGCGCTTCTGGCCCTGGGGTATGTCACAGAACTGCAGAGTGTTGCACTGTGAACTGCAATACAGCGGTCATTTCAGAGCCCAGACAGAGCCAGGAAATAATTTTGCGCAAGCCTGCTGTAACACTTAGCTGGGTGCGTATGAATTTGGAGAACTACTACACCCAGCACAGACCCAGAACACCGAGGACACTCACAGGCAGCCCAAATAGATTTTTTTCCACAAATTCTTTTGCAAAGGCCCACTGCCTATATTCAATCAATATGTCTTCTGTCCCTGCCTAAGCACTTCTGGCCCTGGAGTATTACTGCAGGGCGCAATGCTCTGCACGGCCGATATACAAAAAAAAAAAAAGTGCAACACTGCAAAAAGCAGCCTCCACAGTACTGCACACGGTTAGATGTGGCCCTAAGAAGGACCGTTGGGGTTTTTGAAGCCGAGAATACTCCTAACGCTCTCCCTATAGCAGCTCCAACAAGATAGCACTTTCCCTCCTCTATGTCAGAACGCATCTGTGGCGAGCCGCGGGAGGGGCCGATTTTTATACTCGGGTGACACCTGATCTCGCCAGCCACTCACTGCAGGGGGGTGGTATAGGGCTTGAACTTCGCAGGGGGAAGTTGTAATGCCTTCCCTGTCTTTCAATTGGCCAGAAAAGCGCGCTAACATCTCAGAGATGAAAGTGAAAGTAACCCGAACATCGCGTGGTACTCGTTACGAGTAACGAGCATCTCGAACACGCTAATACTCGAACGAGTATCAAGCTCGGACGAGTACGTTCGCTCATCTCTAGTCACCACCCAAGCTGAAGGAGGGGGATGAAAGTCATTCCACTTCCACACATATTCAAGTTGCCTAACCAGACACCCTTTTCTATCTAAGTGTTAACATTAGTGTGCTATTTTGTCTCAGGCTTTAGGGAGAATAATTATGTAAGGGCCCCATAGCGGGTGCTGATGCATCCCAGGTTCCACTCAGCTCAGCAGTGATTTAGACAAAGGTACACTCCAGTCCTCAAGTTTGAACAAGCTGCCATCAATTCCACATTGACACTAGAAATGAGATTTTAGAAAGTCATGCTGGAATGGGTTATATGTTCTGACGTAACCAAAGGGGGAGAGTGAAGTGGTTCAGCTACGCCCTCGACAGTCTGCGTTAGTGATTCTTATAATCTTCAACTTACCCTTTATCATAGTTGGTAAATGCCCTCTTTACTGGGGAGTTAGGAGTCTAGTTAATGGGTTAGTACACTGAGGAATTTCTGCCTCGGCTTCTGAGGGCACCGAGGTTGGCTTTCTTTAAGTGGGGGAGCTGCAGTGGCCCAGAGTTAGAGTCCCTCGAGTATGTGTTAGTCTACCCTGTGTGGATTCTCCGTGTGTGTTTGTCTACATTATGGTTGGTCTTTTTCTCTTGTATGTGGTAACCTCTTTAGGTCGTCCTGAGTTATTGTCTCTTGTTGGTATCAACAAACTTGGTAGTGTCTGTTTGTCTGTCTCCCTAATCTGTTCTGTGTAGCGCGATTGGTGGATAGATAGGTTGGGGGGTTAGTTGATGTAGAGGAAGTGACAGGAGGAGAGAGAAGATTTTAGTCAGAGAGGGAGGATGTGTGTAAGGGAGGCTGAGGCTCTGACACTTTTGCCTGGGCTTAGCCTGAGCCCATCTCATTTAGCCATGGGATGCAACCCCTTAGGGGATCTGAAGGCAGAATCAGTTTCTGGAGAAGTCGGTGGTTAATGTTACGCACTCCTCTGCTTAACTACTGAGTGGAGGGACAAGACCGGTTCCGCTGCTGCAAGTCAGAGGACAAGTCTGGCATGAGTGACTGCCCAATAAATGCCACTAGGTCAGCGAGGAAAGAGCTCAATAAGTAGTGAAAGACTCTTCCCATCAGATAACTGAGACTGGTGGGGACTTAATCTCGGAGAACAAGTGTCTTTGCTAGCTTAAGTGTTTCAGAGACGGTAAAGAAAAAAATGTGCCAATGGTATTATACCTAAGACTGTTACAGTGTGTTCTTGGAAAATCAAAGTTGGAAATGTTGAGTAAAAACCATGTGCCTCCAGTTTAAACTTCACTTTGGCTATAGACTCTTTTATTTGGCTTTAGTAATTCATTTTCTTGGAAGAGGCACTGGCATCACATGGACAGTTAAGCTATCATATCTATTAGCATGGCTTCTAACTTTTATGCCTGTGCGCAGCTGGGTCAGGCCAGTGGGGATGTTCTGGATGGAGACAGTAGAGCCATTGTGACCCACCATCATGTTCCCCGCTGTCTCCCCGACAAAAGGGTCTGGACTCGGCTGCTGCACATTTTTGTCACATGACACATTCTCCCTACATTTAAAACAAAGGCAGTACGCCAAGGATCCAAAAATAACAACAAAGATAAAGGCTCCTAACAGGAGATGACTCATCTAGTGTGAACAGCCTACCCTACAAATGGATGCCCATCACACCTTGGTCTGGGTTAGGGTTGAAATTATATTGTTTTCCTGTTGGCAGTAACACCCTTCAGAACATCCCGTAGTAGAGAGTGTCTGTGGGAACTTCATAAGTGAAACACTCTTTGGTTAGGTACGATAAAGGCAGACTAAGTAAAAAAGTTCTAGAGTTTCAGGATAACAATACAGTGATGTAGTTGTAGATAAAGCCAAATAATGTTCATACTTATTTTCTGGGGGAAAGTTACGATACATACAACGCCCCCTAAAATCCAGATTGGAGAGTATTCTGCAACAGATATAGGCGTGTGCAGACGCCGGAAGAGTTTGCATGCTTTGCGCCACTGGGGCGCATGTTTTTGAACTTCAGCAAACAGAAGTGTGAAAGCAACCATCTCTGCATGTAATTAAGTGTAGAGGCATGCATTCCACCACCCACATATGAGACAATACAATACATTTCAGAATTATGATGTAAAATATATACAGAAGATAATGAATGTCAAATGGAATTCTGTAAAAACGAAAACATGTATTACAGTGCTATGACCCTTTTAAGCAAGCCAGCAGTCTGTTAAGCAACTGCACAAGCACTGACATCACTGCTAAGGTTGTGCAGAGCTTTCAAACTAAGTGTCCCTCTACTGGCTTGCTGGCTTCTCGTCCACTTCTTAGAATCATGGAATGGTGGAGTTGGAAGGAACCTCCAGGGTCATCGGGTCCAACCCCCTGCTCAGTGCAGGATTCACTAAATCATCCCAGACAGATATTTATCCAGCCTTTGTTTGAACACTTCCATTGAAGGAGAACTCACCACCTCCCATGGTAACCTGTTCCACTCACTGATCACCCTCACTGTCAGAAAGTTTTTTCTAATATCTAATCTGGGTCCCCTCCCTTTCAGTTTCATCCCATTGCTTCTAGTCTTTCCTTGTGCAAATGAGAATAGGGCTGACCCCTCTGCAGCGTGACAACCCTTCAGATATTTGTAGACAGCTATTAAGTCTCCTCTCAGCCTTCTTTTTTGCAGTGCTTAACATTCCCAGATCCTTTAACCGTTCTTCAAAGACATGATTTGCAGACCACTCACCATCTTGGTAACTCTTCTCTGAACTTGCTGCAGTTTGTCTCTGTCTTTTTTAAAGTGGGGTGCCCAGAACTAGACACAGTATTCCAGATGAGGTCTGACTAAGGAAGAGTAGAGGGGATAATTACGTCACATGATCTACACTCTATGCTTCTCTTCTCTATACATCCCAGAATTGTATTTACCTTTTTGGCTGCTGCATCACATTATTGACTCATGTTCATTCTATGATCTATTAGTATACCCAAGTCTTTTAAACATGTGCTGCTCAATTCCTCCCATTCTGTATGTGCTTTTTCATTTTTCTTGCCCACATGCAGGACTTTGCATTTCTCCTTGTTAAATACCATTCTGTTTGTCACTGCCCACTGTGTAAGCTTTTCTACATCTTTTTGAATACTCTCCCACTCTTCCTTAGTGTTAGCTATCCCTAATAGCTTTGTGTCGTCTGCATATTTGATCAGTTTCCCATCAATTGCCTACTCCAGATCATTTATAATAATGTTGAACAACACTGGGCCTAGGACAGAGCCTTGTGGTACCCCACTTGATACATTCTTCCATTTGTATGTGCAGCCATTTATGGCCACTCTTTGAGTACGATCACTCAGCCAGCTGTGAATCCACCTAACAGTTGCCTTGTCAATTCCATATTCATTTGTTTAATAAGTATAGTATGACATATTTTGTCAAATGCTTTACAGAGGCCAAGATAAACTATATCCATCACATTTCCCTGATCAACCCAGTCAGTGATACTGTCATAGAAGGAGATTAGATTAGTCTGGCATGACCTGTTTGAAGCAAACCCATGCTGGCTCTAGTTAATTACTTCCTTTTCATCCAAGTACTTGCATACATGCTGTTTAATAATTTGTTCAAAGATCTTTCCCGGTATAGAAGTCATGCCCACAGGCCTGTAGTTTCCTGGATCCACCTTCTTCCCATTTTTGAAGATAGCGACAACATTTGCCCTTTTCCAATCTTCTGGGACTTCTCCTGTTCACCAGGAATTTTCAAAGTTTATGACAAGTGGTTCAGCAATTACCTTTGCTGCTTCCTTTAGTATCCTGGGATGCAATTCATCTGCACCTTGAGACATGAATTCATTTAAGTTAGTTAAGTGTTCCTTCACCATCTTTCTGCTTACAGATAGCCTGCGTTCTTTTATTCCCCCAATAGCACAGGGAAGATCAGTTGATGTTCTATCTACTTAGTGAGAGAAAACAGATACAAAATAGGAATTTAAAAGTTTGGCCTTCTCAGCATCATTCTTAACCAATTCACCATTTTCATCTTGTAAGCATCCAATAGCATCTTTGACTTTTCTTTTGCTTTTGACATACTCCCCAAATCCCTTTTTATTGCTTTTGGCCTCTGATGCAAGCCTCAGTTCATTATTAGCGTTAGCTTTTCTGACACTTGCCCTACAGCTTCTGCAGACTGCATTATATTCTTTTTTAGATATTCCCCCCTCTTTCCATTTGATAAACATATTTTTCTTTTTTTTAGCATGTCTGGAAGTTCTGTGTTCATCGATACTGGTTTCTTTAAATGCTTCCCATTTTTCCTTCTTTTAGAGATTGTTAACGATTGTGCTTTGAGAATCTAATTTCGCAATATTTCTCAACCTTCTTGGATATTTTCATCCTTAAGAACATCCAGCCATTGGATTCTTCCTACCCAATTCTGAGTTCATTGAAATCTGCCTTTATAAAATCCAACCTTGAGGTTTGAGCTTTCTCAGGTCTTCCTCCCCTTTTTATCCAAAATTCAAGGATAGCATGATCACTGCCTCCTAAGGTCCCAGCCACCCTTACTTCCTCAACCATTTCCTCCCTGTTGGTAAGAATTAGGTCCAAGATAGCAGATCCTCTTGTTTTCTCTTCTACTTTTTGAAAGATAAAGTTGTCAGTAAGAGCGGATAAGAATTTGTTGGGCCCATTAATTTTGCCTGAAAGAGATTTCCAACAAATGTCTGGATAGTTGATATCTCCCATGATTACTATGTCATGCTTTTTTGGAAGCTTGGCCATCTGATGAAGAAAGAGTTAATCCATATCTTTTGCTTGTCCAGGTGGCCTATAGTAAATGCCTACAATGGTGTCCATTCTGTTGTTCTCGCCTTGTATTCTTACCCGAACAGTTTCTACAGAACTCCCCTCCTCTGAAGCTTGAATATCTGTGGAGATTAATGTTTTCCAAACATACAATGCAATACCTCCTCCCCTTTTATTTGGTCTGTTTCTTATAAATAAGTTGTATCCTTCAAGCCTTATATTCCAATCATGTGTATGATTCCTTGATGCTTATGACATCATATTTCTCTTCCTGTGTTAGGAACTCCAATTCTCCTTGCCTGTTTCCCATGCTCTGTGCATTTGTGTAAAAAAATTGTAGTTTGTGATCGTTGTCTCTTGCTCTTCTACTTGCCTTCTGAATTTTTTTATTTTCAATTATTTTTTATTGAGTTTTTTTTAATTGTGCATGGGGTACATGTTTTGTAAATAGGATAGTATGCAATGTACATATTGATTAGACATTCTTACAGATGTGTAAAAAAAATTATAGAAATTCTCATGAACTTATTCTCAGACTATATCCTATTCTTTGCATAAGATAAAGTAAACAAATAGAACTAATAAAACATTATTTTAACAGAAAGCGCAGCCAAGGACTCCACATATCTTTACATTTATTTTGGGTTCTGTTAGTTTTGGCAATGATTTTTTCATAAGTATAATGATCATTAATCATATCGTATACATCTCTGGAGTTGGGAGGGTGCTTTGATTTCCATTTTCTGGTTATAGCTAATTTAGCTGTCAGTAAACAGTGCAGATGCATTTTCTATGTCTTAGTAAAATTAGATTGCTATCAATTAGTAACAAGGCCGTCTTGGGTCTTATGGGTATCTTAAGACCTGTTACTTCAAATATTAGTAGATAAACTGCCTCCCAGAATGGTTGGATCAAAGGACATTCCCAGAAGATATGGAAAATTGTTCCCATCTGTCCACAATCTCTCCAGCATTGACTGTCAACATTGTTGAAACATTTAGCTAATTTAAACGGTGTATAATACCATCTCGTTAGTACCTTATAATGAGTTTGCATAAGGTTTGCACTTAAAATGGATTTGTTTGCCCACTCAAAAGAAGATAGCCATTTTTCTTTTGTAATAACCTCATTTAGATCTTTCTCTCAGTTGAGCAGATGGACCTTTTTTATTTTCCCCACGTCTCCTGAGAATGCATTGTAACATTTCCGTCTTACAGATTTTTGGGTTGTAGGGTTTTTGGTTAAAAAGGAGATCAATTTATTTGGAAACGTACACTCCAAAATTTGAGATTTGTTCAAGAAGGATTGTATCTGATACCATAGATAGAAATCATTTTGGGAGAGATGGAATGTCTCTATAAGAGCTTGGAAAGGGATAAGCTTGTAATCAACTGTTAAGTCAGAAATCCATTTAATCCCAAGTCTGGACCAATTTTTTTATAGGCAAATTAGGGATAAAATACGAGTGTATCTCTAAAGGAAGTGTTAAAGGGGTTGTCCCGCGAAAGCAAGTGGGGGTATACACTTCTGTATGGCCATATTAATGCACTTTGTAATATACATCGTGCATTAAATATGAGCCATACAGAAGTTATTCACTTACCTGCTCCGTTGCTGGCGTCCCCGTCTCCATGGTGCCGTCTAATTTCATTGTCTAATCTCCCGATTAGACGCGCTTGCGCAGTCCGGTCTTCTCCCTTCTGAATGGGGCCGCTCGTGCTGGAGAGCTGCTCCTCGTAGCTCCGCCCTGTCACGTGTGCCGATTCCAGCCAATCAGGAGGCTGGAATCGGCAATGGAACGCACAGAGCCCACGGTGCACCATGAGAGAAGACCTGCGGTCCACCGTGGGTGAAGATCCCGGCGGCCATCTTCGCAAGGTAAGTAAGAAGTCACCGGAGGGCGGGGATTCAGGTAAGTACTATCCGTTTTTTTTTAAAGCCCCTGCATCGGGTTTGTCTCGCGCCGAACGGGGGGGGGGGGGGTATTGAAAAAAAAATACCGTTTCGGCGCGGGACAACCCCTTTAAGGATTTTCTTTCCAGATTATCTTTATATTTGTAAGCCAAAAGATTCCAGGCTTGAAGAGATGTCAGGATGGGAGGAGATAGGTTATGCATGTCCAAGGACATAGGGAAGTTTGGGTATAAAATGCTGAGAATTGAGGCCTTGAGGAGGGAGTCTAAAGGTCTGTCATCATTTAGTTGTTTTTCCATAAAGCTCCATGGTGGTTTCTGTGAGTTTTCTAACCATAGTGTTGATTGGTTTACATTTATTGCTTGATAATAAGACCACAGGTTGGGTACTCCCAAGCCCCCTTGTCTATGATGAAGATAAAGAATGTTTGCCGCAACTCTGGGTCTCTTTCCTCCACACACAAAATGTAGCATTTGTTTTTGGAATTCATCTATGACTTTGTGCGGAGTTGGGCAAGACAGGGTGCGGAAAAGATATAAAATCTTTGGTAGTACCATCATCTTATACCATATTATTCTACCAAACCATGATGGCTCCTTTTTTCCAAGAGACTTCAGCTCAGTTTTATTCCTAGATAGGGTATCATAGGAGACCATTGAAAGGCGTATTCCCGCTGAATATCTGTTTTCAGAGAAGAAGCAATATTTATTCCCAGAATCTGGGATTTGTTTATATTTAGGCTTTAGTAAGACGGGCGTTTTTTCGCGCGATTTGCGGATCGCATGACGGATGCGCATCCGCAAATCGCGTGACCGCTGCCCGAAAATCGCCCGAAAATCTGCTCCTAGCCGCGTTTCATTAGAAACGGGCCGGAGCTGTCCAGCGCATTGCATTCAATGAAGCCGGCAATACAGCCGGATCCATTGAAAGCAATGCACTGCGGGCGAGTGTGGGATGAATTGTCGGGAAGGGCTTAAATATATAAGCCCTTCCCTGCAATTCATCCAGAAATGTGTTAAAATAAAATATATATATATATACTCACCTTGTCCCGGCAGCCGGAGTTCAGCGCGGCCGGCCTGCAGTGGGTGTGAAGGGGGTGTGAGTCAGACCTGCCCCCTGATTGGCTCAGCGCTGAGCCAATCAGAGGCAGGTCTCACTCACACCCATTCATGAATTCATGGTCTCTGATTGGCTGAGCACAGGGACCAATCAGAGGCAGCTCTCAGCTGTCATTCAATAGCTGAGAGCTGCCTCTGATTGGTTACAGTGCTCAGATGATCAGAGGCAGCTCATTCAGCAGGCAGAGATTTTAAATCCCGCCTGCATAATACTACTGAGAGCAGTGCAGGAGAAGAGACGGCTGGACGCGGCTGAGCCCAAGCAGCTACAGAGAAATAAGTAAAGTTTTTTAAAATTATTTTTACACTTTTTAGGATGGTTTTCAGGGAATAGCTTATATTTGAAGCCCTTCCCAAAAAATTACTACAGCGCTTGCCGGCAGCCCATTGCTTTCAATGGAGCCGGCTGTATTGCTGACTCCATTGAATTCGATAGGAGAGCATCGTTCTCCTCTGCCACAGCTGTGACAGTTGTGGCAGATGATTACGATCTTCAGTATATGTTCTCAATGGGGTCGGTGCTGCTGTCACCAGCCCCATTGAGCGCACATACACGGAACACCGATTTGCCGCAGTACGCAGTTACATGCGTTCTGCAAATTGTTGTGTCCTATAATTTTTGCCGCATGCGTTTGTGCGCATGTAAAATGCGCCCATGTGACCGCTCTAGTTGAAAAGCATTGGGTCTATATAGATGCGGATCGCAAACACAACTGTCAGACGCGCATACAAACGCCCATGTGACTGAGCCCTGAGACCACACATTCAAAAAAACTGGCTTTTTAACTATTTGTAAAACCAACCATATAACATAAAAACTTTTCATATCAGATTCATTCAATTTGCTCATGTAGCATTCATTCACTCAATCTTATCTCATGGCAATAAAATGATGCATATTCACAACATCAAGACAAATAACACTTCACAAATTTCCTTTTGTGACATTAGAATTCTGAATAGCTGAGCGCTGCCTGTGATTGGCTGAGTGCTGTGACCAATCACAGGCAGCGCTCAGCTGTCATTCGATGAATGGCTAAGTGCTGCCTGTGATTGGCTGAGCACTCAGCTAATCAGACACAGCCCTTTCAGCAGACAGGGATTTTAAAGCAGTTCAAGCAGTTCAAGGAGATCAAGCGGCTGGACACACCTGAGTCCCGGCAGTGGCGGAGAAGTGAGTATATATTTTTTTAAAATTTTTGTACACATTCTAGGGATGATTTTCAGGGAAGGGCTTATTTTTAAAGGCCATCTCTGAAAATCCCTGCAGGGCTTGCCGGCAGTCCATTGCTTTCAATGGGGCTGCAGAAGTGCCGGCCAAATTGAAAGCAATGAGACAACAGTGCGCTCCTGTGCCACAGCTGTCACAGCTGGGGCAGGGGAATTCTTCATCCCACAGGGAGTTCCCTTGTCACTCTAAGGCCTTAGTCAGACGGGCGTTTTTTTGCGTGATTTGCGCATGCGTCCGGCGATTTTTTAAAACCATTGCTTTGCAATGGTATCGGACACATGAGCGCTTTTTATGCGCTCGTCCGATAAATTATAGAACAGAAATCGCAGATCGCAGATTCCTGTTCTCTTCACTATATGCGCTCAATGGGGGCGGCGGCAGCAGCGCCGACCCCATTGAGAACATATAGAAGACAAATCATTCTTCTCTGCCACAGCTGTAACAGCTGTGGCAGAGAAGAACGATGTTTGCCCATTGAATTCAATGGAGCCGGCAATACAGCCGACTCCATTGAAAGCAATGGGCTGCCGGCGTGCGCGGGATGAATTGTCGGGAAGGGCTTAAATATATAAGCCCTTTCTCTGCAATTCATCCAGAAAAGTGTTAAAATAAAAAATATATACATACTCACCTGCTCCCGGCAGCCGGAGTTCCGCACGGCCAGCCTGCAGTGGGTGTGAAGGGGGTGTGAGTCAGACCTGCCCCCTGATTGGCTCAGCGCTGAGCCAATCAGGGGGCAGGTCTGACTCACACCCCCTTCACACCCACTGCAGGCCGGTCGCGGGGAACTCCGACTGCCGGGAGCAGGTGAGTATGTATATATTTTTTATTTTAACACTTTTCTGGATGAATTGCAGGGAAGGGCTTATATATTTAAGCCCTTCCCGACAATTCATCCCACACTCGCCCGCAGCGCATTGCTTTCAATGGAGTCGGCTGTATTGTCGGCTCCATTGAATGCAATGCGCTGGACAGCTCCAGCCCGTTTCTAATGAAACGCGGCTAGGAGCAGATTTTCGGGCGATTTTCGGGCATCGGTGCGCATCATGCGATCCGCAAATCGCGCGAAAAAACGCCCGTCTGACTAAGGCCTAACACTGTGACAGTGCTGAGATGAAGAAATCCTCTGCCACAGCTGCAGCAGAGAATAGAGATGGCACCGTACTTCTTGTGCAAAGTTCAGTTGCGTTTTGCATTTCGTGATTTGGTGTCCTATTTTCTACCGGTAAAAATTTTTTGTGCATGTAAAAACCAGACATGTGACCACTACCATTGAAAAGCATTGGTTCTAATAGATGCGAATCGCAAATGTAAAAAACATGCGCAACAAAAAACGTCCGTCTGACTGAGCCCTTAGCAGGAACATATCGTCCTTCCAGAACATCCAGTAGTGGAGGACATCTGTGGGAACTCCATAGGTGAAACTCATCTCAGTTAAGTGCAATAAAGGCAGAGTAAGTAAAAAGATTCAGCACTCCAGAGGTTCAGTAAAACAATACACTGATGTAATTGTAAATAAAGCCAAATAATGTTTGCACTTATTTCATGGAGGACTAACCAGATATTAGACAGTACAATACACTTCAGTATAAGGCCTTAGTCACACGGGCGTTTTTTCACGCGATTTGCGGATCGGATGACGGATGCGCATCCGCAAATCGCGCGACCAGTGCGCGCAAATCGCCCGCAAATCGCCCGAAAATCTGCTCCTAGCCGCGTTTCATTAGAAACGGGCCGGAGCTGTCCAGCGCATTGCATTCAATGGAGACGGCAATAGAGCCGGCTCCATTTAAAGCAATGCGTTACGGGCGGGCCCGGGATGAATTGTCGGGAAGGGCTTAAATATATAAGCCCTTCCCTGCAATTCATCCTAAAATGTGTAAAAATAAAAAGTATATATATACTCACCTTCTCCCGGCAGGCGGAGCTCCGCACGGCCATCCTGCAGTGGGTGTGAAGGGGGTGTGAGTCAGACCTGCCCCCTGATTGGCTCAGCGCTGAGCCAATCAGAGGCATGTCTCACTCACACCCATTCATGAATTCATGAATGGATGTGAGTCAGACCTGCCCCTGATTGGCTCAGCGCTGAGAGGCAGCAGTCACTCACCCATTCATGAATGGGTGTGTGAGTGAAACCTGCCTCTGATTGGTCAGGGCTGTGACCAATCAGAGGCAGATCATTCAGCAGGCGGGGATTTTAAAGCCCCGCTGGCTGAATAGTGCCGAGAAGCAGTTCAGGAGAACTGACAGCGGCCGCGGCTGGACTCCGGCTGCAGCGGAAAGGTGAGTATACAATTTTTTTTTATTTTAACACATTTTAGGATGAATTGCAGGGAAGAGCTTAGATATTTAAGCCCTTCCCGACAATTCACCCCGCGCACGCCGGCAGCCCATTGCTTTCAATGGAGCGGCTGTATTGCCGGCTCCATTGAATTCAATGGGCAAACATCGTTCTTCTCTGTCACAGCTGTTACAGCTGTGGCAGAGAAGAATGATTTGTCTTCTATATGTTCTCAATGGGGTCGGCACTGCTGCCGCCGGCCCCATTGAGCGCATATAGAGAAGAGAACAGGAATCGCAGATCGCAGATAGGTGCGAACTGCGATTTCTGTTCTATAATTTATCGGACGAGCACATAAAAAGCGCTCATGTGTCCGATACCATTGCAAAGCAATGGTTTTATAAAATCGCCGGACGCATGCGCATGCGCAAATCGCGGCTAAAAACGCCCGTCTGACTAAGCCCTAATGGTGTAAAAGATAAACAGAAGACAGTGAGTGTCAAAAAGAGTTCTTGAGCATGTAGAACAATTGAGATAATAAAATCATTAATAAGTTAAAATCAGGAATAAAATATAAAGAGAAAAACAAAGAAAAATATATAAATAACTCATAATAATAGTGAAAAAACCTTTTCAGGTATGGTTATGGTGAGACTAAGGCCTTAGTCAGACGGGCGTTTTTTGCCGCGATTTGCGGATCGCATGACGGATGCGCATCCGCAAATCGCGTGACCGGTGCGCGCAAGTCGCCCGCAAATCGCCCGAAAATCTGCTCCTAGCCGCGTTTCATTAGAAACGGGCCGGAGCTGTCCAGCGCATTGCATTCAATGGAGACGGCAATACAGCCGTCTCCATTGAAAGCAATGCGCTGCGGGCGAGCCCGGAATGAATTGTCGGTAAGGGCTTAAATATATAAGCCCTTACCTGCAATCCATCCTAAAATGTGTTAAAATAAAAAAAAATTGCATTCTCACCTTCTGCCTGCAGCTCCGGGCAGCCGTCCTGCAGTGGGTGTGAAGGGGGTGTGAGTCAGACCTGCCCCCTGATTGGCTCAGCGCTGAGCCAATCAGAGGCATGCCTCACTCACACCCATTCATGAATTCATGAATGGATGTGAGTCAGACCTGCCCCTGATTGGCTCAGTGCTGAGAGGCAGCAGTCACTCGCCCATTCATGAATTCATGAATGGGTGTGTGAGTCTAACCGGCCTCTGATTGGTCAGGCTGTGACCAATCAGAGCAGATCATTCAGCAGGCGGGGATTTTAAAGCCCCGCCGGCTGAATAGTGCCGAGAAGCAGTTCAGGAGAACTGACAGCGGCCGCGGCTGGACTCCGGCTGCAGCGGAAAGGTGAGTATACAATTTTTTTTTATTTTAACACATTTTAGCATGAATTGCAGGGAAGGGTTTATATATTTAACCCCTTCCCGACAATTAACCCCGCGCACGCCGGCAGCCCATTGCTTTCAATGGAGCGGCTGTATTGCCGCTCCATTGAATTCGATGGGCAAACATCGTTCTTCTCTGCCACAGCTGTTACAGCTGTGGCAGAGAAGAATGATTTGGCTTCTATATGTTCTCAATGGGGTCGGCGCTGCTGCCGCCGGCCCCATTGAGCGCATATACAGAAGCGAACAGGAATCGCAGATCGCAGATAGGTGCGATCTGCGATTTTTTGTTCTATAATTTTTCGGACGAGCGCATAAAAAGCGCTCATGTGTCCGATACCATTGCGAAGCAATGGTTTTAAAAAATCGCCGGACGCATGCGCATGCGCAAATCGCGGCAAAAAACGCCCGTCTGACTAAGCCCTAAGTGTAAAAAAAAATAAATGTCGAAGTACAGCTTATTGAATCCTGAATTAGTTACCGACAAAGAGAGGGAGAAATGTGGGCTGAAATCAAAGATCCACATAATCTTCATAAGAACATCTTAAAAAGGAATCAAAACTTGCTTGCCATAAAGTGTGTTTTACCAGAATGAAGTGATAAAAAGAGTAATAAGAAAAAAATTGTATGTGGAAAATATATTAAAAAAATATATTTAAAAATGACCAACACCAAATTTATTACAATTATATAAATATAAGAAAAAAAAAACCTTAGAAGCGAGAACAGCATAAATGATGATAGTGGTAATAATAAGATAAAATATAGAGATAAGAGGACCTGGAGATTGTACCAAGGTGCGTATATAGACCATAAAAAATCTAAAATTCTGTTATAATAACATAAAATAAAATATAGGTGCATGTAGGTAAATAAAAATAAATCTATAAAAGTGACTAAAAATTGTAACTTGAAATGCCTGATTAATATTACTTTATATAAATATTTAAAATGTATGTTAAAAAGTATAAAGGATAAAAAAGGTTACAAGATGAATATAAATATAAAAAAAATTATATAAAAAAATGACCAACACCAAATTTATTAAAATAATAAACAGTTGTATAGTTGTACTAAGTAATAATAGTGGCAATAATTGGATGATATAAAGAAATCAAGGATCTGGAGATTGGGATGGCTTGGTTCCAAGGTATGTATTGAGACCGTAAAATACCTAAAATTGTGGTATAATAACATTAAATTAAATATAGGAACATATATGTAGATGCAAAAAAATAAAAGAATCCTATAAAAGTGACTACAAAGATGAATTGAAATGCCTGATTTATATAATATATACATGGATATAAAATTAATGTTAAAAGGTATATAAAATGTAAAATATATAAATGATGAAAAGAGCACAAAATTAATATGAATATTATTATGTTTATGTTTAAAAGACTAAAAAAATGTAACAATATTTTAGAAGACTCTTCTGCATTTGATCCTGACCCTCTGTACATAAATTCATATTTTCTCTAGCACCTCATTGAGCCCCTAGGGTGTACGTGTGTTCAACCAGAAGATTCAAAATATTTGTTTTATTCTTAGTCTTAAAAACCCTCCCTGAGGGATCTTCTCCAATGAGGTTAGGTATATACTAGAGGGGTCACTGTTGTGGTGGTTTAAAAAATGCCTTAAAATCCTATATTTTGTGAATCCCTTCTGGATGTTTGAACAATGTTTGTTTGTTCTTATCCTCAGTGGGAGAATCATTTGACATATATATTTCAATCCACATGAACATTCCAATCAATAAATAATATATTTTGATCCGCAATTCAGGAAGTCCCTCAGGAGGATTAGTTTATTTTCTTGCCCCATCTGTATTTCCTTCCATTTGTGATGAATTTTGAACAACACTTACACTCTTGTATCGCGCATCGGTAGGAGCCTTTTAGTTGTTCCCCCGTAATTCCTTGAAATAGGAGATGTGTGCTCTGTATGTAGGAATGGGAAGGGGTCAAAATATGTTTCAAGGTGTGACTTTTTTGAAAGGCCACCGTAGGGTGCTCTGGGATCTCAGTTATTAAAATGGGGTTCCCGTGTAGAATCTCCCAATGTCTCTACAAAATATTTTTTAGCATAATGTGCTAGGGAGTTGTAGCGAGTTACAAGGGTCAGAAGCGGTGTCATGTCTCCTTAAGGAGAGCACCTAAAAAGTGTGTGGAGACACCTAGGGAGTGAGTGGATCAGGGGATGGTATAGTCTCTCTCTACGGAGAGCACCCAGAAGGGGTGTTGGGATGCCTAAAAGCTAAGTAAGGAGACTTATAAGGCAATGGTGCTCTGGGAAATTACAAACAACGAGTTACAAATAATATTCTGTGGTTATTATCACAGACCTTTTTAGACCTTTGTAGATCGTTGTAAGTATATTGACTGTTACAAAGAATAAAATAGATGGCATCTAGCACAAAGATTTTTGGATGTTCTGGCAAAAGTGGATCATGATTAAGAAAGTGTATGATCACCTGGATAGGTGCTATTTAAAGGGGTTGTCCCGCGGCAGCAAGTGGGTCTATACACTTCTGTATGGCCATATTAGTGCACTTTGTAATGTACATTGTGCATTAATTATGAGCCATACAGAAGTTATAAGAAGTTTTTCACTTACCTGCTCCGTTGCTAGCGTCCTTTTTTCCATGGAGCCCGCCTAATTTTCGGCGTCTAATGGCCAAATTAGACGCGCTTGCGCAGTCCGGGTCTTCTTCTTTTCTCAATGGGGCCGCTCGTGCAGGATGCCGGCTCCGTGTAGCTCCGCCCCGTCACGTGCCGATTCCAGCCAATCAGGAGGCTGGAATCGGCAATGGACCGCACAGAAGCCCTGCGGTCCACCGAGGGAGAAGATCCCGGCGGCCATCTTCAGCAGGTAAGTAAGAAGTCACCGGAGCGCGGGGATTCAGGTAAGCGCTGTGCGGTGTTCTTTTTTAACCCCTGCATCGGGGTTGTCTCACGCCGAACGGGGGGGGGGGGGGTTGAAAAAAAAAAAAACCCGTTTCGGCGCGGGACAACCCCTTTAAGTCTTATGTCGGAATATCATACTGAAATATAGTCCGTTTGCGAGTAGTCTAACTTTGCCTTACAAACAGCTCAAATGTACTTAGACACACACCTATATGAGTTAAGAGTGGAATACAGAGCTGTAATGGCAATTATACATCGTTAAAAACCATTTTTAGAGGTATTGGTAATGTTCTGGATCAATTCAAGCTAAATTGGACTAAACCAAACTTTTTGCCTAAGTCTGGCAAAATGGCTGAACTGAACTTTTGAAATCTTTGCTCATCACTGATATTTTTTAATAAAATTTCTTTCTAAAAATCTTGGCCGGGATGTCAAGAAAAAGAAGAAGTTGACATCACAGGCCTGATGAGGAGCACTCAAAAACACCAGTCCATATCTTTTCAGGATTGCTATATCCGTAATTGGTAGGAGAATAGCTTATTAAGTTTTAGCTAAGGGAATTAAGTTTAGCTGCAGTCCCATCTAAGTCAATTAAGACCTTGATGTAATCTCAATAAAAATACTGAAACAATGCAAAATAAAATTTAAAAAGTTGAAATATATACTAAAACTAACACAAGAGAGCACATAATAAGCAGAAATTATAATTCAGAATTTAAATTGCCGTAAAATTATATTTTTCATATTTGATTTGACTTCTTTGTTTCGTAGACTATATATGAAAGGATTTAAGAGTGGAGCAATAACTGTATACATCAAAGACACCACACTATTTTGGCCAATTCTATGACTAGACCTGGGTCTAAAATACATAAATATTCCTGAACCATAAAATACTGCAACAACTATAAAGTGAGAAGAGCAAGTTGCAAAAGTTTTTTTCCTGCCTGATACAGAATGGAGCCTTAAAACTTTTGAAATGATTTCCACATAGGAAATGATTGTTACTACAAATGAACCAATTATAACACAGCCGGCAATGACAAATATCACAAGTTCATTGACCCAAATATCCTGGCAGGAGAGTTCTAGTACTGGTGGAACATCGCAAAAAAAATGGTCTATCTTATTGGATCCACAGAATGGCAATGAAAATGTGACCACTGTGTGTATTAGAGCATTAGCTGCACCAATGATATATAAGCCCGCTATTTGCTGGATACACACTGTTTCATTCATAATGACATTATATAACAGAGGGTGACATATAGCATTATAGCGATCATAAGCCATGGCCGCCAGCATAAAACACTCTGTTCCAGAAAACAACAAAAAACAATACATTTGTATAACACAGCCAGAAAAGGAGATGACTTTACATTCTGACAGTAAACCAGACAACATCTCAGGGACAGTGCATGAAACATAGAGTATCTCCAAGAAAGAGAAATTAGCAAGAAGGAAATACATTGGAGTGTGAAGGCTTGGACTAAGTTTATATGTAATGATTATAGATAGGTTCCCACCCACAGTGATTGTATACATGCATAGAAAGATTGGAAAAAGGGAAACTTGATGTTCAGTAATTCTAGAAAATCCCAAAAGAATAAATCCTGTTACCACTGTGTGATTGATATTCATTTCAAACAATTCCTAGAAAAGAAAGGCACATATAAATATTTCATATGTACTATAAAACTAAGGATGACTATTATTATAAACTATAATAAAAAATTATAATATATCTGTCGCAGCTTGTCGGTCGTGACAATGTCATGGCATGGTGGCCGTGACACAGGGTGAGACCTGTCGCCGTGTTGCTATGTAGGACAAGGGTTAATGCATGTTGTGCAGAGATTGCTTTGCTATCTTTCTATATGCTGCATGGGTGCAGGCTGACTGTTAGTCATTCCCGGGTGAGGATTGGGAGTGTGGTTTTCTAGTTGCTCTTTCTATTAGCAGGTGTGAAGAGCTTTATATTTGTACCCTGCCCTTTCCTCCTTGCTGGTTATTCAGTTCCTTAGAGAGTTGGTTGGCGTAGGTGGGAGTCTCTAACCTGTGTGTAAAGCTTCAGATTCAGTTAAGTATTGGTGTTTCTTCCTGTTGTTTTTGTTAACCCCTTATTGTTTTGCTTTTACTTTGTTGTATCAGTGCAACTCTCCAGGGGTTCCTGTAAGGGACAGTCAGGGCCTAGGGGAAGACAGCGGGGCTGTCCTTATCAGGACAATTACTCTGCTTTTAGGCAGGGGCTCCCCATTTTCCTTTTAGGTAAGAGACAGGTCTTTTCCATCTATTGTGCCTGGAGTGGTGTTCACTGTCCTGCATTGTTGGTGCATGCTTTTTGCATTCTGTGTGAATGTTACCCTGCGTCCGTGTTGGGCGTGACGCTCTTGTGCCGAACGGACGTGACAATATCAATTGTCATAGGCATACAGTTGAGCTGCAATACCAGGCATACATAGACAAGTCTTTGTTCCTATATAATCTATGAAGGAACAATAAGTAAAACACATCACCCATTTTCGACCCCTGGATCTCCAGTTATCTTTGCCAAGTCTATTTCCAAGCTGCAGTCAAGCTGTATGTTGAACATCTCAGACAACTGCAGCTACTCACAGTTCAAAGGTGAAGCCTGTAATCTGCTGCAGCTGTCTGTGACGTTCCACATATGGACTGATTGCAGCTTGCAAACAGACCCTGAAGTGAGATGGAAGTTGCAATGCTGGAGCTGCAGGGGTCTGAGACAGGTGAGCATATGTTCTGTTATTCTTTTTCCCAATGACGTGTTTGTTTTTATTATATATAACTTGCAAAGCCCCACCAATAGGAGCCCAGAAAACAATGCATAAAACACATATATGAAGTTTTCTATAGCTAATTCTGTGAAACACTATGATTTAAGGGGTTGTATGAGTTCTAGGTTTCACTAAAAAGCTTTTCCCATGCTGTAAAATAACTAACAGGCATACACTTACCTGTCCCTCCATGTTCCATGTCGCTTCCCTGGTCTTCCCTCT
Organism: Eleutherodactylus coqui; assembly: GCF_035609145.1. NCBI lineage: Eukaryota > Metazoa > Chordata > Amphibia > Anura > Eleutherodactylidae > Eleutherodactylus > Eleutherodactylus coqui. The sequence goes on along the minus strand of NC_089842.1, from coordinate 46,312,925 downwards.
GATGTCATGTTTACAGGCTACATCAACCTGTTTACGGGATATCCCAGGCACTGCAGCCAATAACAGAGTCAGTTAACAAGCACAGACACGAAGCAACGAGCAGCAGCGCGGGACTCAGCAGGAGAGGTAAGTATATGCCTGTTGGTAATTTTACAGCATGGGAAAGTCTTTTTAGTCCAAACCTACAATATAGACATTAAATATTGAGCGGAGTTGTTGATCCGGGTCTTGGAGTCAGCTACTATCCGGGGATTGTTTTGACTGCCATTATGGAGTCGGGAAGGAATTTTTCCCCCCAAGGAAGCTAATTGGCCTTGCCTCATTGTTTATTTTTTGCCTTCCTCTGGATCAACAATTGGGGGTGTAAACAGGCTGAGCTAGATGGACATTGTCTCCCTTCAGCCTTACACACTATGTTACTATGTTACAACTCCGACAACCCATTTAAAGATTCAATACAAAAAAATACACAGCATTATATATAATGAACACTTACTGTATACTAGTATTATCAGTAATTATTTCTTCAGGATGCATAAATTACTACATTCTAATTCATGATGAGACTGAAACAACAGTGCTGGGTCACAGAGAGGTGCTATGTTATTTCTCAATGTAGTTTTTCTAATAGGTTCATCAGCCATTTGTTTATCACTTGTGTGTCTGAAATGTTCAAACCTGTCAGATTGTTTCCTGCTTTATAAATGGTGAGTGAGCTATTCCAATTATCTATATAGTAGGTGATGCATCCCTTGGGACTCATCCCAGGGGTGCAGGGGTGCTGGGAATTATTCTAGATAACATGCCGTTCCTGACTAATTAGAAGTAATGATGTTTTATGTGAATTAATGATTACTTATATTTGCAAAAAGGTGATAAGTAGAGATGAGCGAGCACGCTCGGATTAGGCAGTTAATCGAGCGAGCATCGCGCTTCTCGAGTAACTGCATTCTCTTCTGAGCAGGCTCGGGGGCGGTGGGAGGAGTGGGGGGAGAGTGATAGAGATCTGTCTCTCCCCGCTACCCCCTGCTAGCCCCCACTCACCCCAGCCACCCCCCCCCCAAACCAGCTCGGACAAGAATGCAGTTACTCGAGAAGAGCAATGCTCGCTCGAGTAACTGCCTTATCCGAGCGTGCTCGCTCATCTCTAGTGATAATAAATGTTCAGAAACATTATAAGTAAAAGTGCAGAAGTTGGAATGGTGTAATATTAAAATGTTTAATGGAGGTAACATAGTAACATAGTAACATAGTATGTAAGGCTGAATGAAGACAATGTCTATCTAGTCCAGCCTGTCTATCCTCCTGTGTTGATCCAGAGGTGATGTCTTAAATGTCAAAATGTATTTATGGGGAAAGAGAGAGAGAGAACAACGCCAATATCTTAGAAAGTTCTCATGGAAAATCTTATGTTAGGTATCATCTATTGAAATTCCACTGTCTGCTTGTGTCTTGTCAGGAAGGTCTGCTATTGGGAGCACATCCCCATTTCTGTCTACATTGTGGTCATTTCAGTATCAATTGAAGGCAGTAGTAACTGATGTGTCACCACCTGAGCTGAAGGAGGGGGATGAAAGTCATTCTACTTCCACGCATATTCAAATTGCCTAACCAGACACCCTTTTCTATCTAAGTGTCAACTTCAGTGTATTATTTTGTCTCAGGCTTTAGGGAGAAGAATTATGTAAGGGCCCCATAGCGGGTACTGATGCATCCCAGGTTCCACCTGGCTCAGCAGTGATTTAGACAAAGGTACACTCCAGTCCTCATGTTTGTACATGCTGTCGTCAATTCAGCATTGATACTAGAAATGAGATTTCAGAAAGTCATGCTGGAATGGGTTACATGTTCTGACGTAACCAAAGGGGGAAAGTGGAGTGGTTCAGCTATGCCCTTGCCGGTCTGCGTTAGTGATTCTTATAGTCTTCAACTTACCCTTTATCATAGTTGGCAAATGCCCTCTTTACTGGGGAGTTAGGAGTCTAGCTAATGGGTTAGTAAACTGAGGCATTTCTGCCTCGGTTTCTAAGGGCACCGAGGTTGGCTTTCTTTAAGTGGGGGGAACTGTAGTGGCCCAGAGTTAGGGTCCCTCTAGTATGTGTTAGTCTTCCCTGTGTGCATTGTCTGTGTGTGTTTATCTACATTATGGTTGGTCTTTTTCTCTTGTATGTGGTAACCTCTTTAGGTAGTCCTGAGTTATTGTCTCGTGTTGGTGTCAACAAACTGGGTAGTGTCTGTTTGCCTGTCTCCCTAATCTGTTCTGTGTAGCGTGATTGGTGGATAGATAGGTTGGAGGGTTAGTTGGTGTAGAGGAAGCGAGAGGAGGAGAGAGAAGATTGTAGTCAGAGAGCGAGGATGTGTGTAAGGGAGGCTGAGGCTCTGATACTTTTGCCTGGGCTAAGCCTGGGCCCATCTCATTTAGCCATGGGATGCAACCCCTTAGGGGACATGAAGGCAGAATCAGTTTCTGGAAAAGTCGCTGGTGAGTGTTACGCACTCCCCTGCTTAACTACTGAGTGGAGGGACAAGACTGGTTCCGCTGCTGCAAGTCAGAGGACAAGTCTGGCATGAGTAACTGCCCAATAAATGCCACTAGGTCAGCGAGGAAAGAACTCAATAAGTAGTGAAGGAATCTTCCCATCAGATAACTGAGATTGGTGGTGACTTAATCTCAGGGAACAAGTGTCTTTTCTAGCTTAAGTGTTTCGGAGATAGTAAAGGCAAAAAATGTGCCAATTCTGTTGTACCTAAGGCCTCGGTCAGACGGGCATTTTTTGCCGCAATTTGCGGATCGCATGATGGATGCGCATCCGCAAATCGCGTGACCGGGGCCGAAAAATCGCCGGAAAAATCTGCTCCTAGCTGCGTTTTCCATGAAATGGGCCCGATCACAGGAGCGCTGTCCAGCCCATTGAATTCAATGGAGCCGGCAATACAGCCGGCTCCATTGAAAGCAATGGGCTGCCGGTGAGCGCAGGATGAATTTTCTGGAAGGGCTTAAATATATAAGCCCTTCCTTGAAAATCAACCAAAAAATGTGTAAAAATAAAAAAAAAAATCTATACTCACCTTGTCCCTGCAGACGGAGTTCAGGCACGGCCGGCCGGCAGTTCTCCTGAACTGCTCTGAGTAGTATTCAGCAGGCAGGGATTTAAAATCCCCGCCTGCTGAATGGGCTGCCTCTGATTGGTCACAGCCCTCACCAATCAGAGGCAGCTCTCACTCACCCATTCATGAATTCATGAATGGGTGAGTGAGTGCTGCCTCTGATTGGCTCAGCGCAGGGACCAATCAGGGGCAGCTCTCAGCTATTGAATGACAGCCGAGAGCTGCCCCTGATTGGTCCCTGCGCTGAGCCAATCAGAGGCAGCACTCACTCACCCATTCATGAATTCATGAATGGGTGAGTGAGAGCTGCCTCTGATTGGTGAGGGCTGTGACCAATCAGAGGCAGCCCATTCAGCAGGCGGGGATTTTAAATCCCCGCCTGCTGAATACTTCTCAGAGCAGTTCAGGAGAACTGCCGGCCGGCCGCGGCTGAACTCCGGCTGCAGGGACAAGGTGAGTATATATATTTTTTTTATTTTTACACATTTTTGGATGATTTTCAGGGAAGGGCTTATATTTTTTAACCCTTCCCGAAAATTCATCCCGCGCTCGCCGGCAGCCCATTGCTTTCAATGGAGCCGGCTGTATTGCCGGCTCCATTGAATTCAATGGGCAAACATCATTCTTCTCTGCCACAGCTGTTACAGCTGTGGCAGAGGAGAATGATTTGTGTAGTATATGTTCTCAATGGGGTCGGCGCTGCTGCAGCCGGCCCCATTGAGTGCATATAGAGAACATAAGGAATCGCAAATCGCAGATAGGTGCGATCTGCGATTTCTTGTGTCCTATGATTTATCGGACAAGCGCATAAAAAGCGCCCATGTGTCCGATACTATTGCAAAGCAATGGTTCTATAAAATCGCAGATCGCATGCGCAAATCGCGTGAAAAATCGCCCGTGTGACCGAGGCCTAAGACTGTTACAGTGTGTTCTTGGAAAATCAAAGTTGGAAATGTTGAGTAAAAACCATGTGCCTCTGGTTTAAACTTCACTTTGGCTATAGACTCTTTTATTTGGCTTTGGTAATTCATTTTCTTGGAAGAGGCGCTGGCGTCACATGGACAGTTGAGCTATCATATCTATTAGCATGGCTGCTAACTTTTACGCCTGTGCGCAGCTGGGTCACGCCAGTCTAAATTTTCTGGGAGGAGACAGTAGAGCAATTGTGACCCACCATCATGTTCTCCATTGTCTTCCCAACAAAAGGGTCTAGACTCGGCTGCAGCACATTTTTGTCACATGACACATTCCCCCTACATTTAAAACAAAGGCAGTACTCCAAGGATCCAAAAATAACAACAAAGAAAAAGGCTCCTAACAGGAGATGACTCATCTAGTGTGAACAGCCTACCCTACAAATAGATGCCCATCACACCTTGGTCTGGGTTAGGGTTGAAATTATATTGCTTTTCTGTTGGCAGGACCACCCTCCAGAACATCCAGTAGTAGAGAGCGTCTGTGGGAACTCCATAAGTGAAACTCTCTTTGGTTGGGTACGATAAAGGCAGAGTAAGTAAAAAAGTTCTAGAGTTTCAGTATAACAATACAGTAATGTAGTTGTAGATAAAGCCAAATAATGTTCATACTTATTTTCTGGGGGAAAGTTATGATACATACAACCCCCCCTAAAATCCAGATTGGAGAGTATTCTCCAACAGATATGGGCGTGTGCAGACGCCGGAAAAGTTTGCATGCTTTGCACCACTGGGGCGCATGTTTTTGAACTTCAGCAAACAAAAGTGTGAAAGCAACCATCTCTGCATGTAATTAAGTGTAGAGGCATGCATTCCACCAACCAGATATGAGACATACAATACATTTCAGAATTATGATGTAAAATATATACAGAAGATAATGAATTTTAAAGTGAATTTTGTAAAAGGAAAGATTTATTACTGTGCTAGGGCCCTTAACAGACGAGCCGGCATTCTGTTAAGCAACTGCACAAGCGCTGACATCACTACTAAGGTCGTGCAGAGCTTTCAAACTGCAAGTCCCTCTACTGGCTTGCTGGCTTCTCGTCCACTTCTTAGAATCATAAAATGGTAGAGTTGGAAGGAACCTCCAGGGTCAACGGGTCCAACCCCCTGCTCAGTCGGATTTACTAAATCATCCCAGACAGATATTTGTCCAGCCTTTGTTTGAACACTTCCATTGAAAGAGAACTCACCACCTCCCTGTTACCATGCAGGGCGGCGCTGGGTCCCGCAGCCGGCGCGCGCCGCTCCGATGTCAGCACCGGCGTCTCGGAGCTCTGCTGTCGGGGCTCTCCCGGTGGCGTGGAGCAGCCAGCGTGCAGTGGCGTGGGCGTGTCCGCCCGTAGGGTGCCGCCCGCTCTCCTCCACCTTCCATATGCAACAGTGGGAGAGTCCGCTCCTCCCACTCTCTGCCCCTGGGCGGAGGCTTTAAGTTAAAAGGCTGGCAGTGACCTGAGCTCACTGCCAGTTATTGGTTCTGTTAGCCTCTAGTCAGGTCTGTCTCAGTCTGCTCTAGTTGCTAGTCAGTGTCCTTCCAGTTTGCCTGTGAGCTCCATCTCCAGCCTTGCTCTGCCTTCTAAGTTCTGTTGGTCTGTTCCTCCTGCCTCTTCTGTCGGCACTCTGTCCCCCGTTAGTTCCATCTAGGTAGTCGCCAGGTCCCTAGCCAGAGCAGGGACCGCCGCCCAGTTGTCCACCTGGAGTTTGCCAGGTCCGAGGCAAGTAGGCAGGGACAGTGGGGTGCGGGAAGTTCAGGGCACCCCACCTGGCCCTCGGGGGGCAGAGTGCCGTAACATAATAACTGGCCCTTAAAAACTGTTTTGTCATGGAGGCAATCAGTTCCCTCACGAACCAGCTGCAGGCCCTGCTGCCAGTGATCCAGGATTTATCCGCCCGTATGGTGGCCCAGGAGCAGCGGGGGGTGTCACAGGGGCCGGACGCCTCAACCAGCCCAGAACCCAAGTGCCCTCTGCCCGAGGTGTTTTCCGACAGGCGTGTCGCCTGTTTTTTCGGATGCGTCCCTGTTCTTCCGGGTCGGAGGCTCAGAGGGTCGGGCTGATAATGTCCCTGCTGCGGGGCTCTGCCCAGACCTGGGCTTTTTCCATCCCCGAGGGTTCTTCCTGCCTGCAGTCCATGGACTCCTTTTTCCAGGAACTCGGGGGTATCTTCGACGAACCGGACCAAGCAGGGTTGGCGGTTTCGCGGTTCTTGGCGCTGCGGCAGGGGTCGTCTTGTGTGGAGGATTATTGCTCCAACTTCAGACGCTATGCGGGGGATACGACATGGAATGATAGCGCTCTGAAAGACGTTTTTCTGCAGGGCCTCTCGGACGCAGTTAAAGACCTGTTAATTTCCCATCCCGTTCCCGGGTCCTTAAGGGAGGCTATGGAGCTAGCGGTGAAGGCAGATAGGAGGCTCAGGTCTAGGAAGCAGGACAGGCAGACCCGTAGAGTCAGGGAGGTCGGTTGCCCTGGTCCCTCTTCCTCCTTACCAGTCTCTGTGCCCGAGCCGATGGAGGTGGATCCGCTGGACCCCAAAGAGCGACGCTGGATCCGTTTGTTGCATCGTCTCTGCCTCTACTGCGGGAAAGCTGGACATCGGGTGATAACCTGCCCACTGAGGCCTCAACACTCGCAGCCGGAACCGGCGGAAAACTCAGAGTCCTAGGCGATTGTAGGGTACTTTTGGTACCGTGTCATGTTAGATTCCGGGATTTTTCCCGATCAGGGCAGGCGTTTATTGATTCCGGAGCAGCCACTAACTTGATAAGTCTGTGTTTTGTCCGTTCTCTGATGGCGGAATTTGTGGCGCTGAAGACGCCAATTCATTTTACCAGTATTGATGCTACCCCTCTCTCTACAGGCCTGGTACGATGGAGGACCCCAAGATTACAGTTCACGTGCGGGATCCTCCACTCGGAAAAACTGTCTTTCCTGGTTATGGAAAAAATGTCGGATGATGTGGTGCTTGGTATGCCCTGGTTGGCACTGCACAATCTCCAATTTGATTGGTCCACCCGGGAATTGACTCATTGGGGATCATCCTGTCATAATCACCTGTCTACCATAGCTGTGTGCTCCGCAGATACAGTGCTCATTCCGGAGAATTTGTCAGACTTTCAGGATGTATTCTCCAAAAAACTGTCTAAGGCTCTGCCTCCTCATAGGGAGTGGGACTGTGGTATTGATCTGATTCCCGACAGTCCCATCCCTAAGGGAGCCATTTTCAATTTGTCAGGCCGTGAGCATGAAGCCCTCGAGTCCTATGTCTCGGAGGCCCTGGCCAACCGACATATCCGGCCGTCCAGGTCCCCTGCTGGAGCAGGCCTCTTCTTTGTAGAGAAGAAGGATGGGACACTAAGGCCTTGTGTGGATTATCGGGCCTTGAATAAAATCACTGTGAAGAACCAGTGCTCCTTGCCCCTAATTCCTGACTTGTTGAATCAGGTGGTAGGGGCCCACTGGTTCTCCAAACTGGACTTGCGGGGGGCTTACAATTTAATTTGCATTAGAGAGGGAGATGAATGGAAGATGGCGTTCAACACCCCGTTAGGACATTTTGAATGTCTGGTCATGCCTTTTGGACTTTGTAACGCCCCTGCTGTGTTTCAGGGTTTTATGAACGCGGTCTTTCATGACTTCCTGGGGGTATTTCTGGTCATCTATCTTGACGAAATTCTGGTGTACTCGCCTGACTGGGACTCACATGTGCGGCACCTGAGGTTGGTTCTGACCCGTTTGCGCGAGTATCAACTTTTTGTCAAGTTAGAGAAATGTACATTTGGTTCTAAACAAGTATCCTTCCTTGGTTATGTAATCTCACCCACGGAGATTCAGATGGAGTCTGATAAAGTAGCAGCAATCTCCCAATGGGTCAGATCAGACAACCTCAAGGCTCTCCAGCGGTTCTTAGGTTTTGCAAATTTTTACCACAAATTCATTACGAATTACTCAGTTATTGCTCAACCTCTGACCGACCTGACTAAGAAGGGGGCCGACTTGGGTAAGTGGTCGCCTGCAGCCCTTGAGGCCTTTAGCCGTCTAAAAAGGGCATTCACGACTGCCCCGGTGCTAATACAGCCAGACGCACGACTACCCTTTTTTATTGAGGTAGATGCGTCTGAAGTGGGGACAGGAGCAGTATTGTCGCAGGAAGTCAGTGGGAGGTCTGGGTATAGCCCATGTGCGTTCTTTTCGCGGAAGTTCAATTCAGCAAAGCGCAACTACGACGTGGGTAACCGTGAATTATTGGCTATCAAATGGGCTCTGGAAGAGTGGCGACACCATCTTGAGGGTGCTAGACACCCAATTACCGTATATACTGATCACAAGAATCTGGTATATCTCGCCAATACGAAACGACTCACAGCTCGTCAAGCCAGGTGGGCGTTGTTCTTCGCCAGGTTTAATTTCGTCGTGACATATATCCCAGGAGAGAAGAATGTGAAGGCGGACGCCCTGTCACGGAGTTTCGGGGTACCGGATAGTGAGACCATGACTCCCGAGAATATCTTAGCCCCCCGGCGTGGTGGTGGCAGCTGTAGAGTCTAACTTCGTCCCTCAACTACAGGATGTTCAGCAGGACGCTCCTTCGGGGGTGCCGGAGGGCAGATGGTTTGTGCCAGAGACCCTACGCCCTAGAGTCATGGATGAGTCTCACTCGTCGGTTCTTGCCGGGCATCCAGGGTTCCAGGGGACCCTGGAGCTTTGTTCCAGACACTTCTGGTGGCCAGGCATGTCTCAGGAGATCCGCAACTTTGTGATGGGTTGCTCGGTCTGTGCTTGCAATAAGAGTCGGCGGCGTCCTCCGGAGGGTCCTCTCAGACCGCTACCGGTTCCTTCCAGCCCATGGTCGCACTTATCAGTAGATTTTATCACTGACCTACCAGAATCCCAGAAGTGCACCACTATCTTAGTGGTGGTCGACCGGTTCTCAAAGATGGCACATTTTGTGGCGTTAAAAAAGCTACCCTCGGCAAAAGAATTCGCCACGATTTTTGTAAAGGAAATAATTCGCATACATGTGGTTCCCCAAAATATTGTATCTGATCGCGGGGTTCAGTTTGTGTCGCAGTTTTGGCGTGCCTTCTTCAGAAACCTGGGAACGTCGCTTTCCTTCTCTTCAGCGTTCCATCCGCAGACTAATGGTCAGACTGAGCGGAAGAACCAAGATTTAGTGCAATATTTACGGTTGTTTGCTAGCGAAAAGGCTCATCAGTGGGCAGAGTTCCTGCCGTTGGCAGAGTTTGCACTAAACAACCGCCTTTGTTCTTCCACTGGGGTGTCTCCATTTTTTGTGTATACGGTCAGCATCCTCGCTTCCTTACAGCAATCCCTACTCCGTCGGTCTGTCCTGCAGCTGATGTCGCCACAGATACGCTTCGGGGGAGTATGGAAAGAGGTACAGAGAAACGTGGAGGCAGCGGGGGCCCATATGCAGTTGCGTAGTGGGAAGAGTCTGTCTGTGTCTAAACCTTACAGCGTGGGACAGAAGGTATACCTGTCTTCTAAAAATCTCAAATTGCGGGTCCCGTCCTTGAAGCTGGCGCCACGTTACGTGGGGCCGTTTGCCATCACACGTGTGGTGAACCCACTCACCTACGAGCTGGGGTTGCCAGCCACATGGAGGGTTCACAGGGTATTCCATAAGTCGCTATTGAAACCTTTTGTCCCTTTGGTGATGCCCACCACCAGGCCCCCTTCACCTACCCTGGTCTGGGATGAAGTTGAATACAAGGTCCAGGAGATACTGGATTCTCGTCGGTGTCGAGGAACCCTACAATATTTGGTGGCCTGGAAGGGTTTTCGACCAGAAGATCATTCCTGGGTGGCCGCAAGTGATGTTCACGCTCCCGTGTTGGTACGGTGGTTCCATCGTCGTTTTCCGGATAAGCCTGGTTGAGTTTCCGGGGGCCCGGAGGTCCCCCATCAGAGGGGGGGTAATGTTACCATGCAGGGCGGCGCTAGGTCCCGCAGCCGGTACGCGCCGCTCCGATGTCGGCTCCGGCGTCCCGGAGCTCTGCTGTCGGGGCTCTCCCCAGCGGCGTGGAGCAGCCAGCGTGCAGCGGCATGGGCGTGTCCACCCGTAGGGTGCCGCCCGCTCTCCTCCACCTTCCATATGCAACAGTGGGAGAGTCCGCTCCTCCCACTCTCTGCCCCTGGGCGGAGGCTTTAAGTTAAAAGGCTGGCAGTGACCTGAGCTCACTGCCAGTTATTGGTTCTGTTAGCCTCTAGTCAGGTCTGTCTCAGTCTGCTCTAGTTGCTAGTCAGTGTCCTTCCAGTTTGCCTGTGAGCTCCATCTCCAGCCTTGCTCTGCCTTGTAAGTTCTGTTGGTCTGCTCCACCTGCCTCTTCTGTCGGCACTCTGTCCCCCGTTAGTTATTTCCATGTAGGTAGTCGCCAGGTCCCTAGCCAGAGCAGGGACCGCCGCCCAGTTGTCCGCCTGGGGTTAGCCAGGTCCGAGGCAAGTAGGCAGGGACAGTGGGGTGCGGGAAGTTCAGGGCACCCCACCTGGCGCTCCGGGGGCAGAGTGCCGTAACACTCCCATGGTGACCTGTTCCACTCATTGATCACCCTCACTGTCAGAAAGTTTTTTCTAATATCTAATCTGGGTCTCCTCCCTTTCTGTTTCATCCTATTGCTTCTAATCTTTCCTTGTGCAAATGAGAATAGGGCTGATCTCTCTACAGTGTGACAACCCTTCAGATATTTGTAGACAGCTATTAAGTCTCCTCTCAGCCTTCTTTTTTGCAAGTTAATCACTCACCATCTTGGTAACTCTTCTCTGAATTTGCTGCAGTTTGTCTGTCTTTTTTAAAGTGGGGTGCCCAGAACTAGACAGTATTCCAGAAGAGGTCTGACTAAGGAAGAGTAGAGGGGGATAATTACCTCACGCGATCTAGACTCTATGCTTCTCTTAATACATCCCAGAATTGTATTTGCCTTTTTGGCTGCTGCATCATATTGTTGACTCATGTTCAGTCTATGATCTATTAGTATACCCAAGTCTTTTAAACTTGTGCTGCTGCTTAGCTCAATTCCTCCCATTCTGTATGTGCTTTTTCATTTTTCTTGCCCAGATGTAGGACTTTGGATTTCTTCTTGTTAAATACCATTCTGTTAGTCACTGCCCACTGTGCAAGCTTTTCTAGATCTTTTTGAATACTTTCCCACTCTTCCTTAGTGTTAGCTATCCCTAATAGCTTTGTGTCGTTGGCAAATTTGATCAGTTTCCCATGAATTGCCTCTCCAGATCATGTATAAAAATGTTGAACAAGGCGTGGCCTGGCCGAGAGAGAAGATCGCGGCGTAATCTGCTAGCTCCGCTAACCTCAAACACCCACCGCTACTCCACAGCAACCCTGGGGACCCTCACCGCTCCGAAACAGCTTCTCTACCTTCCCTGCACCTAGCGATGTCTCGCCGCAGACCGTCCCGCTCGCAGCCGCGGCGCCTGGAGGAGTTTTTCTCGGCGCCCGAGATCCCGCGCGCTCAAAGCCCGACCGGCTCAGCTACAACCGCGGAGGAAGAAGAACTTGCCAACGCTCTTCCAGACCTGACTGCCGGCTCACCTCCGGAGAAAGGAGAAGAAGGGGTGAGTGTGTATCTGAACACCCAGACACATGGCTACATAGAAGAGATACCCCGCAGCGTACACTCAACTAATGTAAGCCCCAAGATGGCGACCCCTGCAGACCCTCGTGGTGAGGGTAGCAGCTCCCCATCTAAAAACAAAGCAGGAGAGAGGGCAGATGGGCATCCCGACGTCCTAACTCAGGGATTCACAGGTGGAAAACGCCATAACCCATGCTCACCCTCAGCAATTCCTAAACTAGCATCCTCCTGCAATAGAGGTGCTCCCTCGCCATCAGATAGCCCTCTCAAACAAAAATCCAGAAAGGGAGATGTGAACCACTCACCCCCCTCATACTCCATTTATGAAGGACTATATCAAAGCTTTACCATCCTCAGCCCAGCCGGCATCTGAAGCTTTCATAAAGAAAATGATGGTGGCTTTAAGTGAATCAATCTACACCAGCTTTACTACTTTCAACTCCTCTCTCACAGCCACAATAGAGTCAATTGGAGAAAGAGTGGCTCATACAGAAAATAAAATGGTCGAACTCACCCAATCACATAACTCCCTCATAGATGCCCAATATGATTTGGCAGATGACGTCACCCAACTTAAATCAAAACTGGCAGACTTAGAAGATAGAAGCAGGCGTAACAACATAAAGTTCCGTGGCATCCCAGAATCTATCACAACACCTGAAATCCCTAAATATTTAAACCAACTAATGCGTACACTTCTGCCGGAAGCTCCCTTACAAGATCTTATCACCGACAGGGCACACAGACTCCCGAGACCTAAATTTATTGCTGAGACGACCCCAAGGGATATAATAGCCCGAATCCACTTCTACCACACTAAGGATGCGCTCATGACCGCTGCCAGAAAATTAAATCAACTTCCATCTCCCTATTCAGACATATGTCTATATGCAGATTTATCTCAAACCACCATGTCTGAAAGAAGAAAATTCTCAGAAATTAGTTCTGCATTGAGACAAGCCAATATCTCATACAGATGGGGATTTCCTATCAAACTCCAGATACACAAAGATGGCTCTACCCATGCTTTGTTTAAACCAGAAGACGCAGCTCAACTTCTAAAAACATGGGGAATTGGTATGCCTCCTGCTCCCCGTACGCAGAGAACCTCCAAAACTCCAAGAAAACACCCCAAAGATTGAATGCAGAGATGAACCTTACCCCCCGGAATCATTCTCAAGGCTAAAAGACACGGGTGAATAAGAGGACTTCCTCACAGGCGAACGTTTCGTCCCCCCCCTCCTTTACTAGACGAAACGGGTCTGACAATCCGTCACTCCTTCTGTTTCTCTACTTCACAGTTCTACCTACAACCGCTCAACAGTTTCTAAACTTCAACTGTTCATACCCCCCCCTTCTCCCCCGCACCAAGACCGAGCCATAAGGAAAAGTTAAGTCTACTGCAAGAGACAAATCTCAGTGCACCTCCGGTCTTGAAGCAAAACCTTCTGAAATCCAACCAAGTTATTCCTCGTTGACCCAGAAATCTCCACAGATCCGTATTCTGACAAAAACCTCCAGAATGACTACTAGAATATTGTCCTTGAACACTAACTGTCTAAATTCAGCGTATAAGAGATCTTCTTTGTGGAAGGAAGCCATGGGATCCAAAGCGGACATTATATGTGTTCAGGAGACCCACTTCGCATCTTCAGCCACCCCAAAACTAGCCCACAAAAATTTTCCCAAAATTTTTCTAGCCTCCTCAACTAAAAAACAAGCAGGTGTGCTGATCGCTTTTAAAGATACAGTACAATTTGACATCAAACGTCAAGAGACAGACTCGAAGGGCAGGTACCTGATATTGACTGGCCTTTTGAATCAAAAACCAATTACGCTGGTAAACCTATATATCCCCAATATATTCACTGGAATGATCCCTTAAAAATTAACTTTTATTTAATTAATTAAAATATGGTGCCCCATACACATAACGAGAAAGACAAGACAACATAAAGAAGGATATGGATTGCTGGTTATGTGCCTCTATGGATGTGCAGGCAACTTGATTTATCAATCAACCAGATCCAAATATCACTAAGAAAATACTGGCAGTTTAGAGAAGCCAGATTCCAAACTTCTAAGGGTTAGGAAAAGTCCATTTACAAGTTTCGTATTTATAGAGATACAGGTATACTAGCGAAATACTGGCAGTTTAGAATTGCCAGCCTATAGACTACTAAGGGTAAAGCGAGTCTGTTAGTATGTTTCGTATTCTAGAGATTCTGGTTCAAATTCAGGTTTAACGCAATTCTGTCAGTTGTATGACTCATCAGGAACCAATTATTTATGCGGTAAGTAATGGATATTACTATGATCAAAGTAGTGCAATAAGAATATACGTGTTGTTTTTCTCAAAATTATTCGTCGCACTAACCCCAAAGAAAATATAATGAACTAGCAATAGGATGCTGATTAGAGATGAGCGAGCGTACTCGGAAAAGCACTACTCGCTCGAGTAATTTGCTTTATCCGAGTATCGCTGTGCTCGTCCCTGAAGATTCGGGTACCGCTGCGGCTGACAGGTGAGTCGCAGAGGGGAGCAGGGGAGAGCGGGCGGGAGAGAGGGAGAGAAAGATCTCCCCTCCGTTCCTCCCCGCTCTCCCCTGCAGCTCCCCGCTCCGTGCCGGCACCCGAATCTTCAGGGACGAGCACAGCGATACTCGGATAAAGCAAATTACTCGAGCGAGTAGTGCTTTTCCGAGTACGCTCGCTCATCTCTAATCAGCATCCTATTGCTAGTTCATTATATTTTCTTTGGGGTTAGTGCGACGAATAATTTTGAGAAAAACAACACGTATATTCTTATTGCACTACTTTGATCATAGTAATATCCATTACTTACCGCATAAATAATTGGTTCCTGATGAGTCATACAACTGACAGAAACGCGTTGAACCTGAATTTGAACCAGAATCTCTAGAATACGAAACTTACTAACAGACTCGCTTTACCCATAGTAGTCTATAGGCTGGCAATTCTAAACTGCCAGTATTTCGCTAGTATACCTGTATCTCTATAAATACGAAACTTGTAAATGGACTTTTCCTAACCCTTAGAAGTTTGGAATCTGGCTTCTCTAAACTGCCAGTATTTTCTTAGTGATATTTGGATCTGGTTGATTGATAAATCAAGTTGCCTGCACATCCATAGAGGCACATAAGCAGCAATCCATATCCTTCTTTATGTTGTCTTGTCTTTCTCGTTATGTGTATGGGGCACCATATTTTAATTAATTAAATGAAAGTTAAATTTTAAGGGATCATTCCAGTGAATATATTGCATTTTCTTTATTGATCCTCCTGCCTCAGTGATTCATCATATACCCCCAATAGGGGACAAATATGTTTTTTGAACAAAATAATCAAAAAGATCAGAAGATGCGAGATGGGTAACCTTATTGTATGTGGGGACTTCAATAGCACTCCCGACAACTTACTAGACTCCACAAGGGGTTCCCTGAGATCGACTCCTCCCCTAGCGCCATGGTTACACAGAGAGGCACTACTAGACTCCTTCAGATGTCTTAACGCCTCTTCTAGGGAATTTTCCTTTTATTCACACAGATACAGGTCATTTTCTAGAATAGACTTAATTCTGGTTAATAAATCTACAATTTCCTCGGTCAGAGCAGCCAAGATTGGAAAAATTACATGGTCTGACCATGCACCAGTTGAGATTACCATCTCACTAACCGAAATGCCACAACAACCCAAAAAATGGAAAAACAACGTCTTTCTACTGAAAAATCCTAAATACTCCAGCACTATATCATCAGCTCTAGAGGACTATTTTAAAAACAACTGCACTAATGATGTCTCTCCCTTAAAGGAGATGTCTCGAGGAAGCAGTGAATTTTTTTTTTTGCCCAGTCCCCCCCATTAAGTACACATTACTAAGCCCCCCTGTAAATGACATTTCTAGCTGGTTCGTACTTACCGTTCCAGCGTTTCAGCAACTTATAAAAGTTTCCTCAAGATGGCCGCCGGCTCTTTCCCCGTCGCTCGCTGCAGCCCGACGTGCGCGCTCCCGAGACGCCGCCAGCTGTGTCTCCATGGCAACCGGACGCATCGCAGCCGCCGACCAGACGCCCCGCAGCCGCCGACCAGACGCCCACCGCCAGGCAGCAGGTAACCGGCGCTAGCCCCCGGCTCCCCAGCGCTAGACCCTCAGCCCAGGTGAAGGCCCCGGAGCCCAGCGCTAGGTTCCGGAGCCCAGCGCTAGTTCCCCCGGCCTAGCGGCAGCCCCCCCCCGGCCTAGCGGCAGCCCCCCCCGGCCTAGCGACAGCCCCCCTATCGCAGCGACAGCCCCCCCATCGCAGCGGCAGCCCCCCCCGGCCTAGCGACAGCCCCCCCATCGCAGCGACAGCCCCCCCGGCCTAGCGCTAGTTCCCCCATCACAGCGGCAGCCCCCCCCGGCGCAGCGGCAGCCCCCCCCGGCGCAGCGACAGCCCCCCCCGGCGCAGCCCGGCGCAGCGGCAGCCCCCCCCCGACAAATCACTTACCTGGGAGGCTTCTCGGGGCTGCTGGGCTGGGCTGGGCTTCTCCGCTGGGCAGCTCCAGTTTCTGCACCTTCCTCTAACATAGGAAGGTACAGAATGGCCGCTGCAGCGCGCTCCTGAGCAGTGACAGCTCGTCTGCGCATGCGCAGAAGAGCTGTAGCGGGGAGCACACTGAAGCGGCTCGTGCTGAATGGAGAAGACCGGACTGCGCAAGCGCGTCTAAAAAAGCAAGCTGCCAGCGAATTTAGACGGAACCATGGAGACGAGGACGCTAGCAACGGAGCAGGTAAGTGGAATAACTTCTGTATGGCTCATATTTAATGCACAATGTACATTACAAAGTGCATTAATATGGCCATACGGAAGTGTATAACCCCACTTGGTTTCGCGAGACCACCCCTTTAACTATTTGGAATGCCCACAAGGCAGTTATTAGGGGAATCTTAATTAAAATAAGCGCCCAACACAAAAAGGAAAAAACTCAACTTATCAACAAGTTAATAAATCAAATAACCACCTTGGAATCCCAGATTAGGGCAAACCCTTCTGACTCTTTACATAAACAACTATTTAAACTGAGACAATCTCTAAGAAACACTCTGATAGATAACTACGATAATGAGTTAAGGTCCTCTCGAGCTACATTCTACGCCTCCAATAAACCATCCTGCATGCTGGCCAAAATGACAAAAAAAAGGATACAAAAATCCAAAATTCCCTACATCCTAGATCCTCAAAACCCCTCTCCTAAAATATCTCACCCCACTCAGATCGTGGACTCTTTTAGACAGTATTTCGAAAATTTATACAATCTGAAGGACGACAAGTCAACCCCCCAGCCTTCCACCGCCTCTATTGAAAACTTCTTGAAAGATATAGAACTCCCATCTCTCTCCCAAACGCACTTGAACTCCTTAAGTTCCCCAATACTCCACTCTGAAGTCATAAAAACCATCAAAACCCTTAAGCCACAAAAAGCTCCTGGACCCGATGGGTTTTCAAATGACTATTATAAAATATTTTCCACCCTGCTTGCCCCCCATATGGCCCAAGCATTTAATCAAGGAATTGCAGAAGGCTCCTTCCCTAAGGAGACATTGGAAGCAACAATTGTAACAATCTCCAAACCGGGGAAAGAACCCGCTACCCCATCCAATTTTAGACCCATCTCTCTTCTAAATTGCGATATTAAAATCTACGCCAAAACCCTAGCACAAAGACTCTTGGAGATCCTGCCAGAGATAATTCACTCTGACCAGGTCGGATTTACGAGGGGTAGGCAAGCCTCTGACACAACCAGAAGAATTCTAAATCTTCTATACAAACTAGAACAAGATAGAAATCCGGCTGTAGTGGTCACACTGGATGCTGAAAAAGCATTTGACCATTTGCACTGGGAATACGCATTTGCCACCCTCCATAAATTTGGTTTCTCAGGGAACATTCTTAATGCAATCAAAGCGCTTTACACCAACCCATCGGCAAGGGTCTTAGTGGATGGTATGCTTTCTAACCCTTTCCCAATAACAAATGGAACTCGACAGGGGTGTCCACTTTCCCCCCTATTATTCACACTAATAATGGAACCTCTAGCAGAAAAAATAAGAACTAAAACAAACATTTATGGCATCCCAGCAGCACATAGACAACACAAGATCAGTCTGTTTGCTGATGACGTTCTACTTATACTAGCCAAACCCCTCCACTCACTAAGATCCACCCAAAGTATTCTGACCAAATTTACACAAATCTCGTACTATAAACTAAACACAAGCAAATCCCAAATTCTTGGAATACATTTGAATGAAAACTTAAAAAAAGACATACAAACTGAATTCTCATTCCAATGGCAAACAAAAACCATCCCCTACTTAGGAATTAATCTCTCCTTTCCAATTTCAAAATTGATACAAGCCAACTTCCCCCAACTCCTTGCTGATATTCAAAAGGACCTAGATCAATATCAGACATACTCGCTATCCTAGCTAGGAAGAGTTGCATTATATAAGATGATAACTCTACCAAAGATCCTCCACTACTTTCGCACACTCCCTATACCCATACCAAAGCAAACTCTACATAGCTTTCAAAAACAATTGTCAAAATATATTTGGCAAAACAAAAGACCGAGATTGGCGCTATCTATACTGACTCTAAACAGATATCAAGGAGGCCTGGGACTTCCTAATATTGAATCCTATCATAAATCCACTATACTAAGCCACCTGCTCCCATGGACAAGCCAAAATCCAAAACTTAGCTGGCTATCAATAGAAACGGAATTAAATAAACAAAAGTCATTAAGGTCACTCCTGATGGCAGCTACTATAGGCGCATATATACCCTCTCTGTCGGGGCATTTGAAAACCTTGTCTATATCACCGCCTATGAAAGCTGCAATGGAAGCATGGACAGACCTAATACGCAAAGTAAATCAAGACCCACAAAACAACTCTTTAAACATCCCTTTGGAGACCCTGGAATATTTTATTCTGAATTTAAACTTAAATTCATGGTTAAAAAACAATATAAAATACATTTCTGACCTATATTCAAAAAAAGAACTTCACACCTTCAATTCATTAGCGTCAAAATTCCAACTACTAAAAAGCAAACTTTTCAGGTTCACCCAAGTGACCTCCTTTTTACGTACTCAAAATCTCCTAAACTTTAAAATTCCTGAAGTGATATACTCATTCTTAAATTCCTCTAACAAAAAAATTCCAACTAGACTATTTTATGACAATTTCTCGGGTAACTTAAAAACCCCGGGAAAGTGTCACCTTATCAACTAGGAGAAAGACTTAAAACAAAAAATTCCTATTGTAAACTGGCTAAAAGGCCTTCAGATGGGTGGGACGAGCCTCACAGGGAGTCTCACTGGTAGAAACACACATAAAAACTCTGACACGGTGGTACTATACCCCAACGACCCTAGCAAGAAGAGGCCTATCAACAAGTGACCTCTGCTGGAGAGGATGTGGAATGACGGGATCTATACTCCATACATTTTGGTCGTGCCCAATGATTAGCCCATTCTGGGCAGACATATATAGTCTCATTCATAAAATATCAGGCATCAAACTACCGTTCACACCAAAACTGGCCCTACTACTACTGGATCCAGGGGAAATACACCCACCTCTTAAAAAGCGCATAGAACACATTTTACTAGGAGCCAAAAATCTAATAGCCAGAAGGTGGAAATCAACCACAACCCCGAATTTAACAGAATTGACCCAATTAATATCAGAACACAGTATGTTTGAAAAGATTCTGGCACTTCGAAACAATGATATCCAACCTTATTACGATGTGTGGAGTCCGTGGTTAAATATGTTTCCATGTTAATTACTTATTCGACTTTCATACAAAGAATGTTGGACCTTGTTAAGGTCCTACAGTTTAGACTCTCTTCTGTAGTAAATGTACCCCCTCCACCCTCCCCCCCTTTCACCTTACTCTATTTCTAAATCTACCCTCCCCCTCCCTCCATTCCTTACCAATCCTCTTCTTCCCTATACATCCTTCCTTATCCCACTTTCCATTATGTTTTGTTCAATGTAAATCAAAAACTATGACATGTGCTTTTAGTTAAATTGTACTTCCTTCATCCTAATCTCAATCTACAAATCTGAATGTATAAGATCCACCTCCCTGGAAATGTATCTGGATGTTGATAATGTATGTACCTTAGCACATTTTCAATAAAAATCTAATGATTTAAAAAAAAAAAAAAAAAATGTTGAACAACACTGAGCCCAGGACAGAGCCTTCTGGTACTCCACTTGATACATTCTTCCACTTGGATGTGCAGCCATTTATGACTACTCTTTGAGTACGATCAGTTGCCTTGTCAATCCCATATTTGGTCATTTTTTCAATAAGTATAGTATGAGATAGTATGAGATACTTTGTCAAATGCTTTACGAAGGTCAAGATAAACTATATCCATCACATTTCCCTGATAAACCGAGTCAGCGATACTGTCATAGAAGGAAATTAGATTAGTCTGGCATGACTTGTTTGTTACAAACCCATGCTGGCTTTGGTTAATTACTCCCTTTTTATCCAAGCACTTGCATATATGCTGTTTAATAATTTGTTCAAAGATCTTTCCCGGTATAGAAGTCATGCTCACAGGCCTGTAGTTTCCTGGATCCACCTTCTTCCCATTTTTGAAGATAGTGACAACATTTGCCCTTTTCCAATCTCCTAAGACTTCTCCTTTTCTCCAGGAATTTTCAAAGATTATGACGAGTGCTTCAGCAATTACCTCCGCTGCTTCCTTTCTTATCCTAGGGTGTAATTCATCTGGACCTTGAGACTTGAATCCATTTAAGTTAGTTAAGTGTTCCCTCACCATCTTTCTGCTTACAGATAGCCTGCATTCTTTTATTCCCCCAATAGCACAGGGAAGATCAGTTGATGTTCCATCTACTTTCTGAGAGAAAACAGATACAAAATAGGAATTTAAAAGTTCGACTTTCTCAGCATCTTTCTTAACCAATTCACCATTTTCATCTTGTAAGCATCCAATAGCATCTTTGACTTTTCTTTTGCTTTTGACATACCCCCAAATCCTTTCTTATTGCTTTTGGCCTCTGATGCAAGCCTCAATTCAATATTAGATTTAGCTTTTCTGACACTTGCCCTACAGCTTCTGCAGACCACATTATATTCTTTTTTAGAAATTCCCCCCTCTTTCCATTTGATAAACATATTTTACTTTGTTTTTAACATGTCTACAAGTTCTGTGTTAATCGATACTGGTTTCTTTAAATGCTTCCCATTTTTCCTTCTTTTAGAGATTGTTAACGATTGTGCTTTGAGAATCTCATTTTTCAATATTTCTCAACCCTCTTGGACATTTTTGTCCTTAAGAACATCCAGCCATTGGATTCTTCTTATCCTCTTTCTGAGTTCATTGAAATCCGCCTTTATAAAATCCAACCTTGAGTTTGAGTTTTCTCAAGTCTTCCTTCTCTTGTTATCCAAAATTCAAGGATAGCATGATCACTGCCTCCTAAGGTCCCAGCCACCCTTACTTCCTCAACTATTTCCTCCCTGTTGGTTAGAATTAGGTCCAAGATAGCAGATCCTCTTGTTTTCTTTTCTACTTTTTGGAAGATAAAGTTGTCAGCAAGAGCAGATAAAAATTTGTTGGACCCATTAATTTTGCCTGAGAGAGACTCCCAACAAATGTCTGGATAGTTGATATCTCCCATGATTACTATGTCATGCTTTTTTGAAAGCTTGGCCATCTGATGAAGAAATAGTTAATCCATATATTTTGCTTGTCCAGGTGGCCTACAGTCAATGCCTACAATGATGTCCATTCTGTTGTTCTCTCCTTGTATTCTTACCCGAACAGTTTCTACAGAACTTACCTCCTCTGAAGCCTGAATCTCTGTGGAGATTAATGTTTTCCTAACATACAATGCAATACATCCTCCCCTTTTATTTGGTCTTTCTTATAAATAAGTTGTATTCTTCAAGCCTTGTATTCCAATCATGTGTATCATTCCACTAAGTTTCCATGATGTTTATGACATCATATTTCTGTTCCTGTGTTAGGAATTCCAATTCTCCTTGCCTGTTTCCCGTGCTCTGTGTATTTGTGTAAAAACATTGTAGTTTGTGATCGTTATCTCTTGCTCCTCTACTTGCCTTCTGAATTTTTTTGTCTTTGTTCTTTCTTTCCACTTCTAATAGCAAGGTTCTCAAATGTATTAATTAACTGTATATTTTTACCTTGCCTTTCACTTCCCTTCCCATATTGTTCTAGTTTAAAGTTCTCCTAATGAGTGAGGTAATGCGCCCACCAAATATATGCTTACCTGTTTTTGTAAGATGCAACCTGGCTCTAGCAAGCAGTCCATCATATAGGTAATTCACTCCATGGGCTAGGAATCCAAATCTTTGCTCATGGGACCATCAGCGTAGCCAGTTGTTCACCTCTAGAATCCTGTTTCATCTTCTTATTCCATGGCCATCAATTGCGAGGATGGATGAGAAGTCCACCTGTGCTTCTAGTTCCTTCACTTTCTTTTTGAGGTGTTTAAAGTCTCTGTAGATAGTCGCAAGGTCCTTTTTTGCAGTGTCATATGTCCCTACATGTATTAGTAGGAATGGGTGGTGTTCTGTAGGACTGATGAGTCTTGACAGCCTATGAGACACATCTTTGATTTGTGCACCTGGAAGACAGCCCACTTCTCGTGAGGTGTCAGGTCTGCAGACAGCGGCCTCTGTTCCTCTCAATGGGGAATTCCCCACAACCACCACTCTCCTTTTCTTCTTCACAAAAGCACTTCTTTTTCTCCATTCAAGTGGACTTTGTGCGCTTACTATACAGTTCTTTGTGGGTACAGTCATTTCTTGTTGCACCTCTTTCTCCTCTGCTCTGTTCTTTGTGGGTAGAGTTATTTCTTGCTGTATCTATTTCTCCTCAGCCCTGTGCTTTGTGGGTATAGTCCTCTCTTGCTGTACCTCTTTCTTCTCTGCTCTGTTCTTTGTGAGTAGTCATTTCTTGCTGTGCCTATTTCTCCTTTTGCTCCAGAACATGGTACTGGTTCCCGAGCAGTATGGGTGCTGGCTGACTTATGATTCTCCTGCTTCTTTGGGTCCCATGCTTACATTCCTCTGCTTCTGCAGGTACACTGGACATTTCTTTTCCTCCAAGATTTTGAAGACTTTCTTCTACTCTGTCAAGGAAATCCTCACCTTTCTTAATATGCTATAATGTAACTATGTTCTCCTGAACACTACGCACCTTTTCCTCCAGTAGAGACACAAGCTTGCATTTCTGGCAGGTAAAGCTTAGCTTTTCCTCTGGTAGGTCTGTAAACATATAGCAAACGTTGCAGTTCACCAAATGCCTAATTTCCTTTTCCATGTTGTCAGTTAATGTCCACTTCTAAACTTCTAAAAGTCAAGAATTGTAGTGAAGACATATAATCTATAAAATACTACTAAGTGTACAATTTTGCGTGCCGCTTCTTGCTTCCCACTCAGCATTTCCTATGGAAAGCGCCGAGCTTGGAGTTTTCTCATAGGATAAGAAGTAAGCAAGCTGGCGAGTGCTAACAAGGATTTTTTAAACTGACTAAAAATTCAGCTTAAACAGCCACTTCAGATTGAATCATTATCGCTCACTTTTGCTCGCTTGAACAAATTTTTCATTCTTCTATGACACTTAAAGGGGTTGTCCCGCGAAAGCAAGTGGGGGTAAGCACTTCCGTATGGCCATATTAATGCACTTTGTAATATACATTGTGCATTAAATATGAGCCATACAGAAGTTATTCAATTACTTACCTCCGTCCTCGCGCTGTCACTGTGTCCCCGTTGCCATGGTGCCGTCTAATTTCTGCCACACCAGTCCATTTTAGACGCGCTTGCACAGTCTCTTCTCTTCCCTCTGTGTACGAGCCTCTCCAGCGTGCCCGCGCGATACAGCTAGTCTGCGCATGCGCAGACGAGCTATCACTGCAGGGGAGCGCGCAGGGGCGGCTATTCAGCTCCCGGTGTCCCTTTAAACAGGGGTGAAGGAGCAGTCTTGCCTTTCACCCCGAATCAGCAGCAGCCAGCCGGGACCATCCAGGAGCAGCCAGCCGGGACAACCGACCAGCAGCCAGCCAGGACGATCAGCAGCTGGGAACTACACGGGACCAGCAGCCGGGAGCTACACGGGACCAGCAGCCGCCAGGGTAAGTGAGGTGTCTGTGGTGCTGTGGGCGCTGGGGGGGGGGGGTGAGATGTCTGTGGTGCTGTGGGCACTGGGGGGGGGGGGGTGAGGTGTCTGTGGTGCTGTGGGCGCTGGGGGGGGGGTGAGGTACCGCATACAGGTGCACTTACCTGCGCTTCTGTGTGGTCAAGAGATGGGAGAAACAGCTGTTTGCTGTTTTCTCCGGTAGACTCCAGCTCCCGCTGTGACGCTTTCTGCCGACCAGCCAATGAGGCGGCTGGATCGGCGTTCCATCATTTGCAAGTGCACGCCTCCACCGATGATGTCAGTCACCTGCTCACGTGACCGGCGTCTCGGGAGCGCGCATGAAGGCCTCCAGGAAGCGAGCGGTGCACCGTGGAACGCATCCAGGGAAACCGCAGGCGCCATCTTAGAGGGAGAAGTTTTAAAAGTCATTATTTCTGCGAACCGGTAAGTACAATGCGGTTTATAACCGCTCAAAAGGGCTGGTTTATGACGGGGGGTGACAGGGGGAATGGGCTAATATAAAATTTTGCGTTTCTGCCTCGGGACAACCCCTTTAAATCGCAGCTTCATTGAAGAATTTGGGAGTACAGGTTTATAACCATCTTTGATAATCTCAATACCGGAATAAATATAATTTCATGCATCATTGGAGAACATGAGAAATCTATAGCAGTGATAATACATAGACCTGGTGACCCCCTAACACCAATTTAGAGAACGTAAAACTTTCACATCCTTTATCATGGAATAATTGAGTATTTTGCTCCATTATTCATCCTGTTCAGGTATTGTTTTAAGTGCAAATTAATCACACCATGCCTCTGTCTTTTCATATATATGTGTATAGAAATTTATGCTTCTTCAGATCTATTCCATAAGCCTGAGGAAGAACCCTAAGTAGGTTTGAAAGCTCGCTATAACATCATGTCTTTTTGTTAGCCATTAAAATGTATCATATCTAGAAGATTACTTGTTTTCTCTTGTTGAGAACAATTACAAAATGAATTCTTGCACATGTAGAACAGTTAACATAATGCAATCATTAATTAGTTAAAATCAAGATTAAACTAGAAAGAGAAAAACTAAGATATATATATATATAAATAATAAATAAAGGTAAACAAAGAGAAACTCCGGTATGGTTATGGTAAGTATAAATTTATAAATGTCAAAGTACAGCTTATTGAATCCTGAAGAAGTTTTCAACAAAGATGGGCAAGTGCGAATGGGGGGGGGGGCAATTTGGGATAGGGGGAGGGGCAGAATCATAGATCCACATAACCTTCATAAGATCATCCTAAAAAAGAAAAACAACTTGTGCCATATAGTGTTATATACTAAAATGAAATGAATAAATATTTAATAAAATAAATTATATGTGGGGAAAATATTTAAAAAATATAAATATAAAAATTACCAACAATTTTAATTTATTAAAATTATAAACATATACAACAAAAACAATATAGGTGAGAACAAGGCCCCTTTCACACGAGCAGTGTTTTCACGCTAGATTGGTCTTAGATCAAGAGCTATGTCTGTCAAGGCTATATGAGAGAGTCGATATTCCTAGTTGGAACTGTCAGTATCAACGCAGAGACTAATAAGAGCTCTGCTAGATGTATTGGCCGAGGAGAATATTCCTCAACCACCAAATGCAGAGTGATTGAGGAGATGGTATGTGGGATGCCGTGACACTCAAAATGATGATTAATTAAAGAATCTTCCCTACAGACAAGATAAAGGGTTGCCTACATTGACGGAAAAATAAAAAAGTTATTGTGTGCAGAAGATGCAGGAGAAAACAATTTTAAAAAATTAAATGTCTTTGGAAAAAATAGAGGTACTACAGCAAATAAAAACCTATGCAAGTTTGGTATCGTAGTAATCGTACTGACCCATAGAATAAAGTTATCATGTCATTTTTGTTGCAGTTTGTGCGCCGTAGAAACAAAACACACTGAAAGATGGTGGAATGTCGTTTTTTTTTTATACTCCACTTAGAATTTTTAAAAAGTTTTTTAGTACATTATATGGTAATTTAAATGGCACCATTTAAAAATACAACTCGTCCCACAAAAAACAAGCCCTCATACAAAAACGTCTATGAATGAATAAAGGAGTTACAATTTTTTAAAAGGAGGAAGGAAAAAAGAAAAGGGTCCGCATCATTAAAGGGTTTAATAATGTACTAACTTCCTTCTCTGGGTCATTACAAATGCAGGGATACTATGTGTAAATTTTTTTTTCTTTTACAAAGTAAAGGGAGAAAGGTGGGGTTTTGGCTTTTTTATTTTTTTAGAATTTATTTTCTTTTTTAACTTTTTTAAAATTTTTGTCTCTTTAGGGGACTTGCATAATACTTTTTTATTATTATTATTCTAATACTGCTGAGGCATAGCAGGGTATTAGACAGGCTATGACACTCAGACAGAATCTGAGCATCATTGCCAGCTGGCAGACCAGAGGCTATATTCAAGCCTCCGGGTGCCACAGAGACCTAACAGGACCCCCTGATCACATTCTGGAGGTCTGACGGTGACAGCCTTTAAATGCTGTGGTCGCATAGACCGCAGTATGTAAAGGGTTAACACAGCAGAGATCGGACGATTTCTCCGATTTCTGCTGTAAGAGTTGGTACCTGGCTATCCTCTGACAGCCAAGCACCAGCTTTCCCTGCCACAGAGACCATCGGCTGGCTTCTGACAAGCCGATGGTCTCCCTGGCAACCTGTAAACAAAGCAGTGCAGGAGTTTAAAAAAAGAAGTGGGAAGTTGCCAGCAGATCAGCTATATCTTCCTGCTTCTTTTTTTAAAGTGCTGCACTGCTCTATGAGGGACTGTACAAGCAGAGTACAATGCCACAGCTTATGGCATTGTGCTGTGCAGGTCCCATAATGAAACATAGCCCAGAAATCTTCCAGGCTATATGACTATGGGCAGTGGAGATCGTCCCAGAAAATTCCCAGGCATGCCACTCAAGGGGTTAAAAGGTATATAAAATGTAAAATACAAATAAGAGATAAAAAGAGGACAAGATGACTATAAATATGAAAACTATATAAAAAATATAAAACAAAAATTATGTTTAAAAGCCTAAAATAGAAAATTATATTAGGAGACTCAATAAAAAGCTGGCCTACTGCGTCAGATCCAGACCCTCCGTACATAAATTCCTATTTTTTCCAGCACATCATTGAGCCCCTGGAGTGTAAGGGAATTCACAGGGGCAGGAAATATATACATGTTACAGAATATATATATGCTGAAGACACTGCATAAATGTATTCTGTAACATACATGTATGGAAATAGTATGTATCTTCCTACAAATGATATGTAAAGCCCAATGCCTTTTTGTCATCGTAGTAAGTGGTAAAGTTTTATTGTAAATTGGAATGCACGTCGCGCTCAAAACAAGGCCATATGACTGCAGTACGTAAGAGGGAATGAGACCCCTCCCTATTGATGACGTCAGAGAGCATCTCAGGATGCCGCTGATGGACGCCTCGTTGTGAGTAATCTTAATGTATATCTGTCTATGTATTAATTGTATTTTAAGCTTGAAAAAGGCACGAAATTGTGCCAAAACGTGTGGCCTTAAATAAACCAATATTGATTTCCAACCCTGAGAAATCATTCACCTGTAGTCCCCTGCAGCGCAGGGTAGCTCTCTTTGCTTTATACTTGCAGTCCCATCAAAGTAAATTAAGGGCTCAGTCACACGCCCGTGTTTCTGCCATATTCTGACCGCTGCACTGCAGGTGCGGACGACTCTCCGCACCGCCGGCAGAAAGAACACATGGCCGGCAATGGAGCCGGTCATGTAGAGAGTCATCCGCACACAGTGCGGACGTCTTATCGGGCAGAAACACAGGAGGATCGGCGCTCATGTGACTAAGCCCTCAGACTGTAATATAGTCTAAATCATAAATGCAATGCAATTTTTTTTCTAAATCTGAAATACACACTGAAACTTAAACGAGAGAGCACAAAATGAACAGAAATTATAACTCAGAATTTAATTTTCCGCAAAATAATAGTTTTCATATTTGATTTGACTTCTTTGTTTCGAAGACTATATATGAAAGGATTTAAGAGTGGAGCAATAACTGTATACATTAAAGCTACCACACTATTTTGGCCAATTCTATGACTAGACCTGGGTCTAAAATACATAAAAATTCCCGAACCATAAAATACTGTAACAACTATAAAGTGAGAAGAGCAGGTTGCAAAAGTTTTTTTCCTGCTTGATACAGAATGGAGTTTTAGAATTTTTGAAATGATCTCCATATAGGAAATGATTGTTACTATAAATGAACCAATTATCACACAGCCGGCAAAGACAAATATCACAAATTCATTGACCCAAATGTCCTGACAGGAGAGTTCCAGTACCGCTGGAATATCGCAAAAAAAATGGTCTATCTCATTGGATCCACAGAATGGCAATGAAAATGTGAATGCAGTGTGTATTAGAGCATTAGCTGCACCAATAATATATGAGCCCGCTACATGCTGGATACAGACTCTTTCATTCATAATGACAGTGTACAACAGAGGGTGACATATAGCATTATAGCGATCATAAGCCATGGCCGCCAACATGTAACACTCTGTTCCACCAAACAACAAGAAACAATACATTTGTATAGCACAGCCAGAAAAGGAGATGACTTTACATTCTGACAGTAAACCAGACAATAACAGAGGGACAGTACATGAAACATAAAGTATCTCCAAGAAAGAGAAATTAGCAAGAAGGAAATACATTGGAGTGTGGAGACTTGGACTAAGTTTATACGTAATGATTATAGATAGGTTCCCACCCACAGTGATTGTATACATGCATAGAAAGATCGGAAAAAGGGAAACTTGATGTTCAGTAACTGCAGAAAATCCCAAAAGAATAAATCCTGTTGCCACTGTGTGATTGATGTTCATTTCACACAATCCCTAGAAAAGAAAGGCACATGTAAATATTTCATATCTACTATGTGGACTAATGATAAATAATATTGTAACATATAATATAAAATTGTAATATATCAATTGTCATGTGCATACAGTTGAGCTAGTACCAGGCATATATGGATGAGTCTTTGTACTTATATAAACACTGAATGCACCCCCATTGCTCAGACATTGATGGTCTCTACTAAGGTCCACCTAGAGATGGAGATACCATATAAGCAAACTATTGACTTGTGTAATGGGGTACTGCTTTATTAATGTTCTTGTTAGTACTCTTTAGTATAGGATCTTTTACATGGGTGATTACACTTTTAAGTGCGGTTAAGAGCATTGTGAATCAGTGTCTGCTCGGGAACAGAAAATGGGCAGAATGAGGCGACTATCTTGCATGATCAGTAGCTACGATTACTCTCTGGAGTAGACTCTGTTGTAAGGCTACAGCCCTGTAGGCATTTGTTGACTCCTGTATCAGCTTAGAAGCATTGGTTAATGGTTCAGCACCGTTGGAATACTTTGGCAAGAGACTGATTTTGCTGTGCTCCCCTCCCAGACTATTACCAGCAAGAAAGTACATTGTCACTGGAAACCGCTACTGCTCAATCCGGACTTGGATGAGTACAAATTCCCACCAGAGCAGGATATAAAAAAAAGACATTTGCCCAACAGGCATATATGAAACCAAGTGAACGGAGGAGCTTTACTGTCTATATATAAAAACAAAATAATCTTCCATTTCAGACCCCTGGATCTCCAGTTATCTTCACCAAGTCTATTTACAAGCTGCAGTCAGTCTATATACTGTATGTGGAACATCACAGACAGCTACAGCTACTTACAGTATAAAGCTGAGTCTTTTTTGTTAAAACATACAACTCGGACAACCCCTTTGAAGTTCTAACACAAATTTAGTACACAGCATTAAATATAAAGAACACTTACTGTATATTAGTATTATCAGTAATTATCTTTTCAGGTTGCAGAAATTATTATATTCTAATTCATGATGAGACTCAAAGGACAGAGCTGGGTCACAGAGAGGCGCTATGTTATTCTCAATGTAGTTTTTCCAGTAGATTCATCAGCCATTTGTTCATCACTTCTGTGCATGAAATGTTCCTGCATTATAAATGGTGAGTGAGCTATTCCAATTACCTATATGCTAGGTGGTAAATCACTTGGGACCTATCCCAGAGGTGCTGAAAATTTTTTCTGATGTTACAAAAATAGTTTGTCTTGTAAAGTAAATCTTTCCAAAGTTTTTAGGCAATTATTATCACATATTAAAATGTAGAAAGCAAAAGGTGACACAATCTTCTTTACAAAATCAACAGCTTATTAAAGATAAGAAGATAGATAGATAGATAGATAGATAGATAGATAGATAGATAGATAGATAGATAGATATGAGATGTACCCAATCATCAGACACATCGGGTGCAGATGCACTCCTGCACTGATCCTCATCAAGCACCCCCGAGGAGAAGGCAGAAAGGGTTTTTAACCCTTTCTGACTTCTCCTTTACACATTACATATGTGCGCTATGTAATGCACAGAGATTTCGGCCGGCGATCATGTAACCGCCGGTGTTACCTGACCCCCAGCGGTCACATGAATGCCGAGCCAGGAGCCTGCACCGTGGGGGGACCTACTTACCTGTCCGGCGTCTTCCGCATTCTCCCTTCTGCCTCCCGGCCCAGTGATCATGTGACCGCTGAATGCCACCTGTCCCCAGCGGTCACATGATTGCCGAGTCGGGAGGCAGAAGAGAGAATGCGGAAGACGCCAGACAGGTAAGCAGGTCCCTCCACGGTGCAGTGAGCACCTGCACCCTCCTGAACTCTGTCAGTTCAGGAGGGTGCAGGGAAAATGTATTTTTTGTCATCCATTCTCCCCAGCTCCAATTTATTTGGAGCTGGGGAGAATGGATGAGAAAAAATAAATGGATTGGAAAGGGTTAATAGTTTTTTTTTTTGTCAATTATCAAAATGCAAAGTGAATGAACAAAATATAAATCTAAATCATACCAATATTTGGTGTGATCCACCCCCACCCATATGCCTTCAGAACAGTATCAATTCTTCTAGATATACTTGCACACTTGAAAGAACTCGGCAAGAAGGTTGTTCCAGACATCTTGGAGAACTAAGCACAAGTCTTCTGTAGATTTAGTCTTCTTCAAATCCTTCTGTGTCTTCATGTATTCCCAGACAGACTTGATGATGTTGAGATCAGGGCTCTTTGTGTGCTATGTTATCACTTCCAGAACTCCTTATTCTTCTTTGTGCTGAAGATAGTCCTCAATGGCATTGGCTGTATGTTTGGGGTCATTGTCCTGCTGTAGAATAAAATTGGAGCCAATCAGACGTCTCCCTGATGGTATTGTATGATGGTGTTACCTATACTCCAGGTATATTTTGGTGCTTCAAATTATAAATAGAATAAGATGCAGTACTTCATAAGAAATAAGACACGTCACACTCTGCTTGGTGTAATCGAGATAGTTCTCTCCTTTATTAACTTATACACGGTCCCTTCACACTCACACACACAATTTCGCAAAAATAATAGATCCACATTATTGAGTCAAAATTGACAAGTGTTACATTCTAATTCTCTTGTGCAGCCAAACGCATGCATTTTTAATTCACAATTGCGCAGACAACTTTTAAATCACTGTACATAAACATCCTTTGAGTTCAACTTTCTTGTTCCTTCTGCACACACTTGCTGAGACACTTTAATTTGCCTCGGTTTTTTTTATCATGATCTCCTATCCAACGTTTCCCTTCCTACCTACTGGATTTGACTTAATATGCTTTTCAAACTGCAAATCTTCACTACACAAACATTTATTCATTCCTAAACAGACTGAAAACCATGGTTTTTTAAATAGAAACTAAATCTGTATTTACATGGAACGGCTGACAGTGTACAGACACAGTTAAGAAAGTCTTACGCACCATGGTTTGATGTGTCTGCCCATTATTGGTCACCCAATGCTGTTGACAAACCATGGAAGCCAACACATGGCCAATTCCCCCTTGCACAACTATCCAAGCATATTTCTGGATTTATACTAGCTCTTTAACATTGCTTGACATCCTGGCACTGCATTTTTAACTTTTCTCCCTTCAACCAGCTGCTTAGCAGACTTCCCGGCACTGCCCTTGCTGCCATTTTCTTGTTAGTTACTCATTGTAACTCACCTTAGGCTTATCTCACAATCTTTGACACAGGTTCAAAGTCCAGTCTGGTCGAAATTGAAAAAGCCTGTTTGATTCGGTACACATTCCAACACTACACCCTTGGTAGTTTTACACACTATATTGGTCATGTCCCACGTTGGGTGCCAAATCTGTTAGTGAAATATTTGCTAGTTATTATAATTTTGGGTGGCCAAATTAAGAGTTAATGGTCGATCTCAAGAAAGCTTACAAATCAAACACAATTCTGAATGTAATAGGTAGTAGTCTCTCTTTATTAAAACTGCATCTCAATTTATACAGTTAAGTCAAAAAGAACATATTCCTGGAAAATTGGTGTTAATAACATCAAGGTCGTCAGTCTGGATTTCTTGTGCCACTACGGCAAGGCTAAGATATTATGTCTGGAATGTTCTATTTATGGAAAATCACATGTTTTATTATATAACAGACTGAAGCATGTAAGATGGATTCAAGATGCAGAATGGATATATATTTTACCCCCTTTTTGTGAACACTTCAATAACCTGGATGTACGATCTGTCCCTACTTTTACAATAGGTGCTGCTTGCCCCTTGGTTGTACGGAGGTCCATGTTGCCTTACCTATCCTTAGTCTCCTGTCATGACCCTATGTATTTTGGAAGTCCAAGATATGAAGTATATCACAATCTACACACACTGGAGAGAAAGAGCATGTGCAAGATTAGCATATTCTCTATTGTTAGGAGCAAGTATTTGCAAAAGATTTGTATGCACTCTTGTGACAGATGGTTGGTGGTATTTGCAAATAAGCAGAATACATCAGAAGATCAAACGAATACTAATATGTATACATTCTGAAGAATTTTTCATAATCCAAGTGGTAACACCCATGTAGGGTGGCCCCATCCTGTCCCTAAGAATGCTCTATTCTAGCCCTGAGTCTGAGGGTAGGAGACTCATATGTTCTGCGTACGGGGACAGATATAGCATGAGGAAACATGACGCAATCATTTAGTTATGTCTGGGTTGGATTTCCCATAACATGAATTGCGATCCTGTGTGTTTTTGTGGACCTGAGAACCAATTATTACATAAACTCATGAGATTAAGTATACAATAAATGCGACAGCAAAGGAGTACACAACTTACCACTACACCACAAAATATACTGAAGAGTCAATGAAGCCAAGATGCTCTGAACCAGAACCAGAAAGCCAATCTAATCATCACTGGTCCTTATGTTGCCTGAGTGTCTGTACTAACTTTTTGATATCTTGAATATTTTTATGAATAGATGCTTAAGTATTAGATATGACCAAGCATGCTCGTTTGAGCATTAGCATACTCGAAAGTACTCGTTAGTGGAGCGAGCACCACGCGGTGTTCAAGAAAATTTCACCCTCTCCTCCCCCGTGTTTAGCGGCTTTCTTAGCCAATGAACATGCAGGGAAGGCTTTGGCACCTCCTGCTATGATGTGCCAACTCTGTGCATGTCTATAGCAGTGATTGCTGGCCATATCAAGTAACCTAGGATCATAAAAACTCAGGTCACCTGATGCTCGCCTCACACGGAGGCTGGATTAGCTGAGGGACAGAGCTGCTGTGAATGAGGGAGAGCAGTAGTGTAGGTTAGAAGGAGCGTTTAGGCAGGGACTTATCTTCAAAGAACCCAACAGTCCTTTTTAGGACTACAACTCCACTTTTGTGCATCATGAGTTTGGCTGCCTGGGACCAGTAGTGCGCACAAAGCATTCACAAGCATCCCGGCTGTATACTGCATACTGTTACTGGTTCTATACAGTATACTGCTACTGGTGTACACAGACTATAT
Organism: Eleutherodactylus coqui; assembly: GCF_035609145.1. NCBI lineage: Eukaryota > Metazoa > Chordata > Amphibia > Anura > Eleutherodactylidae > Eleutherodactylus > Eleutherodactylus coqui. Next base: position 46,279,022 of record NC_089842.1, on the reverse strand, counting down.
AGGAACTAACAAAACTCCTCTCATTTTTTTATTTGTTTCTGGCTGAAAGCATTTGCATAATAGGCCCAAGTGTGTGTCCTGTTGATCCACACTATATAACAAGACTGTACTCATTTTACACTGTCTATTTTAAGTTTAAAGCGTACGTAAAATACCCTTAGTGTTGGTCCTCTCGATCCGCACTCTATAACAAGACTGTACTCATTTTACACTGTGTATTTCTGGCTTAAAGCGTACGTAAAATACCCTTAGTGTGTGTCCTGTCAATCCACACTATATAACAAGTAGTCATTTTACACTGTCTATTTTTTGTTTAAAGCGTACCTAAAATACCCTTAGTGTGTGTGTCCTGTCAATCCGCACTATAAAACAAGACTGTACACATTTTACACTGTCTATTTTTTGCTTAAAGCGTACCTAAAATACCCTTAGTGTGTGTCCTGTCGATCCACATTATATAACAAGACTGTACTCATTTTACACTGTCTATTTTTGGCTTGAAGCATATGTAAAATACCCTTAGTCTGTGTCCTGTCAGTCCGCACTATAAAACAAGACTGTACTCATTTTACACTGTCTATTTTTGGCTTAAAGCATATGCAAAAAACCTCGCAGTTTGCATAGCATTCTGGCACAGTGCATTATACAACATGATCAACAATAGGGGTAAGGGTCGAGGATGAGGACAGGGGCGTCTGAATGAAGGTGTGGGCAGAGGCCGAGGTCCTGGGTGGGGTGAAACAGTGCCTGCTGCTAAGGGAGAAGTAGAAAGCCGTATATCTACGCTCCCTAGCTTCATCTCACAGTTTTCAGGTCCGCGTGGTACACCATTATTAAAACCACAACAGTGCAATCAGGTGATGACGTGGATAGCGGATAACGTGTCCAGTAATTTATCTACCAGCCAGTCTTCCACGCAATCCACTCACGCTAGCCAAGGGACTGGACCTGTGAATCATCACGCTGATCCTCCTTCCTCCCAGCCTGTTCACTACAGGAAAAGGAGAGATTCAGAACAGGCATACTCACAGGAACTGTTCTCAGGTCCCTTCCCTGAGTCACAAACAATGGTTTATGAGCCACCTGAGAAGTTTGTCGTGACCGATGCCCAAAATTTGGACCTCTCACAGCCTCAGGGTGATGAGGGTGGGGACTTCCAAGTAGTGGCTGCCAGGCCCTGCCAACCCTCTGCAGTGTGTGTCTCCTATTCCTCCTCATCCAATACACATTTATATAGCTGAGGACAGCTGAACACTGCTCTGGGAAAAATTTCAGTATGCTGTGGACTTCTGAGTAGGCGAAGGGGTGCGCCTTACCCTGTCTGGGATGGGGACAGCTGGACGCTGCGCTGGGAAATATTTCAGTACACTGTGGACGCAGGCTTGTGCCTGCATGCTGGAGATTATTGGACAGCAATGCCAGCATGTAACACAGAAGAAGAGGCAGTGGTGTCACCCGCAGATGGTGATTGGCCTTCGTTTCACCTAGTGTGGTACTTAGCTAAGATGTGCCAGCACGTGTGCCTTGCTGATTATGGTCTGGCCCAACTAAATTGTTAGGGGGGTGACCACCAGGCTTTTGCCCACAATTTGGCTTAATAGTGTGACCTGGGAGCCTCAGATGCATCCATGCATGCTGCCCCTGCTGTTCCCTATCCATTTCTGTGGTGTTTTTCAATCACTTTCTGATGTTTTCAGGTGAATCACACACCCTCCCCTATGCAGAGCATGGGTCACTTTGAAAAATGCTCGAGTCTCCCATTGACTTCAATGGGGTGCGTTACTCGAAACGAGCTCTCGAGTATTACAAAAAGTTTGGCTCAAGTAACGAGCACTCGAGCATTTTGGTGCTTGCTCATCTCTATTAATTATCAGCTAGGTTGAAACAACATATACCTTCAAATTCCTCATATCCATGATTGAATGCCATCAATTATAGCTCTGTTCTGTAGAGCAGCTTTCTGAGCTCTCTTGACTGATCGTTCAGAGCTTACCATTTATGACAAACCATCATGCGGTAACACATAGGTAGCATGTCTATTACCGTATGATCTAGGACGCCAGACAACTGTCGTCCAAAGCTCAGAACATCCTATGTTCTGGCCTGATTTTCTAATGTGTTACTATTTATGTTGTCTCGTACATTGTACACATTTATTAGGTAACTCATTGCAATCCCGATTGGGGGTATGATTCGGAAACAGAGTCATCCCATTATTTGTGACTTCCACACATGCACATTTCGTCGAGGAGGGTTAACAGTCTGCAGTCACGTTCTTCTGGGCAAATGAGATGGCATGGTGATCCCCAGTCCATGTGCAATTAAGAAGGGGTCACCGAGCCAAGCTCCAACCATTATTGGGGTAGTTGTGCTCTTGTGTTTTTGTGACAACACAGGGGTACCAAAACTTTTATTAGACCATGACCTGATCTCCTTCACTGTGAGGGGTATAGCCGCAAAGGGTGTAGAGGATGATGCTGTAGCGGCATGAGTATACATTCAACAATTCAGTTTTCCTGCATCATTAGTGCTACAACTAGTACTTGATTATATTTTACAAACTTATTGTCCTATCATTTTTCAATGAATTATTCAAGTCCCAAACCGATGGTATCGTGACTATAAAACGAAGGATATGCATGGTTCTAGTGGATATTTCATTTTTCTTCATTTTGGACTGAGACTCATTTATAGTGGCTGGCGGGGACCCAATTGTCTATTCCTTCCAAGTTGACTGAAGTGGCAGGCATTAACCGGATCTGTTGTGGTCCATCAAATCCCGGTTCCAAACTTTTTTTCCGATATGTCCTTTGAGGACAACCCAGTCACCTAAAAACAAAACTATTTGACTCCACTTTAGTGTCTGGATCTGAAATTTAGGAGAATTCAAGTAACAGTTAAATCCTAATATAAAACACTCATAAAGGAAGTGAGGTCTTCATGCTGGGACTGAAGAAAGTATAGGCCTGTTCAGGAGACCCTACCAAACAAAACTTCATAGGGGTTCAATGCAGTCTTACTATTTTAGAGTAGAGGACTTATAAAAATGTGTACCTCTATTATTTTCTATGACTTCAGGTACACCATATATACAAATTACTTCAATCAACAATTTCTTAGCCATAGATTTGGCATTGGCATTTTTAAAAATTTCATTTGACAAGCCACGCCTCTAGCTAAGAAGTGGTCTAAGCAAACCAACACAAACTCCAAAACACCTACCTTTGGTAGCTGTATGAAGTCAATCTGCAGTTGCTGAAACAGATAGTCTGGCCATGACTTGCAGCAAGGAAATACTTTGACCAATTGACCTGGGTTGTGACAGGCGCATACATGCAGCCCTGCACAAACCAGGTTGCAGCAGTGTTGAACCTGTTTACAAGCCTAGCAGAAGACACTGCCACACATTACCTCCCTGGATTATTGGGTTGGCTCATGGCTTTGGTGTGACATCATGGAGTAGAGTATGTGGGGGAGGTACAGGAGCTGACCCTTCCTCCAGCCACTATAAGAGTTCCATTTGCTCCTATTTTTGCCAACCCTCTTTTTCTCCCTCTGAGGCCTTTTCCTGCACTTTAAGCAACAGAGAGCTATCCACACCCGTTTCGGGTGCAACCAGGTTATGGTTGGGACATCGAAAACCTATATATCGAAATATCCATATATCGCTAATGCTTTGGCGATACTTTTCATCGATTTTATTAAGTTCGATATATCGGTAATATTGATAGTTTAAGGTGACATAATATCGATTTGTAAAGAAGAAACATGTCTTGTGGTCTAGTGATCATATTTTTCTTCTTTAAATTCTGCCCTTTCCTTTGTGTTGGATGTAGTTTTGCTCGAGGCACTAATGAACTTATAAACATGTTCTAGAAACTTTTGGAAAGTGTGAGGTGACTCTTTGTCACCAATAAGGTTTGCCCCAGGCAAAACGACTCTCAGAAAAAGTGGGGTCTTTGGCCCCTTTTTCACATGTGTTTGTTCATCACGTTAGACGCAGGCTCTGAACGCTTGCGTCTAACGCGATGGCTGTGAGCAATGCTTTTTAAATAAAAGCATTTCCACATGCAGATGGAGGGCTGCCCTGAACGCATGAAGGTCGCGTCCATAAAAGGAGACGCGACATGTCGTACGTTCAGTGTCTAACGCGAACGCAATGCCCATAGAAAAGATAGTATACCCATCTAACGCAATTACAATTGCCATCGGGCCACTGCGTTCGTGTTACCAGGCCCTGCATTGTTTACAAGTTGCTCTGGAGACCGTTGGTCCCTCAGCGGCAGGCTTGTAGCACATCTTCCCCAAACAGATTTACAAGTGCTGTGTCACTGATTTTGTTTGAATGTTATGCATGAGGGAGACAATTTGAGACCCCAGTACCCGTAGTTTCACATCCATTAATTCCAGACAATCATGCGCTTGAAATTCAAAGTCATGGTCTGCTCCTGCTGCCCCTACTTCCCCCTTTTTCAAATTCAGCAAAAGTAATAAAGCTGTATTAAGAACTATTTTCATTGTCATGTGAGGGTGCTAGCAGAGTGGTCTCATACTTAGTGAGCCTGGTAGCTGAAGAATTTTTCATTTGTGCTCAATGCAGTATTTCATATCTGCATGATAGTAATGGACCTATAACACCTGTGGAACCTGTGTAAAAACATGTTGCAATCTACAACCATAAAAACTGCACAAATGTTAGTTAACTGTGGGATCATTAAAGGCCCAATACCCCTAACACCGTTAAGGGCATATTCAATTTCTGCTTGTATCACTGTAAGTATGTCTACCCCAATAGGTTGACTGGGCAAGTCTCTGACACCATAAATCTACCCACATTGGGAATGTGATAGTCTTTAAGTAAATTTTTGTTCTTAATGTGATTTTGTTTGCAAAGCACACATCACATTTGTCAAGTACATAAATATCTCCTTTTAGTATCACACTCCAATAGTATTCAAATAAGTCGAATCCATAATTTTGAATACACCGTGTACTTGTGTTGTGCATATCACACATTTTTTTCCCCTTCTTTGCTAGACTGGTCTGTATTGAGGAGGGGAAAAATCATTACATACCCTCCGTCCCTCCCTTTCCTTACATAAGCTAGCTCCACCTCTTATAGTCTGACTCTCAGAGGCTATGTGTGTGTGTATTGGACCTCTTTTTCCACCTGTCTAGAGTTTGCTAACCTCTAGACCTACCTCTATGATGCAATCAAAAAGATTTTGCCCAGTTAACAGTGTTTCAAAGGGGGTACATTATTAAAATGCGAGAAGCTGGATGGTCATATCAATGAATTGCCCACCTTCGGGGCCAATCTGACGAGACTGTTAGGAGGTGTTGGAACCAGTAGATGCGTGAGGGCACAGATACAAGGCGACCAGGCGCAGGATGTCCTTGACAGACCACTAGTAGAAAAGATCATCTGATCGTAGGACAAGCATAAGCAGTTCCAACTGTTCCATTGTCCACCCTCCAGAGAGGTCACACCATTGTTAAAAGCCTGTTGAAACGACTTCCCGGAGCTTGGCTAAAGTACATTTGTTCTTACAGTGCCCATTATGCGTACTGTCTTTAACACTCACCCCCCATTGCCTTCGTTTGTAACTGGACGGCTATGGATTGGAACCGGGTTGTTTTTAGAGACAAATCTAACTTTAGTTTGGGCACTGACTATGGTGCTCAGTCATTCATTGAATTCAGCCATTCATTAAATTCAATGATGGCTGAGTGCTGCCTCTGATTAGCTGAGCCCAGGGACCAATCACAGGCAGCGTTCAGCTATCATTCAATGGCTGCGTGCTGCCTCTGATTAGTCACAGTGCACAGCCATTCAGAGGCAGCCCTTTCAGCAGGTGGGGATTTTAAATCCCCGCCTGCTGAAAGCACTTCAGAGCAGTTCCGGAGGATAAGCGGCTGGATACGCCTGAGCCCCAGCAGCAACGGCGAGGCGAGTATATATTTTTTAATTTTTTACACAGTCTAGGGATGATTTTTAGGGAAGGGCTTATATTTAAAGCCCTTCCCTGAAAAACTCACTGCAGGGGTTGCCAGCAGCCCATTGCTTTCAATGGGGATGCAGAAGCACTGGCCTCATTGAAGGCAATGAGAGAACATCACATTCCTGTGCCGCAGCTGTGACACCTGTGGCAGGGGAATTCTTCATCCCCGCGGAAAGTCCCCTTGTCCCTGGACACTGTGACAATGCTGTCACAGTGTTTAATGATGAGGGGACTCCCCGCAGAGATTAAGAAATCCTCTGTCACAGCTGTCACATCTGTGCCAGAGGATCACGATCTTCACTGTATGTTCTCAATGGGGTCAGCACTGCTACCACTGGCCCCATTGACCACAACGTGAAACCCCTGAATGTGATAGCATGCAGGGGTTTCATATCCAAGGAATATCCTGCGGCAAATGTCATAGCTGCTCAGGAGATATCGGACACTGCACTTTAGCAATCCCAAATAATGATTGGATCACAGCACACGTAAATCCTGTGTATCTCCAGGGAAGATATTCCACTCCAGAAGGTGCTCGCTCTCAAAAGTCCTGGATCCTGGACCGTATTCCAAATAGCAAAGGAGAGTAGATAAGAGCAGCACTCAGGGGTTGATTCCAGAAAAACTTTATTGCCCACAACGTTTCAACTCAGAAGAGTCTTTGTCAAGAGCACTTGACAAAGACTCTTCTGAGTTGAAACGTTGTGGGCAATAAAGTTTTTCTGGAATCAACCCCTGAGTGCTGCTCTTATCTACTCTCCTTGGACACTGCACTTTAAGTGCAAATTTTAAAAGCGGCCAAGTGTGTTTTTTTCAGCATGATGCCTGCTTCGGTTATGCAATAAGTTTTTCGCAAAAAAACGCCCATCTGACTACCAAGGTGCATATATAGACCATAAAAGATCTAAATTGTGATATAATAGCATAAAATATAGGAACATAAAAATGTAATTCAAAAGAGAAAAAAATGTAAAAAGCTGTTAAAGTGGCTAAAAATTCTAACTTGAAATGCCTGATTAACATAAGAAAATATTATAAAAAAAAACTAAAAAATATAAAACAAAAAAATACAAATTATGTTTAAAAAATTAAAATATAGACTCGATAGAAGGCTGATCTACTGCGTCCAATCCTTACCCTCCTTACATAAATTCAGATTTTTTCTAGAACCTCATTGAGCCCCTGTGGTGTAAGTGTGTTCAACCGGATGATCCAAAACATTTATTTTTCTTTTAACCTAAAAGATTCTCCCTGAGGGATCTTTTCTAATGGAGACAGGCACATACCAGAGGGGTCACTGTCGTGGTGGTTTAAAAATGCCTCAAGACACTATGTTTTGTAAACCCTTTCTGGATAGTTGAGCAATATATGTTTGTTCTTATCCTCAGTGCAAGAGTTGTTTAACCTATATATTTCAATATATAGGTTAAACAAACAATATATAGATATTCCTTTTAATTGAAATAATATATTTCAATCCACAGTTCAGAAAGTCCCTCAGGGGGATTGGTTAATGTCTTCTCCCACCTAGATTTCCTTCCAGCTGTGATGAATGTTCGAATAACACCTACATGCTTGCATCCTGCACTGGTAGGAATCTTCAAATGGCCTCCACGTAATTCCTTCGAAATGGGGGAAGAGTCCTCTCTCTCCAGAGACCGAAGGGTTCCAAAATATTTTTCAAGGTGTGATTTTTTTGAAAGATCACCATAGGGTGTTCTGGGATCTCGCTCATTAAAAGAGTGTCCCCCGTAGGATATTCCAATGTTTCTTCAAAATACGTTTTAGCATACATGGCTGGGCGTTGTAGCGAGTTACAAATAATATTCTGTGGTTATCATCACTGGCCATGCTAGACCTTTGTAGACTTACCTTTCTCCCCTCCCCCTCTACTTCTGGGTAGCCTTTTTTCCCTACAACAATGTTCAAGAACTTCAGGTCCAAACTATTCCTATCTCATATAAATATTATGTCATCTATAAATCGTTTATAAAAGATGACTCAAGGTTCATTGATACACTCCTCGAAGCCCCATATACACATTTGCATAACTGAGCACAAATTTAATTCCCATAGCAGTTTCCTTAATCTGTAAATAAAATTGATTGTTCTAATTAAAATAATTGTTCCAAAGCATAAATAGATAGCATAAAGATCTTTTGATGTTCTGGCATAAGTGGATCATGATTAAGAAAGTCTCTGAGCGTCTGTATGCATTTACCATGTTATTAAATTCTCAGGCGCAACTTGCATTGGACAGCACATTGACATGCAATCTGTGAACTGTCCTATGTATGGGACCCTGCACATGTTTGTAAATGTATTATTTTTGGCTGAGAATGGGACAAGAATAGGTGATGCTGCAATTTGTTTTACTCTGACTTTTTGATCAAGTAAAATAAAGTCCATGTGCATACATCCATTCAAATAAGTGTGTGCTATTTAAGTCTGATGTCTGAAAATCATACAGAAATATTGTTTGTGTGCAAGCAGCTTAACTTTGCCTTACAAACAGCTCAAAAGTATTTGGATATACGCCTATGTGACCTAAGAGTGTTATACAGGGCTATTATAGCAATTATGGCAATAAGACAGCATTACACACTAGTTTTAGAGGTATTGGTGAAGTTCGGGTTTAGTTTCAACTAAATTTGACTAAGCCAAACTTTTTGCCTAAATCTGGCGAACCAGCCGAACTGAACTTTTGAAAAGTTTGCTCATCACTAATTTTTGGTAATATAATTTGACCCTATGAAATCTTGGATGAGATGTCAAGAAAAAACAAAAGTTAACATCAAGACTTGATGAGGTCGATTTGAAACACCAGTCTGTATATCTCTCCTAGAGTACTATACGCATAATTGGTAGGGTATTAAGTTTAGCTGCAGTCCCATGTAAGTCAATTAAGACCATAATATAGGGTAAATAAAAAATAACCCTGAAACAATGCAAAATTTAAAACAAGTTGAAATATATACTGAAACTAAGACAAACACAGGAGAGCCAAAATGAACAGAAATTATAATTCAGAATTTAATTTGCCGTAAAATTATAGTTTTCATATTTGATTTAACCTCTTTGTTTCGTAGACTATATATGAAAGGATTTAAGAGTGGCGCAATAACTGTATACATTAAAGACACCACACTATTTTGACCAATTCTATGACTAGACCTGGGTCTAAAATACATAAAAATTGCTGAACCATAAAATACCGAGACAACTATCAAGTGAGAAGAACAAGTTGCAAATGTTTTTTTCCTGCTTGATACAGAATGGAGTTTTAGAATTTTTGAAATGATCTCCACATAGGAAATCATTGTTACTACAAATGAACCAATTATAACACAGCCGGCAATGACAAATATCAGAAGTTCATTGATCAAAATGTCCTGGCAGGAGAGTTCTAGTACTGGTGGAATATCGCAAAAAAAATGGTCAATCTCATTGGATGCACAGAACGGCAATGAAAATGTGAACACTGTGTGTATTAGAGCATTAGCTGCACCAATGATATATGAGCCCACTATATGCTGGATACAAACTCTTTCATTCATAATGACAGTGTACAACAGAGGGTGACATATGGCATTATAGCGGTCATAAGCCATGGCCGCCAGCATGTAACACTCTGTTCCACCAAACAGCAAGACAAAATACATTTGTATAGCACAGCCAGAAAAGGAGATGACTTTACATTCTGACAATAAACCAGACAACATCTGAGGGACAGTGCATGAAACATAGAGTATCTCCAAGAAAGAGAAATTAGCAAGAAGGAAATACATTGGAGTGTGGAGGCTTGGACTAAGTTTATATGTGATGATTATAGATAGGTTCCCACCCACTGTGATTGTATATATACATAGAAAGATTGGAAAAAGGGAAACTTGATGATTAGTAACTGCAGAAAATCCCAAAAGAATAAATCCTGTTACCACTGTGTGATTGATATTCATTTCACACGATTCCTAGAAAAGAAAGGCACATGTAAATATTTCATATGAACTTTGTCGACTAATGATGAATAATATGATAAAATTTAATATAAAGTTATAATATATCAATACTCATATTCATATGGTTGAACTTCAGTACCAGCCATATATGAATGAGTCTTTGCACCCTTATAAACCCCGAATGGACCCCCAATGCTCAGACATTGATGGCCTGTATAAAAATTCGCCTAGGGGTGGAGATACCATATAAGCGAACTAAAAACTTGTGTAACAGGGTACTGCTGTATTAATGTTCTTGATAGTACTCTTTAGTATTGAATCTTTTACATTAGGGATTATACCTTAAAGAGGGGGTGGGAGCATTTGTGAATAAGGGTCTGCATGGGAACAGAAAGTGGTCAGAGCTACGCTGCATGATCAGGAGCTAGGAGTACTCACTGGAGTAGCCTGTGTTGGTGTAGTGGATATATGCAAAATCTATATTTCTGTGACAGTGGACATACATTTCATATGTAGTGGATAGTGGACCTGTGATAGACAGTTTAGCGTATACTATCTTTATCTTCTATATACCTATGACAGTTATACGCATACTATACATTTCTTACCTTCTATATAGCTAGAACATTATTTTTCCATCTTGTGTTTGCTTACACACATATATTTTTATATATCTCATATATCCACTTCCTCATATGTACAATGAAACTCTCCGTTTCCCTATATTCTAACAGACTTTAGAAGAAGTTAACATTAAGTTGAATACTTCACTTCCCGATTCCTAGCAGGCTTTAGCAGAAGCTGACATTTAGCGTCCCACTCTACTTCTCGATTCCTAGCAGACTTTAGCTAAAACAAGTCAGACACACAAAACCTCAGTCTTTAACATTACGGCTTTTTAGCAGATGTGCTAGTCAACATAAGCAGTTTAAAGGAAATTTATGCTAATAATAGTTCAAGTCATAACCTCCAATCATACCGGACCATCCACACGTCGTACCCAAGACAACTCACTCATCTTATCTTGCCCCCTCCGGACTGATACCACGTGACGGGCATCGCCAAGAATAACAGATGACTGGATGAAGGAAGAATCTCAAGACGCTTATCCAATAATCAATCAATACGTTGTATCTATGCAATCTTTGGCATGCCCAAAAAGGGCAGATATGTTAAACTCTTTAAAAGAAGCTACGCGCCCACAAATAAAGCAGAAATTAGGAAGTTTTCATATACTGAACTTGTGTCAGTGTGATTGCTTCAGGCTGTGCGCACAGTCTCATAACATTAATTTGGAAGGATGCAAACATTCCTATTGATCACGCCGTGGACCCCTAAAGGTCATCCACGGCATTGGAAGGCTACAGCCCTAAAGACATTTTTTGACTTCTGTATCAGCTTAGAAGTATTTGTTATAGGGTCAACACATTTAGAATACATGAGCAGAGACTGATTTTGCTGCGCTCCCTTCCCAGACCATTACCGGCAAGGAAGGACATTGTCACTGGCAACCGTGACTGCTTAGTCTAGGCTGGAATGAGTACAACTTTCCACTACAGTGGCGATAAAAAAGGACATTTGCCCAACAGGAATATATGAAACCCTGGTGACTGGAAGAGCTGTATACTGTAATTCTGAAAGTTGGATTCTAGCCCTTTTCGTATAATTATTATAACAGTCTGAGCTAACACATTTTATAGCTTACACTCATAGCTAAAGGCTAAGGGGCACAGGTGCAAAAGTTCAGCTCGGGCCCCCTTTCCCCCTGTTCCCATACCTAAATCGTGCTGCCTGTTATATTTTTGCATTTTCACCTTTTTTAATGCACCTCCTCATCCATCACAATAATGGGGTGCATTAAAAAGTGCTGTCCATAATGTTAAAAAATGCAGTTCGAAATTGCAGTAAAAATGCCACGAGTTCGAGCCGCGCTTTATGAACGCCTGCGTGAGAGTGGGCTTCATGTTTTTTGTTGTACTTTTAAAGCACAATTAAGAAAAACACAAAAAAACTGCATGCGGTATTAAAAGACTACAAAAGTTTTTAAGAAACTGCATACACTATTAAAAGCTGCTTGTGTTTTGATGCATTTTTAATTATGTGTAAAGTGTGCAATTATTTAGATATATAACTTAGACTAGATTGATAGATAGAAGATAGATAGAGGAATAGATGATAGATAGATAGATAGATAGATAGATAGATAGATAGATAGCAGTTGTAGAAAAAAATGTTGCCAAGTAAGAAGGCTTTAAAAAAATAGAAGTGTTAATAATTTTTGTTTGTCAATTAGCAAGAAAAAATAGAACAAACCTCCTCGCCAACAAAAAATTAACTAGATTTAATGTCACTGAGAAGGGACCTTAGAAAAATCCTACTAGAGGGATACAACAAAAACCTTACCTACTCGCGGGTCAATTTTTATTCCGCTATTGACAAACCCTCAAAATTAATGGCCAAATTGACAAAAAAAACAACAAATCAAAGTGAAGATTCCATATATTAATAAGATAAATGATCCCATGTGCAAAGTAATTCACCCCCTAACAAATAGCAGAAGAATTCAAATCTTTTTATGTTAACCTATATAACCTTAAAAATGACAAGGATACCCCCCAACCAAATTCAAATATCATAAATGAGTTTCTAGACAAAGTGGCCCTCCCCACGATAGGCGCCCAAAACAGGAACTTGAGAAGCCAATCTCCCCCTCTGAAGTATTTGATGCTATTAATGGATCAAAAAACTTCAAACCTCCGGGTGCAGATGGATTTTCTAATGAATATTATAAAATGTTTGCCCCGATACTAGCCCCACACCTTACTTCCACTTTTAATGAGGCAATGTCAAAAGGGGCTCTCCCACAAGAAATGCTGCAGGCCACGATATCACTATCCCTAAGCCAGGTAAAACTCCCACTACTCCAGCTAACTTCAGGCCTATCTCGCTCTTGAACTCAGATACAAAACTATACTCTAAAATTTTAGCCACGAGACTCCTGGAGGTTTTGACAGAGATAATTCACAATGATCATGTAGGTTTCACAAAGGGGAGTAAAGCAGCAGACAGTGCGAGGCATACTCTGAATCTGTTGACAAAGATGGGCTCAGGTCGGGCGCCTTCTCTCCTCCTTACCCTGGATGCGGAGAAGGCGTTCAATAGAATCCATTGGGACTTCACTTTTGCAGTTCTCCGGAAATTTGGAATAGGAGATTGCTACCTGCAGGCAATCCAGGCCAGACTGATAGATAGATAGACAGATAGATGATAGATAGATAGATAGACAGATAGATGATAGATAGATAGATAGACAGATAGATGGATAGATAGACAGATAGATGGATAGATAGATAGACAGATAGATGGATAGATAGATAGACAGATAGATGGATAGATAGATAGACAGATAGATGGATAGATAGATAGACAGATAGATGGATAGACAGATAGACGGATAGATGGATAGACAGATAGACGGATAGATGGATAGACAGATAGATGGATAGATAGATAGACAGATAGATGGATAGATAGATAGACAGATAGATGGATAGATAGATAGACAGATAGATGGATAGATAGATAGACAGATAGATGGATAGATAGATAGACAGATAGATGGATAGATAGATAGACAGATAGATGGATAGACAGATAGACGGATAGATGGATAGACAGATAGATGGATAGATAGATAGACAGATAGATGGATAGATAGATAGACAGATAGATGGATAGATAGATAGACAGATAGATAGATAGATAGATAGATAGATAGACAGATAGATGGATAGATAGATAGATAGATAGATAGACAGATAGATGGATAGATAGATAGATAGATAGACAGATAGATGGATAGATAGATAGACAGATAGATGGATAGATAGATAGACAGATAGATGGATAGATAGATAGACAGATAGATGGATAGATAGATAGACGGATAGATGGATAGACAGATAGACGGATATATGGATAGACAGATAGATGGATAGATAGATAGATAGATAGATAGATAGATAGATACCCCAAGGCCCAGACCACTTCTCTGGGTAAGCAGAGCAGCAGGGCATCCAGATGCGGGTGCCATACAGCAGGATTGACATCATCATCTTGCTGCACTCTGCTTCGGCTTCCTCTCCAGGTGGTCACACTGTTTGGTGCAGTATGGACAACAGTGTGACCAGTCGTTATTGCACTGAATGGACATTTGTAAATTGCGGAGGGCGGCTTCCAACAACGCAGGGGCCTGGTACATTGCAACCTCGGTGACTCCTGACGATATGCTACGGCTTACAATCATTAATGGATTAGGAGAGAAATTTATATTAATTTCCTCATTAGAGATGAGCAAGCACCAAAATGCTCGGGTGCTCGTTACTTGAGCCGAGCTTCTTGTAATGCTCTAGAGCTCGTTTCTAGTAGCGAACCCCATTGAAGTCAATGGGAGACTCGAGCATTTTTCAAGGTGTAAGTGTAAAAAAAAAAAAAAAAAAAAAAAGCCTACCTCTCCGCCGCTGCCGTGTCTGCATGCGGCAGATGTTTCCTTCATCCCTGCTAGTAAAAAGAATTCCCTGCTGCTGCACCTGCCACATCTGGGACAGATGCAGCAGAGGAATTCTTCAATTCCCTACTGCACTGTCACACATGACAGCTGCGGCAGAGGATCCTGCTGCCAGCTCCTTGTCATTGGATTTCAAAGAAGGGATCTAAATATACACTACCGTTCAAAAGTTTGGGGTTACCCAAACAATTTTGTGTTTTCCATGAAAAGTCACACTTATTCACCACCATGCGTTGTGAAATGAATAGAAAATAGAGTCAAGACATTGACAAGGTTAGAAATAATGATTTGTATTTGAAATAACATTGTTTTTACATCAAACTTTGCTTTCGTCAAAGAATCCTCCTTTTGCAGCAATTACAGCATTGCACACCTTTGACATTCTAGCTGTTAATTTGTTGAGGTAAGCTTGTGAAATTGCACCCCACGCTTCTAGAAGCATCTCCCACAAGTTGGATTGGTTGGATGGGCACTTCTGGCATACCATACGGTCAAGCTGCTCCCACAACAGCTCAATGGGGTTCAGATCTGGTGACTGCGCTGGCCACTCCATTACCGATAGAATACCAGCTGCCTGCTTCTGCTGTAAATAGTTCTTGCACAATTTGGAGGTGTGTTTAGGGTCATTGTCCTGTTGTAGGATGAAATTGGTTCCAATCAAGCGCTGTCCACTGGGTATGGCATGGCGTTGCAAAATGGAGTGATAGCCTTCCTTATTCAGAATCCCTTTTACCCTGTACAAATCTCCCACCTTACCAGCACCAAAGCAACCCCAGACCATCACATTACCTCCACCATGCTTAACAGATGGCGTCAGGCATTCTTCCAGCATCTTTTCATTTGTTCTGCGTCTCACAAACGTTCTTCTTTGTGATCCAAACACCTCAAACTTGGATTCATCCGTCCACAACACTTTTTTCCAGTCTTCCTCTGTCCAATGTCTGTGTTCTTTTGCCCATCTTAATCTTTTTCTTTTATTGGCCAGTCTCAGATATGGCTTTTTCTTTGCCACTCTGCCCTGAAGCCCAAAATCCCGCAGCCGCCTCTTCACTGTAGATGTTGACACTGGTGTTTTGCGGGTACTATTTAATGAAGATGCCAGTTGGGTACCTGTGAGGCGTCTGTTTCTCAAACTAGAGACTCTAATGTGCTTATCTTCTTGCTTAGTTGTGCAACGCGGCCTCCCACTTCTTTTTCTACTCTGGTTAGAGCCTGTTTGTGCTGTCCTCTGAAGGGAGTAGTACACACCGTTGTAGGAAATCTTCAATTTCTTAGCAATTTCTCGCATGGAATAGCCTTCATTTCTAAGAACAAGAATAGACTGTCGAGTTTCAGATGAAAGTTCTCTTTTTCTGGCCATTTTGAGCGTTTAATTGACCCCACAAATGTGATGCTCCAGAAACTCAATCTGCTCACAGGAAGGTCAGTTTTGTAGCTTCTGTAACGAGCTAGACTGTTTTCAGATGTGTGAACATGATTGCACAAGGGTTTTCTAATCATCAATTAGCCTTCTGAGCCAATGAGCAAACACATTGTATCATTAGAACACTGGAGTGATAGTTGCTGGAAATGGGCCTCTATTCACCTTTGTAGATTTTGCACAAAAAAACAGGCATTTGCAGCTAGAATAGTCATTTACCACATTAGCAATGTATAGAGTGCATTTGTTTAAAGTTAGGACTAGTTTAAAGTTATCTTCATTGAAAAGTACAGTGCTTTTCCTTGAAAAATAAGGACATTTCAATGTGACCCCAAACTTTTGAACGGTAGTGTAAGTCTTTCCCTGAAAAACAAAAAAATACATACTCACCTCCCTTCAGCTGCTGGGGCTCAGCCGCGTCTTCTCTGCGCTGTTCCTGGCTTTGTAGTACTGATCTATCAGTAGGCGGAGATTTAAAATCCCTGCCTGCTGAAAAAGCTGATTGTGATTGGCTGAGGTGCTCAGCCAATCACAGGCAGCTCTCGCCTGTCATTCATTCAGTTTTTTTTTTTTTTAGTTTTTTACACTAAAATTATTGTTTGTCAGGGAAGGGCTTATATGTAAAGCCCCTCCATGAAAAACAATTCAGGGGTGGCGGCAGACCATTGTCTTCAATGGAGCCGCCTGCAGCAGCCATTGAAGACATGAGGGGAGGAGAGGGTGAAACATGTGGGGAGGAGAGGGTGAAATTTGTCTCGAGCACGAGTAACGAGTATTTTCGAGTATGCTGATGCTCAAACAAGCATGCTCACTCATCTCTAGTCCTCATGTCACCACTGTTCTCCCACTCAGGCTTTTCTTAAGCCATGAATGTATCAAGCAGGTGGTCCCCATTGCTCATGTTGGAGAAAAGTAGCACACAGCTCAGAATCAGCGAAGGGGACTCCAGAGAGGAGTATATTAGTTAGGTAAGGGACATATCAGCATATTCCAGCATTAATTATGCATCCAAAATATGGGGGTTTGTTCCAACCTGACGACGGGTCTCCTGACCTGAACTCTAAGCATCATAGATTTCTATGATGCTCATAGTTTGAGTTAGGATACCTGTGGTTAGGATGGAACACTCGTCCATATTATGTATGCATAAATGCATCTAAAATACGCTAGTGTTTTACCAGTCATAGAAAAGTGGGGATCTATGCATTCAGCTCTCTCCATTGTAGTTCATGGTAGTTGTGAAAAGCTAGACTGTTACCACAACATCATCTACAATGGAGTGAGCCATATGCATGCATGGTCTTCACTCTGTATTGCTGACTGGGGTAGAAAAGGATCCCCATTTTCTTAATTACTGGGGGTCTTGGAAGTGGAATCTGCACCTAACAGGCATATATGGAATATACTATTGATATGCCATAAATGTCTCAGATGGTAATACCCCGATGACAATGTGGCTCTTGGGTGAGAAAAAGTTGCACTTCTGCTCTACTGCCTATATTGTCACCGGGATAAAGGTTGTGCCCCCTTATTCTACTGGCTGTGTCTTTCTTGGGGAAAAGGTTGTATACCCCTGCTCTACTGTCTGTGTTTTCCCAGGAATAAAAGTCATGCACCCTTGCTGTGCTGTCTATGTCTTCCCTGGGTAAGGGTTGTGCACCCTGCTCTACTGTCTATGTCTTGGTTGAAAAACACTCACCTCGCAGCGCATGAAAAGTGCTTTTAATTGTGCCAGCGGCGGCAGCGCTAGTCCCTTTGAAAACATAAGGAGAATATCGCTGACTTCTGCCTCAGCTGTGACAGCTATGGCAGGAGTTTCCTTCATCAATGAATAGCTAAGCGCTGCCTGTAATTGGCTGATCGCTCAGCCAATTAGCACAGCCCTTTCAGTAATCGGATTTTTAAATCCCCGGCTGCTGAAAGTGCTGGACAGTAGTGCAGGGGAGCCAGCTGGAGGACGCGGAGAGGTGAAAAAGGTTTTTTTTTTAACCAGCTAGGGATGATTTTCAGGGAAGGGCTTATATTTCAAGCCCTTCCCTGAAAATCATGCTGCAGGGATTGCCACAAAACCACTGCTTTCAATGGGGCCGGTAGCAGCGCCGACCCCATTGAAAGCAATGAAATAACATGCTGGACTTCTGCCACAGCTGTTACAGCTGTAACAGCTGTGGCAGAGGATTCCTTCATCACCGCGGACCCCACAGGGATGAAGCAAACTCCTGCCACAGCTGTGACAGCTGTGGCAGAAGTCCGTGATATTCTCCCAATGTTTTCAACAGGACTAGCGCTGCTGCCGCTGACCCCATAGAAAACACTGAGCGATATCGCAAATTTCTTCTCCACGATGCAAAGCTCTGCTGAAACATCGCAAATGAGTATGAAACCATTGAAAATCATTGGTTTCATAACCATCACTGTCGCATTACAGAGAAAAAAAAATTGCAAGTGGGTGTGAGCTAGAGATGAGCGAGTACCAAAATGCTCAGGTGCTCATTACTCAAGTCAGACTTTTCGTAATGCTCGAGAGCTCGTTTCGAGTAACATACCCCATTGAAGTCAATGGGAGACTCAAGCATTTTTCAAGCTGACCGATGCTCTGCATGGGGGAGGTTGTGTGAAACACCAGAAAACATCAAAAAGTGATGGAAACACCACAGAAACGGATAGGAAACGTCAGGGCAGCATGCATGGGTGCATCTGAGGCTCCAAGGTCCCACTATTAAGCCAAATTGTGGGCAAGAGCCTGGCGGTCACCCCCCTAACAATTTACTTGGGACAGACTATAAGCAGTAAGGCACACGTGCTTGGACATCTTAGCTAAGTACCACACTAGCTGAAACCCAGGACAATCACCGCCTGCGGGTGACACCACTGCTTCTCCTGGGTTACATGCTGGCATTGCTGTCCAACCCCACGGACGAGCCTGTGTCTACAGCGGACACAAATTTTTCCCTGCGCACCGTTCAGCTGCCCTCATGCCACACACTCGCTTGATAGCCGCACCACCCTTATGTCTATTTATAAGTGCATCTGCGATGAGGAGGAACCTGAGACACACACTGCAGAGGGTTGGCAGGGCTAGGCAGCAACCCTCTTTGAAATTGTGGGCAATAGCCCACAATGCTGATGAGAATCGATGATAAATTGACGTCCGATCATAATTCCAATCCCGTGCCACCTCCGTCACAAAATCATCAGGAGCCGCAAACGTGGGCATAAAGGGGACTCAGGTGCCAGCACTTCTACACATCTCCGCAATGCAGCAGCGCATACCAATACCAAAGATTGGTTTAAAGCAGGAGGTGTCGCAAACGTAGCCACCACAGGTATACAGTGTATACATTGTCCTCACACAATTCATTCTGTGTATGTGTCAGATAGCTGAACAACGCAATGGGAAAGCCGTCTGCACTCTGTACCCTACCCAAGTCATTCAGTGTATTTGTGCCGCATAGCTAAAACACCGCAATGGGAAATCTTTGTGCACCCACAGCATAGGCGAGCATCTGCAACCTAGGGATAGTATTAAATATGAAGAAATCAGAGTGCCCATACATGGCAGAGTCTCACCCCGCCAAGGACCTGGGCTCTGCCCTCACTTCTGCCCAATTCATTCTTTGTATGCGTCAGATAGCTGAACACCACAAAGGGAAAGCCTTCTGCGCCCTACCCAAATCATTCAGTGTATTTGTGCCAGATAGCTAAAACACCACAATGGGAAATCTTTGTGCACCCACAGTATAGGCGAACCACTCAAATATTTCTGTAGCAAGAGTATAGGCGGACCCCTGAAACATTTCTGTAGCAAGAGTATAGGCAAACCCCCCAAACCTTTCAGTAGCAAGTGTATAGGCAGACCCCATAAACATTTCTGTAGCAAGAGTATAGGCGAACCCCTCAAATATTTCTGTAGCAAGAGTATAGGCGGACACCAGAAACATTTCTGTAGCAACATTATAGGCAAACCCCTCAAACCTTTCAGCAGCAAGTGTATATGGGGACCCCTGTAACATTTCTGTAACAAGAGTATAGGCGAACCCCTGAAACCTTTCAGTAGCAAGTGTATAGGCAGACCCCTGAAACATTTCTGTAGCAAGAGTATAGGCGAACCTTTCAAACCTTTCAGTAGCAAGTGTATAGGCAGACCCCTGAAACATTTCAGTAGGAAGAATATAGGCGAACCCCTCAAACCTTTCAGTAGGAAGTGTATAGGCGAACCCCTGAAACATTTCTGTCGCAAGAGTATAGGCAAACCCCTCAAACATTTGTGTAGCAAGAGTATAGGCGGACCCCTGAAACACTTCTGTAGCAAGAGTATAGGCGAACCTTTCAAACCTTTCAGTAGCAAGTGTATAGGCAGACCCCTGAAACATTTCTGTAGCAAGAGTATAGGCGAACCACTCAAACCTTTCAGTAGGAAGTGTATAGGCGGACCCCTGAAACATTTCTGTAGCAAGAGTATAGGCGAACCCCTCAAAAATTGGTGTACCAAGAGTATAGGCGGACACCTGAAAAAATTTGTTAACCAAGAGTATAGACAAAGGTTTGAAAAATTGGTGTACCAAGAGTACAAGTGTACCCTTGAAAAATAGCTGAACCCCGATACAGTTTGCTGTTGCTAAATTTGTAGCAGAGCCTGGAGGCAGCCCTCCCAAAACATTGATTTTAACAGAGCCTTTTGGCCCACAGAAAAATTGGCGGTTCAGCGTGATGACATGCTGTTTGAGGAGGAGGAGGAGTAATATCTGAGAGGGATAGGCCAAGCTACTTCTCTTTTTTGTGGTGATAGAGGATGCATATTTCTCTTGTTGCAGCTAAAAGAATCTTTAGGATCCACTGCTTTCCACTGATGGAGAAGAGAAGTCTGGGGAAATCCAACCTTTGTTCATCTTTATGAGTGTAATCATGTCGGGGATGACAGTTAACAGGTGGGTATGCTTTTCCATGATGATCCGCCCAGCTGCACTAAACACTGTCTCTGACAAGACCCTAGCGGCAGGGCAGGCCAGCACCTCCAGGGCGTACAATAGTTGTATGGAGCAGAGGCATCACGGACGACGGTGGTACGATCGGCTATGTGCTTTCTCACCATCTTTTTACAGTGCTCCCTCTGACTCAGCCTTGACAGGGGAGTGGTGGCACATTTTTGCTGGGGAGGCATAAAACTGGCAAAGCCCTTGGAGAGTGTTCCCCTGCCTGCGCTGGACATGCTGCCTGATCCCTGATCCTCCCCTGGTAGTTGGCCCTCTGAACTGCGTCTTCTGCCACTCATGCTGTCAGATGGGAACTTTAGCATCACTTTTTCAAACAGGGCCCTGTGGTATTGCATCACTCTCGTACCACTTTCCTCTTCGGGAATGGGAGTGGAAAGGTTCTCCTTATACCATGGGTTGAGAAGGGTGTACACCCAGTAATCCGTGTTGGCCAGAATGTGTCTAACGCGAGGGTCATGGGAAAGGCGACCTAACATGAAGTCAGCCATGTGTGCCAGGGTACCAGTACGCAACACATCGCTGTCCTCAGTAGGAGGATGACTTTCAGGATCCTGCTCCTCCTCTTCAGCCCATACACGCTGAACAGATGAGAGGCAAGCAGCATGGGTACCCTCTGCAGTGTGGCAAGCAGTCTCTTCCCCCTCCTCCTCCTAGTCCCCCTCCCCCTCCAAGACACGCTGAGATATAGATGTGAGGATGGTGTGGCGACATACTGTCATCTACCATCTCCTGTTCTAACCACAAAGCGTCGGCCTTTATGCTTAGCAGCGAACTTCTCAGCAGGCAAAGCAGAGGGATGTAGCGCTAATGATGGCTGCATTGCCGCTTGCCATTTGGGTAGACTTGTCAAAGTTTACGAGGACCTGGCCGATGTCTGCCATCCATGCCCACTCCTTTGTAAAGAACTGCGGAGGCTGACTACCAATCCGCCACCCATGTTGCAGCTGGAATTCCACAATTGCTCTACGCTGCTTGTAAAGCCTGGCCAACATGTGCAGTGTAGAATTCCAGCGCGTGGGCACGTCGCACAGCAGTCGGTGCTCAGGCAGCTGAAACTGACGTTGCAGTGTCCTGATAGTAGCAGCATCCGCGG
This sequence comes from Eleutherodactylus coqui, assembly GCF_035609145.1. Classification (NCBI taxonomy): domain Eukaryota; kingdom Metazoa; phylum Chordata; class Amphibia; order Anura; family Eleutherodactylidae; genus Eleutherodactylus; species Eleutherodactylus coqui. Next base: position 46,256,987 of record NC_089842.1, on the reverse strand, counting down.
TGGACTTGCGGAAATGTGTGCACACGCGGCACACATTGCCGAGCAGGTCAGACAAGTGGGGGTAGATTTTAAGAAACCGCTGAACCTCCAGATTGAAGACATTGGCCAGGCATGGCACATGTGTGAGGCTGCAGAGCTGCCACCAGGTTGCGGCCGTTGTCACACACGACCATGCCCGGTTGGAGGCTGAGCGACGAAAGCCAGAGATCGGTCTGCTCTGTTAGACTCTGTAACAGCTCAGGGGCTATGTGCCTCTTGTCACCTAAGCTGATCAGTTTCAGCACGGCTTGCTGACGCTTGCCCACCACTGTGCTGCTGCGCCGCACGCTACCGACTGCGGGCAACATGCTCACACTTCTTAATTGAGAGGTGGAGGTGGCGGAGGAGGGGGGGCTTTGGAAGGGGTGGCATAAAACACCGCAGAAACCAGCACCGAGGTAGGACCTGCTATCCTCGGTGTAGGGAAAATAGTGGTGACTGGGAACCGAGTAGCGCGGGACCGTCGCTGCCATCATGTTTTTGAAAGCCTCCATTTCCACAAGCCTGTACAGCAATATCTCCAGGCTGATTAATTTGGCAATATGCACATTTAAAGCTTTAGCATGTGGGTGGGTGGCAGCATATTTCCGCTTTCGCTCCAACGCTTGTGTTTGCGACAGCTGAACGCTGCGCTGAGAGACATTGCTGGATGGAGTAGAGGACCATGGAGGTGAGGGTGTGGGGGCAGGCTGGACGGTGCTCATGCCTGCGTCCTGCGAGGGGGATTGGATCTGTGTGGCAAGTTGGGGCACAGAGTTAGGCCTTAGTCAGACGGGCGTTTTTTCGCGCGATTTGCGGATCGCATGACGGATGCGCATCCGCAAATCGCGTGACCGGTGCCCGAAAATCGCCCGAAAATCTGCTCCTAGCCGCGTTTCATTAGAAACGGGCCGGAGCTGTCCAGCGCATTGCATTCAATGGAGCCGGCAATACAGCCCGCTCCATTGAAAGCAATGCAATGCTGCGGGCGAGTGTGGGATGAATTGTCGGGAAGGGTTTAAATATATAAGCCCTTCCCTGCAATTCATCCAGAAAAGTGTTAAAATAAAAAATATATATATACTTACCTGCTCCCGGCAGCCGGAGTTCCGCGCGGCCGGCCTGCAGTGGGTGTGAAGGGGGTGTGAGTCAGACCTGCCCCCTGATTGGCTCACTTTTCTGGATGAATTGCAGGGAAGGGCTTATATATTTAAGCCCTTCCTGACAATTCATCCCGCGCACGCCGGCAGCCCATTGCTTTCAATGGAGTCGGCTGTATTGCCGGCTCCATTGAATTCAATGTGCAAACATCGTTCTTCTCTGCCACAGCTGTTACAGCTGTGGCAGAGAAGAAGGATTTGTCTTCTATATGTTCTCAATGGGGTCGGCGCTGCTGCCGCCAGCCCCATTGAGCGCATATAGAGGAGAGAACAGGAATCGCAGATCGCAGATAGGTGCGATCTGCGATTTCTGTTCTATAATTTATCGGACGAGCGCATAAAAAGCGCTCATGTGTCCGATACCATTGCAAAGCAATGGTTTTATAAAATCGCTGGACGCATGCGCATGTGCAAATCGCGGCAAAAAAACGCCCGTCTGACTAAGGCCTAAGAGGCAGTGGTGTGACCGGGAGGAGGTGAATAGCTTTCTTCCCACCTTGTGGGGTGCCTAGCCATCATATGCCTGCGCATGCTGGTGGTGGTGAGGCTGGTAGTGGTGGCTCCCCACTGTTGCACACCACTGTTCGTCGGTCATCCGCGCTCTCACTAAAAAACATCCACACCTTTGAACACCTAGCCCTCTGCACGAAGGCTTGCCACGAGGGGGTGCTGTGGAAAACAGTTGGGGGATTCTTTGCTCTGGCCCTGCCTCTACCCCTGGCCACCCCACTGCCTCTTTCAACCTGTCCTGCTGCTGCACTTGCCTCCCCATCTGAAGCCCTGTCTTCAGTAGGCTTAGCATGTCAGGTGGGGTCAGTCACCTCATCATCCCGCAGCTCTTCCTCCGAATCCTCTCTGCGCTCTTCCTTCGGACTTCCCACCCTTACAATGACTTCACTGAGAGACAACTCTGTCTCATCATCCTCATCCGCAAAAAGCTGTTGAGAAAGTTGCCGGAAGTCCCCAGCCTCATCACCCGGACACTGGGAACCTTCCAAATGTTGGGCATCGGTCACGACAAACTCCTCAGGTGAGAGAGGAACCATTTCTTCATACTCAGGGCAGAGACCCGAGAACAGTTCCTGGGAGTCTGCCTGCTCAGAATCTGTCATTTTGATGGAGTGAGGAGGCTGGGAGGTAGTAGGAGCTGCCAGAGGATTCAGAGGTGCAGTCCCTAGGCCAAGAGTAGAAGACTGTGGGTTCGATACATTGCTGGACGTGTTATCTGCGACAGGACCTGCTCGCACTGCTCTGCTTCTAATAAAGGTCTACCACACGGACCTGCAAATTATGATATGAAGCTGGGGAGAGACTTGGCGCTCTCCTAATCCCTAAACAGCTGGGTGTGAGTCACCCCGCCCAGGGCCTTGGCCTGTGCCCACACCCTCACTTGGACGCCCGCGTCCGCGTCCTCGACCCTTACCCCTACTCCTCATCATGTCGAATTAAGGATAGAGCCTCTATGCTGTGACCGGAAAAAATTAAACTGCTGTCTTGCGCTGATACCTAATGGTAATTTACCACTCACAGAGACTTGTAGATGAAAGAAGCTGTATGGAGTGGCAGAAAAGTATAAAGCCAGTGGATAGTGCTAATAACTGCGGCTACATCACCGCACCCAAGGAAAGAGTATTGTGAGACACTCTGCACAGGGGCAGAAAACTATAAAGCCAGTGGATAGTGCTAATAACTGCGGCTACTTCACTGCACAAAAGGAAAGGGTATTTTGAGAAGCTCTGCACAGGGGCAGAAAACTATAAAGCCAGTGGATAGCTCTGATAACTGCGGCTACTTCACCCAACACAGAGAATGATATCTGTGAAATGATCTGCAGGGGCCCGGGGAATATTATCGTACTGTTTAAGGTGAGAACTTTGCCGAATACACTGCACACATAGAACGGTATAGCTGAAATGCTCTGCACTGGCCCAGGAAAAATTATCGTACTGTTTAGTGATGAGAACTCTGCCTAATGCACTGCACACAGAGAGCGGTATGGCTGAAAGGCTCTGCACAGACATAGATGCTTTAAAAAAAAAAAAATGATTCACTACTGCTCCCAGCCAGCCACAAAAGTAATGCACACAATGAAGAGTAGCCCTAAGAAGGACCATTGGGGTTCTTGAAGAGAGGATCCCTACTCTAATACTTTCCCTAACCTCTGCCAGCATGCGTCTGAGGAGAGACACGTGCGGCACCAGTTTAAGTCCTCGGTGGTCACCTGATTGGCCTAGCCACTCACTGCTGTAGACATGTACAAGGCTGACACATCACAGCAGGAAGTGGTAATGCCTTCCCCGCATGTTCATTGGCTAAAAAATGGCACTAAACATGCGGGGAAGGGAAATTAAATTGACTCGAGTACCGCGTGGTGTTTGTCTCGAGCACCCTAATACTCGAACAAGCATCAAGCTCAGACTAGTGTGCTTGCTCATCTCTAGTGTGAGTCCTTACTCTAATGTCTATGACTTCCTTGTGACAGGCCATTAATATTTTAGCCCAAGCAATCCCTTTCTTATCATAGTTTAAAAGGATTTTTCAGGTTTTTCTCTTTTTTTTCTTTTTTAAAAAGCAGGCAATTAGGAAAAATACATAAAAGACATAATCACCCATTTTGGACTCCTCTGTTTCCAGTTATCTTCACCAAGTCTATTTACAAGCTTCAGTCAAACTATATGTGGAACATCACAGACAGCTGCAGCTACTGACAGAACAAAGCTGAGGCCTGTGATATGGTGCAGCTATGTGTGACATTCCACACACATTATATGGACTGACTGCAGCTTGCAAACAGACCTAGCAGGGAGAATGGAAATTGCAGTACTGCAGCTGCAGGGGTTCAAGGGGAGTATATGTTCTTTTATTCTTTTACCCAATCGCCTGCTGTGTTTTTAAAATACAATGCAATCCCCACCAATGAGAGACCATAAGACAACACCTAAAACTTATATGTGAAGTTTTATATAGTTAGCTCTGTTATACACTATAATTAAAGGGGTTGTTTGAGTTGTAAGTTTTCAATAGAAAAAAGTTTTTCCCATGCTGTAAAATAACTAACAGCTATATACTCACCTCTCCCACTTTGTCCCACATCTCTGCTCCTCGTCTCCTCAATGAGTGTTTACTGACTGTCCCAAACTGTTTACAGGATGTCACAGGCACTGCAGCCATTAACAGCAGAGCAGGACACAGGGAGAGAGGAGAGTACAAGGCTGTTGGTTATTTTACAGCATATGAAAGGCTTTTTAGTTTAAACCTATTACTCGGAAAACACCTTCAAAGATCTAACACAAAAGAATACACAACATTAAAAATAAGGAACACTTACTGTATATTTATGTTAGGAGTTTTATCAGTGATATCTCTCTAGTTTTATCTCTTCAGGATGCAGAACTTGCTACATTCCAATTCATGATCAGACTGAAAGGACAAAGATGAGTCATGAAGAGGCGCCATGTTATTTCTCACTGTAGTTTTTCAAATAGGTTCATCAGCCTTTTGTTCATCATTTTTGTGTATGAAATGTTCAAACCACTCATATTGTTTCCTGCAGTGTAAATGGTGAGTGAGCTATTCCAATTATCTATATAGGAAGCCGTGAATCACTTGGGACCTTTCCCAGAGGTGCTGGAAATTCTTTTCGATATTGCAATTATAGTTTATCTTGTAAAGTAAATCTTTCCAAAGTTTTCAGGCAATTATTATCACATATTAAAACATAGTAAGCAAAAACTGATACATTCTTCTTCCTTAAAAAAGCAACAGCTTTTCAGCTTCTTGTTGAAGATATATACAGGTACTAGCTAGAGATGAGCGAGCATACTCGGTAAGACGATTTACTCGAGAGAGAGCATCTCCTTTTTCGAGTAACTGCTGGCTCGTCCCTGAAGATTCGGGTGGGGGGTGGGGGGCAGCGCAGGGCAGCCGGAGGGAGTCGGGGGTGGGGGGGTCAGTGAGAGAGATCTCTCTCTCCCTCCTTCTGATCACCTCTGCAACCCCCCCTCCCTACCAAAGCTGTAGTCCGCTTCTTTTTCATCATAACCCTATGCAATAATCATCTGTCTCTGTCACGCAAGACACATTTCTGTCCATGCTGGTGTTTTTTTTCCAGTCTTACTGTACGCAGTCATAATCTTGAATACTGTACCTTGTAATACAGCAAGAACTTCTGCTATCTTTGTTACAGAGGCATCCATTATACGAGCCCCAGCAATTTGACCCTGTTGGAATTCCATTAGCTCTGCAATGATTCTCTCACATGTGCGCATAACACTCTCGAAGACAACAGACGCTTACCACGTGTTGGCACTGTTACATGGATGATTGCATCACGCAACAACTATGGAACCGCCTGCTAACTCTGCTGTAGTACACATGTAGGGATCCTGGACCATTAGGTGGAATGATCTGCATAGAATTTTAATCATTAGCACTGAACTGCCTTTTTGATATAGTTACAATTTACTGGTAGTAATTAGAGATGAGCGAGCACCAAAATGCTCAGGTGCTCGTTACTCGAGACGAACTTTTCGAAATGCTTGAGGGTTCGTTTCGAGTAACGAACCCCATTGAAGTCAATGGGCGACCCGAGCATTTTTGTATATCGCCGATGCTCGCTAAGGTTTCCATTTGTGAAAATCTAGGCAATTCAAGAAAGTGATGGGAACGACACAGCAACGGATAGGGCAGGCGAGGGGCTACATGTTGGGCTGCATCTCAAGTTCCCAGGTCCCACTATTAAGCCACAATAGCGGCAAGAGTAGGCCCCCCCCCTCCCAACTATTTTTACTTCTGAAAAGCCCTCATTAGCAATGCATACCTTAGCTAAGCACCACACTACCTCCAACAAAGCACAATCACTGCCTGCATGACACTCCGCTGCCACTTCTCCTGGGTTACTTGCTGCCCAACCCCCCCCCCCCCCGCACGACCCAGTGTCCACAGCACACACCAAAGTGTCCCTCCGCAGCCTTCAGCTGCCCTCATGCCACGCCACCCTCATGTCTATTTATAAGTGCGTCTGCCATGAGGAGGAACCGCAGGCACACACTGCAGAGGGTTGGCACAACTAGGCAGCGACCCTCTTTAAAAGTGGCGGGGCGATAGCCCACAATGCTGTACAGAAGCAATGAGAAATAGAATCCTGTGACACCGCCATCAGGAGCTGCACACGTGGGCATAGCAATGGGGAACCTATGTGCCACACAGTATTCATTCTATCAAGGTGTCTGCATGCCCCAGTCAGACCGCGGTTTTTTATAAATAGTCACAGGCAGGTACAACTCCGCAATGGGAATTCCGTGTGCACCCACAGCATGGGTGGCTCCCTGGAACCCACCGGCTTTACATAAATGTATCCCATTGCAGTGCACTGGACAGCAGAACTAACGTCAGATTAAATGCAGGTGAGCTTCGGCCCACACTGCATGCCCCAACCTGACCGGGGTTTTTAATTCATAGACACAGGCAGGTACAACTCCCTATTGTGAAGTCCCTGTGGACCGACAGCATGGGTGGGTGCCAGGAAGCCACAGGCGGCACATAAATATATCCCATAGCATTGCCCATCACAGCTGAGGTAATGTCATGTTTAATGCAGATGGGCTTCGGCCCACACTGCATGCCCCAGTCTGACTGGGGTTCTTTAGAAGTGGACACATGTAGTTACAACTCCGTGTGGACCGACAGCATGGGTGGGTGCCAGGAAGCCACTGGCGGCACATAAATATATCCCATTGCAGTGCCCATCACAGCTGAGGTAATGTCATGTTTAATGCAGGTGGGCTTCGGCCCACACTGCATGCCCCAGTCTGATTGGGGTTCTTTAGAAGTGGACACATGCAGTTACAACTCCTTGTGGACCGACAGCATGGGTGGGTGCCAGGAAGCCACCGGCGGCACATAAATATATCCCATTGCAGTGCCCATCACAGCTGAGGTAATGTCATGTTTAATGCAGGTGGGCTTCGGCGCACACTGCATGCCCCAGTCAGACTGGGGTTCTTTAGAAGTGGACACATGTAGTTACAACTCCGTGTGGACCCACAGCATGGTTGGCTCCCTGGAACCCACCGGCGGCACATAAATAAATCCCATTGCAGTGCCCAGCACAGCTGAGGTAACGTCAGCTGTAATGCAGGTGGGCAAAAAATTAATTGGATTACACTGTAGGCGAGGGCCCCAAAAAATTGGTGTACCAACAGTACTAATGTACCTCAGAAAAATTGCCCATGCCCAACCAAGAGGGCAGGTGAAACCCATTAATCGCTTTGGTTAATGTGGTTTAATTGGTAACTAGGCCTGGAGGCAGCCCAGTTTAAATAAAAATTGGTTCACGTGGAAGTTTCAACGCTTTAATGAGCATTGAAACGTATAAAAATTGTTTAGAAAAATTATATGACTGAGCCTTATGGCCCTAAGAAACATTGCCCGTTCGGTGTGATTACGTGAGGTTTCAGGAGGAGGAGCAGGAGGAGGAGGATGAATAGTACACACAGATTGATGAAGCAAAAATGTCCCCATTTTTGATGGTGATAGAGAACGATGCTTCCATCCGCGGGTGCAGCCTACGTATTGCTTACGTATCGCTGCTGTCCGCTGATGGAGAAGAGAAGTCTGGGGAAATCCAGGCTTTGTTCATCTTGATGAGTGTAAGCCTGTCGGCACTGTCGGTTGACAGGTGGGTACGCTTATCTGTGATGATTCCCCCAGCCGCACTAAACACCCTCTTTGACAAGACGCTAGCCGCAGGACAAGCAAGCACCTCCAGGGCATACAGCGCGAGTTCAGGCCACGTGTCCAGCTTCGACACCCAGTAGTTGTAGGGGGCAGAGGCGTCACGGAGGACGGTCGTGCGATCGGCTACGTACTCCCTCACCATCCTTTTACAGTGCTCCCGCCAACTCAGCCATGACTGGGGAGCGGTGACACAGTCTTGCTGGGGAGCCAGAAAGCTGTCAAAGGCCTTAGAGAGTGTTCCCCTGCCTGTGCTGTACATGCTGCCTGATCTCTGCGCCTCCCCTGCTACCTGGCCCTCGGAACTGCGCCTTCTGCCACTAGCGCTGTCGGATGGGAATTTTACCATCAACTTGTCTGCCAGGGTCCTGTGGTATAGCATCACTCTCGAACCCCTTTCCTCTTCGGGTATCAGAGTGGAAAAGTTCTCCTTATACCGTGGGTCGAGCAATGTGTACACCCAGTAATCAGTAGTGGCCAGAATGCGTGTAACGCGAGGGTCACGAGAAAGGCATCCTAACATGAAGTCCGCCATGTGTGTCAGAGTACCTGTACGCAATACATGGCTGTCCTCACTAAGAAGATCACTTTCAGGATCCTCCTCCTCCTCAGGCCATACACACGGCGCACCTTTCCGAGCAGGTCTGACAAGCGTGGGTAGCTTTTCAGAAAGCGCTGAACCACCAAATTAAAGACGTGGGCCAGGCATGGCATGTGCGTGAGGCTGCCGAGCTGCAGAGCCGCCACCAGGTTACGGCCGTTGTCACACACGACCATGCCCGGTTGGAGGCTCAGCGGCGCAAGCCAGCGGTTGACTGCTCTGTCAGACCCTGCAGCAGTTTGTGGGCCGTGTGCCTCTTCTCTCCTAAGCTGAGTAGTTTCAGCACGGCCTGCTGACGCTTGGCCACCGCTGTGCTGCCACACGACACGACTACTGGCGACGTGCTGCTGCTGACATATCTTGATTGCGAGACAGAGGTTGCGTAGGAGGAGGAGGAGGAGGAGGAGGGTGGTTTAGTGGAGGAAGCATACACCACCGCAGATACCAGCACTGAGCTGGGGCCCACAATTCAGGGGGTGGGTAGGACGTGAGCGGTCCCAGGCTCTGACTCGGTCCCAGCCTCCACTAAATTCACCCGCCGTCAGGGAGATATAGTGGCCCTGCCCGCCTGTGCTTGTCCACATGTCCGGTGTTAAGTGGACCTTGCCAGTAACCACGTTGGTGAGGGTGCGTACAATGTTGCGGGAGACGTGGTCGTGCAGGGCTGGGACGGCATATCGGGAAAAGTAGTGGCGACTAGGAACCGAGTAGCGCGGGGCCGCCGCCGCCATCATGTTTTTGAAAGCCTCCATTTCCACAACCCTATATGGCAGCATCTCCAGACTGATCAATTTGGCTATGTGCACGTTTAACGCTTGAGCGTGCGGGTGTGTGGCGGCGTACTTGCGCTTGCGCTCAAACAGTTGCGCTGAGAGACATTGCTGGATTGGGCCGAGGACAGCGGAGGTGAGCGTGTGGGTGCAGGCCGGGAGACGGTCGTGCCTGTGTCCTGAGAGGGGGGTTGGATCTCAGTGGCAGGTTGGGGCACAGGGGGAGAGGCAGTGGTGCAAACTGGAGGCGGTGAACGGCCTTCGTCCCACCTTGTGGGGTGCTTGGCCATCATATGCCTGCGCATGCTGGTGGTGGTGAGGCTGGTGGTGGTGGCTCCCCGGCTGATCTTGGCGCGACAAACTTTGCACACCACAGTTTGTCGGTCGTCTGCACTCTCAGTGAAAAACTGCCAGACCTTTGAGCACCTCAGCCTCTGCAGGGTGGCATGGCGCGAGGGGGCGATTTGGGAAACACTTGGTGGATTATTCGGTCTGGCCCTGCCTCTACCCCTGGCCACCGCACTGCCTCTTCCAACCTGCCCTGCTGCTGCACTTGCCTCCCCCTCTGAAGACCTGTCCTCAGTAGGCTTAGCAAACCAGGTGGGGTCAGTCACCTCATCGTCCAGCTGCTCTTCCTCCGAATTCTCTGTGCGCTCCTCCCTTGGACTTACTGCAATTACTACTACCTGAGTGATAGACAATTGTGTCTCATCGTCATCGTCCTCCTCACCCACTGAAAGCTCTTGAGACAGTTGCCGGAAGTCCCCAGCCTCATCCCCCGGACCCCGGGAACTTTCCAAAGGCTGGGCATCGGTCACGACAAACTCCTCCGGTGGGAGAGCAACCATTGCTGCCCATTCTGGGCAGGGGCCCGACAACAGTTCCTGGGAGTCTGCCTGCTCAGAATGTGTTATTGTAATGGAGTGAGGAGGCTGGGAGGAAGGAGGAGCAGCAGCCAGAGGATTCAGAGTTGCAGCAGTGGACGGCGTAGAACTCTGGGTGGTCGATAGATTGCTGGATGCACTTTCTGCCATCCATGACAGGACCTGCTCACACTGCTCATTTTCTAATAAAGGTTTACTGCGTGGACCCATTAATTGTGAGATGAATCTGGGGGCGCCAGAAACGTGCCTCTCTCCTAATCCCGCAGCAGTCGGCTGCGATACACCTGGATCAGGAGCTCGGCCTGTGCCCACACCCTGACTTGGGCCTCCGCGTCCTCGCCCGCGTCCACGTCCTCTAGGCCTACCCCTACCCCTCAGCATGGTGTATTACGAGATTAGCAGAAACAGAACGCTGTAATTAAATGTTCCGCTTATTGGCCTGTGGTTGGAGGCTGACTTCCCTTACGGAACGCACAGCAGAGCCCGGAAACAATTTTGCGCACGCCTGTAGTGAGACGTAGGTGCGTATGACTGAGCTAGTGGAATTCACAGCGCAGAAGCAGTCAAGTGGCCTAAGGCCACTAGTAGGCCTTAAGTATTTTGCTTCTGTTTTTTTAAATGCTGAGCTGATACAGCAGACAGATACTGTAGGCAGCGTATATTATGTATGCTGTTTCCCTCTGGCGGGATGACGGCGGTGATGTAACGGAGACAGCAGAGCCAGGAAACAATTTTGCGCACGCCTGTAGTGAGACATAGGTGAGTATGACTGAACTAGTGGAATTCACAGCGCAGAAGCAGTCCAGTGGCCAAAGGCCAGTAGTAGGCCTTAAGTATTTTGCTTCCCTTTTTTTAAATGCTGAGCTGATACAGCAGACAGATACTGTAGACAGCGTATATTATGTATACTGTTTCCCTCTGGCGCTATGACGGCGGTGATGTAACGGAGACAGCAGAGCCAGGAAACAATTTTGCGCACGCCTGTAGTGAGACGTAGGTGCGTATGACTGAGCTAGTGGAATTCACAGCGCAGAAGCAGTCAAGTGGCCAAAGGCCACTAGTAGGCCTTGAGTATTTTGCTTCTATTTTTTTAAATGCTGAGCTGATACAGCAGACAGATACTGTAGGCAGCGTATATTATGTATACTGTTTCCCACTGGCGCTATGACGGCGGTGATGTAACGGAGACAGCAGAGCCAGGAAACAATTTTGCACACGCCTGTAGTGAGACGTAGGTGCGTATCACTGAGCTAGTGGAATTCACAGCGCAGAAGCAGTCAAGTCGCCAAAGGCCACTAGTAGGCCTTAAGTATTTGGCTTCCCTTTTTTTAAATGCTGAGCTGATACAGCAGACAGATACTGTAGGCAGCGTATATTATGTATACTGTTTCCCTCTGGCGCTATGACGGCGGTGATGTAACGGAGACAGCAGAGCCAGGAAACAATTTTGCGCACGCCTGTAGTGAGACGTAGGTGCGTATCACTGAGCTAGTGGAATTCACAGCGCAAAAGCAGTCAAGTCGCCAAAGGGCAGTGGTACGCCTTAAGTATTTGGCTTCCCTTTTTTTAAATGGTGAGCTGAAACATCAGTCAGATACTGTATGCAGCGTATATTATGTATACTGTTTCCCTCTGGCGCTATCACGGCGGTGATATAACGGGCACAGCAGAGCCAGGAAACAATTTTGTGCACGCCTGCTGTAACGCTTAGCTGCGTATTAATTAGGACTACTACCCCAGCAGACACGCAGTACACTGAAGACGGTCACAGGCAGCCCAAATATAGTATTTTTCCCCAATTTTTTTTAAAAAGCCCACTGCCTATATAGACAGTATATCTCTTTCACCTTTCCCACTGTCCCTGCCTCACCAGTACTGCCCCTATACTGAGTAAAATGACTGCAGACTGAGAACGCAATGGTCTGCACGCCCGATATACAAAAAAAAATATGGTGCAACACTGCTAAAAGCAGCCTCAACAGTACTGCACACGGTCAGATGTGGCCCTAAGAAGGACCGTTGAGGTTCTTCAAGCCTAAAATAACTCCTAACGCTCTCCCTATAGCAGCAGCAGCAGCATCAGCAGCACGTTCCCTGATCTATGTCAGAATGCATCTGTGGCGAGCCACGGGCGGGGCAGATTTTAATACTCGGGTGACACCTGATCTCCCCAGCCACTCACTGCAGGGGGGTGGTATAGGGCTGGAACGTCACAGGAGGAAGTTGTAATGCCTTCCATGTCTTTCTATTGGCCAGAAAAGCGCGCAAATGTCTCAGAGATGAAAGTGAAAGTAACTCGAACATCGCGTGGTGTTCGTCTCGAGTAACGAGCATCTCGAACACCCTAATACTCGAACGAGTATCAAGCTCAGACGAGTACGCTCGCTCATCTCTAATAATTATATATAATGTCTAGAGGCTGTTCCTCTTTTCGACTGATTTCACAAGTCTAAGTAAAATTGCAATAACCCAAAGAAATAATGTATAAACAATTTTGATAGATTACACTCTAAGGGCGCCCACCCACTGGCGATTTTTTTTTCTTTGCGTTTTGCGTTTTTTCTCAAGAGCAATTAGAATTGAATGTACTCCTGTCCACTGGCGTTTTTTTTTTTTGCGGTGCGTTGCGATTTTTAACATAGGAACTGTCAGTTGCATATGTGTCCTTATTTTTCTCCTAATGCACCCATGAATGTCAATGGAAATTAATGGAAAAGGCGCGAAAAAGCCGCGAAAACGCCGCAAAAAACGCCGCGAAAAACACATGGAAAACGCGGCAAAAACGCGCCGAAAACGCTGCGTTTTTCACGCACGAAAATCGCAAACGCCAGTGGGTGGGCGCCCTCAGCCTGAAGAAGAACCCTGCGTTGGTTCGGAAGCTTGCTATTATTACATCATGTATTTTTGTTAGCCATTAAAAGGTATCATATCTACAAGATTACTTGGTTTCTCTTGCTGGGAACAATCACATTTTGCTCTACTGGCTAACACGGTACCAGATCTTTTTTTCATTACTCCTCAGTCCAGAACACCTGTTGCCATTTTTATTCACCCCATTTCTATAGTTGAGTTTTTTGTCTTTGTCTCTACATTGAAGGTATGGCTTTTTGGCTACAATCCTTCCATTAAAACAACTTTCGGCCTGACTTCTCCAAAAATGCATGAGGATTTTTTTCTTCACCATATAAGGCCAATCCCCAAGTATGGATTTGCCTTCATCTTATTTACCAGTTCAGTATTCCTCAGGGCTGAGGTAAACTCTCATACTTGGATAGACTGTGACTTTCGGTGTCTCATTACATAGACATCTTCTTAAGAGCCTTGTCAAGGTTTTAACCACCTTGTTAAGTGTCTTAGTTCCTTTCTTGCAAACCTTAACCCCTTCCTACTCCAGGATGTGCATTTACGTCCTGCAGTGTCAGGGTATGTATGAAGAGAGATTGTGGCGCGACCTCTCTTCATACAAGGCGGGCGTAGCTGTTTATTACAGCTGATACTCGTGGGCAACAGCTGCAATTGTGGCTATTAACCCTTTAAATGCGGCTGCAACTGTGAGATCGCAGGGAGCCGTACAGGTGTCATAACAGCCGGGGTCTTTCTGAAAGGCTGCAGGGCTGCCTTAGCCAACTGCCTATCAAGCTGTCCCTGCGGGATCAAATCACAGTATGACGTAATGCTATAGCATTATGTCATACTGCCGGAGTGATCAAAGCATCACTAGTTGTAGTCCCCCAGTGGGGCTAAAAAAAAAAGTTAAAATAAGATCAATAAAGTTTTATTGCTTAAAAAAAAAGTAATAAAAGTTTAAATCAACCCCTTTTTGTCAGATCTACAATAAAAAAAATCTAAATCATAAAGGAAAAATACATATTTGGTGTCACCTCGTCTGTAAAAGTCCGATCTATCAAAGAAGCACATTATTTACTACGTACAGTGAATGCGTCCCAAAAAAAAATAAATACATAGTGCCAGAAATGCACTTTCAGTCACCCTGTCTTCCAAAAAAAATGCAATAAAAAGCGATCAAAAAGCTGTATGTATTCCGAAATGGTACCAATATAAACTACAGGATGTATCGAAAAAATCAGCCCTTGTACAATGACCTCAATGAAAAAAAAAAAACTTATTGCGTGCAGAAGATGGCTGCAGAAAATAATTGTAAAAAATTAAATGTCTTTGAAAAGAAATAAAAGTAGTACTGCAAGAACAAAACTACAAGTTTGGTATCATAGTAAGCATACTGATCATATCATATAATTTTTCTTACAGTTTGTGTGCCGTAGAAACAAGACGCACTGAAAGATGGTGGAATCTCATTTTTTTCTTCATTTTAGTCCACTTAGAATTTTTTAAAGTTTTTCCGTACATTATATGGTACATTAAATAGTACCATTGAAACACACAACTCGTCCCGCGAAAAACAAACCCTCATACAGCGACGTCGATGGATAAATAAAGGAGTTACGATTTTTTAAAAGGAGGGAGGAAAAAACAAAAATGGGAAAAAAAGGGCCGCATCAGAAAGTGGTTAAAGAGATATGATTTACAGCACTGAAGTAATTTTCATGATTAGTGTTTGCAGCTATCGGGCTATATGCGCATATCCAACAATTTTTAAGGTTCTCTAAATCATCAAAGGCCTTAACTATAATCTCATGATGTTTAATAAATTTATTGTCCCCATCATCTTTTACAATGTCATTGAGTCTCCCTATGCCGAGGATTGTCAATCTCAGGCTTTGGAGCCAGAACCGTTTTACAAAGGCTGGCGGTTATCTACGTGTCCTTCCTTTCCAATTTGACTGAAATGGCAGTTTTCAGCTGGATCTAGTATGGATCATCAAATCTTGGTTCCACGCTCTTTCTCACGTGTCTTTTGATGACAACCCAGTCTCCTGGAAGCAAGTTATGTAACACCTCTTTTGAGTCTGGATCTTAAATCGAGGAAAAGGCACATTTACTAGTGGCAGTCAATTTTTGGTGTAAATCACTTACATAGGAGGTGAAAATGCAGGCCTGTTACAGGGATCTATCTTAATCTCGCGCTATCCACAAGACGTAAGTATACGTCCAGTTGCATTAAGTACCCTGCTGCCAGGACGTACATTTACATTCTGTGGCGTTGAGGTTAAAAAATGCCTCAAGACACTGTGATTTGTAAACCCTTTCTTGATATATGAGCAATGCTTGTTTGTTCTTACCCTTAGTACAAGAGTTGTTCGACCTACATATTTCAATCCACATCGACATTCCAATAAATAAATAATATATTTTGAATCACAATTCAGGAAGTCCGTCAGGAGGATAGGTTTATTGTCTTGTCCCATGTGGATTTCCTTCTGGTTGTGATGAATGTTTGAACAACACTTACACTCTAATATCCTGCACTGGTAGGAGCCTTTTAGTAGTTCCCCCATAGTTCCTTGAAATGGGGGAAGGTTGCTCTGTCTGCAAGAAAGAGAGGTTGCTAAAATATTTTTCAAGGTGTAATTTTTTTGAAAGATCCCCACAAAGTGTTCAGGGATCTCGTTTATTTAAAGGAGGTCCCCCCTGTAGAATCTCCAAGTGTTTCTGTAAAGATATTTTCTAGCATAAAGTGCTGGGAGTTGTAGTGAGTTACAAAAAAATATTCTGTGGTTATCATCACTGGGTGTTCTAGACCTTTGTGCATTGTTGTAAGTATATTGACTGTTACAAAAAATAAAATAGATGGCATCTAGCACAAAGATTTTTTGATGCTCTGGTATAAGTAGTTCATGATTAAAGGAGTGTCTGAATGCCTGGAGAGCTGCTATTTAAGTCTGATGTCCGAAAATGATACAGAAATATCTTCTGTGTGCAAGTAGTCTAACTTTGCCTTACAAACAGCTTACAAGTACTTAGATACACTCCTATATGACCTAAGAGTGTTATACAGAGCTGTAATGGCAATTATACAGCATTATACACCAGTTTTAGAGGTATTGGTGAAGTTCCAAATCAGTCCAAGATAAATTGGACTAAACCAAACTTTTTGCCTAAATCTGGCAAAACAACCAAACTGAATTTCCTAAATTTATGTTCCTAAAAAATCTTGGCTGAGATGTCAAGAAAGAAAAATAGTTGACATAACAAACCTGATGAGGAGCACTTGAAACAAAAGTCCATATCTCTTCTGGATTGCTTTATGCAAAATTGAGAGTAGGGTATTGAGTTTTAGCTAAGGGAATTGCAGTCCCATCCAAAGGCACATTTATACATAACGATTATCACTACAAATTTGTTAAAAGGACCGAAAATGAGCGATAATCATTACATGTAATCGATGCCATCGTGCAGTTTTCGTCTGAACGATGATTTAAAGGTGAAGTTAAAATCCATCATTTAGGTGTAGAGACATGAAGTTTCAGGTGCAGAAAGATATAGACCGCATGCTGTGTTCTCCACATGAGAACAATGAAGCTGCGTGCACAGCTGGGCCCAGGATTAATCACATACTGGGCTCTGCAAAGAGCTCCTGGAGGCTCATTTACATGCAACTGAAGATGATAAAGTGTTAAGGGCAATTAGTGGCCATTAACATTTTATGCAACAGATCGCTAGAAATTTCAACCTTTCAATCATTCGAAAGATTATCTTTGCATGTAAATGGGCCTTAAGTTAATTAAGGCCTTAATGTATTCTAAATAAAAAAAGCTGAAACAATACAGAATAAAAAAAAGTTTAAATATACTGAAACTTACATAAGAGAGCTCAAAATGAACAGAAATTATAATTCAGAATTTAATTTGACGTAAAATTATAGTTTTCATATTTGATTTAACCTCTTTGTTTCGAAGACTATATATGAAAGGATTTAAGAGTGGAGCAATAACTGTATACATTAAAGATATCACGCTATTTTGACCAATTCTATGACTAGACCTGGGTGTAAAATACATAAAAATTGCCGAACCATAAAAAACTGTAACAACTATAAAGTGAGAAGAACAAGTTGCAAATGTTTTTTTCCTGCCTGATACAGAATGGAGTTTTAGAATTTTTGAAATGATCTCCACATAGGAAATCATTGTTACTACTAATGAACCAATTAGAACACAGCCACCAATGACAAATATCACAAGTTCATTGGCCAAAATGTCCTGGCAGGAGAGTTCTAGTACTGCTGGAACATCGCAAAAAAAATGGTCAATCTCATTGGATCCACAGAACGGCAATGAAAATGTGAACGCAGTGTGTATTAGAGCATTAGCTGCACCAATGATATATGAGCCCACTATATGCTGGATACAGACTCTTTCATTCATAATGACAGTATACAACAGAGGGAGACATATAGCATTATAGCGGTCATAAGCCATGGCCGCCAGCATATAACACTCTGTTCCACCAAACATCAAGGCAATATACATTTGTATGGCACAGCCAGAAATGGAGATGAATTTACATTGTGACAGTAAACCAGACAACATCAGAGGGACAGTGCATGAAACATAGAGTATCTCCAAGGTGGAGAAATTTGAAAGAAGAAAATACATTGGAGTGTGGAGGGTTGGACTAAGTTTATATGTGATGATTATAGATAGGTTCCCACCCACTGTGATTGTATACATGCATAGAAAGATCGGAAAAAGGAAAACTTGATGCTCAGTAACTGCAGAAAATCCCAAAAGAATAAATCCTGTTGCCACTGTGTGATTGTTGTTCATTTCACACGATTCCTAGAAAAGAAAGGCACATGTAAATATTTAATTTCTATTGTAGTGGCCCAGAGTTAACAGGGCCCCTCCATAATGTTAAGTGATTGTCTCGTGCAATCATATTGTCAGCGTCTTCTGTGTTCTATGCATTTGGTGTGTTGCACCTCTGCAGCAGTGAAAGGGTTAACACCTGCGTTATGTCTGAGAAATGTATCTTGTTGTGTGCCATGTGACTGTTCTCAAAGTCTTCTTGCCAAGGTGTGAGTGGAGGAGCTTTGCCAGGGAGCCACAGAGACACTGTCTGGTCTGTGTGGTCCAGAATGGAAGTGGCTGAGAGAGTCCTATCAGCTTGACCTGGGCCTGCTTCACCCAGGATGTGCCAGTGCCGCCATCAGCGCTGATCGTGAGAGAAGGAAGGACTGCTGCTAGCAAGAGAAAGACACCAGAAGAGTGAGTGTTGACTGGTAGAGAGTCACCTGGAGCAAGATCATACGGATAACTAGTACTGTTGATTGTCTGGATTGCCCTGAGAAATCCTCCCCGTCACACCATCTTCTGAGCATGTAAAGTGTTTTGCTGAACTGTTAGTGTTCTGTGTTGGAATTAAGTAAACAGACATTACTGACCATTCTCAGTTTGTGCAGAAAGTTATCCCTGCATGTGGACTATTTATTACAACTACAGGATTCTCCGCAGAGGACAGAAAGGTGGCGTCACGCGTGACAAGCAGTCTACAGGTAGCGTCCGGTTACGTTCCCCATGATTTCCCCTGTCAGTAACGTGGTCACGTCCTGAGCTACCCCGAGGGGAGAAGATGGTAGAACCCCATGACAAGGACGTTATCTACCCTGCCATCTCCTCGGCTGTGGGCCCGCCCCTTGGATGTTGCACTATTATGTGTAGTAATGATGAATGTTATGATAAAATATAACATACAATTATAATATAACAAGTGTCGTATGTATACGGTTGAGCTGCAGTACTAGGCATATCTGGATAAGTCTTTGTGCCTATATAAACACTGAAAGGACCCCCAATGCTCAGACATTGATGGCCAGTTCTAAGATTCGCCGAGAGGTGAGGATATCATACAAACACACTCTAGACCTCTGTAATGGGGTAATGCCTTATTAATGTTCCTGTTAGTACTCTTTAGTATAGGATCTTTTACTTGGGTGATTATACTTTTAAGTGGGGGTGGAAGCATTGTGAATCAGTCTCTGCGCGGAAACAGGAAGTGGGCCCAGTGAGGCAGCTATACTGTATAATCAGTAGCTAGGAATACTCCCTGGAATAGACTATGTTGTTAAGCTACCGCTACTGCTTAATCCAGACTGGAGCCAACTCAGAGTGGGGATTAAAAAAAGAACATTTGCCCAACAGGCGTATATGAAACCCAATGAATAGAACAAACTCTATTGAGTAATTCTGAAAGCCAGGTCCTAGTTCTTGTGTTATACTTGCTGTTTTATTCAAAATTTTGGCAAGCATCAAGATGGTGTCTAGTGATCATACTTCTTACAGCCAGTGCTTCCGTGTCCCACTCTGTCATGTGCCCACTCGGCCGCAAAGCTTTCCTGGCTCTGCTGCCTACATATGTGGACAGGGAAACCCTAGTGGCCCTGAGTGATCTAGGCCTAACACTATCGTTACTTCTCCAAGTGACTCCCACCTCTCCGGAGCTAAGGAAATTTCCATCCATAACCCCCAACCTCCATCCTTCATTTGCACAGGGCCCAGTAAGAGAGAGGTTCACTACCACCTTAAAAGCAGTACATCACAGTCTATTAGCTTGCATATAACAGACTGAGCTGGAAAGTTTTATAATTTGCAATCACTACAGCATTGCATCATACTGCAATTTTACAGGAAGCCTATCAAGCCACCCCACGGGGACGGCTTGATAGGCAGTCTCCCAAGGCAGCCTATCACCTGCATGGCTCCCCTGGTCGCACCGCTTGGGGCCATACAGGACCCCTGAACATCGTTTGGGGAATTTAAATGCCGCTGTCAGAATTGACAGCGGCATTTAAAAGGTTAACAGCCGCAATCGGCCGCACGGCTGATTGCAGCTATTGCTTGCGGGTGTCAGCTGTAATAAACAGCTGACGCCCACGCTGTATGAACAGAGGTCGCCCCACGACCTCTCTTCATACATACACCGACACTCCAGGACGTAAATGTACGTCCTGGAGTGGGAAGGGGTTAAAGAAGACCAGTCAAGTTCTCATGTTAACATCCAGGGCCTCGCTAACTTCAACAATGTCATTTTTTGTTCAAACTCACCACCGTAACCGCACATAGGCTTTTCTTAGGCCATGAATAAATCAAGTAGGTGGTCATGTCGGAAAAGAGTAACACACAGCTAAGGAGCTACGATGGGTATTCCAGAAAAGAGTATATGAGTTAGGTCGGTAACATATCAGCAAATTCCAGCAGCATTTATGCATCTGTAATATGGGATTTTGTCCTGACCTGCCCCAAACTCCAAGCATCATAGATTCTTATAATGCTCAGATTTTGGATCAGGATACCTACGGTCAGGATGGGACACTCGTCCATATTATGAATGCATAAATGCGTCCAAAATATGCTGGTTTGTTACCAGTCAAAGAAGAATGTAAGTCTATGTAGTAAGCCATCCTCATTGTAGTTCATGGTAGTTGTGAAATGCTAGACTCACATGTTTCAAGCAAGCATGTTGACCTTATTCATAATCTATTACATGTTTGCCTGAAACATGTAAGATGGCACATGTCCTTTGTTTCTTTATATCTGCATGTCTGGATCATCTAGTAAAGACTGAATGCTTTTAACCCAACGCTGGACTTTCTCCATTTTCCTGTGTATTAAGCATATATGGAATATACTTTTGATATGCCATAAATGTCTCAGATGGTAATACTCCTATTACAATGTGGATCTTTGGTGAGAAAAAGTTGTTCACCCCTGCTTTACTGCCTATGTCTTACCTGTGATAAAGGTTGTGCACTAGAGATGAGCGAACACCAAAATGCTCGGGTGCTCGTTACTCGGCACAAAATTTTCGCAATGCTCGAGGGTTCGTTTCGAGTAACGAACCCCATTGAAGTCAATGGGCGACCGGAGCATTTTTGTATTTCGACGATGCTCGATAAGGTTTTCATGTGTGAAAATCTGGGCAATTCAAGAAAGTGATGGGAACGACACAGCAACGGATAAGGCAGGCGAGGGGCTACATGTTGGGCTGCATCTCAAGTTCACAGGTCCCACTATTAAGCCACAATAGCGGCAAGAGTGCCCCCCCCCCCGCACTGTCAGCGTAAAGATCGTTCTCCTCTGGCACAGCTGTAACAGCTGTAGCAGAGAAGAACGAAGTTAGCCCATTGAATTCAATGGAGCCAGCAATACAGCAGGTTCCACTGAATGCAATGGGCTGCCGGCGATCGCAGGATGAATGGTCGGGAAGGGGTTAAATATATAACCCCTTCCCTGCAATTCATCCAGAAATGTGATACACTAAAAATATATACCGGCGTATAAGGCGACGGGGCGTATAAGACGACCCCCCAACTGTCACCTTATACGCCGGCAATACAGTGGAGCAAAGAATAAAAAGCATTACTTACTTCTTCAGACGATCTGCGCCGCTCCTGCAGACTGTCACTCCTTCCTGGTCCACGGACTAAAGCTTTCTCTATGAAAGGCTTGAAATCCCCGCCTCCAGAAACACAGCCAATCACAGCAATTCAATGACATCACTGTCATTGGCTGTGATTGGCTGAAGGCACGTGTGTTTCTGGAGGCGTGGATTTAAAGCCTTTCGTAGAGAAAGCAATGCTCTGCCAGGAACCAGGAGGGAGCGACAGCCTGCAGGAGCACCGCAGAACACCAGGAGGGAGCGACAGTCTACAGGAGCGCCGCAGATCGTCTGAAGAAGTGAGTAATGCTTTTTATTCTTTGCTCCACTGTATTGCCGGCGTATAAGGTGACAGTTGGGGGGTCGTCTTATACGCCCCGTCGCCTTATACGCCGGTATATATTTTTAGTGTATCACATTTCTGGATGAATTGCAGGGAAGGGGTTATATATTTAACCCCTTCCCGACCATTCATCCTGCGATCGCCGGCAGCCCATTGCATTCAGTGGAACCTGCTGTATTGCTGGTTCCATTGAATTCAATGGGCAAACATCGTTCTTCTCTGCTACAGCTGTTACAGCTGTGGCAGAAAAGAAGGATTTGTCTTCTATATGTTCTCAATGGGGTCGGCGCTGCTGCCGCCGGCCCCACTGAGCGCATATAGAGACGATTTATGGCCTTTAGAAGGACCGTTGGGGTTCTTGAAGCCTACAATACACCTAACACTCTCCCTATAGCAGCTCCAACACGATACCACTTTCCCTGAACTAATGTCAGAATACATCCGTAGCGAGCCGCGGGAGGGGCAGATTTCAATACTCGGGTGACACCTTATCTCCCCAGCCACTCACAGCAGGGGGGTGGTATAGGGCTTAAACGTTGCAGGGGGAAGTTGTAATGCCTTCCCTGTCTTTCAATTGGCCAGAAAAGGCGCTAACGTCTCAGAGAGGAAAGTGAAAGTAACCCGAACACAGCGTGGTGCTCGTTACGAGTAACGAGCATCCCGAACACCCTAATATTCGCACGAATATCAAGCTCGGACGAGTACGTTCGCTCATCTCTATTGTGCACCCCTTGCTCAAATATCTATGTCCTCCCTAAGATAACTGATGTGCATCCTTGCTCTACTACTATGTCACCCCCAGGATAAAGGTTATGCACCCTTACTCCAATGTCTATGACCTCCCTAGGATAGGATATTATTGTTTTAGTCCCAGAAAGCCCTTTCTTATCATACTTTAAAATGATTTTCCAAGTTTTTCTCTTTTTAAAAAAGCAGGCGATCAAGAAATATAAGGATAAAACCCAATTATCTTTCCCAAGTCTATTTACAATTGGCCATCAAGCTGTATGTGGAACATCACAGGCAGCTGCAGCTACTCACAGTACGAAGCTGAGGCCTGTGATATGCTGCAGCTGTCTGTGACATTGTACATACAGTATATGGACTGACTATAGCTTGTAAACAGACCCAGCAGGGAGAATGGAAGTTGCAGTACTGGAGCTGCAGGGGTCCAAGACAGGGGAGTATATGTTCTTTTATTCTATTTCCTAATCGCCTGCTGTTTTTTATTTTTAATATAATTTGAAAAACCCCACCAATAAGAGCCCAAAAGGCAATACATAAAATACATAAGTGAAGTTTTCTATAGTTAGTTCTGTTATGCACTATAATTAAAGGGGTTGTATGAGTTCTAGGTTTTCACTAAAAAGACTTTCCTATGCTATAAAATAACTAACAAATATACATTCATCTCTCCGTAGCATCTGTGAAGTCCCATAAACCGGATAGGACTGCAGCCTTTAAACAAATACAGGCACGGAGGAACGAACAGCAGTGTGGGAAACAACGGTAGTTGGGAGAGATGAGTATATATGTCTGTTGGTTATTTTACAGCATGGCAAAGGCTTTTCAGTGAAAACCTACAACTCGGACAACCCCTTTAAAGATCTAATACAAAAGAATACACAGCATTATATATAAAGAACACTTACTGTATATTAGTATTATCAGTGTTATCAGTAATTATTATCTCTTCAGGATGCAGAAATTACTACCTTCTAATTCAAGATGAGATTGAAAGGACAAAGGTGAATCAAGAAGAGGCGCCATGTTATTTCTCAATCTAGTTTTTCCAATATGTTCATCAGCCTTTTGTTCATCACTTCTGTGCATGAAATGTTCAAACCTCTCAGATTGTTTCCTGCAGTATAAATGGAGAGTGAGCTATTCCAATTATCTATATAGTAGGTGATAAATCACCTTGGGACCCATCCCAGGAGTGTTGAGTATTCTTTATGGTGTTACAAAAGTAGTTTGTCTTGTAAAGTAAATCTTTCCAAAGTTGTCAGGCAATTATTATCACATATTAAAATGTAGAAAGCAAAAGCTGACACATTTACAAAATCAACAGCTTTTTAGATTTTTTTTAAAGGCATATTTCAAAAATAACCTCCCTGACAGTAGTGAATGGCGGATAAGTATCTGCCTGTATTTCTCAGCATTTAGGACACCATTAATCCTGACCAAATCCCGCCAACTCCCTTTGCTGAAAAGAGACGCCAAACTTGCAAGGAAACTCCACCATGCTTTACTGCTGCCTGCGGACACTCATTATTGTACTGCTTTCTTGCCCTTTGCCAAACAAACCGCCTTCTGTTACAGCCAAATATTTCACATTTTCACTCCTGTTAGAGTATTTGGTTCAATTTGGATAATACTCAAAGGGTATCATAGCCTTATCAATCTGGTGTGTTTAATCATCTGTACGGTACGTTAGAGAAGATCTAGGCACAGCGCAGAAGTGTTTGAGTCGCAGCTTAGAGCCCTTCTGAGCTAAAACTTCTTTAGTTTTATTTTTAAAGATAAATGAGAAATAGCAATATCCAAACAGTGTCTGACAACATTCGATAGCTATTAGAGATGAGCGAGCACCAAAATGCTCGGGTGCTCGTTATTCGGGACGAACTTTTCGCGATGCTCGAGGGTTCGTTTCGAGTAACGAACCCCATTGAAGTCAATGGGCGACCCGAGCATTTTTGTATTTCGCCGATGCTCGCTAAGGTTTCCTTGTGTGAAAATCTGGGCAATTCAAGAAAGTGATGGGAACGACACAGCAACGGATAGGGCAGGCGAGGGGCTACATGTTGGGCTGCATCTCAAGTTCACAGGTCCCACTATTAAGCCACAATAGCGGCAAGAGTGGGGCCCCCCCTCCCAAAAACTTTTACTTCTGAAAAGCCCTCATTAGCAATGCATACCTTAGCTAAGCACCACACTACCTCCAACAAAGCACAATCACTGCCTGCATGACACTCCACTGCCACTTCTCCTGTGTTACATGCTGCCCAACCGCCCCCCCTCCCCCCCACAGCACACACCAAAGTGTCCCTGCGCAGCCTTCAGCTGCCCTAATGCCTCACCACCCTCATGTCTATTTAGAAGTGCGTCTGCCATGAGGAGGAACCGCAGGCACACACTGCAGAGGTTGGCACGGCTAGGCAGCGACCCTCTTTAAAAGGGGCGGGGTGATAGCCCACAATGCTGTACAGAAGCAATGAGAAATAGAATCCTGTGCCACCGCCATCAGGAGCTGCACACGTGGGCATAGCAATGGGGAACCTATGTGTCACACACTATTCATTCTGTCAAGGTGTCTCTGCATGCCCCAGTCAGACCGGGCTTTTTAATTCATAGACACAGGCAGGTACAACTCCCTATTGTGAAGTCCCTGTTGACCGACAACATGGGTGGCTTCCTGGAACCCACCGGCGGTACATAAAAATATCCCATTGCATTGCCCAACACAGCTGAGGTAGTAATGTCGTGCTTAATGCAGGTGGGCTTCGGCCCACACTGCATGCCCCAGTCTGACTGGGGTTCTTTACAAGTGGAAACAGATGCATTTATAATTCCCTGTGGACCCACAGCAGAGGTGGGTGCCAGGAAGCCACCGGCGGTACTTAGAAATATCCCATTGCATTGCCCAACACAGCTGAGGTAGTAATGTCGTGCTTAATGCAGGTGGGCTTCGGCCCACACTGCATGCCCCAGTCAGACTGGGGTTCTTTACAAGTGGAAACAGATGTAGGTTAAACTCCGTGTGCACCTACAGCATGGGTGGCTCCCTGGAACCCACCGGCGATACACAAAAATATCCCATTGCTTTGCCCAACACAGCGGATGTAACATCAGCTGTAATGCAGGTGGGCTAAAAATTCATTTGATTACACTGTAGGCGAGGGCCCACAAAAATTGCTGTATCAACAGTACTAATGTACATCCAAAAAATTTGCCATGGCCAACCAAGAGGGCAGGTGAAACCCATTAATCGCTTTGGTTAATGTGGCTTAAGTGGTAACTAGGCCTGGAGGCAGCCCAGTTTAACGAAAAATTGGTTCAAGTTAAAGTTTCAACGCTTTTAAGAGCATTGAAACATATAAAAATTGTTTAGAAAAATTATATGAGTGAGCCTTGTGGCCCTAAGAAAAATTGCCCGTTCAGCGTGATTACGTGAGGTTTCAGGAGGAGGAGCAGGAGGAGGAGGAGGAATATTAGACACAGATTGATGAAGCAGAAATGTCCCCGTTTTGGATGGTGAGAGAGAACGTAGCTTCCATCCGCGGGTGCAGCCTACGTATTGCTTAGGTATCGCTGCTGTCCGCTGGTGGAGAAGAGAAGTCGGGGGAAATCAAGGCTTTGTTCATCTTGATGAGTGTAAGCCTGTCGGCACTGTCGGTTGACAGGTGGGTACGCTTATCCGTGATGATTCCCCCAGCCACACTAAACACACTCTCTGACATGACGCTAGCCGCAGGACAAGCAAGCACCTCCAGGGCATACAGCGCGAGTTCAGGCCATGTGTCCAGCTTCGACACCCAGTAGTTGTAGGGGGCAGAGGCGTCACGGAGGACGGTCGTGCGATCGGCTACGTACTCCCTCACCATCCTTTTACAGTGCTCCCGCCGACTCAGCCGTGACTGGGGAGCGGTGACACAGTCTTGCTGGGGAGCCATAAAGCTGGCAAAGGCCTTGGAGAATGTTCCCCTGCCTGCGCTGCACATGCTGCCTGATCTCTGCGCCTCCCCTGCTACCTGGCCCTCGGAACTGCGCCTTCTGCCACTAGCGCTGTCGGATGGGAAGTTTACCATCAGTTTGTCCTTACCATCAGCGCCCTGTGGTATAGCATCATTCTCGAACCCCTTTCCTCTTCGGGAATGAGAGTGCAAAGGCTCTCCTTATACCGTGGATCGAGCAGTGTGTACACCCAGTAATCCGTAGTGGCCAGAATGCGTGTAACGCGAGGGTCACGAGAAAGGCATCCTAACATGAAGTCAGCCATGTGTGCCAGGGTACCTGTACGCAACACATGGCTGTCCTCACTAGGAAGATCACTTTCAGGATCCTCCTCCTCCTCCTCTTCCTCCTCCTCAGGCCATACACGCTGAAAGGATGACAGCCCAGCAGCATGTGTACCCTCACCAGTGGGCCAAGCTGTCTCTTCCCCCTCCTCCTCATCCTCCTCATGCTCCTCCTCCTCCTCCTCAACGCGCTGAGATATAGACAGGCGGGTGCTCTGACTATCCAGCGACATACTGTCTTCCCCCGGCTCTGTTTCCGAGCGCAAAGCGTCTGCCTTTATGCTTTGCAGGGAACTTCTCAAGATGCATAGCAGAGGAATGGTGACGCTAATGATTGCAGCATCGCCGCTCACCACCTGGGTAGACTCCTCAAATTTTCCAAGGACCTGGCAGATGTCTGCCAACCAGGGCCACTCTTCTGTAAATAATTGAGGAGGCTGACTCCCACTGCGCCGCGCAAGTTGGAGTTGGTATTCCACTATAGCTCTACGCTGCTCATAGAGTCTGGCCAACATGTGGAGCGTAGAGTTCCACCGTGTGGGCACGTCGCACAGCAGTCGGTGCACTGGCAGATTAAACCTATGTTGCAGTGTCCGCAGGGTGGCAGCGTGCGTGTGGGATTTGCGGAAATGTGCGCAGAGCTGGTGCACCTTTCCGAGCAGGTATGACAAGTGGGGGTAGCTTTTCAGAAAGCGCTGAACCACCAAATTAAAGACATGGGCCAGGCATGGCACGTGCGTGAGGCTGCCGAGCTGCAGAGCCGCCACCAGCTTACGGCCGTTGTCACACACGACCATGCCCGGTTGGAGGCTCAGCGGCGCAAGCCAGTGGTCGGTCTGCTCTGTCAGACCCTGCAGCAGTTTGTGGGCCGTGTGCCTCTTCTCTCCTAAGCTGAGTAGTTTCAGCACGGCCTGCTGACGCTTGCCCACCGCTGTGCTGCCACGCCGCGTGACACCGACTGCTGGCGACGTGCTGCTGACACATCTTGATTGCGAGACAGAGGTTGCGTTGGAGGAGGAGGAAGGTGCTTTAGTGGAGGAAGCATACACCGCCGCAGATACCACCACCGAGCTGTGGCCCGCAATTCTGGGGGTGGGTAGGACGTGAGCGGTCCCAGGCTCTGACTCTGTCCCAGCCTCCACTAAATTCACCCAATGTGCCGTCAGGGAGATATAGTGGCCCTGCCCGCCTGTGCTTGTCCACGTGTCCGTTGTTAAGTGGACCTTGGCAGTAACCGCGTTGGTGAGGGCGCGTACAATGTTGCGGGAGACGTGGTCGTGCAGGGCTGGGACGGCACATCGGGAAAAGTAGTGGCGACTGGGAACCGAGTAGCGCGGGGCAGCCGCCGCCATCATGCTTTTGAAAGCCTCCGTTTCCACAAGCCTATACGGCAGCATCTCCAGGCTGATCAATTTTGCAATGTGCACGTTTAACGCTTGAGCGTGCGGGTGCGTGGCGTCGTACTTGCGCTTGCGCTCAAACTGTGGCACTAGCGACGTCTGGACGCTGCGCTGAGAGACATTGCTGGATGGGGCCGAGGACAGCGGAGGTGAGGGTGTGGGTGCAGGCCAGGAGACGGTAGTGCCTGTGTACTCAGAGGGGGGTTGGATCTCAGTGGCAGGTTGGGGCACAGGGGGAGAGGCAGTGGTGCAAACCGGAGGCGGTGAACGGGCATCGTCCCACCTTGTGGGGTGCTTGGCCATCATATGCCTGCGCATGCTGTTGGTGGTGCCTCCCCAGCTGATCTTGGCGCGACAAAGGTTGCACACCACTGTTCGTCGGTCGTCAGGCGTCTCTGTGAAAAACTGCCACACCGTAGAGCACCTTGACCTGTGCAGGGTGGCATGGCGCGAGGGGGCGCTTTGGGAAACAGTTGGTGGATTATTCGGTCTGGCCCTGCCTCTACCCCTGGCCACCGCACTGGCTCGGCCTGTGCCCACACCCTCACTTGGCCCTCCGCGTCCTCGGCCGCGTCCACGTCCTCTAGGCCTACCCCTACCCCTCAGCATGCTGTATTACCAGTGATTTGATTTCCCAGGCAGGAAATAAATTGGCGCAAGCCTGCAGGCCAAATATAATTTTTTCGCTTTTTTGCAAAGGGAAGGCCCCACTGCGTATATTCAATGAACAATACGTTTAATAACTGTGGTGTGGCCCTGAAAAAGTGTCACACAACTTTAGTGTAGCAGAGTTATTAACTCTAGCAGAGCAGGTATTTGCCAGTCAGGAAAGACAATGGCGCAAGCCTGCAGTAAACCGTAGCTGGTTGCGTCTGATTTTTGTACGTTGTCCACGCAGCACACACGTACACGGAGACCTTAGGACTGACACAGGCAGGCCAAATATAATTTTTTTCCTTTTTAGCAAAGGGAAGACCCCACTGCGTATATTCAATGAACAAGAAGTTTAATATCTGTGGTGTGGCCCTCAAAAAGTGTCACACAACTATAGTGTAGCAGAGTTATTAACTCTAGCAGAGCAGGTATTTGCCAGTCAGGAAAGACAATGGCGCAAGCCCGCAGTAAACCGTAGCTGGTTGCGTCTGATTTTTGTACGTTGTCCACGCAGCACACACGTACACGGAGACCTTAGGACTGACACAGGCAGGCCAAATATAATTTTTTGTCCTTTTTAGCAAAGGGAAGACCCCACTGCGTATATTCAATGAACAAGAAGTTTAATATCTGGTGTGGCCCTCAAAAAGTGTCACACAACTATAGTGTAGCAGAGTTATTAACTCTAGCAGAGCAGGTATTTGCCAGTCAGGAAAGACAATGGCGCAAGCCTGCAGTAAACTGTAGCTGGTTGCGTCTGATTTTTGTACGTTGTCCACGCAGCACACACGTACACGGAGACCTTAGGACTGACACAGGCAGGCCAAATATAATTTTTTGTCCTTTTTAGCAAAGGGAAGACCCCACTGCGTATATTCAATGAACAAGAAGTTTAATATCTGTGGTGTGGCCCTCAAAAAGTGTCACACAACTATAGTGTAGCAGAGTTATTAACTCTAGCAGAGCAGGTATTTGCCAGTCAGGAAAGACAATGGCGCAAGCCTGCAGTAAACCGTAGCTGGTTGCGTCTGATTTTTGTACATTGTCCACGCAGCACACACGTACACGGAGACCTTAGGACTGACACAGGCTGGCCAAATATAATTTTTTGTTCTTTTTAGCAAAGGGAAGACCCCACTGCGTATATTCAATGAACAAGAAGTTTAATATCTGTGGTGTGGCCCTCAAAAAGTGTCACACAACTATAGTGTAGCAGAGTTATTAACTCTAGCAGAGCAGGTATTTGCCAGTCAGGAAAGACAATGGCGCAAGCCTGCAGTAAACCGTAGCTGGTTGCGTCTGATTTTTGTACGTTGTCCACGCAGCACACACGTACACGGAGACCTTAGGACTGACACAGGCAGGCCAAATATAATTTTTTTCCTTTTTAGCAAAGGGAAGACCCCACTGCGTATATTCAATGAACAATAACTGTGTTGTGGCCCTGCCTACACAATTCTGTCCCTGTAGTATCAATGGAGGGTGCAATGCTCTGCACAGACGATTTTTAGAAAAAAAAAATGCAACACTGCTAACAGCAGCCTGCACAGTACTGCACACGCTTAAATTTGGCCCTAGAAAGGACCGTTGAGGTTCTTGAAGGCTACACTCACTCCTAACACTCTCCCTGCCTATGCACCACTTCTGTCCCTAATGCCGGGTGCAATGCTCTGCACTGCCGATTTTGAGAAAAAAAAAAAAAAAAACCACTGCTAGCAGCAGCCTGCACACAGGTAGATGTGGCCCTGAGAAGGACCGTTGGGGTTCTTGAAGCCTACACTGACTCCTAACGCTCTCCCTACAGCAGCACCAGCACGATAGTACTTTCCCTCAGCTAACTCACCAGGCATCTGAGGCGAGCCGCGGGAGGGGCCAACTTTTATACTCGGGTGACATCTGATCGCCCCAGCCACTCACTGCAGGGGGGTGGTATAGGGCTTGAACGTCACAGGGGGTAGTTGTAATGCCTTCCCTGTCTTTCAATTGGCCAGAAAAGCGCGCTAACGTCTCAGAGAGGAAACTGAAAGTAACCAGAACACCGCGTGGTATTCGTTTCGAGTAACGAGCATCCCGAACACCCTAATATTCGCACGAATATCAAGCTCGGACGAGTACGTTCGCTCATCTCTAATAGCTATCCTATCACTGATTGACAACATATATAACATTTTTGTCAGCGAATTATGTTAAAGTGTAATATTTAAAGCTTGAATTTATTAATCTCATGAGAAAGTGAATATCTATAACCACATATAGTATTGCCTAACCATGAAGATTTTCTGCTCAACAACTGGCATTAGACAGGTCAAATATAGTTCTGTCTAGAGGCTGTTCCTCTTTTCAACTAATTTTACAAGTCCAAGCAAAATTGCAATAACCCAAAGAAATAATGTATAAAACAATTAAGATAGATTACACTCTTAGTCGAGAGCACCTGTTGTCATTTTTATGCACCCCATTTCTATAGTTGATTTGTTTGACTTTGTTTCTACATTGAAGGTATGGCTTTTTGGCCACAATCTTTCCATGAAGACAACATTTCGCCAGACTTCTCTAAAAAGTAAATGGATGTACATTTTCCCCTCTTTAATACGTTATTACTAGAGATGAGCGAACGTACTCGTCCGAGCTTGATACTCGTTCGAGTATTAGCGTGTTCGAGATGCTTGTTACTCGTAACGAGTACCACGCGATGTTCGGGTTACTTTCACTTTCCTCTCTGAGACGTTAGCGCGCTTTTCTGGCCAATTGAAAGACAGGGAAGGCATTACAACTTCCCCCTGCGACGTTCAAGCCCTATACCACCCCCCTGCAGTGAGTGGCTGGGGAGATCAGGTGTCACCCGAGTATAAAAATCGGCCCCTCCCGCGGCTCGCCTCAGATGCGTTGTGAGATAGCTGAGGGACAGTGCTGTTGGTGCTGGAGCTGCTATAGGGAGAGTGTTAGGAGTTAGTGTAGGCTTCAAGAACCCCAACGGTCCTTCTTAGGGCCACATCTAACCGTGTGCAGTAGTGTGGAGGCTGCTTTTAGCAGTGCTGCACATTTTTTTTTTGTGGTATATCGGCCGTGCAGAGCATTGCGCCCTGCAGTAATACTCCAGGGATAGAATTGTGTAGGCAGGGCCAGAAGACATATATTATTGATTGAATATACGCAGTGGTCCTTTAGAAAAAAATATTTGAAAAAAATCTATTTGGCCTGCCTGTCACTCTGCTCAGTGTTCTGGGTCCATGTCTGCTGGGGGTAGTAGTTCTCCAAATAAATACGCAGCCAGCTAAGTGTTACAGCAGGCTTGCGCCAAATTATTTCCTGGCTCTGAAATCACCGCTCTGTTGCAGTTAATAACAGTGCAACACTGCAGTTCCGTGACACACACATCAGGGACAGAATTGTGTAGGCAGGGCCAGAAGACATATATTATAGATTGAATATACGCAGTGGTCCTTTAGAAAAAAATATTTGGAAAAAATCTATTTGGCCTGCCTGTCACTCTGCTCAGTGTTCTGGGTCCGTGTCTGCTGGGGGTAGTATTTCCCCAAATAAATACGCAGCCAGCTAAGTGTTACAGCAGGCTTGCGCCAAATTATTTCCTGGCATTCCGTAAGCGAACTCAGCCTCCAACCACAGGCCAATAAGCGGCACATTTAATTCCAGTGTTGTGTTTCTGCATTCCTGGTAATACAACATGCTGAGGGGTAGGGGTAGGCCTAGAGGACGTGGGCGCGGCCGAGGACGCGGAGGCCCTAGTCCGGGTGTGGGCACAGGCCGAGCTCCTGATCCAGGTGTATCGCAGCCGACTGCTGCGGGATTAGGAGAGAGGCACGTTTCTGGCGTCCCCACATTCATCGCACATTTAATGGGTCCACGCGGTAGACCTTTATTAGAAAATGAGCAGTGTGAGCAGGTCCTGTCGTGGATGGCAGAAAGTGCTTCCAGCAACCTATCGTCCACCCAGAGTTCTGCGCCGTCCATTGCTGCAACTCAGAATCCTCTGGCTGCTGCTCCTCCTTCCTCCCAGCCTCCTCACTCCATGAAAATGAGACATTCTGAGGAGCGGGCAGACTCCCAGGAACTGTTCTCGGGCCCCTGCTCAGATTGGGCAGCAGTGGTTCCTCTCCCACCAGAGGAGTTTATCGTCACTGATGCCCAACCATTCGAAAGTTCCCGGGGTCCGGGGGATGAGGCTGGGGACTTCCGGCAACTGTCTCAAGACCTTTCAGTGGGTGAGGAGGCCGATGACGATGAGACACAGTTGTCTATCAGTGAGGTAGTAGTAAGGGCAGTAAGTCCGAGGGAGGAGCGCACCGAGGATTCTGAGGAAGAGCAGCAGGACAATGAGGTGACTGACCCCACCTGGTTTGCTACGCCTACTGAGGACAGGTCTTCAGAGGGGGAGGCAAGGGCAGCAGCAGGGCAGGTTGCAAGAGGCAGTGCGGTGTCCAGGGGTAGAGGCAGGGCCAGGCCAAATAATCCACCAACTGTTTCCCAAAGCACCCCCTCGCGCCATGCCACCCTGCAGAAGCCGAGGTGCTCAAAGGTCTGGCAGTTTTTCACTGAGAGTGCAGACGACCGACAAACAGTGGTGTGCAACCTTTGTCGCGCCAAGATCAGCCGGGGAGCCACCACCACCAGCCTCACCACCACCAGCATGCGCAGACATATGACGGCCAAGCACCCCACAAGGTGGGACGAAGGCCGTTCACCGCCTCCGGTTTGCACCGCTGCCTCTCCCCCTGTGCCCCAACCTGCCACTGAGATCCAACCCCCCTCTGAGGACACAGGCACTACCGTCTCCTGGCCTGCACCCACACCCTCACCTCCGCTGTCCTCGGCCCCATCCAGCAATGTCTGTCAGCGCAGCGTCCAGCCGTCACTAGCGCAAGTGTTTGAGCGCAAGCACAAGTACGCCGCCACGCACCCGCACGCTCAAGCGTTAAACGTGCACGTAGCCAAATTTATCAGCCTGGAGATGCTGCCGTATAGGGTTGTGGAAACGGAGTCCTTCAAAAGTATGGTGGCGGCGGCGGCCCCGCGCTACTCGGTTCCCAGTCGCCACTACTTTTCCCGATGTGCCGTCCCAGCCCTGCACGACCACGTCTCCCGCAACATTGTACGCGCCCTCACCAACGCGGTTACTGCCAAGGTCCACTTAACAACGGACACGTGGACAAGCACAGGCGGGCAGGGCCACTATATCTCCCTGACGGCACATTGGGTGAATTTAGTGGAGGCTGGGACCGAGTCAGAGCCTGGGACCGCTCACGTCCTACCCACCCCCAGAATTGCGGGCCACAGCTCGGTGGTGGTATCTGCGGCGGTGTATGCTTCCTCCACTAAACCACCCTCCTCCTCCTCCTCCTCCAACGCAACCTCTGTCTCGCAATCAAGATGTGTCAGCAGCAGCACGTCGGCAGCAGTCGGTGTCGCGCGTCGTGGCAGCACAGCGGTGGGCAAGCGTCAGCAGGCCGTGCTGAAACTACTCAGCTTAGGAGAGAAGAGGCACACGGCCCACGAACTGCTGCAGGGTCTGACAGAGCAGACCGACCGCTGGCTTGCGCCGCTGAGCCTCCAACCGGGCATGGTCGTGTGTGACAACGGCCGTAACCTGGTGGCGGCTCTGCAGCTCGGCAGCCTCACGCACGTGCCATGCCTGGCCCACGTCTTTAATTTGGTGGTTCAGCGCTTTCTGAAAAGCTACCCACGCTTGTCAGACCTGCTCGGAAAGGTGCGCCAGCTCTGCGCACATTTCCGCAAGTCCCACACGGACGCTGCCACCCTGCGCACCCTGCAACATAGGTTTAATCTGCCAGTGCACCGACTGCTGTGCGACGTGCCCACACGGTGGAACTCTAGGCTCCACATGTTGGCCAGGCTCTATGAGCAGCGTAGAGCTATAGTGGAATACCAACTCCAACATGGGCGGCGCAGTGGGAGTCAGCCTCCTCAATTATTTTCAGAAGAGTGGGCCTGGTTGGCAGACATCTGCCAGGTCCTTCGAAACTTTGAGGAGGCTACCCAGGTGGTGAGCGGCGATGCTGCAATCATTAGCGTCACCATTCCTCTTTTATGCCTCTTGAGAAGTTTCCTGCAAAGCATAAAGGCAGACGCTTTGCACTCGGAAACAGAGCCGGGGGAAGACAGTATGTTGCTGGATAGTCAGAGCACCCTCCTGTCTATATCTCAGCGCGGTGAGGAGGAGGAGGAGGAGGAGGAGGAGGAAGATGAGGAGGAGGGGGAAGAGACAGCTTGGCCCACTGGTGAGGGTACACATGCTGCTGGCCTGTCATCCTTTCAGCGTGTATGGCCTGAGGAGGAGGAGGAGGAGGAGGATCCTGAAAGTGATCTTCCTAGTGAGGACAGCCATGTGTTGTGTACAGGTACCCTGGCACACATGGCTGACTTCATGTTAGGATGCCTTTCTCGTGACCCTCGCGTTACACGCATTCTGGCCACTACGGATTACTGGGTGTACACACTGCTTGACCCACGGTATAAGGAGAACCTTTCCACTCTCATAACCGAAGAGAAAAGGGGTTAGAGAGTGTTGCTATACCACAGGACCCTGGCGGACAAACTGATGGTAAAATTCCCATACGACAGCGCTAGTGGCCGAAGGCGCAGTTCCGAGGGCCAGGTAGCAGGGGAGGCACGGAGATCAGGCAGCATGTACAGCATAGGCAGGCCAACACTCTTTAAGGCCCTTGACAGCTTTATGGCTCCCCAGCAAGACTGTGTCACCGCTCCCCACTCACGGCTGAGTCGGCGGGAGCACTGTAAAAGGATGGTGAGGGAGTACGTAGCCGATCGCACGACCGTCCTCTGTGACACCTCTGCCCCCTACAACTACTGGGTGTCGAAGCTGGACACGTGGCCTGAACTTGCGCTGTATGCCCTGGAGGTGCTTGCTTGTCCTGCGGCTAGCGTCTTGTCAGAGAGGGTGTTTAGTGCGGCTGGGGGAATCATCACAGATAAGCGTACCCGCCTGTCAACCGACAGTGCCGACAGGCTAACACTCATCAAGATGAACAAAGCCTGGATTTCCCCAGACTTCTCTTCTCCACCAGCGGATAGCAGCGATACCTAAGCAATACGTAGGCTGCACCCGCGGATGGAAGCATCGTTCTGTATCCCCATCAAAAACGGGGACCTTTTCGCTTCATCAATCCTCCTCCTCCTGCTCCTCCTCCTGAAACCTCACATAATCACGCCGAACGGGCAATTTTTCTTAGGCCCACAAGGCTCAGTCATATAATTTTTCTAAACAATTTTTATACGTTTCAATGCTCATTAAAGCGTTGAAACTTTCACCTCCACCAATTTTTAATTTCACTGGGCTGCCTCCTGGCCTAGTTACCAATTAAGCCACATTAACCAAAGCGATTAATGGGTTTCACCTGCCCTCTTGGTTGGCCATGGCCAATTTTTCTGATGTACATTAGTACTGTTGATACAGCAATTTTTGTGGGCCCTCGCCTACAGTGTAATCAAATGAATTTTTAGCCCACCTGCATTACAGCTGACGTTACATCCGCTGTGTTGGGCAATGCAATGGGATATTTTAATGTACCGCCAGTGGATTCCAGGGAGCCACCCATGCTGTGGGTCCACAGGGAGTTGTAAATGCATCTGTTTCCACTTCTAAAGAACCCCAGTCTGACTGGGGCATGCAGTGTGGGCCGAAGCCCACCTGCATTAAACATGACATTACTACCTCAGCTGTGTTGGGCAATGCAATGGGATATATTTATGTACCGCCGGTGGCTTCCTGGCACCCACCCATGCTGTGGGTCCACAGGGAGTTGTAAATGCATCTGTTTCCACTTCTAAAGAACCCCAGTCTGACTGGGGCATGCAGTGTGGGCCGAAGCCCACCTGCATTAAACATGACATTACTACCTCAGCTGTGTTGGGCAATGCAATGGGATATATTTATGTACCGCCGGTGGGTTCCAGGGAGCCACCCATGCTGTGGGTCCACAGGGAGTTGTAAATGCATCTGTTTCCACTTCTAAAGAACCCCAGTCTGACTGGGGCATGCAGTGTGGGCCGAAGCCCACCTGCATTAAACATGACATTACTACCTCAGCTGTGATGGGCACTGCAATGGGATATTTTTATGTACCGCCGGTGGGTTCCAGGGAGCCACCCATGCTGTGGGTGCACACGGAATTCCCATTGCGGAGTTGTACCTGCCTGTGACTATTTATAAAAAAACGTGGTCTGACTGGGGCGTGCAGACACCTTGACAGAATGAGTAGTGTGTGGCACATAGGTTCCCCATTGCTATGCCCACGGGTCAGCTCCAGATGGAGGTGGCACAGGATTGGATTTCTCATTGCTTCTGTACAGCATTGTGGGCTATCACCCCGCCCCTTTTAAAGAGGGTCGCTGCCTAGCCGTGCCAACCCTCTGCAGTGTGTGCCTGCTTTTCCTGTGGCAGACGCACTTATAAATAGACATGAGGGTGGCGTGGCATGAGGGCAGCTGAAGGCTGGGCAGGGACAGTTTGGTGTGCGCTGTGGACACTGGCTCGTGGGGGGGGGGGGAATTGGCAGCATGTAACCCAGGAGAAGTGGCAGCGGAGTGTCATGTAGGCAGTGATTGTGCTTTGTTGGAGGTAGTGTGGTGCTTAGCTAAGGTATGCATTGCTAATGAGGGCTTTTCAGAAGTAAAAAGTGTTGGGAGGGGGGGGGGGGCCACTCTTGCCGCTATTGTGGCTTAATAGTGGGACCTGGGAACTTGAGATGCAGCCCAACATGTAGCCCCTCGCCTGCCCTATCCGTTTCTGTGTCGTTCCCATCACTTTCTTGAATTGCCCCGATTTTCACAAATGAAAACCTTAGCAAGCATCGGCGATATACAAAAATGCTCGAGTCGCCCATTGACTTCAATGGGGTTCGTTACTCGAAACGAACCCTCGAGCATCGCGAAAAATTCGTCTCGAGTAACGAGCACCCGAGCATTTTGGTGCTCGCTCATCTCTAGTTATTACTGAACCATGTAAATCCCTTAGGCTAATCCCAAGAGGAGAATTTGTTTTTGTCTTCACCACATAAGGCCAATCCACGAGTATGGACTTGTCTTCATCTCACTTATCAGTCCAGTATTACTCAGGGCTGAGGTAAACTCTCATACTTGCGTAGACTGTGACTTTTGGTGCCATCTTCCTAAGAGCCTTGTCTAGGTTTTTACCAGCCTGGTAACTGTCTTAGTTCCTTTTTTGCAAACCTTAACCCCTTCTGTCTCCAGAACGTACATTTACATCCTGCAATGTCTGGGTATGTATGAAGAGAGATTACGGCGCGACCTCTCTTCATACAGCATGGGCTTCAGCTGTTTATTACAGCTGACACCCGTGGGCAATAGCTGCAATCAGCCACGCGGCCAATCGCAGCTATTAACCTTTTAAATGCCGCCGTCAATTCTGACAAAGGCATTTAAATCCCCTGAACGATGTTTGGGTGTTCTGTACGGCCCCCCGTGTGAGATCGCAGGGAGCCGTACAGGTGTCATGGTAGCCAGGGTCCTTCTGAAAGGCCCCAAGACTGCCTTAGCAAACTGCCTATCAAGACATTGCTAGTTGTAGTCTCCCAGTGGGGCTAAAAAAAAAAGTAAAAATAAGATCAATAAAGTTTTATTAATTGAAATAAAAAGTAATTAAAGTTTAAATCACCCCCCTTTTGCCATATGTATAATAAAAAAAATCTAAATCCTAAAAGAAAAATACATATTTGGTATAACCGCGTTCATAAAAGACTAATCTATCAAAGTAGTGCATTATTTATCCCGTATGGTGAATGTTGTCCGGAAAAAAACATAAAGAATGCCAGAAATGCACTTTTTCAGTCACCCTGTCTCCCAGAAAAAATTAAATAAAACGCGATCAAAAAGTCGTATGACTTCTGAAATGGTACCAACTAGAGATGAGCGAGCATACTCGTTAAGGGACTATACTCAAACAAGTATCATCCTTTTCGAGTGACTGCCTGCTCATCACAAAAGATTCCGGTGGCGGCAGGGGTGAGTGGTGGGTTGCGGGAGTGAGCAGAGGGGAGCGGGGGGGGGGGGGGAGGGAGAGATCTCTCCCCCGTTCAACCCCGCCGCCCCCCACCGGCACCCGAATCTTTTCTGAAGAGCAGAAAAAGATGATACTCGCTCGAGTATTGTCCCTTAACGAGTATGTTCGCTCATCTCTAGTACCAACGTAACTTAAGGACGTCTCGCAAAAAGGAGCCCTCACACAACAATGTCGACGGAAAAATAAAAAAGAAGATGGTGGCAGAAGATAATTGTAAAAAAAATTAAATGTCTTTGAAAAAAATAAAAGTAGTACAGCAAAAAAAAACTATACGACTTTGGTATAATAGTAATTGTACTGATCAAAGAATAAATCATGTAATTTTTGTTGCAGTTTGTGCGTGGTAGAAACGAGATGCACTGAAAGATGACAGAATGTCATTTTTTCTTCATTTAACTCCACTTAGAATTTTTTAAAAGTTTTTTTCAGTAGTTTACATGGTACATTAAATAGTACCCTTGAAACAAACAACTTTTCCCATGAAAAACAAGCCCTGATACAGCTACATTGATGGACAAATAAAGGAGTTACGATTTTTTTAAAAGGGGTGTGTGGGGGAATGAAAATGGAAAAAAAATGGTCGCATCAATAAGGGGTTAAAGAGATATGATTTACAGCACTGAAGTAATTTTCATGAACAGTGTTTGCAGCTATCGGGCTATATGCGCATATTCAGCAATTTTTAAGGTTTTCTAAATCATCAAAGGCCTTAATTATAATCTCATGATGTTTAATAAATTAATTATCCCCGTCATCTTTTAGTATTTCATTGAGTCTCCCTATGCCAAGGGTTGTCCAGAACCTTTTTACAAGGGCTGGCGTGCATCAAGGTGTCCTTCCTTTCCATTTTGACTGACGTGACAATTGTCAGCTGGATCTGGTACGAATCATCAAATCTTGGTTCTACGGTCTTTCTCACATGTCCTTTGATGACAAGCCAGTCTCCTGGGTTGTTATGTGACCACTCTTTTAAGTCTGGATCTTAAATTGAGGAAAAGGCACATTTATGAACGGCAGTCAATTTTTGGTGTAAACAATTCATGTAGGAGGCTAAAATACAGGCCTGTTAAAGGGATCTCTCCTAATATTGCGCTATCCACGGGACGTAAGTGTACATCCTGTTGCATTAAGTACCCTGCTGCCAGGACGTACATTTACATGGCGTTAAGACTAGAGATGAGCGAACGTACTCGTCCGAGCTTGATGCTCGTTCGAGTATTAGCGTGTTCGATATGCTCGTTACTAGAGACGAGCACCACGCGATGTTCGAGTTACTTTCACTTTCGTCTCTGAGACATTAGCGCGCTTTTCTGGCCAATAGAAAGACAGGGAAGGCATTACAACTTCTTCCTGTGATGTTCCAGCCCTATCCCACCCCCCTGCAGTGAGTGGCTGGCGAGATCAGGTGTCACCCGAGTATATAAATCGGCCCCTCCCACGGCTCGCCACAGATGCATTCTGACAGAGATCAGGGAAAGTGCTACTGATGCTGCTGCTGCTATAGGGATAGCGTTAGGAGTTATTATAGGCTTGAAGAACCCCAACGGTCCTTCTTAGGGCCACATCTGACCATGTGCAGTACTGTTAAGGCTGCTTTTAGCAGTGTTGCACTTTTTTTTTTGTGTGTATATCGGCCGTGCAGAGCATTGCGTCCTGAGTCTGCAGTCATTGTACATAGTATAGGGGCAGTACTGGTGAGGCAGGGACAGTGGGAAAGGTGAAAGAGATATACTGTCTATATAGGCAGTGGGCTTTTTCAAACAAATTTGGGAAAAAAAATATTATTGGGCTGACTGTGACCGTCCTGAGTGTACTGCGTGTCTGCTGGGGGTAGTAGTCCTAATTAATATGCAGCTAAGTGTTACAGCAGGCTTGCGCAAAAGTGTTTCCTGGCTCTGCGTTGCCCGTTACATCACCGCCGTCATCCCGTCCAGAGGGAAACAGTCTGCAGTAATTTTACATAGTATAGGGCCAGTACTTGTGAGGCAGGGACAGTGGGAAAGGTGAAAGAGATATACTGTATATATAGACAGTGGGCTTTTTCAAACAAATTTGGGAAAAAAATATATTTGGGCTGCATGTGACCGTCCTCAGTGTACTGTGTGTCTGCTGGGGGTAGTAGTCCTAATTAATATGCAGCTAAGTGTTACAGCAGGCTTGCGCAAAAGTGTTTCCTGGCTCTGCGTTGCCCGTGACATCACCACCGTCATCCCGTCCACAGTGAAACAGTATACATATATACGCTGCCTACAGTATCTGTCTGCTGTCTTAGCTCAGCCTTTCAAAAAATAGAAGCAAAACACTTAAGGCCTACTAGTGGCGTTTGGCCACTTGACTGCTTGAGCGCTGTGAATTCCAATAGCTCAGTCATACGCACCTACGTCTCACTACAGGCGTGTGCTAAATTGTTTCCTGGCTCTGCGTTGCCCGTGACATCACCGCCGTCATCCCGTCCACAGTGAAACAATATACATTTATACGCTGCCTACAGTATCTGTCTGCTGTCTCAGCTCAGCCTTTCAAAAAATAGAAGCAAAACACTTAAGGCCTACTAGTGGCGTTTGGCCACTTGACTGCTTGAGCGCTGTGAATTCCAATAGCTCAGTCATACGCACCTACGTCTCACTACAGGCGTGTGCTAAATTGTTTCCTGGCTCTGCGTTGCCCGTGACATCACCACCGTCATCCTGTCCACAGTGAAACAGTATACATATATACGCTGCCTACAGTATCTGTCTGCTGTCTCAGCTCAGCCTTTCAAAAAATAGAAGCAAAACACTTAAGGCCT
This sequence comes from Eleutherodactylus coqui, assembly GCF_035609145.1. Classification (NCBI taxonomy): domain Eukaryota; kingdom Metazoa; phylum Chordata; class Amphibia; order Anura; family Eleutherodactylidae; genus Eleutherodactylus; species Eleutherodactylus coqui. The sequence goes on along the minus strand of NC_089842.1, from coordinate 46,215,240 downwards.
ACTAGTGGCGTTTGGCCACTTGACTGCTTGAGCGCTGTGAATTCCAATAGCTCAGTCATACGCACCTACGTCTCACTACAGGCTTGCGCAAAATTCTTTCCTGGCTCTGCTGTGCGTTCCGTAAGCGAAGTCAGCCTCGAACCACAGGCCAATAAGCGGCACATTTAATTACAGCGTTCTGTTTCTGCACTACTGGTAACACACCATGCCGAGGGGTAGGGGTAGGCCTAGAGAACGTGGACGCGGGTGAGGACACGGAGGCCCAAGTCAGGGTAGCTCCTGATCCAGATGTATCGCCGCCGACTGCTGCGGGATCAGGAGAGAGGCACGTTTCTGGCGTCACCACATTCATCTCACAATTAATGGGTCCACGCGGTAGACCTTTATTAGAAAATGAGCAGTGTGAGCAGGTCCTGTCGTGGGTGGCAGAAAGTGCATCCAGCAATCCATCGACCACCCAGAGTTCTACGCCGTCCACTGCTGCAACTCTGAATCCTCTGGCTGCTGCTCCTCCTTCCTCCCAGCCTCCTCACTCCATTACAATGAGACATTCTGAGGAGCAGGCAGACTCCCAGGAACTGTTCTCGGGCCCCTGCCCAGAAAGGGCAGCAATGGTTCCTATCCCACCGGAGGAGTTTGTTGTGACCGATGCCCAACCTTTGGAAAGTTCCCGGGGTCCGGGGGATGAGGCTGGGGACTTCCGGCAACTGTCTCAAGAGCTTTCAGTGGGTGAGGAGGAGGACGACGATGAGACACAGTTGTCTATCAGTGAGGTAGTAGTAATTGCAGTAAGTCCGAGGGAGGAGCGCACCGAGGATTCGGAGGAAGAGCAGCAGGACGATGAGGTGATCCCACCTGGTTTGCTAAGCCTACTGAGGACAGGTCTTCAGAGGGGGAGGCAAGTGCAGCAGCAGGGCAGGTTGGAAGAGGCAGTGCGGTGGCCAGGGGTAGAGGCCGGGCCAGACCGAATAATCCACCAACTGTTTCCCAAAGCGCCCCCTCGCGCCATGCCACCCTGCAGAGGCCGAGGTGCTCAAAGGCGTGGCAGTTTTTCACTGAGAGTGCAGACGACCGACGAACTGTGGTGTGCAAGGTTTGTCACGCCAACATCAGCCGTGGAGCCACCACCACCAGCCTCACCAACACCAGCATGCGCAGACATATGATGGCCAAGCACCCCACAAGGTGGGACGAAGGCCGTTCACCACCTCCGGTTTGCACCACTGCCTCTCCCCCTGTGCCCCAACCTGCCACTGAGTTCCAACCCCCCTCTCAGGACACAGGCACGGCCGTCTCCCGGCCTGCACCCACACCCTCACCTCCGCTGTCCTCGGCCCCATCCACCAATGTCTCTCAGCGCAGCGTCCAGACGTCGCTAGCGCAACTGTTTGAGTGCATGCGCAAGTACGCCGCCACACACCCGCACGCTCAAGCGTTAAACGTGCACATAGCCAAATTGATCAGCCTGGAGATGCTGCCGTATAGACTTGTGGAAACGGAGGCTTTCAAAAACATGATGCAGCAGCGGCTCCGTGCTACTCAGTTCCCAGTCGCCACTACTTTTCCCAATGTGCCGTCCCAGCCCTGCACGACCACGTCTCCCGCAACATTGTACGCGCCCTCACCAACGCGGTTACTGCCAAGGTCCACTTAACAACAGACACGTGGACAAGCACAGGTGGGCAGGGCCACTATATCTCCCTGACGGCACATTGGGTGAATTTAGTGGAGGCTGGGACCGAGTCAGAGCCTGGGACTGCTCACGTCCTACCCACCCCCAGAATTGCGGGCCCCAGCTCGGTGCTGGTATCTGCGGCGGTGTATGCTTCCTCCACTAAACCACCATCCTCCTCCTCCTACGCAACCTCTGTCTCGCAATCAAGATGTGTCAGCAGCAGCACGTCGCCAGCAGTCGGTGTCGCGCGGCGTTGCAGCACAGCGGTGGCAAGCGTCAGCAGGCCGTGCTGAAACTACTCAGCTTAGGAGAGAAGAGGCACACGGCCCACGAACTGCTGCAGGGTGTGACAGAGCAGACCGACCGCTGGCTTTCGCCGCTGAGCCTCCAACCGGGCATGGTCGTGTGTGACAACGGTCGTAACCTGGTGGCGGCTCTGCAGCTCGGCAGCCTCACGCACGTGCCATGCCTGGCCCATGTCTTTAATTTGGTGGTTCCGTGCTTTCTGAAAAGCTACCCACACTTGTTAGACCTGCTTGGAAAAGTGCGCCGGGTCAGCGCACATTTCCGCAAGTCCAAGACGGACGCTGCCATTCTGCGGATCCTGCAACATCGGTTTAATCTGCCAGTGCACCGACTGCTGTGCGACATGCCCACACGGTGGAACGCTACGCTCCACATGTTGGCCAAACTCTATGAGCAGCGTAGAGCTATAGTGGAATACCAACTCCAACATGGGCGGCGTAGTGGGAGTCAGCCTCCTCAATTCTTTACAGAAGAGTGGGCCTGGTTGGCAGACATCTGCCAGGTCCTTGGAAACTTTGAGGAGTCTACCCAGATGGTGAGCGGCGATGCTGCAATCATTAGCGTCACCATTCCTCTGCTATGCCTCTTGAGAAGTTCCCTGCAAAGCATAAAGGCAGACGCTTTGCGCTCGGAAACGGAGGCGGGGGAAGACAGTATGTGGCTGGATAGTCAGAGCACCCTCCTGTCTATATCTCAGCGCGTTGAGGAGGAGGAGGAGGGGGAGGAGCATGAGGAGGAGGGGGAAGACACAGCTTGGCCCACTGCTGAGGGTACCCATGCTGCTTATCTGTCAGCCTTTCAGCGTGTATGGCCTGAGGAGGAGGAGGATCCTGAAAGTGATCTTCCTAGTGAGGACAGCCATGTGTTGCGTACTGGTACCCTGGCACACATGGCTGACTTCATGTTAGGATGCCTTTCTCGTGACCCTCGCGTTACACGCATTCTGGCCACTACGGATTACTGGGTGTACACACTGCTCGACCCACGGTATAAGGAGAACCTTTCCCCTCTCATACCCGAAGAGGAAAGGGGTTCGAGAGTGATGCTATACCACAGGACCCTGGCGGACAAACTGATGGTAAAATTCCCATCCGACAGCACTAGTGGCAGAAGGCGCAGTTCCGAGGGCCAGGTAGCAGGGGAGGCGCGGAGATCAGGCAGCATGTACAGCGCAGGCAGGGGATCACTGTCCAAGGCCTTTGCCAGCTTTATGGCTCCCCAGCAAGACTGTGTCACCGCTCCCCAGTCAAGGCTGAGTTGGCGGGAGCACTGTAAAAGGATGGTGAGGGAGTACGTAGCCGATCGCACGAACGTCCTCCGTGACGCCTCTGTCCCCTACAACTACTGGGTGTCGAAGCTGGACACGTGGCCTGAACTCGCGCTGTATGCCCTGGAGGTGCTGGCTTGTCCTGCGGCTAGCGTCTTGTCAGAGAGGGTGTTTAGTGCGGCTGGGGAAATCATCACGGATAAGCATACCCGCCTGTCAACCGACAGTGCCGACAGGCTTACACTGATAAAGATGAACAAAGCCTGGATTTCCCCAGACTTCTCTTCTCCACCAGCAGACAGCAGTGATACCTAAACAATACGTAGGCTGCACCCGCGGATGGAAGCATCGTTCTCTATCACCATCAAAAATGGGGACCTTTTAGCTTTATCAATCTGTGTATTATATTCATCCTCCTCCTCCTGAAACCTCACGTAATCACGCCGAACGGGCAATTTTTCTTAGGCCCACAAGGCTCAGTCATATAACTCTTATAAACAATTTTTATACATTTCAATGCTCATTAAAGCGTTGAAACTTGCACCTGAACCAATTTTTATTTTAACTGGGCTGCCTACAGGCCTAGTTACCAATTAAGCCACATTAACCAAAGCGATTAATGGGTTTCACCTGCCCTCTTGGTTGGGCATGGGCAATTTTTCTGAGGTACATTAGTACTGTTGGTACACCAATTTTTTTCGGCCCTCGCCTACAGTGTAATCCTAGTAATTTTTGGCTCACCTGCATTAAACCTGACTTTACCTCAGCTGTGCTGGGCACTGCAATGGTATATATTTATGTACCGCCTGTGGCTTCCTGGGGCCCACCCATGCTGTCGGTCCACACAGAGTTGTAACTGCATGTGTCCACTTCAAAAGAACCCCAGTCTGACTGGGGCATGCAGTGTGGGCCGAAGACCACCTGCATTTAATCGGACGTTACCTCAGCTGTGATGGGCAATGCAATGGGATATATTTATGTACCGCCGGTGGCTTCCTGGCGCCCACCCATGCTGTCGGTCCACACAGAGTTGTAACTGCATGTGTCCACTTCTAAAGTACTTCAGTCTGACTGGGGCATGCAGTGTGGGCCGAAGCCCACCTGCTTTAAACCTGACGTTAGCTTTGCTGTCCAGGGCACTGCAATGGGATATATTTATGCACCACCGGTGGCTTCCTGGCACCCACCCATGCTGTTGGTCCACACGGAGTTGTAACTGCATGTGTCCACTTCTAAAGAACCCCAGTCTGACTGGGGCATGCAGTGTGGGCCGAAGCCCACCTGCATTAAACCTGACATTACCTCAGCTGTGCTGGGCACTGCAATGGGATATATTTATGTACCGCCGGTGGCTCCCTGGCGCCCACCCATGCTGTCGGTCCACACGGAGTTGTAACTGCATGTGTCCACTTCTAAAGAACCCCAGTCTGACTGGGGCATTCAGTGTTGGCCGAAGACCACCTGCATTAAACCTGACAGTAGTTTTGCTGTGCTGGGCACTGCAATGGGATATATTTATGTACCGCCGGTGGGTTCCAGGGAGCCACCCATGCTGTCGGTCCACACGGACTTCACAATAGGGAGTTGTACCTGCCTGTGTCTACTTATAAAACCCCCCAGTCTGACTGGGGCATGCAGTGTGGGCCGAAGCCCACCTGCATTTAATCTGACGTTAGCTCTGCTGTCCAGGGCTCTGCAATGGGATACATTTATGTACAGCCGGTGGGTTCCAGGGAGCCACCCATGCTGTGGGTGCACACGGAATTCCCATTGTGGAGTTGTACCTGCCTGTGACTATTTATAAAAAAACGCGGTCTGACTGGGGCATACAGACACCTTGACAGAGTGAATAGTGTGTGGCACATAGGTTCCCCATTGCTATGCCCACGTGTGCAGCTCCTGATGGAGGTGGCACAGGATTGGATTTCTCATTGCTTCTGTACAGCATTGTGGGCTATCGCTCAGCCCCTTTTAAAGAGGGTCGCTGCCTAGCCGTGCCAACCCTCTGCAGTGTGTGACTGCGGTTCCTCCTCATGGCAAATGCACTTATAAATAGACATGAGGGTGGTGTGGCATGAGGGTAGCCGAAGGCTGCGCAGGGACACTTTGGTGTGCGCTGTGGACAATGGGTCGTGCTCGCGGGGGGGGGGGGGGGGGGGGGGTTGGGCAGCATGTAACCCAGGAGAAGTGGCAGCGGAGTGTCATGCAGGCAGTGATTGTGCTTTGTTGGAGGTAGTGTGGTGCTTAGCTAAGGTATGCATTGCTAATGAGGGTTTTTCAGAAGTAAAAATTGTTGGGAGGGGGGGGCACTCTTGCCGCTATTGTGGCTTAATAGTGGGACCTGGGAACTTGAGATGCAGCCCAACATGTAGCCCCTCGCCTGCCCTATCCGTTGCTGTGTCGTTCCCATCTAGAGATGAGCGAACGTACTCGTCCGAGCTTGATACTCGTTCAAGTATTAGCGTGTTCGAGATGCTCGTTACTCGTAACCAGCACCACGCGATGTTCGGGTTACTTTCACTTTCATCTCTGAGAAGTTAGCGCGCTTTTCTGGCATATTGAAAGACAGGGAAGGCATTACAACTTCCCCCTGCGACGTTCAAGCCCTATACCACCCCCCTGCAGTGAGTGGCTGGCGAGATCAGCTGTCACCTGAGTATAAAAATCGGCCCCTCCCGTGGCTCGCCTCAGATGCGTTGTGACATAGCTGAGGGACAGTGCTGTTGGTGCCGGAGCTGCTATAGGGAGAGTGTTAGGAGTTAGTGTAGGCTTCAAGAACCCCAACGGTCCTTCTTAGGGCCACATCTAACCGTGTGCAGTAGTGTGGAGGCTGCTTTTTGCAGTGTTGCACGTTTTTTTTTTTTGGTATATCGGCCGTGCAGAGCATTGCGCCCTGAAGTAATACTACAGGGACAGAAGTGGTGGTTAGGCAGGGAGAGTGTTAGGAGTGATTGTAGGCTTCAAGAACCCCAACGGTCCTTCTTAGGGCCACATCTAACCGTGTGCAGTACTGTGGAGGCTGCTTTTTGCAGTGTTGCACTTTTTTTTTTTTTGGTATATCGGCCGTGCAGAGCATTGCGCCCTGCAGTAATACTCCAGGGACAGAATTGTGTAGGCAGGGCCAGAAGACATATATTATTGATTGAATATACGCAGTGGTCCTTTTCAAAAAAATATTGGGCAAAAAATCTATTTGGCCTGCCTGTCACTCTGCTCAGTGTTCTGGGTCCGTGTCTGCTGGGGGTAGTATTTCTCCAAATAAATACGCAGCCAGCTAAGTGTTACAGCATACTTGCGCCAAATTATTTCCTGGCTCTGAAATCACATGTTCTGTTGCAGTTAATAACAGTGCAACACTGCAGTTCCGTGACACACACATCAGGGACAGAATTGTGTAGGCAGGGCCAGAAGACATATTATAGATTGAATATACGCAGTGGTCCTTTAGAAAAAAATATTTGGAAAAAATCTATTTGGCCTGCCTGTCACTCTGCTCAGTGTTCTGGGTCCGTGTCTGCTGGGGGTAGTATTTCTCCAAATAAATACGCAGCCAGCTAAGTGTTACAGCAGGCTTGCGCCAAATTATTTCCTGGCTCTGAAATCACCGCTCTGTTGCAGTTAATAACAGTGCAACACTGCAGTTCTGTGACACACTCCAGGGACAGAAGTGTGTAGGCAGGGCCAGAAGACATATATTATTGACTGAATATACGCAGTGGACCTTTTCAAAAAAATATTGGGCAAAAAATCTATTTGGCCTGCCTGTCACTGTGCTCAGTGTTCTGGGTCCATGTGTGCTGGGTGCAGTAGTTCTACAATAAATACACAGGCAGCTAAGTGTTACAGCAGGCGTGCGCCAAATTATTTCCTGGCGTTCCGTAAACGAAGTCAGCCTCCAACCACAGGCCAATAAGCGGCACATTTAACCCCTTGAGTGGCACGCCCGGAAAAGTTCAGTGACGAGCTCCACTGCTCATAGCAACATAGCCCGGAAGATTTCCGGGCTATGTATCACTATGGGAGCTGCAGAGCACAATGCCACAAGCTGTGACAGTGTGCTCTGCCTGCACAGACCCACAGAGAACAAAGCAAGGGCTTTGAAAAACCAGCAGAAGATATTGCCGACATGTCTGCAATGTCCTGCTTTGTTTACAGGTTGCCATAGAGACCATCGGCTTGTCAGAAGCAAGCCGATGGTCTCTGTGGCAGGGAGAGCTGGTTGTTAGCTGTGAGAGGACAGCTAGGTACCTGCTCTTACAGCAGAGATCAGAGAAAACCTCCGATCTCTGCTGTGTTAACCCTTTACATGCTGCAGTCTATGTGACTGCAGCATGTAAAGGGCTGTCACTGCAGCATGTAAAGGGCTGTCACCATCGGACCCCTGGAATGTGATCAGGGGTCCTGATGGGTCCCTGTGGAAGTCCCCTAAAGGGACAAAAAAAAATAAAATTTTTTTTAAAAATTAAAAAAAAAAAAATTAAAAAAATTAAAAAAAAAATAAAAAAAACACTTGTCTCCCTTTACTTTGTAAAAAATCAAAAATACAATCACACATGTGGTATCCATGTGCGTCGTAATGACCCAGAGAAGGAAGTTAATACATTATTTAACCCCTTAATGACATGGCCCCTTTTTTCTTTTTTCCCCATTTCTTTTTTTCCTCCCCCCTGTTTAAAAAATCACCACTTGTCCCGCAAAAAACAAGCACTTATATGGCCATGTCAATGGAAAAATGAAAAAGTTATGGCTCTTGAGACGCAACTGCAAAACTAGTTGAAATTCAATGATTAGACCATTTTAAAAAACCTGCCCTGGTGGGCACGACAGGGTGGTAGGAAACCTGCCACTCAAGGGGTTAATTACAGCGCTCTTTTTCTGCACTACTGCTAATACACCATGCTGAGGGGTAGGGGTAGGCCTATAGGACGTGGGCGCGGGCGAGGACGCGTTGGCCCAAGTCAGGGTGTGGGCACAGGCCGAGCCAGTGCGGTGGCCAGGGGTAGAGGCAGGGCCAGACCGAATAATCCACCAACTGGTTCCCAAAGCTCCCCCTCGCGCCATGCCACCCTGCAGAGGTCAAGGTGCTCTACGGTGTGGCAGTTTTTCACAGAGACGCCTGACGACCGACGAACAGTGGTGTGCAACCTTTGTCGCGCCAAGATCAGCTGGGGAGGCACCACCACCAGCATGCGCAGGCATATGATGGCCAAGCACCCCACAAGGTGGGACGATGCCCGTTCACCGCCTCCGGTTTGCACCACTGCCTCTCCCCCTGTGTCCCAACCTGCCACTGAGATCCAACCCCCCTCTGAGGACACAGGCAGTACCGTTTCCTGGCCTGCACCCACACCCTCACCTCCGCTGTCCTCGGCCCCATCCAGCAATGTCTCTCAGCGTAGCGTCCAGACGTCGCTAGCACCACTGTTTGAGTGCATGCGCAAGTACGACGCCACGCACCCGCACGCTCAAGCGTTAAATGTGCACATTGCAAAATTAATCAGCCTAGAGATGCTGCCGTATAGACTTGTGAAAACGGAGGCTTTCAAAAGCATGATGGCGGCGGCGGCCCCGCGCTACTCGGTTCCTAGTCGGCACTACTTTTCCCGATGTGCCGTCCCAGGCCTGCACGACCACGTCTCCCGCAACATTGTACGCGCACTCACCAACGCGGTTACTGCCAAGGTCCACTTAACAACAGACACGTGGACAAGCACAGGCGGGCAGGGCCACTATATCTCCCTGACGGCACATTGGGTGAATTTAGTGGAGGCTGAGACAGAGTCAGAGCCTGGGACCGCTCACGTCCTACCCACCCCCAGAATTGCGTGCCCCAGCTCGGTGGTGGTATCTGCGGGGGTGTATGCTTCCTCCACTAAATCACCCTCCTCCTACGCAACCTCTGTCTCGCAATCAAGATGTGTCAGCAGCAGCAGCACGTCGCCAGCAGTCGGTGTCACGCGGCGTGGCAGCACAGCGGTGGGCAAGCGTCAGCAGGCCATGCTGAAACTACTCAGCTTAGGAGAGAAGAGCCACACGGCCCACAAACTGCTGCAGGGTCTGACAGAGCAGACCGACCGCTGGCTTGCGCCGCTGAGCCTCCAACCGGGCATGGTCGTGTGTGACAACGGCCGTAACCTGGTGGCGGCTCTGCAGCTCGGCAGCCTCACGCACGTGCCATGCCTGGCCCACGTCTTTAATTTGGTGGTTCAGCGCTTTCTGAAAAGCTACCCCCACTTGTCATACCTGCTCGGAAAGGTGCGCCAGCTCTGCGAACATTTCCGCAAATCCCACACGCACGCTGCCACCCTGCGGACACTGCAACATCGGTTTAATCTGCCAGTGCACCGACTGCTGTGCGACTTGCCCACGCAGTGGAACTCTACGCTCCACATGTTGGCCAGACTCTATGAGCAGCGTAGAGCTATAGTGGAATACCAACTCCAACATGGGCGGCGCAGTGGGAGTCAGCCTCCTCAATTATTTACAGAAGAGTGGGCCTGGTTGGCAGCCATCTGCCAGGTCCTTGGAAACTTTGAGGAGTCAACCCAGATGGTGAGCGGCGATGCTGCAATCATTAGCGTCACCATTCCTCTGCTATGCCTCTTGAGAAGTTCCCTGCAAAGCATAAAGGCAGACGCTTTGGAATCAGAAACGGAGGCGGGGGAAGACAGTATGTCGCTGGATAGTCAGAGCAACCTCATGTCTATATCTCAGCGCGTTGAGGAGGAGGGGGAGGAGCATGAGGAGGAGGGGGAAGAGACAGCTTGGCCCACTGCTGAGGGGACATATGCTGCTTGCCTGTCATCCTTTCAGCGTGTATGGCCAGAGGAGGAGGAGGAGGAGGAGGAGGAGGGGGAGGAGCATGAGGAAGAGGGGGAAGAGACAGCTTGGCCCACTGCTGAGGGTACAGATGCAGCTTGGCTGTCATCCTTTCAGCGTGTATGGCCAGAGGAGGAGGAGGAGCCTGAAAGTGATCTTCCTAGTGAGGACAGCCATGTGTTGCGTACAGGTACCCTGGCACACATGGCTGACTTCATGTTAGGATGCCTTTCTCGTAACTCTCGCGTTGCACGCATTCTGGCCACTACGGATTACTGGGTGTACACACTGCTCGACCCACGGTATAAGGAGAGCCTTTGCACTCTCATTCCCGAAGAGGAAAGGGGTTCGAGAATGATGCTATACCACAGGCCGCTGGTGGACAAACTGATGGTAAACTTCCCATCCGACAGCGCTAGTGGCCGAAGGCGCATTTCCGCGGCCCAGGTAGCAGGGGAGGCGCAGAGATCAGGCAGCATGTACAGCGCAGGCAGGGGAACACTCTCTAAGGCCTTTGACAGCTTTATGGCTCCCCAGCAAGACTGTGTCACCGGTCCCCAGTCAAGGCTGAGTTGGCGGGAGCACTGTAAAAGGATGGTGAGGGAGTACCTAGCCGATCGCACGACCGTCCTCGGTGATGCCTCTGCCCCCTACAACTACTTGGTCTTGAAGCTGGACACGTGGCCTGAACTCGCGCTGTATGCCCTGGAGGTGCTTGCTTGTCCTGCAGCTAGCGTCTTGTCAGAGAGTGTGCTTAGTGTGGCTGGGGGAATCATCACGGATAAGCGTACCCACCTGTCAACCGACAGTGCCGACAGGCTTACACTCATCAAGATGAACAAAGCCTGGATTTCCCCAGACTTCTCTTCTCCACCAGCGGACAGCAGCGATACATAAACAATACGTAGGCTGCACCCGCGGATGGAAGCATCGTTCTCTATCACCATCCTAAACGGGGACCTTTCTGCTTCATCAATCTGTGTATAATATTCATCCTCCTCCTCCTGCTCCTCCTGAAACCTGACGTAATCACGCCGAACGTGCAATTTTTCTTAGGCCCACAAGGCTCAGTCATATAATTTTTCTAAACAATTTTTATACGTTTCAATGCTCATTAAAGTGTTGAAACTTTCACCTCAACCAATTTTTATTTTAACTGGGCTGCCTCCAGGCCTAGTTACCAATTAAGCCACATAAACCAAAGCGATTAATGGGTTTCACCTGCCCTCTCGGTTGGGCATGGGCAATTTTTCTCAGGTATATTAGTACTGTTGGTACACCAATTTTTGTGGACCCTCGCCTACAGTGTAATCCAATTAATTTTTTGCCCACCTGCATTACAGCTGACGTAACATCAGCTGTAATGGGCAATGCAATGGGATATTTTTATGTACCGCCGGTGGGTTCCAGGGAGCCACCCATGCTGTGGGTCCACAGGGAGTTGTAAATGCATCTGTGTCCACTTCTAAAGAACCCCAGTCTGACTGGGGCATGCAGTGTGGGCCGAAGCCCACCTGCATTTCATCTGACGTTAGCTCTGCTGTCCAGGGCACTGCAATGGGATACATTTATGTACAGCGGGTGGGTTCCAGGGAGCCACCCATGCTGTGGGTGCACACGGAATTCCCATTGCGGAGTTGGGGATTCCCAGTTGTACCTGCCTGTGACTATTTATAAAAAACCGCGGTCTGACTGGGGCATGCAGACACCTTGACAGAATGAATAGTGTGTGGCAGATAGGTTCCCCATTGCTATGCCCACGTGTGCAGCTTCAGATGGAGGTGGCACAGGATTGGATTTCTCATTGCTTCTGTACAGCATTGTGGGCTATCGCCCCGCCACTTTTAAAGAGGGTCGCTGCCTAGCCGTGCCAACCCTCTGCAGTGTGTGCCTGCGGTTCCTCTGGCAGACGCACTTATAAATAGACATGAGTGTGGCGTGGCATGAGGGCAGCTGAAGGCTGTGCAGGGACAATTTGGTGTGCGCTGTGGACACTGGGTCATGCAGGGGGGGTTGGCCAGCATGTAACCCAGGAGAAGTGGCAGCGGAGTGTCATGCAGGCAGTGATTGTGCTTTGTTGGAGGTAGTGTGGTGCTTAGCTAAGGTATGCATTGCTAATGAGGGCTTTTCAGAAGTAAAAGTTGTTGGGGGGGGGGGCCCACTCTTGCCGCTATTGTGGCTTAATAGTGGGACCTGTGAACTTGAGATGCAGCCCAACATGTAGCCCCTCGCCTGCCCTATCCGTTGCTGTGTCGTTCCCATCACTTTCTTGAATTGCCCAGATTTTTACAAATGAAAACCTTAGCGAGCATCGGCGATATACAAAAATGCTCGGGTCGCCCATTGACTTCAATGGGGTTCGTTACTCGAAACGAACCCTCGAGCATCGCGAAAAGTTCGTCTCGAGTAACGAGCACCCGAGCATTTTGGTGCTCGCTCATCTCTATTCCCATCACTTTCTTGAATTGCCCCGATTTTCACAAATGGAAACCTTAGCGAGCATCGGCGATATACAAAAATGCTCGGGTCACCCATTGACTTCAATGGGGTTCGTTACTCGAAACGATCCCTCGAGCATCGCGAAAATTTCGTCTCGAGTAACGAGCACCCGCGTATTTTGGTGCTCGCTCATCTCTAGTTAAGACACTATGATTTATGAATCCTTTCTGGATATATGAGCAATGTTTGTTTGTTCTTATCCTCAGCGCAAGAGTTGTTCAACGTATATATTTCAATCCACATGGACATTCCAATAAATAAATAATATATTTTCATTCGCATTTCAGGAAGTCCCTCAGGAGGATAGCTTTATTCTCTTGTCCCATGTGGATTTCCTTCTGGTTGTGATGAATGTTTGAACCACACTTACATTCTAGTATCCTGCACCTGTAGAAGCCTTTTAGTAGTTCCCCCATAGTTCCTTTAAATGGGGGAAGGTTGCTCTGTCTGCAAGAAAGAGAGGTTGCTAAAATATTTTTTACGGTGTAATGTTTTTGAAAGATCACCAAAAAGTGTTCTGGGATCTTGTTTATTAAAATCAGGTCCCCCTGTAGAATCTCCCAATGTATCTTTAAATAGAAGAATGAGATTAGCGCTCCAATGTTAGGTGGAGAAAACGGCAGGGTGAAGAGAAGTAGAAAGAGAAGGAAAGGGAAATCCAATTGGACTCACCCCAGACGTACCGGACCCTGTGTAAGGTCACGGTGCGTCTAATGATCCTGGAAGGCAATAATATCCACGGTCGGAGCTATGGTGTCATCAAGGGATCCTGATCACTGGTCAAAATGACATCCCAATGGGGGAGAGCATCGCAGGGTGACTCTAGGTAGAATGTATACCAGAGGCAGCAAAGGCAGTAGACAATAAATTAGAAAAAAAAAACGTGCTCCAGTAACCGGATAGGTGAAATGAGAAGGCAGAAAGAACTTACTTAGCAGGGGTGTCAGTGCAATTGACACCCCTGGAAATCCAGGTCAGCTCGTAGAAATAAATCTTGTCCAAGTTATGACGAGAAAAGGTTCTTTATTCACAGGGTGCAACGCGTTTCGGCTGAAACATCATCCTTTATCAAGCATCTTGATCAGTTCTTTCTGCCTTCTCATTTCACCTATCCAGTTACTGGAGCACGGGTTTTTTTTCTAATTTATTGTCTACTGCCAATGTATCTTTAAAGATATTTTCTAGCATAGAGTGCTGGGAGTTGTAGCGAGTTACAAATAATATTCTGTGGTTATCATCACTGGGTGTTCTAGTCCTTTTTAAATTGTTGTAGGTAAAATAACTGTTACAAAGAATAAAATAGATGGTATCTAGCATAAAGATTTTTTTGATGCTCTGGTATAAGTAGTTCATGATTAAAGGAGTATCTGAATGCATGGATAGCTGCTATTTAAGTCTGATGTCCGAAAATCGTATGGAAATATCTTCTGTGTGCAAGTAGTCTAACTTTGCCTTACAAACAGCTCAAAAGTACTTAGATTCGGGGGGTGGGGAGCGGCAGGGGAGAGCAGGGAGGAACGGAGGGGAGATCTCTCTCTCCCTCTCTCCCCCCCCTTAGCGAGTACACTCGCTCATCTCTAAAGATTGGGTGGCCGGCACGGGTGACAGGTGAGTTGCAGCGGGGAACGGTGGGGAGAGAGGGAGAGAGAGATCTCCCCTCCGTTCCTCCCCGCTCTCCCCCGCCGCTCCCCGCCCCCCAAATCTTTAGAGACGAGTGGGGAGATACTCGGTTAAGGAACTACTCGCTTGAGTAATGTGCCTTAGCGAGTATACTCGCTCATCTCTAATATACTCCTATATGACCTAAGAGTGTTATACAGAGCTGTTATGGCAATTATATAGCATTATACACCAGTCTTAGCAGTATCGGTGAAGTTCCAGATCAGTCCAAGGTAAATTGGACTAAACCAAACTTTTTGCCTAAATCTGGCAAAACGCCAAACTGAATTTTTGAAAAGTTTGCTCATCACTACTATTTCGTAAAATAATATGTTCCTAAAAAATCTTGGCTGAGGTGTCAAGAAAGAAAAAAGTTATCACAAACCTGATGAGGAGCACTTGAAACAACAGTTCATATAGCTCCTAGATTGCATAATTGGGAGGAGAGTAGGGTATTGAGTTATAGCTAACGTAATTTCAGTCCCATCTAAAGGAACATTTACACGTAATGATTATCACTAGAGATGAGCGAGCATACTCGTCCGAGCTTGATACTCGTTCGAGTATTAGGGTGCTCGAGATGCTCGTTACTCATAACGAGTACCACGCGGTGTTCGGGTTACTTTCATTTTCTTCCCTGACAAATTTGCGCGCTTTTCTGGCCAATAGAAAGACAGGAAAGGCATTACAACTTCCCCCTGCAACGTTCAAGCCCTATACCACCCCCCTGCAGTGAGTGGCTGGCGAGATTAGGTGTCACCCGAGTATTAAAATCTGCCCCTCCCGCGGCTCGCCACAGATGCATTCTGACATAGTTCAGGGAAAGTGTTGTTGATGCCGGAGCTGCTATAGGGAGAGTGTTAGGAGTGATTTTAGGCTTGAAGAACCCCAACGGTCCTTCTTAGGCCATAGAAATCGCAGATCGCACCTATGTGCGATCTGCGATTTCTGTTCTCTTCTCTATATGCGCTCAATTGGGCCGGCGGCAGCAGCGCCGACCCCATTGAGAACATATAGAAGACAAATCATTCTTCTCTGCCACAGCTGTAACAGCTGTGGCAGAGAAGAACGATGTTTGCCCATTGAATTCAATGGAGCCGGCAATACAGCAGGTTCCACTGAAAGCAATGGGCTGCCGGCGATCGCGGGATGAATTGTCGGGAAGGGCCTAAATAAATAAGCCCTTCCCTGCAATTCATCCAGAAATGTGTTACAATAAAAATATATACCGGCGTATAAGGCGACAGGGCGTAGAAGACGACCCCCCAACTGTCACCTTATACGCCGGGAATACAGTGGAGCAAAGAATAAAAATCATTACTCACTTCTCCTGGCGTTCTGCGCCGCTGCTGCAGGCTGTCGCTCCCTCCTGGTTCCCGGCAGAGCATTGCTTTCTCTACGAAGGGCTTTAAATCCCCACCTCCAGAAACACACGTGCCTTCAGCCAATCACAGCCAATGACAATGATGTCATTGAATGGCTGTGATTGGCTGAAGGCACGTGTGTTTCTGGAGGTGGGAATTTCAACCACTGCGTCCAGAAAGCAATGCTCTGCCGGGGACCAGGAGGGAGCGACAGCCTGCAGCAGCGCCGCAGAACACCAGGAGAAGTGAGTAATGATTTTTATTCTTTGCTCTGCTGTATTCCCGGCGTATAAGGTGACAGTTGGGGGGTCATCTTATACGCCGGTATATATTTTTATTGTAACACATTTCTGGATGAATTGCAGGGAAGGGCTTATATATTTAAGCCCTTCCCGACAATTCATCCCGCGATCGCTGGCAGCCCATTGCTTTCAGTGGAACCTGCTGTATTGCTGGCTCCATTGAATTCAATGGGCAAACATCGTTCTTCTCTGCCACAGCTGTTACAGCTATGGAAGAGGAGAACGATCTTTATGCTGACAGTGGGGGGGGGGGACACTCTTGCCGCTATTGTGGCTTAATAGTGGGACCTGTGAACTTGAGATGCAGCCCAACATGTAGCCCCTCGCCTGCCCTATCCGTTGCTGTGTCGTTCCCATCACTTTCTTGAATTGCCCAGATTTTCACAAATGAAAACCTTAGCGAGCATCGGCGATATACAAAAATGCTCTGGTCGCCCATTGACTTCAATGGGGTTCGTTACTCGAAACGAACCCTCGAGCATCGCGAAAATTTCGTCCCGAGTAACGAGCACCCGAGCATTTTGGTGCTCGCTCATCTCTAATTATCACTAAAAATTTGTTCAAGCGACCGAAAATGAGGGATAATCATTACATGTAAATGCTGCTATTGTGCAGTTTTTGTCTGAACAATGATTTTAAGGTGAACTTAAAATGCACCATTTAGGTGTAGAACGATAAAGTTTCAGGTGCAGAAAGATATAGACCGCATGCTGTGTTCTCCACAGGAGGGATTAATCACACACTGGGCTCTGCAAACAGCTCCTAGAGGCTCATTTACACGCAAATGAAGATGATAAAGTGTTAAGGGTAATTAGTGACAATTAACACTTTATGCAAAAAGATCGCTAGAAATTTCAATCTTTTAATCATTTGAAAGATTATCTTTGCATGTAAATGGGCCTTAAGATAATTAAGACCTTAATGTATTCTAAATAGAAAAAAACTGAAACAATGCAGAATAAAAAAAGTTTAAATATACTGAAACTTACATAAGAGAGCTCAAAATAAACGGAAATTATAATTCAGATATTCAATTTGCCGTAAAATTATAGTTTTCATATTTGATTTGACCTCTTTGTTTCGAAGACTATATATGAAAGGATTTAAGAGTGGAGCAATAACTGTATACATCAAAGACACCACACTATTTTGGCCAATTCTATGACTAGACCTGGGTGTAAAATACATAAAAACTGCCGAACCATAAAAAACTGTAACAACTATAAAGTGAGAAGAGCAAGTTGCAAATGTTTTTTTCCTGCCTGATACAGAATGGAGTTTTAGAATTTTTGAAATGATCTCAACATACGAAATGATTGTTACTACTAATGAACCAATTAGAACACAACCACCAATGACAAATATCACAAGTTCATTGGCCCAAATGTCCTGGCAGGAGAGTTCTAGTACTGGTGGAATATCGCAAAAAAAATGGTCAATCTCATTGGATCCACAGAACGCCAATGAAAATGTGAACGCAGTGTGTATTAGAGCATTAGCTGCACCAATGATATATGAACCCACTATATGCTGGATACAGACTCTTTCATTCATAATGACAGTATACAACAGAGGGTGACATATGGCATTATATCGGTCATAAGCCATGGCCGCCAGCATGTAACACTCTGTTCCACCAAACAATAAGAAACAATACATTTGTATAACACAGCCAGAAAAGGAGATGACTTTACATTCTGACAGTAAACCAGACAACATCTCAGGGACAGTGCATGAAACATAGAGTAACTCCAAAATAGAGAAATTGGCAATAAAAAAATACATTGGAGTGTGGAGGCTTGGGCTAAGTTTATATGTAATGATTATAGATAGGTTCCCACCCACTGTGATTGTATACATGCATAGAAAGATCGGAAAAAGGGAAACTTGATGTTCAGTAACTGCAGAAAATCCCAAAAGAATAAATCCTGTTGCCACTGTGTGATTGATGTTCATTTCACACGATTCCTAGAAAAAAAAGACACATGTAAATATTTAATTTCTATTGTAGTGGCCCAGAGTTAACAGGGCTCTTCCATAAAGTTAAGTGTTTGTCTTGTGCAATCATATTTTCCACGTCTTCTGTGTTGTATGCATTTGGTGTGTTGCACCTCTGCAGCAGTGAAAGAGTTAACACCTGCATTATGTCTGAGAAATGTATCTTGTTGTGTGCCATGTGACTGATATATATAATATATGTGTGTGTGTAAGGAAGGTGGTCAGAGAGTTCTGTTCTCGATGTCTTCTTGCCAAGGTGTGAGTAGAGCAGCTTTGCAAGGGAGCCACACAGACACTGTCTGGTCTGTGTGGTCCAGAATAAAAGAGGCTGAAAGATTCCTATCATCTTGACCTGGGTCTGCTTCACCCAGGATGTGCCAGTGTCGCCATCAGCACTGAGCATGAGAGAGGGTAGGACCACTGCTAGCAAGAGAAGAACACCAGAAGAGTGTTGACTGGTAGAGAGTTGGAGATTAGAGAGTCGTCTGAAGTGGGATCGTATAGATAACTAGGACTGTCGATTGTCTGGATTACCCCCAAAAATCCTCCCCGTCACACCATCTTCTGAGCATGTAAAGTGTTTTCCTGAACTGTTAGTGTTCTGTGTTGGAATTGAGTAAACGGACATAACTGACCATTCCCTGTTTGTCCAGAAAGTTATCCCTGCATGTGGACTCTATATTACAACTGCAGGATTCACTACAGAGGATGAAACGGTGGCATCACCCATGGCAAGCAGTCTACAGGTAACCTCCGGTTACATTCCCTTGTCAGTAACGTGGTCACGTCCAGAGCTACCCCCAGGGGAAAAGATGGTAGAGCCCCATGACAAGGATATTATTTATCATCTCATTGGCTGTGGGCCTGCCCCTGGGACACTGCACTATTACGTGTACTAATGATGAATAATATGATAAAATACAATATACAATATAATATAACAATTGTCATATGTATATGGTTGAGCTGCAGTACCAGGCATATATAAATAAGTCTTTGGGACCTATATAAACACTGAAAGGACCACCAATGCTCAGACATTCATGGCCAGTACTAATATTCGCAGAGGGGTGGAGATATCATACTAACACATTCTAAACTTGTGTAATGGGGTACTGCTTTATTAATGTTCCTGTTAGTACTCTTTAGATTAGGATCTTTTACATGGGTATTATACTTTTAAGTGGGGGTGGGAGCATTGTGAATCAGTCTCTGTGCAGGAACAGGAAGTGGGCCCAGTGAGGCAGCTACGCTGTATAATCAGTAACTAGGAATACTCCCTGGAATAGCCTATGTTACATAGTAACACAGTTATATAGTATGTTAGGCTGAATGAAGACAATGTCAATCTAGTTCAGCCTGTTTCAAGCTCCTTGTTTATCCAAAGGTGGGCAAAAAAACCCAAAGACAGAAGCCAATCAGCCCTTTCGGAAGAAAAAATCCTTCCTGACTCCATAATGGCAGTCAGAATAATCACTGGATCAACCTCTGATAGTTCCTACTTGAATGTAAGACCCGGATCAGCAACCCGCTGGTCACCTAATGTCTATATCCTCTAATATTATAGCCATCTAGAAAGACATCTGGTACCCTCTAAAACTCCTCTATGGATTTTGCCATCACCATGTTCTCAGGCAGAGAGTTCCACAGTCTCACGGCTCTTACAGTGAAGAACCCCCTTCTGTGTTGGTGATGAAACCTGCTTTCTTCTAGACGTAGCGGATGACCCTTTTGTTATCTTCGCAGTCCCGGGTATAAACAGATCATAGGAGAGATCCTTGTATTGCCCCCGAATGTATTTATACATAGTTATTTGATCGCCCCTTAGCCGTCTTTTTTCCAGGGTAAATAATCCCAATTTTGATAGCCTCTCTGGGTAATCCAGTCCCTTCAGTCCATGTATTAGTTTAGTTGCCCTTCTTTGGACCCCCTCAAGCACTGCAATATCTTTCCTGGCACTGGTGTCCAGAACTGTACACAGTATTCCATGTGGGGCCTGAAAACTGCCTTATATAGGGGAAGAATAATGTTCTCATTCCTCGCCCCTATACCTCTTTTAATGCACCCCAAAACTTTATTTGCTTTTGCAGCAGCTGACAGGCATTGGTTGCTCCAGTTAAATCTACAATCCACTAGTACCCCAGGTCTTTTTCCATCTCACTTTTCCCTAGCAGTACCCCATTTAGTGTATATTGGTGGCATCCATTTCTCCTGCCCATGTGCATAACCTTACATTTGTCAACATTGAACTTCATTTGCCATTTTTCTGTCCAAGCCCCCAGCTTATCCAGGTCCATTTGCAGCCGTAAATTGTCCTCCATTGTATTAATTGTCTTGTAAAATTTTGTATCATCTGCAAATATTGATATTTTACTGTGCAGTCCCCCTATCAGGTCATTGATAAATATATTAAACAGAATATATAATACTGAACCCTATGGCACCCCACTGGCGATGGTGGCCCAATCAGAGTACGAAGCATTTATTACCACCCTCTGCTTTCTATCTCTGTAAGGCTACAGCCCTATAGGTATTTGTTGACTTCTGTATCAGGTTAGAAGCATTTGTTATTGGTTCAGCACAGTTGGAATACCTGGGCAGAGACTGATTTTGCTGCGCCCCCCTACCAGACCATTAGCGGCAAGAAAGGACATTGGCACTGGAAACTGCTACTGCTTCATCCAGACTGGAGTAAACTCAAATTTCCACCAGTGGGGAATAAAAAAAGGACATTTGCCCAACAGGTGTATATGCAACTCATTAAATGGAACAAACTGCATTGCGTATTTCTGAAAGCCAGGTTCTAGTTCTTGTGTTATACTTGTTATTTGATTCAAAATTTTGGCAAGCATCAAGATGGTGTCTAGTTATTCACCCCTACTTTACTATTTTACTGCCTATGTCCTCCCTGGGATAAAGGTTGTGCACCCCTTGCTCAACTATCTACATCCTACCTAAGATAATGGATGTACATCCTTGCTCTTCTGTCTATGTCATCCTCAGGATAAAGGTTGTGTAATGTGCACCCTTGATCTAATCTTTATGACCTCCCTGGGATAGGCCATTATTGTTTTAGTCCCAGAAAGCCCTTTCTTATCATACTTTACAAAGATTTTCCAAGTTTTTCTCTTTTTAAAAAAGCAGGCGATTGATAAAAATAAGGAAAAAAGATATAATCTCTCAGTTATCTTCGCCAAGTCTATTTACAAGCGGCAGTCAAGCTGTATGTGAAACATCACAGACAGCTGCAGCTACTCACAGCACAAAGCTGAGGCCTGTGATATGCTTCAGATGTCTATGACATTCTGCATATAGTATATGGACTGACTGCAGCTTGCAAACAGACTCATCAGGGAGAATGGAAGTTGTAGTGCTGGAACTGCAGGGGTCCAAGACAGGTGAGTATATGTTCTTTTATTCTATTTCCCAATCGCTTGCTGTTTTTTTATTTTTAATATAACTTGAAAAAACCCACCAATAAGAGCCTAAAAGACAATACATAAAATACATAAGTGAAGTTTTCTATAGTTAGTTCTGTTATGCACTATAATTAAAGGGGTTGTACGAGTTCTAGGTTTTCACTAAAAAGACTTTCCTATGCTATAAAATAACTAACAAATATATATTCATCTCTCCGTAGCATCTGTGAAGTCCCATAAACCAGTCAGAACTGCATCTTTAAACAAATGCAGGCATGGAGGAACGAACAGCAGTGTGGGAAACAATGGTAGCGGAGAGAGGTGAGTATATACCTGTTGGTTATTTTACAGCATGGCATAAGCTTTTTAGTGAAAACCTACAACTCGGACAACACCTTTAAAGATCTAATACAAAAGAATACACAATATTACATGTAAAGAACACTTACTGTATATTAGTATTATCAGTGTTATCAATAATTATCTCTTCAGGATGCAGAAATTACTACTTTCTAATCTATGATGAGACTGAAAGGACAGAGGTGAGTTAAGAAAAAATGCCATGGTATTTCTCAATGTAGTTTTCCAATATGTTCATCAGCCTTTTGTTCATCACTTCTGTGTATGAAATGTTCGAACCTCTCAGATTGTTTCCTGCAGTATAAATGGTGAGTGAGCTATTCCAATTATCTATATAGTAGGTGATACATCCATTGGGACCTATTCCAGGGGCGCTGGGAATTCTTTATGGTGTTACAAAAGCAGTTTGTCTTGTAAAGTAAATCTTTCCAAAGTTTTCAGGCAATTATTATTACATATTAAAATGTAGAAAGCAAAAGCTGACACATTTACAAAATCAACAGCTTTTTAGATTTTTTTTAAGGCATATTTCAAAAATAGCCTCCCTGACAGTAGTATTTGGTACTGGTGTTTATCTGGTGTACACACGGAAAATCTTATGAAGTCGTAGTTACTTTAGAGATACCAGAAAAACATATGCTCACCATTTTGCATAGTTCTCTGCGTTACACAGGAAACACCACGGGGAGGTAACCATGCGATGTTTCCTTTATATAAAATGACATCAGGAAGTGAGAGAATTAGATTTTGTACGTAAAATGTGGACGCTAATTCTTTTGCGCTTAGAATTGAACAATCGAAGTGGGACCCATTAACTTCTCCTATTTATGACATAATCAATTCCCGTTCCAAATTTCATGTTTCTATGACACCAAGAAGTGAGAGAATTAGATTCCGTATGTAAAATTTGGATGCTAGTTCTTTTGCGCCAAAAATTGAATAATCGACTTGGGACCCATTAACTTTTCCTATTTATGGAATAATCACTGCTCGTGCCAAATTTCACGTTTCAATGACATTGGGAAGTGGGAAAATTACATTCCGTACGTAAAATTCCGACGCTAATTCTTTTGCACTTAGAATTGAAAATCGAGTTGGGACCCATTAAATTTTCCTATTTATGACATAATCAATGCTCGTGCCAAATTTCACGTTTCTATGACACCGGAAAGTGAGAAAAATACATTCCGTATGTAAAATTTGGACACTAATTCTTTTGCGCATAGTATTGAATAATCGAGTTGGGACCCATTTGCTTTTCCTATTTATGACATAATCAATGCTCGTGCCAAATTTCATGTTTCTATAACACCAGAAAGTGAGAAAATTACATTCCGTACGTAAAATTTGGACGCTAATTCTTTTGCACTTAGAATTGAACAATCGAGTTGAAACCCATTAGCGTTTCCTGTTTATGACATAATCAATGCTCGTGCCAAATTTCACGTTTCTATGACACCGGAAAGTGAGAAAATTACATTACGTACGTAAAATTTGGACGCTAATTCTTTTGCGCATAGAACTGAATAATCGAGTTGGGACCCATTAGCTTTTCCTATTTATGACATAATCAATGCTCCTGCCAAATTTCGAGTTTCTATGACACCGGGAAGTGAGATAATTAGATTCTGTACGTAAAATTTGGACGCTAATTCTTTTGTGCATAGAATTGAATAATCAAGTTGGGACACATTAACTTTCCCTATTTATGACATATTCAATGCATGTGCCAAATTTTAAGTTTCTATGACATTGGGAAGTTAGAGATTTAGATTATGTACGTTAAATTTTGACGCCAATTCTTTTGCGCTAGAATTTAATAATGGAGTTGGGACCCAATTACTTTACCTATTTTGGAGATAATCTATGCTCGTGCCAAAATTCATGTTTCTATGACATCGGGAATTTGGTGAACTTTTGGCGAGTCAGTCAGTGAGTGAGTCAGTGAGGGCTTTCGTCTTTATATATATAGATTGCCTTAACCCTGAAGATTTTCTGCTCAACAATTGGCATTAGATAGGTCAAATATAGTTCTGCCTAGAGGCTGTTCCTCTTTTCGACTGATTTCACAAGTGTAAGTAAAATTGCAATAACCCAAAAGTCCAACCTCACGTACTCGTCGTGGGAGAGGGGCAACAGTCAAGTAAGGGACCGCCTGACAGGGCGAAGAACGGTGGCCGCTACAGAAGCCATGAAGGCCTGTCTAGAACCTCGAATACAGCTTGCTAATGAGGCTCTGGTGAAGGCCAGGCAGCAGCGGTTCCTTCCTTGCTGAAGGCGGATACACCTCCTAGTCGAGGCAAACAGCAACAGCATACAACAGTGAAGGGCCTAGTACCAATACACTTGTAAAATGGGCCTCATTACTGCGCTTCCCGTCGCCCCCTGTCAAAAGGCGACAAAGTATCCAGGGACTCCCGATCTAAAAACAATGGCTAGCACTTCAAGCACCAGGGTTAAAGCCCCTGACAACCCGAGTTCCGGTTGCCAACCAGCAACTCACAGTGCATGCATGAAGGAAAGAGCCAAAAGCCCAGTTCAGGACGGCTCTTTCTGGAAGAAGGTTGATCACTGGGTCCCAAAAACTGACCTGCGATCAGTCACCCACTTTGCCACATGGAATGTCCTTACTCCGAATTTCCAGGTGACATTCATCAACGAACGGGCTAGATATAACATCACTGTAGCTGGCATGACCGAAGCTCATCTACTGCATCATGACCAGTGCATGGTTAATGGTGCCACCATATTGCACTCCGGCGGCACTGACCACACCCAGGGAGTGGCACCCATCCTTCGCCCTCCCATAAATCAGTCCATAGAAATGTGGCATCCAATCTCTCCGTGTCTGCTGTATGCCAAGTTTGTTCATTGTCATGGTCACATGTCCATCATTGTGGCATATGCACAAACTGAAGAACACACAGCTGCAGACGAAGATGCCTTTTATGACCAGCTCGCCGCCACTGTGCAGTCCGTCCCTCTGCATGATGTACCCATAGTGCTCGGTGACCTGAATGCAAACCCAGGTCTCTGGACTCCTGGCTATGAAGACGTCATTGGACACTTTGGCAAAGGCCCAACCAACGACAATTCACACCGGATTCTGTCATTCTGTGCTTCAATGGGCCTCATTGTGGTAGGGTCCTGGTTCCAGAGATGTAGCATTCATAGGGTTACCTGGATATGCAACGATGGAGGTACAAAAATGAAGCTGGACCATATACTCATTCGTCATCACAATTCTGTCAAATCATGTTGAGTATACCGAGGGGCAGAAGCTCCAGCAAACACAGACCACCATTTGCTTGTTGCCGAAATAGCAGTTCCACTCTGTCCACCCCATAAGACCAGATCACAACTTTCATTAAACGTTGATGCCCTGAGGGAAAATCCAGGACTCAAATGTCAATATAATATTGCAATCGAAAATGTTTCCACGTTCTGGGTCATCTCCCAAATGAACCAGAAGCAGCTTGGAATGTCACAAGAGACACTATCCGTGAAACTTCAAAAACTGTCCTTGGATACCAGCGTCCCCGTAGGCAGCCCTGGCTAATGGACGACACCATGCAGGTCCTTGAAGCGAAGGCAAAAGCCCGCCTTAAAAACAACCAAGCGGAGTGTAAGAGGCTGAAGGGTGTGTTCCGGGCAAAGGCCAAGAAAGACAGGGAGCAGTACTATAATGCTCTGGCTGATGAAGCTGAGGAGGGTCTAAAGTCAAACAATCTAAGAGCAGCATAGAAAGCAGTCGACAGATTTCGAGGGTCCTCAGGGACAAGCCGGCATACGCCAATCCACAAATCCGATGGCAGCCCTTGTACCAACCATGACGAGACCCTTCAATACTGGCATAAACATTTCTCATCTGCCCTAAACCACCGACCGGCTAACCCGTGCCATAACCTCGATGACTTTGCATCCATTGCTGTGGATGACTATTCTTTGCCTACGGATGCTCAGTCACGAGAAGAGGTTCATTCTGGTATTCAGAAAATTAGATATGGGCGCATTGCTGGCACAGATGGCATTCCACCTGAACCGATAAACAATGCTTTACATCAACTATTTCTGCGTGTCTGGTCTTGTGGGAAAGTCCCTGTCAAATGGAAGGAGGGCATCATCTTCGCCCTGTACAAGGGAAAGGGCCCAAAAACAACATGCACTAGCTGCAGGCCAATAATGCTCCTCTCGGTTCCCAGCAAGGTCTTCGCGCATATTCTACTCTCAAGGGTACAACCACTCCTGACCTCCAAGCGGAGACCCCAGCAGTCAGGCTTCATGGCTGGCCACTCCACCATGGATGCCATACTCGCTCTTAGGCTCCTCTCAGAGATACATAGAGAATTTAACAAACCGCTCCTCATCACGTATATCGATCTCAAGGCGGCGTTCGACTCAATCGACAGAGAAGCCCTCTGGAAGGCCTTGCTTGGCATTGGTGTCCCCACATTCCTTCTAAACCTAGTAAAAGACATGCATAAGGGCACATCCACCAAACCATCAACGGTTTAACCTCTGCTAGTTTTGAGACCTCGTCTGGTGTTCGACAAGGTTGCGTCTTGGCTCCTGCCCTCTTCTGCAGGGCCATGGACTGGATTCTTTAGCATATTGTGCAACGTAATGGGGTCACTCTTCCGAAGTGCCACTTTACCAATGTGGACTACGCCAACACGCCAACACAGTTGCACTTTTGGATGTCACATATAATCTGAGACACTGATTGAAACAGTTCGATTTTGAGGCATCCTGTCTTGGGCTTCATATCTTCTGGCAAAAAAAAACAAGCTGCAAAATCTAGGAGCCGGCGCAATCCCTCCGGACCTAGATATAAACGGACAAAGAGTCGCCGCTGTCAGTGAGTTAGTGTATCTCGGCAGCATTCAACACACAGATGGGAGGGTGCTTCCAGACATCCTACGGAGGATAGCACTGGCAGCCTCGGCGATGAGATCCCTGGATAAACTCTGGTGGAAGCAGAACATAACATTCAGGACTAAGATTCGCTTCTACCAGTCCTGCATTATGCCAATATTATTGTATGGCTCAGAGACTTGGACCTGGCTGTCGCATACCACTGAGTGTCTGGAGTCCTTTCACATGCGATACCAATGCCAGATTCTCCATGTCCGTGGGTTTGAATTCATCAGAAACAGCAAGATACAGGCTTGCACAGGGCAAGTCAATCACAAAAACAATAACAAGGAGACGACTTGCACTTTTTGGTCATATTGCACGCTTGTCAGAAGCTGTTTCGGCCCACGGTGCTCTAACCGTAGCAATTGCTAGGAAAATCGAGAGACAACCCCTGCCAGATGGTGGAGGCCCCCTGGTCGTCTGCGGCACTCATGGGTGCAACAGATAGGCAACGGTACCTCCTCCGACATCAACACCAAATGGAACAATGCTCTTGGTCGTGGTCATTCTAGATCGGCGCTACGGACCCTCGTCGTCCAAGTGAGATAACTAAAGAACTAATGTATAAAACAATTAAGATAAATTACACTCCTCAGTCCAGAAGGCCTGCTGCCATTTTTATGCACTAGATTTCTATAGTTGAGTTGTTTGACTTTGGTTCTACATTGAAGGTATGGCTTTTTGGCCACAATCCTTCTATGAAAACAATGTTTGGCCAGACTTCTCCAAAAAGTACATGGATGTACATTTTCTCCTCTTTTAATACATTATTACTGAACCATGTAAATCCCTTAAGGCTCGTTCACACGGGCGACAAAGTCGTGCGATTTTGTAGCATTGCTACAATGATACAAATTGCATGTATGAGAAGCCCATTCTTTCCTATGGGTTACTTCACACATGCAGTATTTTGTAGCATGTGACAACCCAACATAAAAACTTCACGAGTCCGGCTATATGCACACGACTCATGAGGTTTTGTGGCCCATGTTTCCCTATGAAGCCTTCTCCTGTGTTGCGATGCAACTTTGACAGTAGGAAATCCTATACTACGGATTTCCTATACTAAGCCTTAACTGCAGCAAAAAATTAAAAAATATACGTACATCACCTTAGATGCCCTGTCAGCCCATCCACAGCTTCTCCCCGGTTCCCAGCACTGATCTCCTTCTTCTGTTCTGGCCGAGGATTGAAAAATTCCCACCTTCTGGAAGAGCTAGCTGTGATTGGCTGATGCTTAGCCAATCACAGCCAGCACTCGATGATTGGCTGTGATTGGTTCAATCACCCCCATTCATCAAGTGCTGGCTATGATTGGCTAAGCTTCAGCCAATCACAGCCAACGCTTCGAGAAGGCAGGGATTTTTCAATGCCCTACCAGAACAGAAGAAGAAGCTCAGTGCCGGGACCCTGGGAGAAGATGCTGCCGGGCTGACAGCGTGTCTAAGGTGATGTATGTGTATTTTTTTCCTCTTCTTCAACTACAGCTTATTTTCGAGGTAGGGCTTATATTTCAAGCCTCCCCCTGAAAATCCTCGCATGTGATGCTACAAAGTCGTGTGACATTGTAGCGCTACAAAATTGCGCTATGTTGGCGAGAAGACGCAGCGATAGAGCACGGACCAGATCTGGGATCTCATTTATTAAAAGGAGGTCACCCTGTGGAATTTCCCAATGTATCTTTATAAATAATTTTTAGCATAGGGTGCTGGGAGTTGTAGCGAGTTACAAAAAATATTCTGTGGTTATCGTCACTGACTGTTTTAGACCTTTGTAGATTGTTGTAAGCATATTGACTGTTACATAGAATAAAATAGATGGCATCTAGCACAAAGATTTTTTGATGTTCTGGCAAAAGCAGATCATGATTAGGAAAGAGTATGATCACCTGAATAGGTGCTATTTAAGTCTGATGTTGGAATACTAAAATGAAATATCTTCCGTGTGCAAGTAGCCTAACTTTGCCTTAAAAACAGCTCAAAAGTACTTAGATACACTCCTATATGACCTAAGAGTGTTATACAGGGCTATTATGCCAATTATACAGCATTACACACCAGTTTTTGAGGTATTGGTGAAGTTCCAGATCAGTCCAAGATAAATTGGGCTAAACCAAACTTTTTGTCTAAACCTGGCAAAATGGCCAAACTGAAATTTATTTTTTTTTAAATATTTTTTATTGAGCATTTTCAGAGCATACATGAAAACATAGTATAAATCACGCATGTAATACAGTATTCAACGTTTGAATGAAGATCAAATGAGTATTTGTTACATAAACAGTGACTCACAGGAAGAATACATGTATGATAGTAAATAGAGATGAGCGAACACCAAAATGTTCGGGTGTTCGTTATTCGAAACGAACTTCCCGCGATGTTCGAGGGTTCGTTTCGAATAATGAACCCCATTGAAGTCAATGGGCGACCAGAACATTTTTGTATTTCGCCGATGCTCGCTAAGGTTTTCATGTATGAAAATCGGGGCAATTCAAAAAAAATGATGGGAACGACACAGCAACGGATAGGGCAGGCGAGGGGCTACATGTTGGGCTGCATCTCAAGTTCACAGGTCCCACTATTAAGCCAGAATACCGGCAAGAGTGCCCCCCCCCCCTCCCAACAACTTTTACTTCTGAAAAGCCATCATTAGCATGGCATACCTTTGCTAAGCACCACACTACCTCCAACAAAGCACAATCACCGCCTGCATGACACTCCACTGCCACTTCTACTGGGTTACATGCTGCCCAACCGCCCCCCCTCCCCCCCACAGCGCACACCAAAGTGTCCCTGCGCAGCCTTCAGCTGCCCTCATGCCACACCACCCTCATGTCTATTTAGAAGTGCGTCTGCCATGACGAGGGACCGCAGGCACACACTGCACAGGGTTGGCACGGCTAGGCAGCGACCCTCTTTAAAAGGGGCGGGGCGATAGCCCACAATGCTGTACAGAAGCAATGAGAAATAGAATCCTGTGCCACCGCCATCAGGAGCTGCACACGTGGGCATAGCAATGGGGAACCTATGTGCCACACACTATTCATTCTGTCAAGGTGTCTGCATGCCCCAGTTAGACCGGGCTTTTTAATTCATAGACACAGGCAGGTACAACTCCCTATTGTGAAGTCCCTGTCAACCGACAGCATGGGTGGCTCCCTGGAACCCACCGGCGGTACACAAAAATATCCCATTGCATTGCCCAACACAGCTGAGGTAGTAATGTCGTGCGTAATACAGGTGGGCTTCGGCCCACACTGCATGCCCCAGTCAGACTGGGGTTCTTTACAAGTGGACACATGTAGGTTACACTCCGTGTGCACCTACAGCATGGGTGGCTCCCTGGAACCCACCGGCGGTACACAAAAATATCCCATTGCATTGCCCAACACAGCTGAGGTAGCAATGTCGTGCGTAATACAGGTGGGCTTCGGCCCACACTGCATGCCCCAGTCTGACTGGGGTTCTTTAGAAGTGGACACATGTAGGTTAAACTCCCTGTGGACCCACTGTCTGGGTGGGTGCCAGGAAGCCACCGGCGGTACATAGAAATATCCCATTGCATTGCCCAACACAGCTGAGGTAGTAATGTCGTGCGTAATACAGGTGGGCTTCGGCCCACACTGCATGCCCCAGTCAGACTGGGGTTCTTTACAAGTGGAAACAGATGCATTTATAATTCCCTGTGGACCCACTGCCAGGGTGGGTGCCAGGAAGCCACCGGCGGTACATAGAAATATCCCATTGCATTGCCCAACACAGCTGAGGTAACGTCAGCTGGAATGCAGGTGGGCTAAAAATTAATTTGATTACACTAGGCGAGGGCCCACAAAAATTGCTGTATCAACAGTACTAATGTACATCCCAAAAATTGGCCATGGCCAGCCAAGAGGGCAGGTGAAACCCATTAATCGCTTTGGTTAATGTGGCTTAAGTGGTAACTAGGCCTGGAGGCAGCCCAGTGTAACGAAAAATTGGTTCAAGTTACAGTTCCAACGCTTTTAAGCGCATTGAAACTTATAAAAATTGTTCAGAAAAATTATTTGAGTGAGCCTTGTGGCCCTAAGAAAAATTGCCCGTTCAGCGTGATTACGTGAGGTTTCAGGAGGAGGAGCAGGAGGAGGAGGAGGAATATTAGACACAGATTGATGAAGCAGAAATGTCCCCGTTTTGGATGGTGAGAGAGAACGTAGCTTCCATCCACGGGTGCAGCCTACGTATTGCTTACGTATCGCTGCTGTCCGCTGGTGGAGAACAGAAGTCTGGGGAAATCCAGCCTTTGTTCATCTTGATGAGTGTTAGCCTGTCGGCACTGTCGGTTGACAAGCGGCTACGCTTATCTGTGATGATTCCCCCAGCCGCACTAAACACCCTCTCCGACAAGACGCTAGCCGCAGGACAAGCAAGCACCTCCAGGGCATACAGCGCTAGTTCAGGCCACGTGTCCAGCTTCGACACCCAGTAGTTGTAGGGGGCAGAGGCGTCACCGAGGATGGTCGTGCGATCGGCTACGTACTCCCTCACCATCCTTTTACAGTGCTCCCGCCGACTCAGCCTTGACTGGGGAGCGGTGACACAGTCTTGGTGGGGAGCCATAAAGCTGGCCAGGCCCTTAAAGACTGTTGCACTGCCTGGGATGTACATGCTGCTCGATCTCCGCACCTCCCCTGCTACCTTGCCCTCGGTACTGCGCCTTCTGCCACTAGCGCTGTCGGCTGGGAATTTTACCATCAGCTTGTCCGCAAGGGTCCTGTGGTATAGCAACACTCTCAAACCCCTTTCCTCTTCGGGAATGAGAGTGGGCAGGTTCTCCTTATAGCGTGGGTCGAGCAGTGTGTACACCCAGTAATCCGTTGTGGCCAGAATGCGTGCAACGCGAGGGTCACGAGAAAGGCATCCTAACATGAAGTCAGCCATGTGTGCCAGGGTACCAGTACGCAACACATGGCTGTCTTCACTAGGAAGATCACTTTCAGGATCCTCCTCCTCCTCCGCAGGCCATACACGCTGAAAGGATGACAGGCAATCAGCCGGTGTACCGTCAGCAGCGGGCCAAGCTGTCTCTTCCCCCTCCTCCTCATCCTCCTCATGCTCCTCCTCCTGTACGCGCTGAGAAATAGACAGGAGGGTGCCCTGACTATCCAGCGGCATACTGTCTTCCCCCGCCCCCGTTTCCGAGCGCAAAGCAGCTGCCTTTATGGTTTGCAGGGAATTTCTCAAGATGCATAGCAGAGGAATGGTGACGCTAATGATTGTAGCATCGCCGCTCACCACCTGGGTAGACTCCTCAAAATTACCAAGGACATGGCAGATGTCTGCCAACCAGGCCCACTCTTCAGAAAGGAATTGAGGAGGCTGACTCCCACTGCGCCGCCCATGTTGGAGTTGGTATTCGATTATAGCTCTACGTTGTTCATAGAGCCTGGCCAACATGTGGAGCGTAGAGTTCCACCGTGTGGGCACGTCGCACAGCAGTCGGTGCACTGGCAGCTTAAAGTGATGTTGCAGGGTGCGCAGGGTGGCAGCGTCCGTGTGGGACTTGCGGAAATGTGCGCAGAGGCGGCGCGCCTTTACGAGCAGGTCTGACAAGCGTGGGTAGCTTTTCAGAAAGCGCTGAACCACCAAATTAAAGACGTGGGCCAGGCATGGCACGTGCGTGAGGCTGCCGAGCTGCAGAGCCGCCACCAGGTTACGGCCGTTGTCACACACGACCATGCCCGGTTGGAGGCTCAGCGGCGCAAGCCAGCGGTCGGTCTGCTGTGTCAGACCCTGCAGCAGTTCGTGGGCCGTGTGCCTCTTATCGCCTAAGCTGAGTAGTTTCAGCACGGCCTGCTGACGCTTGCCCACCGCTGTGCTGCCACACCGCGCGACACCGACTGCGGGCGACATGCTGCTGCTAACACATCTTGATTGCGAGACAGAGGAGGAGGAGGAGGAGGAGG
Source organism: Eleutherodactylus coqui (assembly GCF_035609145.1). NCBI lineage: Eukaryota > Metazoa > Chordata > Amphibia > Anura > Eleutherodactylidae > Eleutherodactylus > Eleutherodactylus coqui. The sequence continues at coordinate 46,182,714 of NC_089842.1, read as the reverse complement.
AGGAGGGTGCTTTAGTGGAGGAAGCATACACCTCCGCAGACACCACCACCGAGCTGGGGCCCGCAATTCTGGGGGTGGGTAGGACGTGAGCGGTCCCAGGCTCTGACTCTGTCCCAGCCTCCACTAAATTCACCCAATGTGCCGTCACAATGAGATGTAGTGGCCCTGCCCGCCTGTGCTTGTCCACGTGTCCGTTGTTAAGTGGACCGTGGCAGTAACCGCGTTGGTGAGGGCGCGTACAATGTTGCGGGAGACGTGGTCGTGCAGGGCTGGGACGGCACATCGGGAAAAGTAGTGGCGACTGGGAACTGAGTAGCGCGGGGCCGCCGCCTCCATGATACTTTTGAAGGACTCCGTTTCCACAACCCTATACGGCAGCATCTCAAGGCTGATGAATTTTGCTATGCGGACGATTAACGTTTGAGCGTGCGGGTGCGTGGCGGCGTACTTGCGCTTGCGCTCCAACAGTTGCGCAAGCGACGGCTGGACGGTGCGCTGAACTACACTGCTGGATGGGGCCGAGGACAGCGGAGATGAGGGTGTGGGTGCAGGCCATGAGGCGGTAGTGCCTGTGTCCTGAGAGGGGGGTTGCATCTCAGTGGCAGGTTGGGGCACAGGGGGAGAGGCAGTGGTGCAAACCGGAGGCGCTGAACGGCCTTCGTCCCACCTTGTGGGGTGCTTGGCCATCATATGTCTGCGCATGGTGGTGGTGGTGAGGCTGTTGGTGTTGGCTCCCCGGCTGAGCTTTGCGCGACAAAGGTTGCACACCACTGTTCGTCGGTCGTCAGGCGTCTCTGTGAAAAACTGCCAGACCTTAGAGCACCTCGACCTCTGCAGGGTGGCATGGCGCGAGGGGGCGCTTTGGGAAACAGTTGGTGGATTATTCGGTCTGGCCCTGCCTCTACCCCTGGCCACCGCACTGCCTCTTCCAACCTGCCCTGCTGATGCCCTTGACTCCCCCTCTGAAGACCTGTCCTCCTGAGTAAGCATTGCACACCAGGTGGGGTCAGTCACCTCATCGTCCTGCTGCTCTTCCTCCGAATCCTCTGTGCACTGCTCCCTCGGACTTACTGCCCTTACTACTACCTCACTGCAAGACAACTGTGTCTGATCGTCATCGTCCTCCTCATCCACAGAAAGTTGTTGAGACAGTTGGCGGAAGTCCCCAGCCTCTTCCCCCGGACCCCGGGAACTTTCGAATGGTTGGGCATCAGTGACGATAAACTCCTCTGGTGGGAGAGGAACCGCTGCTGCCCAATCTAAGCAGGGGCCCGAGAACAGTTCCTGGGAGTGTTCCCGCACCTGAGCAGGTGTCATTGTAGTGGAGTGAGGAGGCTGGGAGGAAGGAGGAGCAGCAGACAGAGGATTCGGATTTGCAGCAGTGGACGGCGCAGAACTGCGTGTTGACGATAGGTTGCTCGAAGCACTTTCTGCCATCCAGGACAGGACCTGCTCACACTGCTCATTTTCTAATAACCGTCTCCCGCGTGGACCCATTAATTGGGCGATGAATGTGGGGACGCCAGAAACGTGCCTCTCTCCTAATCGCGCAGCAGGCGGCTGCGACACACCTGGATCAGGAGCTCGGCCTGTGCCCACACCCTGACTTGGCCCTCCGCGTCCTCGGCCGCGTCCACGTCCTCTAGGCCTACCCCTACCCCTCAGCATGCTGTATTACCAGTGATTTGATTTCACAGGCAGGAAATAAATTGGCGCAAGACTGCAGCCAAATATAATTTTTTCCCTTTTTTGAAAACGAAAGGCCCCACTGCCTCTAGTGAATGAATAATCTAAGTTTAATAACTGTGCTGTGGCCCTGCTAATGTGGCACAGAACGTGAGGGTAGCAGAGTTATTAACTCTGGCAGAGCAGGTATTTTTTTTCCCAATTAAGGAAAGCAAATGGCGAAGCCAGGAGTAAAACGTAGCTGGGTGCGTCTGATTTTTAAACGTTGCACACGCAGCCGACACGTGTCCACCGCCCTTAGGACGGACAGAGGCAGGACAAATAGAATTATTTTCAGTTTTTTTCCACCAAAAGGCAGCACTGCGTATATTCAATGAACATGAGAAGTTTAATAACTGTGCTGTGTCCCTGCTAATGTGTCACAGAACGTGAGGGTAGCAGAGTTATTAACTCTGGCAGAGCAGGTATTTTTTTTCCCAATTAAGGAAAGCACATGGCGAAGCCAGGAGTAAAACGTAGCTGGGTGCGTCTGATTTTTAAACGTTGCACACGCAGCCGACACATGTCCACCGCCCTTAGGACGGACAGAGGCAGGACAAATAGAATTATTTTCAGTTTTTTTCCACCAAAAGGCAGCACTGCGTATATTCAATGAACATGAGAAGTTTAATAACTGTGCTGTGGCCCTGCTAATGTGGCACAGAACGTGAGGGTAGCAGAGTTATTAACTCTGGCAGAGCAGGTATTTTTTTTCCCAATTAAGGAAAGCAAATGGCGAAGCCAGGAGTAAAACGTAGCTGGGTGCGTCTGATTTTTAAACGTTGCACACGCAGCCGACACGTGTCCACCGCCCTTAGGACGGACAGAGGCAGGACAAATAGAATTATTTTCAGTTTTTTTCCACCAAAAGGCAGCACTGCGTATATTCAATGAACATGAGAAGTTTAATAACTGTGCTGTGGCCCTGCTAATGTGGCACAGAACGTGAGGGTAGCAGAGTTATTAACTCTGGCAGAGCAGGTATTTTTTTTTCCCAATTAAGAAAAGCAAATGGCGAAGCCAGGAGTAAAACGTAGCTGGGTGCGTCTGATTTTTAAACGTTGCACACGCAGCCGACACGTGTCCACCGCCCTTAGGACGGACAGAGGCAGGACAAATAGAATTATTTTCAGTTTTTTTCCACCAAAAGGCAGCACTGCGTATATTCAATGAACATGAGAAGTTTAATAACTGTGCTGTGGCCCTGCTAATGTGGCACAGAACGTGAGGGTAGCAGAGTTATTAACTCTGGCAGAGCAGGTATTTTTTTTCCCAATTAAGGAAAGCAAATGGCGAAGCCAGGAGTAAAACGTAGCTGGGTGCGTCTGATTTTTAAACGTTGCACACGCAGCCGACACGTGTCCACCGCCCTTAGGACGGACAGAGGCAGGACAAATACAATTATTTTCAGTTTTTTTCCACCAAAAGGCAGCACTGCGTATATTCAATGAATAATAACTGTGTTGTGGCCCTGCCTACACAATTCTTTCCCTGCAGTATCAATGGAGGGTGCAATGCTCTGCAGAGGCGATTTTGAGAAGAAAAAAAAAATGCAGCACAGCTAACAGCAGCCAGCACAGTACTGCACACGGTTAAATATGGCCCTAGAAAGGACCGTTGAGGTTCTTGAAGGCTACACTCACTCCTAACACTCTCCCTGCCTATGCAGCACTTCTGTCCCTAATGCCGGGTGCAACGCTCTGCAGAGGCGATTTTGAGAAAAAAAAAATTGCCACTGCTAACAGCAGCCAACACACAGCTATCAGTGGCCCTAATAAGGACCTTTGGGGGTCTTGAAGCCTACACTAACTACCAATTCTTTCCCTACAGCAGCTCCGGTACAAACAGCACTGTCCCTCATCTAACTCACACGGCATCTGAGGCGAGCCGCGGGAGGGGCCGACTTTTATATTCGGCGGACACCTGATCACCCCAGCCACTCACAGCAGGGGGGTGGCATAGGGCTGGAACAACACAGGGGGAAGTTGTAATGCCTTCCCTGTCTTTCAATTGGCCAGAAAAGCGCGCTAACATCTCAGGGAAGGAAGTGAAAGTAACCCGAACACCGCATGGTGTTCGTTACGAATAACGAACATCCCGAACACCCTAATATTCGCACGAATGTCAAGCTCGGACGAACACGTTCGCTCATCTCTAATAGTAAACAATGTTTGACATGTTTCCATATGAGCATTATTAAACCTTGACTAACGCGGCAAGGTAAATATTTGGAAAATAGTTGTTATCATTGTAGTAAAATTAGAACGAACAATTTACCTCAAATTTCTGCCAGTCATTCTACATGCTCGTGAACTTAGAGAGAGAGTTGTTGTTTCTCGCAAACAATCTCTCGTAACAAAAGTGGTCTGATATTAAGTCCAACAGTTCTTTCAACACAGGGGGAGAAGTTGCTCTCCATTTCCTTGCTATAACGTTCTTTGCGGCCAGTAGAAAATGGCAAATCCACTGTCTTTTTCCTGGGGGGAGAGAGTCGCACTCTAGAAGAAGGAGGGCCAAGTGGGGGGAGTATGTGGGGCGTACTCCTGAGATAGATCTGATAGTGTCAAATACCTCCTTCCAGAAACCTTGAATTTTTGGGCAGTCCCAAAACAGGTGAATGGGAGATCCCTCACCGCCACATTCCCTCCAACAATTTTTGTTTATGTTTGGGAAACACTTAGCTAACTTTGTGGGTGTGTAGTACCACCTGGTTAGTACTTTATAATGGGTTTGAAGAAGACCTGCTGAGAGAGTGGCTTTGTTTGCTCTGTCAAAGGACTTCAGCCATTGTGTTGTGTGGAACTTTTCATGTAAGTCATATTCCCAGTTTAGTAGGTGTATTTTTTTGTTGTCGTTCATGTTGCCTGCTAGGGTGTCATAGAAAATTCTTGTTAAGGAGTTTGGGGAGTTGACACATTTGTGGAGCAGATCTTCTAGTTCTTTGGGGAGAACACGCTTAGCTAGTTGGGAGTTGCGAAAAAATGAGGATATTTTTAAATAGGAAAAAATCTCTTTGTCTGGTAAGTTGAATTTAGATTTGATTTTCTGGAAGGAGGACAAATTCCCTCTCTCCAGAAGATCTGCAATAGATCTGATTCCATTCTTTGAGGTTTAAATCTTGAATATAATATAAGAGGGTCTCCAGAGGAAGATTTGTTGGGGAGTCTTTGGTATTGGATTTAAGTTTGTGTGCTACGAGGTTCCAGCAATGTAGGGTGGTTAGCATTAAAGGAGACAGGGTTTGAACATGCGGAAGAAGAGGAATTTCTGGGTACAGGATACTTAGTGTTGAGGCTTTTATAGGAGAATTTAGGGATTTATTTTGATTTCTGTGTCTTTCTATGAAGTACCAGGGCGGGTGCTGCGAGTTTTTTAGCCAGATAGTTGACTGGTTCAAGATAGTCGCGTTATAGTAGGCTTGTAGGTTTGGTACTCCTAAGCCTCCTTGTTTTCTATGAAGGTATAGGATAGATGCAGCGAGTCTGGGTTTTTTATTGTTCCAGATGAAGTTTAGAAGCTGTCTTTGAAAGTTGGCAATTGTGCTTTGAGGGATCGGGAAGGACAAGGTACGGAAAAGATAGAGTACTTTTGGTAGGATTAGCATTTTATAAAGAGTCATTCTCCCGAACCATGAGGGATCTTTTTTCCTCAGCTCTTCTAGTTCTTTGTTTAGAGAGGTCAGAAGCGGATCCATGTTTGCTGAGATAATTTCTGATATGGAGTTGCAGAGTGTAATCCCAAGGTAGGGGATTTTTTGTTTCCACTGAAAAGGAAATTCTTTTTGGATGTCATGTTTTAATGAGCTATCGATGTTGAAACCCATAATTTGGGATTTGTCTAAATTAAGTTTGTAAAATGAGGCTTGGCTAAATTGGAGTATACAGTTGTGTACGCTTCTTAACGACTTTATGGGAACTGTTATTGAAATAAGGACATCATCTGCAAAAAGGCCGATTTTGTATTGCCTTAAGCCAACTGGAATGCCTTTAATTAATGGGGACATTCTGATCCTCTCCGCCAAAGGCTCTATTAGCATTACAAATAATAGGGGAGAAAGGGGGCAGCCCTGGCGGGTTCCATTTGTGATTGGGAACGCTAAAGATAAGGCTCCATCAACTAGAACCCTGGCTGATGGCTTCACGTAGAGGGCCCGAACTGCTCGGAGGAAGTTATCTCCCACACCAAATTTTTGGAGGACCACGAAAGCAAAGCCCCAGTGGACTCTATTGAATGCCTTCTCTGCATCCAGGGAAAGGAAGAGAGAAGGCGTCCGACTCGAGCCAGTTAATTCCAGTAGGTTCTGTACTCTCTGTGCACCATCTGTCGCGTTCCTGCCCCTCGTGAAGCCGACTTGGTCATTATGTATGATCTTTGGTAGTAGCTTTAGGAGTCTGTTGGCCAAGATTTTTGAGTACAGTTTCGTGTCTGTATTTAGAAGCGAAATTGGCCTAAAGTTTGCCGGAGAGGTGGTGGCTTTTCCTGGCTTCGGTATGGTAATTATTGTGGCTTGCAACATCTCCTCTGGCATTTCTCCTTGACTAATTGAATCATTAAATATGGATGACAGATGAGGGGAGAGAGAGGAGGCAAATATTTTATAGTATTCGTTAGATAGGCCATCAGGGCCAGGAGATTTGGGGTTTTTTAGGCTCTTAATAGCGTTGGTAATTTCTAGAATGGAAATTGGGTTGTTTAAAGATTCATTTTGAGAAGCTAGGGAAGGGAGGGACACACTGTCCAAAAATTCTTTTATAAGAGTTGAAGTGGGTTGGGAGGTGTTTATGTCTTTGTTTAGGTTGTAGAGGTTAGCGTAGAAAGATCTGAATTGTTCCGCTATTTTTTGGGGATGGGTTACTTTTAGAGTGGGATCTTCAGCATGGCTTATGTATGGGATTTTGGCCTTGACTCGTCTTTTTTTTGCTAAGTTGGCCATTAACTTTGAGGGTTTGTCAATATACGAATAATAATTAGCTTTAAGAAAGGTGATATTTCTGTTGTAGTTGTCTAGTAGGGTTTTCCTTAGCTCTTGTCTTAGTGAAGTTAGTTCTTGGTGGAGATTATTTTGAGGAGAGTCTTGTTGTGTTTTTTCTAGCGTTTTGATATTATTTAGTAGGTGATCAATTTTTGCTTGTTTGTTTTTTTCTTTCTTGAATTTTTAGTTTGATTAGGACCCCTCTAATTACAGCTTTGTGAGCACACCACAATGTAAAATTGTTGATGTCAGGGGTGGCATTGGTGGTAAAGTATTCATCTATGGCATTGTTTATTATTTTTTGGTAGGTAGGAGATTTGAGCAAATTTACATCGTTGCGCCAGATTCTTGTTGGATTAAAGGGAGCATTGAAATTAAGCTTTAGATATGTTGGGGCGTGATCTGACCAAGTAATGGTACCTATTGTCGAGTTTATGGCTGAAGCAAGGGTCCATCTGTCAATTAGTATAAGGTCAATTCTAGAGTATGTTTGGTGTCTTGGAGAGTAGTACGTAAATTCTATTCATGAGGAATTTAAGCATCTAAAAGAATCGTAGAGTCCTTCTTCATGAAGCCAAGGTTGGAGCGCTGGGGCCATTCTTGTTTGTGCTGTGGAATCTATTTTACTGTCTGGGGTAGTATTAAAGTCTTCACATAGGATCAGCTTTCCTGATTGGATTCTTTTGACTTTCTTCATTAGTTTGTTTAGGAAGGAAATTTGTTTTTTGTTAGGTGCGTAAACGTTAACTAAAGTCACTGGAACCTCGTTAAGAGTGCATAGCAGAATAAGGTATCTACCTTTTGCATCAGTGATTAACTCTTTTGGGGAGAAATTTATACTATTCTTGAAGGCTATTAAGACACCAGCATGCTTTTTTGGTGCGTTTGCTGTGAACATATTCGGATAAGAGATGTTGGTGAACTTGGGGGGGGGGGGGGAATGTTGTGTGAAGTGTGTTTCTTGAAGACACAAAATGTCTATATTTGCTAACCTAGCGTCCCTCCAGACCATCGCCCTTTTAAAGGGAGAGTTAAGTCCCTTGACATTCAGTGAGCAAATATTGACTGACATTGTATAGTTTTAGTATTTGCGTTGAGAGTGGAATTGGTGTGGCAGCAGAAATAACTTGAAGAACATGTATAAATGAACTTACATAAAGCAGAAACAAATGCAGATCTATTGAGGAGGGTAGCAAAACTAGGTTTCTTGCAAAGTAGATACTGGGAACTTGGTTAACGACGAGAACAGAAGCAGGTCTTCTAGTAGAAGGAGAGTGAGGTGTGTCTCTTTTAGAGCTGTAGGTGGATATTACTCCAGGAAAGCGAATGGCGACCTGCTAATAAAAACAAATAAAACAAAGAAGAGTAGCAGGTATTAAAACCTGGTTCATTTGGGGGGGAAAGTCTGGCACATAGACAATAGCCTTTGTCTTGTGTTAGAGGAGTTTAGAGTCCAGCATATAGAGCAAATTTAACAGAGAAGAGGAGGTTTGAGGGTACGCTTATTCTCTTCAAGGAGGAGTAGAAGGTAGCGTGTGGCGATTAGTAGCTTTTGGTGGTCTTTGAGGTTTAGCTGGAGGAAGAATCTCTGGTATAGGAATATCCCATTTAGCTAGGATTATGGCGCCATCTTCTGGTGAAGAAATTATTTGAGTGGAATTATTTTTGTGGATTATTAGTTTGGCCGGAAAGCCCCATTTGTAGGGTATTTTGGCGTTTCTCAGGGCTGATGTGATTTGAAAGAAGGACTTCCTGGCCTGAATCGTAGATTGAGAGAGGTCTGTGAAGAGCTTAATGTTGGAGAATGGAGACAGAAGAAAGTTAGCGTTTCTCGACGCCAGCATCAAAGCCTCCTTTACATGAAAGTAGTGAAGTCTCGCAATCACATCACGTGGGATTGAATCAAGTAGAAAGTTTGCCTTTGCTAGTCTGTGGGCTCTGTCCAGGATGCATTCTTGCTCTGTAGAGTTTGGGAGAATTTGCTTTATTAGTTTTGTGAGAAAGTCTTTCAATTCAGCTTGGGATACATTTTCCGAGATGCCTCTGAATTTGATATTATTTCTTCTGCTCCTGTCTTCCAAATCGGTCAGCTTGTTTTTTATCTTTTCCACTTCCTCTTCCAATGTGTAATGCGCATCAATTAATTTGTTGTGGGAAGATGTTATTTCCCCCATTTTGTTTTCAATGTGGTCAGTGCGGACTTCCAGGTCTTGTAGGGAGACATTAAGTGCGTTTGAAAGAGATTTGATATCTTTTTGCAGGGAGCCGCGTAGAGCTATTATCATATTTTTGATAAAGTCCTCGGATGCAGGAAGACTTGAGGAGGGCAGGTTATTAATAAAATCATTGTCCTCTGCTTGATACAACTGTTGGCAGGTAGTTGTGGGGGGTGAGAGACGTGGTCTCTGCTTCTCAGGGCTTGCAGAGGGAGTAGAAGAAGCAGACATGGAGTGGGGGCGCTCCAGCGCCATTTTGGGATCAGCCATGAGTCTCCTGTCGGGATTTTCAGTGTAATCACTTACCCGACGCTGCTGTGAACCTCCTGACAGCTCCTCTCGGCGTCTCACCGGCTTGTCAGCTGAAGCAGGAACAGCTCCATTGGATCTTGCATCTGTGCAGGCTAATGGTATGTCACTGCACGCTCTGGAGCTTGTGGAGAGAGGAGAGCCATCTCTGCCTGTCAGCCCCTGCTATCCCGGGCCGTGGGAGGAGAAGAAGTCAGACACCTTTTGTAAAGGCACTTTAGCTGTACTTCTCTTCGGCATGATGTGCCCAGGGTCCTCCGGTACGTGTTGAGAAGATTTATAGTGCTGGTGAAGCTATATTTGTACCTTAAAGGCTAGGGTCTAAACGGAGCACAGGAATACACGTCTGGTATTGCCTGCATCTAGGCCACGCCCCCCCCCCCCCCCGGCCAAACTGAATTTTTGAAAATTTTGCTCATTACTACTATTTCATAAAATAATATATTCCTAAAAAATATTGGCTGAGATTTCAAGACAGAAAAAAGTTGACATCACAAACCTGAAGAGTAGCACTTGAAACAACAGTCCATATCTCTCATGGATTGTCATATAAATAATTGGTAGGAGAGTAAGGTATTGAGTTTTAGCTAAGAGAATTGCAGTCTAATCTAAAGGCACATTTACACGTAACGATTATCGCTCAAGATTTTTTCAAATGACCGAAAATGAGCGATGATTGTGCAGTTTTCGTCTGAATGATGATTTTAAGGCTAACTTAAAATCTATCATTCAGCTGCAGAGAGATAAAATTTCTCTCAATACAGGGCATGTTTTGTTCTCTACTGGAGAACAATGCAGCTGTGTGCACAGCTGAGCATAGAAATAAACACATGCTGGGCTCTGCAAACAGCTACTGGAAGCTCATTTACATGCAATTGAAGATGATAAAGTGTTAAGGGTAATTAGTGGCTATTAATACGTTATGCAAAAAGATTGCTAAATCTTTTAGTATTTCAATCATTTGAAAGATTATCATTGCGTGTAAATAGAAAAAATTGAAACAAAGCATATTAAAAAATTGAAATATACTGAAACTTACATAAGAGAGCTCAAAATAAACAGAAATTATAATTTAGATATTCAATTTGCCGTAAAATTATAGTTTTCATATTTGATTTAACCTCTTTGTTTCGTAGACTATATATGAAAGGATTTAAGAGTGGAGCAATAACTGTATACATTAAAGACACCACACTATTTTGGCCAATTCTATGACTAGACCTGGGTGTAAAATACATAAAAACTGCCGAACCATAAAAAACTGTAACAACTATAAAGTGAGAAGAGCAAGTTGCAAATGTTTTTTTCCTGCTTGATACAGAATGGAGTTTTAGAATTTTTGAAATGATCTCCACATAGGAAATTATTGTTACTACAAATGAACCAATTATCACACAGCCGGCAATGACAAATATCACAAGTTCATTGGCCCAAATGTCCTGGCAGGAGAGTTCTAATACCGCTGGAATATCGCAAAAAAAATGGTCAATCTTATTGGATACACAGAATGGCATGTGAACGCAGTGTGTATTAGAGCATTAGCTGCAGCAATGATATATGAGCTAAATATATCCTGGATACAGACTCTTTCATTCATAATGACAGTATACAACAGAGGGTGACATATGGCATTATAGCGGTCATAAGCCATGGCCTCCAACATGTAACACTCTGTTCCACCAAACAATAAGAAACAATACGCTTGTATAACACAGCCAGAAAAGATGACTTTACATTCTGACAGTAAACCAGACAACATCAGAGAGACAGTGCATGAAACATAGAGTATCTCCATGATAGAGAAATTAGCAAGAAGAAAATACATTGGAGTGTGAAGGCTTGGACTAAGTTTATATGTAATGATTATAGATAGGTTCCCAGCCACTGTGATTGTATACATGCATAGAAAGATTGGAAAAAGGGAAACTTGATGTTCAGTAACTACAGAAAATCCCAAAAGAATAAACCCGGGTTAATCGATCAACAACTGCTTGAATTTATGTATCCTGAATATCCAATTTTGGCCAAAATTTATACGCTACCGAAAGTCCACAAGGACACACAACGCCCTCCAGGTCGACCCATTGTATCAGGGAGGGGGTCTCTGTTTAATAATGTCTCCCGTTTCCTTGATGTTATATTGAGACAGCATGCCACAGAGGCTTTATCGTATATTAAGGATACGTCCGATTTTTTGTGTAAACTTGAGCTAATTACCATCAGGGAGGAGGCCATTTTGGCTTCTTTTGATGTATCATCCTTATACACAATTATTAAGCATGACGTTGGCTTAGCGGCAGTTGAATTTTTTCTGTCTCGTTCGACTTTACCTGTGGAATGTGTAAACCTGGTGCTTACACTATTGTTGATGGTGTTATCTAACAATTTCTTTTTGTACTGTGGCAAGATGTATCGGCAGTTACAAGGGACTGCGATGGGGTCCAACATGGCCCCATCATATGCAAACATCTACATGCGATACATTGAGGAAACGCGTCTCTGTACCTCCCCATCCTGGGCCTTAGCCCAGGTATGGTGGAGGTACATTGACGACGTGTTCCTCATTTGGAATGGCTCAATGGAACAATTGAATGCGTTTCATGATGAATTAAACAATATTCTTCCTGAATTGAAGTTCACCCTATCTGCATCGGACACGTCTATCCAGTTTTTAGATGTTCTGATCATAAAACAAGGATCCGGTTTAAAAACGGATTTATACACCAAGCCCACTGACCGTAATAATTTACTACAATACTCGAGTTGCCACCCGCCGGCCATGATGAGATCTCTACCCTGGAGTCAGATGCTCAGGGTCCGGCGGGTGGTCAGCGACGAGTTTTTTGATGAACGACTAGAGGCAATGTGTGTGAAATTTGCCTCTCGAGGGTATCCACAGGATCTGTTGATTGAGCAGACACATAGGGTGAAACAGATAGCACGGACATCGATTCTTAGTCCTTCGAAAAGTAATAAGGCTACCATGAAACGTATCCCTTTTGTGTCCACATATGGAGCCCACAGTAATGAAATTCGTTCTATATTGAGTAAACACTGGCATGTTTTGGCAAGGAGCCATCCGGATATTGCAGAGTTTTCAGACCCACCCATGATGGCGTACAAGCGGGCACGGAACTTGAAGGACCGTCTTGTATGTACATCTTCTCTTTCTCCCAATAGCTCGGTACAGAGAACATTGGCACCTACTAAAAACGGTAATTTTCCGTGTCTTGGTTGTGCGTCATGTCACAACATGGTCAAGGGGGACAGTTTTGTACACCCAAGAACAGGTAAAAGATTTCGGATACGGGGATGGTATAGTTGCTGGTCTGCTTTTGTGGTGTACTTAATCAGTTGCCCATGCGGCCTCCAATACGTGGGCCAAACTACCACGGAGGTTCGGAAACGCATGTCAAACCACAAAAGCAACATCAGGACCAGAAAACTTGACCTCCCCATCCCCCGACATTTTGATGACCATGGTCATTCTACCAGTCAGTTTCGCTTTATGGTCATCGATTCGGTTGAGAGGGATGTGAGGGGAGGTAATAGAGAACGGAGGCTGAAGTTGTTGGAGGCCAAATGGATTTTCAGGTTAGATTCCTTAACTCCCAGGGGTCTCAATGTGGACTATAACCCTTTATTGTATTTAGAATGATTTGTGCCTTGATCTTTATGAACAGTTTTTTCATTGATTCTGTGTTTGATGTTTTTATCCTTCTTTTTTTAATACTTGTTTTTTTTTTTTTTGTAGGTCCCGTTGGGTGATGAAGTTTTCCCATGTCCGGTGCTATGTCATATGAAATAAAAGTGTATTAGCATAATGCAGTATGCGTTGATGTTGGTTTTTTGAGGTCTCACGTTGTCTAATTGAAGGCCATAGCTATTTAGTGCGAATAGAATACTACTATGGGTCTGGGTATAGACTAGGGCCAGGTGTACGATTTTGCGTGAACATGACTTAAAGTATGTATACAACACATAACCAACACCTCACCTTAGGGTAAAGTTTTGTTTTATACTTATGCATATAATCATGTGATATGATAATGGATAAGGATGCATAATGAATATTGGCCATGTTAGGCAATACCCTTCCGGGACACATGGCGGGATCGCTGATGCATGGCTATACTTTGATTATGACATTGCGTAATCATGAGTGATAGGTAGCAAGATGAGTATAGACTATGATAGGCTTCTATGTTCCAGCGACTGGTGCATGTGGGGGAGGTCCGGTGGAGGCTCCGATCACGTGGCCTGTCAGCTGAGAGTGACGTACATCTGTTGAATAGACGGAAGGAGTCCCACGATACCGTAGGGTACAGCGGCCGATGCATGTGGGAGGAGCCCGGTGTAGGTTCCGATCATGTGATCTGTCAGCTGATACTGACGTACGTGTGGGAAACATACTGATTGAATCCTGCGACGCTATGGACGTGAGTTATGGAGAGGAGTGACGTCATCAACGTGCGACCTCTCCAGCGTTTGCCGGAACCTCACGTGGGGTTGAAAACCACTATGGCTGGATTAATCTGATTATGCTGCACCGGTAATGTGAAACTGATTCACCCAATGAAGGTGGACCTAATGTAATGTGATGATGTTTCTATGTATGTAATTGGTGGAGGTGGAGTCATGGTGACTATTTAATGGTGGTATGTGTGTATGTAACCTAGCACTTGACAAAGACTCTCTGAGTAAGAGTTGAAACGTTGTGGGCAATAAAGTTTTGGTTTTTTGGAATCAACCCCTGAGTGCTGCTCTTGCATATACGTTTTTCGCTATTTGGAACACGGTCCAGGATCCAGGACTTCTAAGAGCGAGCACCACCTGGAGAGGAATATCTTCCCTGCATACTGACAGGTGATACGTGTGCTGCGATCCATTCATTGTTCAAAAGAATAAACCCTGTTGCCACTGTGTGATTGATGTTCATTTCACATGATCCCTAGAAAAGAAAGACACATGTAAATATTTCATTTCTATTGTAGAGGCCCAGAGTTAACAGTGACCCTCCATAATGTTAAGCTTTGTCTAGTGCAATAATATTGTCAGAGTCTTCTGTTTTGTATACATTTGGTGTGTTGCACCACTGCAGCACTGAAAGGGTTAACACCTGAGTCAATGTATCTTGTTGTGTGTCATGTGACTGTGATTGTAATATATATATATATATATATATATATATATATATATATATATATATACACGTGTATATATATATATATATATATATATATATATATATATATATATATATATGTGTATATATATATATATATATATATATATATATATATATATGTGTATATATATATATATATATATGTGTATATATATATATATATATATATATATATATATATATATATATATTGGTAAGGTGGTGAGTGAGTTCTGTTCTCCGTGTCGTCTTGCCAAGGTGTGAGTGGAGGAGTTTTGCAAGGGAGCCACACAGATACTGTCTGGCCTGTGTAAACCAGAATGGAAGAGGCTGAGAGATTCCTATCAGCGTGACCTGGTTCTGCTTCACCCAGGAACTAATTAACAGGCATAACTGACCATTCCCGGTTTGTCCAGAAAGTTATCCCTGCTTGTGGACTATTTATTACATCTGCAGGTTTCACCACAGAGGATGGAACGGTGACATCACCCATGGCAAGCAGTCTACAGGTAACCTCCGGTTACATTTCCCTGTCAGTAACGTGGTCACGTCTAGAGCTACTGCTAGGGGAGGAGATGGTAGAGCCCTGTGACAAGGTCGTTATCTACCCCGCCATCTCCTCGGCTGTAGGCCTGTCCCTCTGATACTGCGCTATTATGTGTACTAATTATGACTAACATGATAAAATATAATATACAATTCTAATATAACAATGGTCATATGTACATGGTTGAGCTGCAGTACCAGGCATATATGGATAAGTCTTTATGCCTATATAAGCAGTGAAAGGACTCCCAATGTTCAGACATTCATGGCCAGTACTAAGATTTGCAGAGGGGTGGAGATATCATACAAACACATTATAGATTTGTGTAATGGGGTACTGCTTTATTAATGTTCTTGTTAATACTCTTTAGTATAGGATCTTTTACATGGGTGATTATACTTTTAAGTGGGGTCGGGAGCATTGTGAATCAGTCTCTGCGTGGGAACAGGAAGCGGGCCCAGTGAGCCAGCTATGCTGTATAATCAGTAGCTAGGAATACTCCCTGGAATAGACTATGTTGTAAGGCATTTGTTGACTCCTGTATCAGCTTAGAAGCATTTGTTATTCGTTCAGCACAGTTGGAATACCTGGGCAGAGACTGATTTTGCTGCGCCCCGTCCTAGACTATTACCACCAAGAAACAAAAAAAGGACATTGTCACTGGCTACCGCTACTGCTTAATCCAGACTGGAGCCAACTCAAATTTCCACCAGAGTGGGGAATCAAAAAAGGCTATTTGCCCAACAGGCGTATATGAAACCCATTAAATGGAACAAACTGTATTGCGAAATTCTGAAAGCCAGCATATGTGAAGTCCGATAAACTGCAACCTTTAAACAAACGCAGGCACAGAGGAACGAATAGCAGCATAGGAAACAACTGTACTGGGAGAGGTGAGTATATACCTGTTGGTTATTTTACAGCATGGCAAAGGCTTTTTAGTGAAAACCTGCAACTCGAACAACCCCTTTAAAGATCTAATACAAAAGAATACACAGCATTATATATAAAGAACACTTACTGTATATTAGTATTATCAGTGTTATCAATAATTATCTCTTCAGGATGCAGAAATTACTAATTTCTAATCCATGATGAGACTGAAAGGACAGAGGTGAGTCAAGAAGAGGCGCCATGTTATTTCTCAATGTAGTTTTTCCAATATGTTCATCAGCCTTTTGTTCATCAATTATATGTATTAAACGTTCAAACCTCTCAAATTGTTTCCTGCAGTATAAATGGTGAGTGAGCTATTCTAATTATCTATATAGTAGGTGATACATCTATTGGGACCCATCCCAGGGGTGCTGGGAATTCTTTATGGTGTTACAAAAATAGTTTGTCTTGTAAAGTAAATCTTTCCAAAGTTGTCCTGCAATTATTATCACATATTAAAATGTAGAAAGCAAAAGCTGACACATTTACAAAATCAACAGCTTTTTAGATTTTTTTTAAGGCTCTTTTCAAAACTATCCTCCCTGATGGTAGTGAATGGCGGATAAGTATCTGCCTGGATTTCAGAGCATTTAGGACACCATTAATCCTGACCAAATCCCCCCAACTCCATTTGCTGAAAAGAGACGCCAAACTTTCAGGGAAACTTTACCATGCTTTACTGTTGCCTGCGGACACTCATTATTGTACTGCTTTCTTGCCCTTCACCAAACAAACTGCCTTCTGTTACAGCCAAATATTTCACATTTTCACTCCTGTTAGAGTATTTGGTTCAATTTGGATAATACTTAAAAGGTATTATAGCCTTATCATTCTGGTGTGATTAATCATCTGTACGGTGCATTAGAGAAGATCTAGGCACAGGGTAGAAGTGTTTGAGTCGCAGCTTAGAGCCCTTCTGAGCTAAAACTTCTTTAGTTTTATTTTGAAAGATAAATGAGAAATAGCAATATCCAAACAATGTCTGACAACATTCGATAGCTATCCTATCACTGATTGACAACATATATGTTTTTGTCAGCGAATTATCTTAAAGTATAATATATAATGCTTGAATTTATTAATCTCATGAGCAAGTGAAAATCTATAAGCATATATAGTATTGCCTAACCATGAAGATTTTCTGCTCAACAATTGGCATTAGACAGATCAAATATAGTTCTGTCTAGAGGCTGTTCCTTTTTTCGACTGATTTCACAAGTGTAAGTAAAATTGCAATAACCCAAAGAAATAATGTGTAAAACAATTTAGATTACACTTCTCAGTCTGGTATCAAAGCTGCAGGGAAATCCATAGTTCAAAAAGTGCCTTCACAGACTTGACTCCTTTAAGTTAAAACGTAACTTTTACAAATAATTTTATTAAAAAAGATGAAGGCCTCATAAAGAAACAAAGTGTATCAGTACATAAAATATTCTGATATGCACCATGGAACACCTTTTGAAATGGCCCACAAAAAATGAAAACTAGGGCCAAGGTAAAATTCTATCAAAGGCAAGGACTTTTGTTTGAACATCTGGATATATACCGGATTGTAAAAACCTAATAGGTTCGTATATATAGATGTACTCTTTATTGGCTCTGGATAAAGCTGTTTATTGGCTAGACGCATTTGTGTCGCTGAAGCGACTCATCAGGAGCCCTACTCCTCAAAACAGAACCAAAAAGGAAGGTTCGTGTTTCACCAGCACTAGAGGCATGTACGTAATGAATCTGACCATACCCCTCAATACTGGGTAGAGTGTTCATCTATAGAACAAAGAACCAAAATAGGGGTCCAAATTTGCACCAGCAATGATAGCGTGTGCTTGCAAGCAAGGACAATGCTAAATGCTGCTAGACCATTGGTTCCTCTTTATTAGCTCTCCTGGTTAAAACACCCAATCAGACCCCCAGGAGTGCATAAATGAAATCCCTATATCTCACTTTAGAGCTGCCATCTGACCCTACAGCGCCTAGGGTTAACCAACGGCCTAGCAGCATTTAGCATTGTCCTTGCTTGTATGGAGGGGCATGGTCTGATTCATTAAGTACATGCCTCTAGTGCTGGTGATACATGAACCTTCCTTTTTGGTTCTGTTTTGAGGAGCAGGGGTCCTGATGAGTCGCTTTGTCAGGAAAATTCTGCGTACAGCACCAATCAGGCCCACCCCAATGCCCTGCTGCTGGCGGTAAAGAAGTGACACCACACACGGAGGTCTGGTATAGTTCCTCACACGGGGACATAACTGCGCATTTTATTACAGATTACATGGGGTCTTATACCCTTTGGTCATGTCACTAGGAATGGGTAATGGTCTCATTGGCTCAAATTCACCGCATAACCATATATGTGAAGTCCGCATTTCCGCCTGAGGCAGTGATAGTTATATACGTAGTTAAACAGTCGTTATCTAGATACGGCGCTTCTGGGAAAATAGCCAAGCACGCGGCCTTCGTATCCGGTTCTGTATCATCTCTGAATTTCTGGACACATCTCTCTCAGCCTTGCAAATTTTTGGAATATCTGATGTAAGTTGACATATGAAGTTTTTCTCATTTTAGCATTGAATAGAACTTGCATACAGGTATAAAAGCATAAAAAACATATGGCAATATATACATATACCCTCACAAACCCCCCCAAAAACTTAATATGGAGATCAAGCACCAGACCTTGCACTCTTTCTCGGTCGCTTCTCTCCCTTGCGTCAGGGTTTCCCCAATGCCCGTAAGGCCCTATTCCTAGGAGGGGGGGTCCCTACCTCACCTCATAAAGAGGCCATGGATTCCCTGGGCTCATTTTCTGGGCATCCATACCTCAATCTGTACAAGCTAACACCCCGCAGAGTGCGCCCTCGCTGGAACCTAAGGTCTTCTGCACTATCCCATGGCAAGTGGGAAGTCCACTGACAATCCATCTTAGGAGATCAGGGCAGGCGCAGTACTAGTACAGTCCTCCATTCTTTTGGTGACATACGTGGTTGACATTATCGGAACTGGCTCTTCATCTTTTTCAAATAAGGGAAATTTTGGTGTCACATTGTCCAGTCCCTTATTCATACTCTTTTTGATCAAAGGGATAATACACGTGCAGGAAGTTACATACCCCACCTCTTTCTGATAAAATCATATCCAGGGCCACTCTATTTTGGAACGCCATGGATGCAGTGGGCCCTAACTGGTCAGCTAACCCTTGCAAAGCATCCCTGGTGTAGTTTACAAACCTCTGCTGATTGTAATAGATATAATTTATCCAATCTACATTATTATTACCAGTGACAATAGCAAATAAGGACTAAAAACCTGCTTTAACCTGATCTCTGGCCTTGAATTCATCTGGAACCCCCCTTGGCACTCCTATTGCATCTATGTATACATGTGGATCAAAGTTACCACCTGGAGCGTCAACTTCTCTCTTAGCACGATGCCGTGTTGGATTTTCACCTTCAGTGTAGTCTTCATATTGCACATTTGATTGTATTAATTTATTGTGATCTCTGAAACAGGGGGCTAGTGTACAGTAGTCAAAGGTGTGTGTTAGAGGAATTGTACCACATTATAGCATGTAAAAGATATGCAGGATCATGAGTTCTGTGCTCCGGGACCCAGGGCCTTTTTGCTGTGCGAGGTGTGGATCCAAGTGGGCTTTCCTTCGAGCTTGACAGCAGTTGGGGTGGTGAGCAACATCTGGTAAGGACCTTCAAACCGGGTTTCTCTCTCAAACTTTTTTACATAGACCCTGTCACCTGGTTTCAGATTGTGACACTCATCTGTAGGACCTGGGAGAAAAGCAGAGACTGCAGAATGAGTTATCGACAACTTTTCTTGGAGAGACCTATGACAAAATTAACAAGAAAATCATTCCCCAAACTCAGCTGCTGTGGCATGTACCCTCCTGGGAAAGAACTAATGGAAGACACTCAATTCAAAATTTGCGCATTTCCTCCATTGTCTTTTGTATCTACTTTCCCGCTACTCCGTGGATGGTAGGGTGTGTGAAAAGCCTGGAATATACCCAAAGCAGACATGATGTGTTGCATTATTTCACCTGTGAAGTGTGTACCTTTGTTTAACTCAATCTCTTCGGGTACCCCGTATCTGCAGATTACCTCATTCATGAGCTTCTGTGCGGTTACCTGCTTCTTTACTTTGGTAACAGGGTAGGCCTCCAACCTGAAAAACATCAACAACAACAAGCACATATTCATACTTCCCAACAAGTGGGAGCTGAATGTAGCCAATTTGCAATCCCCGAAATGGGTAGAGTGGCCCCGGCAAGTGTTATGTGGCAAATTTTACTTCTGCCCTGCTGCTTTACGGCAACGATCATGCAAAATTGGACAAATGATGTAGCAGCTACAGGAAACCCAGGAGCCACCCATCCTTGTTCAAGCACTGACATCATTGCTGCTTTGAGAGGTGCGTCTTTCCATGCATCAGCTGGGCCATCATGGGGCACAGGGACCGTGGTAGGCAAGTTCTGTTGACTGTTCACCATACGCTGTCCCTTTGCAGTCCATTTTTCCTTTTCTTCCTTGCTGGCTGGCAACTGTAAAGTCCTTAGTATATCAAAGTCCAAAGTTTTTATCAAAGTCCAAAGTTTTTATCAAAGTCCAAAGTATTTAGTCAATGTTCAAAGTTTAGTCAAAGTCCAAAGTTATTGTTAAATTCTTCTTTTCTTCCACGGCTTGAGGGCCGCTGCCTTTGCTGTGTGGTCTGTGATGGCGTTGCCTCTTGTTTCTCTGGTGTAGGAATTGGTGTGAGCTTTTCACTTTGTTAGGTAGAAGTAGGGCCTCCGTGAGGCTCTGCACAGCTGCACCATTCTTAATTGGCTGTCCTGTTGAGGTAAAAAACTGTCTGGCCTTCCATATTGGGCCGTAATCATGAGCTATGCCAGATGCATACCGGGAATCAGTTTGCCGTCTTACCTTCTGCCACTCTACACGCCACAGTGAGGGCCTACAGTTCCGCTTCTTGTACTGAGACATGCGGAGGCAGAGCTTCTGCTTTTAGGACATCTTGTTGTGTGACCACTGCATATCCGGTGTGGAGTTGTCAATCCTCACCCTGGGACCATCTATAAAAAACAACTCAAAATATGCATTGTTAACAAGGGGTTTCAGTAACTTTTTAAAACTTAAATTTTCTTTTTGCATAAACATTTTTTAAAAATAGCTGATCAGTAATACCTAGATCACCTATGCCTTCTCCTCCCCCCTTTGAACCAGGATACTCAATTGGAAGAAGAGTAGCCGGGTTCAAAGTAGTACAACATTGGGAAAAAAAATAAATTTGATGGATGCAGATAAGGCCTGTAAAATGTCAGCACCAATAACAGAGACATGAGTTACATCAGGGCAGAATAATCTACAAACATCTATCCATATTTGAAATGTGATATCCTTTAAGCAAATTCATTATTAATCTGATCCTGCCTGCAATGTCTCGTTAATTTGAGAAAAAAAAATTACTGGCTGCTCAAGATTCTCATCCTTTCCTTTGTGGACAAAAGAGGGATGACCCATTACGTACTTTTACATCATCTAGCTCCACCCCTTCGATACTGGCCGTTTGCGTCTTTCTTCACACCCTCATTTAAACTTTATAGTCTGCCCATCCACATCACAAACAAGCAAAGTCCCATGCAGAGAGGAAAGGAACACTATTATCCCCAGTCAATATCTGCATCACACATTTTACATTCATCACAGCCTGAACACTGGTCATTAATTCTCATCGATCCATGCGCTCAAGTCTGCCCCGTCACACCCCCCATTTGAAGGTGTACCAGTACATACAGATACACAGAAAAAAAGTGTGACAAGCAAACATGCATCAGTTGAAAAACATTGAGGTGAGTGCTATAATGTTATAAAGTACATGATTCTATTGAGATGAGATTGTGAATGAGTGCTATTTTTGACAATTTCTGCGAAAAAGTTTGCTGAGTGACTGAGACATTCTCTCTTTCTTATTTACTGAAGCTATTATATGCTATATTAAATGCTGATATACCTTAGAATGCGTGGGTATCTCTCAGCCCCCCCCTGTCTTTCCTTCTCTGTCTGTGACCCTGAGCAAAGAGCGAAGTCTGAAAGCCCCCACCTTTGCAAAATAACTGTCTGTTATCTCTCTGTAAATATGAAAAACCGACTGAACAAAGTTGTTTTAGTTTAACTATTCCCTGCATTTAAACGCATAAATAACACATATGCTGGGACCTTCTGACAGCGCAACATGTTCTGCATTTTCAACCCCTGTATTCTTAAAAGCACCCACAGGATGTGAGTGGGGTATAACTTTCTTACACCTGTATGAAAGAGACCAAGACGTGTCTATTGAATGTACAAGAATGTACCTTAAAATTGCTATCTTTCCTGCCTTCTAAGGCCTTAGTCAGATGGGCGTTTTTTCGCACGATTTGCGGATCGCATGACGGATGCGCATCCGCAAATCGCGTGACCGGTGCGCGCAAGTCGCCCGCAAATCGCCCGAAAATCTGCTCCTAGCCGCGTTTCATTAGAACCGGGCCGGAGCTGTCCAGCGCATTGCATTCAATGGAGACGGCAATAGAGCCGCCTCCATTTAAAGCAATGCGCTGCGGGCGAGCCCGGGATGAATTGTCGGTAAGGGCTTAAATATATAAGCCCTTCCCTGCAATTCATCCTAAAATGTGTTAAAATAAAAAAAAATTGTATACTCACCTTCTCCCGGCAGCCGGAGCTCCGCACGGCCGTCCTGCAGTGGGTGTGAAGGGGGTGTGAGTCAGACCTGCCCCCTGATTGGCTCAGCGCTGAGCCAATCAGAGGCATGCCTCACTCACACCCATTCATGAATTCATGAATGGATGTGAGTCAGACCTGCCCCTGATTGGCTCAGCGCTGAGAGGCAGCAGTCACTCACCCATTCATGAATTCATGAATGGGTGTGTGAGTGAAACCGGCCTTTGATTGGTCAGGGCTGTGACCAATCAGAGGCAGATCATTCAGCAGGTGGGGATTTTAAAGCCCCGCCGGCTGAATAGTGCTGAGAAGCAGTTCAGGAGAACTGACAGCGGCCGCGGCTGGACTCCGGCTGCAGCGGAAAGGTGAGTATACAATTTTTTTTTATTTTAACACATTTTAGGATGAATTGCAGGGAAGGGCTTATATATTTAACCCCTTCCCGACAATTCCCCCCGCGCACGCTGGCAGCCCATTGCTTTCAATGGAGCGGCTGTATTGCCGCTCCATTGAATTCAATGGGCAAACATCGTTCTTCTCTGTCACAGCTGTTACAGCTGTGGCAGAGAAGAATGATTTGTCTTCTATATGTTCTCAATGGGATCGGCGCTGCTGCCGCCGGCCCCATTGAGCGCATATACAGAAGAGAACAGGAATCGCAGATCGCAGATAGGTGCGATCTGCGATTTTTTGTTCTATAATTTATCGGACGAGCGCATAAAAAGCGCTCATGTGTCCGATACCATTGCAAAGCAATGGTTTTATAAAATCGCCGGACGCATGCGCATGCGCAAATCGCTGCTAAAAACGCCCGTCTGACTAAGGCCTAAGACAGTATAATTCATTAGATTCATTACAAGCTTCTATTCTATTAAAGCAAACAAAGCTACTTTCCAGGGTTAGTATTGCATTCTCTCTCGCTGTTATGTCTTGGCCTTGAGAAGCTAGACCAAGACACTGCAGCTTCAAGTAAACAATCCTTCTCACACTAAAAGCGAGCTCAGTTAACCATTTGTATGTATATACATATATATATATATATATACACACACACACACACATACATCTATATCTATCCACCTAGTATTATACACTTTTTCCTCTCTCTCTCTGCCAACAAATCACATGCCAGTAACCTTCCTCTCGACTTCCTCTCCCGACACCCTCTTAATCACTTACTTTAATTTCCAACATTTCACTTACAGATACTTTCTTAAACAAATAATGTGTAAATACTTAACTTTCTCTGACTGTCTCTCTGCTCCTCACTTCAGCACTTTCTAGTAAACCTTTGTCTTTCAAGGCATCCTTCTTGGTCCTAAGGACCTCCTCCCAGTCACCATGCTGTAATCTACTGTGTGGGTCCATGTTACACATTTTCATAAAAGTTTTCTTACATTTTACAAATTGGGACCCTTGTCTCTCTGCCAACAATTCATCCGCCCGATCACAGCCCTTAAGGGGCTCCGTCTTCTTTAATAAGGTCTTAAGCATATTAAAACAACAACAACAATAATAACACGCTCCACAGAACGTATCCTTCTGATCCAAATTGTCAGCCCCTTATGTATGGCAAAACAATCGAAGGTCTCTTCTTCTATGCAACCAGCCTCACAGAATGCATCCCTCTAATCCGAATTGTCAGCCCCTTATGTATGGCAAAACAACCGAGGGTCCCTCCTCCTATGAAGCCTGTCTCACAAAATGCATCCCTCTTATCCAAATCGTCAGCCCCTTATGTATGGCAAAACAACCGAGGGTCCCTTCTTCTGTGAGACCAAATGAAAAGAGAAAGAGAAAAAAAATTCTGCAGATACAGCAAACAAACTTTACTATCGCTAAAACGCTACGGACTTCAGAATACAAATAGACTACAGACTAGTTTCTGGGTGAGTGATTGGTGTGCTTATCACAGTCAGTGGTCCGTGACGGCAAACCCGAAGCCCACAAGTTACCGTGTAGAACTCTTAACCCAACCCGTCCGGTCACAAAACACAGATAGTCCCTCCTGCTGCAAGTCTCCAATGTAAAACGCAACATAAATATATATGCTGGTCTTACATGGAGTTCTGTGAGTTGATCAGGCTCGGTTTGCAGCAGGACAGCTTCCCCGTGGCGTGGATCCGGGTGGTCTGGGCTGCACGGCTCCAGTTTTGTCGCCTCACGTTGGACGCGCCATCTGTCAGGGAAATTCTGCGTACAGCACCAATCAGGCCCACCCCAATGCCCCGCTGCCGGCGGTAAAGAAGAGACACCACACATGGAGGTCTGGTATAGTTCCTCACACGGTGGACATAACTGCGCACTTTATTACAGATTACATGGGGTCTTATACCCTTTGGTCATGTCACTAGGAATGGGTAATGGTCCCATTGGCTCAAATTCACCGCATAACCATATATGTGAAGTCCGCATTTCCGCCTGAGGCAGTGATAGTTATATACGTAGTTAAACTGTCGTTATCTAGATACGGCGCTTCTGGGAAAACAGACAAGCACGCGGCCTTCGTATCCGGTTCTGTATCATCTCTGAATTTCTGGACACATCTCTCTCAGCCTTGCAAACCTTTGGAATATCAGATGTAAGTTGACATATTAAGTTTTTCTCATTTTAGCATTGAATAGAACTTGCATACAGGTATAAAAGCATAACAAACATATGGCAATATATACATATACCCTCACAAATATACCCTCACAGCTTCAGCGACAGAAATGGGTCGAGCAAATAAGCAGCTTAATCCAGTGCCAATAAAGAGAATTTTTAAGGTTCTCTAAATAATCAAATGCCTTAACTATAATTTTTTGATGTTTAACAAATTTATTGTGTCCATCATCTTTTACTATGTCATTGAGTCCCTCTATGCCAAGGGTTGTTCATCTCAGGCTCTGGAGCCAGTACCTTTTTACAATGGCTGGCATGTATCTAGGTGTCCTTCCTTTCCAATTTGACTGAAGTGGCAGTTGTCTGCTGGATCTGGTATGGATGAGCAAATTTTGGTTCCACGCTCTTTCTCACGTCTTTTGATGACAACCTATTCTCTTGGAAGCAAGTTATGTGACCCCTCTTTCGAGTCTTGATCTTAAATCGGGAAAAAGACACATTTATGAGCGGCAATCATTTTTTAGTGTATAGCACTCACATAGGAGGCAAAAATACAGGCCTGTTATAGGGGCCATACTAAACAAAACTTCATATGGGGACAGCTTTGTCTTTTTATTAGGTAAGGTTCTTACTGAGAGATTAGGAAATAAACTCTGGCTATGGTTTCCCTGTCTCCTCTAGGCCTTCCTGTATTTTCATTTTAAGATGCAATTTAATTTTTTTTACCCAACACTCACTACTCTGTGGGTGATAAGGAGTGTGAAACACTTGAGCAATCCCTGACCCCTGTAGGATCTCCTGAAGTATCTGACCAGTGAAGTGTGTACCTCTATCACTTTCTATGACTTCTGGTAGACCAAATCTACAAATTACCTTATTCAGCAATTTCTTAGCTATAGTCTTTGCATTGGCATTCTTCACAGGCCATGCCTCCGGCTAACTTGAGAAGACATCTATGCAAACCAACATAAACTTCCATAGACCTACCTTTGGCAGTCAATCTGAAATTACTGGAACTGGTAGTCTGGCTTTAGAGTACAACAAGAAGTTACTTTGGCAACTTTGCTTTGGTTGTATGGCGTGCAAGTCATGGATCCCTGCACAAACCTGGTCACAGCATTTTTTAACCCTGGGGCAATTCAAGCAGAAGACACTACACCACACATTACCTTCTTTGACTGATGAGTTCGTATATGGCTCAAAAATAGTATCATAGAATAGAACATTCGGGGGAGGCACAGGTGTTTACGTTTCCTCCAAACTCCCATCTTATCTGGCTTTGCAACCTTTCTGTGTCACTCCTCTTTTTTTCCTTTTGAGACCTATTCCTGCAAAATGAAAAACAGAGATATCCAGGCCTGGCTCAGTTGCAACCAGATTAAGAACTGTTATTTCATTCAGGGAGAATTGGGCCGCTGCCTTGGCTGCTGCATCTGCTTTCCAGTTCCCTAGGACCTCAGGAGGTGTCTACTTGGTGTGAGCCTGGACCTTGATGATGGCTACCTGTTTGGGAAGAATTAAAGCCTTGTACAAACGAAACACTGCTTTTATATTCTGGATTGGTTTACCCAATGATTCAACAAAATACCTCTTGCAAAAATAAGGTGTGAAACTGAACATGATTCCTAAAATGCACCTCAAGTTGGTGTACGCATTAATAGTCTTACCTTCACCCAGTTTGCAAACTTCAGCAAGTGCTATTAGCTCAGTCTTTTGAGCAGATTACCCAGAAGGGAGTGGTTCCTCTACAATTATCTTGTTGTTGGTTATCACTGCATAGCCTATTTTTGCTTTACCATTTTCATGGTATCTGGAGCCATCTACGAAAAACATAAAATCTGGATTAGCAATTGGAGTTTTAACAACATTTTCAAGACCCCTGGTTTCGTTTTCCATTAACACCAGTCATGCATTTTATGTTTACCCTCTTTCTTTTTCCTCTTCTTCTGAATATATTGGAAGTAATAAAGCTGGATTTAGAACTGTACATGCCCACGTGTCTCATGCAAGAAAAGGGTGAAGGGGATTTCATAATTAGGTAGGCCAAGTGCTGGAGCTGAGGACCTTTTGAGGTCCTGAAGACATTGTTGGGCCTCAATGGACAGTTTTGACTGGGCAAGTTTCTGATGCTAAAAATCTACCCACAGTGTCCTGGGTGTCATTTAAAATAGCAGTTAATTGTTTTGTCTCCTGTAATTCTGTTTCTTTTCCTCCTAATCCCATCCATGTTTGACCACCCCAGAAAATAACTTTGTTGGTACATCAGATGCTCTAAAACTGATCTGACTGATCTGTCCACTTAGCAACTGATGGGTTCACTTCCTGGTATACTTAAAATAGTTGAAGCAGACTGATTTTCCTCCTTCAGGAAAGCTGATTTAATAAGGAGGCGTGGGACATCTGGACTGCCAATTTCACCCTGGGCCTTTTGTGGGCAGCATTGTGGGCAATTTAGAGGAAAGTGACCCAATTGCTGGCAATTGTACTATTTAAATTGCGCTGGACCTCTCCTCTTGTTAGCAGGGCTATTGCTTTTTGAGAATGACCCACAACGCGATTGATAGTTCTGCACTAAAAAGGCTCCTTGGGTCTTTGTCTGCCCTGTTGTAAATTCGACAGAATGGCATACCATCAACACGGCAATAGCCTTCATAGTCTTAGTCTCTGGTCTAGCTAAAAGCATTGCCTTATGGATGGGTTCTTGTAACCCATCTAGAAATAAACAGCGAAGGATTCTCTCATCCGCTGCTGAGTCCGGTTTAAAACCCATATCTAGCCATGCAATCTGTAGTCTAATGTAAAAGTCCATCACAGTTTCTCCTTTCTTGTGTGCAATGTGGTCAAGAATCCAGCAGTAAATGTTGTCTGAATAGTCTGCAGTTCTCTAGCAAATCCCATAGGGCTAATGCTGGGATTAGGCAATTCCTTTACAAGAATCATTTGTCCTGTTGGTGTTCAGGGTTTATCAACACTGTGACTTAAAACTATCTGTGGTTTTTGTTCATCTGCCCCAAGGTCTCCGTGTACTGATCTAGTTGTTGTCACCATAGGTTAGGCAGGGACTGGTAGCCCTAGTGCATCAGCCAAGGGCCTGTGACAGAGATATGCAGTAATCTGCAGGGGGAGTGTTTTTTGTTTACAGTTGGGACATGTCCATCCCCCTGGGGAGGTAACAACAAGGGGTGGATAGGAGGAGCTGAAGCTACCTACTTCAACAATTCCTCATTGTTCTCCCTCATACATAATTTTCTTATATCCTCTGTCACAAACTTGACTGAAACACTGTAATCCACTCATCAACTTCATTTTGCGATGTACTTATCACACTTGTCAAGTACATAATTGTATCATTACTGTTTTAGGATCATAATTCAATAGTACGCAAATAAATAAAACCCAATATATTGAGTTTACATCAAGAATATATATATTCTATATATTTGTCAATGTATGTTTGTTTGTTCGAGCATCACGCGAAAACGGTACGACGATTGTCATGAAATTTGGCACATAGTATAATCTCGACCCGGAGAAGGTTATAGGCTAAAAAATTGTGTTGTCTTGGCAACCTTATTTGCATTATTTTTACCTTGGCTTTACGTTTAATGCAGCAAGCCCCAAATTTGCTTTCACCAATGCAGTCTACGGACTCGATTTAGCATTCCTGGTTATTTCCAACAAGCAATTCCCACTAGAAGAGTCATACTGAGTGTTGACAATTTGTGTTTCAGGACGCCCTTTTAGCGTCAGTCTAACCCTGGTGGAGCCACCAATCATTGGCCCATTCTGTCCTTCCTAATTCCTCCTTGGGTGTCCGTGGAGATAACAGTTTGCAAAAAATTATCTGTCCCCAACAGGAATACATGGAGCAAATTTATGAACACCGGCCCTCATTTATCAAAACTGTCTAACAGTAAATCAACAAATAGTAAAAATCAGTTTTCATTGCCCATAGCAACCAATCACAGAGCAGGTCCCTCGTAATCCATGCACATCTCCACCTGCTGAAAGGGCTGTATCTAATTGGGTCATCCCTCAGCCAATCACAGGCAGCACTCAGCCATTTATTGAATGACAGCTGAGTGCTGCCTGTGATTGTCTGAGCACTGTGACAAATCACAGGCAGCACTCAGCTGTCATGATTTAACGCATTTCTAGTTTTTTTTAGGCCTGCAAAAATGTTTTCGTGATGATTTAATAAGTGTCTAGAGACTCTGGGATTTAGAAAACCTTTTGTTATGTTAGTGCAGTGTTCATTCATTCTTGTACATAACGCATTAATAGTCCGTCCCATGTACCGAAGTCCACAAGGGCATACCAACAAATAAATTACATACAGTTAGGGCCAGAAATATTTGGACAGTGACACAAGTTTTGTTATTTTAGCTGTTTACAAAAACATGTTCAGAAATACAATTATATATATAATATGGGCTGAAAGTGCACACTCCCAGCTGCAATATGAGAGTTTCCACATCCAAATCGGAGAAAGGGTTTAGGAATCATAGCTCTGTAATGCATAGCCTCCACTTTTTCAAGGGACCAAAAGTAATTGGACAATGGACTCTAAGGGCTGCAATTAACTCAGAAGGCGTCTCCCTCGTTAACCTGTAATCAATTAAGTAGTTAAAAGGTCTGGGGTTGATTCCAGGTGTGTGGTTTTGGATTTGGAAGCTGTTGCTGTGACCAGACAACATGCGGTCAAAGGAACTCTCAATTGAGGTGAAGCAGAACATCCTGAGGCTGAAAAAAAAGAAAAAATCAATCAGAGAGATAGCAGACATGCTTGGAGTAGCAAAATCAACAGTCAGGTACATTCTGAGAAAAAAGGAATTCACTGGTGAGCTTGGGAACTGAAAAAGGCCTGGGCGTCCACGGAAGACAACGGTGGTGGATGATTGCTGCATACTTTCTTTGGTGAAGAAGAACCCGTTCACAACATCAACTGAAGTCCAGAACACTCTCAGGGAAGTAGGTGTATCTGTCTCTAAGTCAACAGTAAAGAGAAGACTCCATGAAAGTAAATACAAAGGGTTCACATCTAGATGCAAACCATTCATCAATTCCAAAAATAGACAGGCCAGAGTTGAATTTGCCGAAAAACACCTCAAGAAGCCAGCCCAGTTCTGGAAAAGTATTCTATGGACAGATGAGACAAAGATCAACCTGTACCAGAATGATGGGAAGAAAAAAGTTTGGAGAAGAAAGGGAACGGCACATGATCCAAGGCACACCACATCCTCTGTAAAACATGGTGGAGGCAACGTGATGGCATGGGCATGCATGGCTTTCAATGGCACTGGGTCACTTGTGTTTATTGATGACATAACAGCAGACAAGAGTAGCCGGATGAATTCTGAAGTGTACCGGGATATACTTTCAGCCCAGATTCAGCCAAATGCTGCAAAGTTGATCGGACAGCGCTTCACAGTACAGATGGACAATGACCCCAAGCATACAGCCAAAGCTACCCAGGACTTCATGAGTGCAAAAAAGTGGAACATTCTGCAATGGCCAAGTCAATCACCAGATCTTAACCCAATTGAGCATGCATTTCACTTGCTCAAATCCAGACTTCAGACGGAAAGACCCACAAACAAGCAAGACCTGAAGGCTGCGGCTGTAAAGGCCTGGCAAAGCACTAAGAAGGAGGAAACCCAGCGTTTGGGGATGTCCATGGGTTCCAGACTTAAGGCAGTGATTGCCTCCAAAGGATTCGCAACAAAATATTAAAAAAAATATATTTTGTTTGGGTTATGTTTATTTGTCCAATTACTTTTGAGCTCCTAAAATGTGGAGTGTTTGTAAAGAAATGTGTACAATTCCTACATTTTCTATCAGATATTTTTGTTCAACCCTTTAAATTAAAAGTTACAATCTGCACTTGAATTCTGTTGTAGAGGCTTCATTTCAAATCCAATGCGGTGGCATGCAGAGCCCAACTCGCGAAAATTGTGTTACTGTCCAAATATTTCTGGCCCTAACTGTATGCTGAACCAAAATTTGAAAATTCTTTTAGTTCATAGGGTGTTTCTCTCTTTCCCATTGGGATTTATTTCATTCCATGGGTAATGCTTGTGCAGCATTTGCACCTAGTTAGGCCACATTTAACCTCTTTAGTGGCACGCCCAGAAAATATCCTAAAAATCAGTGTTGAAATGTACTGAAGACTACCTAAACCGGCCACTGAAGGGGTTCAATGACCCTTGTATGGGTCTCGATTGTGGAAAACATTTATTTTTATTTACTTTGTGGATGTTGCTATGTGGATGTGACAAGGCAATTATATTTTTAATTGTCTTATTTTTACGGAATGTAACTGACAGTTTTTCAGGTATTCCTTTTTCTAAAAATCGGTTTCCCCTAAAGATATTCCAGTGCTGTTGCAAGACCTTTTGTATTATTGTGTGTTGGGTATTATGTTTAGTAATACACTTTGTTTACAATTGTAGCTTGTTATCTGTTTAGTTTTTTTTAATGAGTTTTCCAGAGGGTTGTTCTCCAAGGCATTCTGGTAGGCAGCTTCTACTAGTTGAGTAGCTTTTGTCAGGTTGTGCAGCTGCGATCTGTTGTTCTACAGGGTTCCAGGAGCACACCTTCACAGATGTGGGATAATTGAGCTGGTTGGGCATATATATTCATCAGCCCCTCTGCAAGAGGAAGCTGGTATCCCTTCACTCTAGGCTTTGTAGTCTTGCATGTCTGTATATGTGTTAGGTGTATGAACAGTGTATTTTCCAGTGTCCAGACCTCAGGTGTGAACAGTCCTGTTCAGTGTTTGTTCTGTCTTGCATGCTAGCCCTAGTGTGTTGGAGTGTGAACTGTGTCCTGTGCTGCCTGATCATATATCATCTCTAGGCTAGTGTATCCCTTAGGTTCTAGCACTGGACCGCCTTTATGGAGGCGATCACTGGGCTTGCAGGCAGGGTTCTGGTTCATGTTGTCTCGTTAGAGTGGGGACCGCGAGACACGAGGAGCCTTGAAGTTGGGCGCGCAGCTTAAGTTCATTGGCCAATGAATGAACTAATTCCTCATATTTATTACAGCAATTCCATCTGCTTATGCGTGCAGGGATGTTTGGTGAGTGGTTGGCCGTTTATCCAATGTTATGTCTGTCCGTGAATCCAGTATACTGTGTCTGTCCATGAGTCTAGTTCACTGTCCCTTTGGTGTTCCAGTTGTGCATCCTGTGCAAACACAATATTACATCTGTGTCCGTGCTGTGGCGAGGTGTACCCAGCGGACATAACAGCTTTTTTCTGAGCAGTTCCTTCTAATCCTTGTGAATTGGATTGTGTACAAGAGTGAGCGGAGGATGCGGACACAATGACATGTGCCAACTAGTAGGTAAAAATGAATACTATATAAAGATGTATTATGTATGTTAATCTATGGCTTGATAAAGGTGCTGCTATGCACAGAAACGCGTTGCCATAACCTAGTCTGCAAATGAAGAAAATAATTACATTTGAATACGGACCGGATCTTCGTGTGTATACCGTCTACATCTACTAGATATACCTTCACTAGAAGGGGGCTTCTGTGAATTACATACCCTCTCCTCCAAAGTAAGTGCTAGTACCATTCTGGGGTACTGGTGTATTATGTCGCCACTGGAAGTAAGGGGTGGCGACATAAGACAGCAGTTGTCAGAAATGTTGACGCTCCCATTTTGTGATTGGCTGGGGCCGTGCTTACGTTGGCAATGTCTGGCCTGTGGAACAGCTGAAGAACAGAGGACGGCACTCGTGGCAGTGGGAGCAGCAGGAGTAAACCGGGCGAACAACAGATAAGAAGAAGAGCAGCATTGGGACTGCCCGTGGCACCGGCAGCACAGCATAACCACAGAGGAAAATTTCAGCATTGTGAGGCACGACGGCAGCGGCAGCAGGTTCACAGCAGTGTTGGCGGGGGCACATGTGCAGGAGGGGGGGCGGGAGCGCAGTGCGGGGACACATGGGCAGGACAGTGTCGCCAGGGGGAAGATGGTCAGCCGGCCGCAGGGGGCCCTGAGGTGCAGTGTGAGGACCGGGGGTGGCCGGGAGCCCCGTATTAGCAGCAGGGGGCACTGGTGCACAAGCCTACAGTGTGCCGCTGCAGGGTGATGGGGGGAGCTGGGCTGTCAGCAGAGGAGTGCTCCAGCAGGGTAAAACCACCTGGCAGCAATTTATGGCACGGATGGAGGGTTAGGGTGAGGGGTAAGTGTAACAGTTAGCCTTATATTATAAAAGTAAGGCTAGCTGTTACACTTACCCTTATAGCCTAACCCTCCCTCCCTGTCAGAAATCACGGCACTGCTCTCTGCTTTCTCAAAGCTCTGCTGGGTCAGCAGCCAATCAGGATCTAGGGGTGTTCCTCCTGTCAAACCCCTAGGCATCAAGGTACACCAATACCCCATTCTGGATACGGTCATCAGTGATTGTAAACTATTGATAATAGACTGTCCTACGAGCGCATGAATTTTTTACAATTGATTGTTTTTCTTCCTAGCAAAGTGACATATAGACATTTAAATTCTAGCAGGTGGGTAGAGTAGAATAGCCGGTCAATCACCTTACCTTCTGTCTCCACTAGCTTACAATACAAAAAAGCTAAATTTACATGTTTGTATATCTTGCCCACAAATAAAAATGAATACAGAATGAAAAATGAGTAGAAAATATACATAAAATATATAAAAGATATATACTATTCCATTGTTATTAAAAATTCTAAATAAAATGGCATGAATAATAATGATTATAAAAGCTAAAAGCATACAAATTCATTATTTTTTATATAAATAACATTATTTATTTATTTGAACTAATCAGAGGTTTCATTCACAATGACCAGAGTCGCTTCCATTCAATTATATGGCAGATGCAATAGCCTTCTTCACCAGTAGATGCCACCAGAATACAATTATGCTCATGTTAAAAAGTAACCAATTTATATCAATTGCATATAATTTTATTCTATATGAACTAAAACACTCAAAAAGATCAGCAATGAATTGATAACTATAGTTAAACTACATAAAATAATATGTTTAATGGTTAGAAAAAATAAATAATATACACTCATTGTCAAAAAACAAGTACCTGGGAGTTGATGTTTTGCTACAAAACTTGGCATGCAGTTACATCTCAGGCAGATATGCAGATCAGTAGAGTTATAGAAAAAATGGACTTATATGCCACAGTATACCATAGGGAACCTGTATGCCTCCATGCCTGCCTGTATCACATCTTGTATTCAAGCTAGAGGCAGCTTTAACAAAGGGCTTTAACAAAGGGGTTATGACTGTATACCTAATGGCAACCAGTCTATCCAGGGTTGATGCTGTAGACTCAGGTTTTAAATAAAGAAGCATAACAGTCGCATAAAATATTGTAATGACTGTGAAATAGGATGTAGAAATAGAAAAAGCTTTAATTCTGTCAGTAAAGGCAAAGAGATGTATGATGGCTGCTATAATATAAGTATTAGTGTTAATAGGAATAAAACTACCACCACACAGACACTAGATGCAAAAATAGCTATCCGGTTAATCCTGGTGTTAGCACAGACCAGTTGAAGTATAGATAGAAGATCACAGAAAATGTGTTTTTTGTATTAGGCCCACAGGAAGGTTAGGCAAATGTGATGATTATGTGCATCACAAAATTTGTTGACCCAACTAGGTAGGATCCACCCATAAGTCGAATACTGATGAGTGGATGACATATGGCAACATACTGGTCATAGGCCATAGCCAGCATGGCAAAGTATTCAGTCCTACGACAGTCCAACCACAGAAACCAAAAGTGTAGACCTGGACCACACAGCCATAGCAGATTATTTTATATTCAGCCAGGAAGTCAGCCAACATTTTCTTGTAGAGCATTCATTCCTGCTGTCACATGCTGTGAATTCAACCTTAATATATCATTTTATACATATTGATGGCAAGTCCTTTTAGCCCATTTATACATTTGATGGACACTTGTGTCTGGTTATGTCCGGTTAATTTGTCAGTTGACAAAATTATAACTTTTTTGTTTTCCTGTAGTTAAATAAACTAAGGGCTTAAAAAAGGTAACTGATATATTGTAACATTTCATAGTTTACAAAGCAATTATTTCAAGTTGGCATCACTCACGACGTCCCATATGTACATGGGCTTTCCAGTGGGAATATATTAGATGTTTTAGTGCAGCTGCTTCATCTACAATTTTTTTTCATTACAATAATTGTAAATGTCTAAATGTAACTTAAAACACCCCAGTAAATATTGTTATAGTTTTGTTTCTATGAATCACAGTTGCAATATATCAGCAGCCCATTGTTCCTGCCTACCTACATATGTGCTCTATGTAAATGTTCAGATACCCTCATACCGGTAGTTGCCCAATAATTTCATCTATCGTGAGGATGGTTTCAGAAGAGTATTTTAACACGTCCGTAATACGGATCAATAATATGGACATGTTTCAGATGACATTAGAACCGTATGTCATCAGTATTTGCATCTGTATTTACTGGCCTTGTTTTTATTTTCCACTGTGCAAGTACTGATCCGTATTTGCCCAATAGAAAATAATAGCAATACAGAGGCAAAAATTGATAAAAATCAGTCATGCTGTGCTTGAAAAATCCCGTGAAAAAATACGGCCATGTGAATAGAAGCATAAATTAATCTTAGCTCCATATGATGGTCTGCAAAACATGGACCAAATATGGAGTTAAAAAAATGCTTGTCTGAAAGCTACCTAATACAATAAATATGGAGGAAGAAGACAAAAGCAAGGGCTTTGGCATAACATCCAAGTAAGAATTGAAACTTTGAACTAAAAGGAGGTATCAATGTATTTTAAACAAACAAGTGACACGTTTCGAGGCAGATGTCTCCTTTTCAAACAGTCCACAGAAACAAAAACCATGTCAAAAGCAAAAGCTGAATGACAGCTGAGAGCTGCCCCTGATTGGTCCCTGCGCTGAGCCAATCAGAGGCAGCACTCACTCACCCATTCATGAATTCATGAATGGGTGAGAGCTGCCTCTGATTGGTGAGGCTGTGACCAATCAGAGGCAGCTCATTCAGCAGGCGGGTATTTTAAATCCCCGGCTGCTGAATACTACTCAGAGCAGTTCAGGAGAACTGCCGGCCGGCCGCGGCTGAACTCCATCTGCTGGGACCAGGTGAGTATATATTTTTTTTTGTTTTTACACATTTCTGGATGAATTTCTGGGAAGGGCTTATATTTTTAATCCCTTCCCGAAAATTCATCCCGCGCTCGCCGGCAGCCCATTGCTTTCAATGGAGCCGGCTGTATTGCCGGCTCCATTGAATTCAATGGGCAAACATCATTCTTCTCTGCCCCAGCTGTTACAGCTGTGGCAGAGGAGAAGGATTTGTCTACTATATGTTCTCAATGGGGTCGGCGCTGCTGCCGCCGGCCCCATTGAGCGCATATAGAGAAGAGAACAGGAATCGCAGATCGCAGATAGGTGCGATCTGCGATTTCTGTTTTATAATTTATCGGACGTGCGCATAAAAAGCGCTCATGTGTCCGATACCATTGCAAAGCAATGAGAAAGACATACCTGCCCTCGGGATCTAAGTGGGAGTCCATGACGTCGTGCGGCAGCGTCCTGTTGATCGCGATCAACACACCTTTCACTTTTGTGGTTGGGTTCATGCTGTGGAACCAGGAAGTATACTACCGGACCTTGATGATGGGGACATGCCCAGACCAGAAGTGAGTTTCCTGTAGAAACAATATTTTAGCCCTTTGTTTATGTAACAGATACAAAATTTGGGACCGATTTTGTGGGGAATTCAAGCCCCTTACATTTAGGGAGCATAAATTCAATGGAGCCATTATCTACAGTTGTACCTATCACAACTGCCCCTCCCCCCTGGTGGTTCCCTTCAGAGAAGAAAAGGAGGAAAGTGAGGGAAGGCTGGGTAGGTAGAAGAGAGGAGAAGTAGAGGGAGAGAATTGAGAGAAGAAAAGGAAAACAAAGGGAGGGGGAGAGAAGGAAAAGAAAGTGTAATAGAATACAAGAAATTACTGCAGAAACCTGCAGAAATATAGGCCAATTGGGCCTACAAAATTGGGTGGAACAATGGAAAAGAAAAATCAGCGTCCTCTACTCAAAGCAGTAGACGCAATTCCGGAGTGGAGTACAGGCTTTCTATGGAGGGTGCTTCCCCCATCCCAGAACCCGCCACTATGAATCAGCAGGGGTAACCCCCAGGCAAGGAGTGAATTCAAACTATTGTAGGTGAGAACTCAGAGTCCAGAAATCCGTAACTAGAATCAACAAGGGCCAGGATGATGACCTTCTGTCTTCACACAGGCAATGCATTTGTGTCTTTAGTAGATCCCCTAGCATTGCGGGGGCGGGCTTGCCTTGGACGTGGGGGTAGATTTTCCCCAGTGAAGCCCAATGGGAGGTCTGGCCATTCTGGTATGGAGAGGTGTGGCAGACAAAGAGCCTCCAGGAATCCGGGGAGGTCCGCTGGAGTTCGGAAGATGTGGGTTGAGCCGTTGTGGCACACCTACAGGCAGAAAAGAAAGCCCCGGTGTAATTCAGGTTGTGGGCTTTCAGGGACTCAAGTAGTGGAGGTAAAGTGCAGCGTTTTTGCAGAGTGAGGCGTGATAGATCTGGCAGGATTTGAATAGGGTTGCCTTTGCATGCTATTGCTGCCCCGTCTCTCAGTCTCCTGGAGATTGCTTCTTTTTGCAGGTAATGGTGGACCCTGCAGATCACGTCCCTGGGTTGGTTAGTGTCTGTTGATTTGGGGCCCAGGGCCCTATGCGCTCTACCCAGCTCTAGGGTGTATCTGGTGGTACTGCTAGAACAATGTTGAAGATGGTCTGCAGAATATGTGAGAAGTCCTTAGCTTCAATTGTCTCTGGGAGACTTCTAACCCGCAGGTTATTGTGCCGATTTTGGTTCTCGATGCCAACTATCATATCCCATAGGTAACAAAGTTGTACTGAATGGTGTCTAAGGTTGTTTGGACGGAGTCGATTCTGTCAAGAGTTTTTTTGTATCTCGCTTTCTGCATCGGGCACTCTGTGTTCTACTGTCTGTACTTCAGATTGAAGCGAGAAAATTTCTGCCCGATACAAAGCCTCCAGGCGACCTATATAGGCTTACATGTCGTTTTTGGTTGGTATCGCGTTCATGCGAGAATGCAGGTCTTGGAGCTATTTCATGGTACAGCTTACATCTGTTGTGCTTGTGAATAGGGTGATGCAGGGTGGTTTACAGAGGTCTCGTTGTCAGCTGCACTAGAGGGGCTGCTTGTCACACCATTTATTTTTACAGCACTGTGGAGTTGGGGAGCAATTTCATTTTGGGGTTCCCTGTTGGCTCTAGGAGGGGGCAAAGCCCTCTCATTTATGAAGGGACCAGGGAGAGCAGGGACCTCCTTTGGTCAGGCCTGCTGTACCTCCGCTTCAGTAAGGGGTAGGGAGGTTGCTCCAGGGACTGACAGTGCAGCCCCAGATAGATGCTGAGCTGGGAGCTGTGTTTGGCACTGAGCCAGAGGCTGAACAGCACGCTGTATTTGTGAGCCAGAGAGTCAGTGGGAGCAGGGAGCTGTGTCTGGCACTGAGCCAGAGGCTGTGCTGGGAGCTCCAGCCACATGGAGCCTGCAGGGAAGATGGTGGTGCCCACTACTGGGGTCTGGACTGCTTTGGGGCTGTGTCCTGCAGTCTCTCTGCTCACTGCCACCCTGCTGGTTATCATCAGCTGTTCCTCCAATGGTCTGATGAAAACAAAGATCTGGTACCGTGTTAGCCAGTAGAGCAAAATGTGATTGTTCTCAGCAAGAGAAACGACGTAATCTTGTAGATATGATACCTTTTAATGGCTAACAAAAATACATGATGTAATAATAGCGAGCTTTCGTACCAACGCAGGGTACTTCTTCCGGCTTAAATGGATTGGATCTGAAGAGGCATGCATATTTATACACACTTATAACATACATACTTATGACAAGGCACAGATATGGATGTGATTGGTTCGCACTTAAAAGGAATTCTGCAAACCAGAAAACAAACTTTTTTTGTCTAGGCACTGATAGCGGAGTGAAAGTTTTATGGTCTCTAAATTACTGTTGGAGGGGGGGGGAAAGGTCAACAGGCTCGAATTGTTATAAGAGATACACAAACATTTTTAGCTAAATACTGATAAGGGAGTGAAAGTTTATGGTCCCTGAATTGCTGTTGATGGGGGTCTTATCTGTGCAATCAAGTCTCACACTTCCCATTCACGCATAAATCCTGGGGAATAATTTAACCCAGTATTCAGCGTGTCAAAGGTTGTTATCAATTTATACTCCCAAATTCTTCTGTGGTAAGCCGGAAGAAGTACCCTGCGTTGGTGCGAAAGCTCGCTATTATTACATCATGTATTTTTGTTAGCCATTAAAAGGTATCATATCTACAAGATTACGTCGTTTCTCTTGCTGAGAACAATCACATTTTCCAATGGTCTGTGCACAGGAGGAGAAGAGCGGGTAAGTGCTGTGGTTGCATCATGTGGCATGGTGACTGAGCTGTTGCTCTCACCTGGAGAGAGCTCCCTCCCGACCTCAGGTGCAGGGATGTCATCAGTGGCTGGGGAACTCTGTCCACTGTCCACTGCTGCTGCTGTAAGGGAGGGGGGAATCCCCCTTGTGCCACAGCTGGATCTGTGGCCTGTGTGTCAGGCTGTTCAGCGGCCCTCTCCTCTGCCTCTGTCATAAATTTGTAGATCCCGCTGGCAGAACCCGATGTCTGAGTGGTCTTCCGGTGACCCTTGGACTTTTTCTAGTTGCCCATGGATCCTCTCCGCATTGTTGCCTGGGGTTTTCAGTGGGTTTTCTGGAACCTGTTAGGGAGCTCAAGCTAAGTGCTTCTTCTTCCCACTATAGCCAGGCCACGCACCCTGTTCAGTTTTTTAATGCAGTTTTTGAAACCAAAATGAGGAGTGGATCCAAAAAAAGAGGATAAATTGTATCCATCCCTTATTCTTTCTCACCTTTTATGACACTCACCTGTTTTTGACTTCAAAAAATCTAAACAAAAACCTGCATAAAATGTAATGGAGCAGTTTGGGAAATGTTACTTTTTTGAAATAAGCCTGGGGTAAAAAGCAGTCCACAGTCCATTCATAATACACAAAGATTTATTTCTACAAAAGGACACCCAATTTACTTATAATGATAATGCACAGCAAGTGAACAAAATATACATTATACCTTATTGAATTAACCCCTTAGTGACCAGCCCATTGCCTTTTTACGTCCTGGTCTGCTGGGCTTAATTCCCAGAGGACATAAAAACATGCTTCCTTTGGGAATGACAGCCCTGCAGGCTCTGGACGTGATGGGCCGCGGGACCTCCCTCCCGGATACACAATCGCATTGAAGTGAATGAAACATAAATAAAAGTTAAAGTTTCAGCTCCCCTTACGCATTGGATCCATAAGGGGAGCTGAGAATACTCACTCCCCATACTCCGTGATGTCTGGCATCTTCCTCGTGCTCTCCGAACCTGCAGCCGGCGTCTGCACATGCACGCCAGGCACATTACATCATGCGCACGTGCAGAGGGCCGGGAGGCCCAGGAAATTTTAAAACTCCCTGTTTCTGGCTGGTATGAGTAGCCGAGAAGAGGGAGCTGTCACCAGGAGCTCCTGTAGAAGGTCCCCGGTCACATATTTGCTGCTATCCAGTGGATAACAGCGATCATGTAAAAGTTTAAAAAAGTTTTAAAAAGTGTAAAAAAAAAGAAAAAAGTTTGTTTATTTTCCTTCACGGATCATATCCATGAGGGGAGATGAGATTAGGTACCTAAGGCCCCCGGATTTATCCGCAGACCTTACCCAGGCTTCTGCGCATGCGTCCATCACCAAAATGGCAGATACAGGCGCAAAAGCAGCAGATTGCCGGGGTAATTTAAAATCTTCCTGCACCTGGCTACTAACTGTAGCCAAGAGCCTAGAGATTTCATGGGGGCCACAGTATGCCGTTTTGGTCACATGATTGCCGTTATCCAATGGATAATGGCGATCACGTAAAAGTAAAAAAAAAAACAAAGTTTCACCTCCCGTCACAGATCCGATCCCTGAGGGGAGGTGAAATTACTTAACTAAGGCCACCGGTGATGTCCCCCGATGGGATCCTTATCTGTGGACCCTCGCCGATCACGTAAAAGTTAAAGACAGTAAAAGTTTGATGCTCTGTTCAGTTTGGGCCCCATTGTGCAGCCAGACTGAAGATTAGGGGAACAATGGGTATGTTTTTGAACACGGGAAAAAATAGGGGTATCTATTTTGGGTTAAAAATCTTCATTCCTATGTATGTTGTACAGAAAAAACTATTTAATAAATGGCACAATTGCCAAAAAAAATGAAAATCGTAATGTTTTCCTTCTGCTTTGCTTCTATTCATTCAAAAATGGTGGGGTCAAAATATGCAGTACAACCCTAGATAAATTCGTTGAGGGGTCTAGTTTTCAAAATGGGGTAATTTGTGGGGGTTCTCTTCACCTTCAAGCAAAATGTCTGTTTTAAAAACCACCCGTTGCTCCGTCCGGTTAGGGCCCCGTTGTGCATACGGACATAATATTAGGACCACAAGGGGTATTTTTCTGAACACGGGACAACAGGGGTATCCATTTTGGAGTGAAAGTCTTCACTCATGTATCTGTTGTACAAAAAAAAACTGTTTTTAAAATGACATAATTGTTAAAAAAATTAAAATCGTAATTTTTTACTTTTGCTTTGCTTAGATTCATTCAAAAACTGTGGTGTCAAAATACACAGTACACCACTAGAGGAATTCGTTAAGGAGTCTAGTTTTCAAAATGAGGTCAATTATGGGGGTCCTCTGTCGTTTTAGCTATTTAAGGGTTCTACAAGTGGGCAATGGGGCCTAAAACGCTTTCAAGCAAAATGTCTAATCTGAAAGCCAATGGGGGTATCCATTTTAAGGAGCTAATCCTCATTTTCATGGGGATTATAGAAAAAATTCTTGTGTTTAAAATTACATATTTGCAAAAATATAAAATTTTATTTTTTCTCGTCTAAATTGCATTAATTCCTGAAAAGAAACTGTGGGGTCAAAATACTCCTGACATCCCTCAGTGAATACAATAAGGGGTGTAGTTTTTAAAATGTGGTCATTTGTGGGGGTATCTATCATTCTGACACCTATGAGCCTTTGTAATCTTAGCTTAGTGTAGAAAAACAAAAAGGTTCCTTAAAATGTTAATAATTAATGTTAAAATTGTATGTCTCCTAAATGGTTAAAAAAATGAAAGTTTTTCCGATGTGCGTCCAGAATAAAGTAAACAGATGGAAATAGCTATCTTAGCAAAAATTTGTATGTTAAGTTTGCACATATTTGAGATATTGCAGTTGAAAATGTGAAAAAATGACGATTTTTTCAAAATTTTACCAATTTTGGCGCTTTTAATAAATATACACAAATTCTATCAGTCTATTTTTTCCTGCCTAAATGAAGTACAAAATGTGGCGAAAAAACAATGTCAGAATCGCTTGGATATGCAAAACTTTTACGGTGTTATTCCACGTTAAAGTGACACATGTCAGATTTCCAAAATTTGGCCTGGT
Organism: Eleutherodactylus coqui; assembly: GCF_035609145.1. Lineage (NCBI taxonomy): Eukaryota > Metazoa > Chordata > Amphibia > Anura > Eleutherodactylidae > Eleutherodactylus > Eleutherodactylus coqui. The sequence goes on along the minus strand of NC_089842.1, from coordinate 46,139,912 downwards.
TATTAAGGTGCAAACAAGCTTGGTCACTAAGGGTTTAATCTCTTTTACAATGAATTATACTGACGTTAGCACTTTTTCGTCACAATACGTAATAATTTTTGAAGTGTGCCTTTCATTTCATTATTTCTTATGCTATATATAAAAGGGTTTAAGAGAGGTGCCACAGCGGTGTACATGATTGACACTACTCTGTCCTGTTCTAGCTCATACTTTGATTTTGGCTTGAAATATACAGAAAAAATTGAGCCATAGAACACAGAGACAGCAATTAAGTGGGAAGTGCAAGTTGAAAAAGCCTTTTTCCTTCCTGTTACTGACTTAATTTTCAGTATAGTTGAGATGATTTTGACATAGGAGATCATTGTTAATATGAACGAGCCAATGATAACACATCCACTGACAGCAAAAATGGTGATTTCGTTAATTTTGGTGTCCACACATGCTAATTTGAGTAAAGGCGGAATATCACAGTAATAGTAATTTATGTTATTAGACCCACAAAATGGTAATGTGAAGGTTAGAGATGTGTGTATTACAGCATTGAGGGCACCAATGACCCATGAGCCACCTACTAGCTGGATACAGGATACCTTATTCATAATCATATTGTATAACAGTGGTCTACAGATCGCACTATAACGGTCATAGGCCATGGTGGCAAGCACGTAGAACTCGGCGCCAGCAAAAAGCAATCCACAGTACATTTGTGTAACACAGCCATAGAAAGAGATTGACTTATGATCTGCAAGGGAGGTAGACAACAGTTTGGGGCAAGTATCTGAAACATAACAAATTTCTAGGAAGGAGAAGTTGGCTAAAAGGAAATACATAGGTGTTTGAAGATTGGCACTATGATTGTATGCAACAATTATTGACACATTTCCAAGTACAGTGATGATGTAAATCAACATAAACACAAAAATCAGAAAAAAATTTAGATTTGGGGTTTCAGATAGGCCAGCAATAATGAATTCCTTAACTGTTGTCTTGTTGATGTTCTCCATTTCATTCAGACACATTTTATCAAAGCTTTACTATAAATGGCTATTAAGACTAAAGGATCCATCTCCTCATTATGAGTTATTAGTTACATGTAGGCCTTTTCCTAGAGATTCCATATGAATAAAGGACATCACACTAAATGACTAGTATGTCTGAGATGTATTTACTTTGAGACAACATTAGAACCATGAGGGAACTATTACTCCTCAATAGTACTACTTCAGATTATACTGTCATGTGAAAATGTGCCATTTCTTCATATTGTGTTGCCCATGACTATTTGATGAAGATACAAAATCCACTCATGTCTTTGTCACATAGCAACGTGTCTAAATTTATAGAAAGTTCTATTCACAATCAACATGGACTATACGTATGTGGATTCTGGAGTTCTGGTTCTTAGAAATGAAGATATGAGATAAAGAATAGATCCAGAAGGCAGATACTAAAGTTATCCAAATGTCAACTCTTCTGAAGCATTAATAGCCTGTTACAAAGAACTTGTGGAAAACATAAAGACTTCTTGTATAAGGGGAATGTTTCTAGTCATACAAGCAGATGTTTTCAAATGAGGATATACAAACGGAAAGCTGATGGCTTCTAGAAGTTGATAAGGTATGATGTCCCATCATCATGAAGCTTCATTTAAACTTAACTCTGAAATGCAAAAACCACATGAGATACAAAGGAAAAAGAAACGTGTTTCGGTGCCAGGTTTGCACCATCTTCATGCCTGCATCTGTTTCTATACCTATGTTATGGAATAAATTTGGGTTTTCCTGACTTGTGCCTACAGCTTTCCCTTTTAACAAATTGGTATTGATATCTGACAAGCCATAGTGGATGTAGGTGGGTGAGTGATCACCACCCCTCTATGGATTAAGGTTAAATTTTAATCATCTCATTCACTTCAGTTTCATGTTTATTTCTCTTACACCTTTGAGTGCTTAGATATATGTTTTTTTTCCCCTTTTTTTCTGCCCTACCAATATATCAAGGCCATTTAGGATCTTCGGAGAGTACATCCTATTATGGATGTCAATCAGCTTGACAAAATGTCCAATCAATTGTTAATTCAAGGCTATCCAGAACATTAGGTATGATGGTTTGTCCTCATTGAACATTCCAGTCACACTGGCTGAGTCTCCCTGTTTTCATCTGAGCAGTTTGCCATATTAACCTTGGGAAAATCTGTTGTTAGCCATATATCTTGGGAGCTGGACATGCTGTAATCTGCTGTTTGCCACCATGGCTTCCAGTTAAAATGGATTGTGTGTGATGATACTGTAATTTGCCAAAAGTGACCATGCTAGTAGGAATAAATCATAAGAATTAAAGATTGCAAAGTAAAAAGAGGTAAACTGTGGAAGGAAATTATTCAAACAACTAAAAGGCCAAAAAGCCCGACTAGTGACCAAGCCTTCTACTAACAAACTATTAAAACAAACTTTTTTTTCGAAAACTGGCATATGCCTTGCTAATTCACTGTGCTATTTCCACATTGATACACGTGGTAAAAAGCTCACCATTAGCAATATAATATTGACGAGGGTGGCTTTGGGACACCTAATCTCTAATTTATAACATAACAAGCTACACTTATACACTAATACAAGGGTCAAACAGTGTTCCCCTGATATTTTTCATGTTTTTCAACTAATGCTGTTGCCCCATTTACCTGATGAAGATGCTAGGCAACAAAGATTGTCAGGGGGATGCTGTTACCCTATTTACTTTATAGACAGTATGCCTTGTCACAATGTAAACTAGATATTATGTGTCTGGATGCTGCCCTTCTCAATATTATATTGCTAGTGGGGTCACTAGTTGGGCTTTTTTTTGGTGTTTTAGTTGTTTTGTGCTCTATAGGAATAAGTCAACTTCATAATGTAATTCAGAGGGCACACATCCTAAGCCAGACACTGTAGTAACAAACTAATAAACAATTCAAGCAAAAGGTATGAAGGTTCTGCTTAGAAGAGCTTACAATCTATAGGGAAAATAGGGATGACATAAGAAGTAAAAAGTGCTTGTTTTGTTTTCTGGTCCAGCTGTTTAAAAAAAAAAGGGATGTATACATAAAGCTTCAAGAGCAGCCATCCAGTGTACGTACAGATATGAAGTGCATTAGGTAACAAACAGTGTCGGGGATACTGTTGGATTAATGGATTAGGTTGTGAGGAATATTGTATAAGAGGGGTAAAAGGAAAGAAGTCAGTTTAGGGAATATGCTGGGCCTGATTAAAAAATTGGGACTTTCAGGGCATACTTACAACTGTGGACATTGAGAATTAATATGACTGTCCAGAGTATCTCATTCCATACAGCTGGTGCAGCACAAGAAAAGTCTTGGATACAGAAGTGGGAGATTCAGATTATGGAATAAATTAGTCGTCCATTGTTTGCAGAGGAAAAAGCATAGGTAGAGTACAAGCCCAAATTTCCATTTCTTTATAAAAAACACTGGAGCAGTGAAATGTTGACATGTATGACTTTTCAGAAGTTGTCCTAACGAAAGGTTTTGAAGACAATAAATGTGATGATTACAACATTACTATTGATATAATCAGTCAAAACGTGATATGCCAAAGTTTCAAGAAATGTATAAGGACTATATAAGATACTAGCTGATATTCCCGGATTCACCTGAGTTAATTTGAAACAGGTGTTTAAGTGTTGTTCACACAGAAAATTTTATGAAGACAAGGTTACTTTAAAGGAACCAAGGAAAAAAATATGTATACACATGGAGGAGTGTTAGATTCTCCTCAGACTGCATGTACCAATGTCCCTCTGCGGAATTTGCCACCCCTCCCACTTTCCTCATTTAGGACCCAAAGAATGCTTGTGCTAAATTTAATGCTTGTATGACACCAGGAAGTTACATTTCATAGGTATGCACTTACTTTTGCAATTAGCATTGAATAATCGAGTTATGACCCCTTTACTTTTCCTATTTAGGACCTAAAGAATGCTTATGCCAAATTTCACTCTTGTATGACACGGGGAAATTACATTACTAAGGGGTGCACTTACTTTTGCAATTAGCATTGAATAATCAAATTGTGACCCATTTACTTTTTGTATTTAGGGCCTAAAGAATAGTTGTGCCAAATTTCATGGTTGTACAACTCCAAAAAGTTAGGGAGTTAGTGGCGAGTCAGTCAGTGAATGAGTTAGTCAGTCTGTGAGTCAGTCAGTAAGGGCTTTCACCTTTATATATATAGATGTAAGAATATAAAAAAAAAGTTGGCTTACTCCATCTTGAAACTTCATTTTCAAGTTTTTGTTTTGTCCTCAGATGATCTTGTTATTATCTCTTTTTGGATTTTTTCAATACAGACACTACCTGTAAAACCAATAGTAGGTACTTTGGCAAGCATTATAAAACACCTTGTATTTATAGTACATAATTCTCCTCATGAGAAGATACCCCATGATAGCTAATTAACTTCTGCATTTGTTAAAACCTAAATAGGGAATAGTTGCAATTACTAGAAGGTTATTTTTCCTTTTGCTATTAATTATGAAATAATAGCTGAGAATCTCCTGAGAGATTGAAATTATTCTCAAAATGTCCTTATATTATTAAACATTACAAAAGTTATAGTTGTGAATAGTAAAAGCAATATAATAAGTCAGTAAAAGTATACAAGTGTAGATAATATTACACCAAACAGTCACTGAATAAGGAACACCTACTAAATAACGGATTGGTCCACCTTTTTGGGCGATCATGGCTTTTAGATGTCGTGGAACAGATTTCCCAAAGTGGCAAACATCCTCCATACTCAATTAGAGACCTATTCTCCTTGCAGTTAGTGCACATTTTGCGGATAAGTGGCAGCATAGCTCACAGCCTTTTCCAGCATATCCGAAACATACTCAATGAGGGTACTACTTGGGGAGTTTGGGGCTATGTTACTATGTTACTAAGGCAACGTAGAGAATTCATTTCTGTGTTCCTCCAACCACTACCTAATAATGCTAGATGAGATGAAGAGTTGTCATGTTCAAGGATGGTACTGTTGGTCTGGGAAAACTTCCTGAATACATGGGCGCATATGGTCAGTTAACAGGCCCTCACACATTCACCAGTTAAAGATTGTGGTTTTATGACCAATGGTCTTAGACCATGCTAGGAAAACTCTCTATAGACCATGTCACCGCCACCACCGGCCCGTTGAACGCCCGTAGTACATCCATGGGATATGGTTTCATGTTGTTTGCACCAAATGCAGACCTGGCCAATTGATGTTCTGAGAATGTGATAGACATTTATTGTTATGATCTTGCAGAAACAAGCAAATTTTGTCAATAATTGGCCAACGCTAACAGGCCTTCACACAGCCCACCATAAATTATCACAGGTCAACCTAGGGTTATTCTCTATGATCACAGTAAAATAGACACTATACTTCAAGTCTGCATTATCTCCATTTGTTGTGAAAAAAAAAATCTTTCTCCATCCACCCTTCTTGTATATCTCACAAATTGAGCATAATGATGAATTGACAAAATGGTTCTAAAGCTCACTGATTAGATTTTATTTATAAACACAACTTTTGTAGTAGCTAAAAAAATCTGAATTCTGGTGACTTAACTCTGGTTAAAGAAAGACTTACTCAGGGCATGGCCAAACTGCCACAGTGAGAAAAAATGCGGAAAGTGAGTTTCTCTGGGAATGGCACAATCTAGTTACTTTAGAAATGATCCTACTCACCCTGAGCTCTCTAGGCCATTGCAGGATACTTCGGTGGGCTAGAGAAAACAGAAAAATCCTCTCTGTGCTGGTGGGAACGCTTTACATGAGTGCCACAAATTAGGGCCTGGTCGGCCTTTGCAAACTGGGACCTAGATTTCTGGGCTCCCGTGGTCACAGCCGTTCACAACACCTTGGAAGGCACCGGGAGTGTGGGGGGTGCTTGGAAGAGGACCCAGCGGACTGACTCACCCATTGCTGCCAGACACCGGTAGCAGATACTCTGCTCTTGTAAAATCAAGATGGGTCTGTAGGCACTTGCTCAGGTACAGCAACCTAATGACACACTGTGTCTCCCCTCTGTCTTACCGAAGAATCAGCCTTACATGTATCTACGAGGACTACTGGAAGCTAGAGCAGAGGAGTGCTTCAAGCTCAGCATCATTCTTGCAGAGTCTGCAAATCTCTCCAAGGGTTAAAGAAATATCTTTCACAGTGAGTCATATACCTTCGGACCTCCTAAGGGGCTCGACAGAAAATTCTCTCACTGTGATCCAGCTATCTCCAACTTGCTTCATAAATTTCTCCCTAGAGAGTGATTGACCACAGCCTTCCCAACCCACCTGCCCCTCTATCCACCTGTCCACTTCTACCTACTCTATTCCTAGATAAGCATATAGAAAAACTACCCCATTTCCAATCTAAAACAGCAACTTAGGTTGCTAAGTTATTCTTTCTAAAATACACCTCACATTTGTGCCCTACGCAGCTGCAATTATATGTGCCAAGCAGCATAATGGTCAAAACTGAAAAGGGGAAAACTAACTACGAGAGATGAGCGAGCGTACTCGTCTGAGCTTGATGCTCGTTCGAGTATTAGGGTGTTCGAGATGCTCGTTACTCGAGACGAGCACCACGCGGTGCTCGACTCCATTACATTTCCTTCCCTGAGAAATGTGCGTGCCTTTCTGGCCAATAAAAGCACAGGGAAGGCATTACAACTTCCTCCTGTGACATTCCAGCCCTATCCCACCCCCCTGCAGTGAGTGGCTGGGGAGATTAGATGACACCCAAGTATTTAAATCTGCCCCGCCCGTGGCTCGCCACAGATGCACGCTGAGAGAGATCAGGGAAAGTGCTGCTGATGCTGTTGCTGCTACAGGGAGAGTGTTAGGTGTTATTTCAGTCTTCAAGAACCCCAACGGTCCTTCTTAGGGCCACATCTGACCGTGTGCAGTACTGTTGAGGCTGCTTTTAGCAGTGTTGCACAATTTTTTTTTTTTTGTATATCGGGCGTGCAGACCATAGCGTCCTCAGTCTGCAGTAATTTTACAGAGTATAGGGGCAGTACTGGTGAGGCAGGGACAGTGGTACAGGGAAAGAGGTATACTGGCTATATAGGCAGTGGGCTTTTTCAAAAAAATTCTGGAAAAATACTATATTTGGGCTGCCTGTGACCGTCTTCAGTTTACTGCGTGTCTGGTGGGGGTAGTAGTGGCTAATTAATACCCAGCTAAGCGTTACAGCAGGCTTGTGCATAATTGTTTCCTGGCTCTGCTGTGCTGGTTACATGACCGCCGTCATCCCGCCAGAGGGAAACAGTATACATAATATACGCTGCATACGGTGTCTGTCTGGTTTTTCACCTCACTATTTTAAAAAATAGAAGCAAAATACTTAAGGCCTACCACTGGCCTCTGGCCACTTGACTGGTTCTGCGCTGTGAATTCCAGTAGCTCAGTCATACGCACCTAGGTCTCACTACAGGCTTGCGCATAATTGTTTCCTGCCTCTGATGTGCCCGTTACATGACCGCCGTCATCCCGCCAGAGGGAAAGAGTATACATATATACGCTGCATACGGTGTCTGTCTGGTTTTTCACCTCACCATTTAAAAAAATAGAAGCAAAATACTTAAGGCCTACCACTGGCCTTTGGCCACTTGACTGGTTCTGCGCTGTGAATTCCAGTAGCTCAGTCATACACACCTAGGTCTCACTACAGGCTTACGCATAATTGTTTCCTTGCTCTGATGTGCCCGTTACATTACCGCCGTCATCCCGCCAGAGGGAAACAGTATACATAATATACGCTGCATACGGTGTCTGTCTGATTTTTCACCTCACCATTTTAAAAAATAGAAGCAAAATACTTAAGGTCTACCACTGGCCTTTGGCCACTTGACTGGTTCTGCACTGTGAATTCCAGTAGCTCAGTCATACGCACCTAGATCTCACTACAGGCTTGCGCATAATTGTTTCCTGGCTCTGCTGTGCGTTCCGTAAGCGAAGTCAGCCTCCAATCACAGGCCAATAAGCGGCACATTTAATTACAGCGTTCTGTTTCTGCTCTACTCGTAATACACCATGCTGAGGGGTAGCGGTAGGCCTAGAGGACGTGGACGGGGGCGAGGAAGCGGAGGCCCAAGTCAGGGTGTGGGCACAGGCCGAGCTCCTGGTCCAGGTGTATCGCAGCCGACTGCTGCGGGATTAGGAGAGAGGCAAGTTTCTGGGGTCCCCAGATTCATCTCATAATTAATGGGTCCACGCGGTAGACCTTTATTAAAAACTGAGCAGTGTGAGCAGGTCCTGTCGTGGATGGCAGAAAGTGCATCCAGCAATCTATCGACCACCCAGTCTTCTATGCCGTCCACAGCTGCAACTCTGAATCCTCTGGCTGCTGCTCCTCCTTCCTCCCAGCCTCCTCACTCCCAGGAACTGTTTTCGGACCCCTGCCCAGATTGGGCAGCAATGGTTCCTCTCGCAACGGAGGAGATTGTCGTGACCGATGCCCAACCTTTGGAAAGTTCCCGGGGTCCGGGGGATGAGGCTGGGTACTTCCGGCAACTGTCTCAAGAGCTTTCAGTGGGTGAGGAGGACGATGACGATGAGACACAGTTGTCTATCAGTGAGGTAGTAGTAATTTCAGTAAGTCCGAGGGAGGAGCGCACAGAGGATGAGGTGACTGACCCCACCTGGTTTGCTAAGCCTACTGAGGACAAGTCCTCAGAGGGGGAGGCAAGTGCAGCAGCAGGGCAGGTTGGAAGAGGCAGTGCGGTGGCCAGGGGTAGAGGCAGGGCCAGACCGAATAATCCACCAACTGTTTCCCAAAGTGCCCCCTCGCGCCATGCCACCCTGCAGAGGCCGAGGTGCTCAAAGGTGTGGCAGTTTTTCACTGGGAGTGCAGACGACCGACGAACTGTGGTGTGCAAGGTTTGTTGCGCCAAGATCAGCCGGGGAGCCACCACCACCAGGCTCACCACCACCAGCATGTGCAGGCATATGATGGCCAAGCACCCCACAAGGTGGGACGAAGGCCGTTCACTGCCTCCGGTTTGCACCACTGCCTCTCCCCCTGTGCCCCAACCTGCCACTGAGATCCAACCCCCCTCTCAGGACACAGGCACGACCGTCTCCCGGCCTGCACCCACACGCTCACCTCCGCTGTCCTCGGCCCCATCCAGCAGTGTCTCTCAGCGCAGCGTCCAGCCAACACTAGCGCAACTGTTTGAGCACAAGCGCAAGTACGCCACCACGCACCCGCACGCTCAAGTGTTAAACGTGCACATAGCCAAATTGATCAGTCTGGAGATGCTGCCGTATAGGCTTGTGGAAACGGAGGCTCTCAAAAACATGATGGCAGCGGCGGCCCCGCGCTACTTCGTTCACAGTCGCCACTGCCCTGCACTACCATGTCTCCCACAACATTGTACGTGCCCTCACCAACGTGGTTACTGCCAAGGTCTACTTAACAACGGACACGTGGACAAGCACAGGCGGGCAGGGCCACTATATCTCCCTGACGGCACATTGGGTGAATTTAGTGGAGGCTGGGACAGAGTCAGAGCCTGGGACCGCTCACGTCCTACCCACCCCCAGAATTGCGGGCCCCAGCTCGGTGCCTGTATCTGCAGCGGTGTATGCTTCCTCCACTAAACCACCCTCCTCCTTCTCCTACGCAACCTCTGTCTCGCAATCAAGATGTGTCAGCAGCAGCACGTCGCCAGCAGTCGGTGTCGCGCGGCGTGGCAGCACAGCGGTGGGCAAGCGTCAGCAGGCTGTGCTGAAACTACTCAGCTTAGGAGAGAAGAGGCACACGGCCCACGAACTGCTGCAAGGTCTAACAGAGCAGACCGACCGCTGGCTTTCGCCGCTGAGCCTCCAACCGGGCATGGTTGTGTGTGACAACGGCCGTAACCTGGTGGCGGCTCTGCAGCTCGGCAGCCTCACAAACGTGCCATGCCTGGCCCACGTCTTTAATTTGGTGGTTCAGCGGTTTCTGAAAAGCTAACCACGCTTGTCAGACCTGCTCGGAAAGGTGCGCAGAGTCAGCGCACATTTCCGCAAGTCCAACACGGACGCTGCCACCCTGCGGACCCTGCAACATTGGTTTAATCTGCCAGTGCACCGACTGCTGTGCGACATGCCCACACGGTGGAACTCTACGCTCCACATGTTGGCCAGGCTCTATGAGCAGCGTAGAGCTATAGAGGAATACCAGCATTGGCGGCGTAGTGGGAGTCAGCCTCCTCAATTCTTTACAGAAGAGTGGGCCTGGTTGGCAGACATCTGCTAGGTCCTTGGAAACTTTGAGGAGTCTACCCAGATGGTGAGCTGCGATGCTGCAATCATTAGCGTCACCATTCCTCTGCTATGCCTCTTGAGAAGTTCCCTGCAAAGCATAAAGGCAGATGCTTTGCGCTCGGAAACGGAGGCGGGGGAAGACAGTATGTCGTTGGATAGTCAGAGCACCCTCATGTCTAAATCTCAGTGCGTTGAGGAGGAGGAGGTGGATGAGCATGAGGGGGAAGAGACAGCTTGCCCCACTGCTGAGGGTACCCATGCTGCTTGCCTGTCATCCTTTCAGCGTGTATGGCCTGAGGAGGAGGAGAAGGAGGATCCTGAAAGTGATCTTCCTAGTGAGGACAGCCATGTGTTGCGTACAGGTACCCTGGCACACATGGCTGACTTCATGTTAGGATGCCTTTCTCGTGACCCTCGCATTACACGCATTCTGGCCACTACGGATTACTGGGTGTACACACTGCTCGACCCACGGTATAAGGAGAACCTTTCCACTCTCATATCCGAAAAGGAAAGGGGTTCGAGAGTGATGCTATACCACAGGACCCTGGCGGACAAACTGATGGTAAAATTCACACAGCGCTAGTGGCAGAAGGCGCAGTTCCGAGGGCCAGGTAGCAGGGGAGGCGCGGAGATCAGGCAGCATGTACAGCGCACGCAGGGAAACACTCTTCAAGGCCTTTGACAGCTTTATGGCTCCCCAGCAAGACTGTGTCACCGCTCCCCAGTCAAGGCTGAGTCTGCAGGAGCACTGTAAAAGGATGGTGAGGGAGTACGTAGCCGATCACACGACCGTCCTCCGTGACGCCTCTGCTCCCTACAACTACTGGGTGTCGAAGCTGGACACGTGGCCTGAACTCGCGCTGTATACCCTGGAGGTGCTTGCTTGCCCTGCGGCTAGCGTCTTGTCAGAGAGGGTGTTTAGTGCAGCTGGGGGAATCATCATGGATAAGCGCAGCCGCCTGTCAACACTCATAAAGATGAACAAAGCCTGGATTTCCCCAGACTTCTCTTCTCCACCAGCAGACAGCAGCGGTACCTAAACAATACGTAGGCTGCACCCACGGATGGAAGCATCGTGTTCTATCACCATTAAAAACGGGGACCTTTTAGCTTCATCAATCTGTGTATTATATTCATCCTCCTCCTCCTGCTTCTCCTCCTGAAACCTCACGTAATCACGCCGAACGGGCAATTTTTCTTAGGCCCACAAGGCTCAGTCATATTACTTTTGTAAACAATGTTTATACGTTTCAATTCTCATTAAAGCGTTGAAACTTGCACCTGAACCAATTTTTTTTTTAACTGGGCTGCCTCCAGGCCTAGTTACAAATTAAGCCACATTAACCAAAGCGATTAATGGGTTTCACCTGCCCTCTTGGTTGGGCATGGGCAATTTTTCTGAGGTACATTAGTACTGTTGGTACACCAATTTTTTTGGGCCCTCGCCTACAGTGTAATCCTAGTAATTTTTAAGGGCTTCGTCTGCACTCATGGTACAGCAAGGTGTGTGGGCTTGGCCTACACTTTTGGTACATAAATGTAACTGGGGCCTTGTCTATACTGCAACTACTGAAATGTGCAAGAGACTGTTATCTCCCTAAACTCCTGCAACGGGAATGTTACTGTGGCCTGTCTTGACTGCTACTACTACTGAAATGGAACTAATACTGTGCTCCCCCTATACTGCTGCTTTGGAATTGTTACTGGGGCCTGTCTTGAGTGCTACTATTACTGAAATTGAACTAAGACTGTGCTCCCCCTATACTGCTGCTTCGGAATTGTTACTGGGGCCTGTCTGGACTGCTACTACTACTGAAATGGAACTAATACTGTACTCCCCCTATAATGCTGCTAGTGATATGTTACTGGGGCCTGTCCCTAATGCTACCGCTGAAATGTTACTAATTCTGGGCTCTGCCTATACCGCTGCTAATGCTATGTCACTGAGGTGTGGAAACTGAGGCTTCCCAAAGACATGATGGCGGCGAGGCCATTTCCCACCAATGCAGTTTCTTTTAAGGTGCATATAACCACGGACACGTGGAGAGGACACGTAGTGCCTCAAAAACATCCCCTTCCTCCTCCAACAATGAAAACATTCTTGGCAAATACCTTTGCATTGGTCTGTCTGGTGGCAGTCCAAGAATTTCACCTTTAACGACACAACAAGAGAGCCCCCCCACCATCCCCCCGCCATGGCCCACTTAATCCTGGCCACATTTCGAAAACCAACTAAATAAAAGCGCGCTACCAGGTCTGCAGTCGCCACCACATTCCCACCAACGCGGTTACTGTTAAGCTACATATTACCAGTCTGACTGGGGCATGCACTGTGGGCCGAAGCCCACCTGTATTGTATCTGACATTAGCTCTGCTGAGCAGGGCACTGCAATGGGATACATTTATGTACCGCCGATGGGTTTCAGGGAGCCACCCATGCTGTGGGTCCGCAGAGACTTCACATTACGGATTTGTACCTGCCAGTGTCTATGCATTAAAAACCCCAGTCAGACTGGGGCATGCAGTGTGGGCCGAAGCCCACCTGCATTTAATCTGACATTACCTCAGCTGTGCTGGGCATTGCAATGGGATTTGTTTATGTACCGCCGATGGGTTTCAGGGAGCCACCCATACTTTGGGTCCACACGGACTTCACATTAGGGAGTTGTACCTGCCTGTGTCTATGTATTAAAAACCCCGGTCAGACTGGGGTATGCAGTGTGGGCCGAAGCCCACCTGCGTTTAATCTGACGTTACCTCAGCCGTGCTGGGGAATGCAATGGGATTTATTTATGTAACGACGGTGGCTTCCTGGGACCCACCCATGCTGTCGGTCCACACGGAGTTGTACCTGCCTGTGTCTACTTATAAAGAACCCCAGTCTGACTGGGGCATGCAGTGTGGGCCGAAGCCCACCTATATTTAATCTGACGTTAGCTCTACTATCCGGGGCACTGCATTAGGACAAACTACAGGAGCAATACAGCGCTAATGAGACGTGCACAGCTACGCTAGCATTGGAGTCCGCTGTAGGCACGCGATTGCTGAGGGTTTGTGCAGAGGCCTATGTTCTGGGTGCAGTGAAAGTCCGCTTTCTGCCTAGAATTGCTGAAGCTGTGGGCTGAGGCCTATGTCGTGGGTGCGGTGCAAGTCTGCCATGTTTGGCCGCTCAGATAAATTTTCTGTTCATGTCTTGGGCTTCCTAGGACCCACCTATGCTGTTGGTGCAAACTTTGTTCCCATCGCGGTGTTTGACCTGTCTGGCACAAAGAAACTGACTGACTTGGGTAGAGGGCAGAGCGCTGACGGCTTTCCCCTTGCAGTGTGGATTGAACTATGCGACACCTTGACAGAATGAATACTGTGTGACACATGGATTTTCCATTGCTATGCCCACGTTTGCAGCTCCTGACGGAGGTGGCATAGGATTGGAGTTCTCATTGCTTCTGTACAGCATTGTGGGCTATCGCCCTGCCCCTTTTAAAGAGGGTCGCTGCCTGGCCCTGCCAACCCTCTGCAGTGTGTGCCTCCAGTTCCTCCTCATGGCAGACGCACTTATAAATAGACATGAGGGTGGTGTGGCTATGAGGCCAGCGTGTGGCATGAGGACAGCTGAAGGCTGCGCATGGACACTTTGGTGTGCGCTGTGGACACTGGGTCGTGCGGGGGGGTTGGGCAGCATGTTACCCAGGACAAGTGGCAGCGGAGTGTCATGCAGGCAGTGATTGTGCTTTGTTGGAGGTAGTGTGGTGCTTAGCTAAGGTATGCCATGCTAATGAGGGTTTTTTAGAAGTAAAAATTGTTGGGAGGGGGGGGCACTCTTGCCGCTATTGTTGCTTAATAGTGGGACCTGGGAACTTGAGATGCAGCCCAACATGTAGCCCCTCATCTGCCCTATCCGTTTCTGTGTCGTTCCCATCACTTTCTTGAATTTCTGAGATTTTCACAAATGAAAACCTTAGCGAGCATCGTCGATATACAAAAATGCTCGAGTCGCCCATTGACTTCAATGGGGTTCGTTACTCGAAACGAACCCTCGAGCATCGTGGAAAGTTCAACTCGAGCAACGAGCACCTGAGCATTTTGGTGCTCGCTCATCTCTACTAACTACCCCACTGGGCAGCAGACGTCATCCAAAAGCCAATTAGATTTGTAGCAATTCCTGAAAAAGAGAAGCTCTCACTCCCCAGCTTGGGCATCCAAAAAGAACCCTTTATATACAACTGAAAAAGAAAACCCTGCTGATTCTGAAATGGACAGCACTAACGAGACAGAACAAAGCAGCACACAAAGGTCAACTATATCTAAAGACTTTCTTAAAAAAACCTAGCACAAGCTATACAACCAGTTCTGACAGAACTAACTGACATAAAAACTGAAATCCAACATATTGGCAACAGAATGGAAGACCTTGACAACACTTATACAGCGATCATCACGCAAACCAATGACCTGTCTGACTCTGTAGCATTACAAAGAGACCATATTGATAAGGCATTGACCCTGAGTCAAGGCCAAAAGAATAGGAGCCAGAGGCGCAATGTAAGAATTAAGGGTCTTATATTGCTGATGACACTATTTACAGACCTGCTGGGAGAAGAGAGAGCTCACTCTCTTGTAATTGAGAGAATACTCAGAGTTCTACGTCCAAAGCCAAAAACGGATGATCCACCGTTGAATATAATCTGCTGCGCCCTTTCTTTCAATGACACACAAACAATATTGCTCACATCCAGAGATAGAGGCCAGCTAAAATACCAAAGAATGGGTATCCAGCTCTTTCAAGAGCTAGCTCCCTCTACAATGGCAAAAAGAAGGCTCATGAAACTCCTCCTAGAAGCTCTTACAACCAAAAATCTTCAGTACGCATGGTTGCTTCCATTTGGTCTGGCAGTAACAAAGATGGCACATATATCCTCATACATACTCCAGCAGATCAGGAAAGAGTTTGAAATATCTTGGACATAGAACTGATCCAGATACCTTCCTGGATACCACCTGGGGAGAGGGAAAACATCTTGAAAACAACGAAACAGACACCTTGGAAGAAGGTGCCACATTCTAAGTCTCCCAAAAACAGAAGATCCTGGGCTAGGCTGTACTTCTCGAAGCATGGGTCTGCAATGGCTGACACTTCTCATGACCCTTGAATCATCTCAACTCTGACGTACCTTACAAGAGGCAGATCTATCCCACTGGGAATCCTGTCTGCCTGGTAGGCTGGATGATCTCTTTATGTTGTTGCCAGTGCGTGGTTAATGCTGACTTTCCTTTTTCTTGTTTTCTTTTTTCTCTTACAGTTGAAGAACTTTGAGTACAGCTAATTCAAGGGTTGCCTCTGCCTCCTAGTGAGGTGCCTTAGATGTGTCCATGGACTTTTTATGCCAGCAAAACCAACCAATATAATTAATGGACCACATACTCTTCTGTAATTTGGCCATTCTGTTACTTTTTCCCAAATGCCTACTCCCAGGATGCAGCCATGCTTCCTACTTGCCGATTTAGCAATTGTCTTTAGAGTTGGGCCTTGGTCTTTCTCCTCCCATCTCCGGTTCCAGTGGGGCTCGGGTTGGCTCCTGTAATGCCCTCTAGCTTCCCCTAGGTGGACCTGATCATGTCTGCCATGCTGCGGGTGGAGAGGTTGGGGCAGGGCATTGTCATCTGCTCTAGGAGGCAGTATGCCTGTTTCTTGGACAAATCTCTCACTTGGGTGACTTTAAGGTTGGCTTTCCCAGTTGTATCTTTTTCCCTAGTTATTTTGTTGACCACTTACAAGCATCTCATCCACTAGGGGAACATACCCCAAGCCACAGTTAAATCATGAGCAGGGTGCTGATTTCGCATCCCCGTATTTCTTCTCAACCCTCCTCATTCTCCATTGCCTTTGATACCGGAGGTCAAACTGATCTCCTTCTGCTGTTGTGTTTCTCATTTGAAATGTTATAATATATACTGAATTTTATAAATAACTAAAAAGAAACAAAAGAACATTGCATTCATACTAATTGCCTGCTGCATAAATTAAGTGCACACTATGTTAAGACCTAAACTTTAATTAATACTCTGACAACTTATTGCGACGTGCAATACACTCTTTAGCCCTATCTTATTTCCTAAACCAACCCCTTAAACCTAAATCTGGGAGGGGGATACTGTTGGGTAATATCAGTTGGACGCCTGACATTCCATACCATTTTTATTTTCTTTTTAACAAAGACTCCAAGGACAAATGAATTTAATATCTCTAAATACCAAAGGCCTAAATCCTCCACAAAAGAGCCTCGAAAAATCGAATTGTGAGCTTCTTAGCTTAGGCTACACATAGTCCAACCTTTTTTAAGGGACCTATGATTTCCATTACAAAAAATCTATAAGAAGTTTTCCTTTGACTCCCTCTTGAGGGGCGCATTTGACGTCTGGGACTCTCTCCGAGGGGAGATTTCCCTCCTCCACCACCGACAGCCCCCATGAGCTTATTTCCAGACTTCCTGGGATTGAAACTAGACAATTACAAAAAACAAATCTGAGGTGTTCGCAGACACTTCATTATCTCACAAAACAAATCTGGTCCTTCCTTAGTGATCAATTAATAGTGGATCTCTGTTCTCAACGCACACTGTAGAACACACAAATTACAGAACAGCTACTATCTCAAACAACATGCCCTCCCCTTAACTCATTACAACTATTTCACTTTCCAAAACCCTGGATAATTTTAACAACTCCTTCCCCTCCTCTCATTCATTAACTAAAATAGAACACATTATCCTCAAATAGTGTAGGTCCAGTAGTAAACTATCACTTCTTAAAAGAAAATTCATCGTCCCACAAATTGACTCTAGACCAGCATACATTTTAGCCAGGATAAGGGAACTCAACATCAAACTGACTGACAGAGTGGTTAAATCTATATTGGGTAATTCACATAGTCATTCTAGATGTCACAGACTACAAGAAAATCATTTCAAATTACTGACTAGATGGTATAACTCACCTGAATGGCTGTATAAATATATGCTGTCCACCTCCAAACAATGCTGGCGTTGCAATGAGCATGTGGGCTCTTTAATGCATGTTTGGTGGTCTTGTCTAGTACTACTCTCTTACTGGATCCAGATTGAAAAAACAATATGGGACACAATTGACGGTACTTTTATGCTCCCCCCTGAGTAAGTAATACTGTCCAAACCCTCATCAGAATATAGACCAGCAAAGACTACCGTCATCATACAGGTTATATCAGTAGCCAAATCTCTAGTCTCCCTTATGTGGTTTCAACCTTTAGCATCAACAATTACCTAACTGGGTTACACAGGTGAATTAAATATGCAGATTCGAGGAGTAAACAAGTTGGGCTAATAGATCCCATGAGATATTTAGGAATACTTGGAGGCCTTGGATGAAAAGATCTTAACCTTCTCCGCTTGGTGAGGCGCCAGATGTGTTTTATTATTACTATTATTATTCATCCCATAATGCATTCCAAATATATTTACTTCTTCTTTTTTCTTTTTTCGACTGGGTGTTGTTCCTGCTGGAGGCTTTTGCCTCAGGTGACTTTTCCTTTACCAGAACGGAGAGGTGACTTAAATCCCCCACCCAACCTTTACCTACTCCATTCTCACCTTTCCTGATCGCTGATTAAGAAAAATGTTATTTTCATATATTGTGTTAAACAAGCTGCTTACACAAGTTTTTGTCAGAATTCATAGGTTGTATTTGCAATGTCAATACAAAAAGAATTTTAAAAAAAGGACTTACTTAAAGGCGTTTTTTGACTATTAAAACAAAATGTAAAAATAATAAGCTATCTCATAACGAGTCAACAAAATAAAATTACTAAATTACTCATTACTAAACAGGACCTCAGAAGTACTAATGACCAATAGTAATTTGCCCCTGTGAGGGAGACGGCATTTAGTGCTCATAATGGAGATTTCAGATATTTAATAATTAGAGATGAGCGAGCATACTCGGTAAGGCGATATACTCAAGAGAGCATCGCCTTTTTCGAGTACCTGCTGGCTCATCCCTGAAGATTCAGGGGGGCCACGGGGTCGGGGGCGGCGCGAGGCAGCGAGGGGGAGCGGGGAGGAGAGTGAGAGAGACCCCCTCGCGGCCCCCCGAATCTTCAGGGACGAGCCAGCAGGTACTCGAAAAATGCGATGCTCTCTCGAGTATATCCCCTTACCGAGTATGCTCGCTGATCTCTATTAATAATGCTTTATGCCTGCTTTGTTATGCCTCAGCTGTGTTTGAAGAAATCTTCCAAGCTCTTGTTTATGTTTGTATCAGGGCGCCTTCACATTGGTGATAAAATTGCGCTATTTTTGTGCAATACAAGAGTGAGTGAAAACACAGAATTATGAAACCAGTGATTTTCAATGGTCTCCTTCACACTTGCAATGTTTTCACTCATGTGATGTTGCAAGAAGAAAAAAATCGCAGCATGTCCTACCTTTCGGCGTTTTGCGTTTTTTATCCCCAAATTTTCTTATGGAGCCTCCTTTTTATTGCATCACAAAGCCAAAACTTGCATTTTTTGTGTGATGTGATGCATTTTTAATATTAAAAGTCCTACTGACTTTCACATGTGCAAGAAAATCATAAGTTGCAGCAATGTTTTTACAAGAAAAAGCATCACGGATGCTCAAACATCTCATGAACAAAATTGTGATTTTGCCGCGATTTTCTCACGGCGATATCACAATCGCCGGTGTGAAGGAGCTCTCATGGCTTGCTAGGACTATATCCTTGTATTTTCATTTGACATTTCTGTTCGCTATGAGACGTTTCTCAGCACCTACATAAAGAATACCTTTACCTTTGTCCTATAATGCACTTATGTATCTACTATCCATAATTAATTGATATTAAGTGGTATTTATTAGCCATTATTATTTTGGTTATGCTCTATTCCAGTCCTGCTTTGTTGTATTTTCTCAAAATGGTGATAAAAGTACAACTTCACTCCTGTAGCTTCTTTTCAAAGGAGGAGGCATCTGCGGGAAAAAGCTTGACATCCTCCTATTTTACCTACAGACTGTACAGTGATTGAGCCCTTGATAAGCACGATGGTTTGTGCTCTATTCAATTTCTACCTACACTATCAACTGGCCGAAAAGAATTTAGAGGTCGACACCATTTCATGGTCCTTAGACCCTGGGGATCAGGCTTCAGAGGTATAACACTATAATATTGAGACTTTGTTGCAGCCTATGTCTCTTGTGCCTAAAAATACGCTTAGAACAATCAAACTGGTAAATCTACACAAGCTTCACAATAACCCAAAGTGCCACCTCCTTACTCTGTTCCTTCAGAAGTACCCGTCGAAAAGATTTTTTGCAAATCCAGCAAAAAACTAAGAATTTGTTATGTAAGGCCATATCTCATTATAAAAGGAATGCAGACAAGACCCCATCTTATAAACTTACTCATCAATTCTTGGATCCATACTGTTTTAAAACATATCAATCTGGTATATTACAGCCTTCATATATCAGCTTTGCTGTGGGTATTACATTCCTATCATGTCTCTGTCCTCAAAACTTTCATTTTCAACTGCTTCTTCAGGAGATCTGCAACTCTTCTGGTGAGTGGTAGTTTAAAGGGACCAAGGGCTTGGGGCTGTCCAAGTAACTTGGGCCCCCCTCACACACAATGCGTCCCCCCAGTAGGATATTCTCAGGTAAAACATTAAATAAGTAGACACAATAACCATTTCGTGTGGATTTTAGTGTAGATCGACCACAGATTTAACCCCTTTAATTGTGTGGATCTGTACCAAAATCCACATCAAATTCCACACCAAATGGTGTGGATTTCGGTGCAGATTTGCTGTGAATTTTTCCACTGTATAATACCCACAGCAAATCTGCCTACCTTCCAAAAAATATATATATATTCTATAAGACAACTTTTGTGGTGGGCTCAACTTAGGTAGTATTTACCCTGGTTCGGCTTCAAGGTTTTCAGGTACTCAGACTGACCTTAAGTCTAACGGCTTGAATAGCAGCAGCAAAGGAGTAAAAGCTGGCTCCTTAAAAACCCTTTTTTATTCTTCTTTTATTACAAAAAAATCATAATATTATAAATGGCAGGTACTGTGTGACACCATGCCCACGCTCACACGATACCTACCATTTATAATTTTATTTACATGCTAGATAGCCTGGCCACACTGCTAAACCTTGAAATGCAGGGAAAGGAAGTGATTAAGTTCCTTATTACACACAGCCTTCCCTCTCTGCTGCACATGACGTCTTGCTTTGTGTCTATGAAATAGCAAGCAGTAGAGATGGAAGGTTGTGAGAGTACTACAGCATTTTACCTCTTCCTCTCCCTGCAGCTGGAGGTTTAGCAACGTGTGTTACAATAGGGGTGATTGGAATAGCCATGTGCACCCCTGGAGCCTCGGGCCTCACGCCTATTTTAATTCACAATTGTTACTGGTAACTCACCTGGTCCTGATGCAGATTATTCAGATTATGAGAACAATAAAATTCTGGACATCAAATAATCCAAGGGTAAATTATTCTAGCTCATTGACTCGGGATCCTGAGGGAACCTGTAGAGAACATCATCCCCCCATCCTCATTTGTACATTTGACCAACAGCTTCTTCACAAAACAAAAAAGGGGCATAAGGGTGTACAGTAACATTTTGCTGGTTCACCTTAAAGGGGTTGTCTCGCGGCAAACCTCAAAATTTTACCTTACCCCATTCCCCCTGTCACCCCCTGGCATAAAATAGCAAATTAAAGCGGTTTTTAAACTTACCGATCCAACGAAATAAGGACTTTAAAAAATCTTCTCCCAAGATGGCCGCCGGTCCTTTCCCAGGGATGCACTGCGGTTTTCTCCCATGGTGCACCGCGGGTCTTCTCCCATGGTGCACCATGGGCTCTGTGCGTTCCATTGCTGATTCCAGCCTCCTGATTGGCTGGAATCGGCCCACGTGACGGGCGGAGCTACGTGATGATGCGTAGAAGGGGGCGAAGCCAGAACGCTGCTCGTGCCTGGACCAAGCAGAAGGGGAGAAGACCGCACAGCGCAAACGCGTCTAAAAAAGCAAGAAGACAGCGAAATTAGACGCAGCCATGGAGACGTGGACGCTAGCAACGGAGCAGGTAAGTGAATAACTTCTGTATGGCTCATATTTAATGCACGATGTACATTACAAAGTGCATTAATATGACCATACAGAAGTGTATAACCCCACTTGCTGCCGCGAGACAACCCCTTTAAGTGAAGCGCGGTGTCTTGTTCCCAACAACCACTCACCCCCTATTCTCTACTCGTGGATCACATGTATGAACTTGCTCCCTGTCTCCTTAAATAATTAGAGTGCACTAAATTATCTGTGACGTCAGTGAATGCCAAAGTGTCCCAGGCTTTAAAAGTATCCTTCACATAGAGCTTTGTGTCTGAGCAATAGGGTACTTTAGGTTCCTGAGTCTGCAAATATGTTTCTGCTATTGTTTTATTTAGTATCTGCCCAGTTAGTATTCATGACAACGTCTTTTTATCTGCTGCCTATCCTGACCCCTTACAAATCAATCAGACCAAACTCTGCCTGGGGCACCTGTGCAACATCTGACAATTCCTGCCCACTGCCTTGGTATCGTAAATAGTGGGTTTAGGCCTTTTTAGTGCAATTGACGCTGTTCGATATACTGTGGGTTCCATATTAAGTGTGGTTCATATGATATCGGAGGGAACAACAAAGGCTACACATCATGAAAAGGTGTTGCAAATGCTGACTTTGCTTTATTGTAAATTCACACCACTTTTTATAGAACAAATAGGTCTCCAGATGAAACAGAAAAGGGGTGTTACAAAGCTAAACATAGTTATATCATTTATTTGGTTCAAAACAGTTTTTCCTTTTGAAGTTCTGTTGACTCATCTCTGCTACCGTGTTTCCCTAAAAATAAGACCCTATCTTATAGTAATTTTTGATTATTGGAGAATATCTTATTATACTTACCTAGCCGGCTTGGTCCAGGTCCCTCCCGCTGCTCTCCGGAGAACCAACAGGCTTCTTGCAGTCCTCGGCCGCCCTGAGTAGATCACTTAATATAATTAACTTCCAGCTGTCATTCAATAAGAAGCCTTATCAGGGAGTGACAAATAAACTAGACTTTAGTAAAGCTAAATTTGATCAGCTCAGAACTACTATCGGTAACATTAATTGGGACAGCGTCCTCAAAAATAACAATACAGACGACAAATGGGAGAAGTTTAAAAACATCCTAATCACCTCATGTGAGCAGTTCATACCTTTTTTTAAAAAAAAGAACTGCAAGTAAAAGGAAACCATTGTGGCTCGATAAGACGGTAAGAGGGGCAATAAAGGAAAAAAAGAAAGCATTAAACAACTAAATCAAGAAGGCAGTGAAGAAGCGCTAAAATCATACAGGGAAAAAAACAAAATATGCAAAGAAAAGATCAAAATTGCTAAGGAAGAGGCAGAAAGACTGATCGCCAAAGAGAGCAAAAACAACCCAAAACTATTCATCAATTACATTAACAGTAAAAGGATTTGCACTGAGAGCACTGGCCCTTCAACAAATAATGCAGGAGAAATCATTAAAGATGATGGAGGGAAGGCAAACATATTAAACAGTTTCTTTTCAAGCATATTCACAAACGAAACGGAAATGTCACACGAGATGCAGGGGAATAAAATGACCCCCTCGCAAAATATTACATACCTAACACAGGAGGAAGTGCGGAACTAGTTAAAGAGGATTAAAATCGATAAATCACCAGGTCCAGATGGAATACACCAAAGGGTTTTAAGGGAACTAAAGGATGTGATATCTAGGCCGCTATTTCTAATATTTATGGACACTATCAAGACCGGGGTTGTACCACTGGATTAGCGCATTGCCAATGTAGTTCCAATATACAAAAAGGGGACCAAAAGAAAGCCTGGTAACTACAGGCTGGTAAGTCTCACTTCAGTAACTGGAAAAATATTTGAGGGGTTTCTGAGAGACACCATCGTACAATACCTCAAGGAGAACAACGGAATAACTCCTCACCAGCATGGGTTCATGAGGGGTCGTTCATGTCAGACCAATCTGATCAGCTTCTACGATTAAGTAAGTTCTAGGCTGGATCTGGGAGAGTCTATTGATCTCGTATATATGGACTTCTCTAAAGCATTTGACACAGTGCCGCATAATAGGTTGATATACAAAATGAGGCAGCTCGGATTGGGTGAAAACGTGTGTATCTGGGTAAAGAATTGGCTCAGAAATAGAAAGCAGAGGGTGGTAATAAACGGTTCATACTCTGATTGGGCCACGGTCGCTAGTGGAGTGCTACAGGGTTCAGTATTAGGCCCCATTCTGTTCAATATATTTATCAACGACCTGATAGAGGGGCTGCAAAGTAAAATATCAATATTTGCAGATGACACAAAATTATACAAGATAATTAATGCACCTTAGGACAATGTACGGCTACAAATGGACCTAGATAAACTGGAGGCTTGGGCAGAAAAAGGGCAAATGAAGTTCAATGTTGATAAATGTAAGGTTATGCACATGGGCAGGAGAAACAGATGTCACCAATGTACACTAAATGGGGTATTGCTAGGGAAAAGTGAGATGGAAAAAGACCTTGGGGTACTAGTGGATTGTAGATTTATCTGGAGTAACCAATGCCAGTCAGCTGCTACAAAAGCATATAAATCTTGGGGTGCATTAAAAGAGGTATAGGGGCGAAGGACAAGAACATTATCCTCCCACTATATAAGGCACTTGTCAGGCCCCACATGGAATACTGCGTACAGTTCTGGACTCCGCTACTCATGAAAGATGTTGCAGTGCTTGAGGGGTTCAAAGAAGGGCAACTAAAGTAATTCATGGAGTGAAGGGACTGGAATACCCAGAGAGGCTATCAAAATTGGTATTATTTACCCTGGAAAAAAGACGGCTAAGGGGTGACCAAATAACTATGTATAAATACATGAGGGACAATACAAGGATCTCTCCCATAATCTGTTTATACCCAGGACTCCAACGGTAACAAGTGGGCATCCTCTACATCTAGAAGAAAGCAGGTTTCATCACCAACACAGGAGGGGGTTCTTTACTGTAAGAGCAATGCGACTGTGGAACTCTCTGCCTGAGGATGTGGTGATGGCAAAATCCATAGAGGAATTTAAGAGGGTACTAGATGTCTTTCTAGAGCGGAAGGATATTACAGGATATAAATTTTAGGTGACCAGTGGGTTGTTGATCCAGGGGTTACAGACAGGTAGGAGCTATTAGAGGTTGATCCAGGCATAGTCTGACTGCCACTAGGCAGTCGTGAAGGAATTTTCTTCCCTAAAAAAGGGCTAATTGGCTTCTGCCTCGGGTTTTTTTGCCTTCCGCTGGATCAGCAAGGAGGTTGAAACAGGCTGAACAAGATGGACATTGTCTTTATTCGGCCTAACATACTATGTTACTTCCTGGTTACGGGATTCCTAATTCTCGCCTTCAGGAAGCGATGACTCTGATTGGTTTTTAAGCACTGCTCAGCCAATCAATGCAGTGCTTGATGAACCAATGTGATGGCTGTGATTTCCTGCCCATGGAGTTCTAGACCCTCACTCAAATGTTAAGCAAGTGACATTAATAGTTTGTGGAGCATTACTTATCTCTAAACAATAGGTGACACCACTTTGAGTTTGACACATGTGCAGTAGAGTAACACATGACTGCTTGATCAGACTACACATGGCTTGTTTGTTGTCTGTAGCCATGGAGACCCATACAGTAGATGTGCATAACAGCTGTATACGCAAACCATAATTATGCCTATATACAAAAAAGTTATTATTTAAAAAAAAAACCATAAAACTTAGATCATGTATTACTATTTATTGTATAGTATAAAATAAAATTATTATTAATATTATTTTGCTATTATCCAGTACAACTTATTGTATATCACTAGAGATGAGCGAGCATACTCGTCCGAGCTTGATGCTCGCTCGAGTATTAGGGTGCTCGAGATGCTCGTTACTTGAGACGAGCACCACGCGGTACTCCTCTCGATTAAACGAGCACTGACCATTGAAATCAATGGAGCCGGCAATACAGCTGTGGCAGAGGAGAACGATCTTTATGCTGACAGTGACGGGGGGGGGGGTCTCACTCTTGCCACTATTGTGGCTTAATAGTGGGACCTGGGAACTTGAGATGCAGCCCAACATGTAGCCCCTCGCCTGCCCTATCCGTTGCTGTGTCGTTCCCATCACTTTCTTGAATTTCCCAGGTTTTCACAAATGAAAACCTTAGCGAGCATCGGCGATATACAAAAATGCTCGAGTCGCCCATTGACTTCAATGGGGTTCATTACTCAAAACGAACTCTCGAGCATCACTGAAAGTTCGACTCGAGTAACGAGCACCCGAGCATTTTGGTGCTCGCTCATCTCTTTATATCACGGCTAAGCTATTTTCATCATTTTTTTAACAGCAACTTTCACATCATTATTTCTTAAACAGTATATAAAGGGATTTAACAATGGCGCAATAACAGTATACATTAGCGACAGTAACCTGTCCATATCAGTACCGTAGCTTGTCTTTGGCCTTAGATACATTACACAACCAGATCCAAAAAATATAGTCACGACTATGAGGTGAGAGGTGCAGGTGGAGAAAGCTTTCTTAATCCCTGCTGAGGAATGGTGCATTATAATTGTCCAAATGATCCGTGTATATGAAACAATGGTTAATAGGAAAGCACCTACCACCACACATAAAACAAGCATAAAAATGAGAATTTCATTGAATCGTGTGTCACTACATGCCAAGGCCATTAGAGGTGCAATGTCACAGTAGAAATTGTTGATTTTATTGGGTCCGCAATAATCTAAGGAGAACGTAAGAGACGTCTGTATTATGGCAACCATCAAACCAATGAGCCATGAGCTCACGATAAGCTTAACACAAGCATTTTTACTCATTATCGCATTATATAATAATGGATGGCATATGGCGTTATATCGGTCATAAGCCATGGCTGCCAATATATAGCACTCAGTAGATCCCAATAACAAAAAACAGTACATTTGCATGGCACAGCCGTAGAAAGTGATGGTTTTGTCATCTGATAGGAGATTTTTTAACATGTTGGGTGTAATCGTTGAAATGTAACATTCTTCTAAAAATGAGAAGTTGGCTAGAAAAAAGTACATAGGGGTATGAAGGTTTGAACTGAGGTTATAAAGGACAATTAAAAACATATGTGCAGCCATAGATATATTATAGATACAAAGAAATGAAGCAAACAGGAAATACTGCAGTTCCGGGATAACAGAAAATCCTATAAAAATAAATTCCATGGTTGTACGGTTTCTTTTATCCATACCACTAATTAAAACCTAAGTTCCACGGCAATAAGTGGTTCCTCAAGACACAATGAGCCCAGGATGCAAATTTTTCAACAAGCAATTTTTCTCCACTGTTGTTTCTTGAAACCAGATTCAATATACAATACCAGGCAGTCCGGATTTGTGGCATGTTATATTTTTCTGCTATACTGTGTGTATTGTACACAACCCTGAAGAAGCTCCTGTCCTGTAAATAGTAAGTGATTTTCAGCTTCCCTCAGCTCTTTCTGACTTAGGAAGACATGCAGATAAGTAAAAAAGGTGAAAAGTGCATAAAAAGTGTTAACTTATTAAGGCAGAATTTTTGTGGAGGTGTTAGGCTTTATAGGCACCCATGTTGATGTCCTAGTAGTGTTGATATACTGATAATGTCAATATCCTGATGATTGTAGATTGAATTTAACTTGTCTGAAGTGCTTCTATGTGGCTTTCATTTATAACGTGCTCAAGAGTTCAGTCTTTGAAGTTACCACCATGGTTGACATGAAAGAGAATGTATATTTTACCTGTCAACTGGTACTTATCCCAAAAAGTTTACAACTTCACTCACTGCTTTTGCTACATGAAGAGAAATAATGATGATAAACTTTCTTTTATCTAGACAATTACATTTATCTGGCCTTGACATGCAGAACAAATAAAATTAATTTAAATGAAACTGGTACATTATATAGAGACAAGCAGACACCAATAATTATGTTTACTAATGTTAATTAATGTCAGGAGAGGACAATGACAGTAGCATTTATATCTGTGCACCAGAAAATAATCGAGCCGTCTCCTGAGTTTAAAGCTTTCAATTAGAATTGTACATTCTATATGATATATAGTGCAATAATAATATACAATAAGTGACTGTTTTATTAGAGAATTGTATCTCCACATATTTAACCCTTTAGTGACCAGCTGTCCGTGCTTTTACAGCTAATGCGTGAATACATGAGTGTAATATAACAGTTATATATCACAGAAGGGCAGAGAAGAACCAGTTTAAAAACTAGAATTCACTAAAGGTCCTTTTAAAAAACTTTGCTTTTATTAAAGGATAAATCAAAATGAGGCAAATAATAGTGAATCAAGATCAAAAGCTATCACCAAATAATAATATAAAAGGTGACCCCCCCCCAACCGAAGAACAAATATATAACTAGATTAAACTAGATATAACTAGATTCTAAGTAAAGTGATGGGGGGAGCGACTTCTTTAATGGATTTAACATGAAACATTATAGTTGCCCTAAGGGATCTAAAAAGAAGAATGTCATATAGAGTCACTAGAGTGATCATGAGATAAATAAAATACATAACTTTAACCAAAGCCAAAATGGTTCGTGAGACTTAGGAGGTGATCCAGTATTATTACAGAGGGAGTAGATTTTTTTTCAAAATCGCACAGGGATCATAAAAAGGCTGCAAAATATAATTGCTCATTCGACCCCTTCAGTTTACATCTATCAAGCCTGTAAATCCACATTGCTTCCTTCCATAGAAGTTTATTATCCAAAGCTCCCCGTCTCTCACTCAAATATATTTTTTTAATGCCCATAAATCTGCTCAAGCTAGGGTCGTTATTAGAGATGAGCGAGCATACTCGTCCGAGCTTGATGCTCGTTCGAGTATTAGGGTGCTTGAGATGCTCGTTACTCGAGATGAGCACCACGCGGTACTCGTCTTGATTAAATGAGCACTGACCATTGAATTCAATGGAGCCGGCAATACAGCCGGCTCCATTGAAAGCAATGGGCAGCCGGCGAGCGCGGGATGAATTTTCGGGAAGGGCTTAAAAATATAAACCCTTCCCTGAAATTCATCCAGAAATGTGTAAAAAGTAAAAAAATATATATACTCACCTTGTCCCGGCAGACGGAGTTCAGCCACGGCCGGCCGGCTGTTCTCCTGAACTGCTGTGAGTAGTATTCAGCAGCCAGGGATTTAAAATCCCTGCCTGCTGAATGAGCTGCCTCTGATTGGTCACAGCCTCACCAAGCAGAGGCAGCTCTCACTTACAGCTGTGGCAGAGGAGAACGATCTTTATGCTGACAGTGCGGGGGGGGGGGGGGGGTCTCACTCTTGCCACTATTGTGGCTTAATAGTGAGACCTTGGAGCCCGAAATGCAGCCCTGCATGTTGCTCCTCGCCTGTCCTATCCATTTCTGTGTTTTTTACATGCCTTTGGTGATTTGCTAAGATTTTCACAAATGAAAACCTTAGCGGAGCACCAGTCATATACAAAAATGTTCGAGTCACCCATTGACTTCAATGGGGTTCGTTACTCGGAACGAACTCTCGAGCATCACTGAAAGTTCGACTAGAGTAACGAGCACTCGAGCATTTTGGTGCTCGCTCATCTCTAGTAGTTATTATGGTAAATCTTTATGTGCATGGCAATGGGAGTCAGCTCTTCTCTCAAAATGTACCTTATATGTGCCTATATGGCTCTGGTTTAATTTATATATTTTATTTATATCATGATCACACATAGTGACTCTATATGACATTCTTCTTTTTACCCATTTTCTATGTACTGACATCTGCAGGAAAAAAGAAGAGAGAGAAATGATTTTTGCATTCTTATTCTCCCATTTCGATCATCTCATTATGAATGGTCGCTCTTGTAGGACTTTTACTCATTAGCATTTTTTTAACGCTGCGATATCACAGCATTTTTTCCAATGGGACTATCTAAAGTTAAAATCGCATCGCACAAAAAATCACAAGTTTGTGCCTTTGCAATAAAAAACGCAGTAATATTGCAGTGTTAAAAAAACGCTAGTGGGTAAAAGCCCTTACTTAGGGAGAGGATATATATCGCATTGTCCTTCTCAGAGATTACCTGTGTTGGTTTACCTTTGATGCTTTAGCCTGCATATGGGTTTTTGCCTGTGATGGGGTCTGTCTGTCAGTAGTGGCTTGGTTGTTGCATGCACAGAGTCTGCCTCTCACAACCTTTTTATCAGGGATTGCTAGCGGCTTTCTGCGCATGTGCAGTTCGGGCATCTAGCCTCTAGTGGTGAGTGTGGTTTCTCCGCATGTCACTTGTCTGTGCGCGGTGCGGCTTTGGCATTGCGGCAGGTCGTCCTGTAGAGAAAACTGATGGGGGAGGCTGTCGCAGATAGCCTGGGACACCGGTATTGACCCAGCAGGTGTAGCTTCCTAGGTGGGCAGCATAAATCGGAGGGTATTTAAGGTACACCTCCGGCAGTATTATACAGCTGATCTGACTTGGTGCCAGTTCACCATTAGAACTGGTAGCGCTGTTATTTATTATTTTTATATTTTCTATCCTTGCTCTATATTGCCCCTAATGAATACTTACTGAAGGAAACGTGTTGAGAAGAGTAGATTAATTTGACTAATATTGTTGTTCACTATTTTGAACAGTAGTAGTAGCATGTAGGGGCACGTGACTAGTGACGCGGGGTCACGTGACAATCGTAAGATCACGTGACACTGATGTAGCATCACATGACGATGACGCGAGGTGTACAGACGCGCGGTCACGTGGCTATGACGTACAAGCCACGTGACAGTGACGCAGAGTAACGTGACTATGATACAAGGTCACGGGGCCATGGCGCCGGTCATGTGAGGTTGAAAACCATATGCGCAATGTCACATGACTGTGACAAACCTGTACATTTATATATAAAGTGGTAAGAAGCTTCTGAAATATTG
This sequence comes from Eleutherodactylus coqui, assembly GCF_035609145.1. Lineage (NCBI taxonomy): Eukaryota > Metazoa > Chordata > Amphibia > Anura > Eleutherodactylidae > Eleutherodactylus > Eleutherodactylus coqui. The sequence continues at coordinate 46,109,550 of NC_089842.1, read as the reverse complement.
TTTTTGCCTTACAGCGATGGCCAGTGGGGTACAAAACATATAATAAAGTGGTCCCGATTTAAAATGCCATTAAATTACCACAATTAAGGGCAGAAGTGGCAGAGGGACACATAATTTGTATCCTGTACCTCACGCTGCATAGAGATGGAAAGGCTAGATGACATATCATGTTGTCATGGAAACTTTGGATACCAAGGGGATGAAGTCAGCATAGCATATTGAATATATCCATATGTATTGAATGACACGGTTAAGTTAATTTGCCATATGGATGTGTGTTGTTATACAAATAATTATGGCAAATGATATTTATATTACTTACTGCCTGGCTTGATAATTATGATAATTAAGCTCACCAGTCGCAAAAAATGTATATGTGGGCTGTGCTAATGGTAAGGTAACTATTAGACATATGGAATCCATAGTACGCCATAGTTGCAATCCATATAGATCCCCTTAAGTATTATAATCACCCGTATTGGATATGAGTTCTATTATATTGGATCAAGATGACATCATATTCTTGGTAAGAGGTATAGTATTGAAAATCAATTCATAAGAACGATAGAAACTGTGTAATGAGCCACGCTATGTCAGCTTTAGAAAATACAATAGATATTGTATTGTTGGTTATTTAGACAAATGGAACAAAAGATAGGGTCTCGTTCAGACCTTTTCGCGCACAGCAGTCCAGGCGGTGGATCCACGCTGCTTCCTTTTGTAATAGCCGTCGATTGAGGTCTCCCCTTCTACCAGTAGATCTTAGAATTTCAATGCCTCTGAATTGAACAGATTCCGGGTTTTGTGGATGTATTTCTCTCATATGTGTTGACAGACTTGTCTGTTCCTACCGATTTATATTCCCAAAGGGGGCCAGGACACTTCTCCGTAACTGTTGGACGGTCTTGCCCACATAGTCTTTGGGACATGGGCATGTTGCAAGGTAAATTACATAAGTCGATTTACAATTTATGTAATCCCGAATATTGTATGTGTCCAGTAGATGAACTCCTAAAGGATTTTGTTTTTTCCATGTGTGGACAAGCTTTACATCCTTGACAACGAAAAAACCCTGCAACGGGGCTCGAGGTAAGCCATGTATTGATGGTAGGTGGTTTCACATCATGGCTTTGCATGAGTCGATCCTTCAAACTTCTTCCTTTTCTGTAGGTTATTGTAGGTTTCACTTGAAGGGAATCCACTAGATCCGGATCTTCTCTTAATATTCCCCAATATTTGGAAATTATACTCCTGATCATTGGCGCTTCATCATCATACGTACCTATCAATCGTATATCTGGACTTCTCTAAAGCATTTGACACAGTGCCGCATAATAGGTTGATATACAAAATGAGGCAGCTCGGACTGGGCGAAAACGTGTGTATCTGGGTAAAGAATTGGCTCAGAGATAGAAAGCAGAGGGTGGTAATAAACGGTTCATACTCTGATTGCGCAACGGTCGCTAGTGGAGTGCCACGGGGTTCATTATTAGGCCCCATTCTGTTCAATATATTTATCAACAACCTGATAGAGGGGCCACAAAGTAAAATATCAATATTTGCAGATGACACAAAATTATACAAGATAATTAATGCACCTTAGGACAATGTACGGCTACAAATGGACCCAGATAAACTGGGGGCTTGGGCAGAAAAATGGCAAATGAAGTTCAATGTTGATAAATGTAAGGTTATGCACATGGGCAGGAGAAACGGCTGTCACCAATATACACTGATTGGGGTATTGCTAGGGAAAAGTGAGATGGAAAAAGACCTTGGGGTACTAGTGGATTGTACATTTATCTGGAGTAACCAATGCCAGTCAGCTGCTACAAAAGCAAATAAAGTCTTGGGGTGCATTAAAAGAGGTACAGGGGCGAGGGACAAGAACATTATCCTCCCACTATATAAGGCACTTGTCAGGCCCCACATGGAATACTGCGTACAGTTCTGGACTCCGCTACTCACGAAAGATGTTGCAGTACTTGAGGGGTTAAAAGAAGGCAACTAAAGTAATACATGGAGTGGAGGGACTGGAATACCCAGAGAGGCTATCAAAATTAGTATTATTTACCCTGGAAAAAAGACGGCTGAGGGGTGACCAAATAACTATGTATAAATACATTAGGGGACAATACAAGGATCTCTCCCATAATCTGTTTATACCCAGGACTACGACGGTAACAAGTGGGCATCCTCTACATCTAGAAGAAAGCAGGTTTCATCACCAACACAGAAGGGGGTTCTTTACTGTAAGAGCAATGCAACTGTGGAACTCTCTGCCTGAGGATGTGGTGATGGCAAAATTCATAGAGGAATTTAAGAGGGTACTAGATGTCTTTCTAGAGCGGAAGGATATTACAGGATATAAATTTTAGGTGACCAGTGAGTTGTTGATCCAGGGCTTACAGACAGGTAGGAGCTATTAGAGGTTGATCCAGGGATTAGTCTGACTGCCACTAGGGAGCCGTGAAGGAATTTTTTTTCCCTAAAAAAGGGCTAATTGGCTTCTGCCTCGGGTTTTTTTGCCTTCCGCTGGATCAGCAAGGAGGTTGAAACAGGCTGAACAAGATGGACATTGTCTTTATTCGGCCTAACATACTATGTTACTTCCTGGTTACGGGATTCCTAATTCTCGCCTCCAGGAAGCGATGACTCTGATTGGTTTTTCAGCACTGCTCAGCCAATCAATGCAGCGCTTGATGATCCAATGTGATGGCTGTGAGTTCCTGCCCATGGAGTTCTAGACCCTCACTCAAATATTAAGCAAGTGACATTAATAGTTTGTGGAGCATTACTTATCTCTAAACAATATCGGTGACACCACTTTGAGTTTGACACGTGTGCAGTAGAGTAACAGATGACTGCTTGATCTGACTACACATGGTTTGTTTGTTGTCTGTAACCATGGAGACCCATACAGTAGATGTGCATAACAGCTGTATACACAAACCATAATTATGCCTATATACAAAAAAGTTATTATTTAAAAAAAAAAAACAACATAAAACTAAGATCATGTATTACTATTTATTGTATAGTATAAAATAAAATTATTATTAGAGATGAGCGAACGCGTTCGTCCGAGCTTGCTATTCGTGCGAATATTAGGGTGTTCGGGATGTTCGTTATTCGTAACGAACACCATGCGGTGTTCTGGTAAATTAAACTTTCTTCCCTGAGACGTTAGCGCTTTTTTTTGGCCAATATAAAGACAGGGAAGGCATTACAACTTCCCCCTGCAACGTTTAAGCCCTATACCACCCCCCAGCTGTGAGTGGCTGGGGAGATAAGGTGTCACCCGAGTATTGAAATCTGCCCCTCCCGCTGCTCGCTATGGATGCATTCTATATGCGCTCAATGGGGCCAGCGGCAGCAGCGCTGACCCCATTGAGAACATATAGAAGACAAATCCTTCTTCTCTGGCACAGCTGTAACAGCTGTAGCAGAGAAGAACGATGTTTGCCCATTGAATTCAATGGAACCGGCAATACAGCCGACTCCACTGAATGCAATGGGCTGCCGGCGATCGCAGGATGAATGGTCGGAAAGGGGTTAAATATATAACCCCTTTCCTGCAATTCATCCAGAAATGTGTTACACTAAAAATATATACCGGCGTATAAGGCGACGGGGCGTATAAGACGACCCCCCAACTGTCACCTTATACGCCGGTAATTCAGTGGAGCAAAGAATAAAAAGCATTACTTACGTTTTTAGATGATCTGCGGCGCTCCTGCAGGCTGTCACTCCCTCCTGGTCCACGGCAGACAAGCTTTCTCCACGAAAGACTTTAAATCCCTGCCTCCAGAAGCACATGTGCCTTCAGCCAATCACAGCCAATGACAATGATGTCATTGAATGGCTGTGATTGGCTGTGTTTCTGGAGGCGGGGATTTCAAGCCTTGAAATCCCCGCCTCCAGAAACACAGCCAATCACAGCCATTCAATGACATCATTGTCATTGGCTGTGATTGGCTGAAGGCACATGTGCTTCTGGAGGCAGGGATTTAAAGTCTTTCGTGGAGAAAGCTTGTCTGCCGTGGACCAGGAGGGAGTGACAGCCTGCAGGAGCGCCGCAGATCATCTAAAAACGTAAGTAATGCTTTTTATTCTTTGCTCCACTGTATTACCGGCGTATAAGGTGACAGTTGGGGGGTCGTCTTATACGCCCGGTCGCCTTATACGCCGGTATATATTTTTAGTGTAACACATTTCTGGATGAATTGCAGGAAAGGGGTTATATATTTAACCCCTTTCCGACAATTCATCCCGCGATCGCCGGCAGCCCATTGCATTCAGTGGAGTCGGCTGTATTGCCGGTTCCATTGAATTCAATGGGCAAACATCGTTCTTCTCTGCTACAGCTGTTACAGCTGTGCCAGAGGAGGACGATCTTTATGCTGACAGTGGGGGGGGGGGGGGGGGGCACTCTTGCCGCTATTGTGGCTTAATAGTGGGACCTGTGAACTTGAGATGCAGCCCACCATGTAGCCCCTCGCCTGCCCTATCCGTCACTGTGTCATTCCCATCACTTTCCTGAATTGCCCAGATTTTCACACATGAAAACCTTAGCGAGCATCGGCGAAATACAAAAATGTTCCGGTCGCCCATTGACTTCAATGGGGTTCGTTGTTCGAAACGAACCCTCGAGCATCACGGGAAGTTCGTTACGAATAACGAACACCCGAACATTTTGGTGTTCGCTCATCTCTAATTATTATTAATATTATTTTGTTATTATCCGTTACAACTTATTGTATATCACGGCTAAGCTATTTTCATCATTTTTTTAACAGCAACTTTCACATCATTATTTCTTAAACAGTATATAAAGGGGTTTAACAATGGCGCAATTACAGTATACATTAGCGACAGTAACCTGTCCATATCAGTACCGTAGCTTGTCTTTGGCCTTAGATACATTACACAACCAGATCCAAAAAATATAGTCACGACTATGAGGTGAGAGGTGCAGGTGGAGAAAGCTTTCTTAATCCCTCCTGAGGAATGGTGCATTATAATTGTCCAAATGATCCGTGTATATGAAACAATGGTTAATAGGAAAGCACCTACCACCACACATAAAACAAGCATAAAAATGAGAATTTCATTGAATCGTGTGTCACTACATGCCAAAGCCATTAGAGGTGCAATGTCACAGTAGAAATTGTTGATTTTATTGGGTCCGCAATAATCTAAGAAGAACGTAAGAGACGTCTGTATTATGGCAGCCATCAAACCAATGATCCAAGAGTTCACGATAAGCTTAACACAAGCATTTTTACTCATTATCACGTTATATAATAATGGATGGCATATGGCGTTATATCGGTCATAAGCCATGGCTGCCAACACGTAGCACTCAGTAGATCCCAATAACAAAAAACAATACATTTGCACGGCACAGCCATAGAAAGTGATGGTTTTATGCTTTGATAAGAAATTTTTTAGCATGTTGGGTGTAATTGTTGAGATGTAACATTTTTCTAAAAAGGAGAAGTTGGCTAGAAAAAAGTACATAGGGGTATGAAGGTTTGAACTGAGGTTATAAAGGACAATTAAAAACATATGTGCAGCCATAGATATAATATAGATACAAAGAAATGAAGCAAACAGGAAATACTGCAGTTCCGGGATAACAGAAAATCCTATAAAAATAAATTCCATGGTTGTACGGTTTCTTTTATCCATACCACTAATTAAAACCTAAGTTCCACGGCAATAAGTGGTTCCTCAAGACACAATGAGCCCAGGATGCAAATTTTTCAACAAGCAATTTTTCTCCACTGTTGTTTCTTGAAACCAGATTCAATATACAATACCAGGCAGTCCGGATTTGTGGCATGTTATATTTTTCTGCTATACTGTGTGTATTGTACACAACCCTGAAGAAGCTCCTGTCCTGTAAATAGTAAGTGATTTTCAGCTTCCCTCAGCTCTTTCTGACTTAGGAAGACATGCAGATAAGTAAAAAAGGTGAAAAGTGCATAAAAAGTGTTAACTTAATAAGGCAGAATTTTTGTGGAGGTGTTAGGCTTTGTAGGCACCCATGTTGATGTCCTAGTAGTGTTGATATACTGATAATGTCAATATCCTGATAATTGTAGATTGAATTTAACTTGTCCGAAGAGTTTCTATGTGGCTTTCATTTATAACGTGCTCAAGAGTTCAGTCTTTGAAGTTACCACCATGGTTGACATGAAAGAGAATGTATATTTTACCTGTCAACTGGTACTTATCCCAAAAAGTTTACAACTTCACTCACTGCTTTTGCTACATGAAGAGAAATAATGATGATAAACTTTCTTTTATCTAGACAATTACATTTATCTGGCCTTGACATGCAGAACAAATAAAATTAATTTAAATGAAACTGGTACATTATATAGAGACAAGTAGACACCAATAATTGTGTTTACTAATGTTAATTAATGTCAGGAGAGGACAATGACAGTAGCATTTATATCTGTGCACCAGAAAATAATCGAGCCGTCTCCTGAATTTAAAGCTTTCAATTAGAATTGTACATTCTATATGATATATAGTGCAATAATAATATACAATAAGTGACTGTTTTATTAGAGAATTGTATCTCCACATATTTAACCCTTTAGTGACCAGCTGTCCGTGCTTTTACAGCTAATACGTGAATACATGAGTGTAATATAACAGTTATATATCACAGAAGGGCAGAGAAGAACCAGTTTAAAAACTAGAATTCACTAAAGGTCCTTTTAAAAAACTTTGCTTTTATTAAAGGATAAATCAAAATGAGGCAAATAATAGTGAATCAAGATCAAAAGCTATCACCAAATAATAATATAAAAGGTGACCCCCCCCCCCCCCAAACGAAGAACAAATATATAACTAGATTAAACTAGATATAACTAGATTCTAAGTAAAGTGATGGGGGAGAGACTTCTTTAATGGGTTTAACAGGAAACATTATAGTTGCCCTAAGAGATCTAAAAAGAAGAATGTCATATAGAGTCACTAGAGTGATCATGAGATAAATAAAATACATAACTTTAACCAAAGCCAAAATGGTTCGTGAGACTTAGGAGGTGATCCAGTATTATTACAGAGGGAGTAGATTTTTTTCAAAATCGCACAGGGATCATAAAAAGGCTGCAAAATATAATTGCTCATTCGACCCCTTCAGTTTACATCTATCAAGCCTGTAAATCCACATTGCTTCCTTCCATAGAAGTTTATTATCCAAAGCTCCCCGTCTCTCACTCAAATATATTTTTTTAATGCCCATAAATCTGCTCAAGCTAGGGTCGTTATTAGAGATGAGCGAGCATACTCGTCCGAGCTTGATGCTCGTTCGAGTATTAGGGTGCTCAAGATGCTCGTTACTCGAGATGAGCACCACGCGGTACTCGTCTTGATTAAACGAGCACTGACCATTGAATTCAATGGAGCCGGCAATACAGCCGGCTCCATTGAAAGCAATGGGCAGCCGGCGAGCGCGGGATGAATTTTCGGGAAGGGCTTAAAAATATAAACCCTTCCCTGAAATTCATCCAGAAATGTGTAAAAAGTAAAAAATTATATATACTCACCTTGTCCCGGCAGACGGAGTTCAGCCGCGGCCGGCCGGCAGTTCTCCTGAACTGCTGTGAGTAGTATTCAGCAGCCAGGGATTTAAAATTCCCGCCTGCTGAATGAGCTGCCTCTGATTGGTCACAGCCTCACCAATCAGAGGCAGCTCTCACTTACCCATTCATGAATACAGGAATGGGTGAGTGAGTGCTGCCTCTGATTGGCTCAGCGCAGGGACCAATCAGGGACAGCTCTCAGCTGTCATTCAGCTTAGAGCTGCCCCTGATTGGCTCAGCGCAGGGACCAATCAGAGGCAGCGCTCACTCACTCATTCATGAATTCATGAATGGGTGAGTGAGAGCTGCCTCTGATTGGTGAGGCTGTGACCAATCAGAGGCAGCTCATTCAGCAGGCGGGGATTTTAAATCCCTGGCTGCTGAATACTACTCACAGCAGTTCAGGAGAACTGCCGGCCAGACGAGGCTGAACTCCGGCTGCAGCGGAAAGGTGAGTATACATTTTTTTTTTTTTTTTTACACATTTTAGGATGATTTTCAGGTAAGGGCTTATATTTTTAAGCCCTTCCCAAAAATTCATCCCGCGCTCACTGGCAGCCCATTGCTTTCAATGGAGCCGGCTGTGTTGCCGACTCCATTCAATTCAGTGGGCTAACATCGTTCTTCTCTGCCACAGCTGCTACAGCTGTGGCAGAGGAGAACGATCTTTATGCTGACAGTGCGGGGGGGGGGGGTCTCACTCTTGCCACTATTGTGGCTTAATAGTGAGACCTTGGAGCCCGAAATGCAGCCCTGCATGTTGCTCCTCGCCTGCCCTATCCATTTCTGTGTTTTTTACATGGCTTTGGTGATTTGCTAAGATTTTCACAAATGAAAACCTTAGCGGAGCACCAGTCATATACAAAAATGCTCGAGTCACCCATTGACTTCAATGGGGTTCGTTACTCGGAACGAACTCTCGAGCATCACTGAAAGTTCGACTAGAGTAACGAGCACTCGAGCATTTTGGTGCTCGCTCATCTCTAGTAGTTATTATGGTAAATCTTTATGTGCATGGCAATGGGAGTCAGCTCTTCTCTCAAAATGTACCTTATATGTGCCTATATGGCTCTGGTTTAATTTATATATTTTATTTATATCATGATCACACATAGTGACTCTATATGACATTCTTCTTTTTACCTATTTTCTATGTACTGACATCTGCAGGAAAAAAGAAGAGAGAGAAATGATTTTTGCATTCTTATTCTCCCATTTCGATTATCTCATTATGAATGGTCGCTCTGGTAGGACTTTTACTCATTAGCATTTTTTTTAACGCTGCGATATCACAGCATTTTTTCCAATGGGACTATCTAAAGTTAAAATCGCATCGCACAAAAATCGCAAGTTTGTGCCTTTGCAATAAAAAACGCAGTAATATTGCAGTGTTAAAAAAACGCTAGTGGGTAAAAGCCCTTACTTAGGGAGAGGATATATATATCGCATTGTCGTTCTCAGAGATTACCTGTGTTGGTTTACCTTTGATGCTTTAGCCTGCATATGGGTTTTTGCCTGTGATGGGGTCTGTCTGTCAGTAGTGGCTTGGTTGTTGCATGCACAGAGTCTGCCTCTCACAACCTTTTTATCAGGGATTGCTAGCGGCTTTCTGCGCATGTGCAGTTCGGGCATCTAGCCTCTAGTGGTGAGTGTGGTTTCTCCGCATGTCACTTGTCTGTGGGCGGTGCGGCTTTGGCATTGCGGCAGGTCGTCCTGTAGAGAAAACTGATGGGGGAGGCTGTCGCAGATAGCCTGGGACACCGGTATTGACCCAGCAGGTGTAGCTTCCTAGGTGGGCAGCATAAATCGGAGGGTATTTAAGGTACACTTCCGGCAGTATTATACAGCTGATCTGACTTGGTGCCAGTTCACCATTAGAACTGGTAGCGCTGTTATTTATTATTTTTATATTTTCTATCCTTGCTCTATATTGCCCCTAATGAATACTTACTGAAGGAAACGTGTTGAGAAGAGTAGATTAATTTGATTAATATTGTTGTTCACTATTTTGAACAGTAGTAGTAGCATGTAGGGGCACGTGACTAGTGACGCGGGGTCACGTGACAATCGTAAGATCACTTGACACTGATGTAGCATCACATGACGATGACGCGAGGTGTACAGACGCGCGGTCACGTGGCTATGACGTACAAGCCACGTGACAGTGACGCAGAGTAACGTGACTATGATACAAGGTCACGGGGCCATGGCGCCGGTCATGTGAGGTTGAAAACCATATGCGCAATGTCACATGACTGTGACAAACCTGTACATTTATATATAAAGTGGTAAGAAGCTTCTGAAATATTGTTTTTGCCTTACAGCGATGGCCAGTGGGGTACAAAACATATAGTAAAGTGGCCCCGATTTGAAATGCCATTAAATTACCACAATTAAGGGCAGAAGTGGCAGAGGGACACATGATTTGTATCCTGTACCTCACGCTGCATAGAGATGGAAAGGCTAGATGACATGTCATGGAAACTTTGGATACCAAGGGGATGAAGTCAGCATAGCATATTGAATATATCCATATGTATTGAATGACACGGTTAAGTTAATTTGCCATATGGATGTGTGTTGTTATACAAATAATTATGGCAAATTATATTTATATTACTTACTGCCTGGCTTGATAATTATGATAATTAAGCTCACCAGTCGCAAAAAAATGTATATGTGGGCTGTGCTAATGGTAAGGTAACTATTAGACATATGGAATCCATAGTACGCCATAGTTGCAATCCATATAGATCCCCTTAAGTATTATAATCACCCGTATTGGATATGAGTTCTATAATATTGGATCAAGATGACATCATATTCTTGGTAAGAGATATAGTATTGAAAATCAATTCATAAGAACGATAGAAACTGTGTAATGAGCCACGCTATGTCAGCTTTAGGAAATACAATAGATATTGTATTGTTGGTTATTTAGACAAATGGAACAAAAGATAGGGTCTCGTTCAGACCTTTTGGCGCACAGCAGTCCAGGCGGTGGATCCACGCTGCTTCCTTTTGTAATAGCCGTTGATTGAGGTCTCCCCTTCTACCAGTAGATCTTAGAATTTCAATGCCTCTGAATTGAACAGATTCCGGGTTTTGTAGATGTATTTCTCTCATATGTGTTGACAGACTTGTCTGTTCCTACCGATTTATATTCCCAAAGGGGGCCAGGACACTTCTCCGTAACTGTTGGACAGTCTTGCCCACATAGTCTTTGGGACATGGGCATGTTGCAAGGTAAATTACATAAGTCGATTTACAATTTATGTAATCCCGAATATTGTATATGTGTCCAGTAGATGAACTCCTAAAGGATTTTGTTTTTTCCATGTGTGGACAAGCTTTACATCCTTGACAACGGAAAAAACCCTGCAACGGGGCTGGAGGTAAGCCATGTATTGATGGTAGGTGGTCTCACATAATGGCTTTGCATGAGTCGATGCTTCAAACCTCTTCCTTTTCTGTAGGTTATTGCTGGTTTCACTTGATGGGAATCCACTAGATCCGGATCTTCTCTTAATATTCCCCAATATTTGGAAATTATACTCCTGATCATTGGCGCTTCATCATCATACGTACCTATCAATCGTATGATATTGTTATCATCAGATCTTGATTTTGTTTTCAACAATTCTGTTCTTGTTAGATTACAAGCAAATTCTCATGCATTGCGAATGATATCGGGCGGGTATCCTCTATTTTGAAACCTGCGTGTCAGGTCCTTAGCTTTATGGTCAAATTCCTCCTCGTTGGAACAGTTACGTTTAGTACGGATGAACTGTCCATTAGGGATCCCATTTTTTAATGACCTTGGATGATGACTTCCATAGTGCAACAGGTTGTTTGTAGACGTTGGTTTTCTATATAATGTTGTTGTAATGACTCCTGTTGTAGTTTTTGATATTTTCAGGTCCAAAAAAGTGATGGATTCCATTTGTATTTCCGAAGTTAGATAAAGCCCTAATTCATTTTTACTCAGTTAAATGATGAAGTTTTGGAAGTCCCTGCTGGTTCCTGACCATAGAATAAAAACGTCATCTATGTATCCGATCCACATATCGATCTCGGACTTAGAGGATTGGTTTTTTTTAGACGAAATAATAAAAGCTATATTTTAGTTTAAGGCCTTTGTCAGTGAGTAGTAGTAGCATTTGATTCATGACATTAGTATTCAACAATTTAGATATACATTGGTACTGTCTCTATTTAAATTATATTATACCATTTTCTGGCGTTACAATGGAGAGGATTGATACTCTTCGCAATAGCAGTCTCTTTATTTGGATCTGCTGTTTGGTATATTCCACCTTTAAAGGGTGGGATTGAGAGATCTCTTAGGGGATCTATAATATTTCATGTTGAACCCATTGAAGAAGTCTCTTTCCCCATCTCTTTACTTAGAACAGGGGTGTTTTTTTCTAGCTATATATCTGTTCCTCGGTTGAGGGCTACCCTTTATATTTTTATTTGATGATAGCATTTGATCGCGATTCACTACTTATTTGCCTCTTTTTTATTTATTTTTTAAAAGAAGCGCTATAAAAGGACCTTCAGTGAATTCTAGTTTTTAAGCTGGTTCTTCTCTGCCCTTCTGTGATATATTCTTATTGTTGACATGGCAGGTTTTCTGTCTGCCAGCGTAGATGTTAATAGCTGGCTAGATGAGGCTGACACAGAAGGAGTTTCATGTTCAGTCACAGCACACTTCCTTGGAGCAATTATTTAAACAATTCACTATTATCTATAGAGACTATGTGAACTCATGGTAGGAAGTCTAAGGTTTAAGGAGATATATTGATAATAAAATCAACCCAGAGGACTACAGATTCCTATTCATCCAGCCCCTAAATGGGAGAAGGAAGCCACAGAGAGTTCTTTAAGATTTCTGTCCCTCCTATTGGAAGAAGAGAAAATAACCCTTGAAAAAATACACAAACTTTAACAATGGAGAAAACCTTGGATTCAGAATATCAAAAGACAGAGAAAGCATTACACGCTAATATTAAGAGGTATACAGCGCATATCAAAGAATGGAAGCACTATCAGTTTGCAAAGGATTTAGAAGAGTTCAGAGAGAATATCGAGGTTTGAGAACAGAACACAGATTGGAAACCAAGATTATTTCATCCGAATGTGAGCAGTCGGAATCGGAGCTTGGTCACAGACCTCCTCTCCCCTCTCGTAGAGGTAGGGGTAGTACTTTCAATCAGTCTAAAGCACATAAGAGTATCGGTACTATGGATAGTGGTTTTTAGGACCTCCCATTTCACAATACTTTCTGCAGGAGATGAAGGAACAGTCCTAGCTTTGGATACTGAGGTTGTTCCTGAGATGGTTGTCCTGGATACTTCCCAAGATATTGAATTAGCTATGCACGATCAAATGATCCCAACAAAGCTAACATATTGCTACCTTTTATTGCCTTCCAAAGGTACACAAGTGCTTATCCCCTTTAAAGGGGGGCTAGTATAGGCAAACTCAGAATGCAGGCATCTGTATTGATAGAGTCCTGAGTTCTTTTGTGGAAGCACCCCCTTCATACACGGAGAAATACGATGGATGTCTTGAGACACTTGGAGGAGATTGTGATTGATGATAATACCAAACTGGCAACCCTAAAATGTAAAAGCCCTTTACAGCTCAATTCGTCATGCGAAGGGCTGCGAAGCTATCTCCTATTTTTCAACAAAGAGGCAATGTCATAGCATGTTTGTCATCAAGCTTGTTTGTTTTATACTCAAACACAATTATTTCCTATTTGATGGAAGGTTCTACCACCAGCTCAGGGAAAAGCCCATGAGAAGTGCTTGTTCCCCTACCTATACTAACCTCTTCCCGGGCTGGTGGGCAGAAAAAATTGCCTCCTTTAAGGCTTCTGAGGCTTGGACAGATAATATAATATTGTGGCTTTGTTATATTGATGTTATTCTTGTCCTGCAAATTGAATGTTTGTGCATGTTTATAAATGCACATTAGAGGATGGACCACCTTGCCAGAACGCATGCAAAATTATGCACCCCTACAATGAAATGCAATGCCAAATCGTAAGCTATAAACCCAGATGTGCTATTGTACAAGCATAAGAAAAATGGTAAATGCAACTACGTTATCAGGTATAATGTGTGGGAGTGCGTTTCAAATGGAGTGCACAGACAAGCACACAATTTTTTTTTTTGTTCCTTTTTTTAAAATTAAACGTCTTAAAAACATGTATATATAGTAAAGAGTGCATAGAAATTCATGATAATATATACATCTATAATAATAATAATCTTTATTTGTATAGCGCCAACTTATACCACAGCGCTTTCGAGGCACATAGGAGACACAAACATAATGAAATTTATAGAAATTACAAGAGTTACATGTAGTATTCAATTATTTGGAGGGGTGGGGTGATACAGAACGTATAGGGGCAGGAGGTGGAGCAAGGGAGAACACAGCAATGCAATGATAAAATGGGACAGAGTTTTTAAAACACAAAGGAAATATGGGGCAGGAAGTGTATATATTAGGCAAAAGTAGAAAGCAATGGGGTGGGGCAGGGGGCATATTGTGGGGGTGGGGGACTAGATCAGGGATTTGGTATGCTACTTTGAAGAGTTGCATCTTTATGGCACCTCTGAAGTTCCATTCGGCCGGAATTATCCGGATGTTTTGGGGTAGAGTGTTCCAGAGGATTGGTGCTGCTCTAGAGAAGTCCCGGGGGGCAAGCATGCAATTCTTATTAGAGGAGTGTTTAGTCTGAGTGTGTTAGCAGATCAGAGTGTGCGGGCTGGGTGATGAATAGACAACGGGGAAGTGATGTATGATGGTGTGGCGCCATGGAGAGCATTGTGGGTCAGGGTGATGAGTTTGAATTGAGTTCCGTAGTGTATGGGCAGCTAGTGCAGCGACTGGCATAGCGCAGAGGCATTTAGGAAGTGGCTGTAGAGGAAGATGAGTTTAGCTGCCGCATTTAGTATAGATTGGAGACGGAACAGTCTGGTGTGGGGAAAGCCAATGAGTGGGGAGTTGCAGTAGTCGAGTCAGGAATGGATTAGTGTCTTTAGTGTGTCCGTGGTGAGGAACAGATGGATTTTTAGCAATACAGAGGTGCAGGTGGCATGTTCAGGATAGAGACTGGATATGGGCAGCAAAGGAGAGGTTTGAATTCAGTGTAATCCCAAGACAGCGGGTGTGCTGTCTGGGGGTTATGATGGTGCCAGATACTGATATGAAAATGTTGGAGGGAGGCAGGCTGGTTGAAGGCAGAAAGACAAGGTAATCAGTTTTTTAGAGATTAAATTTGAGAAAAAGAGAGACCATGGTGTTAGAGACAGCCGACAGACAGTTGGTGATGTTTTGGAAGAAAGGTGCAGAGATGTTATGGGAAGAGGTGTATAGCTGAGTGTCATCAGCGTAGAGATGGTATTTGAGGCCAAATCTGCAAATGGTTTGTCTGATTGGGGCTGTGTAGATAGAGAAGAGGAGGGGGCCAAGGACTGAGCCCTGGGGCCCCCAAAAGCAGGGGGGTGGGAGTGGAGAGGAGATAAAGCCAGTGAAGGAGGCGCTGAAAGAGTGGTCAGAGAGGTAGGTGCAGAACCAGGAGAGAGCAGTGTCCTTTAGCCCTATGGAGCGAAGCATAGCAAGGAGGAGGTGATCATTGACTGTTAAATGCAGCAGAGAGATCAAGGAGGATTAGTAGGGAGTAGTCACCCTTCCACTTGGCCATCTTCAGGTCATTTGATACTTTTGTGAGGGCGGTTTCGATCAAGTGTAGGGAGTGGAAGCCAGACTGGAGAGGGTTGAGGCGAGAGTTGTCAGAGAGAAAGCGTGTGAGGTGGGAATAGAGCAGGCGTTCATGTAGATTGGAGATGAAAGGGAGGTTTGAGATGGGTCGGTAATTGGCAGCATCGGTTAGGTCAAGGGTCAGTTTTAAGTGTAGGGAGTGTAAGCCAGACTCAAGGGGGTTGAGGAGAGAGTTGTCAGAGAGAAAGCATGTGAGGTGGGAATAGAGCAGACGTTCAAGGGGTGGTTTGAGATGGGTCAGTAGTTGGCAGCATCGGTTGGGTCAAGGGTCAGTTTCTTTAGCAGAGGGGGTATGATGGACTGTTTAAATGAGAAGAGGAAAATACCAGAGTTCAGGGGGAGGTTGAAGATGGTGGTAAGGTGGGTAATGACTGCTGGGGAGAGGGACCAGAGGAGGTGAGAGGGAAGAAGGTCACTAGCGCAGGTGGTGGGATGGACAGCAGAAAGCAGTGTAGAGGCTTCTTCCTCTGTCATTGGTACTAGAATAGATAGTGAGTGAGTGATGGAAGCAGTGCTGAATTGACCAGGAGCAGGGCTAGCCATGTAATGTTCGGAGATTTCTTTGCAGATGTTTTCGATTTTTTTCCTTGAAGTGGGCAGTTAGCTCTGCAGCACTGAGATCCATCATGGGGGGCCTGTACTTTGGGGCTGAGGAGGGAGTGAGAGGTATTGAAGAGTCATTTGGGGTTGTGGGATAGTGAGGAGATGAGGGAGGTGAAATAAACTTGTTTGACATGTTGGAGTGTGAGGTTTTAGGTTTTGAGCATACATTTGAAGTGGGTGAAGTCTGCGGATTGTTTCAATTTGCGCCACAGATATTTAGCACACCTAGAGCATCACCGGAGGAAGCATATTTGTGGCGTAAGCCAAGGTTTTTGTGCTTTGTGGTCGACAACTCTGGTCATGGGGGTGCCACTTCATCCAGTGCCCATCTGAGGGTAGTGGAGTAGTGTTTAGCAGCCAGGTTGGGCCATGAGATGAGAGATATGGGGGACAGGGAAGACTGTAAGGTCTCGGCAAACTGCTGGGTATAGAAAGTCTGGAGATTCCTAGAAGTGCGATATGTGGGAGGGTCTGGGGAGATGTTAGGATGCCTAATGAAGAAGGAGAGGGGATTGTGGTCAGAGAATGGGAGGGTGTAGTTAGTGAAGTGGGGGGGGGGGGAGCGCAGAGGTGGAGGGAAATTAGGTGGAGAGTGTTGCTGTCTCTGTGAGTGGGGGAGTATAAGAGTTGTGATGGGCCAAGGAAGGAGGTGAGCGTTAAAAGCTGGAAGGCAGATGGGGCAAAAGATTGGATATGGGAGGTAAAGGAGAGGTCTGTCTGAATCCAGTTTGACCCCAAGGCACAGTACCACAAACAAACGGTACAAAAGCAAACAAAATGCAAGGAAGAAATAAATAGAGAAAGTGAACATGTGTACTCCCCAATGTGAACAGTGATGTGATCATTCGCTCACATCATAGGTAGACACCAATGGGTGAAACTCCAAATTGCCATTTATTTTCAACTTCACAGCAATAGCAGCTTGCTTCAGCACAGCACTTTATGCAAGTAAACTTAAATGTGCTTTTAAGCAGGGGTTTCAATAACAGTCCAACTGTCTTGTTCACCCACTCTCCAGGGCAGCTTCATCCATCTCTTCAGCTCAGGACTCACTCTGTTTTTCCTCAGGAAGGTTTCACCCAACCTTCCTGAGACACATGAACAGTCTCATTTAGTGTTCAGGTCTCTCTCTAGACCTCTTGCTCACAGTCCATGTCTTGGGCTCTCACAGCCCAGGTCCCTCTCAGTGGACCTGTCTCGGGCTCTCAGCCCAGGTCCCTCTCACCGTACCTGTCTCTGGCTTGCAGCCCACTTCGCCCCTGACTAGCAGAAACAAACACCTTTATCCTACTTACTGACCACGCCCGTGGGTGTTTTCCCCTTGTCTCAGGCACCAGACTACCTGTCTGTTGCCCCCTACAGGCCATTCTCTGTAGTGCACCTCCACTAATATATATATATATATATATATATATATATATATATATATATATATATATATATATAGTGGCAAGGGGGTTTACTTGCCTGTGGATTGATGACCTCAATATCAGGAAATGGGCACCACATGGGTAGAAATGCTCCAGAAGACGTGACTTTTTTAAGCATCTGGTGCCTTCCAGCATTTATTCACATCACAGCAAATGTATGCAGTTCATGCAATGTCCAGAGTTTTCAACCCACAGTCTCCCCGTCACTAACCCCCCCTTCCACCCCCGGGATGTCTGGAGGGTGTCCTCCTCTGTCAGACTGAATAATGAGCTCCAAACGGGACCACACAGGACCTCAGGCTAGCAGCCCTTTAGCTACTTTGAGCTATCATTTGCCATGAGTGTGAAAGGTACTGATCCTTACCTTCCACCACACCCAGGGTGTTAACCCTCAGGTTTCTTTTTGCAGGTATCAGAATGTCTGTCTAGCAGTCTCTGCAGGTCATTCTGACACTGCATTCCTAAGATATATATATATATATATATATATATATATATATATATAAACCACCATGTATTTACCAATAATACATCATATTCATTAACTAACATGTATAAAAGTCTCATATGCAATAGACAGAAAGAAAAACACCTCACCAAGAATCTACTTAATCGAGACTGCATCCCAAAATATAATATCTGTTTGGAATTATCTAGGAAATCAATAAGGTATGATTAGTAAGATATACTTTTCCAAGCTACAAGAACCCCCTTTGAGGAGGAAAAAAAATAGACAAGAAAAATGCAAATAGAAGAAAAAGGCTAAAACTAAAGATAATAAAATACAAATAAAATTACGACAATTAGACAAAACAATTTAAAAAAAAAGTGAAGCTAATATTTTCATTCAAACCTCTGGGTATAACCGCGTTCAACCTAAAAATCTATCTAGATTCAGTATTCAGAATATCCGATTAACATACAGGGCTGGATGGAAGAACATTAAGTTCCGGGACATTTTGTTCAGTGTGGATGAATAAGGTTGCATATATTCATCATGGACCACATAAAATAACGTGGTGGCTTTGAGTTTGACAAGTGTGCAGTAGAGTAACAGATGACTGTTACATCAGACTACACGTGGTTTGTTTGTAGTCTGCAAGCATAGAGACACATACAGTAGGTGTGGCCAAGGGCTGTATACACAAACCATTATCATGTCTATATGCAAAATAATTGTTATTAAAAAGAAGACTGGAAATCTTTTTTACCATTCATTGTATAGTATAAAATCAGGAAAAAAAATATTATTCATTATTATTTTATTATTTATCATTACAATTTATTGTATTTCACCTAAGCTATTTTCATCATTTTTTTAACAGCAACTTTCACATCATTATTTCTTAAACAGTATATAAAAGGATTTAACAATGGTGCAATAACAGTATACATTAGTGACAGAAACTTGTCCATATCTGTACCATAGCTTGTCTTTGGCCTCAGATACATTGCACTAACAGATCCATAAAACATAGTCACCACTATGAGGTGAGAGGTGCAGGTGGAGAAAGCTTTCTTAATCCCTGCTATGGAATGGTACTTTATAATTGTCCAAATGATCCGTGTATATGAAACAATTGTTAATAGGAAAGCACCTACAATCAGGAACAGGACAATTATAAAAGTGACAATTTCATTAAACTTTGTGTCAGTACATGCCAAGGCCATTACAGGTGGAAGGTCACAGTAGAAAAGGTTGATTTTATTGGGTCCGCAATAAGGTAAGGAGAACGTAAGAGATGTTTGTATTATGGGAGCCATGAAACCAATGAGCCATGAGCACATGATAAGCTTAACACAAGCATTTCTACTCATAACCACATTATATAATAGTGGATGACATATGGCGTTATATCGGTCATAAGCCATGGCTGCCAGCAAGTAGCACTCTGTAGATCCCAATAACAAAAAACAGTACATTTGCACGGCACAGCCGTAGAAAGTGATGGTCTTGTCATCTGATAGGAGATTTTTTAACATGTTGGGTGTAATCGTTGAAATGTAACATTCTTCTAAAAATGAGAAGTTGGCGAGAAAAAAGTACATAGGGGTATGAAGGTTTGAACTGAGGTTATAGACGACAATTAAAAACATATGTGCGGCTACAGATATACAATAGATACAAAGAAATGAAGTAAATAGGAAATATTGCAATTCCGGAATAACAGAAAATCCTATAAAAATAAATTCCATTGTTGTACGGTTTCCTTTATCCATACCATTAATTATGTTCCGTGGCAATAAGAGGTCACTCAAGATACAAAACATAGAAAGTAATTTACAGCTTCCAGCAGCTTTCTGCCTTGGGAGGACCTGTGTTGTATCCCAACTAAGCAATACAGATTAGCAAAAAAAAAAAAAAGTGAAAACGTGGATAAAATAGTGTTAGATTAATAAAGCAGAATACTTATGGAGGTGTCAGGCTTTATGGGCTCTTGTGTGGATGTCATAATAATGTTGATGTTTTGTTGATGTGTTTTATCTAGAGAAAGTCTGTAATTAACTAAAAAAAAAGGTGAAAAAGTACATAAAATAGTGTTAAATTAATAAAGCAGAATATTTTTGGAGGTATCAGGCTTTATGCGCTCCCATGTTGATGTCCTAATAATATTGACGTCCTGATGATTGTAGCTAGAAACTCTTTGGACAAGTTAAATCCAATGCGGCTTTCATTTATAATGTGGTCAAGAGTTCAGTCTTCGTAGTCATTACCATGGCTGACATGAACGAGAATGTATATTTTACCTGCCAATTGATAGATGTACAGAGATCAGATCAGCGCTCCTATAAACATGGGATTCTAGTCATATGATAATTATCAGAATTGGACTTCAATCCATGTATTGTGGTTCGCTTGATCCCAAAAAAAGTCCAATTACCTGCCAATTGGTATTTGTCTTAAAAACTTTAAAACTTCTCTCATTGCCTTTGCTACATAAAGAAAAATAATGATGATAAACCTTTGTTTATCTAGAGTATAATATTCTTCTGACTTTGACATACAGAGAGAATAAAATCCAATTAAATGAAACTGGTACATTATATAGAGACAAGCAGACAACAATAATTGTGTTTACCAATGTTAATTATTCTCAGGAGAGGACAATGACAGAAGTGTTTATTTCTGTGCAGACGAAAATTAATTGCCTCGCCTCCTGAGTTTTGAAATTATAAATTAGAACTGTACATTCTATATTATATACACCCATTGTCAAAAAAATCAGGCACCTTGAAGAAGTTGTCAGATTCAAACAAAACTTGATATGTGTGATTGCAACTTTGATATAAATGATTACAATATCAGAGCAAAAGGTTGATTTATAGTGGAAAAATTGAACATTCGATGGCCGCCTCTAGCTTGGATGCAAGATGATACAGAAGGAAGGCATGCAGGTTCTGTATGCTATTCTGCAGCATATGGTTCCACATTTGCTGTAACTGAGCTTCTAGATCGTGCAAACTCATAGGCTGTCAAAGTTGGCATCCCAGTTGGTCCAACACATATAATTATAGACTCGTAGAATTGGAAAGGACATCCAGGGTCATCTGTTTTGACCCCCTTCTCCAGAGGCATAACTTGAAGCTTCTGGGCCCCCATGCAAAACCTGTAATAGGGCCCCCAACTATAATGCTTTATTCATAGTATTCGGCTCCCTATATGAAGAAGGGAGGCCTTATGGGCCCTCTAAGGCTCCTGGGCCCGGGTGCCACCACATTCCCTGCATTCTCTATAGTTATGCCCTTGCCCTTCCCAATGCAAGAATTACATCCAAAACAGATGTCTGCCCAGCTTCTGTTTGAAGACTTCCATTGAAGAAGAACTCACCACCTCCCGTTGGCAACCTGTTCCACTCATTGATAACTCTTACTGTCAGAAAATTTTTTCTACTATCATATCTTTGTCACCTCCCTTTCAGTTTCATCCCATTGCTTCTAGTCTTTCCTTGTGTTTCACAAGTCTTTTTCACATGTGCTGCTGCTTAATTCTTCCCATTCTGTATGTGCTTTTTCATTTTTCTTGCTCAGATGTAGTACTTTGCATTTCTACTTGTTAAATACCATTCTGTTAGTCGCTGCCCACTGTTCAAGCTTGTCCAGATCTTTTTGAATTCTCTCTCTCTTCCCTAGTATTAGCCATCCCTTCAGGCTTTGTGTTGTCAGCAAACCTGATCAGTTTCCCTTAATTCCCTCATCTAGATCTATATATATAAAATTGAATGTATGCGTGTCTGTCTGCGTGTCTGTCTGTTTGTCCTTTATGCGCTACTACACCATTCATCCGATCGCCATGAAACTTTGGGAAGTTGTTGAGTACACTCCTGGGAAGATTATAGGCATAGTACAACTATCGTATAATAAATGGCGCGCGTGCGAGCGTCGACAGTTACGCCCCCCCCCCTCGTAGATCGTTTGATTTCCATGATTGCCACCAATTCTCTCACTTCCCAATGTCATAGAGACTTGAAATTTGCCACGAGCATTGATTATGTCATAAATAGGAAAAGTTAATGGGTCCCAACTCGATTATTCAATTCTAAGCGCAAAAGAATTAGCGTCCAAATTTCACGTACGGAATCTAATTCCATCACTTCCCAATGTCATAGAAACTTGAAATTTGGCACGAGCATTGATTATGTCATAAATAGGAAAAGTTAATGGGTCCCAACTCGATTATTCAATTCTAAGCGCCAAATAATTAGCGTCCAAATTTTACGTACGGAATCTAATTTTCTCACTTCGCGATGTCATAGAAACTTGAAATTTGGCACGAGCATTGATTATGTCATAAATAGGAAAAGTTAATGGGTCCCAACTCGATTATTCAATTCTAAGCGCAAAAGAATTAGCGTCCAAATTTCACGTACGGAATCTAATTCCATCACTTCCCAATGTCATAGAAACTGGAAATTTGGCACGAGCATTGATTATGTCATAAATAGGAAAAGTTAATGGGTCCCAACTCGATTATTCAATTCTAAGCGCCAAATAATTAGCGTCCAAATTTTACGTACGGAATCTAATTTTCTCACTTCGCGATGTCATAGAAACTTGAAATTTGACACGAGCATTGATTATGTCATAAATAGGAAAAGTTAATGGGTCCCAACTCGATTATTCAATTCTAAGCGCCAAAAATTAGCGTCCAAATTTTACGTACGGAATCTAATTTTCTCACTTTGCGATGTCATAGAAACATGAAATTTGGCATGAGCATCGAATATGTCATAAATAGGAAAAGTTAATGGGTCCCAACTTGATTATTTAATTCTAAGCGCAAAAGAATTAGCGTCCAAATTTTACGTATGGAATCTAATTCTTTCACTTCCCAATGTCATCTATATATATATAAATGAATGTATGTCTGTCTGCCTGTCCTTTATGCATTACTACACCATTCATCCAATCGCCATGAAACTTTGGGAAGTTGTTGAGTACACTCCTGGGACGATTACTGGCATAGTACATCTATCCTACGATAGGTGGCGCACGTGTGAGCATTATCGACAGTTATGCCCCCCAGACAAAGATCATTTGATTTCCATCTGAAGCACGAAAGCAAAAGGCATTATGAGCAACGGGATGCGTGTTCAACTACAAAATGATGCATCCGCCAAACATTTCGCTTGACAATTGCTGGATATTGAGAATGCTGAGGTAAAATGAAAGCTGTGCTGTGATTGGTTGCTATTTCTTATACTGCTGAGGTAACATGAAAGCTGTGCTGTGATTGGTTGCTACATATTATACTGCTGAGGCAACATGAAAGCTGTGCTGTGATTGGTTGCTGCTTCTTATACTACTGAGGTTACATGAAAGCTGCGCTGCGATTGGTTGTTATATATTATACCACTGAGGTAACATGAAAGCTGCGCTGTTATTGGTTGTTATATATTATACCGCTGAGGTAACTTGAAAGCTGCGCTGTGATTGGTTGTTATCTAAATATATAAAAACAAATGTATGTATGTATGTCTGTCTTTGCAGCAACGCGCGACGGTTAAGCTAGTCATTTATAAAAATGTTGAACAACATTGGGTCCAGGACAAAGCCTTGTGGTACCCCACTTGAGACATTCTTGCAGCTGGATATGTAGCCATTCATGACCATTCATTGAGTACGATCACTCAGCCAGTTGTGAATCTACCTAACAGTTGTCTTGTCAATCCCATATTTGGTCATTTTTCAGTAAGAATGATAGGAGATGCTTTTGCTTCACTAAAGTCAAGATGTACTATATTTACTGCATTTTCTTGAACAACTTGAACAAATCTTTTATAAAAAGATTTATGAAAACATATTACTAAGTTGATAATATCTAGAGATGAGCGAGCACCAAAATGCTCGGGTGCTCGTTACTCGAGTCGAACTTTCAGTGATGCTCTAGAGTTCGTTTCGAGTAACGAACCCCATTGAAGTCAATGGGCGACTCGAGCACTTTTGTATATCGCCGATGCTCGCTAAGGTTTTCATTTGTGAAAACCTACGAAATTCAAGAAAGTGATGGGAACGACACAGAAACGGATAGGGCAGAAGGGGCTACATGTTGGGCTGCATCTCAAGTTCCCAGGTCCGACTATTAAGCCACAATAGTGGCAAGAGTGAGACCCCCCCCCCCCGCACTGTCAGCATAAAGATCGATCTTAACGATGTTAGCCCATTGAATTCAATGGAGCCGGCAATACAGCTGGCTCCATTGAAAGCAATGGGCTGCCGGCGATCGCGGAATGAATTGTCGGGAAGGGCTTATATATTTAAGCCCTTCCCGACAATTCATCCCGCGCTCACTGGCAGACCATTGCTTTCAATGGAGCCGGCTGTATTGCGGGCTCCATTGAATTCAATGGTCAGTGCTCGTTTAATCGAGACGAGTACCGCGTGGTGCTCGTCTCGAGTAACGAGCATCTCGAGCACCCTAATACTCGAACGAGCATCAAGCTCGGACGAGTATGCTCGCTCATCTCTAATAATATCATAAGAAGGAAAAGCATAGTTTTAATCTATTTGCTTATCATTCGTAGGGTGCATTCACATAGGCGTATGCATATTTCAGACCATAAATAACAGCATATTCACAGGCTAGAGCGCTGCACTTTCCTGTCTATTGGTAGTCTTTTTATGCACGCAATTATGCAGGGTATTAACGCATGTGAAAAAATACTCAAAATCTGATTGATTTTTCAATAAATACACAGCATATACGTAGGTTTCCTGCATATTTTGTGCGTATTTACATATGCCCATTGATTTCAATGGGCTTTTAATGTGTTTAATACACACGAAAATATGACATCTCGCATTTTTGTTCATGGAATCACACATTGTGTGAAAAAATATGTTTAGTTGAGGGGTGTGGCCTGACTGCAGACCGAGACGGACGCATCTCCCTGAGCACCTCTCGGTTCTAGCATTTTCAAGCTACTTCATAGCTTCTCAGCAGCAGAATAGGTGTTCTATTGATCTACCATCCTCCCTGGATCTTGTCATAATGAAGAGGAGACCATCCAGAGCTTCCCCAGAACGGGTCTTTGATTTTTTTCTTGGCATGCGGCACTGGCTGAGAACAGGCTGCAGGAACATTCGGGACTCCCTCCCCTGACAGCTCTGCTGAGAGGGAAGAAGCAGATCTTAGCTCTCTGCACCTCACCGACGGAGTGGCCAGCTTAGCTGTCACCGCTGTAACTCAGCCGGGACGCAGAATGGAGGAATCCCAGCCTGCAGGGGTGAGTGAGACCACGGGAGGAGGACAATCCAGCACTGCTGGTGCCTCCAATATGGCGTCTGAGCATGTTCCCTCCTGTCACCCCTCCATCCCCCTCAGGTAGTACTGAGAAACAAAAATCCAGGCTTTCATCTTGCCTCCCCCCTCAAACCTCCTACACATCAGCAGAAGACCTCATTGCAGACTTCCCTTCTTTAAGCCAGCTGGCTTCAGAAGACTATATAAAAAATATGGTCTTGGCTTTAAGGGGCTCCATACAGAGTGACATCAGCCACATGTCTAAAATATTTAACTCTTCGCTACAAGAGCTGGGAGATAGTATAGACCATGTAGAGAGCAAAATGGAAGAACTAACCTCTTCTTAGAACAAATTAATTGACTCTCACTATGCTTTGTGGGACAAAATATTTTTCATTAAAAATAAAATGGGCGACCTCGAGGCCAGAAGTCGGCGCAATAACATTAAGTTCTGAGGAATCCAAAAGAATGTAGCCACAGCGGAATTGAAAAGCTTCCTAACTAAATTTATGTCCTCAATAATCCCAAATACCTCAGACCAGAAGCTAATTATAGACAGAGCCCACTGGATTCCCAAGCCCAAGTTTATAAAGTTCCGTAAGATGTAATAGCAAGGATCCATTTCTTCCATGTTAAGGAAGCATTGATGCATGCAGCATGAACAATGAAAGCTCTACCTAAGCCATACTCCAACATATACCTGTTTGCAGACTTGTCTCCTGCCACCATTCAAAAAGGGCCTTCTCTCCTATTACAATGGCTCTACGTACGGCTTAAATTCCCTATAGATAGGGCTTTTCTACAAAATTGCTTGTCCACAGAGATAATAACCTCAATATGGGGGTAACCTATAGTTGAAAAGCATACACCCACTAGAGCATTGAGATCTGAGAAAATTTCCAAGAACTGGTCCCAAATGTCCCCCTCTTAAAGAAGCTTCCGTTGGCTACCACTTATTTCCTGAGGTATTTCACTTATCTGTGTGCTGTTGGACTTTCATATGCAACCTACAAAGAAGGCTAATCTATGTCAGGTGAACATTTATTTGTTGCTCCCCGAAGTATGCAGATATTAATTCCTGCACCATTGTGTGTTTTCATAAATTGTCATTTCTTCCAGATTTTCGCCAGCAGTCGACTAAAGTCCTTTAAAGAAGACCTGAGATTGGCGAGAGTTCTGGCAAATATATCTTTACCTATGTTATTGTTATAATGTTATCTCTTATAAGCACAGTTATTTCATAGAATCATAGAACGGTAGAGTTGGAAGGGACCTCCAGGGTTATCGGGTCCAACCCCCTGCTCAGTGCAGGATTTACCTAATCATCCCAGACAGATATTTGTCCAGCCTTTGTTTGAAAACTTCCATTAAAGGAGAACTCACCACCTCCCATGGTAACCTGTTCCGCTGATTGGTGACCCTCACTGTCAGAAAGTTTTCTAATATCTAATTTGTATCTCCTCCCTTTCAGTTTCATCCTATTGCTTCTAGTCTTTCCTTGTGCAAATGAGAAAAGGGCTGATCCCTCTGCACTGTGACAACCCTTCAGATATTTGTAGACCGCTATCAGGTCTCCTCTCCACCTTTTTTTTTGAAAGCTAAACATTCCCAGATCCTTTAACCATTCTTCATAGGACATGATTTGCAGACCACTTAACATCTTGGTAACTCTTCTCTGAACTTGCTCCAGTTTGTCTTTGTCTTTTTTAAAGTGGCGTGCCCAGAACTGGACGCAGTATTCAAGATGAGGTCTGACTGAGGAAGAATAGAGGGGAATAATTACCTCACGTGATATAGACTCTATGCTTCTCTTAATACATCCCAGAATTGTGTTTCACAAGTCTTTTTCACATGTGCTGCTGCTTAATTCCTCCCATTCTGTATGTGCTTTCTTCATTTTTCTTGCCCAAATTTGGACTTTGCATTTTTCCTTGTTAAATACCATTCTGTTAGTCGCTACTCACTGTACAAGTCTTTCTATATCTTTCTATACTCTCGCTCTCTTCCCTCGTGTTAGCTATCCCTCCTAGCTTTCTGTCATCAGCAAATTTGATCAGTTTCCCATCAATTCCCTCCTCTAGATCATTTATGAAAATGTTGAACAACACTGAGCTTAGGACAAAGCCCTGCGGTACCCCACTTGATACATTCTCACACTTGGATGTGCAGCCATTTATGACCACTCTTTGAGTACAATCACTCAGCCAGTTGTGACATTTGCCCTTTTCCAATATTCTGGGACTTCTCCTGTTCTCCAGGAATTTTCAAAGATCATGGCGAGTGGTTCAGGAATTACCTCTGATGCTTCCTTTAGTATACTACGATGTAATTCATCTGGACCTTGAGACTTGAATTCATTTAAGTTAGCTAAGTGTTCCCTCACCATCTCTCTGCTTACAGATAGCCTGTATGCTTTTATTCCCCCAATAGCACAGCGAAGATCAGTTGATGTTCCATCTACTTAGTGAGAGAAAACAGATACAAAATAGGAAATTAAAATTTGGCCTTCTCAACATCATTCCTAACCAATTCATCATTTTCATCTTGTAAGCATCCAATAGCATCTTTGACTTTTCTTTTGCTTTTGATATACCCCCAAATCCTTTTTTATTGCTTTTGGCCTCTCTTGCAAGTCTCAATTCATTATTATCTTTAGCTTTTCTGACACTTGCCTTACAGTTTCTGCAGACAGCACTACATAGTTCTTTGGATATTCCCCCCTCTTTTCATTTGATAAACATATTTTTCCTTGTTTTTAACATGTGTGCAAGTTCTGTGTTCATCCATCCTGGTCTCTTTAAATGCTTCTCATTCTTCCTTCTTTTAGGGATTGTTAACAATTGTGCTTTGAGAATCTCATTTCATATTTCAGACTCAAGGGGCAGATATCTAATTCTCAATGGTACTTTAAATGAAAGAACCTTTACTCTAGTGAATATATATGCCCCTAATAGTGCCCAAAATTCCTTTCTAAATAAAAGTATTAAGAAAATTAAGAAGCCCCAGAAGGGAGGTTTAGTGGTATGTGAGGACTTTAACATAATACCAGACAGAACAATAGATTCAAAGAATAAACACAGAACCCCCCACATACTGTTTCCTTGGCTCCATAAGGAATCATTCATTGTATGATACGTTTAGATGCCTCAACTCTTCATCTGGGGAGTACACCTTTTCTCCCCGCGATACAAGTCATTCTAATGTATATATCTCTATTTAGTTGATAGATGGACTTTGCTTATAGTCCTTTCCTCAGAGATAGGCACAGATAAGTGGTCTGACCATTCCCCGATTTACTTAAAACTTGCTTTGGGAGGCACTTGGGGAAATACAAAAATGTGGTGAAACAATGTCTCCTTATTCAAATTTCCAGAAAATAAACTTTTAATAAGTGAATCATTGAGGGAATATTTTAAATTAAGCACAAGCCCCGAAGTTAGTACTAGCTCTACCTGGAATGCCCACAAAGAAGTTCTTAGAGGAACTGTAATAAAACTGGGTGCCCAACCTAAAAAAAAACATAAACAGGCAAATATCAATAGTCTCCTTGAACAGATTCAGGCACAGGTGAAAGCCCTTCAAAAAAGCCCAGCAGAGGATTATCTTCACAGATTGTACTAACTAAAAATAATCTTTATTTATATGTTAAAAACACCAATAGGGTAACTAAAAAAAACATCTAAACATACTTTCCAATAGATTGGATGCATCTCAAAAATTATTAATAACTATGAGATAACCGCTCTGCAATCAGTGTACTTGGAAACCTATCTTCTCTGTATAGGTAGAATGCCTTTCTAGATGAAGTGCAGAAAGACCTTATAACTATTGGTCTCTAAGTAAGGAAAGACTTTCTTTTCAATGTGGCATCCTTTTAGAGATTTCAATCATAGGTACATTAATTGAGAGACATATATGCAGTATGACAATTTCAAGTGAGCCAAGAAATTCATATAGTAATGGTTCTGAGTAGAGATGAGCGAGCACACTCATCCGAGCTTGATGCTCGTTCAAGTATTGGGATAGTCGAGATGCTCGTTATTCGAGATGAACACCACGCGGTACTCGAGTCAATTGCATTTCCCTTCCCCGCATGTTTAGCGCCATTTTCTAGCCAATAAACATGCGGGGAAGGCATTACCACTTTGTGCTGTGATGTGCCAGCCCTCTGCCCGCCAACAGCAGTGAGTGGCTGGGCCAATCAGGTGACCGGCGAGTAATTAAACTGGTCCCGCCCACGGCTCGCCTCAGACGCATGCTGGCAGAGGTTAGGGAAAGTGCTGCTGCTGATATAGGGAAAATGTTACAGTCGGATCCTGTCTTCAAGAACCCCAATGGTCCTTCTTAGGGCTACTTCTCATGGTGTGCATTACAGTTGTGGCTGGCTGAGAGCAGTAGTGCACCAATTTTTTTTTTAAGCATCTAGGGCTGTGCAGGCCATTTCAGCTATACTGTTCTGTGTGTGCAGTGCATTAGGGAGAGTTTAGGGACAGAGCTGCTTATATAAGGAAAGTTTTACAGTTGTGATCCTCTGTACAAGAACCTTAACGGTCCTTTTTAGGGCTACTTCTCACCGTGTGCATTATAGTTGTGGCTGGCTGGGAACAGTAGTGCACCAATTTTTTTTAAAGCATCTAGGACTGTGCAGGCCATTTTAGCTATACTGTTCTGTTTGTGCAGAGACTGGTGGCCACACTGCAGAGGGTACCCATGCTGCTTGCCTCTCATCTGTTCAGCGTGTATCGGCTGAAGAGGAGGAGGATCCTGAAAGTCATCCCCCTAGTGAGGACAGCGATGTGTTGCGTTCTGGGACCTTGGCACACATGGCTGACTTAATGTTAGGCTGCCTTTCCCGTGACCCTCGCGTTAAACGCATTCTGGCCAACACGGATTACTAGGTGTACACCCTTCTAGACCCACGGTATAAGGAGAACCTTTCCACTGTCATTCCCGAAGATGAAAGGGGTACGAGAGTGATGCAATACCACAGGGCCCTGGTGGAAAACGTGATGCTAAAGTTTCCATCTGACAGCGCTAGTGGTAGAAGACACAGTTCCGAGGGCCAAGTAGCAGGGATCAGGCAGCATGTCCAGCACAGGCAGGGTAACACTCTCCAAGGCCTTTGCCAGTTTTATAGCTCCCCAGCAAGACTGTGTCACCACTCCCCAGTCAAGGCTGAGTCGGAGGGAGCAATGTAAAAAGATGGTGAGGGAGTACATAGCCAACCGTACCACCATCCTACGTGATCCCTCTGCTCCATACAACTATTGCGTCTCAAATCTGGACACGTGGCACGAACTTGCGCTGTACGCCCTGGAGGTGCTGGCCTGCCCTGACGCTAGCATCTTGTCAAAGAGGGTGTTTAGTGCAGCTGGGGGAATCATCACTGATAAGCGTACCTGCCTGTCAACCGACAGTGCCAACATGCTTACACTCATAAAGATGAACAAAGCCTGGATTTCCCCAGACTTCTCTTCTCCACCAGCGGAGAGCAGCGTTACCTAAAGATTCTATTCGCTGCAACCGCGGATGCAAGCATTGTTCTCTATCATCGTAAAAAAAGGGACATTTGCCCTTGTCAATCTGTGTATGATATTAGTCCTCCTCCTCCTGCTCCTCCTCCTGAAACATCCTGTCATTACGCTGAAGTGCCAATTTTTCTGCGGCCCAAAAGGCTCATATAACTTTTGTCAAACAATATTTCAGTAAGCTAAAATATCAATGGGTTTCACCTGCCCTCTGGGTTGAGCAATTGTTCTGGGGTACATTTAAACTGTTGGAACAGCAATTTTTTGGGCCCTCGCCTACACTGTAATCCAAGTAATTTTTCTGGCCTTCGCCTACACTCATGGTACACCAATGTGTCAGGGGTTGGCCTACACTCTTGCTACAGAAATGCTGCAAATGAAATGTTCCTGGGGTCTGTCTATACTGTCACTACTAAAATGTTACTGGGCTCTGCCTACACTGCTGCTACTGAAATGTTACTGGGGTCTGTCTATACTGTTACTACTGAAATGTTACTGGGTTCTGCCTACACTGCTGCTACTGAAATGTTACTGGGGTCTGTCTATACTGCTGCAACTGAAATGTTTTTGGGGTCTGTCTATACTGTTACTACTGAAATGTTACTGGGGTCTGTTTATATTGCTGCAACTGAAATATTTTCAGGGTCTGTCTATACTGTTCCTAATGAAATGTTACTGGGCTCTGCCTACACTGCTGCTACTGAAATGTTACTGGGGTCAGTCTATACTGCTGCAACTGAAATGTTACTGGGGTCTGTCTATAATGCAGCAAATGAAATGTTACTGGGGTCTGTCTATACTGTTACTACTGAAATGTTACTGGGCTCTGCCTACACTGCTGCTACTGAAATGTTACTGGGATCTGTCTATACTGCTGCAACTGAAATGTTACTCCTGTCTGTCTATACTGTTACTACTGAAATGTTACTGGGCTCTGCCTACATTGCTGCTACTGAAATGTTTCTATGTTTATAACTAAAGCATTGAAACTTCAACATGAACCATTTTTTTTAAAAGGGCTGCCTCCAGGCTCTGTTACAAATTTAGCAACAGTAAGCTAAAATATCAATGGGTTTCACTTGCCCTCTGGGTTGAGCAATTTTTCTGGGGTACATTTGTACTGTTGGTACAGCAATTTTTTGGGCCCTCGCCTACACTGTAATCCAAGTAATTTTTCTGGCCTTCGCCTACACTAATGGTACACCAATGTGTCAGGGGTTGGCCTACACTCTTGCTACAGAAATGTCACCCGGGTCAGCCTGCCTATACTTGTGCCACAGTAATGCTACAGGGGTCTGCTTATACTTCTGCAACAGAAATGTTACTTCGGTCTGCCTATACCTCTGCTCCTAAAAAATGTTACTGGGCACATCCTACACTGCTGCAAATGAAATGTTACTGGGGTATGTCTATACTGTTACTACTGAAATGTTACTGGGCTCTGCCTACACTGCTGCTACTGAAATGTTACTGGGGTATGTCTATACTGCTGCAAATGAAATGTTACTGGGCTCTGTCTATACTGTTACTACTGAAATGTTACTGGGGTCTATTTATACTGCTGCAACTGAAATGTTTTGGGGGTCTGCCTACACTGCTGCTACTGAAATGTTACTGGGGTCTGTCTATACTGCTGCAACTGAAATGTTTTGGGGGTCTGTCTATACTGTTACTACTGAAATGTTACTGGGGTCTGTTTATACTGCTGCAACTGAAATGTTTTTGGGGTCTGTCTATACTGTTACTACTGAAATGTTACTGGGCTCTGCCTATACTGCTGCTGCGGAAATATTACTGGGGTCTGTCTATACTGTAACTACAGAAATGTTACTGGGGTCTACCTAGACTTCTGCAACATAACTGTTAGTGGGGTCAGCTTATACCTTTGCTACAGGAATACTACAGGGGTCTGTGCATAGTATGGCTGCACTAAGTTTTTACATCGCGGTGTTCTACGTATCTGGCCCAAAACAAAAAAACGTCTGACTGGGGCATGCAGTGTGGGCCAAAGCCCACCTGTATTTTATCTGACGTTAGCTCAGCTGTCCAGGGCACTGCAATGGGATTTATTAATGTACCATCGGTGGCTTCCTGGGACCCACCCATGCTGTGGGTCCACACAGACTTCCCTGAGTGGAGTTGTACCTGGCCGTGACTATTAATTAAAAAAACCCAGTCTGACTGGGGTATGCAGTGTGGGCCGAAGCCCACCTGTATTTTATATGACGTTAGCTCTGCTATCCGGGGCACTGCAATGGGATTTATTAATGTACCATCGGTTGCTTCCTGGGACCCACCCATGCTGTGGGTCCACTCCACACAGACTTCCCTGAGCGGTGTTGTACCTGCCTGTGACTATGAATTTAAAAACCCAGTCTGACTGGGGCATGCAGTGTGGGCCGAAGCCCACCTGTATTTTATCTGACGTTAGCTTTGCTATCCAGGGCACTGCAATGGGATTTCTTTATGTACCGTCAGTGGGTTCCAGGGAGCCACCCATGCTGTGGGTCCACTCCACACAGACTTCCCCTAGGGGAGTTGTACTTGCCCGTGTCTATTATTTAAAAAAAACCCTGTCTGATTTGGGCATGCAGTGTGGGCCGAAGCCCACCTATATTTTATCTGACGGCAGCTCAGCTGTCCGGGGCACTGCAATGGGATTTATTTATGTACCGCCGGTGGGTTCCAGGGAGCCACCCATTCTGTGGGTGCACACAGAATTCCCATAGCTGAGTTGTACCTGCCTGTGACTATTAATTTAAAAAAAACCCAGTCTGACTAGGGCATGCAGTGTTGGCCGAAGCCCACCTGTACTTTATCTGATGTTACCTCAGCTATCCGGGGGACTGCAATGGGATTTATTTATGTACCGTCGGTGGCTTCCTGGGACCCACCCATGCTGTGGGTCCACACAGACTTCCCAGAGCGGAGTTGTACCTGCCTTTAACTATTATTTTTAAAAAAACCCGTCTGACTGGGGCATGCAGTGTGGGCCGACGCCCACCTGTATTTTATCTGACGTTAGCTCAGCTATCCGGGGGACTGCAATGGGATTTATTTATGTACCATTGGTGGCTTCCTGGGACCCACCCATGCTGTGGGTCCACTCCACACAGACTTCCCTGAGCGGAGATGTACCTGCCTGTGACTAATAATTAAAAAAAACCCAGTCTGACTCGGGCATGCAGTGTGGGCCGAAGCCAACCTGTATTTTATCTGACGTTAGCTCAGCTATCCGGGGCACTGCAATAGGATTTATTAATGTACCGTCGGTGGCTTCCTGGGACCCACCCATGCCGTGGGTCCACACAGACTTCCCATAGGGGAGTTGTACCTGCCTGTGACTATAAATTAAAAAAACCCAGTCTGACTGGGGCATGCAGTGTGGGCCGAAGCCCACCTGTATTTTATCTAATGTTAGCTTAGCTGTGCGGGGCACTGCAATGGGATTTATTTATGTACCGTTGGTGGCTTCCTGGGACCCACCCATGCTGTGGGTCCACACAGACTTCCCATAGGGGAGTTGTACCTGCCTGTTGCTATGAAAAAAGGCCATACTGACTAGGGCATGGAGTGTGGGCCGAAGCCAACCTGTACTTTATCTCACGTTAGCTCAGCTATCCGGGGCACTGCATTGGGACAAACTAGAGGAGCAATACAGTGCTAATGAGTAAAGATGAGCGAACACCAAAATGTTCGGGTGTTCGTTATTCGGAACGAACTTCCCGCGATGCTCGAGGGTTCGTTTCGAACAACGAACCCCATTGAAGTCAATGGGCGACCAGAGCATTTTTATATTTCGCCGATGCTCGCTAAGGTTTTCATGTGTGAAAATCTGGGCAATTCAAGAAAGTGATGGGAATGACACAGTGACGGATAGGGCAGGCGAGGGGCTACATGGTGGGCTGCATCTCAAGTTCACAGGTCCCACTATTAAGCCACAATAGCGGCAAGAGTGCCCCCCCCCCACTGTCAGCATAAAGATCGTCCTCCTCTGGCACAGCTGTAACAGCTGTAGCAGAGAAGAACGATGTTTGCCCATTGAATTCAATGGAGCGGCAATACAGCATGTTCCACTGAATGCAATGGGCTGCCCGCGATCGCAGGATGAATGGTCGGAAAGGGGTTAAATATATAACCCCTTTCCTGCAATTCATCCAGAAATGTGTTACACTAAAAATATATACCGGCGTATAAGGCGACGGGGCGTATAAGACGACCCCCCAACTGTCACCTTATACGCCGGCAATACAGTGGAGCAAAGAATAAAAAGCATTACTTACGTTTTTAGATGATCTGCGGCGCTCCTGCAGGCTGTCACTCCCTCCTGGTCCACGGCAGAGTATTGCTTTCTCTATGAAAGGCTTTAAATCCCTGCCTCCAGAAAGACACGTGCCTTCAGCCAATCACAGCCAATGACAATGATGTCATTGAATGGCTGTGATTGGCTGTGTTTCTGGAGGCGGGGATTTCAAGCCTTGAAATCCCCGCCTCCAGAAACACAGCCAATCACAGCCATTCAATGACATCATTGTCATTGGCTGTGATTGGCTGAAGGCACGTGTCTTTCTGGAGGCAGGGATTTAAAGTCTTTCGTGGAGAAAGCAATACTCTGCCGTGGACCAGGAGGGAGTGACAGCCTGCAGGAGCGCCGCAGATGATCTAAAAACGTAAGTAATGCTTTTTATTCTTTGCTCCACTGTATTACCGGCGTATAAGGTGACAGTTGGGGGGTCGTCTTATACGCCCCGTCGCCTTATACGCCGGTATATATTTTTAGTGTAACACATTTCTGGATGAATTGCAGGAAAGGGGTTATATATTTAACCCCTTTCCGACCATTCATCCTGCGATCGCCGGCAGCCCATTGCATTCAGTGGAACATGCTGTATTGCCGCTCCATTGAATTCAATGGGCAAACATCGTTCTTCTCTGCTACAGCTGTTACAGCTGTGCCAGAGAAGAAGGATTTGTCTTCTATATGTTCTCAATGGGGTCAGCGCTGCTGCCGCTGGCCCCATTGAGCGCATATAGAATGCATCCATAGCGAACCGCGGGAGGGGCAGACTTTCATATCAGGCGGACACCTGATCTCCCCAGCCACTCACAGCAGGGGGGTGGTATAGGGCTTAAACGTTGCAGGGGGAAGTTGTAATGCCTTCCCTGTCTTTATATTGGCCAAAAAAAAGCGCTAACGTCTCAGGGAAGAAAGTTTAAGTAACCCGGACACCGCATGGTGTTCGTTACGGATAACGAACATACCGAACACCCTAATATTCGCACGAATATCAAGCTCAGAAGAACACGTTCGCTCATCTCTACTAATGAGACATTCACAGCTACGCTAGCATTGGAGTCCGCTGTAGTCCCGCGATTGCTGAGGTGCCTATGTCCTGGGTGCAGTGAAAGTCTGCTTCCTGCCTACGCTTGCTGAAGCTGTGGGGCAAGGCCTATGTCGTCGGCGCGGTGCAAGTCTGCCATGTTTGGCCGCTCTGATTTATTTATTGTTCATGTCTTGGGTTGCCTAGCACCCACCTATGCTGTTGGTGCATACTTAGTTCCCTTCGCGGTGTTTGACCTGTCTGGCACAAAGACACTGACTTGGGAAGGGGGCAGAGTGCAGATGGCTTTCCCCTTGCAGTGTCGATTGAGCTATGCGACACCTAGACAGAAAGAATACTGTGTGGGCACATGGATTTCCCATAGCTATGTAACTCATGCCCACGTTTGCAGTTCCTGACGGAGGTGGCACAGGATTGGAATGAAGATTGAACGTCAATTTCTCATTGATTCTCTACAGCATTGTGGGCTATCGCCCCGCCCCTTTTAAAGTGTGTGCCTCTGGTTCCTCCTCATGGCAGACGCACTTATAAATACACATGAGGGTGGTGTGGCTATGCGGCCAGCATGTGGCATAAAGGCAGCTGAAGGCTGCGCAGGAACACTTTTGTGTGCGCTGCAGACGCAGGGTTGTGCAGGGGGGGTGGGGGGGGGGGTGGGCAGCATGTAACCCAGGAGAAGAGGCAGCGGTGTGTCCCGCAGGCAGTGCTTGTGCTTGGTTGGAGGTAGTGTGGTGCTTAGCTAAGGTGTGCCTTGCTAATGAGGGTTTGTCCGAAGTAAAAATTGTTAGGGGGGGGAACTCACTCTTGCCGCTATTGTGGCTTAATAGCCCAGCATGTTGTCCCTTGCCTGCCCTATCTGTATCTGTGTCGTGTCCATCACTTTCGTAGGTTTTGAAGATTTGCACAAATGAAAACCTTAGCGAGCATCGGTCCCATACAAAAATGGTCGCCCATTGACTTCAATGTGGTTTGTTACTCGAAACGAACCCTCGAGCATCGCGGAACGTTCGACTCGAGCAACGAGCACCCGAGCATTTTGGTGCTCGCTCATCTCTAAAAGCGATCCATCAGAGTTTACATCAGAGAATAATAAAATGAAAATAATGGCAATGAGAAGAATATAACAAAAACTCTGAATTTACATGTGCCAACTTCTATTCCTATTATGACAAGCCCTAAAAATTAATTTCCAGGTTAACAAAAAAGGCATATAAAAAGCGAAAATGTCATATATTCTCAAATCAGATGACCCCCTCAACCAAATTAACCCACCTACAAGACATAACCGAACAATTTAGGGCTTTCTATGCCAAATTATATAACCTAAAGGATGACCCATCCACACCCAACCAAATTCTGCTATAATTAATGATTTCCTACAAAAAAACAGACCTTCCCACCTCAGTGAACAACAAGAAGCACTGGATTGCCGCATCACTATTATGGAGGTGGAGAATACTATTAAACTTTTGAAGAACTTGAAATCTCCTGGCCCAGATGGCTACTCGATTGAATACTACAAAACGTTTGTACATGTTCTAGCCCCATATCTCATGACAACTTTCAATGAGGCCATATCCAAGAGTACCCTACCAGCTGAGATGCTTCAAGCTACCATTCTCACAATACCCAAAGTAGGTAAATCACGAGATTCTCTGGCTAATTTCAGGTGACTTTCACTCCTCAATACAGACACAAAAATGTATTCAGAAATTCTTGCCATGAGACTGCTTAAGTTTCTGCCCAAAATAATTCACAATGAGAAGGTGGGATTTACCAAGGGGAGGCAAGCTGCTGACAGCACAAGAAGAACAATTAACTTAATCTCAGGAATGAGGTCGGATGCCTTCTCTCCTCCTTGCCTCCCCTCGAAAGGCATTCAATAGACTTCATTAGGAGTTTGCTTTTGCCACCATGTGGAAGTTTGGAATTAGCGTCAACTTCTTGAGGGCAATCCAAGCATTGCATATTGCCCCTTTTGCCAGGGTTTTAATTGATGGTACTCTATCCACACTATTTAATATAACCAATGGGACCAGGCAGGGCTGTCCACTCTAACCACTGCTGTTCACAATGGTCATGGAACCTATGGCAGAGCTGATCAGAACATCCCCAGAGGTTAAAAGTTTCTTGATGGGACTTATACAACATAAAATTGGCCTATTTGTGGATGATGTTCTCCTGACTTTGACCAATCCCCTAAGGTCATTGAGAGCAACGGGCTATATCATCTCTTTGAGGCAATGCAATTTAGACTAATCCAACATCGAAGTCAAGATTGGCGGAAG
This sequence comes from Eleutherodactylus coqui, assembly GCF_035609145.1. Lineage (NCBI taxonomy): Eukaryota > Metazoa > Chordata > Amphibia > Anura > Eleutherodactylidae > Eleutherodactylus > Eleutherodactylus coqui. Next base: position 46,071,211 of record NC_089842.1, on the reverse strand, counting down.
AAATATCTACAATCTCAGATATGAAAATGATACAACCCTGCTGTCAGAAAGTGAGGAAGGTCTTGAATAACTCATACTAAAAGTTAAAGAAGGAAATGAAAAAGTAGGCCTATTCTTGAATATCAATAACCTATAAATAATAGAGCAAATAAATAATTATGTTGTATAAACATCAAGTTATCTAAACCTACAAATCAGTTTATTCAATGTCTTTGTTAGCAAAAAATAAAATCACATTGAAAAGGCATAAAGAACTCTAAAAAGTGGCTGACCACTGGATAAACAATGTGGAAAAATTAATACTAATGGGGCGTGGATAGCAGTGCATGGAGGAAGACCTGTAATCCTGCACTGCCAGATCCTTCAACTTAAAACTGGCACCAATTGGCATTAACTCAACCATTTACTGTTTCCTGAAATTACATCCAGACCCTCTGTTACAGCTGAATGCGCTGGAGCGATGGTCCGCTGAAATTAACAAAGCTCTTCCCAGGTAGTGAGTCTTTAGAGATGAGCGAGCACCAAAATGCTCGGGTGCTCGTTACTCGAGTCGAACTTTCAGTGATGCTCGAGAGTTCGTTTCGAGTAACGAACCCCATTGAAGTCAATGGGCGACTCGAGCATTCTTGTATATCGTCGATGCTCGCTAAGGTTTTCATTTGTGAAAACCTAGGAAATTCAAGAAAGTGATGGGAACGACACAGAAACGGATAGGGCAGGCGAGGGGCTACATGTTGGGCTGCATCTCAAGTTCCCAGGTCCCACTATTAAGCCACAATAGTGGCAAGAGTGAGACCCCCCCGCACTGTCAGCATAAAGATCGTTCTCCTCTGCCACAGGATGAATATAAATTAAATATATAAACCCTTCCCTGCAATTCATCCAGAAATGTGTAAAAATAAAAAAAATATATACTCACCTTGTCACGGCAGAACGATGTTGGCCCATTGAATTCAATGGAGCCGGCAATACAGCTGGCTCCATTGAAAGCAATGGGCTGCCGGCGATCGTGGGATGAATTTTCGGGAAGGGCTTAAATATATAAGCCCTTCCCTGCAATTCATCCAGAAATGTGTAAAAATAAAAAATATATATATACTCACCTGGTCCCGGCAGACGGAGTTCAATCAGATTGGTCCCTGCGCTGAGCCAATGAGAGGCAGCAGTCACTCACCCATTCATGAATTCATGAATGGGTGTGTGAGTGAGATCTGCCTCTGATTGGTCAGGCTGTGATACTACTCACAGCTGTTCAGAGCAGTTCAGGAGGACTGCCGCCGGCTGCGCTGAACTCCATCTGCCGGGACCAGGTGAGTATTGCCGGCTCCATTGAATTCAATGGGCTAACATCGTTCTGCCGGGACAAGGTGAGTATATATTTTTTTTATTTTTACACATTTCTGGATGAATTGCAGGGAAGGGCTTACATATTTAAGCCCTTCCCGACAATTCATCCCGCGATCGCCGGCAGCCCATTGCTTTCAATTGAGCCGGCAGCATTGTCGGCTCCATTGAATTCAATGGTCAGTGCTCGTTTAATCGAGACGAGTACCACGTGGTGCTCGTCTCGAGTAACGAGCATCTCGAGCACCCTAATACTCGAACGAGCATCAAGCTCGGACGAGTATGCTCGCTCATCTCTATGAGTCTTCACAAGATGGCACTGGCCATTAGCACCTGGTGGACTCCTCCTCAGGTGATTTGCCGGAAGATTTGCTGAAGAGCTCGCGCAGGCATTCGCTTGGAGCGAGTAATGCAGCGCTGATACCTGCGGATCATGGATTACTTAATTCAAAAGTCAGCAGCCGATTACCCACTCTTACACCACAAGGAGAAGCTTCAGCCAATGCTCACAAGGAAACCCTTACTGTAGAATTTTCAGACTCCATGAAGGCACTGTTTCTCTCACTTTCCCTACTCCACAATCTAGGGGAGGCCGGGGTGAACTCTCAATGGGCAATCCCTCACAGTATCATGCAACTACACAGTGCACATCAATGACTCCTGTTACAAAATCTATAATTCGATCCCTGGTAACAAATCCTAAACTGTCCATCAAGACAGGCATCCACCCAGCCTTCTCCTCTTTGCTCTTTGCTCTCTCAAACTGATTGTATCTCACATTGTAATTGTTGAATTGTTTGTATTTATCCCATGCCTCAAAGCGCTGTGGAATATGTTAGCGCTGTACAAATAAAGATTATTATTATTACTTTGCAAATAGAAATCACAGCAATCGCACATCTCATATTAAAAATAGAATGGAGGAGCTGACTTCCACCCATAATGAGCTTGTTGATAACACAAACTTCATGGAGGAAGATACAACTCTGTGATATGGAAGACAAGTTCAGACAGAATAATGTCTAGCTTAGGGGGGATGAGGTACTGGAAATGGTCAAATGAGGGTCTGAAAGAATTCATTGTTGACTACTTTGCCACCTTATTGCCTGCGGCTACTTTACTCACCCTAACCATTGACCAGGCATACAAGCTCCCAAAGCCCAAATCTCTTCCCACTTCCATACTGGGAGATGTCATTCTCCATCTATACTTCTATCACATAAAGGAAAAAAAAATTTTGGAAGCGGCAAGGATCTCCACCACACCTCCAGATCAATCCTAAAATATATCTATTTATGCAGACTTGTCTACTGTAACACTCATGGGAGGAGAGAGTATGGTATTGTATGCAAGTGGAGCTAGCCAGTAAACCTCATTATCATGAAAAATTGCACAAAGTTTGTAGCTCAAACACTGGAGGAAGCCAGACTGTTTTGTAGAAACTGGCATCTCTCTCCACAGGGAGCACCAGTGAAAAGAAACCCCTCAGAGCTTTGAGGGGGATGGATGGACACTCTGGCAAATGTCGCTGTAAAGGCCCACCACCTAATTAATCGCTCCAGCTGGAAAGAATGCCTTTACCTCTACATCAAGGTTAAACTTCATTACGAATGTATTTTATTCCAATTTCTAAGCTAATGTAGGTACATGTTTACTGACAATCATTCAATTCTGTTCCTTCTAGGATTTTGGTATTATGGATACCATTTAATGATATTTTATGATATGGTTCTCACTGATGTTCTTAGTCTCTGTTCTAAGACTTGATGTTCCCTTTGTAACTCCTCTCCTAAAATCCCCATCAAACTGGTCCAAACCACACTCAACTCAGGTCACTTTCTGGTTGCACTGGTGGGGAAGTGGATCCAGGGGCCATCTGGAGTGGGTGTTCTTCGTCCTGGGGCCCACAGGTGCACCCCTACTCAAGGCATGATGTGTCTGGCCTCATAATGGTACTTAACATTGTCTCAATGAATGCTAAAGGGCTAAACTCGCCTTTTAAGAGATCAATGATGTGGAAGGGGGTTCGCACAACTAATGCAGACATTATGGGGGTCCAAGAAACACATTTAAACAAGGAGCAATTCTTTAGATTAACACATAAGTGATTCCCCTATATTTTCTCTTCCCCTGCAATGCACAAAAGATGTGGTGTCTCTATTGCTATTAGGGACACTTTGACATTCTCCTTGGAAAAGAAGATCAGCTATGAAAGTGGCTGATTTGTTATTTTAATCTGCTCTATTAAAGTATACACCATTGCTTCTGTGCATGCTCATAACTCCAGAAAACACTGATTTATGCAAAAGATTCTTAAAATTATAAAAAATAAACTCGAGTATAGGCCACTAATACTCCTAGGTGAATTTAATAAAACCCCTCAACCCTGTATGGACTCATCTAGTGACAGACCCAATGACAAGCCATCCAAAATGGTCCCCCTCTTTAACAAGCATAAGTTATTTGATATTTGGCAAATTTAACACCCTGCAGAATGTGACTATATCACCTTCTCCCACCCCCACAAGGTGTACAGTAGGATATACCTCACTATGATAGACACAGTTCTCATAAATAGAGTCTCCTCTTCAGCAAAATCTCCTGGTGGAATCATGCCCCTGCAATGATGTTGTTTCAGGAACAATACAACAACCCACCTACTAGAATATGCAGACTGAATAACTATATTTTACATTATTCCAAATACACTCCTCAAACATGACTAATCACTCCGTGAATTTTTTGAGCTCAATGACATTGGAGAGATTTCTGACTCCACCTTGTGCTGCACCCACAAGACGACAGCTAGTAGCTCCCCTACTACTGTTGTTACAAACACAACTTTATTCCTTACATAGAGTAAACAAAGCAAACTATTCATTAAGCAGGGCTTGGGAGATATCATCTCTTACTCAATAACTCCATGAAGTCAATGCGTATGACCATGACTTAGCCATGAGGAAACTGAAGATGACATATTATTGGAAAGGCAATAGACCAGGAGTTATGTTAGCAAAGCAAGCAAAATCAAAATCAAACAGGGTTCACATACCAAATATTCACAATGCCAAAATATTTGATCCCCAGAGTATTGTCAATGGGCTGGCGGATTATTATTAAAGATGAGCGAACACCAAAATGTTCGGGTTCGCGTTATTCGAAACGAACTTCCCGCGATGTTCGGGTGTTCGTTTCGAATAACGAACCCCATTGAAGTCAATGGGCGACCGAACATTTTTGTATTTCGCCGATGCTCGCTAAGGTTTTCATGTGTGAAAATCTTGGCAATTCAAGAAAATGATGGGAACGACACAGCAAGTGCTCCTCTGCCACAGCTGTAACAGCTGTGGCAGAGAAGAACGATGTTAGCCCATTGAATTTAATGGAGCCGTCAATACAGCCGACTCCACTGAATGCAATGGGCTGCCGGCGATCGCGGGATGAATTGTCGGAAAGGGGTTAAATATATAAGCCCTTTCCTGCAATTCATCCAGAAATGTGTAAAAATAAAAAATATATATATACTCACCTGGTGCCGGCAGACGGAGTTCAGCGCGGCAGGCTGCAGTTCTCCTGAACTGCTCTGAACAGCTGTGAGTAGTATTCAGCAGCCGGGGATTTAAAATCCCCGCCTGCTGAATAAGATGCCTCTGAATGGTCACAGCCTGACCAATCAGAGGCCAGCCCTCACTCACACCCATTCATGAATTCATGAATGGGTGAGTGAGGGCTGCCTCTGATTGGCTCAAGAAACTCGCCAAGAAAGTTGAAAGCACTCATTATAATGCTACCCAAACCTGGTAAGACCCTGGTTACCCTCCTAATTTTAGATCAGTTTCCCTGTTAAATAAAGAAAGACATAAAACTGTATGCTAGAATACTAGCAAACAGACTTTTGGAGGTCATGAAGAATCTCATTGATAAGGATCAGGTGGGATTCATTAGCAGTGGATGGCACTTGTTGATTTATTGATATAAGTTTTGCAGTGTCAGACCATGGAACAACCTCTCTGCTTCTTACATTAGATGCAAAGAAGGCATAGAAATCATACTGATGTTCTCCATATCGCAATTGGGAACAACTAACTTTAAAATTTTATTATCAAACTTAGAAAAGGACATTAAAACTACTAACATTTACTAGTGTCTTGAATTGGGTGTATAGTGATTGCTAAAATGCTATTACTACCTAAAATCCTATATTTATTTCAGAAACCTCCAATGCTTGTGCCCAATCTTTTTAGTAGAATTTAAAGATTAATAATGTGCTTCAAGTGGCAGAGACAAAGAGCACAGATATCATCCATGGTGTTATTTCTTTACCCTTCACAATGTCGATTGGGGTGCACTTGTATAAAGAACTATTACTATGCCACTCTCCTTAACCAATTGGAAAGTTGGTGGTTGGTAGACTCCTTAAACATTGGTTCAGATTGAATCCAGTGTTACTAGATATCCTAAACTGTCTAACCTCTTATGGGTTTCCAGACTATCTAAAAAATTCCCTACATTCATATGTCCTATGATAACGGCCTGCCTATTTATATGGAAAAAGATGTCTCTATCAATAGGGCTCCTGTCTCTGCAGACTTCTAAAATAACTCTAGTAGCAATACAAATACTAATCCCAGATACAAACTTGGTGGGTGAGAGGTTTTTCTAAAATGGGAGATCTTCTTGAAAGTCAGAGATTAAAGCTATTTATCGACTTATATAACTAATTTCCACTACCCTATAAAAAGTTTTAAAAATACCTCTAGGTGAGGCATTTCTTATCTTCATTGGGCCAGTAGAGGGTTCCCCGTACTCAAGTATGAAGCTTTTATGTTCGACCACAAGACTCGGAAAGACAGTATTTCTAGAGCTTATCATTATCAGAGAATAACCGCTCAACTGTCTTACCTTTTCTATTGAAGTGGGAATCGGACATTCAGGAAACCTCTAACCAGGACCATTGGCAAATGAAGTTCAATGTTGATAAATGTAAGGTTATGCACATGGGCAGCAAACACGGATGTTACCAATATATACTTAATGGGGTACTGCTAGGGAAAAGTGATATGGAAAAAGACCTGGGGGTACTAGTGGATTGTAGACTAAACTGGAGTAACCAATGCCAGTCAGCTGCTGCAAAGGCAAATAAAGTCTTGGGGTGCATTAAAAGAGGAACAGGGGCGAAGGACAAGAACATTATCCTTCCATTATATAAGGCACTAGTCAGGCCCCACATGGAATTCTGCGCACAGTTCTGGTCACCGGTGTTCAGGAAAGATGTTATAGTACTGGAGGGGGTTCAAAGAAGAGCAACTAAACTAATACATGGAATGACGGGACTTGAATACCCAGAGAGGCTATCCAAATTGGGACTATTTACTCTAGAAAAAAGAAGGCTAAGGGGCGACTAAATAACTATTAGAGATGAGCGAACGTACTCGTCCGAGCTTGATGCTCGGGCGAATATTAGGGTGTTCGGGATGTTCGTTATTCGTAACGAACACCACACGATGTTCGGATGTTCGGGTTACTTTAACTTTCTTCCCTGAGAAATCATTTCTATATGCGCTCAATGGGGCCGGCGGCAGCAGCGCCAACCCCATTGAGAACATATAGAAGACAAATCCTTCTTCTCTGCCACAGCTGTAACAGCTGTGACAGAGAAGAACGATGTTTGCCCATTGAATTCAATGGAACCGGCAATACAGCCGACTCCACTGAATGCAATGGGCTGCCGGCGATCGCGGGATGAATTGTCGGAAAGGGGTTAAATATATATTTTTTATTTTTACACATTTCTGGATGAATTGCAGGAAAGGGCTTATATATTTAACCCCTTTCCGACAATTCATCCCGCGATCGCCGGCAGCCCATTGCATTCTGTGGAGTCGGCTGTATTGACGGCTCCATTGAATTCAATGGGCTAACATCGTTCTTCTCTGCCACAGCTGTTACAGCTGTGGCAGAGGAGAACTTGCTGTGTCGTTCCCATCATTTTCTTGAATTGCCAAGATTTTCACACATGAAAACCTTAGCGAGCATCGGCGAAATACAAAAATGTTCCGGTCGCCCATTGACTTCAATGGGGTTCGTTATTCGAAACGAACACCCGAACATCGCGGGAAGTTCGTTTCGAATTACGCGAACCCGAACATTTTGGTGTTCGCTCATCTTTAATAACTATGTATAAATACATTAGAGGACAATACAAGGATCTCTCCCAGGATCTGTTTATACTCAGGACTACGACGGTTACAAGAGGGCATCTGCTACGTTTAGAGGAAAGCAGGTTTCATCACCAACATAGAAAAGGGTACTTTACTGTAAGAGCAGTTAGACTGTGGAACTCTCTGCCTGAGGACGTAGTGATGGCAAAATCCATAGAAGAGTTTAAAAGGGGACTTGATGTCTTTCTGGAGAGGAAGGATATTATAGGTTATAAATCTAAGGTAAATTGTTAATCCGGGTATACAGGCAGGTAGGAACTATTAGGGGTTGATCCAGGGAACAGTCTGATTGCCATTAGGGGTTGGGAAGGAATTTTTTCCCCAAAAGGGCTAATTGGCTCCTGCTCTTGGGGTTTTTTGCCTTCCTCTGGATCAACAAAACAGGAGGCTAGACAGGCTGGACTAGATGGACATTGTCTTCATTCGGCCTTACGAAATATGTTACTATGTATTGGCCTTTTTTTTTTAATTGAAGTATAATCACTACGAGGTCACGTATGAAAATGTATGCAGCAGCATTTACACATCAACATAATTATGGTTATGAAGGGAAGCACACTTACAAAGATTATACACTGGGAATGGTGTGAAATGAGAAAAAAAAAATTATGGCTAACCTATTTTTATGTCATGCATCATTTTTCTTGCAGCATATTTCACTTCATTATTTCTTAAACTGTAAATAAAGGGATTTAACAATGGTGCAATCACAGTATACATGAGTGATATAAACTTGTCCATATCTGTACCATAGGTTGACTTAGGCCTCAAATACATTGTACTAGCGGATCCATAAAATATAGTCACCACTATGAGGTGAGATGTACAGGTGGAGAAAGCTTTCTTAATCCCTGCTGTGGAATGGTACTTTATAATTGTCCAAATGATCCGTGTATATGAAACAATTGTTAATAGGAAAGCACCTACAATTAGAAGTAGGACAATTATAAAAGTGACAATTTCATTAAACTTTGTGTCAGTACATGCCAACGCCATTACAGGTGGAATGTCACAGTAGAAATGGTTGATTTTATTGGGTCCACAGAAAGGTAAGGAGAATGTAAGAGACGTCTGTATTATGGCAGCCATCAAACCAATGAGCCATGAGTTCACTATAAGCTTAACACAAGCATTTCTACTCATAATCACATTATATAATAATGGATGACATATGGCGTTATATCGGTCATAAGCCATGGCTGCCAGCAAGTAGCACTCTGTAGATCCCAATAACAAAAAACAGTACATTTGCACGGCACAGCCGTAGAAAGTGATGGTTTTGTCATCTGATAGGAGATTTTTTAACATGTTGGGTGTAATCGTTGAGATGTAACATTCTTCTAAAAATGAGAAGTTGGCGAGAAAAAAGTACATAGGGGTATGAAGGTTTGAACTGAGGTTATAAAGGACAATTAGAAACATATGTGCAGCCATAGATATACTATAGATACAAAGAAATGAAGTAAATAGGAAATACTGCAATTCCGGGACATTGGAAAATGATATAAAAATAAATTCCATTGTTGTACGGTTTCCTTTATCCATACCACTAATTAAAGCCCGGATTCTGTGACAGTAAGAGGTCCCTCAAGATACAATGGACCCAGGATACAAAATTTTCAACAAACAATGGTCTGTTTTGGACCTTTGTTACTTGAAACCAGATTCAGCATACAATGTCAGGCAATCCGGATCTGTGGCATGTGCAGTCTGATAGAAAATCCAGCCAAATCAGCATAGGCATTTCACTGGTAAAACCATTTTACTACTGAAATGCATACACTGATTGCCTATTTAGTCACACCTCTTTACAGTAAAGTACGGTATTACATGTCCTGTACTGCTCTTTACGAATGGCTTCTTTGGACACCAGGTGAGGGCAGCTCTGTTATATTTTTCTGGCACACTGAAGAAGCTCCTGTGCTTCCTATACATAGTAAGTAATTTACAGTTTTCAGCAGCTCTTTCTGACTCAGTAGCTAAGAGAAAAAAAGGGAAAATGTACATTAAATATTGTAAAGTTAATAAAGCAGAATTTTTGTGAAGGTGTTTGGCTTTATGAGCTCCCATGTTGATGTCCTAATAACATTGATGTCCTGATGATGTCAATATCCTGATAATTGTAGATAGAAACTCTTCTTACAAGTTAAATCTAATGTGGCTTTCATTTATAATGTGCTCAAGAGTTCAGTCTTAGGAGTTACTACCATGGCTGACATAAAATACAATGTATATATTGCCTGTCAACTGGCATTTGTCCCAACAAGTTTACAACCTTGCTAATTGCTTTTGCTACATGAAGAAAAATATGGATGATCAACTTTCTTTGATTTAGACAATAACATTTTTCGGGCCCTGGCATGCGGAGAGAATAAAATCCATTTAAATGAAACTGGTACATTATATAGAGACAAGCAGACACCAATAATTGTGTTTATTAATGTTAATTACTCTCAGGAGAGGACGATGACAGTAGTGGTTATTTCTGTGCATCAGAAAATAATTGAGTGGCCTCCTGAGTTTTTAAGTTATAAATTAGAACTGTACATACTATATGATATACACTCATTGTTCAAGAAAAATTCAGGTACCTAGAAGGAGTTGTCAGAATAGAATGAAACTTTGTATGGGTTATTGTAACTCTGATATAAATGATTACAATATTAGAGCAAAAGAATAATTTATTATTACTGGCAATGTTGTGGAGGCACTACTGGAAAATGCCTCTTGTAAGAGGCAACACATGTGGCTGCAGGATGTCCTAAACATATGACTGAGTTGTCATTATCTGGAAAACCCTGAAAAATTGTGTAAAAAAAAAAATTAATACTCACCTGCCTTCAGCTGCAGGGCTCAGCCGCAACTTCTCCGCGTTATCCCCGGCCTCTTAGTCATGATCTATCAGCACTCGGGAATTTAAAATGCCCGCCTGCTGAAAGAGCTGATTGTGATTGGCTGAGCGCCTCAGCTGTTCACAATCAGCTCTTTTAGCAGGCGGGGATTTCCCCGCGTGCTGATAGATCAGCAGTGCTACAGAGTCGGGGACAGTGCCAATAAGACGCAGCTGATGGTTTTTCAAGGAACGGCTTTAAATATAAGCTCTTCCCTGGAAAACCCTGAAAAATAGTGTAAGAAAAAAAATTGATACTCACCTGCCTTCAGTTGCCGGGGCTCAGACGTGTCCCCTGCTCTATTACACTGCTGATCTGTCAGCACGCGGGGATTTAATATTCCCGCCTGCTGAAAGAGCTGATTTTGATTGACTGAGGTGCTCAGCCAATCACAATCAGCTCTTTCAGCAGGCAGGAATTTTAAATCCCCGCGTGCTGATAGATCAGAACTACAGAGTCGGGGACAGCACAGAGAAGACGCGGCTGAGACCTGGCAGCTGAAGGGAAGTGAGTATCAATTTTTTTTTTATTTTTTACACTATTTTTTTCTGTTTTTTCAGGGAAAGGCTTATATTAAAGCCCTTCCCTGAAATCCATTGACGGATGCCGGCAGCGGGATCCTCTACCGCAGCTGTCATGTGTGACAGCTGTGATAGGGAATTAAAGAATTCCTCTGCTGCATCTGTAACAGATGTGGCAGATGTAGCAGCAGGGAATTCTTTTAACTAGCGGGGATGAAGAAAATATCTGTCGCATGGGGCAGACGTGTTCTTCATCGCCGCGGGGGACACGGCAGTGGGTAAGTTTTTTGGGGTTTTTTTACACTAAAATTATTGTTTTTCAGGGAAGGGCTTATATGTAAAGCCCTTCCATGAAAAACAATTCATTGGTGCCAGCAGGTCATTGTTTTCAATGGTGCAGCCGGCAGCAGTCGCAGCTCCATTGAAAACAATGCAGAGCATCGGCCATCTTGAAAAATGCTCGAGTCTTCCATTGACTTCAATGGGGTTCGTTACTCGAAACAAGCTCATCTGTCGTAGCCTTCCATCATGCTCTCATTGTACTGTCCTTGGTATCGACGTTCAAAGGCCATAATATCTTGGTGGAAGCATTCGCCGTGCTCCTCCAAGTATTCTCCCATGTTCTGCTTGGAGTGATCCAAGTAAGCATCAAGGATATGGAGTTTTAGAGACATCCTGCAACCCATCTTGCTAGAGTTTTAACCAGCTTCACATAGTTGTGGGCCTTGTGATTCCCAAGGAAACCTTTAACTACTGCCACAAAGCTGTTTCAAGCTGCATTTTCTTTTCTGGTCAGCTTCTTTGGCAATTCAGTGCACTTGATAAACTTTTTTACCTGTGGTCCAATGAAAACACAGCCCTTGATTTTGGCCTCAGAGTGCTTTGGAAAGAGGTCTTCTATGTGTTTGAAGGTTGTTGAGTCAGTGTTGAGAGCTTTGCCAAACTTGGGGTTTCATAAGCCCCAATTTGATGTGCAGTGGTGGCATTGCCTTTGTAGTGTCCACAAGTGGCTCCAACTTGATATTTTTATGTCCAACTAGAAACTCCATTCGCAGTGACCAGTCCCACTTATGGTAGTGTGAATCAGTGTCCCTACTGTCCCAAAAGCAAAGATAGCAGGGGAACTTTATAAAACCACCTTGGAGACCCATGAGGAATGCCACTATTTTAAAATCTCCTATGAGCTCCCACCAGTGCTCATCATACCTCAGTCAGTGCAGTAAAATCTTCACATTTTCATAGTCCTCTTTGAGATGCACTGAGTGCACAAGGGGAGGAGAAGGTAACATGTTCCTGTTATGAAGCAGGACAGCCTTGAGGCTCTTGCATGAACTGTCAAGGAAAAGGCGCCACTCATTCTCACTGTATGAGATGCCAATTCTAACAAAAATATCTCTCACATCATGGCAGAAACATGGTCCATCTTGACTGGTGAAGAAGCTTGTAAAAATGTGGTGGCGTTTCTTCTGGTCTGTTACATGTACACTTTCGACCAAAAGGTTCCACTGCTTGAGCCTGGAGGTCAATAGCTCAGCATTAGATTTTGTGAGTCCAAGATCTCTAATCAAATCATTAAGGTCATGTTGATTCGGGAAATATGGCACTTTGTGCGCAGCAGTGTCGGTGAAATCAGCATCTTTGTCTACTTTGCTGTCTGATTTGCTACTTTCATAGGATCTTAACTGTTTTTTGCTGCTAGTGGAGAGGGCACAGGGAACTCTGAACTGTGTGGTACTTGGGCGATTGATGAAGGAATGTCTGGATACACTACTGGTTGTGAATTTTTACCAGATCGGCATTTTGAAGGGTCCACCATGCAGTTGCTTGTGTGGTCAGTAGGTTCCCTCCAAATTTGTGGAAACCTCATGGCCCTTTTCTGTCCTCTGTACCATCCTGAGGAGGAACAAAATGAAATCAATGTAAAACTAAGACATCTAGTGAGCAACAACTACCTTAATTTTACTTTACCTTCTAGGGTTCTTTTGCAGTTCTCGTGTAGTGGAAATCCAATATATCTATATTTCGGATAGTGGACAGGTGTAGTGGACAGTGAACCTGTTTTTATATGTAAAGTATTCTGTATATCAAATGACAGTACTTTTCCATTGTTGTCTGTTTTCCTACGAATATAGATATACAGTATATTCTTTCATGTATCCAATATATCTACTTCCTCATATCATGAAACTTTCCGCTTACTAAACTCTGTAAACAGAGCTAGCAGTTAGTAACTCTAGAAGAAGTAAAATCAGACATAAATAACCGCAGTCTGAAGCAGCTACCACAATAATAACCCAAGCAGTTTTACTGGAAACTTATGCAAATAACACGGGAAATTTATGCAATTAATAGTTCAAGCTGTAATATCCAATCATATCGGAGGAACCACACGTGGGTCCAAGACAACCCACTCATCTAGTCCTGCTACCACATGATGGCCAATAACAGATGACCGGAGGATGGAAGAATTTCAAGATGCTTATCCAATAATTAAACAATACATTGTATCTATGTAATCTTTGACCTGCCCAGATGGGCAGATATGTTAAACTCTTTAAAAGAGGCTGCGCGCCCAACAATAAAGCAGAATTGAGGAAGCTTATACATGCTGAACCTGTGTCAGTGTGAAATCTTACTATGCGCATAATGAATTCATAATTAATCTGGAAGGGTGTGAACATTCCCAATTGAGTAGGCCGTGGACGCAAAAAGGAAATCCACGACACTCGCAGGTGAAATATGCTGCTCATGTTTTATCCTGATTACTAACTGGCATTCCAAAATCTGCCTTGTAGGCCTCACATATTCTCTGTGATGCTTGTACAGAGTATTTTTTTGCTTTTGTCTTGAGAAATTCACCACAGACATAGGTAAAGTATATATGTATCACAGCACGCAAATGTATAACACAATCACATAGATGTAATGTAAAGATATGCAAATTCCACATATGAATGTCCTGTCCACAAAAGTAAACGTTTTACAGCATAATTTCCATTTTCTATACTTTCTAGACATGGGGAAACAGGAAAACACAATTAATGCCCAAGGACAGAAAAAAAGTTCAAATTTTTTACATAGTACAAAATGCGAGTATCTATGTGGAAAGTTTTACCGTCCTTCGTGGAGGCGCTTTCCTGTTATGTTAGAAACATGATGGAAGTCCTGTTACTAAAAAATAAAGAAGGAAGTGAAAAAGTAGGCCTATACTTGAATATCAATAATCTATAAATGCTAGAGCAGAGAAATAGATTGTGTTGTATAAACCAACATCAAATCATCTGATCCTACAAAAGAACACACCACTTCAAATCAGTAAATTTTTTGTTAGCAAAAAATAATAAAATCCCATTAAAAAGGCATGAGATCCTTTCAAAATTGGCTGACTTACCCATTTACTGTTTCCTGAAGTTGCACCAGGACTCTCTAATACAGCTGAATGCGTTGGAGTGATGGTCCACTTCCTGGCCAGTGAGTCTTCACAAGATATATCGCCAGCCATCAGCAGCAGGCAGCCTCGTCCTCAGGCAATCCAAGTGAAAAAGGCTCCCGAAAAGGGTTGCTGGAAGATTTGCTGAAGAGCTCGGCCAGGCGTTCACTGGGAGCAAGCAATGCAGCACTGTTTCCTGTGGATCATGGATTACTTAATTCACAAGTCAGCAGCCCATTACCCACTCTAACACCACTAGGAGAAGCTTCAGCCAATGCTCACAAGGGAACCATTACTGTAGAATTTTCAGACTCCATGGAGGCACTGTTTCCCTTACTTTCCCTCTACTCCACAATCTGGGGAGGCCAGGGTGAACTCTCAATGGGCAATCCCTCACCGCAGCGTGCAACTACACAGTACACATCAATGGCTTCTGTTATAAAAGCTACGATGCGATCCCTGTAATAAATCTTAAACTGTCCATCAAGACAGACATCCACCCAGCTTTCTCCTCTTTGCCGATAGAAATCGCATCAATCAGTAATCATTAGAGATGAGCGAGCACACTCGTCCGAGCTTCATGCTCGTTCAAGTATTAGGGTACTTGAGATGCTCGTTACTCGAGACGAACATCACGTGGTACTCAAGTCAATTGCATTTCCTTCCCCGCATGTTTAGCACCATTTTCTAGCCAATAAACGTGGGGAAGGCATTACCACTTTCTGCTGTGACGTGCCAGCCCTCTGCCCGCCAACAGCAGTGAGTGGCTGGGCCAATCAGGTGATCGCCGAGTACCTAAATGTGGTTCCGCCTGTGGCTCGCCTCAGACGCCTGCTGGCAGTGGTTAGGGAAAGTGCTGATGCTTATACAGGGAAAGTGTTAGAGTAGGATCCTGTCTTCAAAAACCCCAACAGTCCTTCTTAGGGCTACTCCTCATCGTGTGCATTAAAGTTGTGGCTGGCTGGGAGCAGTAGTGCACCAATTTCTTTTTAAGCATCTATTCCTCTGCAAAGCATTACAGCTATAGCATTCTCAGTCTGCAGTGCATTAGGCAGAGTTGAGGGAAAAAGCTGCTTATATAGGGAAAGTGTTAGAGTAGGATCCAGTTTTCAAGAACTCCAATGGTCCTTCTTAGGGCTACTTCTTATCGTGAGCATTACAGTTTTGGCTGGCTGGGAGCAGTAGTGCACCGTTCTATGTGTGCAGTGCATTAGGCAAAGGTCTCACCGCTAAACAGTACTCTAATATTTCCTGGGACACTGCAGATCATTGCAGCTATACTGTCCTATGTGTGCAGTGCCTTAGGCAGAGGGCTCACTCTCATCGCTAAATAGTATGCAAATATTTCCTGGTCCACCCATATTATTGCAGCTATACTGTTCCATGTGTGCAGTGCCTTAGGCAGAGGGCTCACTCTCATTGCTAAATAGTACAAAAATATTTCCTGGCCCAATGCAGATTATTGCAGCTATACCGTTCTATGTGTGCAGTGCCTTAGGCAGAGGGCTCATTCTCATCACTAAATAGTACGCAAATATATCCTGGCCCACTGCAGATTATTGTAACTATACCGTTCTATGTGTGCAGTGCCTTAGGCAGAGGGCTCACTCTCATCGCTAAATAGTACGCAAATATTTCCTGGCCCACTGCAGAACAACATTTCACAGATACCATTCTATGTGTTGGGTGAAGTAGCCGCAGTTATCAGCACTATCCACTGTGCAGAGTGTCCTTCTTAGGGCTACTCCTCATCGTGTGCATTACAGTTGTGGCTGGCTGGGAGCAGTAGTGCACCAATTTGTTTTTTAAAGCATTTATCCCTTTGCAGAGCATTACAGCTAAAGCATTCTCAGTCTGCAGTGCATTAGACCGAGGTCTCACTGCAAAATTGTACTGTAATAATTCCTAGGCCACTGCAAACTATCTCAGTTATACCGTTCTATGTCTGCAGTGCATTAGACAGAGGTCGCACCTCGAAACACTACTGTAATATTTCCTGGACCACTGCAAATTATTTCAGCTCTGCCACTGTGCAGAGCATCTCACAATACCCTTTTTCTTGTGGGGGTTGAGATAGCCGCAGTTACCAGCACTATCCACTGGCTTTATAGTCTTCTCCAACTCCATACAGCCTCTCTTATCTACAAGTCTCTGTGAGCGGTAAATTACCCTTAGGTATCAGCGCAAAACAGCGGGTTAATTTTTTCAAGTCACAGCATAGAGCCTCCGCTATCTACAAGTCTCTGTGTGCGGTGAATTAAGGCCCAGTTGTCAGTGTGTACAGTGGGGTAATTTATTTGAGCCCTGCTCTATCCTTAATCCTCCATGATGAGGAGTAGGGGTAAGGGTGGAGGACGCAGGCGTCCAAGTGAAAGTGTGGGCACATGCTGAGGTCCTGGGCGGGTTGAATCACAGCCAGCTGCTGAGGGATTAGGAGAGAGGCAAGTTTCTAGGCTCCCTAACTTGATATCACAATTTGCGGGTCCGCCTGGTAGACCTTTATTACAAACAGAGCAGTGCGAACAGGTCCTGTTGAGGATGGCATAAAACGCTTCCAGCAATGTATCAACCACCCAGTCTTCTACGCAGTCCACAACTCATGGCCTAGGGACTGCAGCTCTGAATCCTCTGGCTGCTGCTCCTCCTTTCTCCCAGCCTCCTCACTTCATGAAAATGACATATTCTGAGCAGGCAGACTCCCAGAAACTGTTCTCAGGTCCCTGCACTGAGTGGGAAAAAAACTGTTCCTCTCTCACCTGAGGAGTTTGTCGTGACCGATGCTCAACCTTTGGAAAGTTCCCGGAGTCCAGGTGATGAGGCTGGGGACTTCCGGCAACTGTCTCAAGAGCTTTTTGTGGATGAGGATGATGAGACACAGTTGTCTGTCAGTAAGGTAGTAGTAAGGGCAATAAGTCCGAGGGAGGCGCGCACGGCGGATTCGGAGGAAGAGCTGTTGGACGATGAAGTGACTGACCCCACCTGGTTTGCTAAGCCTACTGAGGACAAGGCTTCAGAGGGGGAGGCAAGTGCAGCAGCAGGACAGGTTGGAAGAGGAAGTGGAGTGGCCAGGGGTAGAGGCAAGGCCAGAGCGAAGAATCCCCCAACTGTTTCCCAAAGCACCCCCTCACGGCAAGCCTCTGTGCAGAGGGCTAGGTGTTCAAAGGTGTGGATGTTTTTTAGTTAGCGCGGACGACCGACGAACTGTGGTGTGCAACCTGTGTCGCACCAAGATTAGCCGGGGAGCCGCCACTACCAGCCTCAGCACCACTAGCATGCGCAGGCATATGATGGCCAAGCACCCCACAAGGTGGGACGGAAGCCATTCACCGCCTCTGGGTCACTGCAGCACGTCTCCCACAACATAAATCGTGCCCTCACCAACGTGGTTACTGGGAAGGTCTACTGAACCACGGACACGTGGACAAGTACTGGTGGGCAGGGACACTATATCTCCCAGACGGTTCATTGGGTGAACTTGGTGGAGGCTGGGACAGAGTCAGAGCCTAGGACCGCTCACGTCCTACCCACACACAGAATAGCAGGTCCTACCTCGGTGCTGGTATCTGCAGCGTTTTATGCCACCTGCTCCAAATCCCCTCCCTCCTCCTCCTTCGCCACCTCCACCTCTCAATTAGGAAGTGTGAGCACGTCGCGAGTAGTTGGTAGCGTGCGGCGCGGCAGCACAGTGGTGGGCAAGCGTCAGCAAGCCGTGCTGAAACTAATCCGCTTAGGGGACAAGAGGCACATGGCCCCCGAGCTGTTGCAGGGTCTGACAGAGCAGACCGACCTCTGGCTTTCACCGCTGAGCCTCCAACCGGGCATGGTCGTGCGTGACAACGGCCGTAACCCAGTGGTGGCTCTGCAGCTCGGCAGCCTCACACACGTGCCATGCCTGGCCCACGTCTTCAATCTGGAGGTTCAGCGCTTTCTGAACATCTACCCCTACATGTCTGACCTGTTTGGCAATGTGCGCCGCGTCTGCGCACATTTCCGCAAGTCCACCACGGACGCTGCCACCCTGAGGACCCTGCAACATCGGTTTCAGCTGGCAGAGCACCGACTGCTGTGCGAAGTGCCCACATGCTGGAATTCAACGCTGCACATGTTGGCCAGGCTGTACGAGCAGCGTAGAGCAATAGTGGAATACCAGTTGCAACATGGGCGGCGGAGTGGTAGTCAGCCTCCGCAATTCTTTTCTGAGGAGTGGGCATGGATGGCAGACATCTGCCAGGTCTTCGGAAATTTTGAGGAGTCTACCCAAATGGTGAGCGGCAATGCGGCCATCATTATCGTTATCATCCCACTGCTTTGCCTGCCTAGAAGTTCGCTGCTAAGCATAAAGGCCGATGCTTTGCAGTTGGAACAGGAGACGGGGGATAGTGATTGCTAAAATGCTATTACTACCTAAAATCCTATATTTATTTCAGAAACCTCCAGTGCTTGTGCCGAATCTTTTTAGTAGAATTTAAAGATTAATAATGTGCTTCAAGTGGCAGAGTCAAAGAGCACAGATATCATCCATGGTGTTATTTTTTTACCCTTCACAATGTCGATTGGGGTGCACTTGTATAAAGAACTATTACTATGCCACTCTCCTTAACCAATTGGAAAGTTGGTGGTTGATAGACTCCTTGAAACATTGGGTTCAGATTGAATCCAGCGTTACTAGATATCCTAAACTGTCTAACCTCTTGTGGGTTTCCAGACTATCTAAAAAATTCCCTACATTCGTATTTCCTATGATAACAGCCTCCCTATTTATATGGAAAAAGATGTCTCTATCAATAGGGCTTCTGCCTCTAGGGACTTCTAAAATAACTCTAGTAGCAATACAAATACTAATCCCAGATACAAACTTTGATGCCTGGTGGGAGAGAGGTTTTTCTAAAATGGGAAATCTTGAAAGTCAGAGATTAAAGCTATTTATCGACTTACATAACTTATTTCCATTACCCTATAAAAAGTTTTAAAAATACCTCTAGGTGAGGCATTTCTTATCTTCATTGGGCCGGTAGAGGGTTCCCCGTACTGAAGTATGAAGCTTTTATGTATTACCACAAGACTCGAAAAGACTGTATTTCCAGAGCTTATCTAGCATTATCAGAGAATAACCGCTCAACTGTCTTACCTTTTCTATTGAAATGGGAATCGGACATTCAGGAAACCTTTAACCAGAACCATTGGCATTTTTAATTGAAGTATAATCACCATGAGGTCAAGTATGAAAATATATGCAGCAACATTTACACATCAACATAATTATGGTTTTGAAGGGAAGCACACTTACAAACGATTATACACTGGGAATGGTGTGAAACGAGAAAAAAAAAATTATGGCTAACTTATTTTTATGTCATGCATCATTTTTCTTATAGCATATTTCACTTCATTATTTCTTAAACTGCAAATAAAGGGATTTAACAATGGTGCAATAACAGTATACATGAAAGATAAAAACTTGTCCATATCTGTACCATAAGTTGACTTAGGCCTCAAATACATTATACTAGCGGATCCATAAAATATAGTCACCACTATGAGGTGAGATGTGGAGGTGGAGAAAGCTTTCTTAATCCCTGCTGTGGAATGGTACTTTATAATTGTCCAAATGATCCGTGTATATGAAACAATTGTTAATAGGAAAGCACCTACAACCAGTAGTAGGACAAATATAAAAGTGACAATTTCATTAAACTGTGTGTCACTACATGCCAAGGCCATTACAGGTGGAACGTCACAGTAGAAATGGTTGATTTTATTGGGTCCGCAAAAAGGTAAGGAGAATGTAAGAGACGTCTGTATTATGGCAACCATCAAACCAATGAGCCCTGAGCTCACTATAAGCTCAAGACAAGCATTTCTACTCATAATCACGTTATATAATAATGGATGACATATGGCGTTATATCGGTCATAAGCCATGGCTGCCAGCAAGTAGCACTCTGTAGATACCAATAACACAAAACAGTACATTTGCACGGCACAGCCAAGGAAAGGGATGGTTTTATGATTTGATAGGAGATTTTTTAACATGTTAGGTGTAATCGTTGAGATGTAACATTCTTCTAAAAATGAGAAGTTGGCAAGAAAAAAGTACATAGGGGTATGAAGGTTTGAACTGAGGTTATAGACGACAATTAGAAACATATGTGCGGCTACAGATATACAATAGATACAAAGAAATGAAGTAAATAAGAAATACTGCAATTCCGGGACATTGGAAAATGATATAAAAATAAATTCCATTGTTGTACGGTTTCCTTTATCCATACCACTAATTAAAGCCCGGATTCTATGACAGTAAGAGGTCCCTTAAAGGGGTTGTCCCGCGGCAGCAAGTGGGTCTATACACTTCTGTATGGCCATATTAATGCACTTTGTAATGTACATTGTGCATTAATTATGAGCCATACAGAAGTTATAAGAAGTTTTTCACTTACCTGCTCCGTTGCTAGCGTCCTCGTTTCCATGGAGCCGACTAATTTTCGCCGTCTAATGGCCAAATTAGCCGCGCTTGCGCAGTCCGGGTCTTCTTCTTTCCTCAATGGGGCTCCGTGTAGCTCCGTGTAGCTCCGCCCCGTCACGTGCCGATTCCAGCCAATCAGGAGGCTGGAATCGGCAATGGACCGCACAGAAGCCCTGCGGTCCACCGAGGGTGAAGATCCCGACGGCCATCTTCAGCAGGTAAGTAAGAAGTCACCGGAGCGCGGGGATTCAGGTAAGCACTCTCCGGTGTTCTTTTTTAACCCCTGCATCGGGGTTGTCTCGCGCCGAACGGGGGGGGGGGGGGGGGGTTGAAAAAAAAAAAACCTGTTTCGGCGCGGGACAACCCCTTTAAGATACAATGGACCCAGGTTACAAAATTTTCAACAAGCAAAGGTCTTTTTTGGACCTTTCTTACTTAAAACCAGATTCAGCATACAATGTTAGGCAATCCGGATATCTGGCATGTGCAGTCTGATAGAAAATCCAGCCAAATCAGCATAGGCATTTCACTGTTAAAACCATTTTACTACTGAAATGCATACTCTGATTGCCTATTTAGTCACACCTCTCTACAGTAAAGTACGGTATTACATGTCCTGTACTGCTCTTTACGAATGGCTTCTTTGGACATCAGGTGAGGGCAGCTCTGTTATATTTTTCTGGCACACTGAAGAAGCTCCTGTCCTATACATAGTAAGTAATTTACAGTTTTCAGCAGCTCTTTCTGACTCAGTAGCTATGAAAAAAGGTGAAAAGGTACATTAAATATTGTAAAGTTAATAAAGCAGTATTTTTGTGGAGGTGTTAGGCTCTATGAGCTCCCATGTTGATGTCAATATCCTGATGATTGTAGATAGAAACTCTTCGGACAAGTTAAATCTAATGTGGCTTTCATTTATAATGTGCTCAAGAGTTCAGTCTTAGGAGTTACTACCATGGCTGACATAAAAGACAATGTATATATTGCCTGTCAACTGGCATTTGTCACAACAAGTTTACAACTTTGCTAATTGCTTTTGCTACATGAAGAAAAATATGGATGATCAACTTTCTTTGATTTAGACAATAACATTTCCTGGCCTTGGCATGCAGAGAGAATAAAATCCATTTAAATGAAACTGGTACGTTATATAGAGACAAGCAGACACCAATAATTGTGTTTAATAATGTTAATTATTCTCAGAAGAGGACAATGATAGTAGTGGTTATTTCTGTGCATCAGAAAATAATTGAGTGGCCCCCTGAGTTTTTAAGTTATAAATTAGAACTGTACATACTATATGATATACACTCATTGTTCAAGAAAAATTCAGGTACCTAGAAGGAGTTGTCAGAATAGAATGAAACTTTGTATGGGTTATTGTAACTCTGATATAAATGATTACAATATTAGAGCAAAAGAATAATTTATTATTACTGGCAATGTTGTGGAGGCACTACTGGAAAATGCCTCTTGTAAGAGGCAACACATGTGGCTGCAGGATGTCCTAAACATATTTTTGAGTTGTCATTATCTGGAAAACCCTGAAAAATTGTGTAAAAAAAATGATACTCACCTGCCTTCGGAGAGAGGCAAGTTTCTAGGCTACCCAGCTTCATATCACAATTTGCGGGTCAGCCTGGTAGACCTTTATTACAAACAGAGTTGTTCCTCTCTCACCTGAGGAGTTTGTCGTGACCGATGCCCAACCTTTGGAAAGTTCCCGGAGTCTGAGTGATGAGGCTGGGGACTTCTGGCAACTGTCTCAAGAGCTTTTTGTGGATGAGGATGATGAGACACAGTTGTCTGTCAGGGAGGTAGTAGTAAGGGCAGTAAGTCCGAGGGACGAGCACACAGAGGATTTGGAGGTAGAGCTGCTGGTTGATAAGGTGACTGACCCCACCTGGCTTGCTAAGCCTACTGAGGACAAGGCTTCAGAGGGGGAGGCAAGTGCAGCAGCAGGACAGGTTGGAAGACTCCAGGAGTGGCCAGGGGTAGAGGCAGGGCCAGAGAACGAAGAATCCCCCAACTGTTTCCCAAAGCACCCCTTCGCGGCAAGCCTCTGTGCAGAGGGCTAGGTGTTCAAAGGTGTGGATGTTTTTTAGTAAGCGCAGACGACCGACGAACTGTGGTGTGCAACCTGTGTCACACCAAGATTAGCCGGGGAGCCACCACTACCAGCCTCACCACCACCAGCATGCACAGGCCTATGATGGCCAAGCACCCCACAAAGTGGGACGAAGGCCATTCACCGCCTCCGGGTTACTGCAGCACGTCTCCCGCAACATAAATCATGCCCTCACCAACGTGGTTACTGGGAAGGTCCACTTAACAATGGACACGTGGACAAGTACTGGTGGGCAGGGCCACTGTATCTCCCTGACGGCACATTGGGTGAACTTGGTAGAGACTGGGACCGAGTCAGAGCCTGGGACCGCTCACATCCTACCCACACCCAGAATAGCGGGTCCTACTTCTGTGTTGGTATCTGCAGCGTTTTATGCCACCTCTTCCAAACCACCTCCCTCCTCCTCCTTCGCCACCTCCACCTCTCAATTAAGAAGTGTGAGCATGTCGCTAGTGGTCGGTAGCACGCGGCAGCACAGCGGTGAACAAGCGTCAGCAAGCCGTGCTGAAACTAATCCGCTTAGGTGACAAGGGGCAACCGGTCCCCAAGCTGTTGCAGGGTCTGACAAATCAGACCGGCCTCTGGATTTCGCCGCTGAGCCTCCAACCGGGCATGGTCGTGTGCGACAACGGCCGTAAGCTGGTGGTGGCTCTGCAGCTCAGCAGCCTCACACACGTGCCATGCCTGGCCCACGTCTTCAATCTGGTGGTTCAGCAGTTTCTGAAAAACTACCCCCACTTGTCTGACCTGCTCGGCAAGGTACGCCACGTCTGCACACATTTTCGCAAGTCCACCACAGGCGCTGCCACCCTGAGGACCCTGCAACATTGGTTTCAGCTCGCAGAGCACCGACTGCTGTGCGAAGTGCCCACACGCTGGAATTCTACGCTCCACATGTTGGCCAGGCTGTAAGAGCATCGTAGAGCAATAGTGGAATACCAGCTGCAACATGGGCGGCGGAGTGGTAGTCAGCCTCCGCAATTCTTTTCTGAGGAGTGGGCATGGATGGCAGACATCTGCCAGGTCCTCGGAAACTTTGAGGAGCCTACCCAAATGGTGAGCGGCAATGCATCCATCATTATCGTTACCATCCCGCTGCTTTGCCTGCCTAGAAGTTCGCTGCTAAGCATAAACGCAGATGCTTTGTGGATGGAACAGGAGATGGGGGATGACAGTATGTCGCTTGATAGCCAGACAACCCTCATGTCTATATCTCAGCCCGTTTTGGAGGAAGATGGGGGGGAGAGACTGCTGACCACACTGCAGAGGGTACCCATGCTGCTTGCCTCTCATCTGTTCAGCGTGTATCGGCTGAAGAGGAGGAGAAGGAGTCTCCTGAAGGTCATCCTCCTAGTGAGAACAGCGATGTGTTGCGTACTGGTACCCTGGCACACATGGCTGACTTCATGTTAGGCTGCCTTTCTCGTGACCCTCGCGTTAGACGCATTCTAGCCAACATGGACTACTGGGCGTACACCCTTCTTGACCCACGGTATAAGGAGAACCTTTCCACTCTCATTCCCGAAGAGGAAAGGGGTACAATAGTGATGCAATACCACAGGGCCCTGGTGGAAAAAGTGATGCTAAAGTTCCCATCTGACAGTGCTAGTGGCAGAAGGCGCAGTTTGGAGGGCCAAGTAGCAGGGAAGGAGCGGGGATCAGGCAGCATGTCAAGCGCAGGCAGGGGAACACTCTCCAAGGCCTTTGCCAGCTTTATGGCTCCCCAGCAAGACTGTGTCACCACTCCCCAGTCAAGGCTAAGTCGGAGAGAGCACTGTAAAAAGATGGTGAGGGAGTACGTAGCCGATCATACCACCGTCCTCCGTGATGCCTCTGCTGCATACAACTATTGGGTGTCAAATCTGGACACGTGGCACGAACTTGTGCGGTAGGCCCTGGAGGTGCTGGCCTGTCCTGCCGCTAGCGTCTTGTCAGAGATGGTGTTTAGTGCAGCTGGGGGAATCATCACGGATAAGCGTACCTGCCTGTCAACTGACAGTGCCGACATGCTTACACGCATAAAGATGAACAAGGGCTGGATTTCCCCAGACTTCTCTTCTCCACCGGCGGAGAGCAGCGGAACCCAATGATTCTTTTTGCTGCAACAGGAGCAACATGCATCCTCTATCACAACAAAAAAAGGGGAAATTAGCTTTGTCAATCACTCTCTGATAATATTCCTCCTCCTCCTCCTTCTCCTCCAACTCTTCCTCCTAAAACAGCTTGTCATCACGTGAACTGCCCAAAAGGCTCTGTTTAAAAGTTTTTTTTACAATTTTTAAAAAAGTTTCAAAAGTTTTTATACTTTAACTGAAACAAATTTTTTCAGAGGGCTGCCTACACGCTCTGTTACAAATTAAGCAACAGCGAGCTGTTTCTTTAAAATATGTTTATGGATTTTACCTGCCCTCGCGGTTGGGCAATTTTTCAGGTGTACACTTGTACTCTTGGTACACCAATTTTTCAGGCCCTTGCCTATACTGTTATGTGACTAGTTTTTCCAGCCTTCGCCTACACTCTTGGTAACTAAATTTTTTCAGGTGTTCCACTATAATCTTGGTACACCAATGTTTCAGGGGTTCGCCTACACTCTTGCTACAGAAATGTTACTGGGGTCCGCCTATACTCTTGCTACATAAATGTTACTGGGGTTCGCCTATACTATTGCTACAGAAATGTTACTGGGGTTCGCCTATACCGTTGCTACTAAAAGGTTTGAGGGGTCCGCCTATACTCTTGCTACATAAATGTTACAGGGGTTCGCCTATACACTTGCTACTAAAAGGTTTGAGGGGTTCGCCTATACTCTTGCTACAGAAATGTTACAAGGGTCCGCCTATACTATTGCTACAGAAATGTTACTGGGGTTCGCCTATACCGTTGCTACTAAAAGGTTTGAGGGGTCCGCCTATACTCTTGCTACATAAATGTTACAGGGGTTCGCCTATACACTTGCTACTAAAAGGTTTGAGGGGTTCGCCTATACTCTTGCTACAGAAATGTTACAGGGGTCCGCCTATAATTTTGCTACAGAAATGTTACAAGGGTCCGCCTATACTCTTGCTACATAAATGGTACTAAGGGTTCGCCTATACACTTGCTACTAAAAGGCTTGAGGGTTTCGCTCATACTCTTGCTACAGAAATGTTACTGGGGTCCGCCTATACGCTTGCTACAGAAATATTATTGGGGTCAACCTATACACTTGCTACTCAAATGTTTGAGGGGTTCACCTATACTCTTGCTACAGAAATGTTACAGGGGTCTGCCCATACTCTTGCTACATAAATGTTATGATTTCTTTATGTGTAATATGTCTTTGAGTTTCATTGGCTCGCCCATGCTGTGGGTGCACAAAGGCTTTCCCATTGCGTTTTTCAGCTATGTGACACATACAAAGAATGAATTGGGCAGAAATGTGGGCTAAGGCCGGGGTCCTGGGCAGGGTGAAACTCTGCCATGTTTGGGCACTCTCTTTTCTTCCTGTTTAATACTGTTCCTGGGTTCCAGGGGTTCGCCTATGCTGTTGGTGAGGAAAGGCTTCCCATCGTGGTGTTTTACCTATCTGGCACAAATACACTGACTGACTAGGCCAGAAGTGTAGGCCGAGGTCCTGGGTGGGTTGAAACTCTGCCATGTTTAGGCACTCTGATTTCTTATGTGTAATACCGTCTTTGAGTTTCATGGTCTCGCCTATACTGTGGGTGCACAAAGGCTTTAACTGAAAACAATTTTTTCGGATGGCAACCTACAGGCTCTGTTACAAATTAAGCAACAGTGAGCTGTATCTTTAAAAAATGTTTATGGGTTTCACCTGCCCCCGCGGTTGAGCAATTTTTTAGGGGTACACTTCTACTCTTGGTACACCAATTTTTCAGGCCCTTGCATATACTGTTATCTAACTAATTTTTCTGGCCTTCGCCTACACTCTTGGTAATCAAATTTATTCAGGTGTTCCACTATAATCTTGGTACACCAATGTTTCAGGGGTTCGCCTACACTCTTGCTACAGAAATGTTACTGGGGTCCGCCTATACTCTTGCAACATAAATGTTACTGGGGTTCGCCTATACACTTGCTACTAAAAGGTTTGAGGGTTTCGCTCATACTCTTGCTACAGAAATGTTACTAGGGTTCGCCTATACTCTTGCTACAGAAATGTTACAGTGGTTTGCCCATACACTTGCTACATAAATGTTATGATTTCTTTATGTGTAATATGTCTTTGAGTTTCATTGGCTCGCCCATGCTGTGGGTGCACAAAGGCTTTCCCATTGATTTTTCAGCTATGTGACACATACAAAGAATGAATTTGGCACAAATGTTGGCTGAGGCCGAGGTCCCGGGGTGAAACTTTGCCATGTTTGGGCACTCTCTTTTCTTCCTGTTTAATATTGTCCCTGAGTTCCAGGGGGTCGCCTACGCTGTTGGTGAGGAAAGGCTTTCCCATTGTGGTGTTTTGCCTATCTGGCACAAATACACTGACTGACTAGGCCAGAAGTGTGGGCCGAGGTCCTGGGTGGGTTGAAACTCTGCAATGTTTAGGC
Source organism: Eleutherodactylus coqui (assembly GCF_035609145.1). Lineage (NCBI taxonomy): Eukaryota > Metazoa > Chordata > Amphibia > Anura > Eleutherodactylidae > Eleutherodactylus > Eleutherodactylus coqui. The sequence continues at coordinate 46,043,663 of NC_089842.1, read as the reverse complement.
ACTCTGATTTCTTTATGTGTAATACTGTCTTTGAGTTTCATGGGCTCACCTATACTGTGGGTGCACAAAGGCTTCCCCATTGCGTTGTTTAGCTATCTAACACATACAAAGAATGAATTGAGCAGAAATGTGGGCCGAGGCTGTGGAACTTGGTGGGGTGAAACTCTGCCATGTTTGAACACTCTCTTTTCTTCCTGTTTAATACTGTGCCTGGGTTGCATAGACACGCCTATACTGTGGGTGCACAAAGGCTTCCCCATTGCGTTGTTCAGCTATCTGACACATACAAAGAATGAATTGAGCAAAAATGTGGGCTGAGGCCTAGGTCCTTGGTGGGGTGAAACTCTGCCATGTTTGGTCACTCTCTTTTCTTCCTGTTTAAAACTGTCCCTGTAGGGTTCGCCTATACTCTTGCTGCAGAAATGTTACAGTGGTCCGCCTATACTCTTGCTACATCAATGTTACTGGGTTTCGCATATACACTTGCTACTAAAAGTTTTGAGGGGTTCGCTTACACTCTTGCTACAGAAATGTTACTGGGGTCCGCCTATACTCTTGCTACATAAATGTTACTGGGGTTCGCCTATACACTTGCTACTAAAAGGTTTGAGGGTTTCGCTCATACTCTTGCTACATAAATGTTATGATTTCTTTATGTGTAATATGTCTTTGAGTTTCATTGGCTCGCCCATGCTGTGGGTGCACAAAGGCTTTCCCATTGATTTTTCAGCTATGTGACACATACAAAGAATGAATTTGGCACAAATGTTGGCTGAGGCCGAGGTCCCGGGTAGGGTGAAACTTTGCCATGTTTGGGCACTCTCTTTTCTTCCTGTTTAATATTGTCCCTGAGTTCCAGGGGGTCGCCTACGCTGTTGGTGAGGAAAGGCTTTCCCATTGTGGTGTTTTACCTATCTGGCACAAATACACTGACTGACTAGGCCAGAAGTGTGGGCCGAGGTCCTGGGTGGGTTGAAACTCTGCCATGTTTAGGCACTCTGATTTCTTATGTGTAATACCGTCTTTGAGTTTCATGGTCTCGCCTATACTGTGGGTGCACAAAGGCTTTAACTGAAACCAATTTTTTCGGATGGCAACCTACAGGCTCTGTTACAAATTAAGCAACAGTGAGCTGTATCTTTAAAAAATGTTTATGGGTTTCACCTGCCCCCGCGGTTGAGCAATTTTTTAGGGGTACACTTCTACTCTTGGTACACCACTTATTCAGGCCCTTGCATATACTGTTATCTAACTAATTTTTCTGGCCTTCGCCTACACTCTTGGTAATCAAATTTATTCAGGTGTTCCACTATAATCTTGGTACACCAATGTTTCAGGGGTTCGCCTACACTCTTGCTACAGAAATGTTACTGGGGTCCGCCTATACTCTTGCTACATAAATGTTACTGGGGTTCGCCTATACACTTGCTACTAAAAGGTTTGAGGGTTTCGCTCATACTCTTGCTACAGAAATGTTACTAGGGTTCGCCTATACTCTTGCTACAGAAATGTTACAGTGGTTTGCCCATACACTTGCTACATAAATGTTATGATTTCTTTATGTGTAATATGTCTTTGAGTTTCATTGGCTCGCCCATGCTGTGGGTGCACAAAGGCTTTCCCATTGATTTTTCAGCTATGTGACACATACAAAGAATGAATTTGGCACAAATGTTGGCTGAGGCCGAGGTCCCGGGGTGAAACTTTGCCATGTTTGGGCACTCTCTTTTCTTCCTGTTTAATATTGTCCCTGAGTTCCAGGGGGTCGCCTACGCTGTTGGTGAGGAAAGGCTTTCCCATTGTGGTGTTTTACCTATCTGGCACAAATACACTGACTGACTAGGCCAGAAGTGTGGGCCGAGGTCCTGGGTGGGTTGAAACTCTGCAATGTTTAGGCACTCTGATTTCTTTATGTGTAATACTGTCTTTGAGTTTCATGGGCTCACCTATACTGTGGGTGCACAAAGGCTTCCCCATTGCGTTGTTTAGCTATCTAACACATACAAAGAATGAATTGAGCAGAAATGTGGGCCGAGGCTGTGGAACTTGGTGGGGTGAAACTCTGCCATGTTTGAACACTCTCTTTTCTTCCTGTTTAATACTGTGCCTGGGTTGCATAGACACGCCTATACTGTGGGTGCACAAAGGCTTCCCCATTGCGTTGTTCAGCTATCTGACACATACAAAGAATGAATTGAGCAAAAATGTGGGCTGAGGCCTAGGTCCTTGGTGGGGTGAAACTCTGCCATGTTTGGGCACTCTCTTTTCTTCCTGTTTAATACTGTCCCTGTAGGGTTTGCCTATACTCTTGCTGCAGAAATGTTACAGTGGTCCGCCTATACTCTTGCTACATCAATGTTACTGGGTTTCGCATATACACTTGCTACTAAAAGTTTTGAGGGGTTCGCTTACACTCTTGCTACAGAAATGTTACTGGGGTCCGCTTATACTCTTGCTACATAAATGTTACTGGGATCTGCCTATACACTTGCTACTGAAAGCTTTGAGGGGTTCGCTTACACTCTTGCTACAGAAATATTACTGAGGTCCGCCTATACTCTTGCTACATAAATGTTACTGGGATCTGCCTATACACTTGCTACTGAAAGCTTTGAGGGGTTCACCTATACTCTTGCTACAGAAATGTTACAGGGGTCCGCCTACACTCTTGCTACATCAATGTTACTGGGGTTCGCCTATACACTTTCTACTAAAAAGTTTGAGGGCTTTGCTCCTACTCTTGCTACAGTAATGTTACAGGGGTCCGCCTATACTTTTGCAACATAAATGTTACTGCGGTCCGCCTATACACTTGCTACTGAAAGCTTTGAGGGGTTCGCCTATACTCTTGCTACAGAAATGTTACAGGGGTTCGATTATACTCTTGCTACAGAAATGTTGCAGGTGCCCGCCTATACTCTTGCTACATAAATATTACTGGGGTTCACCTATACACTTGCTACTAAAAGGTTTGAGGGGTTCGCCTATACTCTTGCAACAGAAAAGTTTCAGGGGTCCACCTATACTGTGGGTGCACAAAGGTCCCCCATAGCAGTGTTCAGCTGCCTGACACATACACAGAAGGAAGTGTGTGGGGACAAATGGATTTCCCATAGCTATGTAGCTCTCGGCACCTTGGGTCACACAAGGTGGAGGCTGGGACCGAGCCTTACCCAGGGCCCGCTTACATACTTCCCACACAGAGTATTGCAGGTCCTACCTCGGTCATGGTTTCTCGGCCTTATTATGCCACTTCCTCCTCCTGCTTGGGGTCAGGGGAGCAGCACTGGGCAGCATCTATTTGCTTTTGTGTTACCACAGTTATCTGAGACATGTGTTTGGGCCAAACAAAAGGAGCGTTACTGAATTAATGATACGTTCACAGCTGCACTGGCATCCGAGATCACTTTAGGCCCACGATTATTGAGGGTGTGGGCAAAGGGCGAGGTCCTGGGAGGGGAAAGAATCAACTGTGCCAGGTTTGGCCTGTGCTACTTCTTGGTGGTTCATGCAGTCTTTGGAGCAATGAAAGCAACCATAACTGATTTAATGAGACATTCACAGCTGTACTAGCATCCAAGTCCACTTTATGCCCACGATTACTGAGGGTGTGGGTCGAGGCCGAGGTCCTTGGCGGGGTGAAACTCTGCCATGTGTGGGCACTCTGATTTCTTTATGTGTAATATCGTCTTTGAGGTTCATGGGCTCGCCTATGCTGTGGGTGCACAAAGATTTCCCATTGCGGTGTTTTACCTATCTTTGAGAAATACACTGACTGACTTGAATAGAGTGCAGACAGCTTTCCAATTGCGTTGCTTTACCTATCTGGCACAAATACACTGACTGACTAGGGCAGAAGTGTGGGCCAAGGTCCAGGGCGGGGTGAAACTCTGCCATGTTTGGGCACTCTGATTTCTTTATTTGTAATATCGTCTTTGAGTTTCAGGGGCTCGCCTATGCTGTGGGTGCACAAAGCCTTTCCCATCGCGTTGTTCAGCTATGTGACACATACAAAGAATGAATTGGGCAGAAATGTGGTCCGAGGCCGAGGTCCTTGGTGGGGTGAATCTCTGCCATTTTTGGGCATTCTCTTTTCTTCCTGTTTAATACTGCCCCTTGGTTCCAGGGGCTCGCCTATACTGTGGGTGCACAAAGGCTTCCCCCTTGCGTTGTTCAGCTATCTGACACATACAAAAAATGAATTGAGCTGAAATGTGGGCCAAGGCCGAGGTCTTTGGCGGGGTGAAAGTTTGCAATGTTTGGGCACTCACTTTTCTTCCTGCTTAATACTGTCCCTGGGTTCCAGGGGTTCGCCTCTACTCTTGCCATTGAAATGATACAGGGGTCCGCCTATACTCTTGCCACATCAATGTTACTGGGGTTCGCCTATACACTTGCTACATAAATGTTACTGCGGTCCGCCTATACACTTGCTACTGAAAGGTTTGAGGGGTTTGCCTATACTCTTGCGACAGAAATGTTACAGGGGTCCGCCTATACTCTTGCTACATAAATGTCACAAGGGGTCCACCTATACTCTTGCTACATCAATGTTACTGGGGTTCGCCTACACACTTGCTACTAAAAGGTTTGAGGGGTTCGCCTATACTCTTGCTACAGAAATGTTGCAGGGGTCCGTCTATACTCTTGCTACATAAATGTTACTGAGGTTCGCCTATACTCTTGCTACTAAAAGAGTTAAAGGGTCCGCATATACTCTTGCTATATAAATGTTACTGGGGTCCGCAGATACACTTGCTACTGAAAGGTTTAAGGGGTTCGCCTATACTCTTGCCACAGAAATATTATAGGGGTTTGCCTATACTCCTGCTACATAAATGTTACAGGGGTTCGCCTATACTCTTGCTACATCAATGTCACTGGGGTTCTCCTATACACTTGCTGCTAAAAGGTTTCATGGGTTCTCCTATACTCTTGCTGCATAAATATTACTGGGTTCCGGCTATACACTTGCTACTGAAAGCTTTGAGGGGTTTACCTATACTCTTGCTACTTGAAGGTTTGAGGTGTTCACTCATACTCTTGCTACAGAAATGTTACTGGGGCCCGCCTTTACTCTTGCTACATCAATGTTACTGGGGTTCGCCTATACACTTGCTACTAAAAGGTTTGAGGGGTTCGCCTATACTCTTGCTACATAAATGTTACTGGGGTTCGCCTATACACTTGCTACTAAATAGTTTGAGGGGTTTGCCTATACTCTTGCAACAGAAAACTTTCAGGGGTCCGCCTATACTGTCGGTGCACAAATGCTTTCCCATTGCGTTGTTCAGCTATCTGACACATACAAAGAATGAATTGGGCAGAAATGTAGGCCGATGCCGAGGTCCTTGGCGGGGTGAAAGTCTGCCATGTTTGGGCACTCTGATTTCTTCCTGTGTAATACTGTCTTTGAGTTTCATGGGCCCCCTCTGCTGTGGGTGCAGAAAGACTTCCCATTGCATTGTTTTACCTGTCTGGCAAAAATACACTGACTGACTTGGGTAGGGTGCAGAGCGCCACCTACTCCTCCTGCTCGGGGTCTGGGGATTAGCGTTGGTCGACATGTATTTGCTCTAGTGTTTCCACAGTTATCTGAGACACTGGTTTAGACCAATCAAAAGAAGCGTTACTGAATTAAGGAGACATTCACAGCTGTACTATCATCCAAGTCCGCTTTGGCCTGGGGAACTTCTTTGTGGTTCATCCAGTTTTTGGAAGGATGAAAACAACCGTAACTGATTTAATGAGACATTTACAGTTGTACTAGCATCCGAGTCCGCATTATGCCCATGATTACTGAGGGTGTGGGCAGAGGCCGAAGTCCTAGGGGGGGATGCAACTGCGCCAGGTTTGGCCTGTGGAACTTCTTTGTTGTTCATTCAGTCTTTGGAGCGATAAAAACAACTGTAACTGATTTAATGAGACGTTCACAGCTGTACTAGCATCTGTATCCGCTTTATGCCCACGATTACTGAGGGTGTGGGTAGAGGCCGAAATCCTGGGGGGGATGCAACTGCAGCAGGTTTGGCCTGCGGATCTTCTTTGTGGTTTATCCAGTCTTTGGAGCGATGAAAGCAACATCTGCAGTGTGTGTCTCCGGTTCCTCCTCATCACAGATGCACTTATAAATCAACATGAGGGTGGTGTGGCTATGAAGCGAATGTGTAGCAGGAGGGCAGATGAATGCTGCGCATTGGAAAATTTTGTGTGCGCTGTGGATGCAGGGTCGTGCAGCAGGTTGGACAGCAATGCCAGCATGTAACCCAAGAGAAGAGGCAGTGATTGTCCTTGGTTGAAGCTAGTGTGGTGCTTGGGTAAGATGTGCCAGCGCGTGTGCCTTGCTAATAAGGGTCTGTCCCAAGTAAATAGTTAGCGGGGGTTACCGCCAGGCTCTTGCCCCCATTTTAGCTTAATAGTGTGACCTGGGAGCCTCAGATACAGCCATGCACACTGCCCGTGCTGTTCCCTATAGTTAGCGGGGGTTACCGCCAGGCTCTTGCCCCCATTTTAGCTTAATAGTGTGACCTGGGAGCCTCAGATACAGCCATGCACACTGCCCCTGCTGTTCCCTATCTGTTTCTGTGGTGTTTCCATCACTTTCTGATGTTTTCAGGTGTTTCACAAATCATCCCCCATGCGTAGTATCGGTCCCATGCAAAAATGCTCGAGTCCCCCATTGACTTCAATGGGGTTCGTTACTCGGAACGAGCTCTCGAGCATTACGAAATGTTTGACTCGAGTACCAAGCACCTGAGCATTTCAGTGCTCGCACATCTCTAGCAATCATACATCTCATATGCAAAATAGAATGGAGGAACTGACTTCTGCCCATAATGAGCTTGTTCATACCACAAACGTCATGGAGAAAGTGACAACTCTGTGATATGGAGGACAGGTTCAGGCAGAATAATGTCTAACTTAGGGGGGGATGGGGTACTGGAAATGGTCAAAAATGAGGTTCTGAGACAATGATGTTGCTTCAGGAATAATTCAACAACCCACCCACTAGAATATGGAGACTGAATAACTATATTTCACAACATCCAAAATACACTTCGCAAACATGACAATCGCTACTTGAATTTATTTAGCTCAATGACAGTGGAGAAATTTCTGACTCCACCTTGTGGTGCGCCCACAAGGCAACAGCTAGTGGGCGCACCAACATTTTATTATCAAACTTAGAAAAGGACATTAAAAACTACTAATGTTTACTAGTGCCTTGAATTGGGTGTATAGTAGAGATGAGCGAGCACCAAAATGCTCGGGTGCTCGTTACTCGGAACGAACTTTTCGCGATGCTCGAGGGTTCGTTTCGAATAACGAACCCCATTGAAGTCAATGGGCGACCCGAGCATTTTTGTATTTCGCCGATGCTCGCTAAGGTTTCCTTGTGTGAAAATCTGGGCAATTCAAGAAAGTGATGGGAACGACACAGCAATGGACAGGGCAGGCGAGGGGCTACATGTTGGGCTGCATCTCAAGTTCACAGGTCCCACTATTAAGCCACAATAGCGGCAAGAGTGGGCCCCCCCCCCTCCCAAAAACTTTTACTTCTGAAAAGCCCTCATTAGCATGGCATACCTTAGTTAAGCACCACACTACCTCCAACAAAGCACAATCACTGCCTGCATGACACTCCACTGCCACTTCTCCTGGCTTACATGCTGCCCAACCGCCCCCCCTCCCCCCCACAGCGCACACCAAAGTGTCCCTGCGCAGCCTTCAGCTGCCCTCATGCCATGCCACACTCATGTCTATTTAGAAGTGCGTCTGCCATGAGGAGGAACCGCAGGCACACACTGCAGAGGGTTGGCACAGCTAGGCAGCGACCCTCTTTAAAAGGGGCGGGGCGATAGCCCACAATGCTGTACAGAAGCAATGAGAAATAGAATCCTGTGCCACCGCCATCAGGAGCTGCACACGTGGGCATAGCAATGGGGAACCTATGTGCCACACACTATTCATTCTGTCAAGGTGTCTGCATGCCCCAGTCAGACCGCGGTTTTTAATTCATAGACACAAGCAGGTACAACTCCCTATTGTGAAGTCCCTGTGGACCGACAGCATGGGTGGCTCCCTGGAACCCACCGGCGGAACATAAAAATATCCCATTGCATTGCCCATCACAGCTGAGGTAGTAATGTCATGTTTAATGCAGGTGGGCTTCGGCCCACACTGCATGCCCCAGTCAGACTGGGGTTCTTTACAAGTGGAAACAGATGCATTTATAATTCCCTGTGGACCCACAGCATGGGTGGGTGCCAGGAAGCCACCGGCGGTACATAGAAATATCCCATTGCATTGCCCAACACAGCTGAGGTAGTAATGTCGTGCTTAATGCAGGTGGGCTTCGGCCCACACTGCATGCCCCAGTCAGACTGGGGTTCTTTACAAGTGGACAGATGTAGGTTAAACTCCGTGTGCACCTACAGCATGGGTGACTCCCTGGAACCCACCGGCGGTACATAAAAATATCCCATTGCATTGCCCAACACAGCGGATGTAACATCAGCTGTAATGCAGGTGGGCTAAAAATTCATTTGATTACACTGTAGGCGAGGGCCCACAAAAATTGCTGTATCAACAGTACTAATGTACATCCAAAAAATTGGCCATGGCCAACCAAGAGGGCAGGTGAAACCCATTAATCGCTTTGGTTAATGTGGCTTAAGTGGTAACTAGGCCTGGAGGCAGCCCAGTTTAACGAAAAATTGGTTCAAGTTAAAGTTTCAACGCTTTTAAGAGCATTGAAACATATTAAAATTGTTTAGAAAAATTATATGAGTGAGCCTTGTGGCCCTAAGAAAAATTGCCCGTTCAGCGTGATTACGTGAGGTTTCAGGAGGAGGAGCAGGAGGAGGAGGAGGAGGAATATTAGACACAGATTGATGAAGCAGAAATGTCCCCGTTTTGGATGGTGAGAGAGAACGTAGCTTCCATCCGCGGGTGCAGCCTACGTATTGCTTAGGTATCGCTGCTGTCCGCTGGTGGAGAAGAGAAGTCTGGGGAAATCCAGGCTTTGTTCATCTTGATGAGTGTAAGCCTGTCGGCACTGTCGGTTGACAGGTGGGTACGCTTATCCGTGATGATTCCCCCAGCCACACTAAACACACTCTCTGACAAGACGCTAGCCGCAGGACAAGCAAGCACCTCCAGGGCATACAGCGCGAGTTCAGGCCACGTGTCCAGCCTCGACACCCAGTAGTTGTAGGGGGCAGAGGCGTCACGGAGGACGATCGTGCGATCGGCTACGTACTCCCTCACCATCCTTTTACAGTGCTCCCGCCGACTCAGCCTTGACTGGGGAGCGGTGACACAGTCTTGCTGGGGAGCCATAATGCTGGCAAAGGCCTTGGAGAATGTTCCCCTGCCTGCGCTGTACATGCTGCCTGATCTCTGCGCCTCCCCTGCTACCTGGCCCTCGGAACTGCGCCTTCTGCCACTAGCGCTGTCGGATGGGAAGTTTAACATCAGTTTGTCCACCAGCGCCCTGTGGTATAGCATCACTCTCGAACCCCTTTCCTCTTCGGGAATCAGAGTGGAAAAGTTCTCCTTATACCGTGGGTCGAGCAATGTGTACACCCAGTAATCTGTAGTGGCCAGAATGCGTGTAACGCGAGGGTCACGAGAAAGGCATCCTAACATGAAGTCCGCCATGTGTGCCAGAGTACCTGTACGCAACACATGGCTGTCCTCACTAGGAAGATCACTTTCAGGATCCTCCTCCTCCTCCTCTTCCTCCTCCTCAGGCCATACACGCTGAAAGGATGACAGCCCAGCAGCATCTGTACCCTCAGCAGTGGGCCAAGCTGTCTCTTCCCCCTCCTCCTCATCCTCCTCATGCTCCTCCTCCTCCTCCTCAACGCGCTGAGATATAGACAGGCGGGTGCTCTGACTATCCAGCGACATACTGTCTTCCCCCGGCTCTGTTTCCGAGCGCAAAGCGTCTGCCTTTATGCTTTGCAGGGAACTTCTCAAGATGCATAGCAGAGGAATGGTGACGCTAATGATTGCAGCATCGCCGCTCACCACCTGGGTAGACTCCTCAAATGTTCCAAGGACCTGACAGATGGCTGCCAACCAGGGCCACTCTTCTGTAAATAATTGAGGAGGCTGACTCCCACTGCGCCGCGCAAGTTGAAGTTGGTATTCCACTATAGCTCTACGCTGCTCATAGAGTCTGGCCAACATGTGGAGCGTAGAGTTCCACTGTGTGGGCACGTCGCACAGCAGTCGGTGCACTGGCAGATTAAACCTATGTTGCAGTGTCCGCAGGGTGGCAGCGTGCTTGTGGGATTTGCGGAAATGTGCGCAGAGCTGGCGCACCTTTCCGAGCAGGTATGACAAGTGGGGGTAGCTTTTCAGAAAGCGCTGAAGCACCAAATTAAAGACATGGGCCAGGCATGGCACGTGCGTGAGGCTGCCGAGCTGCAGAGCCGCCACCAGCTTACGGCCGTTGTCACACACGACCATGCCCGGTTGGAGGCTCAGCGGCGCAAGCCAGTGGTCGGTCTGCTCTGTCAGACCCTGCAGCAGTTCGTGGGCCGTGTGCCTCTTCTCTCCTAAGCTGAGTAGTTTCAGCACGGCCTGCTGACGCTTGCCCACCGCTGTGCTGCCACGCCGCGTGACACCGACTGCTGGCAACGTACTGCTGACACATCTTGATTGCGAGACAGAGATTGCGTTGGAGGAGGAGGAGGAGGAAGGTGCTTTAGTGGAGGAAGCATACACCGCCGCAGATACCACCACTGAGCTGTGGCCCGCAATTCTGGGGGTGGGTAGGACGTGAGCGGTCCCAGGCTCTGACTCTGTCCCAGCCTCCACTAAATTCACCCAATGTGCCGTCAGGGAGATATAGTGGCCCTGCCCGCCTGTGCTTATCCACGTGTCCGTTGTTAAGTGGACCTTGGCAGTAACCGCGTTGGTGAGGGCGCGTACAATGTTGCGGGAGACGTGGTCGTGCAGGCCTGGGACGGCACATCGGGAAAAGTAGTGGCGACTGGGAACCGAGTAGCGCGGGGCAGCCGCCGCAATCATGCTTTTGAAAGCCTCCGTTTCCACAAGCCTATACGGCAGCATCTGTAGGCTGATCAATTTTGCAATGTGCACGTTTAACGCTTGAGCGTGCGGGTGCGTGGCGTCGTACTTGCGCTTGCGCTCAAACTGTGGCACTAGCGACGTCTGGACGCTGCGCTGAGAGCCATTGCTGGATGGGGCCGAGGACAGCGGAGGTGAGGGTGTGGGTGCAGGCCAGGAGACGGTAGTGCCTGTGTCCTCAGAGGGGGGTTGGATCTCAGTGGCAGGTTGGGGCACAGGGGGAGAGGCAGTGGTGCAAACCGGAGGCGTTGAACGGGCATCGTCCCACCTTGTGGGGTGCTTGGCCATCATATGCCTGCGCATGCTGTTGGTGGTGCCTCCCCAGCTGATCTTGGCGCGACAAAGGTTGCACACCACTGTTCGTCGGTTTTCAGGCGTCTCTGTGAAAAACTGCCACACCGTAGAGCACCTTGACCTCTGCAGGGTGGCATGGCGCGAGGGGGCGCTTTGGGAAACAGTTGGTGGATTATTCGGTCTGGCCCTGCCTCTACCCCTGGCCACCGCACTGGCTCGGCCTGTGCCCACACCCTCACTTGGCCCTCCGCGTCCTCGGCCGCGTCCACATCCTCTAGGCCTACCCCTACCCCTCAGCATGCTGTATTACCAGTGATTTGATTTCCCAGGCAGGAAAGAAATTGGCGCAAGGCTGCACTCAGCCGTAGCTGGTTGCGTCTGATTTTTGTACGTTGTCCACGCAGCACACACGTACACGGAGACCTTAGGACTGACACAGGCAGGCCAAATATAATTTTTTTCCTTTTTAGCTTAGGGAAGACCCCACTGCGTATATTCAATGAACAAGAAGTTTAATATCTGTGGTGTGGCCCTCAAAAAGTGTCACACAACTATAGTGTAGCAGAGTTATTAACTCTAGCAGAGCAGGTATTTGCCAGTCAGGAAAGACAATGGCGCTAGGCTGCAGTAAAGCGTAGCTGGTTGCGTCTGATTTTTGTACGTTGCACACGCAGCACACACGTACACGCAGACCTTAGGGCTGACACAGGCAGGCCAAATATAATTTCTTTTCCTTTTTAGCAAAGGGAAGCACCCACTGCGTATATTCAATGAACAAGAAGTTTAATATCTGTGGTGTGGCCCTCAAAAAGTGTCACACAACTATAGTGTAGCAGAGTTATTAACTCTAGCAGAGCAGGTATTTGCCAGTCAGGAAAGACAATGGCGCTAGGCTGCAGTAAAGCGTAGCTGGTTGCGTCTGATTTTTGTACGTTGTACACGCAGCACACACGTACACGCAGACCTTAGGACTGACACGGGCAGGCCAAATATAATTTCTTTTCCTTTTTAGCAAAGGGAAGCACCCACTGCGTATATTCAATGAACAAGAAGTTTAATATCTGTGGTGTGGCCCTCAAAAAGTGTCACACAACTATAGTGTAGCAGAGTTATTAACTCTAGCAGAGCAGGTATTTGCCAGTCAGGAAAGACAATGGCGCTAGGCTGCAGTAAAGCGTAGCTGGTTGCGTCTGATTTTTGTACGTTGTACACGCAGCACACACGTACACGCAGACCTTAGGACTGACACAGGCAGGCCAAATATAATTTTTTTCCTTTTTAGCAAAGGGAAGACCCCACTGCGTGTATTCAATGAATAATAAATGTCTTCTGGCCCTGCCTACACAATTCTGTCCCTGTAGTATCAATGGAGGGTGCAATGCTCTGCACAGCCGGTTTTGAGAAAAAAAAAAAAAATGCAACACTGCTAACAGCAGCCTGGACAGTACTGCACACGGATAGAAGTGGCTCTAGAAAGGACCGTTGGGGTTCTTGAAGCCTACACTAACTCCTAACACTCTCCCTGCCTAACCCCCACTTCTGTCCCTATTGCTGGGCGCAATGCTCTGCAGATCCAATTTTGGACAAAAAAAAAAAAATTACTGTGCTAACACAGTACTGCACACTAGTAGATGTGGCCCTGAGAAGGGCCGTTGGGGTTCTTGAAGCCTACACTGACTCCTAACGCTCTCCCTACAGCAGCACCAGCAGCAGCACTTTCCCTCAGCTAAGTCACAAGGCATGTGTGGCGAGCCGCGGGAGGGGCCGATTTATATACTCGGGTGACATCTGATCGCCCCAGCCACTCACAGCAGGGGGGTGGTATAGGGCTTGAACGTCACAGGGGGAAGTTGTAATGCCTTCCCTGTCTATCAATTGGCCAGAAAAGCGCGCAAACGTCTCAGAGAGGAAACTGAAAGTAACCGGAACACCGCGTGGTACTCGTTACGAGTAACGAGCATCCTGAACACCCTAATATTCGCACGAATATCAAGCTCGAACGAGTACGTTCGCTCATCTCTAGTGTATAGCGATTGCTAAAATGCTTTTACTACCTAAAATCCTATATTTATTTCGGAACCTCCCAGTGCTTGTGCCTAATATCTTTTGAGTAGAATTCAAAGATTATTAATGCGCTTCAAATGGCAGAGTCAAAGAGCACAGATATCATCCATGGTGTTATTTCTTTACCCTTCACAAGGTGGATTGGTGCCCTTGTATAAAGAACTATTACTATGCTACTCTCCTTAACCAATTGGAAAGTTGGTTGTTGGCAGACTACATGAAACATTGGGTTCAGATTGAATCCAGCATTACTAGATACCATAAACTGTCTAACCTCTTGCGGGTTTCCAGACTCTAAAAAATTATCTACATTAACATTTCCTATGATAACGGCCTCCCTATTTATATGGAAATAGATGTCTCTATGAATAGGGCTCCTGCATCTACGGACTTCTAAAATAACTCTAGAAGCAATATAAATACTAATCCTGGATACAAACTTTGATGCCTGATGGGTGAGAGGTATTTCTAAAATGGGAGATCTTCTTGAAAGTCAGAGATTAAAGCTATTTATCGATTTACATAACTCATTTCAGTTACCCCATAAAGAGTTTTACAAACACCTCCAAATGAGGCAGTTTCCATCTTCAGTGGGCCAGGAGAGGGTTCCCCGTACTCAAATTCTGAAGCTTTTATGTATGACCACAAGACTCGGAAAGCCAGTATTTCTAGAGCTTACCTATCATTATCAGAGCATAACCGCTCTACTGTCTTACCTTTTCTATTGAAGTGGGAATCATACCATCAAGACCAGGACCATTGGCATTTTAATTTTTTTTTTATTGAAATAGAATCACCATGAGGTATGAAAATGTATGCAGCAGCATTAACACATCAACATAATTGTGGTTGTGAAGGGAAGCACACTTACAAATGATTATACACTGAATGGTGGGAAATGTAGAAAAAAATATATAATATTTTATGGCTGCCCTATTTTTGTGTTGTACATCATTTTTCTTACAGCATATTTCACATCACTATTTCTTAAACTGTAAATAAAGGGATTTAACAATGGTGCAATAACAGTATACATGAGTGATATAAATTTGTCCATATCTGTACCATAAGTTGACTTAGGCCTTAAATACATTAAACTAGCGGATCCATAAAATATAGTCACCACTATGAGGTGAGATGTGCAGGTGGAGAAAGCTTTCTTAATCCCTGCTGTGAAATGGTACTTTATAATTGTCCAAATGATCCGTGTATAAGAAACAATTGTTAATAGGAAAGCACCTACAACCAGTAGTAGAACAATTATAAAAGTGACAATTTCATTAAACTTTGTGTCACTACATGCCAAGGCCATTACAGGTGGAACGTCACAGTAGAAATGGTTGATTTTATTGGGTCCACAAAAAGGTAAGGAGAATGTAAGAGACGTCTGTATTATGGCAACTATCAAACCAATGAGCCATGAGCACACGATAAGCTTAACACAAGCATTTCTACTCATTATGACATTATATAATAATGGATGACATATGGCGTTATATCGGTCATAAGCCATGGCTGCCAGCAAGTAGCACTCTGTAGATCCCAATAACAAAAAACAGTACATTTGCACGGCACAGCCATAGAAAGTGATGGTTTTATGATTTGATAGAAGATTTTTTAACATGTTGGGTGTAATTGTTGAGATGTAACATTCTTCTAAAAATGAGAAGTTAGAGAGAAAAAAGTACATAGGGGTATGAAGGCTTGAACTGAGGTTATAGACGACAATTAAAAACATATGAGCGGCTACAGATATACTATAGATACAGAGAAATGAAGCAAATAAGAAATACTGCAATTCCGGGACATTGGAAAATCCTATAAATATAAATTCCATTGTTGTACGATTTCCTTTATCCATACCATTAATCAAAGCCCAAGTTCTGTGACAGTAAGAGGTCCCTCAAGATACAATGGATCCAGGATACAACATTTTCAACAAGCAATGGTCTTTTTCGGACCTTTGTTACTTGAAACCAGATTTAACATGGAATATCAGGCAATCTGCATCTCTAGCATGTGCAGTTTGGTAGAAAATCCAGCCAATCAGCACTGGCTTTTTACTGGTAAAAATGCATACACTGACTGCGTACTTATTCACGCCTATCTACAGTACAAGGTGGTACAGCATGTCCTGTACTGCTCTTTACCTGTGACATGGCGAGCCGCTTCTTTGGACACCTGATGAGGGCAGCCTTGTTATATTTTTCTGACACACCGAAGAAGCTCCTGTTCTGTACATAGTAAGTGATTTACAGCTTCCAGCAGCTCTCTCTGACTTGGGAGGACCTGTATTTTAACTAGAAGAAAGTCTGCAGTTAAGTAAAAAAAGAAAGGTGAAAAAGTACAAAAAATAGTGTTAGATTAATAAAGCAGAATATTTGTGGAGGTGTCAGGCATTATGCGCTCACATGTTGATATCCTAATAATATTGATGTCTTGATGATGTCAATATCCTGATAAATGTAGATGAAAGCTTTTTGAACAAGTTAAATCCAATGTGGCTTTCATTTATAATTTGTTCAGGAGTTCAAACTTCCGAGTTACTACAATAGCTGACACGAAAGAGAAGGTTCATTTTGCATATCAACTGGTACTTGTCCCAAAAAGTTTACAACTTTGCCTATGGCTTTTGCTACATGAAAAAAAAATATGGATGATAAACATTTTGTTATTAAGACAATAACATTTTTCTGACCTTAAGATGTAGAGAAAATAAAGTCCATTTAAATGAAACTGGTACATTATATAGAGACAAGCAGACACCAATAGTTATGTTAATTACTCTCAGGAGAGGACAGTGCTTATTTCTGTGCATCAGAAAATAATTGAGTGGCCTCCTGAATTTTAAAGTTATAAAATGGAACTGTACATACTATATGATATACACTCATTGTTCAAAAATTCAAGCATCTAGAAGGAGTTACATAGAAACTAGAGATGAGCGAGCACCAAAATGCTCGGGTGCTCATTGCTCGAGTCGAACTTTCCGCGATACTCGAGAGCTCGTTTCGAGTAACGAGCCCCATTGAAGTCAATGGGCGACTTGAGCATTTTTGCATGGGACCGATGCTCCGCATAGGTCATGACTTGTGAAACTCTGGAAAACATCCGAAAGTCATGGAAACACCACAGAAATGGATAGGGAAGGGCAGGGGCAACATGCATGGCTGCACCTCAGGCTCCCAGGTCCCACTATTAAGCCAAAATGGGAGCAAGAGTCTGCCCCCCCTAACAATTTTTACTTCGGACAAACCCTCATTAGCAAGGCACACCTTAGCTAAGCACCACACTACCTGCAACCAAGGACAATCAATGCCTGCGGGTCACACTGCTGCCTCTTCTCCTGGGTTACATGCTGGCATTGCTGTCCAACCCCCCCTTCCCTGCACGATCCTGCGTCCACAGCACACACAAAAGTGTCCCTGCACAGCGTTCAGCTGCCCTCATGCCACAAGCTCGCTTCATAGCCACACCACCCTCATGTCTATTTATAAGCGCAAAGTGGATGAGGAGGAACCGGAGGCACACACTGCAGAGGTTTGGCAGGGCCAGGAAGTGACCCTCTCTGAAAGTGTGGGCGATAGCCCACCATGCTGTCGAGAATTGATGATAAATTGATATTCGATCATCATTCCAATCCCGTGCCACCTCCATCGCAAAATTGTCAGGATCCGCAAACGTGGGCATAAAGGGGACTCAGGTGCCAGTACTTCTACACATCTCCACAATGCAGCAATACTCTGTGTGGGAAGCACGTGAGCGGGCCCATGGTCAGGCTCGGTCTCAGCCTCCATCTTGTGTGACCCAAGGTGCCGCGGGTTGCATTGCAATGGGAAATCCATGTGTCCCCACACAATTAATTCTGTGTCAGTGTTAGATAGCTCAACACCGCAACGGAAAGTCTTTGAGTTCCTTGGGCATGCCTATGCTGTTAATGCACAAAGATGGTATTACACAAGAAGAAATCAGAGTTTCACCCCGCCAAGGACCTCGGCCCATATTTCTACCCTAGTCAGTCAGTGTATTTTTGTTAGACAGGTAAAACACCGCTATGGGAAGTCTTTGTGCACTCACAGCATAGACGAGCCAAAGAAACGCAAGGAAAGTATTAAACATGAAGCAATTACAGTGCCCAAACATGGCAGACTTTCACCCTGCTAAGGGCCTCGGCCTACATTTCTGCCCTAGTCAGTCAGTGGGTTTGTGTCAGACAGGTAAAACACCGCAATGGGAAGTCTTTGTGCACCCACAGCATAGGCGAGCCCCAGGAACTTAAGGATGGTATTACGCATAAAGAAATCACAGCGCCAGAACATGGCAAAGTTTTACCCTGCCAAGGACCTCAGCCCACACCCTCAGCAATCGTGGGCATAAAGCGGACTTTGATGCTAGTTCAGCTGTGAACGTCTCATGAATGCAGTAACGCTCCTCTTGTTTTGCCCAAAACTAGTGCTGCGTTTAACTGTGGTAACACGAGAGAAAATACATGTTGCCCAGTGCTGATCCCCAGACCCCAAGCTGGAGGAAGAGGTGGCATTACAAGGCCAAGAAATCATGACCAGGACCCGCTATAGTCTGTGTGGGAAGTACGTGAGTGGGCCCAGGGTCAGGCTCGGTCCCAGCCTCCAACTTGTGTGACCCAAGGTGCCCTGAGTTACATAGCAATGGGAAATCCATGTGTCCCCACACACATAACTCAACACCGCAAGGGGAAGTCTTTGAGTTCCTTGGGCTCGCCTATGCTGTCAGTGCACAAAGATGGTATTACACAGGAAGAAATCAGAGTGCCCAACCATGGGAGAGTTTCAGCCGGCCAACGACCTTGGCCTCAGCCCACAATTCATGCCCTAGTAAGTCAGTGTATTTGTGCCAGATAGGTAAAACACAGCGATGGGAAGACTTAGTGTACCCATATTACAGACAGACCCCTGTAACATTCCTGTAGCAAAGGTATAAACAGACCCCAGTAACATTTCTTTAGTGAAAGTATAGGCTGACCCCAGTAACATTTCTGTAGCAAAAGTATAGGCAAGCAAACACCAGTAACATTTCAGTAGCAAACATATAGGCGGACCCCAGTAACATTTCTGTAGCAGAAGTATAGGCAAACCCCAGTAACATTTCTGTAGCAGAAGTATAGGCAGACCCCTGCAACATTTCTGTAGTAAACGTATAGGCAAACAAACACCAGTAACATTTCAGTAGCAAACATATAGGCGGACCCCAGTAACATTTCTGTAGTAGAAGTATAGGCAGACCCCAGTAACATTTCTGTAGTAAAAGTATAGACAGACCCCAGTAACATTTCTGTAGCAGAAGTATAGACCGACCCCAGTAACATTTCTGTAGCAGAAGTATAAACAGACCCCAGTAACATTTCTGTAGTAAAAGTATAGGCAGACCCCAGTAACATTTCTGTAGTAAAGGTATAAACAGACCCCAGTAACATTTCTGTAGCAGAAGTATAGGCAGACCCCTGTAACATTTCTGTAGCAGAAGTATAGGCAGACCCCAGTAACATTTCTGTAGTAAAAGTATAGACAGACCCCAGTAACATTTCTGTAGCAGAAGTATAGGCAGACTCCTGTAACATTTCTGTAGCAGAAGTATAGGCTGACCCCAGTAACATTTCTGTATCAGAAGTATAGGCAGACCCCAGTAACATTTCTGTAGTAACAGTATAGACAGACCCCTGTAACATTTCTGTAGCAAAGGTATAGGCAGACCCCTGTAATATTTCTGTAGTAAACGTGTAGACAGACCCCAGTAACATTTCTGTAGTAAAAGTAAAGGCAGACCCCTGTAACATTTTTGTAGCAGAAGTATAGGCAGACCGCAGTAACATTTATGTAGCAGATGTATAGGCAGACCCCAGTAACATTTCTGAAGTAACAGTATAGACAGACCCCTGTAACATTTCTGTATCAGAAGTATAGGCAGACCCCAGTAACATTTCTGTAGCAAAAGTATAGGCAGACCCCAGTAACATTTCTGTATCAGAAGTATAGGCAGACCCCAGTAACATTTCTGTAGTAACAGTATAGACAGACCCCTGTAACATTTCTGTTGTAAAAGTATAGGCAGACCCCTGTAACATTTCTGTAGCAGAAGTATAGGCAAACAAACACCAGTAACATTTCAGTAGCAAAGGTATAGGTGGACCCCAGTAACATTTCTGTAGCAGAAGTATAGGCAGACCCCAGTAACATTTCTGTAGTAACAGTATAGACAGACGCCTGTAACAGCAGTTTTGACATTATTTCTTAAACTGCATATAAAAGGATTGGTGCAATAATAATATACATTAGTGAGATAAACATGTCCATATCAGTAACATAGCTGGTCTTTGGCCTCAAATACATTACACTAACAGATCCATAAAATATAGTCACTAGAGATGAGTGAGCATCAAAATGCTTGGGTGCTCGTTGCTTGAGTCAAACTTTTCATAATGCTCGAGAGCTCGTTTCGAGTAACGAACCCCATTGAAGTTAATGGGAGATTCGAGCATTTTCAAACTGACCGAAGCTCCGCAAAGGGGTTGTTGTGTGAATCACCTGAAAACATCAGAATGTCATGGAAACACCACAGAAACGGATAGGGAACGGCAGGGGCAGCATGAATGGGTGCATCTGAGGCTCCCAGGTCGCACTTTTAAGCCAAATTGGGGGCAAGAGGCTGGCGGTCACCCCCCCAACAATTTACTTGGGACAAACCATAATCAGCAAGGCACACGCACTGGCACATTTTAGCTAAGCACCACACTAAGTGCAACAAAGGACAATCACAGCCTGTGGGTGACACCATTGCCTCTTCTCCTGGGTTACATGCTGGCATTGCTGTCCAATCCCCCGTACGAGCCTGCGTCCCCAGCGCACACAAAATTTTCCTTGCGCAGCGTTCAGCTGCCCTCATTCCACACGCTGGCTTGATAGCCACACCACCCTCAAGTCTATTTATTAGTGCGTCTTGGATGAGGAGGAACCGCAGACACACACTGCAGAGGTTTGGCAGGGCCTGGAAGCGACCCTCCTTGAAATTGTGGGCGATAGCCCACAATGCTGATGAGAATTGATGATAAATTAACGTACGATTATAATTCCAATCCCGTGCCACCTCTGTCAAAAAATTGTCAGGAGCTGCAAACGTGGACATAAAGGGGATTCAGTACTTCTACACATCTCCACAATGCAGCAGCGCATAATAACACCAAAGATTGGTTTGAAGCAGGAGGTGTTGCAAAAGTAGCCACCACAGGTATACAGTGACCCTGTGAAAGTCTCATTAAATCAGTAATGCTTCCTGTGAACCCTCCAATCCACTATCTCGGATAACTGTGGTAAGATGTAACATGAGAGATAATACATGCCGACCAGCTCAGACCCCCAGGGATGTGTGCGTTTATCACACCTAAACCAATTTGGCTGTTTACCACTCAGGGCATTATACGTCAGCAGACATCCAAAAACAGGCAGTGTACAATGAGTTGACCTGTTATACAGCCGGGATGCTCGCGAAAGCCTTGTGCGCATTACTAGGCACAACAAACGTGGCCATAAAACGGACTCAGATGCTAGTACTGCTGTGAACGTCTCATTAAATCAGTTACGCTTCTTTTGATTGGTCCAAACCAGTGTCTCCGATAACTGTGATAACACAAGAACAAATACATGCTGGCCAGCGCTGACCCCAGACCCCAAGGAGGAGAAGGTGGCATAATAAGCCAGAGAAACCGTGACCGAGGTAGGACCCACAATCCTCTGTGTGGGAAGCACGTGAGCAGGCCCATGGTCAAACTCGGTCCCAGCCTCCACCTGGTTCACCCAATGTGCCATCGGCTATGGTTCCTTTTATCGTTTCAAAGACTGGATGAACCACAAAGAAATTCCACTGGACAAACCAGGCACAGTTGCACCCCGCCCAGGACCTTGGCCTCTGCCCACACCCTCAACAATCGTGGGTATAAAGCGGACTCGGATGCTGGTACTTCCAAGCATCAGCAAAATTTAGCAACCCTTTCTAAAATGGAAGATTTCTTTTAGGCAGGAGGTGTTCCCAAAGTTGTCACCACACCAACACAGTGACCCCGTGAAAGTCTCATTAAAGCAGTTACGATTCCTTTGATTGCTCCAAAGGCTGCATGAACCGTGAAGAAATTGGTGTGGGCAAAGCAGGACAATTCATTCTGTGTATGTGTCAGATAGCTGAACACCGATTGTAGGTGAACGCCTGAAACCTTTTTGTAGCAAGAGTATAGGTGAACCCCTGAAACCTCTCTGTAGCAAGAGTATAGGCGAACCCCTGAAACCTTTCTGTAGCAAGAGTATAGGTGAACCCGTGAAACATTTGTTGACCAAGAGTACAGGTGAACCCCTGAAACCTTTCTGTAACAAGAGTATAGGCGAACCCCTGAAACATTTCAGTACAAAGAGTATAGCTGACTCCCGGAAAAATTGGTGTACCAAGAGTATAGGTACCTCAAACATTTATTTACTAAGAGTATAGGCGAAGTCGGGAAAAATTGGTTTGCTATGAGTATAGGTGAAGTCCTGAAAAATTGGTTTGCTGTGACTATAGGAGAAGCCCAAAAAATTTGTTTGCTATGAGTTTGGATGAAACACGGAAAAATTGGTTTGCTCTGAGTATAGGCAAGCATGCAAATATGTGTGTACCAAGAGTACAGGAGTACCCCTAAAAAATTGGTTTACCCACAGTGCAGGTGAAACCCAGAAACATTTTTTAAAGATAGAGCTCGTAGTTGCTTAATTTGCTAACAGAGCCTGGAGGCAGCCCTTCGAAAAAATTAGTTATAACAGAGCCTTTTGGCCTTCTGAAAAATTGGCTGTTCAGCGTGATGACATTCTGGTTTAGAAGGAGGAGGAGGAAAATCAGAGAGGGATAGACCAAGCAACTTCTCCACTTTTTTGGGGTGATAGAGGATGCATTGTTCTCCTGTTCCTGTTGAAAGAATCTTTATGTTCCGCTGCTTTCCACCGGTGGAGAAGAGAAGTCTGTGGAAATCCAGCCTTTGTTCATCTTAATAAGTGTAAGCCTGTCGGCACTGTCAGTTGACAGGCGGGTATGCTTATCCGTGATGATCCCCCCAGCAGCACTAAACACCCTCTCTGATAAGATGCTAGCGGCAGGGCAGGCCAGCACCTCCAAGGCGTACAGCGCAAGTTCGTGCCACGTGTCAAGCGTTGTATGGAGCAGAGGGATCACGGAAGACGTTGGTACGGTCAGCTATGTACTCCCTCACTATCTTTTTACAGTGTTCTCAACTACTCAGCCTAGACTGGGTAGTGGTGACACCGTCTGGCTGGGGAGCCATAAAACTGGCAAAGGCCTTGGAGAGTGTTCCCCTGGCTGCGCTGGACATGCTGCCTGATCCCCACACTTTTCCTGCCAGTTGGCCAACTAAACTACGTCCTCTACCGCTAGCGCTGTCAGATGGGAACTTTAGCATCACTTTTTCCACCAGGGCCCTGTGGTACTGCATAACTCTCGTACCCCTTTCCTCTTCGGGAATGAGAGTGGAAAGGTTCTCCTTATACCGTGGGTTGAGAAGGGTAAACAGTAGAGATGAGCGAGCACCAAAATGCTCGGGTGCTCATTGCTCGAGTCGAACTTTCTGCGATGCTCGAGAGTTAATTTCGAGTAACGACCCCCATTGAAGTCAATGGGCGACTCGAGCATTTTTGTATATGACCGATGCTCGCTAAGGTTTTCATTTGTGCAAATCTGCAACACCTACGAAAGTGATGGAAACGACGCAGAAACGAATAGGGCAGGTGAGGGGCAACAGGCAGGGCTGCATCTCAGCTTCCCAGGTCTCACTATTAGGCCACAATAGCGGCAAGAGTGCCCCCGCCCCCCTAACTATTTTTAATTCGGACAAACCCTCATTAGCATGGCACACCTTAGCTAAGCACCACACTACCTCCAACCAAGCACAATCACTGCCTCCGGGACACACCGCTGCCTCTTTCCTGGGTTACATGCTGCCCAATGCCCCCTGCACGACCCTGCGTTCGCAGTACACACAAAAGTGCCCCTGCACAGCCCTCAGCTGCCCTCATGCCACACGCTGGCCTCATAGCCACACCACCCTCATGTCTATTTATAAGTGCGTCTGCCATGAGGAGAAACCGGAGGCACACACTGCAGAGGGTTGGCAGGGCCAGGCAGCGACCCTCTTTGAAAGTGTGGGCGATAGCCCACAATGCTGTTGAGAATTGATAATAGATTGACGTTCCATCTTCAGTCCAATCCTTTGCCACCTCCGTCAGAAGCTGCAAACGTGGGCATAAAGGGGAGTCCGCTGCCAGCCCAGCACTTCTACACATCTCCACAATACAACAATACTCGGTGTGGGAAGTATGTGAGCGGGCCCTGGGTCAGCCTCTGTCCCAGCAAACACCTTGTGTGGCCAAAGGTGCTGCGAGTGACATAGCAATGGGGACTCCATGTGTCCACACACTACTCATTCTGTTTGGGTGTCGGATAGCTCATCAACAACGCAAGGGGTAAACCATCTGCACTCTGCACCCTACCGAAGTCTGTCAGTGTTTTGGGGACAGACAGGTACAACTTTGCTATGGCAAGGGTGGCTAGCAGGAACACACAGACGGTACAGAAAGAAATCCCATTGCAGTGCCCCGGATAGCTGAGGTTACGTGAGAGGAAATACATGTTGGCTGCGGCCCACACTCCATGCTCTAGACATTCTGGGTTTTAGTTAAAAGTGCCAGGCAGGTACAACTCCGCTATGGCAAGTCTGTGTGCACAAACAGCATGGGTGGTTAGCAGGAACACACAGACGGTACAGAAAGAAATCCCATTGCAGTGCCCGGATAGCTGAGGTTACGTGAGAGGAAATACATGTTGGCTGCGGCCCACACTCCATGCCCTAGACATTCTGTTTTGGTTAAAAGTGCCAGACAGGTACAACTCCGCTATGGCAAGTCTGTGTGCACCCACAGCATGGGTGGCTAGCAGGAACACACAGACGGTACAGAAAGAAATCCCATTGCAGTGCCCCTGATAGCTGAGGTTACGTGAGAGGAAATACATGTTGGCTGCGGCCCACACTCCATGCCCTAGACATTCTGTTTTGGTTAAAAGTTCCAGACAGGTACAACTCCGCTATGGCAAGTCTGTGTGCACCCACAGCATGGGTGGCTAGCAGGAACAAACAGATGGTATAGAAAGAAATCCCATTGCAGTGGCCCGGATAGTTGAGGTTACGTGAGAGGAAATACATGTTGGCTGCGGCCCACACGCCATGCCCTAGACATTCTGTTTTTTTTTTTTTTAAGTGCCAGGCAGGTACAACTCCGCTATGGCAAGTCTGTGTGCACCCACAGCATGAGTGACTAGCAGGTACACACAGACGGTACAGAAAGAAATCCTATTGCAGTGCCCCAGATAGCTGAGGTTACGTGAGAGTAAATACATGTTGGCTGCGGCCCACACGCCATGCCCTAGACATTCTAGTTTTCTTTTTTAAAGTGCCAGGCAGGTACAACTCCGCTATGGCAAGTCTGTGTGCATCCGCAGCATGGGTGGCTAGCAGGTACACACAGACAGTGTCCTAGTCAGTCTGGGTTTTTTGGGGGGGCCAGATAGGTAGAACACCGCTATGGGAAGACTTGGTGCACCCATAGTGTACGCAGACCCCTGTAATATTCCTGCGACAAAGGTATAAGCTGACCCCAGTAACAGTTATGTTGCAGAAGTCTAGGGAGACCCCAGTAACATTTCTGTAGTTACAGTATAGACAGTCCCCAGTAACATTTCATTAGCAGAAGTATAGGCAGACCCCAGTAACATTTCTTTTGTAACAGTATAGATGGATCCGAGTAACAATTCTGTAGTAACAGTATAGGCAGACCCCAGTAAAGTTTCTGTAGCAGCAGTATTGGCAGACCCCTGTAACATTTCTGTAGAAGCAGTATAAGCAGACCCCTGAAACATTAATGTAGCAGCAGTATATGCAGACCGCCGTAACATTTCAGTAGCAGCAGTACAGGCAGAGCCCAGTATTTGTAACATTTCAGTAGTAACAGTACAGACAGACCCCAGTAACATTTCTGTTGTAACAGTATAGACAGAGCCGAGTAACATTTCTGTCATAACAGTATAGGCAGACCCCAGTAACATTTATGTAGCAGCAGTATAGGCAGACCCCTGAAACATTTATGTAGCAGAAGCATAGGCAGACCCCTGTAACATTTTTGTAGCAGCAGTATAGGCAGACCCCAGTACCATTTCTGTAGAAGTAAAGGCAGACCCCAGTAACATGTCTGTTGCCGCAGTATAAGCTGACCCCTGTAAAACTTCTGTAGCAGAAGCATAGGCAGACCCCTGTACCATTATTGTAGCAGAAGTATACGTAGACCCCTGTAACATTTACGTGGCAGAAGTATAGGCAGACCCCAGTAGCATTATTGTAGCAGAAGTATAGGCAGACTCCCGTAACATTTCAGTGGCAGCAGTATGGGCAGACCCCTGTAACATTTATGTGGCAGAAGTATAGGCAGACCCCAGTAACAGTTATGTAGCAGCAGTATAGGCAGACCCCAGTATAATTTCTATAGCAGCAGTATAGGCAGACCCCTGTAACATTTATGTGGTAAATGTATAGGCAGACCCCAGTAACATTTTTGTAGCAGAAGTATACGCAGACCCCTGTATCATTTCAGTAGTAAGACTATTGACAGATTCCAGTAACATTTCTGTAGCAGAAGTATAGGCAGACCCCCTGTAAGATTCAAGTGGCAGCAGTATAGGCAGACCCCTGTAACATGTAAGTAGCAGCAGTATAAGCAGACCACTGTAACTTTCTCGTAGCAGAAGTATAGGCAGGCAGGAAAACCCCAGTAAAATTTCTGTAGTAATAGTATAGGCCAACCTCTGAAACATTGGGATACCATGAGCATAGGCGAAGGCCGGAAAGCGTGGGCCCGAAAAATTAGTGTACTAAGAGTACAAGTGTACCTCTGAAAAATTTTGTCAACCGAGAGGGCAGGTGAAACCCATAAACATTTTTTAAAAATACAGCTCACTGTTGCTTAATTTGTAACAGAGCCTGGAGGCAGCCCTGTTGAAAAAATTGGTTCATGTAACAGTCTCAATACTTTTGAAACTTAGAAAAATTGTAAAAACATTGGTAGATGTAGATGAGCCTTGTGGGCCGCAGAAAAATTGGCCGTTCAGCGTGATGACATGTTGTTTCTGGAGCAGGAGTAGCAGGAGGAGGACTAATGTCAGAGACAGATTGACAAAGATAAATGCCCCGTTTTCCCGGTGATACAGAAGAGTGCTTTTATCTGCGGTTGCAGCAAAAAGATTCTTTAGGTTCCGCTGCTCTCCGCTGGTGGAGATGAGACGTCTGGGGAAATCCAGGCTTTGTTCATCTTTATGAGTGTAAGCATGTCGGCACTGGCAGTTGACAGGTGGGTACGCTTGTCCGTGATGATTCCCCCAGCAGCACTAAACACCCTCTCTGACAAGACGCTAGCGGCAGGGCAAGCCAGCACCTCCAGGGCATACTGCGCAGGTTTGTGCCACATGTCCAGATTTGACACCCAATAGTTGTATGGAACTGAGGCATCACAGAGGATGGTGGTACGATCGGATACGTACTCCCTTACCATCTTTTTACAGTGCTCCCTCCCACTAAGTCTTGACTGGGGAGTGGGGACGCAGTCTTGCTGGGGAGCCATAAAGCTGGCAAAGGCCTTGGAGAGTGTTGCCCTTCCTGCGCTGAACATGCTGCCTGATCTCCGTGCCTCCCCTCGGAACTGCGCCTTCTGCCGCTAGTGCTGTCAGATGGGAAGTTTACCATCAGTTTGTCCACCAGGGCCCTGTGATATTGCATCACTCTCGAACCCCTTTCCTCTTCGGGAATGAGAGGGGAAAGGTTCTCCTTATACCGTGGGTCGAGAAGGGTGTACACACAGTAATCCGCAGTGGCCAGAATGCGTCTAACGCAAGGGTCACGAGAAAGGCAGCCTAACATGAAGTCAGCCATGTGTGCCAGGGTGCCAGTACGCAAGACATGGCTGTCCTCACTAGGAAGATCACTTTCATTATCCTCCTCCTCCTTCTCCTCCTCCTCCTCCTCCTTGTCCACAGGCCATACACGATGAATAGACACAAGCAGCATGGGTAGCCTCTGCAGTGGGCCCAGCTGTCTCCTCCACCTCCTCTTCCTCCTCCTCCTCTTTCTCCAAAACGCGCTGACATATAGACATGAGGGTGCTCTGACTATCAAGCGACATACTCTCTTCCCCCGTCTCCTGTTCCGACCGCAAAGCGTCACCTTTTATGCTTTGCAACAAACTTCTCAGCAGGCATAGCAGAGGAATGGTGACGCTAATGATTGCAGCATCGCCGCTCACCCTCTCAGTAGAGTCCTCAAAGTTTCTAAGGACGTGGCAAATGTCTGCCATTCAGGCCCAATCCTCGGTAAAGAATTGGGGCGGCTGACTCCCACTACGCCGCCCATGTTGGAGTTGGTATTCCACTATTGCTCTACGCTGCTCATAGAGCCTGGCCAACATGTGGAGCGTAGAATTCCACCGTGTGGGCACGTCGCACAGCAGCCGGTGCTCTGGCAGATTAAACCGATGTTGCAGTGTCTGCAGGGTGGCAGCGTCCGTAGTGGACTTGCGGAAATGTGCGCAGACACGGTGCACCTTGCCAAGCAGGTCTGACAAGTGCAGGTAGTTTTTCAGAAACCGCTGAACCACCAGTTTGAAGACGTGGGCCAGGCATGGCACGTGTGTGAGGCTGCCGAGCTGCAGAGCTGCCACCAGGTTACGGCCGTTGTCACACACGACCATGCCCGGTTGGAGGCTCAGCGGCGAAAGCTAGATGTCGGTCTGCTCAGTCAGACCCTGCAACAGCTCGGGGGCCGTGTGCCTCTTGTCACCTAAGCGGATTAGTTTCAGCACGGCTTGCTGACGCTTGTTCACCGCTGTGCTGCCGCATGCTACCGACCACTAGCGACATGCTCACACTTCTTAATTGAGAGGTGGAGGTGGCGAAGGAGGAGGAGGGAGGTGGTTTGGAAGAGGTGGCATAAAACGCTGCAGATACCAACACAGAAGTAGGACCCGCTATTCTGGGTGTGGGTAGGATGTGAGCGGTCCCAGGCTCTGACTCGGTCCCAGTCTCTACCAAGTTCACCCAATGTGCCGTCAGGGAGATACAGTGGCCCTGCCCACCAGTACTTGTCCACGTGTCCATTGTTAAGTGGACCTTAACATGCTGCCTGATCTCCGTGCCTCCCCTGCTACTTGGCCCTCGGAACTGCGCCTTCTGCCGCTAGTGCTGTCAGATGGGAAGTTTACCATCAGTTTGTCCACCAGGGCCCTGTGATATTGCATCACTCTCGAACCCCTTTCCTCTTCGGGAATGAGAGGGGAAAGGTTCTCCTTATACCGTGGGTCGAGAAGGGTGTACACACAGTAATCCGCAGTGGCCAGAATGCGTCTAACGCAAGGGTCACGAGAAAGGCAGCCTAACATGAAGTCAGCCATGTGTGCCAGGGTGCCAGTACGCAAGACATGGCTGTCCTCACTAGGAAGATCACTTTCATTATCCTCCTCCTCCTTCTCCTCCTCCTCCTCCTCCTTGTCCACAGGCCATACACGATGAATAGACACAAGCAGCATGGGTAGCCTCTGCAGTGGGCCCAGCTGTCTCCTCCACCTCCTCTTCCTCCTCCTCCTCTTTCTCCAAAACGCGCTGACATATAGACATGAGGGTGCTCTGACTATCAAGCGACATACTCTCTTCCCCCGTCTCCTGTTCCGACCGCAAAGCGTCACCTTTTATGCTTTGCAACAAACTTCTCAGCAGGCATAGCAGAGGAATGGTGACGCTAATGATTGCAGCATCGCCGCTCACCCTCTCAGTAGAGTCCTCAAAGTTTCTAAGGACGTGGCAAATGTCTGCCATCCAGGCCCAATCCTCGGTAAAGAATTGGGGCGGCTGACTCCCACTACGCCGCCCATGTTGGAGTTGGTATTCCACTATTGCTCTACGCTGCTCATAGAGCCTGGCCAACATGTGGAGCGTAGAATTCCACCGTGTGGGCACGTCGCACAGCAGCCGGTGCTCTGGCAGATTAAACCGATGTTGCAGTGTCTGCAGGGTGGCAGCGTCCGTAGTGGACTTGCGGAAATGTGCGCAGACACGGTGCACCTTGCCAAGCAGGTCTGACAAGTGCAGGTAGTTTTTCAGAAACCGCTGAACCACCAGTTTGAAGACGTGGGCCAGGCATGGCACGTGTGTGAGGCTGCCGAGCTGCAGAGCTGCCACCAGGTTACGGCCGTTGTCACACACGACCATGCCCGGTTGGAGGCTCAGCGGCGAAAGCTAGATGTCGGTCTGCTCAGTCAGACCCTGCAACAGCTCGGGGGCCGTGTGCCTCTTGTCACCTAGGCTGAGTAGTTTCAGCATGGCCTGCTGACACTTGCCCACCGCTGTGCTGCCACGCCATACCGACTGCTGGCGGCGTGCTGCTGACATTTCTTAATTGAGAGGTAGACATGGTGGAGGAGGAGGGTTTAGAGGAGGTGGCATAGACCGCCGCAGATACCAGAACCAAAGAAGGACCCGCAATTCTGGGTGTGGGTAGGACGTGTGTGGTCCCAGGCTCTGACTCAGTCCCAGCCTCCACCAAATTCACCCAGTGTGCCGTCAGGGAGATATAGTGGCACTGCCCGCCAGTACTTGTCCACGTGTCCATGGTTAAGTGGACCTTCCCAGTAACCGCATTGGTGAGGGCACGATTGATGTTGCAGGAGACGTGCTGGTGTAGGGCTAGGACGGCACACCGGGAAAAATAGTGACGACTGGGGACCGAGTGGCGTGGGATCGCCACCGCCATCATGTTTTTGAAAGCCTCCGTTTCCACAAGCCTGTACGACAGTATCTCCACACTGATCAATTTGGCAATGTGCACATTTAAAGCTTGAGCGTGCGGGTGCGTGGTGGCGTATTTGCGCTTGCGCTAGCGACAGCTGGAGTCTGTGCTGAGAGACATTGCTGGATGGGGCCGAGGACAGCAGAGGTGAGGGTGTGGGTGCAGGCCGGGAGGCGCTCATGCCTGTGTCCTGAGAGGGGGGTTGGATCTTAGTGGCAGGTTGGGGCACAGGGGGAGAGGCAGTGGTGCGACCCAGAGGCGGTGAGCGGCCTTCGTCTCACCTCGTGGGGTGCTTGGCCATCATATGCCTGCGCATTCTGGTGGTGGTGAGGCTGGTACTGGTGGTTCCCCGGCTGATCTTGGCGCGACACAGGTTGCACACCACTGTTCGTCGGTCGTCCGCGCTCTCACTGAAAAACATCCACACCTTTGAAGACCCAGGCCTCTGCATGGTGACTTGGCGCGAGGGGGTGCTTTGGGAAACAATTGGGGGAGTCTTCGCTCTGGCCCTGCCTCTACCCCTGGCCACCCCACTGCCTCATTCAACCTGTCCTGCTGCTGCACTTGCCTCCCCCTTTGAAGACTTCTCCTCAGTTGGCTTAGCGATCCAGGTGGGGTCAGTCACCTCATCGCCCAGCGGCTCTTCCTCCGAATCCTCTGTGCGCTCCTCCCTCGGACTTACTGCCCTTACTACTATCTCACAGATAGACAACTGTGTCTCATCATCATCGACCTCCTCACCCACTGAAAGCTCTTGAGACAGTTGCCGGAAGAACCCAGCCTCATCACCCGGACCCCGGGAACTTTCCAAAGGTTGGGCATCGGTCACGACAAACTCCTCAGGTGGGAGAGGAACCATTTTTTCCCAATCAAGGCAGGGGCCCGAGAACAGTTCCTGGGAGTCTGTCTGCTCATCAGAATGTGTCAGTTTCATGGAGAGAGGAGGCTGGGAGGAAGGAGGAGCAGCAGCGAGAGGATTCAGAGTTGCAGCAGTGGACAGCGTAGAAGACTGGGTGGTCGATACATTGCTGGATGCATTCCTGCCATCCACGACAGGACCTGCTCACACTGCTCATTTTGTAATACAGGTCTACCACATGAACCCAAAAATTGTGATATGAAGCTGGGGACCCGAGAAACTTGCCTCTCTCCTAATTCCGCATCAGCCGCCTGCGATTCACCTGGACCAAGAACTTGGCCTGTGCCCACACCCTCATTTGGACCTCCGCGTCCTCGCCCGTGTCCATGGCCATGTCCTCTAGGCCTACCCCTACCGCTCAGCATGATGTATTACCAATAGAGCAGACACAGAGCGGTCTGAATAATTATGCAATTAGTGGCGTGCAGTTGGAGGCTGACAGCGGTTATGTTATGCACTCTGCAGTCCATAAAAAATTATACGCTAGGCTGCAAAAAGGCCTAGCTGTGTAATAGTGAGTCACTACAACTCCCAGCAGCCACGCAGTAAAATGCACACGGTCACAGGTAGCCCTAAGGAGGAGCTTTTTTTCAAATTTTTTAGAAAAAGCAAACAGCCTAGATAGTGTGTATATGTCTTTCCCTCTATCAGCGGCTGTGGGCGTACGCTGTGCGTGAAGTTTACGGGACGCACAGAGCGGTGTAAAAAATTAGGCAATTATTGGCCTGCACTTGGAGGGTCACAGCAGTTATGTAACGCACACTGTAGGCCGAAAAAATTATACGCTGGGCTGCAGGCCTAGCTGGCTAATTTTGAGCCACTACAACAGTAATGCACAAGCTCACAGGTAGCCCTAAGGAGGAGCTTTTTGGGAGTACTTGTTGACAGGATTCTACACTACCACTGTCCCTGCTTAACCAGTACTGCCCCTATACTCTGTATAATTGGCTGCAGACTGACAACACAATAGTCTGCATAGCCCAAGATGAAAAAAAAAAAATGTGTGCAAAACTGCTCCCAGCAGCCACAACAGTAATGTACATGGTCAGATGTGGCCCTAAGAAGGACCGTTGGGGTTCTTGAAGACGCTAACACTCTCCCTATAGCAGCAGCACTCTCCCTAATCTCTGCCAGCGTGTGTCTGAGGCGAGCAGCGGGCGGGACTGCTTTATATACTCGGCGGTCACTTGATCTCGCCAGCCACTCACTGCAGGGGGGTGGGATAGGGCTGGAACGTCACAGGAGGAAGTTGTAATGCCTTCCCTACATTCTATTGGCCAGAAAATGGCGCAAAACATGCAGGGAAGGAAATGGAATTGACTCGAGTACCACGTGGTGCTCGTCTCGAGTAACGAGCATCTCGAGTACCCTAATACTCGAGCGAGCATCAAGCTCGGACGAGTACATTCGCTCATCTCTAGTAAACAGCCAGTAATCCATGTTGGCCAGAATGCGTCTAACGCGAAGGTCCAGGAAAGGCAGTCTAACATGAAGTCAGCCAAGTGTGTCAGAGTCCCAGTACGCAACACATCGCTATCCTCACTAGGAAGATGACTTTCATGATCCTCCTCTTCTGCCCATACACGCTGAACAGATGTGAGTGAAGTAGCATGGGTACCCTCTGCAGTGTGGGCAGCAGTCTCTTCCCCCTCCTCCTCCTCCAATATGCGCTGAGAAACAGGCGTGAGGGTGGTCTGGCTATCAAGCGACATATTGTCATCGCCCATCTCCTGTTCTAACCGCGAAGTGTCGGCCTTTATGCTTAGCAGCGAACTTCTCAGCAGGCAAAACTGCTGGATGGTTATGCTGATAATGGCCGCATCGCCGCTCACCATTTGTGCAGACTCCTCAAAGTTTCCTAAAACCTGACAGATGTCTGCCATTCATGCCCACTCCTCTGTGAAGAAGTGTGGAGGCTGACTACCACTCCGCCAGCCATGCTGCAGCTGGTATTCTACTATTGCTCTACGCTGCTCGTACAGCCTGGCCAACATGTACAACGTAAAATTCCAGCAAGTGGGCACGTTGCACAGCAGTCGGTGCACTGGCAGCTGGAAGCGATGTTGCAGTGTCCTGAGGGTGGCAGCATCCTTAGTGAACTTCCTGAAATGGGCGCACATGCGACGCACCTTGCTGAGCAGGTCAGACAAATGGGGGTAGTTTTTAAGAAAGCGCTGAACCACCAGATAGAGCACGTGGGCCAGGCATGGCACATGTGTTAGTCTGCCAAGCTGCAGAGCCGCCACCAGGTTATGCCCATTATCACACACGACCATGCCTGGTTGGAGGTCCAGCGGCGAAAGCCACTGGTCGGTCTGCTCCATCAAACCCTGCAACAGCTCTCGGGCGGTGTGCCTCTTCTCTCCCAAGCTGATTAGTTTCAGCACGGCCTGCTAACGCTTCCCCACCACAGTGCTGCAGTGCCTTGAGCTTCCGACTGCTGGCAACATGCTCACACATGGTAATTGAGAGGTGCAGGGGGGGTATTTGGAGGAGGTGGTATAATAAGCCGCAGAAATCTTCACCGTGGTAGAACCCGCAATACTCAATGTGTTAGCACTAGAGATGAGCGAGCACCAAAATGCTCAGGTGCTCGTTACTCGGGACGAAATTATCGCGATGCTCGAGGGTTCATTTCGAGTAACGAACCCCATTGAAGTCAATGGGCGACCCGAGCATTTCTGTATATCGCCGATGCTCGCTAAGGTTTTCATTTGTGAAAATCTGGGCAATTCAAGAAAGTGATGGGAACGACACAGCAACGGATAGGGCAGGTGAGGGGCTACATGTTGGGCTGCATCTCAAGTTCCCAGGTCCCACTATTAAGCCACAATAGCGGCAAGAGTGGCCCCCCCCCTCCCAACAACTTTTACTTCTGAAAAGCCCTCAACAGCAATGCATACCTTAGCTAAGCACCACACTACCTCCAACAAAGCACAATCACTGCCTGCATGACACTCCGCTGCCACTTCTCCTGGGTTACATGCTGCCCCCCCCCCACCCCGCACGACGCAGTGTCCACAGCGCACACCAAAGTGTCCCTGCGCAGCCTTCAGCTGCACTCATGCCACACCACCCTCATGTCTATTTATAAGTGTGTCTGCCATGAGGAGGAACCGCAGGCACACACTGCAGAGGGTTGGCACGGCTAGGCAGCGACCCTCTTTAAAAGGGGCGGGGTGATAGCCCACAATGCTGTACAGAAGCAATGAGAAATATAATTCTGTGCCACCGCCATCAGGAGCTGCACACGTGGGCATAGCAATGGGGAACCTATGTGCCACACACTATTCATTCTGTCAAGGTGTCTGCATGCCCCAGTCAGACCGCGGTTTTTTATAAATAGTCACAGGCAGGTGCAACTGGGAATTCCCAACTCCGCAATGGGAATTCCGTGTGCACCCACAGCATGGGTGGCTCCCTGGAACCCACCCGCTGTACATAAATGTATCCCATTGCAGTGTCCTCTACAGCAGAGCTAACGTCAGATTAAATGCAGGTGGGATTCGGCCCAAACTGCATGCCCCAGTCAGACTGGGGTTCTTTAGAAGTGGACACATGTAGTTACAACTCCGTGTGGACCGACAGCATGGGTGGCTCCCTGGAACCCACCGGCGGTACATAAATATATCCCATTGCAGTGCCCAGCACAGCTGATGTAACGTCAGCTGTAATGCAGGTGGGCAAAAAATTAATTGGATTACACTGTAGGCGAGGGCCCACAAAAATTGGTGTACCAACAGTACTAATGTACCTGAGAAAAATTGCCCATGCCCAACCAAGAGGGCAGGTGAAACCCATTAATCGCTTTGGTTAATGTGGCTTAATTTGTAACTAGGCCTGGAGGCAGCCCAGTTAAAATAAAAATTGGTTCAGGTGAAAGTTTCAACGCTTTAATAAGCATTGAAACGTATAAAAATTGTTTACAAAAATTATATGACTGAGCCTTGTGGGCCTAAGAAAAATTGCCCGTTCGGCGTGATTACGTCAGGTTTCAGGAGGAGGAGCAGGAGGAGGATGAATATTATACACAGATTGATGAAGCTAAAAGGTCCACGTTTTTGATGGTGATAGAGAACAATGCTTCCATCCGCCGTTGCAGCCTACGTATTGTTTAGGTATCGCTGCTGTCCGCTGGTGGAGAAGAACAGTCTGGTGAAATCCAGGCTTTATTCATCTTGATGAGTGTAAGCCTGTCGGCACTGTCGGTTGACAGGCGGGTACGATTATCTGTGATGATTCCCCCAGCCGCACTAAACACCCTCTCTGACAAGATGCTAGCCGCAGGACAAGCAAGCACCTCCAGGGCATACAGCGCGAGTTCAGGCCACGTGTCCAGCTTCGACACCCAGTAGTTGTAGGGGGCAGAGGCGTCACGGAGGACGGTCGTGCGATCGGCTACGTACTCCCTCACCATCCTTTTACAGTGCTCCCGCCGACTCAGCCTTGACTGGGGAGCGGTGACACAGTCTTGCTGGGGAGCCAGAAAGCTGTCAAAGGCCTTAGAGAGTGTTCCCCTGCCTGTGCTGTACATGCTGCCTGATCTCTGCGCCTCCCCTGCTACCTGGCCCTTGGAACAGCGACTTCGGCCACTAGCGCTGTCGGATGGGAATTTTACCATCAGTTTGTCCGCCAGGGTCCTGTGGTATAGCATCACTCTCGAACCCCTTTCCTCTTCGGGTATGAGAGTGGAAAGGTTCTCCTTATACCGTGGGTAGAGCAGTGTGTACACCCAGTAATCTGTAGTGGCCAGAATGCGTGTAACGCGAGGGTCACGAGTAAGGCATCCTAACATGAAGTCAGCCATGTGTGCCAGGGTACCTGTACGCAACACATGGCTGTCCTCACTAGGAAGATCACTTTCGGGATCCTCCTCCTCCTCCTCAGGCCATACACGCTGAAAGGATGACAGGCAAGCAGCATGGGTACCCTCAGCAGTGGGCCAAGCTGTCTCTTCCCCCTCCTCCTCATCCTCCTCATGCTCCTCCTCCTCCTCAACGCGCTGAGATATAGACAGGAGGGTGCTCTGACTATCCAGCGACATACTGTCTTCCCCCGGCTCTGTTTCCGAGCGCAAAGCGTCTGCCTTTATGCTTTGCAGGGAACTTCTCAAGAGGCATAGCAGAGGAATGGTGAAGCTAATGATTGCAGCATCCCTGCTCACCATCTGGGTAGACTCCTCAAAGTTTCCAAGGACCTGGCAGATGTCTGCCAAGCAGGCCCACTCTTCTGTAAAGAATTGAGGAGGCTGACTCCCACTGCGCCACCCATGTTGGAGTTGGTATTCCATTATAGCTCTACGCTGCTCATAGAGCCTGGCCAACATGTGGAGCGTAGAGTTCCACCGTGTGGGCACGTCGCACAGCAGTCGGTGCACTGGCAGATTAAACCGATGTTGCAGGGTGCGCAGGGTGGCAGCGTCCGTGTGGGACTTGCGGAAATGTGCGCTGAGCCGTCACACCTTTCCGAGCAGGTCTGATAAGCGTGGGTAGCTTTTCAGAAAGCGCTGAACCACCAAATTAAAGACGTGGGCCAGGCATGGCACGTGCGTGAGGCTGCCGAGCTGCAGAGCCGCCACCAGGTTACGGCCGTTGTCACACACGACCATGCCCGGTTGGAGGCTCAGTGGCGCAAGCCAGCGGTCGGTCTGTTCTGTCAGACCCTGCAGCAGTTCCTGGGCTGTGTGCCTCTTCTCTCCTAAGCTGAGTAGTTTCAGCACGGCCTGCTGACGCTTGCCCACCGCTGTGCTGCAATGCCGCGCGACACCGACTGCTGGCGACGTGCTGCTGCTGACACATCTTGATTGCGAGACAGAGGTTGCGTCGGAGGAGGATGAGGAGGAGGAGGGTGGTTTAGTGGAGGAAGAATACACCGCCGCAGATACCAGCACCGAGCTGGGGCCCGCAATTCTGGGGGTGGGTAGGACGTGAGCGGTCCCAGGCTCTGACTCTGTCCCAGCCTCCACTAAATTCACCCAATGTGCCGTCAGGGAGATATAGTGGCCTTGCCCGCCTGTGCTTGTCCACGTGTCCGTTGTTAAGTGGACCTTGGCAGTAACCGCGTTGGTGAGGGCGCGTACAATGTTGCGGGAGACGTGGTCGTGCAGGGCTGGGACAGCACATCGGGAAAAGTAGTGGCGACTGGGAACTGAGTAGCACGGGGCCGCCGCCACATCATACTTTTGAAAGACTCCGTTTCCACAACCCTATACGGCAGCATCTCCAGGCTGATAAATTTGGCTATGTGCACGTTTAACGCTTCAGCGTGCGGGTGCGTGGCGGCGTACTTGCACTTGCGCTCCAACACTTGCGCTAGCGACGGCTGGACGGTGCGCTGACAGACATTGGTGGATGGGGCCGAGGACAGCGGAGGTGAGGGTGTGGGTGCAGGCCAGGAGATGGTAGTGCCTGTGCCCTGAGAGGGGGGTTGGATCTCAGTGGCAGGTTGGGGCACAGGGGGAGAGGCAGCAGTGCAAACCGGAGGCGGTGAACGGCCTTCGTCCCACCTTGTGGGGTGCTTGGCCATCATATGTTTGCGCATGCTGGTGGTGGTGAGGCTGGTAGTGGTGGCTCCCCGGCTGATCTTGGCGCGACAAAGGTTGCACACCACTGTTCGTCGGTCGTCTGCACTCTCTGTGAAAAACTGCCAGACCCTTGAGCACCTCAGCCTCTGTAGGGTGGCATGGCGCGAGGGGGCGCTTTGGGAAACAGTTGGTGGATTATTCGGTCTGGCCCTGCCTCTACCCCTGGCCACCGCACTGCCTCTTGCAACATGCCCTGCTGCTGCCCTTGCCTCCCCCTCTGAAGACCTGTCCTCAGTAGGCGTAGCAAACCAGGTGGGGTCAGTCACCTCATCGTCCTGCTGCTCTTCCTCCGAATCCTCTGTGCGCTCCTCCCTCGGACTTACTGCCCTTACTACTACCTCACTGATAGACAACTGTGTCTCACCGTCATAGTCCTCCTCACCCACTGAAAGTTCTTGAGACAGTTGCCGGAAGTCCCCAGCCTCATCCCCCGGACCCCGGGAACTTTCCAAAGGTTGGGCATCGGTCACGACAAACTCCTCCAGTGGGAGAGGATTCGGAACCCTTGCTGCCCATTCTGGGCAGGGGCCCGGGAACAGTTCCTGGGAGTCTGCCTGCTCCTCAGAATGTGTCATTGTAATGGAGTGAGGAGGCTGGGAGGAAGGAGGAGCAGCAGCCAGAGGATTCAGAGTTGCAGCAGTGGACGGCGCAGAACTCTGGGTGGACGATAGATTGCTGGATGCACTTTCTGCCATCCACAACAGGACCTGCTCACACTGCTCATTTTCTAATAAAGGTCTACCGCGTGGACCCATTAATTGTGAGATGAATGTGGGGATGCCAGAAACGTGCCTCTCTCCTAATCCCGCAGCAGTCGGCTGCGATACACCTGGATCAGGAGCTCGGCCTGTGCCTGCACCCTGACTTGGGCCTCCGCGTCCGCGCCCGCGTCCACGTCCTCTAGGCCTACCCCTACCCCTCAGCATGGTGTATTACCAGTAGTGCAGAAACAGAACGCTGTAATTAAATGTGCCGCTTATTGGCCTGTGGTTGGAGGCTGACTTCGCTTACGGAACGCCAGGAAATAATTTTGCGCAAGCCTGCTGTAACACTTAGCTGGCTGCGTATGAATTAGGAGGACAACTGCACCCAGCACAGACCCAGAACACTGAGGACAGTCACAGGCAGCCCAAATAGATTTTTTTCCCCAAATGTTTTTGCAAAGGCCCACTGTCTATATTCAATAAATATGTCTTCTGTCCCTGCGTCACCACTGCTGGCCCTGGAGTATGTAAAATAACTGCAGACTGTTGCACTGTGGACTGGAATGTGATGTAACAGCCAACGCAGAGCCAGGAAATAATTTTGCGCAAGCCTGCTGTAACACTTAGCTGGCTGCGTATGAATTAGGAGGACAACTGCACCCAGCACAGACCCAGAACACTGAGGACAGTCACAGGCAGCCCAAATAGATTTTTTTCTCCAAATGTTTTTGCAAAGGCCCACTGTCTATATTCAATAAATATGTCTTCTGTCCCTGCGTCACCACTGCTGGCCCTGGAGTATGTAAAATAACTGCAGACTGTTGCACTGTGGACTGGAATGTGATGTAACAGCCAACGCAGAGCCAGGAAATAATTTTGCGCAAGCCTGCTGTAACACTTAGCTGGCTGCGTATGAATTAGGAGGACTACTACACCCAGCACAGACCCAGAACACTGAGGACAGTCACAGGCAGCCCAAATAGATTTTTTTCTCCAAATGTTTTTGCAAAGGCCCACTGCCTATATTCAATAAATATGTCTTCTGTCCCTGCGTCACCACTACTGGCCCTGGAGTATGTAAAATAACTGCAGACTGTTGCACTGTGGACTGGAATGTGATGTAACAGCCAACGCAGAGCCAGGAAATAATTTTGCGCAAGCCTGCTGTAACACTTAGCTGGCTGCGTATGAATTAGGAGGACAACTACACCCAGCACAGACCCAGAACACTGAGGACAGTCACAGGCAGCCCAAATAGATTTTTTCCCCCAAATGTTTTTGGAAAGGCCCACTGCCTATATTCAATAAATATATGTCTTCTGTCCCTGCCTCACAATATATGTCTTCTGTCCCTGCCTCACAATATATGTCTTCTGTCCCTGCCTCACCACCACTACTGGCCCTGGACTATGTATAATTGCTGCAGAGTGCAATGCTCTGCACGGCCGATATACAAAAAAAAAAAAAGTGCAACACTGCAAAAAGCAGCCTCCACAGTACTGCACACGGTTAGATGTGGCCCTAAGAAGGACCGTTGGGGTTCTTGAAGCCAAAAATACTCCTAACATTCTCCCTATAGCAGCTCCAGCACCAACAGCACTTTCCCTCCTCTATGTCAGAACAAATCTGTGGCGAGCCGCGGGAGGGGCCGATTTTTATACTCGGGTGACACCTGATCTCGCCAGCCACTCACTGCAGGGGGGTGGTATAGGGCTTGAATGTCGCAGCGGGAAGTTGTAATGCCTTCCCTGTCTTTGTATTGGCCAGAAAAGTGCGCTAACGTCTCCGAGATGAAAGTGAAAGTAACTCGAACATCGCGTGGTACTCGTTACGAGTAACGAGCATCTCAAACATGCTAATACTCGAACGAGTATCAAGCTCGGACGAGTACGTTCGCTCATCTCTAGTTAGCACGTGAGCAGACCCAGGGTCAGACTCGGTCCCAGCCTCCACCAAGTTCACCCAATGTGCCGTCAGGGAGATATAGTGTCCCTGCCCACCGGCACTTGTCCACATGTCCGTGGTTAAGTGGACCTTCCCAGTAACCGTGAGGGCACACCGGGAAAATTACATGATTTTATGAAATGTAACAATAATTTAATATGATGTCTTTGTTGAGATTACATAACTAGAGATACACCGATGTCTAATGTAAAGGAAAGCGCATTCTCTATCCGAATGGACACCAATTCTTTGTCCTAACAGAAACCCCGATATGACACTCGGATATCCTGATGTGTGCGTTCCATTCCCTTGTAACGTGCGTTCCGGGCGTACGTGCCCACATCATGCGGTGGGTACGACACCCGGAAGTGGTTATACACTACGTGTCCTCCTCACGCAGCGTGCTCTCCAAACGTGAGTACTGACGTCAAGCGCTACACACAAACCCGGAAGTGGCCTCCACACATGGCATGTGAGCGCGTCCATACCAACAGGCACCGCAATGCACTCTGGAAGAGATTCACACACATGTGGGATTTGTTCCGACTATCATTCATTGGCGGTCCTAAATGTAAGTCCCACATATTATCTATATATATAATGATGTATTTAATGTCTGTAATACTTGAAAAAGTCGCGGTGATCGTGATGAAATGCGTCATATTTATCTTTGTATATTAAAGATCACAAACTGATCTTCAGCTTTCCTGTGGGTTTTTTGTCCGCTGGAGCGCCGAGCCGTTTTTCTTTCTTTATTTTTAAACGTCTTGAAAAAAAAAATGGTGCACTACTGGTCCCAGCCAGCCAAAATGCTAATGCACACAATGAGAGGAGTAGTCCTAAGAAAGACTGATGGGTTCTTGAAGTCAGGATCCCTGCCTAACCGCAACCTAATCCCCACCAGAACGCTTTCCCTATCTCAGCAGCTCTATCCCTTAACTCTGCCAGCATGCGTCTGAGGCGAGCCGTGGGCGGCACCAGTTTAAGTACTCAGCGGTCACCTGATCCCGCCAGCCACTCACTGCTGTAGACATGCACAGGGTTGGCACATCACAGCAGGAAGTAGTAATGCCTTCCCTGCATGTTTAGTGGCTAAAAAATGGCCCTAAACATGCGGGGAGTGGAAATGAAATTTACTCGAGCACTGTGTGGTGCTTCACCCGAGTAGCGAGCATCTCGAGTCGTCTAATACTCGATCGAGCATCAAGATCGGACGAGTGTGCTCGCTCATTACTAATAGTCTCTACTATGAGGTGAGAGGAGTAGGTGGAGAAAGCTTTCTTAATACCTGCTATAGAATGGTGCT
Source organism: Eleutherodactylus coqui (assembly GCF_035609145.1). Lineage (NCBI taxonomy): Eukaryota > Metazoa > Chordata > Amphibia > Anura > Eleutherodactylidae > Eleutherodactylus > Eleutherodactylus coqui. The sequence goes on along the minus strand of NC_089842.1, from coordinate 46,001,804 downwards.
TTATAATTGTCCAAATGATCCATGTATATTAAAACAATTATTAATAGGAAAGCACCTAAATTGTGTGTCAGTACACGCCAAGGCCATTAGACATACAATGTCGCAGTAGAAATGTTTAATTTTATAGGGTCCACAATAAGGTAAGAAGAATGTATCAATGACCTGATAGAGGGACTGCACAGTAAAATATCAATATTTGCAGATGACACAAAATTATACAAGACAATTAATACAACGGAAGACAATATGCAGCTACAAAAGGACCTAGATAAACTGGGGGCTTGGGTAGAAAAATGGCAAATGAAGTTCAATATTGATAAATGTAAGGTTATGCACATGGGCAGGAGAAACGGATGTCACCAATATATATTAAACTAGCTGATATACCCGGCTTCACCCGAGTTAATTTGGTACTGGTGTTTATCTGGTGTTCACACGGAAAATCTTATGAAGTCGTGGTTACTTTAGAGATACTGAGGAAAAACATATGTTCACCATTTTGCATAGTTCTCTGCGTTACCCAGGAAACACCACGTGGAGGTAGCCATGCGACGTTTCCTTCATATAAAATGACATCAAGAAGTGAGAGAATTAGATTCGTACATAAAAATTTGGACACTAATTCTTTTGCGCTTAGAATTGAATAATCGAGTTGGGACCTATTAACTTTTCCTATTTATGACATAATCAATACTCGTGCCAAATTTCCCGTTTCTATGACACCGGAAAATGAGAAAATTACATTCCGCACGTAAAATTTGGACGCTAATTCTTTTGCACTTAGAATTGAATAATCGAGTTGGGACCTATTAGCTTTTCCTATTTATGACATAATCAATGCTTGTGCCAAATTTCCCGTTTCTATGACACCGGAAAGTGAGAAAAACACATTCCGTACGTAAAATTTGGACGCAAATTCTTTTGCGCATAGAATTGAATAATCGAGTCGGGACCCATTAGCTTTTCCTATTTATGACATAATCAATGCTCGTGCCAAATTTCCAGTTTCTATGACACCGGAAAGTGAGAAAATTACATTCCGCACGTAAAATTTTGACACCAATTCTTTTGCGCTAGAATTGAATAATGGAGTTGGGACTTATTAACTTTTCCTATTTATGACATAATCAATGCTCGTGCCAAATTTCATGTTTCTATGACACCGGAAAGTGAGAAAATTAGATTCCGTACGTAAAATTTGGACGCTAATTCTTTTGCGCACAGAATTGAATAATCGAGTTGGGACCCATTAGCTTTTCCTATTTATGACATAATCAATGCTCGTGCAAAATTTCCTGCTTCTATGACACCGGAAAGTGAAGAAATTACATTCCGCACGTAAAATTTGGACGCTAATTCTTTTGCGCTTAGAATTGAATAATCGAGTTGGGACCCATTAGCTTTTCCTACTTATGACATAATCAATGCTCTTGCCAAATTTCCCATTTCTATGACACCGGAAAGTGAGAGAATTACATTCCGCACGTAAAATTTCGACGCCAATTCTTTTGCGCTAGAATTGAATAATCAAGTTGAGACCCATTGGCTTTTCCTATTTATGACATAATCAATGCTCGTGCCAAATTTCCCATTTCTATTACACCGAAAGTGAGAAAATTAGATTCCGTACGTAAAATTTGGATGCCAATTCTTTTGCGCATAGAATTGAACAATCGAGTTGGGACCCATTAGCTTTTCCTACTTATGACATAATCAATGCTCATGCCAAATTTCCCATTTCTATGACACCGGAGAGTGAAAAATTACATTCCGCACGTAAAATTTGGACGCCAATTCTTTTGCGCTTAGAATTGAATAAGCGAGTTGGGATCCAATAGCTTTTCCTACTTATGACATAATCAATGCTCTTGCCAAATTTCCCGTTTCTATGACACCGGAAAGTGAGAAAATTAGATTCCGTACGTAAAATTTGGACGCCAATTCTTTTGCGCATAGAATTGAACAATCGAGTTGGGACCCATTAGCTTTTCCTATTTATGACATAATCAATGCTTGTGCCAAATTTCACGTTTCTATGACATTGGGAAGTGAGTGATTTAGATTATGTACGTTAAATTTTGACGCCAATTCTTTTGCGCTAGAATTGAATAATCGAGTTGGGACCTAATTTCTTTTCTTATTTTGGAGACAATCTATGCTTCTGCCAAATTTCTTTTTTCTACGACATCCGGAAGTTGGAGAACTTTTGGCGAGTCAGTCAGTGAGTCAGTGAGTCAGTGAGGGCTTTCAGCTTTATATATATAGATCAATGCTCGTGCCAAATTTCCCATTTCTATGACACCGGAAAGTGAGAAAATTACATTCCGCACGTAAAATTTCGACGCCAATTCTTTTGCGCTAGAATTGAATAATGGAGTTGGGACCTACTAACTTTTCCTATTTATGACATAATCAATGCTCGTGCCGAATTTCATGTTTCTATGACACCGGGAAGTGAGAAAATAAGCTTCCGTACGTAAAATTTGGACGCCAATTCTTTTGCGCATAGAATTAAATAATCGAGTTGGGACCCATTAGCTTTTCCTATTTATGACATAATCAATGCTCGTGCCAAATTTCCTGTTTCTATGACACCGGAAAGTGAAGAAATTACATTTCGCATGTAAAATTTGGACGCTAATTCTTTTGCGCATAGAATTGAATAATCGAGTTGGGACCCATTAGCTTTTCCTACTTATGACATAATCAATGCTCGTGCCAAATTTCCCGTTTCTATGACACCGGAAAGTGAGAAAATTACATTCCGCACGTAAAATTTCGACGCCAATTCTTTTACGCTAGAATTGAATAATCGAGTTGGGACCCATTCGCTTTTCCTATTTATGACATAATCAATACTCGTGCCAAATTTCACGTTTCTATGACATTGGGAAGTGAGTGATTTAGATTATATACGTTAAATTTCGACGCCAATTCTTTTGCGCTAGAATTGAATAATTGAGTTGGGACCCAATTTATTTTCCTATTTTGGAGATAATCTATGCTTCTGCCAAATTTCATGTTTCTGCGACATCGGGAAGTTGGAGAACTTTTGGCGAGTCAGTCAGTCAGTCAGTGAGTCAGTCAGTCAGTGAGTCAGTGAGGGCTTTCAGCTTTATGTATATAGATGGGGTACTGCTAGGGAAAAGTGATTAATAGGAAAGCACCCAAATCATGTGTCAGTACATGCAAAGGCCATTAGAGGTGCATTGTCACAGTAGAAATGTTTAATTTTATTGGGTCCACAATCGGGTAAGGAGAATGTAAGAGATGTCTGTGATATAGCAACCATCAAACCGATGATCCATGAGCTCACGATAAGCTTAAGACAAGCATTTCTGCTCAAAGGAAGATAAACAAGAGTCCTAAATTGAAAATCATCGATGGATCATGGAGAAAACCCAGAAATACCAGATGGAGATGTACATATTCTTTATCGATTAAAACAAAGCTATTGATTGCATTGATCATGACAAGCTGTGGCCATGCCTAAAACAAATGGGAGTCCAGGGACATCTGGGGCAACTCATACAGACGTTATATACGAACCAGGTGGCTATGATCACAACCTTCAATGTTAACACGGAATGATTCTGAATCGGGAAAGGCATACACCAAGGCTACATGTTATCCCTTGCATTGTTCAACCAGTATGCAGAGGCAATCTCGAGGCAATGCAATTTAGACTAGTCCAACATTGGAGTCAAGATTGGTGGAAAAAAAATCTACAATCTCAGATATGCAGATGATACAACCTTATTGGCAGAAAGTTAGGGCCCACTTAGACACAATGATTATATCTTAAAAGGCGTCTTTTGAGCGATATTCGTTGTGTCTAAATATGCCCATCTTTCACTGTGCAGTGAACCACGGTTTGTGGTTCTGATTGAAAACCATGGTTCAGCAGAACAGCTGAAAGGCAGGACCACACACTGTGTCTTCTGTCCATGGTGCTGAATTCTCCACAGGGAGCCCATGGCTGTACAATGGAGATAATTGCAGAGCTCAGATCTCCTACTGAGTTCTGCAACAGCTCCCAGAAGCTCATTTGCAAGCAAATGAAGCTAATAAAGTGCTAATAGCAATTAGTGCCTATTAGTACCTTGTGCAAAACAATCACCGATTTTTCAATCTTTTGAAAGATATCTGTGTGTGTAAATCGGCCTTAAGGAAGATCTTGAACAACTAATACTAAAAGTTAAAGAAGGAAGTAAAAAAGTAGTATACTTGGATATCAATAACCTATAAATTCTAGAGCAGATAAATAGATTGTGTTGTATAAACCACCATCAAATCATCTGAACCTACAAAAGAACACACCACTCCAAATCAGTAATTTTTTTGTTAGCAAAAAATAATAAAATCCTATTAAAAAGGCATTAGACACCTTCAAAAGTGGCTGACCACTGGATAAACAATTAATACTAATGGGTGGGCTAGTGGCGCATGGAGGAAGACCTGTAATCCTGCACTGCCAGATCCTTAAGCTCAAAACTGGCACCAATTGGCGTTAACTGACCCGTTTACTGTTTCCTAAAGTTTCACCAAGACACTCTAATACAGCTGAATGCGCTGGAGTGATGGTCCACTTCCCGGCCAGTGAGTCTTCACAAGATGTATCACCGTCCATCAGCAGCAGGCAGCCTCCTCATCCGGCGATCCAAGTGAAAAGGGCTCCCCGAAAGGTTTGCCGGAAGATTTGCTTAAGAGTTTGGCCAGGCATTCTCTCAGAGCAAGCAATGCAGCACTGATCACTATGGATCATGGATTGCAATTCACAAGTCAGCAGCCCATTACCCACTCTAACACCACCAGGAGAAGCTTCAGCCAATGCTCACAAGGGAACCATTACTGTAGAATTTGCAGACTCTATGGAGGCACTGCTTCCCTCAGTTTCCCCTACTCCACAATCTGGGGAAGACTAGGGTGAACTCTCAATGGGCAATCCCTCACCGCAGCATGCAACCACTCAGTGCACATCAATGGCTCCTGTTACAGAAGCTACGATGCAATCCCTGGTAACAAATCTTAAACTATCCATCAAGACAGGCATCCACGCAGCCTTCTCCTGTTTGCAGATAGAAATCACATCAATCAGCAATCGCACATCTCATATTGAAAATAGGATGGAGGAACTGACTTCCACTCATAAAGAGCTTGTTGATACCATAAACTTCATGGAGGAAGTGACAACTCTGTGATATGGAGGCCAGGTTCTAACAGAATAATGTCTATCTTAGGGGGGATAGGGTACCAGAAACGGCCAAAAATGAGGGTCTGAGAGAATTCATTGTTGACTAGTTTGCCATCATATTGCCTGGGGCTACTCTTCTCAACCTCACTATTGACTGGGCACACAAGCTCCCCAAGCCCAAATCTCTTCCCACTTCCATATCGAGAGATGTCATTCTCTGTCTACATTTCTATCACATAAAGGAGAAAATATTGAAAGCCGCAAGGATCTCCACCACACTTCCAGATCAATTCCAAAATATATCAATTTATGCGGACTTGTCTGCTGCAATACTCATGGGAGGAAAGAAGAGTATGGCATTGCATGCAAGTGGAGCTTCCCAGTAAAGCACATGATCATGAAAAATGGCACAAAGTTTGATGCTTAAACACTGGAGGAAGCCGGACAGTTTTGCAGAAACTGGCATCTCTCTCCACAAGGGACACCTGCGAAAAGAAACCCCTCAGAGCTTTGAGGGGAATGGATGGATGAACACTCTGGCAAATGTCGCTGTAAAGGCCCACCACCTAATTAATCGCTCCACCTGGAAAGAATGCCTTTACCTCTACATCGAGGTTAAATTTTATTACGGATATATTTTATTCCAATTTCTAAGCTAAAAAGTAGGCACATGTTTACTGGCAATCGTTAAATTCAGTTGCTTCCAGGATTATGGTAATATGGATATCATTTAATCTGTTATGGTTCTCACTGATGTTTTTAGTCCCTGTTCTGAGACTTAATGTACCCTTTGTAACTCCACTCCAAAAATTCCGATCAAACTGGTCCAAACCACACTCAACCCAGGTCACTTTCTGGCTGCACTGGTGGGGAAATGGATCCATGGGCCACCTGGATTGGGTGTTCTTCCTCCTGGGGCCCACATGCGCACCCCTATTTAAGGCATGATGTGTCTGGTCTCATTATGGTACTTAACATAATCTCAATTAATGCTAAAGGGCTAAACTCGCCTTTCAAGAGATCAAGTATGTGGATGTGGGCTCACACAACAAATGCAGACATAATAGGGGTCCAAGAAACACATTTAAACACGGAGGAATCCTTTATATTAACACATAAGGGATTCCCCTATATTTTGTCTTCCCGTGCAATGCGCAAAAGATGTGGTGTCTCTATTGACACTTGGGACTCTTTGACATTCTCCTTCGAAAAGGAGATCAGCGATGAAAGTGGCTGATTTGTTATTTTGACCTGATCTATTAGGAATATACAACATTGCTTTTGTGCATGCTCATAACTCTAGACAACACTGATTTATGCAAAAGATTCTTAAAATTATTTAAAAAAAACTCTAGTATAGGCCTCTTAAGGTGATTTAAAATTAAACCCTTAACTCTGTATGGACTCGTCTAGTAACAGACCCAATGACAGGTCATCCTCAATGGTCCCACTCTTTAACAAGCATAACTTATTTAATATTTGGCAAATTCAACACCCTTCAGAACGTGACTACACAACCATCTCCCATCCCCACAAGATCTACAGTAGGATATACCTCACTATTGTAGACACAGAGTCTCCTCCCTAGCAACAGGAAGTATCTCCTGGTTGGATCATGCCCTGCAATGATGTTGCTTCAGGAACAATACAACAACCCACCCACTAGATTATGTAGACTGAATAACTATATTTTACAATATCCCAAATACACTCCTCAAACATCACTAATCACTCCGTGAATTTTTTGAGCTCAATGATAGTGGAGAGATCTCTGACTCCACCTTTTGGTGCGCCCACAAGGCGACAGCTAGTAGCTGCTCTACTACTGTTGTTACAAACACAACTTTATTCCTTACATAAATTAAACAAAGCAAACTATTCATTGAACAGGGCTTGGGAGATATCATCTCTTACTCAACAACTCCATGAACTCAATGTGTATAACCATGACATAGCCATGAGGAAACTGAAGATGACATATTATTGGAAACGCAATAGACCAGGAGTTATACTAGCAAATCAAGCAAAACCAAACAGGGCTCACATACCAAATATTCACAAATACAGACATAAAACTGTATGCTAGAATACTAGCAAACAGACTTTTGGAGGTCATGAAGAATCTTATTGATAAAGATCAGGTGGGATTCATTAGCAGTGGATGTCACTTGTTGATTTATTGATATAAGTTTTGTGGGTTTCCAGACTATATAAAAAATCCCTACATTCACATTTCCTATGATAATGGCCTCCCTATTTATATTGCAAAATATATCTCTATCAATAGGGCTCCTGCCTCTGTGGACTTCTAAAATAACTCTAAAAGCATTACAGATACTAATCCCAGATACAAACTTTGATGTCTGGTGAGTGAGAGGTATTTCTAAAATATGAGATCTTCTTGAAGGTCAGAGATTAAAGCTATTTAACGACCTACATAACTAATTTCAATTACCCCATAAAGAGTTTTACAAATACCTCTAACTGAGGCATTTCCCATCTTCAGTGGGCCGGGAGAGGGTTCCCCGTTCTCAAAGTGTGAAGCTTCTATGTATGACCACAAGACTCAGAAAGCTGGTATTTCTAGAGCTTACCTATCGTTATCATAGCATAACCGCTCTACTGTCTTACCTTTTCAATTGAAGTGGGAATCAGACCTTCAGGAAACCTTTAGCCAGGACTAGTAGCATTTTTATATATTTTTTTTATTGAAGTAGAATCACCATGAGGTCAAGTATGAAAATGTATGCAGTAGCATTTACACATCAACATAATTGTGGCTGTGAAGGGAAGCACACTTACAAATGATTATACACTGTGAATGGTGTGAAACGAGAAAAAAATATATATTTATGGCTGTCCTATTTTTATGTCATGCATCATTTTTCTTACAGCATATTTCACATCATTATTTCTTAAACTGTAAATAAAGGGATTTAACAATGGTGAAATAACAGTAAACATGAGTGATATAAACTTGTCCATATCTGTACCATAAGTTGACTTAGGCCTCAAATACATTATACTAGCGGGTCCATAAAATATAGTCACCACTATGAGGTGAGATGTACAGGTGGAGAAAGCTTTCTTAACCCCTGCTGCGGAATGGTACTTTATAATTGTCCAAATGATCCATGTATATGAAACGATTGTTAATAGAAAGGCACCTACAACCAGTGGAAGGACAATTATAAAAGTGACAATTTCATTAAACTGTGTGTCACTACATGCCAAGGCCATTATAGGTGGAATGTCACAGTAAAAATGGTTGATTTTATTGGGTCCACAAAAAGGTAAGGAGAATGTAAGAAATGTCTGTATTATGGCAACCATCAAACCAATGAGCCATGAGTACACGATAAGCTTAATACAAGCATTTCTACTCATAATCACGTTATATAATAATGGATGGCATATGGCGTTATATCGGTCATAAGCCATGGCTGCCAGCAAGTAGCACTCTGTAGATGCGAATAACAAAAAACAGTACATTTGCACGGCACAGCCATAGAAAGTGATGCTTTTATGATTTGATAGGAGATTTTTTAACATGTTGGGTGTAATCGTTGAAATGTAACATTCTTCTAAAAATGAGAAGTTAACAAGAAAAAAATACATAGGAGTATGAAGGTTTGAACTAAGGTTATAGACGACAATTAAAAACATATGTGCAGCCAGAGATATACAATAGATACAAAGAAATAAAGTAAATAGGAAATACTGCAATTCCGGAACATTGGAAAATGATATAAAAATAAATTCCATGGTTGTACGGTTTCCTTTAGCCATACCACTAATTAAAGCCCAGGTTCTGTGACAGTAAGAGGTCCCTCAAGATACAATAGATCCAGTATACAACATTTTCAACAAGCAGTGGTCTTTTTTAGAACTTTCTTACTTGAAACCAGATCCAGCATACAATGTCAGGCAGAAAATCCAGACAATCAACATAGGCATTTCACTGGTAAAACCATTCTACTACTGAAATCCATGCAATGACTGACTATTTAGTCACTCCTCTCTATAGTATATTACGGTATTACAAGTCCTATACTGCTCTTTACCTGTGCCAGGACGAATGGCTTCTTTGGACACCAGGTGAGGGCAGCTCTGTTATATTTTTCTGGCACACTGAAGAAGCTCCTGTCCTATACATAGTAAGTGATTTACAGCTTCCAGCAGCTTTGTCTGACTTAGGAGGACCTGTATTTTAACTAGAAGAAAGTCAATAATTAAGTAAAAAAAGAAAGGTGAAAAAGTACATAAAATAATGTTAGATTAATAAAGCAGAATTTTTGTGGAGATTGTTAGGCATTATGCGCTCGCATGTTGATTTCCTAATAATGTTGATGTCCTGATGATGCCAATATCCTGATGATTGTAGATAGAAACTCTTTGGACAAGTTAAATCTAATGTGGCTTTCATTTATAATGTGATTAAGAGTTCAGACTTCGGAGTTACTACCACGGCTGACATGAAAGACTATGCATATTTTGCCTGTCAACTGGTATTTGTCCAAAGTTTACAACTTTGCTAATTGCTTTCTATATGGAGAAAAATATAGATGATCAACCTTCTTTGATTTAGACAATAAAATTTTTCTGGCCTTGACATGCAGAGAGAATAAAATCCATTTAAATGAAACTGGTACATTATATAGAGACAAGCATGCACAAATAATTGTGTTTATTAATGTTAATTATTGTCTGGAGAGGACAATGACAGTAGCGGTTATTTCTGTGCATCAAAAAATAATTGAGTGGCCTCCTGCCTTTTAAAGTTATAAATTAGAACTGTACATTTTATCTGATATACACTTATTGTCAAAAAATTCAAGTACCTAGAAGGGGTTGTCAGAATAGAATGAAACTTTATATGTATGATTGTAACTTTGATATAAATGATTACAATATAAGAGCAAAAGAATAATTTATTGTGGAAAACTGAACACTTCAAGGCAGGCTCAAGTACCCTATCTGTCTGACTCTAGCTTGGATGCAAGATGTGATGTGGACATTCTGGTTCCATATGGTATCATGTGGCATATGGATCCACATTTGCTGTTACTGAGCCTCTAGATCATGCAAACTCATAAGCTGTCAAAGTTGGCATCCCAGATGGTTCCATTCATATTCTTTTAGCAATCCTGGCAGGCCACAGAGGTTGGCAATGTTGTGGAGGCACTCCTGTGACACTCTTGCTGTGACCAACCGAGCATTCTCCTACTGGAAAATTCCTCCTGTAAGTGGCAACACATGTGGCTGCAGGATGTCCTAAGCATATTTCTGAGTTGTCATTATCTCTCTTATTACTAGGGGTGACTGTCATATGCCATGGCCCCCAAGTCATCACACCAGAAGTGGGGGAAGAATGCTGCTTCACAGTAAAGGCAGATTTGAGGTGCTCACCCCTAGGATGCTAGACAAGAACACAACTATCGTCAGTGCCCAAACTGAACCTGGATACGACGCTATAGCTGACTCAGTTCCACTCACTAGTAGTCCAGTTTCGTCTTTCCTGATATCACTGCAAATAGAAGCAATGGTGGGTGGTTGTCAAAGGCACTACACATAATGGATGCTATGGAACCAAATTTCCTTCAGGCAAATATCTAAAAATTGTTCTGACAGACACAGGGGCCTGTAATGATGGTTCCACCTGTCTCTGGATGGTCGAAAATGAAACAGTTGGAGCTACTTGTTGGACTATCACAGAAACATTGCAACTGGTTTTCTGAAAAGGGGGTTCTGAGCTAGTCACCTTGTGTATGTGCCCTCACGAATCCACTGGTTCCAACACCTCCCAACAGCCTAGTGGGATGGAGCCACTTTTAAGGCCCCAGATGGCAAGATCATTCATTTAAACATGCCACAACTCTAATAATTTGCATATCTACCTGAGATGTAACTTTGCAATTCTTCCTGTTAAATACCTTTCTGTTAGTCACCACCCACTGTTCAAGCTTGTCTAGATCTTTTTGAACCCTTTCTCTTCTCTAGTGTTAGCTATCCCTCCTAGTTTTGTGCCATCTGCAAATTTAGTTCAGTTTTCCCTCAATTCACTCATCTAGATCTTTTATAAAAATGTTGAACACCACTGAGCCTTGTGGTAGCCCACTTGAGACATCCTTCCAGTTGGATGTGCAGCCAGTCATGCTGACTCTTTAGTATATCACTCATCCAGTTGTGAAGCAACCTAACAGTTGGCTTGTCAATTCCATATTTGGTCATTTTTTCAATAAGGATTGTGTAAGATACTTTGTCAAATGCTTTACTAAAGTCAAGATATACTACATCTACTGCAGGTCTTTGGTTTCCTGTGTCTACCTTCTTCCCTTTTTTAAAGATATAGACAACTTTTGCCCCTCTCTATTCTTCTGGGACTTCTACTGTTCTTCAGGAATTTCCAAAGATTTTTCGGTGATGTTCCCCACAAAGTCAGCACACACATAGGCAGTGTGACTTTTTTCAGAAGGCTGTAGGTGCGCACTACTATTCATCTCTCATCAGATACTGAGGACCGGATGAGTATGTGACACAGCTGCCTGGGCTCCCTATCACATAACTTGCAAGCGCCATAACTTAGTTTATGGTGTTTATAGATGATTACAGCTTCCCTTTAACTTGACTTTGCAATTTCATAAATTAGTCTAGATAACGAAAAGTGTAAAATGTTTTCCATGTATAAAAACATTTCTAACAACTCTGTAGACAATGGCATAAACATAAACAGCATAATTTTAATGTTTCTATCACCACTCGTTGGGTGCATTCACATGGGCATATGCGTATCTTGGTCTGTCAATATGCAGCATAACCACAGGCTGAAATATGCTATAGGGTTGTGTTTTGTTGTCTATTGTTGTTACATATTTGAGTGTGGATCCACTGTATCGTCCCTCCGAGCAGGGAAACCACCCAGCGGGACTGACAGCTGACCCAAAGACCAGATGCTCACTCCTTAGCGCGTAGCTTGGTACAAGGCGGAGACTGAGACTGAGCTAGCCCTGAGCTAGTGTGGGATAGTGAAGTCCCTGCCTAACAGAAGTGGAGCAATCGTCCTGACAAAAACAGCCCCGAGCTGGAATCTGGGCGTTGAATAACCCTGTAAAAGCCCTAACTAGACCATGATGTACCAAGCAGAAACAGGAACCGAGGATGTGAACAGGAACAGAAGATCTGGATACAGCACCAGTAGCGTTAAAGCTACAGCAGACTTGAGAAAAGTTGTCACAGAGATACTGCACGAGAAGCAGCCATGAGCAGTCATAGCATCACAACAACCCTGAGGCACTGGGCAGCAGATGTGGGGAAACTATATAGTGGGGTGATTGGCAAACAGCCTCCAGCTGAGTGGAGTAGTGAGAAACTCTTAACTCTGAAGATGCTGGAGCAAAATAAATGCAAAATCAGATAATAGACAGGGCAAAGCCACAGATCTGTCTGCTATACCTAACAATTGGCAGTCTTTTGCGCATAATTATGCGTTGTACTTACACTTCGTTAAAAAAACGCATGCAATCCCATTGATTTTGTGCATAGATACTCAGCATTTATGCAGGTTTCCTATGTATTTTTTGTGTATTTATGCATATCCATTGATTTCCTTCGGTTCTTACTGAGCGTAAGGTTGGCTTCACATGAGCATATGTGCAAATTCTTTTGCCTCAGTGCAAGTATTTGTGCAGTGAACAAGGTTGATTTGCATCTGCACTTAGAATAGAACTGCACTCTTTTGAACACTTAGGACCAACCAGTTCGTGTTTGTAAGTTACACGCCCCACCCTGATTTAAAGGCTATTTATTCCTAGGAGGTCCAGATGTGTTCGTTCCTCGTGATTCTGAGCAGCGCATTGGCTATGTTTTTGCGTATTGAGCGTGCATTTTCCCACTCCCTTATTGACTTCCATAGGGACCTTTAATGCGTGAATATGCAGTAAAATAGAGCAGTTCCAATTTTTTTGTGCGACGGAGAAATGCACGTGTAATGACATGAAGAAGCAATAGTAGCGCCAAATTGCTCCACACCACATCAAGATCAGAGCGGCTAGACCCCCATCAATGGACTATATAGGAATGTATATTGTAATATTGAATAAACTACAAGATATAACTGTTGTACTATGTACTAGGATAAGAGCGGCAATATCATAAGGTGCCATACATAGGTTCTATATACATATCTATTGCAAGAGGATGCCCACAGGTATACTAGTGTGCAAAATAGATGTACAATTATCTATACTCCATACCGACACACTCAGTCTGTCCCATAGCAATTATACAAATATAAAACAGTTCATCCATCTACTAGACAGGAGGTTGAAGCTAAAAAAAGAGCTAATCAATCTATCTACCTGGTCCGAATGAACTTTTCATAGCTATAACCCAGATACAGGGGAAATATATTAGGCTATGTATCAGTATAACAAATAAACATCGAAAGCACACTAAGATATCGAAATCTCATAAAAAATGTAGCCTGTGTAGTAGACATTGTTAACTATAGTCCATGAATGGATATATATGCCACCATGGTGCCAATAAAATATAAACAGACAGGGAGAGATTACACCACACCAAAATAAATATGCAAAAAAATGTTTATTTGAATTTCAGAAAATTTTTCATACACTAAAAAAGTGTGTCAAAATGTGGAGAATTTAGAGAAAAAAAGAGGGGGGCGGGGAGTCCGGTAGTCACGGGCAGATTGCATACGCTGATATCATCACATCTAAAGAAATAAAAACAAGCTGTTATTAGAACACTGAAGACAAGAAATTTGATGTACATAATTATAGTTCATAATATTTACATAACACCACATGAGGACCAATATCGTAGTTAGAGAAATGGGGCAACTGGATATTCAATATTTAGCCCTTTAGGGGATAAGGTATCTAATTCATAGATCCATTTTATCTCTTTACGTTTAAGGAGACTCACCTTGTCCCCACCCCTCGGTAGTGGGGCTACCCAATCTATGACCCTAAATTTAAGTTGACTTACGGAATGGCGATGTTCATGAAAATGTTTTGGGACTGGAAGTTCAATTTTGTTCGTCCGGACCCTACTTTTATGGTTGATGATACGACTCCTAACCTCCATGGTCGTTTCGCCAACGTATCCCAGCCCACAGGGGCAGGTAATTAAATATATGGCGTAAGACGTAGCACACATAAATCTTTCCTTCAAGGGATATTTCTTTCTCGAGATCGGATGCCTAAAGTGGTCCCCCTTTAACATATTGTTGCAGCATGAGCAAGATAAGCAAGGGTAATTACTAGAGATGAGCGAGCACCAAAATGCTCGGGTGCTCGTTACTCGGGACGAAATTATCGCGATGCTCGAGGGTTCGTTTCGAGTAACGAACCCCATTGAAGTCAACGGGCGACTCGAGCATTTTTGTATATCGCCGATGCTTGCTAAGGTTTCCATTTGTGAAAATCTGGGCAATTCAAGAAAGTGATGGGAACGACACAGCAACGGATAGGGCAGGCAAGGGGCTACATGTTGGGCTGCATCTCAAGTTTCCAGGTCCCACTATTAAGCCACAATAGCGGCAAGAGTGGCTCCCCCCCCCAACAACTTTTACTTCTGAAAAGCCCTCATTAGCAATGCATACCTTAGCTAAGCACCACACTACCTCCAACAAAGCACAATCACTGCCTGCATGACACTCCGCTGCCACTTCTCCTGGGGTACATGCTGCCGAACCCCCCACTGCATGACCCAGTGTCCACAGCGCACACCAAATTGTCCCTGCGCAGCCTTCAGCTGCCCTCATGCCACGCCACTCTCATGTCTATTTATAAGTGCGTCTGCCATGAGGAGGAACCGCAGGCACACACTGCAGAGGTAGGCAGTGACCCTCTTTAAAAAAGGCGGGGCGATAGCCCACTATGCTGTACAGAAGCAATGAGAAATATAATCCTGTGCCACCGCCATCAGAAGCTGCACACGTGGGCATAGCAATGGGGAACCTATGTGCCACACACTATTCATTCTGTCAAGGTGTCTGCATGCCCCAGTCAGACCGCGGTTTTTTATAAATAGTCACAGGCAGGTACAACTCCGCAATGGGAATTCCGAGTGCACCCACAGCATGGGTGGCTCCCTGGAACCCACCGGCTGTACATTAATGTATCCCATTGCAGTGCCCATCACAGCTGAGGTAACGTCCGATGAAATGCAGGTGGGCTTCGGCCCACACTGCATGCCCCAACCTGACCGGGCTTTTTAATTCATAGACACAGGCAGGTACAACTCCCTATTGTGAAGTCCCTGTGGACCGACAGCATGTGTGGGTGCCAGGAAGCCACCGGCGGCACATAAATATATCCCATAGCATTGCCCATCACAGCTGAGGTAATGTCCTGTTTAATGCAGGTGGGCTTCGGCCCACACTGCATGCCCCAGTCAGACTGGGGTTCTTTAGAAGTGGACACATGTAGTTACAACTCCGTGTGGACCGACAGCATGGGTGGCTCCCTGGAACCCACCGGCGGTACATAAATATATCCCATTGCAGTGCCCATCACAGCTGATGTAACGTCAGCTATAATGCAGGTGGGCAAAAAATTAATTGGATTACACTGTAGGCGAGGGCGCACAAAAATTGGTGTACCAACAGTACTAATGTACCTGAGAAAAATTGCCCATGCCCAACCAAGAGGGCAGGTGAAACCCATTAATGGCTTTGGTTAATGTGGCTTAATTGGTAACTAGGCCTGGAGGCAGCCCAGTTAAAATAAAAATTGGTTGAGGTGCAAGTTTCAACGCTTTAATGATCATTGAAACGTACAAAAATTGTTTAGAAAAATTATATGACTGAGCCTTGTGGGCCTAAGAAAAATTGCCCGTTCGGCGTGATTACGTCAGGTTTCAGGAGGAGGAGGAGGAATATTATACACAGATTGATGAAGCTAAAAGGTCCACGTTTTTGATGGTGATAGAGAACAATGCTTCCATCCGCGGGTGCAGCCTACGTATTGCTTAGGTATCGCTGCTGTCCGCTGGTGAAGAAGAGAAGTCTGGGGAAATCCAGGCTTTGTTCATCTTGATGAGTGTAAGCCTGTCGGCACTGTCGGTTGACAGGCGGGTACGCTTATCCGTGATAATTCCCCCAGCCGCACTAAACACCCTCTCTGACAAGACGCTAGCCGCAGGACAAGCAAGCACCTCCAGGGCATACAGCGCGAGTTCAGGCCACGTGTCCAGCTTCGACACCCAGTAGTTGTAGGGGGCAGAGGCGTCACCAAGGACGGTCGTGCGATCGGCTACGTACTCCCTCACCATCCTTTTACAGTGCTCCCGCCAACTCAGCCTTGACTGGGGAGCGGTGACACAGTCTTGCTGGGGAGCCATAAAGCTGGCAAAGGCCTTGGAGAATGTTCCCCTGCCTGCGCTGTACATGCTGCCTGATCTCTGCGCCTCCCCTGCTACCTGGCCCTCGGAACTGCGCCTTCTGCCACTAGCGCTGTCGGATGGGAAGTTTACCATCAGTTTGTCCACCAGCGCCCTGTGGTATAGCATCATTCTCGAACCCCTTTCCTCTTCGGGAATGAGAGTGGAAAGGTTCTCCTTATACCGTGGGTCGAGCAGTGTGTACACCCAGTAATCCGTAGTGGCCAGAATGCGTGTAACGCGAGGGTCACGAGAAAGGCATCCTAACATGAAGTCAGCCATGTGTGCCAGGGTACCTGTACGCAACACATGGCTGTCCTCACTAGGAAGATCCCTTGCAGGATCCTCCTCCTCCTCCTCTGGCCATACACGCTGAAAGGATGACAGGCAAGCAGCATGTGTACCCTCAGCAGTGGGCCAAGCTGTCTCTCCCCCCTCCTCCTCATGCTCCTCCCCCTCCTCCTCCTCCTCAACGCGCTGAGATATAGACATGAGGGTGCTCTGACTATCCAGCGACATACTGTCTTCCCACGCCTCCGTTTCCGAGTGCAAAGCGTCTGCCTTTATGCTTTGCAGGGAACTTCTCAAGAGGCATAGCAGAGGAATGGTGACGCTAATGATTGCAGCATCCCCGCTCACCATCTGGGTAGACTCCTCAAAGTTTCCAAGGACCTGGCAGATGTCTGCCAACCAGGCCCACTCTTCTGTAAAGAATTGAGGAGGCTGACTCCCACTACGCCGCCCATGTTGGAGTTGGTATTCCACTATAACTCTACGCTGCTCATAGAGCCTGGCCAACATGTGGAGCGTAGAGTTCCACTGTGTGGGCACGTCGCACAGCAGTCGGTTCACTGGCAGATTAAACCGATGTTGCAGTGTCCACAGGGTGGCAGCGGCCGTCTTGGAGTTGCGGAAATGTGCGCTGACCCGGCGCACCTTTCCAAGCAGGTATGACAAGTGTGGGTAGCTTTTCAGAAAGCGCTGAACCACCAAATTAAAGACATGGGCCAGGCATGGCACGTGCGTGAGGCTGCCGAGCTGCAGAGCCGCCACCAGGGTACGGCCGTTGTCACACACGACCATGCCCGGTTGGAAGCTCAGCGGCGCAAGCCAGCGGTCGGTCTGCTCTGTCAGACCCTGCAGCAGTTCGTGGGCCGTGTGCCTCTTCTCTCCTAAGCTGAGTAGTTTCAGCACGGCCTGCTGACGCTTGCCCACCGCTGTGCTGCCACGCCGCGCGACACCGACTGCTGGCGACGTGCTGCTGCTGCTGACACATCTTGATTGCGAGACAGAGGTTGCTTTGGAGGAGGAGGAGGGTGGTTTAGTGGAGGAAGCATACACCGCCGCAGATACCAGCACCGAGCTGGGGCCCGCAATTCTGGGGGTGGGTAGGACGTGAGCGGTCCCAGGCTCTGACTCTGTCCCACCCTCCACTAAATTCACCCAATGTGCCGTCAGGGAGATATAGTGGCCCTGCCCGCCTGTGCTTGTCCACGTGTCTGTTGTTAAGTGGACCTTGGCAGTAACCGCGTTGGTGAGGGCGCGTACAATGTTGCGGGAGACGTGGTCGTGCAGGGCTGGGACGGCACATCGGGAAAAGTAGTGGCAACTGGGAACCGAGTAGCGCGGGGCCGCCGCCGCCATCATGCTTTTGAAAGCCTCCGTTTCCACAAGCCTATACGGCAGCATCTCCAGGCTGATCAATTTGGCAATGTGCACGTTTAACGCTTGAGCGTGCGGGTGCGTGGCAGCGTACTTGCGCTTGCTCTCAAACAGTGGCGCTAGCGACGTCTGGACGCTGCGCTGAGAGACATTGCTGGATGGGGCCGAGGACAGCGGAGGTGAGGGTGTGGGTGCAGGCCAGGAGACGGTAGTGCCTGTGTCCTCAGAGGGGGGTTGGATCTCAGTGGCAGGTTGGGGCACAGGGGGAGAGGCAGTGGTGCAAACCGGAGGCGTTGAACGGCCTTCGTCCCACCTTGTGGGTTACTTGGCCATCATATGCCTGCGCATGCTGGTGGTGGTGGCTCCCCAGCTGATCTTGGCGCGACAAAGGTTGCACACCACTGTTCGTCGGTCGTCAGGCGTCTCTGTGAAAAACTGCCACACCGTAGAGCACCTTGACCTCTGCAGGGTGGCATGGTGCGAGGGGGCGCTTTGGGAAACAGTTGGTGGATTATTCGGTCTGGCCCTGCCTCTACCCCGGACCACCGCACTGGCTCGGCCTGTGCCCACACCCTGACTTGGGCCTCCGCGTCCTCGCCCGCGTCCACGTCCTGTAGGCCTACCCCTACCCCTCAGCATGGTGTATTACCAGTAGTGCAGAAACAGAACACTGTAATTAAATGTGCCGCTTATTGGCCTGTGGTTGGAGGCTGACTTTGCTTACGGAACGCACAGCAGAGCCAGGAAATAATTTTGCGCAAGCCTGCTGTAACACTTAGCTGGCTGCGTATGAATTAGGAGGACAACTACACCCAGCATAGACCCAGTACACTGAGGACAGTCACAGGCAGCCCAAATAGATTTTTTTTTCCAAATGTTTTTGGAAAGGCCCACTGCCTATATTCAATAAATATATGTCTTCTGTCCCTGCCTCACCACTACTGGCCCTGGAGTATGTAAAATAACTGCAGACTGTTGCACTGTGGACTGGAATACAGCGGTGATGTAACAGCCAACACAGAGCCAGGAAATAATTTTGCGCAAGCCTGCTGTAACACTTAGCTGGCTGTGTATGAATTAGGAGGACAACTACACCCAGCACAGACCCAGTACACTGAGGACAGTCACAGGCAGCCCAAATAGATTTTTTTTCCCAAATGTTTTTGGAAAGTCCCACTGCCTATATTCAATAAATATTAGAGATGAGCGAGCACCAAAATGCTCGGGTGCCCGTTACTCGAGTCGAACTTTCAGTGATGCTCGAGAGTTCGTTTCGAGTAACAAACCCCATTGAAGTCAATGGGTGACTCGAGCATTTTTGTATATCGCCGATGCTCGCTAAGGTTTTCATTTGTGAAAATCTGCAAAACACAAGAAAGTGATGGAAACGACACAGAAACGAATAGGGCAGGCGAGGAGCTACATTTTGGGCTGCATCTCAAGTTCCCAGGTCCCACTATTAAGCCACAATAGCGGCAAGAGTGAGACCCCCCCCCCCACTGTCAGCGTAAAGATCGTTCTCCTCTGCCACAGCTGTAACAGCTGTGGCAGAGAAGAACGATGTTAGCCCATTGAATTCAATGGAGCCGGCAATACAGCCGGCTCTATTGAAAGCAATGGGCTGCCGGCGATCGCGGGATGAATTGTCGGGAAGGGGTTAAATATATAAGCCCTTCCCTGCAATTCATCCAGAAATGTGTAAAAATAAAAAATATATATATACTTACCTGGTCCTGGCTGACGGAGTTCAGCGCGGCAGGCTGCAGTTCTCCTGAACTGCTCTAAACAGCTGTGAGTAGTATTCAGCAGCCGGGGATTTAAAATCCCCGCCTGCTGAATGAGATGCCTCTGATTGGTCACAGCCTGACCAATCAGAGGCATCCCTCACTCACACCCATTCATGAATTCATGAATGGGTGAGTGAGGGCTGCCTCTGATTGGCTCAGCGCAGGGACAGCTAAGAGCTGCCCCTGAGCCAATCAGATGCAGCCCTCACTCACCCATTCATGAATTCATGAATGGGTGTGAGTGAAGGATGCCTCTGATTGGTCAGGCTGTGACCAATCAGAGACATCTCATTCAGCAGGCGGGGATTTTAAATCCCCGGCTGCTGAATACTACTCACAGCTGTTTAGAGCAGTTCAGGAGAACTGCAGCCTTCCGCGCTGAACTCCGTCTGCCGGGACCAGGTAAGTATATATATATTTTTTATTTTTACACATTTCTGGATGAATTGCAGGGAAGGGCTTATATATTTAACCCCTTCCCGACAATTCATCCCGCGATCGCCGGCAGCCCATTGCTTTCAATGGAGTCGGCTGTATTGCCGGCTCCATTGAATTCAATGGGCTAACATCGTTCTCCCGGGACCAGGTGAGTATATATATATTTTTTATTTTTACACATTTCTAGATGAATTGCAGGGAAGGGCTTATATATTTAAGCTCTTCCCGACAATTCATCCCGCGTACGCCGGCAGCCCATTGCTTTCAATAGAGCCGGCTGTATTGCCGGCTCCATTGAATTCAATGGTCAGTGCTCGTTTAATCGAGACGAGTACCGCGTGGTGCTCGTCTCGAGTAACGAGCATCTCGAGCACCCTAATACTCGAACGAGCATCAAGCTCGGACGAGTATGCTTGCTCATCTCTAATAAATATATGTCTTCTGTCCCTGCCTCACCACCACTACTGGCCCTGGACTATGTATAATTACTGCAGGGTGCAATGCTCTGCACGGACGATATACAAAAAAAAAAAAAAAAGTGCAACACTGCAAAAAGCAGCCTCCACACTACTGCACACGGTTAGATGTGGCCCTAAGAAGGACCGTTGGGGTTCTTGAAGCCTAAAATACTCCTAACACTCTCCCTATAGCAGCTCCTGCACCAGCTGCACTGTCCCTGATCTCTGTCAGAATAAATCTGTGGCGAGCTGCGGGAGGGGTCAATTTATATACTCGGGTGACACCTGATCTCGCCAGCCACTCACTGCAGGGGGGTGGTATAGGGCTTGAACGTCGCAGGGGGAAGTTGTAATGCCTTCCCTGTCTTTCTATTGGCCAGAAAAGCGCGCTAACGTCTCAGAGATGAAAGTGAAAGTAACTCGAACATCGCGTGGTACTCGTCACGAGTAACGAGCATCTCGAACACGCTAATACTCGAACGAGTATCAAGCTCTGACGAGTACGTTCGCTCATCTCTAGTAATTACCCTTTTTGCTCGAAAGGAGTGTCCGCTGTAACCAGACTCCCGCTTGGAGTTACCAGAGGACTCACAAGTCTATCTCTGATATTCCGGCCCCTTTTATAAGCTAATATAGGTGGTTGAGCAAATTCAGGGACACCTTTGCAACAGTTATTAATAATCGGCCAATGTTTCAAAAGAATGTTTTTAATTTTACCGCTTAATGGCCCAAAAGTGGAGACAAACGGAATTCTAGGTGTTTTGGGGGTCCGTACTTTATCAGTCAGCAAGTCCACTCTGTTGACGTTTTTAATTCTCTCACTTGTAGCTTGTAACAAAGATGGGGGGGTAACCTCTCTGTAAGAATCTCTTGCACATATCATCTATGCGGATATCAATCATTGCATCACAAGTGATGCGACGAACCCTCAATAGTTGAGACCACGGGAGTGAGTCTATCATTTGTCGTGGCAGATTACTATTGTAGTAAAGGAGAGAGTTTTTATCCATATTTTTAATATAAAGATCTGTACTAAGTACGGATCCTTCTCGAGTCACTTTTACATCCAGAAAATTGATCGTCTCTCTTGAGTTGATCATGGTGAATTTCAATTCTGGATAAATACTGTCCAGATACGTATGAAATGCCACCAATTCAGTCTCCGTCCCACCCCACAACATGAATACGTCATTAATATAGCGGTACCAGCAGATGACATGGTACCAATACTCAGATGACTAAATGTATTGCTCTTCACACAAACGCATAAACATGTTAGCGTAGGTGGGCGCTACATTTAAGCCCATTGCGGTACCCTGTCGCTGCCGGTAGTACACCCCCAAAAATACAAAATAGTTGTTCACAAGGATGTACTCCAGCAGAAAGACGAAAGCCCTCACTAACTCACTGACTGACTGACTGACTGACTCGCCACTAATTCTCCAACTTGCCGATGTTGTGGAAACATGAAATTTGGCACAAGCATAGATTATGTCCAAAATAGGAAAAGTAAAGGGGTCCCAACTCGATTATTCAATTCTAGCGCAAAAGAACTAGCGTCCAAAGTTTATATACAGAATCTAATTCTCTCACTTCCTAATGTCGTAGAAACGTGAAATTTGGCAGAGCATTGATTATGTCATAAATAGAAAAAGCGAATGAGTACCAACTCGATTATTCAATTCTAGCGCAAAAGAACTAGCGTCCAAAGTTTATGTACGGAATCTAATTCTCTCACTTCCTAATGTCGTAAAAACGTGAAATTTGGCACGAGCATTGATTATGTCATAAATAGGAAAAGTGAATGAGTTCCAACTCGATTATTCAATTCAAGCGCAAAAGAATTAGCGTCCAAATTTTACGTACGGAATCTAATTCTCTCACTTCCCAATATTATAGAAACCTTAAATTTGGCATAAGCATTGATTATGTCATAAATAGGAAAAGTTAATGGGTCCCAACTCGATTATTAAATTCTAAGCGCAAAAGAATTAGCGTAAAATTTTACGTACGGAATCTAATTCTCACACTTCCTGATGTCATTTTATATAAAGGAAACGTTGCATGGTTACCTCCACGTGGTGATTTCTGGGTAACGCAAAGAACCATGCAAAATGGTGAACATATTTTTTTCTCGGTATCTCTAAAGTAACCACGACTTCATAAGATTTTCCATGTGAACACCAGATAAACACCAGTACCAAATTAACGCGGGCAAAGTCGGGTATATCAGCTAGTATATATATAAAGATGAAAGCCCTCGCCCTCACTGACTCACTGACTCACTGACGCGCCACTAATTCTCCAACTTCCCAATGTCGTAGAAACTTGAAATTTGGCACAAGCATAGATTATCTCCAAAATAGGAAAAGTAAAGGGGTCCCAACTCGATTATTCAATTCAAGCGCAAAAGAATTAGCGTCCACATTTTACGTACGGAATCTAATTCTCTCACTTTCCAATGTCATAGAACCTTGAAATTTGGCACAAGCATTGATTATGTCATAAATAGGAAAAGTTAATGGGTCCCAACTCGATTAATTAATTCTAAGCACAAAAGAATTAGTGTCCAAATTTTACGTACGGAATCTAATTCTCTCACTTCCAGATGTCATAGAAACTTGAAATTTGGCACGGGCATTGATTATGTCATAAATAGGAAAAGTTAATGGGTCCCAACTCGATTATTCAATTCTAAGCGCAAAAGAATAAGCGTCCAAATTTTACGTACGGAATCTAATTCTCTCACTTCCCAATGTCATAGAAACTTGAAATTTGGCATGGGCATTGATTATGTCATAAATAGGAAAAGTTATTGGGTCTCAACTCGATTGGCTCGCTGTTTTTTTTGCCTTCCTCTGGACCAACAAGGGGAATGTTAAAACAGGCCGAATTAGAAGGAGAGTGTCTTCATTCAGCCTAACATACTATGTTACTATGAATGTAAGAGATGTCTGTGATATGGCAACCATCAAACGAATGAGCTATGAGCTCACAAGAAGCTTAAGACAAGCATTTCCAATCAAAGGAAGAGGAGCAAGAGTCCCAAATTGAAAATCTTCAAATGGATCATGGAAAAAGACCAGAAATACCAGAGATGTACATACTAAAACAAAGCCATTAATTGCATTGAACATGACAAGCTGTGGCCATGCCTAAAATAAATGGGAGTCCTGGGACATCTGGGCAACTAATACAGTCGTTATATGCGAGCCAGATGGCTATGATAAAGACCATCAATGTTAATATGGAATGGTTCAGAATCGAGAAAGGCATACACCAAGGCTACATCTTATCCCCTGCATTGTTCAACCTCTATGCAGAGGCAATCTTGAGGCAATGCAATTTAGACTAATCCAATATCAGAGTCAAGACTGGTGGCAAAAATATCTACAATCTTAGATATGCAGATGACACAACTTTATTGGCAGAACGTTAAGGCCCATTTAGACACAATGATTATCGTTCAAAAGCCGTCTTTTGAGCGATAATCGTTGTGTCTAAATGTCCCCATCTTTCACTGTTCAGCCGAACGACGGTTTTCAGTTTTGCTTGAAAACCGTCATTCAGCAGAACAGCTGAAAAGCAGGACCGCACACGGTGTCTGCTGTCCATGGTGCTGAATTCTTCACAGGGAGCCTGGGGCTGAAGAATGGAGCAATTACAGAGCTTAGTTCTCCTGCTGCGTTCTGTAACAGCGCCCAGAAGCTGATTTGCATGCAAATGAAGCTAATAAAGTACTAATAGCAATTAGTGCCTATTAGTACTTTATGCAAAACAATTGCTGATCTTTCAATCTTTGAAAAGATATCTGTGTGTGCAAATGGGCCTCAAGGAAGGTCTTGAACGACTGATACTAAAAGTTAAATAAGGAAGTGAAAAAATAGGCCTATGCTTGAATATCAATAATCTATAAATGCTAGAGCAGATAAATAGATTGTGTTGTATAAACTAAAATCAAATCATCTGAACCTACAAAAGAACACACCACTCCAAATCAGTTAATTTTTTGTTAGCAAAAAATAATAAAATCCCATTAAAAAGGCATAAGACGCTTTCAAAAGTGGCTGACCACTGGATAAACAATGTGTAAAAATTAATAATAATGGGGGGTGGGGCTAGTGGCGTATGGAGGAAGACCTGTAGTCCTGCACTGCCAGATCCTTAAGCTCGAAACTGGTGCCAATTGGCATTAACTCACCAGTTTACTGTTTCCTGAAGTTGTACCAAGACTCTAATACAGCTAAATGAACTGTAGTGATGGTCCACTTCCTAGCCAGTGAGTCTTCACAAGATGTATCACCAGCCATCAGCAGCAGGCAGCCTCCTCCTCAGGCAATCTAAGTGAAAAAGGCTCCCTGAAAAGGTTTGCCGGAAGATTTGCTTAAGAGCTCGTCCAGGCTTTCACCCGGAGCAAGCAATGCAGCACTGATCCCTGCGGATCATGAATTACTTAATTCACAAGTCAGCAGCCTATTACCCACTCTTACACCACCAGGAGAAGCTTCAGCTAATGCTCACAAGGGAACTATTACTGTAATATTTGCAGACTCCACTGATTCTTTCACTTCCCCATACTCCACATTCTGGGGGAGGCCAGGGTGAACTCTCAATGGGCAATCCCTCACCGCAGCATGCAACTACTCAATGCACATCAATGGCTTCTGTTACAGAAGCTACGATGCAATCCCTGGTATTGAATCTTACACTGTCCATCAAGACAGGCATCCACACAGCCTTCTCTTTGCCGATAGAAATCCCATTGATCAGCAATCACACATCATATATTGAAAATAAAATGGAGGAACTGATTTCCGCCCATAATAAGCTTGTTGATACCACAAACTTCATGGAGGAAGTGACAACTCTGTGATATGGAGAACAGGTTCAGATAGAATAATATCTAGCTTAGGGGGGATGGGGTACCGGGAACTGTCAAAAATTAGGTTCTAAGAGAATTCATTGTTGACTACTTTGCCACCTTATTGCCTGGGGCTACTCTTCTCAACCTCACCATTGACTGGGCACACAAGCTCCCTAAGCCCAAATCTCTTCCCTCCTCCATACTAAGAGATGTCATTCTCTAAAATATTGGAAGCGGAAAGGATCTCCACCACACTTTCAGATCAACTCCAAAATATGTCAATTTATGCATACTTGTTTGCTGTGACACTTATGGGAGGAGAGAGTATGGCATTGCATGCACGTGGAGCTTCCCAGTAAAGCTCGCAATCATGAAGAATAGCACAAAGTTTGTTGCTCAAACACTGGAGAAGGTGGACTGTTTCGCAGAAACTGGGATCTCTCTCCACAGGCGGCACCTGTGAAAAGAAACCCCTCAGAGCTTTGAGGGGAATGGATGGATGGGCAATCTGGCAAATGCCGCTGTAAAGGCCCACCACCTAATTAATTGTTCCACCTGGAAAGAATGCCTTTACCTCAACATTTCGGTTAAATTTCATTACAGATGTATTTTATTCCAATTGCTAAGCTAAAGTAGACACATGTTTACTGGCAATCATTAAATTCAGCTCCTTCAGGATTATGGTAATATGGATACCATTTAATCTGTTATGGTTCTCACTGATGTTTTTAGTCTCTGTCTTGAGACTTGGTGTTCCCTTTGTAACTCCACTCCCACAATCCTGATCAAACTGATCCAAACCATACTCAACTTAGGTCACTTTCTGGCTGCACTGGTGGGGAAGTAGATCTGGGGGACACCTGGAGTGGGTGTTCTTCCTCCTGGGGCCCACAGGCATGCCCCCGTTCAAGGTATGAGGTGTGTGGCCTCATTATGGTACTTAACATAGTCTCAATTAATGCTGAAGGGCTAAACTCGCCTTTTAAGAGATCAATGATATGAAAGGGGGTTTGCATGCAGACATTATAGGGGTCCGAGAAACACATTTAAACAAGGAGGAATCCTTTATATTAACACATACATGCTTCCCCCATATTTTGTTTTCCTCTGAAAAGCACAAAAGATGTGGTGTCTCCATTGCCATTATGGACTCTTTGGCATTCTCCTTGAAAAAGGAGATCAGTGATGAAAGTGGATTTTTGATCTGCTCTATTAATAATATACACCATTGCTTCTGTGCATGCTCACAGCTCTAGACAACATGGATTTATGCAAAAGATTCTTATTGTACACAATAATTTTTATTGAAGAAAAATCTTTTGTGACATCATGTAACATATACTGCTAAAGAAATACAATAGAGAGTGACATATTAGAAAATCACATGCATAGAACTTTTGCTAAACAATTTAGTATTAGAGTTTCAGAAATATGTAACTTGATTATCTCTTCATCAAACAAGTGAATACAATTTAAAGAATAGTAAGCACATAAAATGGGGATTTGGGGGAAAGTGGGGGGGGGGGAGGTAGAGGATAACATAATAGGAGGTTTAAAGGCAATAGTTGGTACAGGAATAGGATTAGAAGAAAAATATGTAGATAAGAAAAAAAAAAGAAGAAAAATAATGGGTTAGAATATCCAGTCTTACCCCTTCGAGATTTATATTCTAGGAGTAAAGTTTGAAAGTCTCACATGTCAGGAACTACGGATAACGCTTACCCAAGAGAGTGGGCTCCTTCCAAGGAGGAAGAACAATTTCCCGACATGAAGATCTCCACATCCCAAGCGCCCCCTTCCCACCAAACTTATAACTTGAAGTTATCTAATTGGAAATGATCCAGCCATGGCTCCCAAGTCATCAGGTATTGTGCTATTGTGTCATTTCTATATGCAAATTTTTTTTCGTGTATACAATGTTCCGAAAGCAAATGTGTTATATTTGACATTGTAGGTATTCGGGTTGTTCTCCAATTCCTTTTTATTAATAATTTGATAGAAAGGAGACCATGACTAATCAATTTTCTGTATTTTATTGGGTTATCTTTTATCCCCAACAAAAATAGCGCTAGTTCTGGTGATAGATGAACTTTCAATCCTGTTTCAACACTTTCAACACTTTCAATGAGGAGATTAAACTCCTGCCAAACCAACCATATAGATGGGAAATTCCAAAAGATGTACATTAATGTATCCTACCCCCAGATTCCCTCCAGCATTAGTTGGAGTGGTTAGGGGAAAAGTCGGGGATCTGTACCACCTTGTGATAACCTTATAATGGACTTCCACTAAGGAGGCGCACACTGAGGCTTTTGTTGCACACTTCTGCGCTGCATTCCATTGTTACAATGGAAAAGCACATTCCATCTCTCTCTCCCAGTTCAGAAGATGTGCCTTTTTGTGTAAATTATACTTATATTCGCCTCCTCCACAGAAAATCTCATATATCGTTTTGAATTTTAATTTATAGGGAGGTGGGTTGAATAAGAACTTGCAGGGATATATTGGTAATGTAGGCTCCAAGGTTGGGAGTGAAGCCCATACACTAGAAATTTGTACATATAAAAATAAATCTTCATCTGAGAGGTCGTATTCCAGGCTAAGCCGTTCAAAAGATTTCAATTTCCCCCCATCTGCTAAATCTAAGAGTGTTTCAATCCCTCTAGACCTCCAGCAAACTGTATTTAAATTAATGGACCAGAATTCGAGGATATCTAGAGGGAGAGTAACCTGTTTCCTTGGGGATTCATCCTTGGAGATCCATAGTAAGTGCTTCCAGATATCAATAACTACCTCTATAAAAGTGTTTTTTGAGAGCGTTATGTTGGGGTCTAAAGTAGTTGCTAGTAATAAGTTGCGTAAAGATTTTCTACTTAACATACTTTGCTCAATATTTGGCCAACTAATCCTGGGTTGTGGGACACACCACGCTCTTATTTGTGTGAGTATATTCATCTTGTAGTATGCATCTATGTTAGGAACTCCCATTTCCCTGAATCTTCTGGGGCTGTACATTATTGATGCCGCCACCCTTGGTTTCTTGTTGCCCCAGACAAAAGACATTATTTGTTTTTGTAAACTCTGAAGTAGTCTGTTGGGACATTTAGTTGCGATAGTTCGGAATCTGTATAAGATTTTGGGGAGAACCATCATTTTATATATGACAATTCTTCCGGCCGATGAAAATTCCACTCTGTTGTAGACTGAAAGACACTGCTCTTTCTCGTCTATCAAAAAACTGATATTAAGGGTGATTGTTTCTTCTGGGGAAGGTGTAATTGTTATTCCTAAGTATTGAATTCCTTGTGGCTCCCATCCATTTGGGAATTCTTCCTTAATTTTGGACTGGAATCTGGGCGATATATTGATCGCCAGAATTTTGGATCTTGTAGGTTTGATTTTATAATATGAGAGCTTTCCAAAATGGGTAAGGAGATCCGATGCCACCCTAAGAGACTCCAAAGGGGATATCAGCATCAAAATCACATAATTGACGAATAGACCGATCTTGTGTTGTCTGTGAGAAAGAGAGATGCCTCTAATTTTGATTTCCATACGAATTGCTTCAGCGAGGGGTTCCATAGTTAGTACGGAGACAAGGGGCAACCCTGTCTTGTACCATTTGTGATTACGAACAGGCTGGAAACAACTCCATTTACTAATATTTTCGCCGAGCGGGATCCGTATAACGCCTGAATGGCTCTCAGAATAGCTCCATAGAACCCTAACCTCCTCAACACCAAGGAAGCATATCCCCAATGAATCCTGTCGAACACCTTCTCGGCTTCCAGGGTAAGGAGCAGACAAGGCATTCAAGAGATCTTTGCCTCCTCCAACACATCCAACAACCTTCTGGTGGCATCTAAAGTCTATCTCCACTTCATAAAATCCGCTTGATCGCTACGGATAAGATCAGTGGTTATTTCTAAAAGTCGTAAGGCAATTATTGGTCTGAAGTTAACAGGGGTAGATCTGTTTTTACCTGGTTTTGGGATTGCTACTATGTTAGCCTGTAACATCTCAGGGGGGAGATGGCCTGTTAACATAGCCTAGTTAAAAATGTCTGCTAGATGGGGGGCTAGCTGAGTTTTAAAAGTTTTATAGTATCCATTGGTGAACCCATCTGGTCGCGGGGCTTTGTCTTTTTAAGAGTTGTTAAGTACTTTCAGTGTTTCTTGTAATGAAATCTCAGCATTGAGTTTAGGTAGCTGTGTTTTGTTTAATGTTGGAAGATGAATAGAAGCTAAGAAACTGTTGATCTCATTTT
The DNA here is from genome assembly GCF_035609145.1 of Eleutherodactylus coqui. Classification (NCBI taxonomy): domain Eukaryota; kingdom Metazoa; phylum Chordata; class Amphibia; order Anura; family Eleutherodactylidae; genus Eleutherodactylus; species Eleutherodactylus coqui. The sequence goes on along the minus strand of NC_089842.1, from coordinate 45,971,728 downwards.
CAGTAGGTTGTGGTAAATTGGGTTCCTTATTGAGATTATACAAGGATTCATAGAAATTCCTGAAAATTTATGCAATTCTAATTGCATAATGGATTAGAGGTTTTCGTACCCGAAATTGGGTCGATTATGGAGAGAATTCTTGATTTTATCCTTTTCTGTTTTACTCTATTGGCCATCATACAGGAACATTTGTTATTATTAATATAGAAGGAAGACTTAAGATATTACATTTTTTTCGTGTTTTTCTATAAGAATACTTTGTATTTTCGGTCTAATTTTAACCAGTTTGTTATGTAAATCGATAGATGGCTTGCCCTGCAACTCTTTTTCTATGTCCGCTAATTGTGTTACGGTGCTTTTGAGCAATTTGTCTCTTTCTTTTTTATAAATAGACCCCTGTTGGATCATCACCCCTCTGACTACAGCTTTATGAGCATTCCACGATATATAGCGGCACGTTTCTGAGGAATCATTATATTTAAAATAATCTTTTAGTGCTACTTCAACTTTCTTTTGCATTTGGGCTCCTGAAGTAGAAAAGTGGTATTTCTCCAACTTCCAAAAGATGGAGTTTGAGGGCCTAATTTCAGTTTAAGTGTTATAGAGGCATGGTCTGACCATGTTGTAGTCCCTCTTTTGATTCTTGCGTTTTCTTGAGAATTGGGAGGTCCACCAGAAACATGTCGATTCTAGAGAATCATTTGTGGCAGGAAGAATAGAAAGTATATTCTCTAAAACTGGCATTTAAACATCTAAAAGAGTCAAACAAATTAGTTTTGTGTATCCAAGAGGATAAGGTAGAACCTCTTCCTGTGTCCGGGAAGCTGGTATCTAGGGTCCCATCTGCTATAATGTTGAAATCTCCGCATAAGAGTAAGCTACCTTGCTGAATTTTCTTGATTTTCCCCACCACTCTATTCAAGAATTTAATTTGTTTCGAGTTGGGAGCATAAATGTTGACTAGAGACATGAGGAAGCCTTCAGTTTTACATTCAAAATCAAAAATCTTCCATCAGGGGGCGGAGCCTGACCGCTGAGCGGGATGGAGTTCTAAGTGAGGAGCTCCGTTACAGCAGCACATAGCGGGACCTTTTGCAGCCTTCAGAAGCCTCATCATGGGGAAAACAGGCAAGGAGAGAAGCAGTGAACCCCAAGGTACACCTAGGACGAGCAAAGGGCAGGTAGACATGCAGCACTACGTTAAAGACAGGAGCGTTCGGTCCCTGCATGAAGCGGCCAAGATGGCGCCCGCCCATGAGCTGAGCGGAGCGGGGGGGGGGAGACAGAGAGGAAGATGTCTCCTCAAAGGGAGAGGAAAGCGAACGCATCTCCAAAAGATTTATGAAGGACTTACTAGTGCGTACTATGCGCCCTGTGCTTTCTGAACTAACTGAAATAAAGGAGGAAATGAAGCACATGGGGAGGAGAATAGAGGAGCTAGAGTCATCCAAAGCAGCTATTTCCTCACATGCTTTGGACATAGAGAAAGTCCTGACTGAACACCATGCGCAGATTAACAGAACCCTTCTGATGCAGGAGGACATTGAAAACAGAAATAGGCGCAACAACGTGAGCATAAAAGGCTTTCCAGAATCATGGGCTGCCGAAGCTGTCCCTAAAGTGGCTAAAGAGATCTTCACACTTCTTCTAGGGGCTGATAGAGCATCCTCCATCTCTATTGAGCGGATCCATAGAGCCCTGAGATCCCTACCTCCCACCTCCGACCCGCCAAGGGATATCATCTGCAAACTGCTTACTTTTCTGGACGCGGCTTCCATCTTAAAACCAGCAAGAAACCATAAGGAGCTCTGATACAGCGATGCTCCTCTGCAAATTTTCTAGGACCTGGCGCCATCTACCCTCACAAAGCGCCGCCTTTTACGACCATTACTGGACACTTTAAGGAAAAGGACATCAGGTATGCCTGGTTGTTCCCGTTCGGGCTAGGCATCACACACAAGGGTCGCAGGTTGAATATACGCACACCAGAGGACCTACACCTTAAACCCAATTGATCTTCCGTGCTGGCTACCGATTCCGAATCTCCCTCGTTTCCCGAACCTGGATCTTCCTGAAAAATGGCATATGGCGGGGAACACGAAATCACCCAGAGGAAAGAAAAAGAAGACCCTGAGGAGGTTACCGGTGGATTCTGTACCAGAGGTTACATGGATCCTGTACCGTGTTTCATCAGTTTTTTGGCTTGAAAAGACCTTTTCTTAGGTCGAAACGTCGCCTATTTTTTAAAACTATGAAACAATAAAGCATGTTTCTTTAAGTAAGGAGTCTTTTTCTGCATCACTATATGCTGCCACTTCTTTGCTACACTTTATGGATCGTTGAAGGGGTCTATGTCCATAGCCCCGCTGTTGGCTTTGTAATATATTTTTTTTGTCGCTATAAAGAAATTTTTTTTTAAATTTTTCTCTGATCCTCCCCCCCCCCCCCCCCAAGTACTCTGTTCTGGTGGGGTTGAGTGAGTGCTGTGGTCTTTTTGCTTAATACGGAGGTTACCAGTTCCGACACCTGAGGGGACACTATCGCTTCAGGGGGTATTGCCGCCACCATGTCTGTGAGACTTTCCCTGCTAGCTCGGAGCCATTTGTTTCGTGACCCTGTAACTGGTCGCCCCATTTGGAGTGAACGTGGAGTTATGGCCATGAGATGGCAGGGAGACCCCTGCTCCCTTCAAGCGGGGGCCTCCATGACCTCTCCCCTTGGACCACTGTATTAGTGACTTTCCTTTGGTTCTAACTTTGCCCATCCGTATACTTGTACTTGTTCTTAAATAACTTTTGTTTTTCTTAAACACCTTGCCTTCAGTTTTCCCTACATACTAAGGTCCCTTTTGTGCCTGTCAGGTTGGGCCAAGAGTAGTTTCTTCTTTTATGCGACTGTATAGTTAAGACAGTCGCCTCTTTTTCTTGCTCGCACCTGAGGGTGTGGCTTCTGAAATTTAGTGAAGCCAGCCCTAACTACTACCCAACTGTTTTTCTTTATCCTATTTCTCTTTGCTGATTTAAAAAGGGATAAGTGTTTTCCCTTCTTTCTTCCTTCCGTGTCTCTGTCTTGTGGTTTGCCCCATACCCTGACCCCCTACCTCCCCCCCCCCCCCTGCTACACCTCCCATCGGAAGAAGGTCTCCATTGACCTATCTCATTGCATTTCCTATTTTTCAGCAGCTGAAGACCGGCTTCCTGACTCCTGAGGTCGGCCCTACAACAGGTGACTCGCGATGGGAGATCTGCGGATTACGTCCTTTAGCGTGAGGGGTCTCAGCTCGCCCTTTAAAAGACGCAACATAGCCCTATTGGCCAAGAGGTATGGCACGAGTGTTCTTCTTCTACAGGAAATACACTATAAAAAAACCCAAATGCCTGCCTTTACCGGGCAGACACTTTGAACAGGGCTTTCACAGTGCTCACCCCACCTCAGCCTCCAAGGGGGTGTCAACCTTTTTCCATAGATCTGCCAATTTCTCATGCCATACTCAATTTGTAGATGAGGAGGGTAGAGTCCTGTTTCTAAAGGGACTAATTAACAACACAAAAGTGACTATAGCCAACCTCTACGCCCCAATATAGATCAGTTCCCATGGCTAATCAAAGAATTGACAATTTTCAAACACTTTGCCGAGGGCCAAGTAATACTAGGTGGAGATTTTAATGTTGCCCTGCATCCTCTAATTGATTCCTCAGCGGGCCGATCTCACATATCGCAAACTAAACTAAGGAAGCTTATTCGTAGCCTCCAGGAGTTAAATTTGACAGATGCCTGGCATCTCATATATCCGTCCACAAAGGATTACACCTTCTTCTCCCATGTACACTTAACCCACCAGAGATTGGACTACATCTTCGTCTCCTCTGGTCTCCTGACACACCTTGGGGGAGCCAAAATAGATGTAGTCACGGTGTCGGACCACGCACCTGTCCATGTGGATCTCCGCCCACTCCACACAAAACCCAAAGAGTGGACGTGGAGGCTTAATGCCTCTTTACTTGACTCCCTTGAGGAAAGAGAACGTCTCTCTAATCTCATAGAGGTATACTTCAGTATCAATATGAAGGGTGGCCCGGAGGTCCCCATGATCTGGGGGGCTCATAAGGCATTCGTGCGGGGCTTATTGATAGCTCTAGGCTCCAGAACTAAAAAACTCCTTCAAAAAGACATCTACGGCAAACTTAGCAAAATCGCTAAATTAGAGCAGATAAAGCTTTCTCAGTCAAAAACCTCTATGGAGAAACTAGAGGAGCTGAGGAGAGATCTCAAACTGTGCCTCGAATTCCGATTCAACTAAAAACATCTTTATCTTAAGCACGTTGTCTACGCCCAAGGCAACAGATGCAGCAAATTCATGTCAGCCTTAATTAAAAAAGCTCGAGCAAAAACCCATATCAAAGCAATCAAGACCTCTACCGGGGCCCTGGCGACCTCCTCGGAGGACAGAGCTGGCGCTTTATATCAGTTCTACTCTCAGCTTTATAACATCAGACAGCAAAGTCCCCTTATTAAAGAAAAAGAAACGGACATGAAAAAACTAGTAGAGTCTTTTCTACACCAAGCACACCTCGCCAAATTAAACAAATGTCAAGCCGACTCTTTAGTAACCACAGTTACCCAGTCAGAGGTTAAACTTCTTTTAAATTCTTGCCCTCACGGCAAAAGCCCTGGTCCGCATGGACTAAATTTACCGTATTATAAATCCTTCAGGCTAATTTTAGTACCAAAGCTAACAGAGCTTTTCAATGCACTCCTGACAGGCGCCTCCCTTCCCAAACAGGCCCTAGAAGCTCACATAACCCTAATACATAAAGATAGTAAGGACCCAGAAATATGCAGCAGTTATCGACCCATCTCTCTCATAAATTTCGATATGAAACTTTGGGCCAAACTCTTAGCTAAAAGACTTGAAAAATTCTTACCCATTCTGATTAATGAGGAGCAGGCAGGATTTGTGCAGGGGAGAGAGGGCAGAGACAATAGCCACAGAGTACTCCATGCGATACGCCACGCCCAAAAACATAATATACCCTTACTCTTAATCGGTACCGACGCTAAAAAAGCTTTCGACCGAGTTGACTGGGAATACATGAGAGAAGCTCTACTCCATTTCAACATTCCCCCGGTCTTTGTCTCTGCCGTCATTTCCCTGTACTCGGCCCCGTACGCCAGACTAAAAATCAATGAGATACTATCCCCGGCCTTTGACATAAAAAATGGCACCCGCCAGGGTTGCCCTCTTTCCCCTCTCTATTTGTCTTAGCTCTAGAGCCCTTCCTTCAGAAGGTCAGATAAGGCCAGAATTCAATGGTCTTAATTGGGGAAAACACTCGCTCACATCTGCCGTATTCGCAGATGACATAGTTTTCCTTATAACAAACCCAGAAAGGGGCCTGACCAGACTAGAGGATCTTCTGAACAACTTTGGAACGGTCTCCAATTTCAAAATCAATTTCTCTAAGTCCACTGTGTTAAACATCACAATTTTAGAAGCTCACTGCAGAGCTATTAAGGAAAGCTCCCCCTTTACCTGGGCGGAGGAGTCGTTGGACTTTCTGGGAGTCAAACTAACCAAGAAAATAGAGGATCTCTATTCTGTCAATTTTATTCCCCTAATAGGCCAAATCAAAAATCTCCTGAGAACATATGATCTCCCCTACATATCCTGGTTTGGCAGGAAAAACATCTTAAAAACCTATGTTCTTCCCATAATATTATATAAAATTAGAATGCTCCCCATTCACCTACCAGGAAGCTTCTTTAAAACAATTTGCTCTGCCTTTTTGGGGTTCGTTTGGAGGAAGAGGAGACCTAGATTGGCATATAGCCTAATGATAAAAAGGGGCTCAGAAGGCGGCATAGATTTCCCTAACATCTTCGACTTCTATTGCGCGTCACATCTGGGATACTGGATGGACCTAGTTCACCCGACCAGAGACAAAATACTTCCCTGATTGGCAGAATCCTTGGACGGTAGAGCACTTCTGGAGGAACTTTGGTTCCCCTCCAAAAACAGATGCAGATCCAAAGGATTCAATCCCCTCATCAGAGGCCCCTGTGAGATTTCGTCAAATTTAAGGGAAACCTGGGCCCCTGACCCCTCTCCTTGCTCCCCTCTAAGCACCATTCCCAATCTTCTAGACGTCACAGTGGATCCAGCCTCTCATTCAGTTTGGAGGAGATTTGGCTGCCTCAATATAGGAAACTTACAGTCGCTGGCACACATAAACGCAGAAGACATTTTAAAAGCTCTACTTCCAATCCATAATCTCTCCTTTCTGCAGCAGATCTATATTAAAAGTATGTTCAGTAAATTCCTAAAAAAGTACACTTCCACCAGACCCCTGACGCACTTGGAAAAGACCGTGATAGACAGCAGTCCCAAATCTAGGAAAATCTCATCCTTACGCAAACAATTTGTTATTAGAATCACGGACGCAAAACCTACCTTTCTCACCTCCTGGGAAAGAGAATTTGGCATCTCTCTCTCCCCATCCGACACTAGAACTATCCTGAGCACCTCCTTTGGCCTATCACCATGTATTTTAGCACAAGAAAGCCACTATAAATTGCTAGTCAGGTGGTATAAAACCCATCAGTGGCTTTCTGCCTACAACTTGGCACCGCATGGGAGATGTTGGAGATAATGATGTAAGCTCCTATCTCCACATTTGGTGGGAATGTCCGATCTTGGCACCCTTTTGGATGGAGGTGGAGGTGACACTGAAAAAGTTGTCTCCTAATCTGTCCATCTCCCCAGAGATGGTCTTTTTATGGAAGCCCTCAGCAGGATTTCATCCTAAGAGGAACAAACTCATTGCCTTTCTATTAGATGTGGCTAAAGCATTGATTCCATTACTGTGGCTTCAAAAAACTCCCCCCTCACTGTCACAGTGGATAGAAAAAGTTGACTCCATTGCTAACCTAGAGGAGCTATCTAGCTGTCCTGTTGACATGGGGCCCTTGGAGGAAACTGAGGTCATCGCCAAATTAGGCGTACGAGTTAAGGCACCTCTCGTTGGACGGTATATCTCCCATCGCCCTCTCACATGCAACCTCTGACTAAACTCAGTACTCTCCTCAGAAACCCATTCATACACCTAACGATCCACCCTACCCAACCCCACCTTACTTTGAATCGCCCTGAGGCCCTGCGGCCTTTTTGACCATTTGACCGAGGTTCCACAGCCTACCTCCTTTGGAACATACAGAGACCTTTTGCCGACTCCAGTATTCGTTTTAACACAACATGCCGAGTATTAACTAATCTTACAACCCTACTCTTATATGCGCATAATCCCCTGTCTCGTCTACCTGTCCCCCCCCATCCTCTGCTCCCTTTGTCTACTGTGTCTCCCTTCCCCTTTCCCCAACCACTAATCAATCTGACTTTACTCCTACATTGTTACCCCTAACTTCTCTGAGTAACAGAGAAGATCCACATTTGTTAATTTAAATATCTCAATACAGGGTACCCTCTGCATTTGATTATTTTGCCAACTATGAGTGTGTTAAGCTGAAACAATCAATGGAGCACTCACCATCGTTCGATTATACCACTCTAGATGTATGTACCTTTGTACTGACCTGTCATCTCGGTACATTTCCCCCTTGTTATATGAAAACTCAATAAAACTTGATTTACAAAAAAAAAAAAAATCTTCCTTCAGTATCCGCTATTTCTTCAATTAGCTGAAAGTCCACAGAGTGTCCACCATGACTCCTGCCTTCTTCTTGGTGGTGTTAACAAGGAAGATTTTGGAAAACCTTGGATGCAATATAGTGGGAACCTTCTTACGGGCGAAATGGGTCTTTTGTATGCAGACAATGTCTGCTTTGGAGATGTCGGTCTCTCTCTATATAGCCAATCTTTTCTAAGGTGAATTTAAACCTTTGGCGTTTCAGGAAAGCAAGTTCGTATCCATTGGGATTTTAGGTAGGAAGCTTTTGGCGACTGGTGTTTACTAGAGATGAGCGAGCACCAAAATGCTCGGGTGCTCGTTACTGGAGACGAATTTTCTGCGATGCTCGAGGGTTCATTTCGAGTAACGAACCCCATTGAAGTCAATGGGTGACCCGAGCATTTTTGTATATCGCCGATGCTCGCTAAGGTTTTCATTTGTGAAAATCGGGGCAATTCAAGAAAGTAATGGGAACGACACAGCAACAGATAGGACAGGCGAGGGGCCACATGTTGGGCTGCATCTCAAGTTCCCAGGTCCCACTATTAAGCCACAATAGCAGCAAGAGTGGCCCCCCCACCAACAACTTTTACATCTGAAAAGCCCTCATTAGCAATGCATACCTTAGCTAAGCACCACACTACCTCCAACAAAGCACAATCACTGCCTGCATGACACTCCGCTGCCACTTCTCCTGGGTTACATGCTGCCCAACCCCCCCCCCCCCCGCACGACCCAGTGTCCACAGCGCACACCAAACTGTCCCTGCCCAGCCTTCAGCTACCCTCATGCCACGCCACCCTCATGTCTATTTATAAGTGCGTCTGCCACAGGAAAAGCAGGCACACACTGCAGAGGGTTGGCACGGCTAGGCAGTGACCCTCTTTAAAAGTGGCGGGGCGATAGCCCACAATGCTGTAAAGAAGCAATGAGAAATATAATCCTGTGCCACCTCCATCTGGAGCTGCACACTTGGGCATAGCAATGGGGAACCTATGTGCCACACACTATTCATTCTGTCAAGGTGTCTGCATGCCCCAGTCAGACCGCGGTTTTTTATATATAGTCACAGGCAAGTACAACTCCGCAATGGGAGTAGTAATACGTAGATATAACTCGTCAAACTGAAAAGTGACAGGTACCACGCCCCCTGTCACTTTCCGCCCCTTATGTTGCTGTGTCAGCTGTGCTCCTTCTGGTGTATAACAGTGTATAACTCGTCAAAATCCCTTATCTTAATGCGGTATCAGCTTCCGTTCTGGAAGCTGGGAGCTGAACTTTCGTTCAGTGAAACTTAGCATGGGATAGCAGAATTGTCAGTCTGGGAGCTGAACTTTCGTTCAGTGAAACTTAGCATGGGGTAGCAGAATTGTCAGGTACTTGTTACTTTCCGCCCCGTATGTTGCTGTGTCAGCTGTGCTCCTTCTGGTTCAGCCTAAGTTATTATGCCGTCCCTTTCGTTCAGTGAAACTTAGATTTCTGTCCCTTATCTTAATGCGGTATCAGCTTCCCTTCTGGAAGCTGGGAGCTGAACTTTCGTTCAGTGAAACTTAGCATGGGGTAGCAGAATTGTCAGGTACTTGTTACTTTCCGCCCCGTATGTTGCTGTGTCAGCTGTGCTCCTTCTGGTTCAGTCTAAGTTATTATGCCGTCCCTTTCGTTCAGTGAAACTTAGATTTCTGTCCCTTATCTTAATGCGGTATCAGCTTCCCTTCTGGAAGCTGGGAGCTGAACTTTCGTTCAGTGAAACTTAGCATGGGATAGCAGAATTGTCAGTCCTATGACGTGTCAATCATGATATACTCTGCGGAGCAGAGTATATTCTGAATATGTCCGGATTTATCTACATCCGAAGCCTATTACGATTATGTCCGGCTTTACCTACAGCTGATATTGAGTATATTATGAGACTTTATCTACAGTCTCTTATTTCATGAAGTTATCTATCTCCATACATCCCCAGCCTTTTAGCCCCCCCACCTTTTTTTGTTTTCACAACAAGAGAGAGAGAACGCAGGAGACTGATGCAAAGTTTTAAAAAGCTTTATTGAGTACACGTGCGAATACATAAATGAAAAAAAGTTATAGAAATAATATATATAATTATTACACAATGAACTTTAACACGGATATAGTCGCATTTTTTACAGTGATTTACAAATTTAACCAAGCAGTTTGAAGCATTGGTAGACTCCTCTTTTTAGGCAGCAAGGTGGCCTGTGTCCCACTTGGCGGTGTGGAAGGATAAGGGAGGCTTTTCCTCTGCAGGGTAGCGTGTGGGGAATCGACGTTCAGGTCCATTTTCAGCGCCTGGAGAATTTCTCTAGTGCCGTGGCTGCCAATGACCGTAGAAGGCATATTAATCTCGGCCATCGATCGCATAAAAGCGTCCCAACCCAGAGGGTGATTTTTCTTGGTAGCGCTATGGCTCTGCGTAGCATGACGGATCAGGTCCAATATGTTGGACCCTTGAACGGGTTGCCCTTTGTATACGAACTCCTCCTTAGCATTCCACGCTGTAATATCGCCATTCTGCGATAACCTGTTTAGCAAAAGTTCTGCATTTTTTCTGAAACGGGGATTGACATGATTTACAATTTCATGAACAGCATTTCTATTAACAGGTTCGGCATTTGACAATTGCTGATGACCAGTATCACTCGGAGTTACAATGTTTAACGTTGTTAGCTCTTTTGCAGCCTGTTTAGCATGAACCAAGTATCTTTGTAAAACAGCGGTGTATTTTTTAATTTTCACATCATCCGGTAGGTCGCTACGCTGTAAAACTGAGTTAATCTCGTCATCAAGGCGATGAATAGCAGCCTGTCGTATGTCAGGGGTTGTAGGAACACTTTGCCTTATTTTGTTCAGTTCGTGTTTAGGAACCAAATACATTTTCTCCGCATGCTCCATTATCGGTTGGCAAGTAGACTCGTAATTATCGGTATTGCAAAACCCAAGAGTGAACCTATAAAACCGCCGGCCTGATTGACTATACGCCTCTTTTTCTTTACGGTCAGGGTTTTATCACCCAAACGTCTTATAGCGCTGCGCCATTTTTTTTAACGCGCTTCTTTGGCGTTCTTTTAGGGGTATACGACCTTTTAAAATGTTTAAAGCGATCTCCGCTATGGCTGTAACTAAATCATTGCTAGCGTTGCGTAAAATAGATTTTCTGACGTTGGGTTTAGCTTTCACCAGCCTTTTTAAGAGACTCCAATTACGACGGATTCTCTCAGACATCTTTTCACCAGAATGCACGGGGGATAAAATAGGGTGCAAGACGGTGTACTCACTTTTTAGAGGTGATTTTTTTGTGAATATACACAGCTGGTAAGGCTGGTGGAAACAAGCCCGTTCTCAAGCGCAGCTCCTCCGGCGTATTACCCCTTAAATCTACCAGCAAATACCCATAAGGCTCGCGTGTCGCATCCTCAAAGGCTTCTAAGAAGAAGCGCGTCTTTCCGGGGTACATCTGTCTCGCTAGTGTGACAATTTGCAATACATCACGAGGGGATCTGAAGAGAATCAAATACTTTGCATTTAAATTTATCGTTCGGCTTTTCTTACCTTGACAGAACACATTCTGCACAAGATATAAAATGCTGAGATTTCTGTGATGTACATACTTGGTAAATGCTTTTTCTATTTCGCTGTTTTCACTAGCGATCTCCATAAGATCATCAACAACGGTCAAATTTACCTTGTCGGGCGGAAATAAGTCATCATCTATAAATGTCTTCGGAAGGCCCTCGATAAATCTGATGATAGGGAAAGAAGCAGACAGTTCATCATACAGTTTTTGCCAGCAGGAGTAATACCACACAATGTTTTGGGGCTTGTGTGATATATGTGTTTCGGAATTATGTAACAACTGCTTTACAAAGTAACTTTTCCCAGAGTTAGAGGGTCCGGCTAAAATACACGAGAAGGGGTGTTGCAAACGTGTATCCATTATTTCAGCGCTAATAACCGAGATGTTATATTGTAAATTCGTCTAATAATCGCCTCCTCACTCGGTTTTGCACTTTGTGTAGCGCACCTGCGCCAGAGACCCGATGCTTCTTATTTCTTACAAAGCCTGGTCAGGAAAAGAAGCAGACGAGTCATGATACAGATTCAGCCAACATACATAAATTCAAACGATATTACAGGAACTGAATAGAATGTGTCAGACGTCCGTCTGACATATGAGCTAATAGCCGAAAGGCAATGTCGTAAAATCATCTAACAAGTATCTCTTTGTGTAAACGCATCTTTGTGTTTTGCGCAACGGCCTTGTTTCAATATCCCAGTATTTCTTATTTCTCACAATCCCAGGCTGTTCTATGTGAATAGATTTCTGCGTTTCAGGGGAGGAATTGTGCTGATAATCCAAAACTAGATCTTTTAGGCTGTCAAAATTTACATGTTGCGTGTTAGCAACGTTTAGAGTTATGCCTTTAACTTTTAAGACGGTTTTACCCGTGTTCAGCTTGTAGCCGTAGGTTTTAGGCCCCGCAGACACAAACTCTGTGATGTATGTGTCATCGGGTATCTCGCTGGTTAGCTCACCCAGGTAATCGCCTAACGGCGGATTCCACTCGCCTTCTCGATGCACAAAAATGACCGAGTCTGTGTCGTGATAAAGACACCTCTCCTGCAGTCGGTCCAGAATAGAGTACAATTCTAGTCTGGCGTAAGCGGTTGTGAAACAAGCTATAAAAATGTTTGTGTTTTTGTTGATTTTGTGATGTTCTTTTGTGTATTTCCAGGTGATGTTGGCTGTCTCGTCATCAATAAAATTCAAACCTGAAATCTCATAGTAGGGGAGAAACACGTACTCAAAAAGCTCGTTGGGATTAGTCACGATGCTGGTACACGGAAGGTCAGGTTTCTGGGCAAATTTACCCCACAAGGAGTTAAGGAAAAGTTTGGAGATTTGCCTTTTAGCGGAATTCACAACCACATTGTCAGGCTGTAATTGCACACCTTCTTTTTCAAGAAAGGCGGCGATGTATTCGCTTTTCTTGACATCATCCGTACACCAGCTTGGGTAACCAGAGGCCTCCTGTTTGTCCCTAAGATGTAACTTAATGTAGGGTGCAAACAGATCATCCGAGGTTCTAGGAAAATGCCAGATTTCGTAGATGTGTACTATCCTGTACCCTTTCTCTACGGCCATCTCTAGCTCTATCGTACACCAAGTACCGACAATAGCGCGGTCCTCCTCACTGTGTGTGCAGGGTTCTACCTGTGTGTTTAGAGCGCATCTGTAACAGAGGGGGAACATCAACTTCTTGTTCATTTTCACAGGCAATACCGGGAAAAATAAATCTCTGGGCGGATATACTTTAACTTTTGCAAGGCCAAAGTAATTTTTGATGTAACCAAAATCTTTATAAATGATCTCAGGGTGTCCTACAGGATATGTTTTTGTTTTGTTGACAAAGGGGTACAGACTGGTGAAATCGTAGTAATTTATCATCTCCCCAGCAGCCTGCTTGTGATAGAGCTTTATGGCGTTAGTTCTCCCGCCATAGAGGGCATCACGCGGTTCTAGCGGAACTGGGAACTGCATTTTGAGAAGAAATGATTGAAGCTGTGGTTCCTTTTCAACCATTTCCTTCCACTCATGCTCCCACAAGACGCGCACTGTAAAACCGCATTGTTGTAAGAAACGTTTCTTGGCTAGAAAAGTGTGATACAGCTGGCTGTATGTGGTCTTAGTGAGTTTGTTTACATCCTTTTCATTGTAACAAGAGGGGCATCCGTGAAAATGACACCCCTCAAATTCAAAAGCGACGTGCTGACCGTTAACAAACGCATAGCCGTCCAAAAAATAGCGGCCCACCTGTTTTTCACCTCCTCTCAGAGCGTGTTGAATGTCAATGTTTTCTGTGTGAGACACGTACATGAGCCACTGAATAGCGGGTGTCGAGTAACGTTTTTTTGTTTTGTGATAATTATCAGCAGGTACAATGGCTATAGTGTCTTTTGGAAGGAATTTAAACATGTACATAGCCATACACACAGATGCCAGAGTGATGAGCTGAAAAGGATCAACACATATCGTCGTCGGAACCTTTTTGCGCCGCTCCGTACAGTATTTTAAAACAGTCTTTTTAGTCATTTCCATGACTCGATCTCTGAAAAGTTCGCATGCTTGTCTCAAAACAGCAACATCTTTTTTGCAATAATTCTTTAGCTCTGCTTTAAAATCAAAAACAACATCTTTTTGCGACTCATACCATTCCATAAACTCCTTTTTCTCATCAGACATCATGTATTCTACCCCATAATATTTAACACCAGGTAGGGGTCCGACATAATTTTGATTTTCCTCAGTGTTGAAAAAGTGTGGGAAGTGTCCCTTGGAATCAGAAAAGCCCATAGCTTGCGGCAACTTGCTAAGTTTCATGGGTATGAAACTCAGCGAGTCTATGAACCTCAAGTTCATATCAGGCACTGTCACACACAAAAGCCGACCTCCTTGACTAATCAGCTTTACACGTATTCGTTCTCGGATCAACTGCTTAACGATAAAATATGCATCATATCTACCAGCATTGTGGGCGATAAAGGTGTAGCCTGCAAACTTGCCACTGGCAAAGAACTGGACAAAGTCACGAGTGCACGTTTTACCCTCGAACTCCCAAGAGTTCTGACCGTACAAGGTCGTCGCAAAAATGAAATTCGCTATATGCAAACCCGTATCCTGTGAACATTCAAAATCGTAAAAAATATACCGTTCGTTTTTCTTAGGCGGTTTGTAGCGCTGCATGTAGCACAGATGTCTATCAAATTTTTGCAACGGGGCACGACAAACGTGGCAGCACAGCCCCTTACATTTATGACCATCATCACTGTTGGGCACAAATCGATAACAACGATCACAAAATGTTTTAACTCTGCAAAACGTAAAATCAATCGCGGCCAACTTCTCATGCCGTAATAAACATTCGCTCGAGCGACAAAATACACGACAGTTGGGACAGCGATACTGTTGCCCGATACTGTCAGCGCAATCATTTTTTTGGCATGCTGTACAAAAATGCTGGCAAGAATGGTTATTCTTGTGGTGGTAAACTGAATTACAATGATCACAAAAATATTGTTCCCCAATAAAGCTTTTGATGTTTGTAATTCCGTAGTAATGTTTATCATGATACAAAATATACACAGTTTTACCCGCGGACACGGAGCCTGTGTGATAATAGCGCCAATCACCATCGCTATGATACAGAATTTTGATAGATATGTTCAGGTATCTCTCAAAAGCATCTACATCACTAAAACTGACCAGCTGGTTTTCAGGGATTCCAAGAGCAGCGTGTAGCTGCTTAGCACGTGCCAATAAATCACCATCAGCAGCAGGAGCAGCTGCCCCCACCTCCAGCATTGCGTACAGACTAGCAGCCAAACATAGGTTTGAATCATAATTGTTAAAGTCATACAACCAGCGCTTTTTCTGTTTGATGATCTTTGTGTAAAGTATCGAATTCAAGCGCCTGCGACGAGTCACACCACCTCTCCTATTTTTTATTATTGTGACAACCAGATGCAAACAATCGCCGGATAAACATTCTGCATTACTTTGTAGTGCTGAAGCCACAGCGCTTAAAAAGCTCTCCACATTAAAATCATCCCTGAGCTGCTTTTTGGAATAAACCGTATCCAGAGAACTGCCACCATTCAGACTTAGATGTATGTAGTCGCCGGGCTGAATATCAGTCCGTATTCTATTGAACAAAGACTCAACAGCACCATGAATGGCCCTCATAGCATCGGTAAATGACTGTATACGGTCTAAATTCACAAACCTGAAATGCTCTACATGCTCAATGCCCCTGAACCTTGAAAGTTCGCGGCGTCTATGAAAAAAAGACTCTAAAAAAACCGACGCAGCACCAGGCTGATCAACAACTACATCGGGCTCATGATGTTCAGGCAGTTGTGAATGTTGCAGAGTGTCTGCATCCTGTCTCTGTGTTGTGTTGTGTCGTGTAGACTTTCTACTTTTTCTACGGTCTATGGACATCCTAGCTGTGTGGAGCATTTTTATAGCTTTTTTAACAACCCGTGATCTGTGAAAGCCAAGACGTTTGTTTTTGTTACATTTTTTCAATCCAGAGCCTGTCATTGACAGTCATGAGGAGCCACTTGCGTGCTTTCTCACTAATTCAGTCAATTCTCGCTTTAAAGCAAATATTTCTGGACCTCTGCGAGAGTCTGGCTCGGAGGTCAAAAGCTTCTGAGCCCTTTCGTGTACAGCTTTCAAGGATGCTGCTATCCCACCAATCTGAAAGGCCATATGGTGTATGCTAGCAAATTCATTCCCTATAGCTGCAGACCAATACCTCTCTGAATTGACAATGGTTTTATCATCGTGCGTTTTTTGTCTTTTACCCTCTGTGTTTTCAAGAGCTGCCCCCCTCTTTCTACGACTAACAGTGTTAGTGAGTGATCCAGATAGATTTTGCGGTGTATCAGGCCCCACAGCG
The DNA here is from genome assembly GCF_035609145.1 of Eleutherodactylus coqui. NCBI lineage: Eukaryota > Metazoa > Chordata > Amphibia > Anura > Eleutherodactylidae > Eleutherodactylus > Eleutherodactylus coqui. The sequence continues at coordinate 45,955,560 of NC_089842.1, read as the reverse complement.
CTATGACCGGGCAGCATATTTGCACCTATTGCTGTGATGTTTTTGGGAGCTATGCTTCTCTTTCTACGTGTTTTAGGGGCAGTGGGTGCTGTGTCTAGTGTTTGTTGTGTATCACATGTAGGTATGCTATGACAGTCCCGTATATCGTTTGAATTTAAGGCATGCGGCTTACCAACGCTTCTGTCGCTATTCGGGCATTCAACCATCGCAGAAACTGCTGAGAGAGCTTCGTATCCACCACTCCCATCTTGACGGGTTAACGGTCCTAGTCCAAGATTTATGCGTGCAAAAGAAGCTGTATTATAATCCTCTCTGAAAGTGCAAAACCGAGTGAGGAGGCGATTATTAGACGAATTTACAATATAACATCTCGGTTATTAGCGCTGAAATAATGGATACACGTTTGCAACACCCCTTCTCGTGTATTTTAGCCGGACCCTCTAACTCTGGGAAAAGTTACTTTGTAAAGCAGTTGTTACATAATTCCGAAACACATATATCACACAAGCCCCAAAACATTGTGTGGTATTACTCCTGCTGGCAAAAACTGTATGATGAACTGTCTGCTTCTTTCCCTATCATCAGATTTATCGAGGGCCTTCCGAAGACATTTATAGATGATGACTTATTTCCGCCCGACAAGGTAAATTTGACCGTTGTTGATGATCTTATGGAGATCGCTAGTGAAAACAGCGAAATAGAAAAAGCATTTACCAAGTATGTACATCACAGAAATCTCAGCATTTTATATCTTGTGCAGAATGTGTTCTGTCAAGGTAAGAAAAGCCGAACGATAAATTTAAATGCAAAGTATTTGATTCTCTTCAGATCCCCTCGTGATGTATTGCAAATTGTCACACTAGCGAGACAGATGTACCCCGGAAAGACGCGCTTCTTCTTAGAAGCCTTTGAGGATGCGACACGCGAGCCTTATGGGTATTTGCTGGTAGATTTAAGGGGTAATACGCCGGAGGAGCTGCGCTTGAGAACGGGCTTGTTTCCACCAGCCTTACCAGCTGTGTATATTCACAAAAAAATCACCTCTAAAAAGTGAGTACACCGTCTTGCACCCTATTTTATCCCCCGTGCATTCTGGTGAAAAGATGTCTGAGAGAATCCGTCGTAATTGGAGTCTCTTAAAAAGGCTGGTGAAAGCTAAACCCAACGTCAGAAAATCTATTTTACGCAACGCTAGCAATGATTTAGTTACAGCCATAGCGGAGATCGCTTTAAACATTTTAAAAGGTCGTATACCCCTAAAAGAACGCCAAAGAAGCGCGTTAAAAAAATGGCGCAGCGCTATAAGACGTTTGGGTGATAAAACCCTGACCGTAAAGAAAAAGAGGCGTATAGTCAATCAGGCCGGCGGTTTTATAGGTTCACTCTTGGGTTTTGCAATACCGATAATTACGAGTCTACTTGCCAACCGATAATGGAGCATGCGGAGAAAATGTATTTGGTTCCTAAACACGAACTGAACAAAATAAGGCAAAGTGTTCCTACAACCCCTGACATACGACAGGCTGCTATTCATCGCCTTGATGACGAGATTAACTCAGTTTTACAGCGTAGCGACCTACCGGATGATGTGAAAATTAAAAAATACACCGCTGTTTTACAAAGATACTTGGTTCATGCTAAACAGGCTGCAAAAGAGCTAACAACGTTAAACATTGTAACTCCGAGTGATACTGGTCATCAGCAATTGTCAAATGCCGAACCTGTTAATAGAAATGCTGTTCATGAAATTGTAAATCATGTCAATCCCCGTTTCAGAAAAAATGCAGAACTTTTGCTAAACAGGTTATCGCAGAATGGCGATATTACAGCGTGGAATGCTAAGGAGGAGTTCGTATACAAAGGGCAACCCGTTCAAGGGTCCAACATATTGGACCTGATCCGTCATGCTACGCAGAGCCATAGCGCTACCAAGAAAAATCACCCTCTGGGTTGGGACGCTTTTATGCGATCGATGGCCGAGATTAATATGCCTTCTACGGTCATTGGCAGCCACGGCACTAGAGAAATTCTCCAGGCGCTGAAAATGGACCTGAACGTCGATTCCCCACACGCTACCCTGCAGAGGAAAAGCCTCCCTTATCCTTCCACACCGCCAAGTGGGACACAGGCCACCTTGCTGCCTAAAAAGAGGAGTCTACCAATGCTTCAAACTGCTTGGTTAAATTTGTAAATCACTGTAAAAAATGCGACTATATCCGTGTTAAAGTTCATTGTGTAATAATTATATATATTATTTCTATAACTTTTTTTCATTTATGTATTCGCACGTGTACTCAATAAAGCTTTTTAAAACTTTGCATCAGTCTCCTGCGTTCTCTCTCTCTTGTTGTGAAAACAAAAAAAGGTGGGGGGGCTAAAAGGCTGGGGATGTATGGAGATAGATAACTTCATGAAATAAGAGACTGTAGATAAAGTCTCATAATATACTCAATATCAGCTGTAGGTAAAGCCGGACATAATCGTAATAGGCTTCGGATGTAGATAAATCCGGACATATTCAGAATATACTCTGCTCCGCAGAGTATATCATGATTGACACGTCATAGGACTGACAATTCTGCTATCCCATGCTAAGTTTCACTGAACGAAAGTTCAGCTCCCAGCTTCCAGAAGGGAAGCTGATACCGCATTAAGATAAGGGACAGAAATCTAAGTTTCACTGAACGAAAGGGACGGCATAATAACTTAGACTGAACCAGAAGGAGCACAGCTGACACAGCAACATACGGGGCGGAAAGTAACAAGTACCTGACAATTCTGCTACCCCATGCTAAGTTTCACTGAACGAAAGTTCAGCTCCCAGCTTCCAGAAGGGAAGCTGATACCGCATTAAGATAAGGGACAGAAATCTAAGTTTCACTGAACGAAAGGGACGGCATAATAACTTAGGCTGAACCAGAAGGAGCACAGCTGACACAGCAACATACGGGGCGGAAAGTAACAAGTACCTGACAATTCTGCTACCCCATGCTAAGTTTCACTGAACGAAAGTTCAGCTCCCAGACTGACAATTCTGCTATCCCATGCTAAGTTTCACTGAACGAAAGTTCAGCTCCCAGCTTCCAGAACGGAAGCTGATACCGCATTAAGATAAGGGATTTTGACGAGTTATACACTGTTATACACCAGAAGGAGCACAGCTGACACAGCAACATAAGGGGCGGAAAGTGACAGGGGGCGTGGTACCTGTCACTTTTCAGTTTGACGAGTTATATCTACGTATTACTACTAATGGGAATTCCGTGTGCACCCACAGCATGGGTGGCTCCCTGGAACCCAATGGCGGTACATACAAATATCCCATTGCATTGCCCATCACAGCTGAGGTAGTATTGTCATGTTTAATGCAGGTGGGCTTCGGCCCACACTGAATGCCCCAGTCAGACTGGGGTTCTTTATAAGTGGAAACAGATGCATTTACAACCATGCTGTGGACCCACAGCATGGGTGGGTGCCAGGAAGCCACCGGCGGTACATAAAAATATCCCATTCCATTACCCAACACAGCTGAGGTAGTAATGTCGTGCTTAATGCAGGTGGGCTTCGGCCCACACTGCATGCCCCAGTCAGACTGGGGTTCTTTAGAAGTGGAAACAGATGCATTTACAACTCCCTGTGGACCCACAGCATGGGTGGGTGCCAGGAAGCCACCGGGGGTACATAAAAATATCCCATTGCATTGCACAACACAGCTGAAGTAGTAATGTCGTGCTTAATGCAGGTGGTCTTCGGCCCACACTGCATGCCCCAGTCAGACTGGGGTTCTTTAGAAGTGGACACATGCAGTTACAACTCCGTGTGGACCGACAGCATGGGTGGCTCCCTGGAACCCACCGGCGGTACATAAAAATATCCCATTGCATTGCCCAACACAGCTGAGGTAGTAATGCCGTGCTTAATGCAGGTGGGCTTCGGCCCACACTGCATGCCCCAGTCAGACTGGGGTTCTTTAGAAGTGGAAACAGATGCATTTACAACCATGCTGTGGACCCACAGCATGGGTGGGTGCCAGGAAGCCACCGGCGGTACATAAAAATATCCCATTGCATTGCCCAACACAGCTGAGGTAGTAATGTCGTGCTTAATGTAGGTGGGCTTCGGCCCACACTGCATGCCCAAGTCAGACTGGGGTTCTTTACAAGTGGAAACAGATGCATTTACAACTCCCTGTGGACCCACAGCATGGGTGGGTGCCAGGAAGCCACCGGCGGTACATAAAAATATCCCATTGCATTGCCCAACACAGCTGAAGTAGTAATGTCGTGCTTAATGCAGGTGGGCTTCGGCCCACACTGCATGCCCCAGTCAGACTGGGGTTCTTTAGAAGTGGACACATGCAGTTACAACTCCGTGTGGACCGACAGCATGGGTGGCTCCCTGGAACCCACTGGCGGTACATAAATATATCCCATTGCAGTGCCCAGCACAGCTGAGGTAATGTCAGCTTTAATGCAGGTGGGCTAAAAATTAATTTGATTACACTGTAGGTGAGGGCCCACAAAAATTGCTGTATCAACAGTACTAATGTACCTCTGAAAAATTGCCCATGCCCAACCAAGAGGGCAGGTGAAACCCATTAATCGCTTTGGTTAATGTGGCTTAATTTGTAACTAGGCCTGGAGGCAGCCCAGTTAAAATAAAAATTGGTTCAGGTGAAAGTTTCAACGCTTTAACCCCTTGAGTGGCACGCCCGGAAAAGTTCCGTGACGAGCTCCACTGCTCATAGCAACATAGCCCGGAAGATTTCCGGGCTATGTATCACTATGGGAGCTGCAGAGCACAATGCCACAAGCTGTGACAGTGTGCTCTGCCTGCACAGTCCCACAGAGAACAAAGCAAGGGCTTTGAAAAAACAGCAGAAGATATTGCCGGCATATCAGCAATGTCCTGCTTTGTTTACAGGTTGCCATAGAGACCATCGGCTTGTCAGAAGCAAGCCGATGGTCTCTGTGGCAGGGAGAGCTTGGTGCTTGGCTGTCAGAGGACAGCTAGGTACCTGCTCTTACAGCAGAGATCAGAGAAAACCTCCGATCTCTGCTGTGTTAACCCTTTACATGCTGCAGTCTATGTGACTGCAGCATGTAAAGGGCTGTCACTGCAGCATGTAAAGGGCTGTCACCATCGGACCCCTGGAATGTGATCAGGGGTCCTGATGGGTCCCTGTGGAAGTCCCCTAAAGGGACAAAAAAAAATAAAAAATTTTACAAAAATTAAAAAAAAAAAAGTTAAAAAATTATTAAAAAAATAAAAAAACACTTGTCTCCCTTTACTTTGTAAAAAATCAAAAATACAATCACACATGTGGTATCCATGTGCGTCGTAATGACCCAGAGAAGGAAGTTAATACATTATTTAACCCCTTAATGACATGGCCCCTTTTTTCTTTTTTCCCCATTTCTTTTTTTCCTCCCCCCTGTTTAAAAAATCACAACTTGTCCCGCAAAAAACAAGCCCTTATATGGCCATGTCAATGGAAAAATGAAAAAGTTATGGCTCTTGAGATGCAACTGCAAAACTAGTTGAAATTCAATGATTAGACCATTTTAAAAAACCTGCCCTGGTGGGCACGACAGGGTGGTAGGAAACCTGCCACTCAAGGGGTTAATGAGCATTGAAACGTATAAAAATTGTTTAGAAAAATTATATGACCGAGCCTTGTGGGCCTAAGAAAAATTGCCCGTTCGGCGTGATTATGTGAGGTTTCAGGAGGAGGAGGAATATTATACGCAGATAGATGAAGCGAAAAGGTCCCCGTTTTGGATGGTGATAGAGAACGATGCTTCCATCCGCGGGTGCAGCCTACGTATTGTTTAGGTATCGCTGCTGTCCGCTGGTGGAGAAGAGAAGTCTGGGGAAATCCAGGCTTTGTTCATCTTGATGAGTGTAAGCCTGTCAGCACTGTCGGTTGACAGGTGGGTACGCTTATCCGTGATGATTCCCCCAGCCACACTAAACACACTCTCTGACAAGACGCTAGCCGCAGGACAAGCAAGCACCTCCAGGGCATACATCGCAAGTTCAGGCCACGTGTCCAGCTTCAACACCCAGTAGTTGTAGGGGGCAGAGGCGTCACCGAGGACGGTCGTGCGATCGGCTACGTACTCCCTCACCATCCTTTTACAGTGCTCCCGCCAACTCAGCCTTGACTGGGGACCGGTGACACAGTCTTGCTGGGGAGCCAGAAAGCTGTCAAAGGCCTTAGAGAGTGTTCCCCTACCTGCGCTGTACATGCTGCCTGATCTCTGCGCCTCCCCTGCTACCTGGGCCACGGAAATGCGCCTTCAGCCACTAGCGCTGTCGGATGGGAAGTTTACCATCAGTTTGTCCACCAGCGCCCTGTGGTATAGCATCATTCTCGAACCCCTTTCCTCTTCGGGAATGAGAGTGCAAAGGCCCTCCTTATACCGTGGATCGAGCAGTGTGTACACCCAGTAATCCGTAGTGGCCAGAATGCGTGTAACGCGAGGGTCACGAGAAAGGCATCCTAACATGAAGTCAGCCATGTGTGCCAGGGTACCTGTACGCAACACATGGCTGTCCTCACTCGGAAGATCACTTTCAGGATCCTCCTCCTCCTCCTCTGGCCATACACGCTGAAAGAATGACAGGCAAGCAGCATCTGTCCCCTCAGCAGTGGGCCAAGCTGTCTCTTCCCCCTCCTCCTCATGCTCCTCCCCCTCCTCCTCAACGCGCTGAGATATAGACATGAGGTTGCTCTGACTATCCAGCGACATACTGTCTTCCCCCGCCTCCGTTTCTGATTCCAAAGCGTCTGCCTTTATGCTTTGCAGGGAACTTCTCAAGATGCATAGCAGAGGAATGGTGACGCTAATGATTGCAGCATCCCCGCTCACCATCTGGGTAGACTCCTCAAATTTTCCAAGGACCTGGCAGATGGCTGCCAACCAGGCCCACTCTTCTGTAAATAATTGAGGAGGCTGACTCCCACTGCGCTGCGCAATTTGGAGTTGGTATTCCACTATAGCTCTACGCTGCTCATAGAGTCTGGCCAACATGTGGAGCATAGAGTTCCACTGTGTGGGCACGTCGCACAGCAGTCGGTGCACTGGCAGATTAAACCGATGTTGCAGGCTCCGCAGGGTGGCAGCGTGCGCGTGGGATTTGCGGAAATGTGCGCAGAGCTGGCGCACCTTTCCGAGCAGGTATGACAAGTGTGGGTAACTTTTCAGAAAACGCTGAACCACCAAATTAAAGACATGGGCCAGGCATGGCACGTGCGTGAGGCTGCCGAGCTGCAGAGCCGCCACCAGGTTACGGCCGTTGTCACACACGACCATGCCCGGTTGGAGGCTCAGCGGCGCAAGCCAGTGGTCGGTCTGCTCTGTCAGACCCTGCAGCAGTTCGTGGGCCGTGTGGCTCTTCTCTCCTAAGCTGAGTAGTTTCAGCACGGCCTGCTGACGCTTGCCCACCGCTGTGCTGCCACGCCGCGTGACAGCGACTGCTGGCGACGTGCTGCTGCTGCTGACACATCTTGATTGCGAGACAGAGGTTGCATAGGAGGAGGAGGAGGGTTTAGTGGAGGAAGCATACACCCCCGCAGATACCACCACCGAGCTGGGGCACGCAATTCGGGGGGTGGGTAGGACGTGAGCGTTCCCAGGCTCTGACTCTGTCCCAGCCTCCACTAAATTCACCCAATGTGCCGTCAGGGAGATATAGTGGCCCTGCCCGCCTGTGCTTGTCCACGTGTCTGTTGTTTAATGGACCTTGGCAGTAACCGCGTTGGTGAGGGCGCGTACAATGTTGCGGGAGACGTGGTCGTGCAGGGCTGGGACGGCACATCGGGAAAAGTAGTAGCGACTAGGAAACGAGTAGCGCGGGGCCGCCGCCATCATGCTTTTGAAAGCCTTCGTTTCCACAACCCTATACGGCAGCATCTCTAGGCTGATCAATTTTGCAATGTGCACGTTTAACGCTTGAGCGTGCGGGTGCGTGGCGTCGTACTTGCGCTTGTGCTCAAACTGCGGCGCTAGCGACGTCTGGACGCTACGCTGAGAGACACTGCTGGATGGGGCCGAGGACAGCGGAGGTGAGGGTGTGGGTGCAGGCCAGGAGACGGTACTGCCTGTGTCCTCAGAGGGGGGTTGGATCTCAGTGGCAGGTTGGGGCACAGGGGGAGAGGCAGTGGTGCAAACCGGAGGCGGTGAACGGGCATCGTCCCACCTTGTGGGGTGCTTGGCCATCATATGCCTGCGCATGCTGGTGGTGGTGCCTCCCCAGCTGATCTTGGCGCGACAAAGGTTGCACACCACTGTTCGTCGGTCATCAGGCGTCTCTGTGAAAAACTGCCAGACCGTAGAGCACCTTGACCTCTACAGGGTGGCATGGCGCAAGGGGGCGCTTTGGGAACCAGTTGGTGGATTATTCGGTCTGGCCCTGCCTCTACCCCTGGCCACCGCAGTGGCTCGGCCTGTGCCCACACCCTGACTTGGGCCTCCGCGTCCTCGCCCGCGGACGCGTTTTTTATAATTTTTATGTATCTTTATAATTTTTTTTGAAGTTTACTTGTTTATGCACCGTACTTTTGAAAGACTAGTTATTCACACCTATTTAGGTTTGTTATTTTCTGTCCACTTTTTGTCCAGTTATATGTTGGTTTTTATTTATATTCAATATTTTTTTTCGTGAATTTTTTTTTTTGTGAATTTATGTATATTTATTTAGATTTTTTTTCACCATTATACAGTTATTATTTACACACATGCGCATATACTACTTCATCATGTTTTTTATTTTTATTTTTAACACTTTTTTCATTTTTTTAAAAAGATTTTTTCTCAAAAAAATTTTTTTCAAAATTTTTTTTTATTTTTTGGCACACATTTTTGGGATATAGGTTTTATTATCTACAATTATCCTCTTTTGTTTTGCCTTATTAGTATAGGTGACTTTAATGTTTTGCTGGCACCTTGTGAGAGCTTTTTGTGAATTTGCAGTATTCCCTTATGTGCCAAAGTAATTTTTGCTATTATATATAATATACTTTATGCATAGGCACCCTTGGTTGGCGTGCTCCATTGTTTTCTATTACGGAGGCGCCATCTTGTGGTTGGCCGTGCTTATTCTAATTCCAGAAGTACCCTTATGCATGACTAGTTCCTGTTAGAGTCAGCGCCATATAGTGGATGGTCGAGACGCTGAGCGGCAGTGTTACTGTGGTTGACTGTGACGCAATCCGCGTACGCGCGATGCGCCGGGAAGATTCACCTGACAGTATATCCGGCTGAACACATGAATGGAGACATAGTGGAACGCTGTGTGGAGCAGCCCAACACATGGATGCAGTCCAGGTTTTACCTTGATGTATATGTGTAGAGAACCTTGTCTTTTGTATAGTCCATGTCTGTTTTTTGTTTCATGTGTGTTGTATTACTTACTGATTAAGGAGTTGGAGGAGTGTCCTCCCTGTCTGTCCTCACTATATAAGATGTGTGTTCATGGCAATGTATTAGGCTTGAAAAAGACTTAGATTAAGTCGAAACGTCGCCATTTTATGGAGCAATAAAACCCTTTTTTTTTTACAATCTCTACACCGTTGATGCTGCCGCCTCCTTGGATACCCTCGCCCGCGTCCACGTCCTATAGGCCTACCCCTACCCCTCAGCATGGTGTATTAGCAGTAGTGCAGAAACAGAACGCTGTAATTAAATGTGCCGCTTATTGGCCTGTGGTTGGAGGCTGACTTCGTTTACGGAACCCCAGGAAATAATTTGGCGCAAGCCTGCTGTAACACTTAGCTGGCAGCGTATTTATTTGGAGAACTACTACCCCCAGCAGACACAGACCCAGAACACTGAGCACAGTGACAAGCAGGCCAAATAGATTTTTTTTCAAGATTTATTTCCAAAGGACCACTGCGTATATTCAATCTATAATATATGTCTTCTGGCCCTGATGTGTGTGTCACGGAACGGCAGTGTTGCACTGTTATTAACTGCAACAGACCGGTGATTTCAGAGCCAGGAAATAATTTGGTGCAAGTCTGCTGTAACACTTAGCTGGCTGCGTATTTATTTGGAGAACTACTACCCCCAGCACACACGGACCCAGAACACTGAGCACAGTGACAGGCAGGCCAAATAGACTTTTTTTTCAAGATTTTTTTCCAAAGGACCACTGTGTATATTCAATCTATAATATATGTCTTCTGTCCCTGATGTGTGTGTCACGGAACGGCAGTGTTGCACTGTTATTAACTGCAACAGACCGGTGATTTCAGAGCCAGGAAATAATTTGGCGCAAGCCTGCTGTAACACTTAGCTGGCTGCGTATTTATTCGGAGAACTACTACCCCCAGCACACACGGACCCAGAACACTGAGCACAGTGACAGGCAGGCAAAATAGATTTTTTTCAAGATTTTTTTCCAAAGGACCACTGCGTATATTCAATCTATAATATATGTCTTCTGGCCCTGCCTACACAATTCTGTCCCTGGACTGTGTGACGGAACCGCAGTGTTGCACTGTTATTAACTGCAACAGACCGGTGATTTCAGAGCCTGGAAATAATTTGGTGCAAGTCTGCTGTAACACTTAGCTGGCTGCGTATTTATTTGGAGAACTACTACCCCCAGCACACACGGACCCAGAACACTGAGCACAGTGACAGGCAGGCCAAATAGATTTTTTTTCAAGATTTTTTTCCAAAGGACCACTGCGTATATTCAATCTATAATATATGTCTTCTGTCCCTGCCTACACAATTCTGTCCCTGGACTGTGTGACGGAACCGCAGTGTTGCACTGTTATTAACTGCAACAGACCGGTGATTTCAGAGCCAGGAAATAATTTGGTGCAAGCCTGCTGTAACACTTAGCTGGCTGCGTATTTATTTGGAGAACTACTACCCCCAGCACACACGGACCCAGAACACTGAGCACAGTGACAGGCAGGCCAAATAGATTTCTTTTCAAGATTTTTTTCCAAAGGACCACTGCGTATATTCAATCTATAATATATGTCTTCTGGCCCTGCCTACACAATTCTGTCCCTGGACTGTGTGACGGAACCGCAGTGTTGCACTGTTATTAACTGCAACAGACCGGTGATTTCAGAGCCTGGAAATAATTTGGTGCAAGTCTGCTGTAACACTTAGCTGGCTGCGTATTTATTTGGAGAACTACTACCCCCAGCACACACGGACCCAGAACACTGAGCACAGTGACAGGCAGGCCAAATAGATTTTTTTTCAAGATTTTTTTCCAAAGGACCACTGCGTATATTCAATCTATAATATATGTCTTCTGTCCCTGCCTACACAATTCTGTCCCTGGACTGTGTGACGGAACCGCAGTGTTGCACTGTTATTAACTGCAACAGACCGGTGATTTCAGAGCCAGGAAATAATTTGGTGCAAGCCTGCTGTAACACTTAGCTGGCTGCGTATTTATTTGGAGAACTACTACCCCCAGCACACACGGACCCAGAACACTGAGCACAGTGACAGGCAGGCCAAATAGATTTCTTTTCAAGATTTTTTTCCAAAGGACCACTGCGTATATTCAATCTATAATATATGTCTTCTGGCCCTGCCTACACAATTCTCTCCCTGGAGTATTACTGCAGGGCGCAATGCTCTGCACGGCCGATATACCAAAAAAAAAAAATGTGCAACACTGCTAAAAGCAGCCTCCACACTACTGCACACGCTTAGATGTGGCCCTAAGAAGGACCGTTGGGGTTCTTGAAGCCTACACTAACTCCTAACGCTCTCCCTGCCTCCACACTTCTGTCCCTGGACTATTACTGCAGGGCGCAATGCTCTGCACGGCCGATATACCAAAAAAAAAAAGTGCAACACTGCTAAAAGCAGCCTCCACACTACTGCACACTGTTAGATGTGGCCCTAAGAAGGACCGTTGGGGTTCTTGAAGCCTACACTAACTCCTAACACTCTCCCTACAGCAGCTCCAACATGATACCACTGTCCCTCAGCTATCTCACAACGCATCTGAGGCGAGCCGCGGGAGGGGCCGATTTTTATACTCGGGTGACACCTGATCTCCCCAGCCACTCACTGCAGGGGGGTGGTATAGGGCTTGAACGTCGCAGGGGGAAGTTGTAATGCCTTCCCTGTCTTTCAATTGCCCAGAAAAGCGCGCTTACGTCTCAGAGAGGAAAGTGAAAGTAACCCGAACATCGCGTGGTACTCGTTACGAGTAACGAGCATCTCGAACACGCTAATACTCGAACGAGTATCAAGCTCGGACGAGTACGTTCGCTCATCTCTAGTGTTTACCTCCGAGGGAATGTCTGGTGGGATTTGGATGGTAATTTTGAAAGAAATGAAGGAGAAAAATTTAGGACTGGATCTAGCTTAGGAGAAGAAAAATAAAAGAAATGTAGGATCAAACAACTAGGAACCTGATTGTCGGATCTCATTTTTTGAGTAGCCAACTTATTGTGGTTTAACAAAAATGGACCTTTTCGGAGCTTGGCACCAGTCAGAGCCCCCATTGAAAAAGATCTTGAAATGGGGTGTACAAATTTCAGCCATAAACAGATGGCACCCTTTCTTCTTTTTAGGTCAGAGGACATTTGGTATCATAGAGAATAATAATAAAGATTCAGCTAACTGCGGGGAGACTGGTGTTTGCTAGATTTGGGAGTTTGTTTTTGGGACTCCTTGGTGATGTAGGAAAGGGGCAGCTTCCTGTGGACGGACAGGAGAGGCTCCATTTTTCCAGAAGGGATAGGCCTTCTTCATATGTTAAGATAACCTTAATATTGCCATCTTTATTTATAATTAGCTTGGTCAGGAAACCCCACCTATAGAGGATTTTGTGTTCTCTAGGAGCTGCTGTAATTGGGAGGAATTTTTTGCGAGCTAACATGGTGGTCTGAGAGAAATCGGAGTAAAGCTTGATATTGCCAAATGGGTGGGGTAGTTCCTTCATATTTCTTGAGATCTTCATCAGATCCTCTTTAATGTGATAATAATGTATCCTGGCTATCACATCTCTGCGGGCATTTTCGGGGATATTCCTAGGTTTAGGAAGTCTATAGATTCTGTCTATAATATGTTCTTCTAGTTTGGAATCTGGTAGGAGGGTTTTAATAAGATCCTGAGCATAATTGTTAAGCTCTTCTGCTCTCTCTGCTTCCGTAATCCCTCTGAACTTAATATTGTTGCGCCTATTGCGGTCCTCCATTTTTTGCTTAAGCACTTCAAAATCTTCTTTAAGTTTATAGTGAACATCTATCAGCTCGTTATGCAAACTTGTAATTTCGCTAGTTTTGTTCTCAAGGTGATCCACCCTGTCTCCAAGTTTGTTATAGAAGAGTTGAATTTTGTATTAATCTCTTTTAGGTCATTCTTCAAAGATCCCTTGAGGGCTAGCACCATGTCTCTTATGAAGAACTCGGATGCTGTTTGACTGGTGCATTCAATATTTATCCTCCTTCATCGCTATTATATAGCGAATTTATATCCTGTGGGGTTCCTTCTTTTCTTGGACTTATTTTCTCTAAGCTATTACTGGGGGAGACTAAGGCCTCGGTCAGATGGGCATTTGTTCGCAGCGATTTGCGGATCGCATAATGGATGCGCATCTGCAAATCGCGTGACCGGGGCCAACAATTCGCTGAAAAACCTGCACCTAGCAGTGTTTTCAGCGAAACGGCCCCGCTATCCTCTGCCACAGCTGTGGCAGAGAAGAACGATGTTCGCCCACTGAAAGCAATGGACTGCCGGCAAGCGCTGGATGAATTTTTGGGGAAGGGCTTAAAATATAAGCCCTTCCCTGAAAACCATCCTGAAAATGTGTAAAAATAAAAAAAAGAAGTAAACTCACCTTTTCCCTGCAGCCGGAGTTCAGCCGCATCCGTCCGGCAGTTCTCCTGAACTGCTCTCTGTAGTATTCAGCAGGCAGGGATTTAAAATCCCCGCCTGCTGAATAGGCTGCCTCTGATTGGTCACAGCCCTTACCAATCAGAGGCAGCTCTCACTCACCCATTCATGAATTCATGAATGGGTGAGTGAGAGCTGCCTCTGATTGGCTGAGCGCAGGGACCAATCAGGGGCAGCTCTCAGCTGTCATTCAATAGGCATAGGAATCATACTGATGCTACCCAAATTGTAATTGAGAACAGCTAACTTTAACATTTTATTATCAAACTTAGAAAAGGACGTTAAAAACGACTAAGATTTACTAGTGTCTTGAATTGGGTATATAACAATTGCTAAAATGCTATTACTACTACAGATGAGTGAGCACCAAAATGCTCGGGTGCTCGTGTCGAACATTCCGCAATGCTCGAGAGCTCGTTTCGGGTAACGAACCCCATTGAAGTCAATGGGCGACTCGAGCATTTTTGTATGGGACGGATGCTCCGCATAGGTCATGACTTGTGAAACTCTGGAAAACCTCAGAAATTCATGGAAACACCACAGAACCGGATAGGGAAGGGCAGGGGCAGCATGCATGGCTGCATCTCAGGCTCCCAAGTCCCACTATTAAGCCAAAATGGGGGCAAGAGTCTGCATCACCCCCCCCCCTAACAATTTTTACTTCGGACAAACCCTCATTAGCAAGGCACACCTTAGCTAAGCACCACACTGCCTGCAACCAAGGACAATCACTGCCTGCGGGTGACACCGTTGCCTCTTCTCCTGGGTTACATGCTGTCCAACCCCCCCGCCTGACCCTACGTCCACAGCGCACACAAAAAGTGTCCCTGCACAGCGTTCAGCTGCCCTCATGCCACATGCGCGCTTCATAGCCACACCACCCTTATGTCTACTAGATGAGGAGGAACCGGAGGCACACACTGCAGAGGGTTGGCAGGGCCAGGCAGCAACCCTCTTTGAAAGTGTGGGCGATAGCCCACAATGCTGTTGAGAATTGATGATAAATTGACGTTCGATCATCATTCCAATCCTGTGCCACCTCCGTCGCAAAATTGTCAGGAGCTTCACACCTGGGCATAAAGGAGACTCAGGTGCCAGCACTTCTACACATCTCCACAATGCAGCAATACTCTGTATGGGAAGCACGTGAGCGGGCCCAGGGTCAGGCTTGGTCCCAGCCTCCATCTTGTTTGACCCAAGGTGCCACGAGTTGCATAGCAATCGGAAATCCATGTGTCCCCACACAATTAATTCTGTGTAGGCGTTAGATAGCTCAACACCGCAATGGAAAGTCTTTAAGTGTCGGTGCACAAAGATGGTATTACACAAGAAGAAATCAGAGCGCCCAAACATGGCAGAGTTTTACCCCGCCAAGGACCTCGGCCCACATTTCTACCCTAGTCAGTCAGTGTATTTGAGCCAGACAGGTAAAACACCGCAATGGGAAGTCTTTGTGCACTCACAGCATAGGTGAGCCAAAGGAACGCAAGGAAAGTATTAAACATGAAGCAAATACAGTACCCAAACATGGCAGACTTTCATTCCAACGAGGACCTCGGCCTCTGCCCACACCCTCAGCAATCATGGGCATAAAGCGGACTTCAATGCTAGTACAGCTGTGAACGTCTCATTTAATTAGTTGCGGTAGCTTTCACGGCTCAGAAGACTGGATTAACCAGGAAGAAGTTCCATAGGCCTGACCTGGCGCAGTTGCATTTCCCCCAGGACATAGGCCTCTGCCCACACCCTCAGCAATCGTGGGCATAAAGCGGACTCCGATGCTAGTACAGCAGTGAACGTCTCATTAATGCAGTAACGCTCCTCTTGTTTGGCCCAAACCAGTGTCTCAGATAACTGTGGTAACATGAGAGAAAATACATGTTGCCCAGTGCAGGGCATTATAAGGCCAAGAAACCATGACTAGGACCCGCTATAGTCTGTGTGGGAAGTATGTGAGCGGGCCCTGGGTTAGGCTCGGTCCCAGCAAACACCTTGTGTGACCCAAGGTGCCGGGAGTTACATAGCACTGGGGAATTCATGTGTCCACTCACTATTCATTCTGTGTAGGTGTCGGATACCTCAATCGACATGGCAAGGGGAAAGCCATCTACACTCTGCACCCTACCCAAGTCAGTCAGTGTATTTGTGCCAGACAGGTAAAACACAGCAATGGGAAGTCTTTGTGCACCCACAGCATAGGCGAGCCAAAAAAAAACCAAAGACAGTATTAAACCTGAAGAAATCACAGTGCCCAAACAAGGCAGACATTCACTCCGCCGATGACATAGGCCTCTGTACACACCCTCAGCAATCGCAGGCATAGAGCGGACTCTGATGCTAATACAGCAGTGAACGTCTCATTAATGCAGTAACGCTCCTCTTGTTTGGCCCAAACCAGTGTCTCAGAACTGTGATAACACGGGAGAAATACATGTTGCCTAGTGCTGATCCCATGACCCCAAGCAGAAGGAGGAGGTGGCATTACAAGGCCAAGAAACCATGACCAGGACCCGCTATAGTCTGTGTGTGAAGCACGTGAGCGGGGCCAGGGTCAGGCTCGGTCCGAGCCTCCACTTTGTGTGACCCAAGGTGCCCTAAGTTACATAAGCAATGGGAAATCCATGAGTCCCTACACAGATAGCTCAACACTGCAAGGGAAAGTCTTTGAGTTCCTTGGGCTCGCCTATGCTGTCAGTGCACAAGGATGGTATTACACAGGAAGAAATCAGAGTGCTCAACCATGGGAGAGTTTCACCCCCCCAACGACCTTGGCCTCGGCCCACATTTCTGCCTAGTCAGTCAGTGTATTTTTCCCAGATAGGTAAAACACCGCGATGGGAAGACTTAGTGCACCCATAGTATAGACAGACCCCTGTAACATTCCTGTAGCAAAGGTATAAACAGACCCCAGTAACATTTCTGTAGCAGAAGAATTGGCAGACCCCAGTAACATTTCTGTAGCAAAGGTATAGGTGGACCTCAGTAATATTTCTGTAGCAAAGGTATAGGTGGACCCCAGTAACATTTCTGCAGCAGAGGTACAGGCAGACCCCAGTAACATTTCTGTAGCAGAAATATAAGCAGACCCCAGTAACATTTCTGTAGCAAAGGTATAGATGGACCCCTGTAACATTTCTGTGGCAGAAGAATAGGTAGAACCCAGTAATATTTCTGTAGCAGAAGTATAGGCAGACCCCAGTAACATTTCTATAGCAGAAGTATAGGCAGACCCCAGTAACATTTCTGTAACAGAAGTATAGGCAGACTCCTGTAACATTTCTGTAGCAGAAGTATAGGCAGACCCCAGTAACATTTCAGTAGAAAAGGTATAGGCAGACCACAGTAGCATTTCTGTAGCAGAAGTATAGGCGGACCCCAGTAACATTTCTGCAGCAGAGGTACAGGCAGACCCCAGTAACATTTCTGTAGCAGAAATATAAGCAGACCCCAGTAACATTTCTGTAGCAGAATTATAGGCGGACCCCTGTAACATTTCTGTGGCAGAAGAATAGGTAGACCCCAGTAATATTTCTGTAGCAGAAGTATAGGCAGACCCCAGTAACATTTCTATAGCAGAAGTATAGGCAGACCCCAGTAACATTTCTGTAACAGAAGTATAGGCAGACTCCTGTAACATTTCTGTAGCAGAAGTATAGGCAGACCCCAGTAACATTTCAGTAGAAAAGGTATAGGCAGACCACAGTAGCATTTCTGTAGCAGAAGTATAGGCGGACCCCAGTAACATTTCTGTTGCAAAGGTATAGGCGGACCCCAGTAACATTTCTTTAGCAGAAGTATAGGCAGACCCGAGTAACATTTCTGTAGCAGAATTATAGGCGGACCCCCGTAACATTTCTGTAGTAAAAGTATAGGCAGACCCCTGTAACATTTCTGTAGCAAAGGTTTGGGCAGACCCCTCTAATATTTCTGTAGCAGAAGTAAAAGCAGACCCCAGTAACATTCCTGTAGCAAGGGTATAGGCAGACCCCTGTAACATTTCTGTAGCAGAAGTATGGGCAGACCCGAGTAACATTTCTGTAGCAAGAGTATAGGCGAACCCCTGAAACATTGTTGTACCATGAGTGTAGGCAAAGCCTGGAAAAATTAGTTAGATAACAGTATAGGCGAGGGCCAAAAAAATTAGTGTAGCAAGAGCACAAGTGTACCCCTGAAAAATTGCTCAACCGAGAGGGCAGCTGAAACTCAGAAATATTTTTTAAAGATACAGCTCGCTGTTGCTTAATTTGTAACAGAGCCTGGAGGCAGCCCTGTGAAAAAAATTGGTTTCTGTTAAAGTATCAATACTTTTGAAACTTTGAAAAATTGTAAAAAAATTGTAAGCAGAGCCTTTTGGGCCACAGACAAATTGGCAGTTCAGCATGATGACATGATGTTTCAGGAGGAGGAGGAAGAGGACTAATATCCGAGAGTGATTGACAAAGCTAATTCCCCCTTTTTTTCCGGTGATAGAGGATGCTTTTTTCTCCGGTTGCAGCGAAAAGAATCTTTAGGTTCTGCTGCTCTCCGGTGGTGGAGAAGAGAAGTCTGGGGAAATCTAGGCTTTGTTCATCTTTATGAGTGTAAGCATGTCGGCACTGGCACTTGACAGGCGGGTACGCTTATTCATGCTGATTCCCCCAGCTGCACTAAACACCCTCTCTGACAAGACGCTAGCGGCAGGGAAAGCCAGCACCTCCAGGGTGTACAGCGCAAGTTCGTGCCACATGTCCAGCTTTGACACCCAATAGTTGTATGGAGCAGAAGCATCACGGAGGACGGTGGTATGATCGGCTACGTACTCCCTCACCATCCTTTTACAGTGCTCCCTCCAACTCAGCCTTGACTGGGGAGTGGTGACACAGTCTTGCTGGGGAGCCATAAAGCTGACAAAGGCCTTGGAGAGTGTTCCCCTGCCTGCGCTGTACATGCTGCCTGATCTCCGTGCCTCCCCTGCTACTTGGCCCCCTGAACTGCGCCTTCTGCCACTAGCGCTGTCAGATGGGAAGTTTAGCATCACTTTTTCCACCAGGGCCCTGTGGTATTGCATCACTCTCGTACCCATTTCCTCTTCGGGAATGAGAGTGGAAAGGTTCTCCTTATACCGTGGGTCAAGAAGGGTGTACACCCAGTAATCCATGTTGGCTAGAATGCGTCTAACGCGAGGGTCATGAGAAAGGCAGACTAACATGAAGTCAACCATGTGTGCCAGGGTACCAGCACGCAAGACATGGCTGTCCTTACTAGGAAGATGAAATTCAGGATCCTCCTCCTCCTCCTCCACAGCCCATACACACTGAACAGATGAGAGGCAAGCAGCATGGGTACCCTCTGCAGTGTGCCCAGCTGTCTCTTCCCCCTCCTCCTCCTGCTACTTCCCCTCCTTCTCCTCTTCCAAAACGCGCTGAAATATAGACATGAGGGGGGTCTGGCTATCAAGCGACATACTCTCATCCCCCGTCTCCTGTTCCAACCGCAAAGCGTTGGCCTTTATGCTTTGCAGCGAATCTCCCAGCAGGCATAGCAGCGGGATGGTAATGCTAATGATTGCAGCATCGCCGCTCACCATCTCGCTAGACTCCTCAAAGTTTCCGAGGACCTGGCAGATATCGGTCATCCAGGCCCATTCCTCGGTATAGAGTTGGGGAGGCTGACTACCACTACACCACCCATGTTGGAGTTGGTATTCCACTATTGCTCTACGCTGCTCATAGAGCCTGGCCAACATGTGCAGCATAGAATTCCACCGTGTGGGCACTTCGCACAGCAGTCGGTGCTCTGGCAGATTAAATCGATATTGCAGGATCCTCAGGGTGGCAGCGTCCGTGGTGGACTTGCGGAAATGTGCGCAGACGCGGCGCACCTTGCTGAGCAAGTCAGACAAGTGAGGGTAGTTTTTCAGAAACCGCTAAACCACCATATTGAAGACCTAGGCAAGGCATGGCACGTGTGTGTGGCTGCCGGAGCTGCAGAGCCGCCACCAGGTTACGTCCGTTGTCACACATGACCATGCCTGGTTGGAGGCTCAGCAGCGTAGGAGGAGGAGGAAGGGGAGGGTTTAGAGGAGGTGGCATAAAACGTCGCAGATACCAGCACAGAGGAAGGACCCGCTATTCTGGCTGTGGGTAGGACGTGAGCGATCCCAGGCTCTGACTTGGTCCCAGCCTCCACCAAATTCACCCAATGTGCCGTCTGGGAGATATAGTGGCCCTGCCCGCCAGTACTTGTCCAAGTGTCCGTGGTTAAGTGGACCTTCCCAGTAACCGCGTTGATGAGGGCACGATTAATGTTGCGGGAGGCGTGCTGGTGTAGAGCTGGAACGGCACACCGTGACATATAGTGGCGATTGGGGACCGAGTAGCGTGGGACCGCCCCCGCCATCATGTTTTTGAAAGCCTCCGTTTCCACAAGCCTGTACAGCAGCATTTCCAGGCTGATCAATTTGGCAATGTGCACGTTTAAAGCTTGTGCATGCGGGTGCGTGGCGGGGTATTTGCGCTTTCGCTTCAATGCTTGTGTTAGCGACAGCTGAACGCTGCGCTGAGAGACATTGCTGGATAGGGTGGAGGACAGTGGAGGTGAAGGAGTGGGTGCAGGCCGGGAGGCGCTCGTGCCTGTGTCCTGAGAGGGGTATTGGATCTGAGTGGCAGGTTGGGGCACAGGGGAAGAGGCAGTGGTGTGACCCGGAGGCGGTGAACGGCCTTCGTCCCACCTTGTGGGTTGCCTGGCCAACATATGCATGCGCATGCTGGTGGTGGTGAGGCAAGTAGTGGTGCCTCCCGGCTGATCTTGGTGCGACACAGGTTGCACACCACTGTTCGTCGGTCGTCCACGCTCTCACTGAAAAACATCCACACCTTTGAACACATAGCCCTCTGCACAGAGGCTTGGCGCGAGGGGGTGCTTTGGAAAACAGTTGGGGGATTCTTCGCTCTGGCCCTGCCTCTACCCCTGGCCACTCCACTGCCTCTTCCAACCTGTCCTCCTGCTGTACTTGCCTCCCCCTCTGAAGCCCTGTCCTCAGTAGGCTTAGCAAACCAGGTGGGGTCAGTCACCTCATCGTCCAGCTGCTCTTCCTCTGAATCCTCTGTGCGCTCCTCCCTCAGACTTACTGCCCTTACTACTACCTCCCTGACAGACAACTGTGTCTCATCATCATCATCCTCCTCACCCACTGAAAGCTCTTGAGACAGTTGCTGGAAGCCCCCAGCCTCATCCCCCAGACTCTGGGAACTTTCCAAAGGTTGGGCATCGGTCACGACAAACTCCTCAGGTGAGAGAGGAACCAGTTTTTCCCACTCATGGCAGGGACCCGAGAACAGTTCCTGGGAGTCTTCCTGCTCATCAGAATAAGTCATTTTCATGGAGTGAGGAGGCTGGGAGAAAGTCCCTAAGGCGGGAGTAGTGGACTGTGTAGAAGACTGGGTGGTTGATACATTGCTGGATGCATTTTCTGCCATCCACGACAGGACCTGCTTACACTGCTATGTTTGTAATAAAGGTCTTCCACGCGGACCCATAAATTGTGATATGAAGCTGGGGACCCCAGAAACTTGCCTTTATCCTAATCCCGCAGCAGCCAGCTGTGATTCACCTGGACCAGGAACTCGGCTTGTGCCCACAGCCTCACTTGAACGTCCGCGTCCACGTCCTCGACCCTTACCCCTACTCCTCATCATGGCGGATTAAGAATAGAGCAGGGCCCAAATAAATTACCCCACTGTACAGCACTGAAAACTGGGCCTTAATTCACCGCACACAGAGACTTGTAGATAGCGGAGGCTCTATGCTGTGACTTGAAAAAAGTAACCCGCTGTCTTGCACTGATACCTAGGGGTAATTTACTGCTCACAGAGACTTGTAGATAATAGAGGCTGTGTGGAGTGGGAGAAGACTCTTAAGGCAGTGGATAGTGCTGGCAACTGCGGCAATCTCAACCCCACCAACGGAAATGGTATTGTAAAACGCTCTGCACAGCAGCTGAGCTGAAATACTTTGCAGTGGCCCCGGTAATATTACAGTACTGTTTAGCGGTGAGACCGCTGTCTAATTCACTGCAGACATAGAACGGTATAAATGAGGTTGTTCGCAGCAGGCTAGGAATAATTTGAGTGCAATTTCACGATGAGAGCGGTATTGTACGGCACTGCAGCCAGAAAAAAGTCTAACTGAAAGGCTGCAAACAGGCCTAGCTGCGTAATGCAAAAATGGAAGCACTACAACTTCCAGCAGGCACCAAGTAAAATGCACACGGTCAGATGTAGCCCTAAGAAGGAGCTTTGGGGTTTTTGCATGGAGGATACGGACTGTATAGTGTATATTACTTTCCCTGTAGAAGTGGCTGTTGCCCCAACACTCTGCGTCTAATTCACTGCAGACAGAGAATGGTATAAATGAGGTTGTTCGCAGCAGGCTAGGAATAATTTGAGTGCACTTTCACGATGAGAGCGGTATTGTACGGCACTGCAGCCAGAAAAAAGTCTAACTGAAAGGCTGCAAACAGGCCTAGCTGCGTTATACAAAAATGGAAGCACTACTACTCCCAGCAGGCACCAAGTAAAATGCACACGGTCAGATGTAGCCCTAAGAAGGACCGTTGGGCTTCTTGAAAACAGGACCTATGCTATCACTTGCCCTATATCAGCAGCAGCACTTTCCCTATTCTCTGTATAATACACTGCAGACTGAGAACGCTATAGCTGAAATGGCCTGAAATGAAAAAAAAAAAATTGTGCACTACTGCTCCCAGCCAGCAACAACAGTAATGCACTTGGTCAGATGTAGCCCTAAGAAGGACCGTTGGGGTTCTTGAAGACAGGACCTATGCTAACACTTTCCCCAACCTCTGCCAGTGTGTGTCTGAGGTGAGCCGCGGGCGGGACAAGTACTCGGCGGTCACTTGATCTCACCAGCCACTCACTGCAGGGGGGTGGGAGAGGGCTGGCACGTCACAGGAGAAAGTGATAATGCCTTCCCTGCATGTCTATTGGCTAGAAAATGGCGCTAAACATGCGGGGAAGGAAATGGAATTGACTCGAGTACCGCGTGGTGCTCGTCTCGAGTAACAAGCAACAAGCATCTCGAGTACCCTAATGCTCGAATGAGCATCAAGCTCGGTCTAGTGTGCTCGCTCATCTCCAATTACTACCTAATATCCTATATTTATTTCGGAACCTCCCAGTGCTTGTGCCTAATATCTTTTGAGTAGAATTCAAAGATTATTAATGCGCTTCAAATGGCACAGTCAAAGAGCACAGATATCATCCGTGGTGTTATTTCTTCACCCTTCACAAGGTGGATTTGGGTGCCCATGTATAAAGAACTATTACTATGCCACTCTCCTTAACCAATTGGAAAGTTGGTGGTTGGTAGAGTCCTTGAAACATTGGGTTCAGATTGAATCCAGAGTTACTAGGTACCCTAAACTGTCTAACCTCTTGTGGGTTTCCAGACTATCTAAAAAAATCCCTACATTCATATTTCCTGCCTATTTATATGGAAAAATATGTCTCTATCAATAGGGCTCCTGTCTCTATGGACTTCTAAAATAACTCTAAAAGCATTACAGATACTAATCCCAGATGCAAACTTTGATGTCTGGTGAGCAAGAGATATTTTTAAAATAGGGGATCTTCTAGAAAGTCAGAGATTAAAGCTATTTAACGACTTAAGTAACTCATTTCAATTACCCCATAAAGAATTTTACCAATACCTCCAACTGAGGCAATTCATATCTTCGGTGGGCCGGGAGAGGGTTCCTCGTACTCAAAGTGTGAAGCTTTTATGTATGACCACAAGATTCGGAAAGCCGGTATTTCTAGAGCTTACCTATCATTATCAGAGCATAACTACCCAACTGCCTTACCTTTTCAATTAAAGTGGGAATCGGACATTCAGGAAACCTTTAACCAGAACCATTGGCATTTTTAAAAATTTATTGAAGTAGGCCATGAGGTCAAGTATGAAAATGTATGCGGCAACATTTACACCGACATTATTGTGGTTGTGAAGGGAAGCACATTTACAAATGATTATACACTGTGAATGGTCTCAAATGAGGAAAAAAAAAAATAATTTATGACTAGCCTATTTTTATGTTGTGTATCATTTTTCTTACAGCATATTTCACATCATTATTTCTTAAACTGTAAATAAAAGGATTTATCAATGGTGCAATAACAGTATACATGAGTGATATAAACTTGTCCATATCTGTACCATAAGTCGACTTAGGCCTCAAATACATTATACTACCAGATCCATAAAAAATAGTCACCACTATGAGGTGAGAGGTGCAGGTGGAGAAAGCTTTCTTCATCCCTGCTGCAGAATGGTGCTTTATAATTGTCCATATGATCTGTGTATATGAAACAATTGTTAATAGGAAAGCACCTACAATTAGAAGTAGGACAATTAAAAAAGTGACAATTTCATTAAACTGTGTGTCACTGCATGCCAAGGCCATTACGGGTGGAATGTCACAGTAGAAATGGTTGATTTTATTGGGTCCGCAAAAAGGTAAGGAGAATGTAAGAGACGTCTGTATTATGGCAACCATCAAACCAATGAGCCATGAGTACACGATAAGCTTAAGACAAGCATTTCTACTCATAATCACGTTATATAATAATGGGTGACATATGGCATTATATCGGTCATAAGCCATGGCTGCCAGTAAATAGCACTCTGTAGATCCCAATAGCAAAAAACAGTACATTTGCACGGCACAGCCATAGAAAGTGATGGTTTTATGATTTGATAGAAGATTTTTTAACATGTTGGGTGTAATCGTTGAGATGTAACATTCTTCTAAAAATGAGAAGTTGGCGAGAAAAAAGTACATAGGGGTATGAAGGTTTGAACTGAGGTTATAGACGACAATTATAAACATATGCGCGGCTACAGATATACTATAGATACAAAGAAATGAAGTAAATAGGAGATACTGCAATTCCGGAACATTGGAAAATGATATAAAAATAAATTCCATTGTTGTACGGTTTCCTTTATCCATACCATTAATTAAAGCCCAGGTTCTGTGACAGTAAAAGGTCCCTCAAGATACATTGGATATAGAATACAAACTTTTCAACAAGCAATGGTCTTTTCCAGACCTTTGTTATTTGAAACCAGATTCAGCATACAATGTCAGGCAACATGGATCCGTGGCATGTGCAGTCTTCTGGAAAATTCAGCCCATCAGCATAGGTATTTCACTGGTAAAACCATTGTACTACTGAAATTCATACGCTGACTGACTATTTAGTCATGCCTCTCAACAGTATAGTACGGTATTACATGTCCTATACTGCTCTTTACCTGTGACAGGACGAATGGCTTCTTTGGACAGCAGTTGAGGGCAGCTCTGTTATATTTTTCTGGCACACTGAAGAAGCTCCTGTCCACATAGTAAGTGATTTACTGTTTTCAGCAGCTCTTTCTGACTTGGGAGGACCTGTGTTTTAACTAGAGGAAGGTGGATAATTAAGTAAAAAAAAGGTGAAAAACATTAATAAAGCAGAATTTTTGTGAAGGTGTCAGGCTTTATGAGCTCACATGTTGATGTCCTAATAATATTCATGTCCTGATGATGTCAATATCCTGATGATTGTAGATAGAAACTCTTTGGACAAGTTAAATCCAATGTGGCTTTCATTTATAATGTGCTCAAGAGTTCAGACTTCGGAGTTACTACCATAGCTGACATGAAAGAGAAAGTATATTTTGCCTGTCAACTGGCATTTGTCCCAACAAGTTTACAACTTTGCTAATTGCTTTTGCTATATAAAGAAAAATATGGATGATCCAGTTTCTTTGATTTAGACAATAACATTTTTCTGGCCTTGGCATGCAGAGAGAATTAAATCCATTTAAATGAAACTGGTACATTATATAGAGACAAGCAGACACCAATAATTGTGTTTAATAATGTTAATTATTCTCTAGGGAGGACAATGTCAGTAGTGGTTATTTCTGTGCATCAGAAAATAATTCAGTGGCCTCCTGAGTTTTAAAGTTATAAATTAGAACTGTATATACGATATGATATACATTTATCGTCAAAAAAATTCAGTTACCTAGAAGGAAGTACCTTAATATCTGAAAATGGCCCATAGGCATTCTTGCAGTGAAAAAGTTGTAGTGTAATTGTGGATTCATGACCAAAAGGCCTGTACAAGGGGATAGGTCTGCAGACAGTGATATAAATTTGCATTTGGTGCTTTAAATTTTAAACGATTTGGGGTTGTATATACAGTATACCCATGTAGTACCCCCTTGTAGGGATTAAAAACATCTATGAATAATTTGTAATCTAATTTCTAAGAATCTAGCCGAGGGCAGTACTTATGAACAGATATGTTTGTTTTTAGAATTGTGTGATTGCTCTCAGTGAGAGAAAACAAGTAATATTGTAGATATGATACCTTTTAATGGCTCACAAAACAATATGATCTCACTGCAAGCTTTCGGGGATATCTCACCCCCTTTGTCAGGCTAATGAATGAAACTAGTTTGGATGGCACATAATTATAACATACAGATGCAGAGGGGAGGGGAACACATTCCTCTTGATCTAAATAAATGTTCACACACAGAAAATTGAGACTGTTTTGCACTGAAAACCTAAAACAGACATACTGAGCCGAGACTTAAATCATAAATCAGTGCACTAAGCTCAAGACAGTTTTCTGGTGTTTCTTATCTCTCCTTCAACCTGCACATAGAAGGAGATGCAGCACCACCCATTGAATGGCAACATTATTACAAGTCAAGTTCTAAATGTTTATGAGGTTTTAAAGAAAGAAAAAAATATATAATTGGGAAGAGGACCTTTCATATTTTCCACTTATGCAAGAATCCCAGGCTGAGGTTAATTCCATTCTTGAGGGTATCAAACATGGCCATAAAATTTGTACTCCCAAATTCTTCTGTGATGCTGCGACTTGAAATTGCACCTTGTTTTGCCACAGGTAGTTCAGTCTTTCCCTCTCTAATTGAGTGGCAATAAGATCTCATCCTGGCTCTCTGTTTTTGTCCCGTTTCCCTGATATAAAGCCCTCCAACGGGACATTTACTGCACCAGGTCAGGTACACAACATTGGACGTGGAACGTGTGAATGTCCCAGGGATCTTGTAGTCCTGCTGCATGTTGAGGATCCGTATCCTGTCTGCAGTCAGTATATGTGAGCAGGTCTTGCAGCTCCTTACCTTACAGGGATAAGTTCCTTTTTGTGTGTCAGAGGGCAATGCACTCCTGATTATACAGTTCCTCAAATTAGAAGGTTTCCTGTAACACAGAAAGTGAGGTTCCGGGAATATGGTTTTCAGACAGTCATTCTTGTGTAGGGTATGATGGAGTTTCTTTGAAGTCTTCCTTAGTACCTCTAGCTGTGAATTGTAGGTCACCACTAGAGGTATACGTCTGTTTTTTTTCTTTCTCCTTGTATTGGAGTAGTTGATTTCTGGGTATCCTGGTGACGCTGGTGATTTGGTCATCAATTGAGGTGGGATGATAGCCCAGATTTAAAAATGTCTTTTTGAGATTGTGTAAATGTTCCTCTTTGTCTGTTGGGTTGGAGCAGATCCGGTTGTATCTGATGGTCTGGCTGTAGACTACGGACTTTTTGATGTGTTTAGGATGGGAACTGTCCCATCGGTGGTATGTGGGTCGATTATTCGGTTTTCGGTATAGGGATGTCTGTATTGAGTTGTTCGAAATTTTTATGGTGGTTTCCAAAAAGTTGATTTCTGTATACAAGTAGCCTAATGTCAGGTTTATGGTGGGGTGAAATACATTGAATCTCTCATGGAATTTATTAGATCTTGTTCGGTGTTGGTCCAGATGATTATGATGTCATCAATGTAGCGGAAGTAGGCCAATGGTTTGTTGGGGCAGGAGGCCAAAAAGTCACTCTCCAGTTTTGCCATGAAAAGGTTGGCATATTGTGGTGCCATTTTTACTGCCCATGGTGGTCCCGGTAAGTAGCAGGAATATCTCTTTGTCAAAGGAGAAATAATTGTGTGTGAGTGTGAATCTTCTGAATTGTAACACAGACTAAGAGATAACCCCATTGGCCTCAAGGTGCGCCTGGCAGGCGGTCAGTCCATCTTTGTGTGGGATGTTGCAGTATAAGGACTCCACATCCATTGTGGCCAGGATTGTGCCATCTGGAAGGGGACCTATGGTTGATAGTTTGTTCAGTAGGTCCATAGTGTCCTGAAAGTAGCTGGTTGTATTCTTCACCAGTGGTTTGAGGACACCTTCCACCCATCCTGAGATTCCTTCAGTAAGGGTTCCCACACCTGAGATAATTGGCCTCCCTTGATTTTAGAATTAGTATGGAGAAATAATCAATATTGACAACATCCAAACACAGCTAAATGAGCTAGTAATGATTTAACACATACATATGAAGGGGGTCAACAAAACTATGAAAACACCATATGAAAAGCATGCCTTAAATTTGGTCTCTACATATCTTATTGAAATATGATTTATAATCCCATGTAACTTAAGTGGAAGTAATATGATACAGATGCTGCCTGGCAACATGGTTCCATTGGTCAGTGGTTTGAGCCACTCAGCGGCTGTTACCAGCTGGCTCCCAAAACCAACCAGAGCAGGGCAAGAGGGGAAGTAAAAACAAAGTTCTCAACCAAAAGGGCAGCTCAGTGCTAATGGTTAAATTCCCATGCACTTTTGTATGGTGTTTCCATATTTTTGTCCATACATATATTAATATATATATTTATAAAAATGCTGAAACACACTGGGCCCAGGATAGAGCCTTGCGGTAGCCACTTGAGACATTCATCCACTTTGATGTGCAGCCAGTAATGACAACTCTTTGAGGATGATCATTAAAAAGAAATTGTGAAGCTACCAAACAGTTACCTCGTTGATATTTGGTCATTTTTTTAATAAGCATGGTATAAGATACTTTATCAAATGCTTTACTAAAGTCAGGATATACTATATCTTCTGGTTCCTGGGTCCACCTTCTTACCTTTCTTGAAGATATGAACAATATTTGCCCTTCTCCAATCTTCTGGGACTTCTCCTGTTCTTCAGAAATCAGCAAAGAAATTTCTGCAATGTCCACCCACAAAGTCAGTGCATAGGCAGTGTGACTTTATAGAAGGCTGTGGGTGCGCACTCCTATTCATTTCTTATCAGATACAGGAGACTGGATGTATGAGACACAGCTGTGTGCAGTTCCTAGCTGTGTGGACATTGGTGGATGGAACAAATAATATTTTTTCAGATTAGGACTATCACGTGCATCTTCAGCACACCTCACTTAAACAATCTTTTAAGCAATTAACATCTGTGTACAGAGAATATGTTAAATCATGGTGGAAAGTTCAGGGCCTTCAAAAATGTATTGAATATAAGATTGTTCCCGAGGGTTTGTGAATGTTTATTCAGCCTGCTAATAGAGTCTATATCTCTGATCTCAGGATCAGATGGGAAAGGAAGGCTACAGAATGCTCTTTAAGATTGCTTGAAATTTTATTGGATGGAAAGAAGCTGATTTTGGAAAAATGCACTTAAATACTACTATCAAAGAAAAAAATATGCACCTTTACTTCTGATCCAGAATATAAAAAGAAGGGAAACATTCTTCAACCTAATATTGAGAAATATATGGCATTTATCAAAAAGAGAAAGCATTTGCAGTTCATTTGGGATCTCCAGGAGTTCAGGAAAAACAAGGCGTATCAAGATTTGAGAGCTAATCACAGATCTGTTACGGAGATTAGCACGTCTGAGTGTGAACAATCTGAATCTGAAGGTTTTCCGAGACAATCTTTCAATTTCTGGAGAAGTATGGGTAGAGCTGCTGGGAAAACACGGAGATGGGGAAGGCGTGGTCCCTTTGAAAACAATTTTTTAGGACCCCTAATCTCCCAGTGCCTCCTCCGAGAATGCAAAGAATAAGGAAATAGATCAGTAGCCTTGTATCTTTATCTTCTAAAGAATTTGATACAGCTATGAATTCTGCTTTATGCTCTAACCCCAACATGGTTAATTCACCTTTTGCATAAACTGAAGCCAAGGTAATCAGTGAGTCTGATACGAGTTTCTTCAAAAGAGGTTTCAATTTTGTTCCAACAATGAGGTATGAACAATTTTCATGGGTAAAGATATTTCCCAGGTCGTCTCCATGACAGCACCACCTGAGATCGCCTCCTCCTGATAGGACAGGAACACACTGAGAGGTTAAAATCTCCCCCCAGGAGGCAGGATCACCGAGAGGGGCTGGTGGAGATGCCAGCCTGAAGGATCTTACTGGCGGATCGGAGGGCAGTGGGTCAGCCTGTCCTCCCTTCCTGCAGAGCGGCTCCCGGGACGCCCCATGGGGTGGTTCCCCCGGGCCAGGTTCTTCCCGCAACGGCCCATGGGGGGTTCAAAGCGGGGCTCCAGCTCTCCTCAGGCGCCGGCTTAGAAGCGAGCGCGGCGCTTCCTGGATCCCCTTAACGCATGTTGGAGGGGGCTGGGCGCCGCACCATGTGACTAGCGCGATGACGTCATCGCGGCCATCTCGGCCGGCACTCATAGGGGGCGGGGCTTAATCTTAAAGGCGCCAAATAAAAAAAATAAAACAGGAACCTGAGAGAAGATGGCGCAGATCAAGTAAGGGCCATTCGATGATTGTTTGGCTTACTGCCCCAAGAGTGTCTGCAGCACCAGCAGTTAAACATGAGTGCTCCAGCACCAGAGGTTGCGGAATGTTCATTCGCAGCGGGAACCGTAAGTAGCCAGTGGGGCAAACAAGGTCATGCATATTCTTGTACATTATTGTGAATGTTGCATCCT
This sequence comes from Eleutherodactylus coqui, assembly GCF_035609145.1. Taxonomy (NCBI): domain Eukaryota; kingdom Metazoa; phylum Chordata; class Amphibia; order Anura; family Eleutherodactylidae; genus Eleutherodactylus; species Eleutherodactylus coqui. The sequence goes on along the minus strand of NC_089842.1, from coordinate 45,924,849 downwards.
TATATGCAAAAAAATTTGTTTATCTGCCAGGAGGATAAAAGGGATGCCCCTCCCAGAACCAAAGCGAAAAAATGCGCAGAATGTGGCGCAAGACTGCCGGCTACGTATGTGAATTCGTTATGCAAAACATGCATAGCCAGGCTAGTCAAGGAGGAATTGGGGGGATTCCTCAAGGACGTCAGGAAGCTAGTCCGGGAGGAGGTACGGTCAGCCCTGACAACTCCAAAAACGCCACCAATGGGGGCATCAAGGGCGAAATGCTGGAAAAGGGCATATAGCCCAGAGGAGCACTCGGACTCTGAAGAGAGTTCAGGATCAGAACCAGAAGAGCCAGTGCTCAAGGAGTCCTCAGAAGAAGAGGACTACAAGAAGTACCTCTTCCATAGAGAAGACCTAGCGGAGCTCATCAAATCAGTTAGAGCCATGCTTAAGATGGAAGAACCCAAAGAGCCCCGCACCATACAAGACAAAGTCTTTGGGGGATTAGGGGAGAGACGGAAGCATACCTTCCCGGTCCACAGCAACATCTCCAAGATGATACAAAAAGAGTGGAAAAAACCCGACGCGGGATCCTTCTCCTCTAGAGGGGTTAAGAGACGCTACCCGTTTGAGGAGGAGGTATGCGCAAGTTGGGAGGAAATACCCAGAGTGGACGTCCCAGTGGCTAAGGTTGCTAAGAGGACAACCTTGCCCTTTGAAGATGCCACACAGCTGAGAGATCCAATGGATCGGAAGGCGGAGGGCCTACTAAGAAGATCCTGGGAGGCAGCCGCTAGTACACTCAGATCAGGGGTCGCAGCCACGTGTGTCGCTAGAGCCCTGGGGGTATGGCTAGAGCAGCTGGAGCTGCATATTTCAAATAAAACACTGAGGGAACAAATCATAGATTCCCTCCCTATACTAAAAATGGCCACAAATTTTCTGGCGGACGCAGCGGCAGAGTCGGTGAAGCTCTCGGCGAAAGCAATGGCCTTAACAAATTCCGCTAGAAGAGTCCTGTGGCTAAAGTCATGGTCAGGTGACCTGGCATCGAAAAACAAATTATGTTTGCTCCCTTTTCATGGCCAGTTCCTCTTTGGTCCGGATCTGGACAAGATCCTCGAGAAGGCATCCGACAAAAGGAAAGGATTCCCAGAGGAGAAACAGCAGAAGGGGAAGACCTTCCGGGCCCCAGCACAACAGCCGGAACCGTATAGGGGCAAGGGCAAGACAGGCCGCTGGAGTTACCCCAAGGGGGGTAGAGGGAGGAATTTCCTCTTCAACCCTCATCAGGGGGATACAGCCAAACAGAAGCCCTGACGCCATCTCAGTGGGGGTGAGGCTACGGAGCTTCACGGATCGATGGTCCTTAATTTGCAGGAGCCCATGGATCCCGGAGATCCTACAGCAGGGATACCGAATCGAACTGGTGTCCCTCCCCAGGAGAAGATACGTTACTACCAGAGGTCCAGCGCAACAACTGTACCCGCTCCAGCAAGCGGTTCGGGACCTACTACGTATAAATGCAGTGTCCTTCGTGCCTCAGAGAGAAGAGATCTGGGGGGGGGGGGGGTGGCCTGGAAGGAGAGCTAGATGGTCACATCCTAATACAGCTCTCTTCCAAACCTGCATAGCGACGACATTAGCAACTTAAAAAATCAGCTTAAAAGCTTTTATTTTCACTCCTGAAGAAGGAGAACACCCTTCAACATGCCGAGGAGGTTGAGAAAGCTGTCTCCGAAAAAAATAACAGACTTTTATGCCACAAGAAGTCAAGGAGAGAAGCCCAAAGATGGCGGCCCCGCACTCCCGCGCTTAGTGAGAGGGGGAGAGCCTCCGGACGACATACAAAGATCTGCTGACAGAGACCCAAATAGCAGCGGGGGACGAAGCCTCCCTGAACTGCCCACAAGAAGGAGAATTCTCCCTTCCACTTCACCGCTGACATCACCACTGAAACTGATCTGCGGAGAAAGCACAGCCGACAGCCTGAGCGGGGGACTCTGCTGACACGGACTGCAGACAGAGAGGGAGAGACAGAACAGCTGCAGACAGAACAGATAAGAGACACGGAGCTTCCCCCGTTGCCTCGGGCTCACCTGCGGGATATCCGTCGGCACTGCAGACAGAAAGGGAGAGCGGAGGCTGAAACCACGATCTCCAATGCTTCCTGGTCCCCATGGAAATGGCAGAGGAACTTTCACCCGCATCGCTCAATACAAGTGCCGCTGTTAAGCCGGTTCTGGGCACAGGCAGTGCAGGTGAGTGAAGTAAATCCCCCACGATCTACCCCTGCAGGCAGCCCTCCTGATCGGCTAGCTGCCGTGGAGAGCCCCCAGAAATGCCCTTCTCCAGCCTCTCAAGCTTATGCTTCTGGGGAGACAAGTCACTTAACCAACAACAAGAACTCCCCAAAGACAAGAGCTGAAGCCCCAAATAAAGCAGGGAACTTCCCTCAGGATACCAGAAACGATGCCTCATGCCTGTTAAACAGTATCAAGGGGAATGAGAATATCACGGATCCCAAAGACACACAAATCTACCCCCGCACAACGCCTGTTAGTAAGCCCCCGGCCAGTAAAAACAAGCCAGACCATGCTTGCATAACTCCAAACGCCCATCCAGCTGACCCAGCGACAACTAGCGGCAAAAGAGGCATTCAATACTCCCAGTCCAACCCAGGAGAGATGGAGCACAAGTCAAATTCCTCTAGTCCGCAAAAACAGCGAGCTCGCTACTCATCTAACTCCGACCACACAATCGAATCATCACTAAAAGACATGCCAGCTCATAACCACGCTGCTTCGGAGAAATTTATAAAAGAAGCAATGCTGGCGCTTCACACATCAATACAAAAAGACATCGCTAAAAGCCTGGCAGGCATAAATGCGACCGTGGAAGATTTAGGAGAAAGAGTGGACCATACAGAGCGTAAAATGGGAGAATTCGCAGAAGCCCACAATTCATTAGTGGACTCTCACAATAATTTGGAAGAGGAGGTGGAACTCCTGCGAAGCAAACTAGCGGACATAGAGGACAGAAACCGCCGAAATAATATAAAATTTAGAGGCATCCCCGAAATGACACCCCCTTCTGAACTTATCGAATTTCTGAAGAACCTAATTCGGGCAACTCTCCCACAATGCTCAGCCTCAGATCTCATCATAGACCGGGCCCATAGACTACCAAGAGCTCAGTCTGTCCCACTATCCTACCCTCGGGACACAATTGCCCGGATACATTTTTTCCATATAAAAGAGCAACTTATGCGAGCTTCCAGACAGCTTCACACACTTCCAGCTCCTTACCAGAACATCTCACTCTACGCTGACCTCTCCCAAGCTACAATATCAGCAAGGAAGAAATTATCCCCCATTACCTCTGCTTTACGTAACCACGACAAGAGATACAAGTGGGGCTTCCCAACTAAAATTATCGTCACAAGGAATGGGAGAACCCATGCAATTGCCACTCTGGATAAGGGACTGGAACTCCTAGAGAAATGGAACATCCCTTGCTCAAAACAACCGGATCAGAACCCGAACAAGAGAAACAACCCCTCCCCCAAGATCGCACAGGAGTGGAGAGATGCGACTTAGAATGTATGCGTCGCTGATATCCGGCATCTCAAGGACAGGTTATGTCACAATTCTTTTTTTCTGCAAACTCTCCCCAAGTTTGCGCAGTCTGAATCACTGCACGACTATGTCTACGTTTATTCTTACATTGTTCCAAATGTCTGTTTCCCCCTATAAGGTATTTAGTTATCTGTTGTTCACAATATGCGTACTATTGCTAACCTTTTACAGTATCTGTCGTTATACAAAATGGCTGTCGTTAAACTACGGTTTCCTTAGCGCCAAACCTCCACATCCCAGATGGCTCTAAAGGTTATGTCACTCAACGCAAAAGGCTTGAACAGCCCATTTAAAAGATCTCTTCTCTGGAGAGAAATTAAAAGGTCCAAAGCGGAGGTGGTTTGCGTCCAGGAAACCCATTTTCAAAAAGGAGACTCTACCAGACTATCCAATAGGGACTTTCCCCAAATTTTTTATGTGAACGGCCCAAAGAAAAAAGCAGGAGTCCTTATTGCAATTAAAAAAACTGTCACTTTCCAGCTACAGAAAGAGCTCCTGGACGAAAGGGGTAGATATGTCGCTTTAGTATGTTCAATCAACAACGTGACCTTCACTATAGTGAATGTTTACACCCCCAACACTGCACAACTTGCATTTCTAAACGCTCTGATTAAACAGATCTCATACATAATTAAAGGCAAGCTCCTCAAATGCCTTTATTTGGAGGAATAACACTTATGTTATGTCTCTTAAAAACAACACCACCACCCTGGGGAAAAGGCTCACCGAATTCTTTGCCCTAAACTCTCACCCCTCTATCAGTCCTTCCACGTTATGGAACACACATAAGGCATTCACAAGAGGTCTTCTAATTCAGCAGTCGGCATACTACAATAAGCAACGCAACTCAATCACAATTGACTTATTAACAAAAGTCTCCACCCTAGCTGCAACTCACAAAGCAGACCCTTCCCTAGAGAGAAGAGATCTGGGGGCACTACTCCAGACTCTTCCTAATAAAGAAGCCGGGCGGAGGATCATGCATGATAATAAATCTAAAGCCCCTGAACGCCTTTGTCAAATATCGAAAGTTCAGGATGTAGTCGATCTCTTCAGCAGTAAGGTTAATCCCCAAGGGAGCCTACATGGCATCTATCGACCTGAGGGACGCCTACTTTCACGTGCCAATCCACAGGGACTCGCAAAAGTACTTAAGGTTCGCGCTAGAGATGGGCAAAAGGACGGAACATCTCCAGTTTAGATGCCTGCCCTTTGGAATCTCCTCGGCACCTCGCATCTTCACAAAAATCATGGTGGAGGTAGCAGCCTACTTGAGGCAGAGATTGATTCTGATAGTCCCCTATCTGGATGACATCTTAATTATAGCCGAGTCCAGAGAGCTTCTAGTAGAAAGCCTGGCAACGGTGCTCAACCTGCTTCAGTTTTTAGGATGGATAGTGAATTGGGAGAAGTCCAGCCTAGACCCCAGCAGGGAGAAGGTGTTTTTGGGCATAACGCTCGATTCAGAAGCTCAATGCTCCTTCCTCCCCGAAGCAAAAGCGCAGAAGATCAGACAGCTGATAGAATCCTTTCTTCAGAGACGGTCATGCTCAATCCGGGAGGCTATGTCTCTCCTGGGAAGCCTGACATCATGCATCCCGGGGGTAGCATGGGCTCAGGCGCATACCAGACCTCTGCAATCAGCGGTTCTCTCAGCATGGGACGGCAAGCAATCCTCACTAGAAAGGAGAATACAGATAAGGAACTCAGTAAAAATATCCCTGTGCTGGTGGACATCCCCAGGAAATCTGCGAAGGGGGGTCCACTGGATACTGAATCCGGCCATGCAAGTCACCACAGATGCAAGCTCCTGGGGGTGGGGGGCGCACGTCGAAGACAAGTTCCTACAGGGTCCATGGCCGCGGGGATGAAATACCAGTCCTCAAACTACAGAGAGCTGCAGGCGATCTGGAAGGTCCTCCAGCATCTAGGGGACTCAGTAAAAAACCAGCACATAAGAGTGCTATGAGACAATGTCACGGCAGTCGCCCATATTCGACATCAGGGTCGCATGAGGTCGCCAGCCCTACAAAGCATCGCACAAAGAATCTTTAGCTGGGTGGAGGGCCGCATCCTCTCATTATCAGCGGTACACTTGAAGGGATCCCTGAATCAGAGGACAGACATCCTCAACCGAAGGCGTATAGACCCAGGGGAATAGTCTCTATCCCAGGAGGCATTCCGAATCATGACGGACAGGTGGGGTCTCCCACAGCTGGACCTGTTTGCATCCAGACAAAACGCCAAGGTAGAGAACTTCTTCTCCCTCAGACCGGAGGACCGGCCAACAGCGGTGGACGCCCTAAGCCAGGATTGGGGAGGAGAACTGGTGTACGCCTTTCCCCCAATTCCATTAATCCCAAGGGTGTTGCAGCACTTCAGGTCACAGGCATGCACTCTGATCCTAATGGCCCCCTTTTGGCTAAGGAGGAGCTGGTTCAGCCTTCTAAGAAACCTGAGCATCCAGGATCCAGTCACCCTTCCTGCTCATGCGAATCTACTAATTCAGGGGCCTCTGAACTACCCCGATATAGGCAGACTCCACTTAACAGCCTGGATACTGAAGAATCCATACTGAGAGGCAGGGGGTTCTCGGACAAGGTAGTCAGGATGCTAATGGCAAGTAGAAAAGAGACAACCAACCGCATCTACCAAAAGATCTGGAAGAGGTTTATCTCTTGGAGACAGGGGAAGGACTCCTCGAGCAGCGGTATCCCATTAATCCTGGATTTCCTGCAGGATCGCCTGGATATGGGCCTCTCCCCGAGCACCCTAAAAGTCCAGACGGCAGCCCTTAGCGCCCTATTCGACACTAAGCTAGCGGGATACAGGTGGATCAGTAGATTCCTGACAGCGGCAGATAGGTTGCAACCTAGACCTACAAATATATGTCCAGACTGGAACCTAAATTGGGTCTTGGGGGCTATGTAGGCGGAACCCTTAGAACCAATTGAGGGGCTCTCAATAAGAATGCTCACAATTAAAACAATTTTCCTAGTGGCCATTTCCTCAGCCAGACGGGTCAGTGAGCTACAAGCCCTATCCATCCGCCACCCACTCCTCAAGATAACTGACACCAAACTAGTCTTCAAAACAGACCCGACCTTCTTGCCTAAAGTAGTGTCACCGTTCCATAGGGACCAGAACATAGTAATCCCCTCGTTCTTTAATAACCCAAAAAACGAGAGAGAGCCCTAAATTGCTTTGATGTCAGGAGAGCGGTCCTGAAGTACATCAATGCCACGAGTCCCTGGAGGCAGGATGACAACCTGTTTGTCCAATTCTCAGGCCCTAACAAGGGGAAAAAGCGGCTAAAAGCTCTATAGCAAGGTGGATCCGCCTGGCTATTAGCGAATCATATAGGACCCTGGGGAAGGAGGCCCCCTCGGCTCTTAAAGCCCACTCCACGAGGGCAGTAGTGACTTCATGGGCTGAGCATAGCTCGGCATCCGTGGAACAGATATGCAAGGCAGCAGTGTGGACAAAGCCACACACTTTTGTCAGACATTATAGGGTAAAAGTGCAGCTAGACGAGGACATGACCTTTGGTTGTAAGGTCCTCTCGGCGGCAATCCCACCCTAGAATAACTTTAGTTGGTACGTCTCAGGTGGTGCTGTCGTGGAGACGACCTGGGAAAAGGGTGATTATACCTACCCGATAATCGGGTTTCCAGGAGTCTCCACAACAGCACCCGTACATACCCTCCCCCCAAAAAAAGTTAATAGGTATATACGTTTTAAAAAAAATACCAGATAGGTAAAAAATTTTTAAAGTTAGCTCCTACCCTGGCAGTTTTGTTATAATACACTGAGGAAGGGGGGAAGGGGGGGAGATTTTAACCTCTCGGTGTGTTCCTGTCCTATCAGGAGGAGGCGATCTCAGGTGGTGCTGTCGTGGAGACTCCTGGAAACCTGATTATTGGGTAGGTATAATCACCCTTTTCTCTTTTCACTAGAGAATTGAGATAGCACAAATTTTTTAGTTAATCCGATAAGGATCTTTTGTAGCGATCTTGGCCTGGATATTGTGGATCTTTCTGATGTGAGGATGCTAAAGGAGTTATGGGAGGAAAGGATGTTTGGTGATGGTCCTTTTAAAACTCTCAAACCTAAGCGCAAAGTTTCCTCCTCAGTTTGACTGTCCTCATGTTGGAATTTTTGACCATATGGTCTTTAATGAATTAAGTGAACTGTAGGAGAAGAAAATGCCTTTTAACCATATATCTTCAAGTGAATTGGAAAGCTCGCGGGCTTCAAATTTTGAGAATGACCCCTGATAAGGATGGTAATCGCTCTACTTAAGAGTAATGCATAAGTGGGAATGTGCAGAAAGATTCTAGATGACACTAACAGTTATCAATGTCTTGATTCCGATCCTTCTTATATATTTGCAGCCCAACTTGGTAATATTTTGTCTTAGGCAAAGGTTGATAAGATCATTTCATCCAATGAGTGTCCTTTTATGACTCCAACAAAACCTCAAATCTCTACCTTTTATTGTCTACCTAAAATACATAAAGGGGGGGTGGAGCTACCTGATGAAGAAGTAAGGCGCCTCCGTGAAGAGCTCCGGCGGCAGTGGCGATCCTGAGGCTTCATAGGCATCCTTGGCGGGACAAACATCCGATATGGGACGCAGAAGAACCCAGAGCACCTCGGGCCGCCTGTCAGACCCCGAGAGGGGCACTTTAGAGCACTTCCTATGGCCGCAAACTGAGGTGGCCGGCGGCCGGCACAGATTCGCAATGGCACCGGCAAGCAGACCGGGAGATCCTCTGAAGCAGGGGACACAGAAGGCAGCACAGAGGGCTGCAGCCAGACATCCAGAGAATCGGACCACACCCAGACTGCGGGGGAAGCACCAGCTCGACAAACCAGGCACCGCTCCAGGACAGTAAGACACCAACCAGCATCACACTCCTCTCCACCTTTCCCAGACACAGCAGTGGGGGAGGGTCAGACCACATCCAGTCCAAAGGAGATGGAGACCCCGCAGGAGCCCCTGAGCCCCCAAGCACCTCACCTCTTCAGACCCCGGTAACAGGGTCGCAGGGCCCATCCCAGCAACCCCCTGATAACTGGGTCAGTGATGATGAACAGTGGGACTGGCGGGCACATTTACATGCATTACCCACAAAAAGGGACCAAGATGGCTCTCTGCATAAGCTGGAACTGTCTCATAAAAGGGACATCACAGCCCTACAAAAAGATATCCTGCATGTGGGCCAGCGTCTAGTGGAAGTAGAGGAAGTGCAAGGAAAGCTGATAGATGCAGTAGAATCCCACAGAAAAGTAATTCAATCCCAGTCTGCGCAAATCTCAGATCTCTACCTACATCTCGATGACCTCGAGAACCGCCATAGGCGAAACAATCTACGGATAAGGAGCCTGGAGGAAAGTGTCAAGCAAAACCAGCTCACTACATGGGCTCAGATATTCTTCAATGGCCTGCTTAAGCGTCCGCTGGATGAAATAATTGAAATTGATAGAATCCATCGCACGTTGGGCCCGAGATCCCCCGACCCCCCGCAAGGCCACGAGATGTCGTGTGCAGGGTGCACTTTTTTCAAGTGAAAGAACTGATCATGTGGCGCGCCAGAAAGGTGGGAGATTTGTCACATTGGGGTTCCCCTATCCTTATTTTACAGGACCTTTCCCGCCGCACGTTACAACTAAAAAGAGCCCTAAAACCGCTATTAGCGGCCCTGTGGGAAAATGACATCCAGTACCAGTGGGGCTACCCCTTCCAACTGCAAGCCCGCAAAGAAAACAAAAGGGCCACCTTTAAGTCTCTGGGGGACCTACCCGGCTTTTTGGGTACATTCAAACTCCCGATGATCAACCTCCAGGATTGGCCCCAACGAGAAGGGGCGCTTGCCCCTGCCTTTGGCTCCTCGTGGCAGAGAGTTGGGAACAGAGCTTAACGCTGAATATCTGAGCCCCTTTGCGTTGTCCCGCAATGTCCATTTGTGTGTCTCTAATTGCTTTTCTCCCGCCGAGTTGTGGTTTACAAAACCGGTTAGATAGCATGATGTCATAGCCTCAAGAGTCTACTTGCGCTATATATGTTCTAGCCATAGCCGACAGGGGGTGATGCTTCAACGCCGGGTATCTTCCGCTCGCTAGTAGAGTTTGCAGCCAGTGTGCTGTTACTTAAGGGTTTTCCTTAAACAATACTTAGAAATATTTACTGGGGCGTCGCCTCATGTTTGCTGTTTTGTTTTTTTTTTGTTCTCTCTTTTCCTTTTCTTTCCCCTCCCGCACCTCTTACCTACCTCCCCTTGTCCCAAGGTGCTGTGGGGGCTTGAACATGAGATTGCCTTATACGCTTTTCCCACTTTTGCAGTCATGGCCAGGATAACTGTATGCACATATAATGTTAAAGGGTTGAACTCCCCAGTGAAGAGGAACCAGGTTCTCTATCATTTACATAAAAAGGAGATTATGGTGGCCATGCTACAAGAGACCCACTTTAGGGCTGACAGTAGCCCGCGTTTCTCATCCAAATTCTATACCACTTGGGTCCACAGCACGCACCCAATGAAAAAAGCAGGAGGGGTCTCGGTAGCATTGCACAAATCTCTACAACACGTGGTGATCGACCAGATGGTGGATCAACAGGGTCAATACATTTTCTTGAAATTGGAGGTTATGGGCTCTGTAATATCACTGGCTAATGTCTATTTCCCCAACCAGGTCAGATCTCCTTCGGACTGAACACTCTGAGAAAGCTGGCCGACTTCGCTGACGGCTCCGACGTGATCCTGGGTGGAGACTTTAATCTGGTGATGGTCCCTGAGATGGATGCGTCAGCGGTAAAGTCTCCCATTTCCCACATTGCTCGCCACACATTGAGAAGAGAGTTAGATAGACTGAGGTTGGTGGACATGTGGAGGATCTTATACCCGGGGACCAGGGACTATAGCTTCCACTCAACCGTTCATAATAGCTACAGTCGGATCGACCATCTCTTTATCTCCCACAATCTACTTGACTGTGGCCGGCTTGCTCCATGGGTCAATTTTTGTGGTCGGACCATGCTCCAGTGTACAGAGAAATCTCTAGCTCAGCGGGGTTTCCCAAAACATACCAGTGGAGACTTAACGATAACCTTCTCAATGACTCTGTTTGCGTCCGAGACGTCAAAAAAGCGATCGCGTCATTTGCCGTATCCCATAAAGAAGATCCCACCAGCTTCCCAATCAAATGGGAAGCCTTGAAGTGCATCCTAAGAGGCGTCTTTAGCTCCCACGGGGCCCGTTTAAAAAAAAGATAGATCAGCTAAACTAAAAAGACTTTTGGGCGAGCTACAGATAAAGGTACACATAAATAAGGGATGGCCGACAGAATCCTTGAGAGCGGAAATTTCCACGATTCGGCAACAAATCCTCTCAATTTTAGACCAGAAGTCGATGGGCTTCAGAGACAAAATGCGCCGTTGCGCTTTCGATATGGGGACAAATGTGGGAAGTGGCTGGCTAGGACTCTCCACCCCAGAGCTCCCCTGACCCATATCCCTAAGATTCAAAGAAGGCAAGAGGGGTCATCCACTAAACCTCTGAAATTTTGGAGGTTTTTCACGAATAATATAGCGATCTATATAATATCGAACGGAACACTGCTCTGGCTTGGGAGGAGGAGAGCATGGAAGAATACTTAGAAGGCCTCGCCCCTGGACCGTTAGACCCAGAGGCGACTGCAGTTATGGAGGAGGACCTCTCTCTTCCGGAGATATCGGCCCTATTCAAGGAACTTAAAGAATTTAAAAATTTTTATAAACTCTTCAAAGATGACATTGCGCCGTTGCTATTCAACTCCTTTAATAAACAGGGGATGCCCCTTCCCGTCCCAGGCCCTACAGGCGCACCTGGTTGTCATTCCTAAACTGGGAAAGGACGCCACGGAATGCTGAAATTACAGGCCTATCTCGCTCTTAAACGTAGACATCAAGCTCTTCGCAAAATTAATCGCGACCCGCCTTCAGCCTTATATCCCGAAGCTGATACACAGATATCAGGTGGGATTTGTCCCAGGAAGAGAGGGAAGAGACAGCATAATAAAGTCTATGTCTCTGATCTCGCATGCCTGCAGTTCGGGGTCCACGCTCTGCCTCATGGCAGTCGATGCTGAAAAGGCCTTCGACAAGGTCAGATGGGGTTTCCTGGAGGCCACGCTGAGGAGAGTGGGGCTGGGGCCTCGCATGGGAGACTGGATAATGGCGCTGTACAGAGACCCCTCGGCTAGGGTTAGAGTTAACGGCGCCCTGTCGGATAATATCTGCATTCAGAACGGGACGCAACAGGGCTGCCCACTGTCCCCCTTTCTTTATATTCTGACAGTAGAATCCCTAGCTAACGCCATAAGGAGAAACAACGCTATTAGAGGCATAAGGTTGGGGCAAACAGAGTTCAAGCTCTCCTTATTTGCAGACGACCTTTTGCTATATTTGGCATGCCCGAGGGTGGGAATCCCGGTACTATTACAAGAATTTGATAGGTTTAGCGTGAAGAACTACTTTAAAATTAACCTCCAAAAAACTGAAGTCATGAATGACTCCCTACCGCGGACAGAGGCCCAGTCCCTGCAGGAGTTATTCCCATTTAAATGGCGGGCTAACTTCTTCAAATACTTAGGCGTGCAGCTCCCGGTTGACCCCACATAAGTATTCGATCTGAACTGCACACCTTTCCTAGCAAACCTAGAAAGGGAACTAAAGAAATGGAACTGTCTCTTTCTATCTTCGGGGGGGGGGGGGGGGGGGGGGTAGAATTAATGCGGTCAAGATGGATGTCCTGACAAAGTTTTTATATATATGTCAGGCATTCCCCATGAAGCTACACAGATCTTTTCTCAAATACATTTGCTCCTTGATCACAAAATTTGTCTGGCGTGGCCACAGCCCCAGCCTAGAATACAGTACACTAGTCAGATGTAAGCTTAGAGGATGCCTGTGCCTTCCGGACTTTTCCTTATACTATAAAGCCAATATATCTGCGTGCTGGACCTACTCAGACATAGAGATTCCAAATTATGGGGAGAATTAGAACACGATCTAGAGCCTTGACTGACGCAGGGTATTTTCTGGGTCCCGGGCGCCCTGCTCAGGGGCTTCCCAGGAAGCCCACTCTCCAATATGTTTCGAAATACAAGAGAAGCCCCCAGAAGCGCACTGTTATGATGCCTTTACGTTGTTTGCCCTAATAAAATCTTATAGAACGAAAAATACATAAAGGGTTGGCTCCTCCCAAAGGCCGTCCAATAGTTTCAGATATTAATAATCTTATAGAAAATGTGAGTATCTATGTGGAAAGTTTTACTTCATGGAGACACTTTCCTGTTATGTTAAAAACACGATGGATGTCGTCAGACATTTGGAGGCATCCATGTTGGCTGTGATACCAAACTGGCTATTCTGGACATAGAAGCCCTTTACAATTCCTTCCTCATGCGGGTGGATGCAACAAAGGGATATGCATTTCATGGCCTATAAAAAATTAATGACACAGATAGTTACCTTCATCTTAAAACACAACTTCTTTCTTTTTGACAGCAGATTCTACCAGCAACTCAGGGGTACAGCACTGGGGAGCCCCTGAGCCCCCACCAAGGCTGGTGGGAAGAGTAATTTGTTTTTACTAAAGCATGTGATAGATAAATTTGTCACATTCTGCTTTGGCTTTGTTATAGATGTTTCATTTCAAACTTATGCAACTTTGCTGGCAGGAAGTAAGGAACCATTTAAACAGCTGATACTAAAACTAAAGAAGGAAGTGGAAAAGCAGGCCTACACTTGAATATCATTACCTATAAATGCCATAGTAAATCCATAGACTGTGGTGTATAAACAAACATCAAATCATCTAAACCTACAAAAGAACACACCACTCCAAATCAGTAAATTCAATGTCTTTGTTAGCAAAGAATAATAAAATCACATTAAAAAGACATGACACTCAAAAAAGTTGCTGACCACCGCATAAACAATGTATCAAAATGAATGCTAACTCAAATTCTATGTGCTAAGTACTACTGGATATATAGGTACCATATATCCCAATAAAGTTATATAGTCCAACAAACATATATACATAGGAGAGCAAATGAATAACAGGATAGTACAAACCCAGAGGTTGCTATGCCTCGACGCATGTTTCGCTCCCAGCTTCGTCTAGGAGTAAAGAAAAATTAGCTCTGATAACATTTAAATAGCAAACACCACCTCCCCAAATGCAAAACAAACAGCATCTAAATCACTTCTAAACTAATTACACAAAGATGGATGTGAATCAAATACGAGTGCGTGTGTATAGACGCACATCACAGGATGGACCACCCAGCATGCTAGAATGTACACAAAAGCATGCTTTCCTACAACAGAATGCAACGCCAAAGTGCAAACTCCAACATGCGCTCTAAACCCAGATGTGCTATAGTACAGGCATATACAAAAACGACAACTACATCAAACTTATCAGAGACATGGAGTGCACTGTCAAGCACACACACCAAAAATGTCTTCTTTTTTCTTTAAATTACCCTGTAAAAACATGTATATATAGTAAAAGGTACATAGAAATTCATAATAATAAGAACTTACATTACGAATACTACAAGCAAATAAGCAAATAGTAAATAAAGAGCAAGGAATAAATAAGTGACGCATGAGCTCCGCAATGTGAACAGTGCTCAAGATAAGAATAAATAAATAAATATATATATATATATATATAGATATATATAACACAATAAATCACTATAAGTGCACCAATAATATATCATATTTATATTAAGTAACATGTGTATCAAAGTCACCTACGTAACAGACAGAAAGAAACAAAACAAAAACCTCACCATAAAGAACCTATGTGTTTAGGACTCCAATATTATAACATCTAATTTTGGATTAATCTATGAAATCAAGAAGATATGATTAGTAAGATATATTATCACAGCTACAAGAAAGGAAGGAGGGGGAAGGGGGGGATTGACAAGAAAAATATAAGTAGAAGAAAAGCGCTAAAATTAAAAATAATAAAATACAAATTAAATTGACACAATTAGACAAAGTGATTAAAGAAAATATGTCAAGCTAATATTTTTATTCAACCCCCTGGGTGTAACCGTGTCCAACATAAAAAATCCAACCAGATTCTATATTTCTAGAAGTCACCAAAGCGGTATATTTCTTTTAAATTAGCAAGATTGGTCAATGAAAAAGACATTTTATTTTTAAAAAAACTAACCTTGGACAGACTCAAAACATATGTCAAATCAGACGTGGACTTGGTTATTGATTAGAAACCAAGACCCATGCTGCACAACCCAATAACAGCGATTGTGGTGTTGCCAAGGGCATCCATGATCCACCCAATCACATTTAGACATTGGTGTGAAATATTACAAATAAGCCCTTAAAGGGGTTGTCTCGTGAAATCAAGTGGGGTTCAGCACTTCTGTATGGCCATATTAATGCACTTTGTAATATACATCGTGCATTAATTATGAGCCATACAGAAGTTATTCACTTACCTGCTCCGTTGCTAGCGTCCCCGTCGCCATGGATCCGTCTAAATTCGCTGTCTTCTGGCGTTTTTAGACTTACTTGCGCAGTCCGGTCTTCTTCCTGGTGAATGGGGCCGCTCGTGCCGGAGAGCTGGTCCTCGTAGCTCCGCCCCATCACGTGTGCCGATTCCAGCCAATCAGGAGGCTGGAATCGGCAATGGACCGCACAGAGCCCACGGTGCACCATGGGAGAAGACCCGCGGTGCATCGTGGGTGAAGATCCCGGCGGCCATCTTGGTAAAGGAAGAAAGAAGTCGCCGCAGCGCGGGGATTCGGGTAAGTAATAAACTTTTTTTTTTTTTTAACCCATCCCTTGGGTTTGTCTCGCGCCGAACGGGGGGCCTATTGAATAAAAAAAAAACGTTTTGGCGTGAGACAACCCCTTTAACTTCTTGTTACAACAGAATCACTGAGAGCTGCTGTCCTTGCTTTACAGACCAATAGTGATTCAATACACGAGGTTATAGGCAGTGATTATATTTCACCTGTGATATTTCATTTATATTGTTTCCACACTACCCTTCAATCCTAAATGTACTGCACACAATCGAAATGTTGTTTATTAACCCTTCAATTATGGCCGCTACTAAAAAAGAGTGTAATCAATGTGTTGCCACCTTCCATATGCCTCAAGCCATAAGAGGGAAATAGTGACCAAGGTGTAGAGAAAGTATGAGCATGCTACTTGATGAATAGAGCACACACCACTCCTCCCTGGTCACCTAAAGTCTCTCTTACATTCACAATTAAAGAAGTAGAGGTAAAGGGGTTAATTTCTGAGCTCAATCATCACAGCAGACCACAGGAGTGCTACTTGATTTTTAGAACACACTTCCTTGCTTCCCAGTCCCCCTCGATTTACAGTTAAAGAGGTGCAGAGGAAGGGGTTAATTTTTGAGCTCCATAGTCACAGCAGACCAGAGGAAACCAAAGGTGTGCAGAGATGATTTTTTTTAGAACACAACTCCCCTCTGGATTACTCTCTCAATCAGAAATAAATATAGAATGGAGAGTAAGGGGTTAAAGCACGCTGAGACCGTCAGTGCCGGCACAAATGTGATTCTAATGGCTCCAAAATGACTGCCAATATCACTTTAATAGTGTACAGAGTCTGCTGTCTTTGTTTGCAGGTACAGTGTTGGAAGGGTTAATGCCCCCTTATATCATAATCATCGGCGTGCTAGTGAGCCATTCCTTCTCATATTACCATCTTAGAAACCCCCCTCCCCATGATTTTAAAGAGGGGGATTAGCACTGAAAAAACACAGTTTGTTCACTAAGTGAATTTTCCAACTGACTAAGACGCCCTAGCCACCAAAATGAGGAACTGACTTGCTGGGAAACGTTGTAGCCACCTGACCTGTGGTACCGGCCAGCCGGCTAGTCACTGCACTGGGCTCTCTTAGTGAATATTTTCCCTTACTAATCTCCTTCTCATCTACGCGTTTCTACAGCCTGCATGGATGCAGGCTGTGTCATCAGATCATCAATTCAAAAATACAGCAGGAGCGACCATGATAGCTGGCAGCTTTCCCTGATAGTGAGTGCCGCGCACTACACACTAGCAGCCCTTATATATGATAAGCCCCTTCTTCCCTCTTTGACAGACTGCTTTCCCTCCAATCCCAGATCAGTGTTGTCCTTCTGGACTTCCCTCTTCCACATGATACAATATGATTTGCAGGGTGGTATGTCCCATGTGCAGGGTTCAGCACTGGACAGCTCCACTGCTAATTGCAATGTCTCAGGGCTTCAGTGCATAGATCAGCACTGGAAAGTTCCCTGTCAGTAACAGTCGATCTGTGTTTATTATATATATTCCAGCACAGCATCCGACCCATAAACACATTGTGGACAGATTGTGATGATCTGTGTTGCTAATAACTTAGTTTTAGTTTGGGGTGGATTGTGGATGCCCTTGGGTTGTGCAGCGTGGGTCTTGGTTTCTAATCAATAACCAAGTCCACTTCTGATTTGATATATATGTTTTGAGTCTGTCCAAACATTTTAAGTATAAAATAATAAAGGTTAGTTTTTTTAATAAAGTTTCTTTTTGGGCGACCAAACAGATTCTGTATTTGGAATATATCTGATTAACACACAGAGCCGGTTCCTGGACATTTTGTTCAGTGTGGATGAACAAGGTTGCATACATTCCTCGAGGACCACATTAAATAATGCAGCAGTCTTTGAGTTTGACACACATGTGGTAGAGTAACAGATGACTGCTACATCAGACTACGCAGGGTATGTTTGTAGTCTGCAACCATGGAGACACATACAGTAGGTATGCATAAGAGCTGTCAACATAAAACCATAATCATGTCTATATGCAAACTAGTTATTATTTAAAAAATAAAACAAAACTGTGGGCATTTGTTACCATTCATTGTTTAGTGTAAAATCTTGAAACAAAATTTTTATTATTTTACTATTATTCATTACAATTGATTGTATATCATGGCTGAGCTATGTTGATAATTTTTTAACAGCAGTTTTGACAATATTTCATAAACTTTATATAAAAGGATTTAACAATGGTGCAATTAAAGTATACATTAGTGACAGAAACTTGTCCATATCTGTACCATAACTTGTCTTTGGCCTCAAATACATTACACTAACAGATCCATAAAATATAGTCACTACTATGAGGTGAGAGGAGTAGGTGGAGAAAGCTTTCTTAATCCCTGCTATGGAATGGTGCTTTATAATTGTCCAAATGATCCATGTATATAAAAACAATTATTAATAGAATAGCACCTAAATTGTGTGTCAGTACACGCCAAGGCCATTAGAGATGCAATGTCACAGTAGAAATGTCCAGAATAAGGTAAGAAGAATGTATCAATGACCTGATAGATGGACTGCACAGTAAAATATCAATATTTGCAGATGACACAAAATTATACAAGACAAATAATACAATGGAGGGCAATATTCGGCTACAAAAGGACCTAGATAAACTGGGGGCTTGGGTAGAAAAATGGCAAATGAAGTTCAATATTGATAAATGTAAGGTTATGCACATGGGCAGGAGAAACAGATGTCACCAATACATATTAAATGGGGTACTGCTAGGGAAAAGTGATATGGAAAAAGACCTTGGGGTACTAGTGGACTGTAGACTTATCTGGAGCAATCAATGCCAGTCAGCTGCTACAAAAGCAAATAAAGTCTTGGGGTGAATTAAAAGAGGCAAAAGGGCGAGGGACGAGAACATTCTGGACACCACCGGTGCCAGGAAAGATGTTGTAGTGCTTGGGAGGGTTCAAAGAAGGGCAACTAAATTCATAAACAGAATGGGAGGACTAGAATACCTGGAAAGGCTATAAAAATTGGGATTTTTTACCCTGGAAAAAAGATGGTTAAGGGGCGATCAAATTACTATGTATAAATACATTAGGGGACAATATAAGGATCTTTCCTATGTTCTGTTTATACCCAGGACTGCGATGGTAACAAGAGGGCATCCACTACCTCTATAAGAAAGCAGGTTTCATCACAAACATAGAAGGGGGTTCTTTATTGTAAGAGCAGTGAAACTGTGGAACTCTCTGCCTGATGACGCGGTGATGGAAAAATACATAGAGGAGTTTAAGAGGGGACTAGATGGTTTTCTAAAGAATTAGAATATTACAGGATATAGACATTAGGTGACCAGCAGGGTTGTTTATCTCAAATGTTGATCCATGTATTACCCTGGATGTCATTATGGAGTCAGGTAGGAATTTTTTCCTCTATAGTAGCTAATTCGCTCGCAGTTTTTTGTTTTTTTTTGCCTTCCTCTGGATCAACAAGGGGGAGATTAAAACAGGTTGAACTTGAAGGACATTGTCAGCTTTCAGCTTAAAATATTGTGTTACTATGAATATAGGAGATGTTTGTGATATGGAAACCATCAAACTAATGAGCTAAAATTTTAACAATGGTGCAATAATAGTATACATTAGTGACAGAAACTTGTCCATAATAGTACCATAGCTTGTCCTTGGCCTCAAATACATTACACTAACAGATCCATAAAATATAGTCACTACTATGAGGTGAGAGAAGTAGGTTGAGAAAGCTTTCTTAATCCGTACTGTGGAATGGTGTTTGATAATTGATAAATGATCCATGTATATGAAACAATTATTAATAGGAAAGCACCCAAATCATGTGTCAGTACATGCCAAGGCCATGTGCAATGTCACAGTAGAAATGTTTAATTTTTTCGGGTCCACAATCGGGTAAGGAGAATGTAAGAGATGTCTGTGATATGGCAACCATCAAACCGATGATCCATGAGCTCACAATAAGCTTAAGGGCACCTACCCACTTGCGATTTTTTTTCCTTTGCGTTTTTTTCTGAAGAGCAATTAGAATTGAATGTGTTCCTGTCCACTTGCGTTTTTTTTTTTAGTCCGTTGCAATTTTTAACATAGAAACTGTCAGTTGCATATGTGTCCTTATTTTTCTCTTAATGCACCCATGAATGTCAATGGAAATTAACGGAAAAGGCGCGGAAATTCCGCAAAAACACGCTGAAAACGCTGCGTTTTTCACACACGAAAATCGCAAACACCAGTGGGTGGGTGCCCTAAGACAAGCATTTCTGCTCAAAAGAAGATAAACAAGAGTCCTAAATTCAAAATCATCGATGAATCATGGAGAAAACCCAGAAATACCAGACGGAGATGTACATATTCTTTATCAATTAAAACAAAGCTATTGATTGCACTGTTCATGACAAGTTGTGGCCATGCTTAAAACAATTCAGAGTCCCGGGACATCTGGGGCAACTCGTACAGTCATTATATGCGAAGCAGATGGCTATGATCATGACCTTCAATGTTAACATGGAATGGTTCTGAATCAGGAAAGGCATAAACCAAGGCTGCATATTATCCCCTGCATTGTTCAACCTGTATACAGAGGCAATCTTGAGGCAATGCAATTTAGACTAATCCAACATTGGAGTCGAGATCGGTGGAAAAAATACCTACAATCTCAGATATGCAGATGATACAAACTTGTTGGCAGAAATTTAAGGCCCATTTACACACAACGATTACCTCTCAAAATTCACTCAAAAGGCATCTTTTGAGCGACAATCGTTGTGTCTAAATATGCCCATCTTTCACTGTATGGTGAACCACGGTTTTTGGCTCTGCTTGAAAACCATGGTTAAGAACAGCTAAGAAGTAGGACCACACACTGTGTCTACTGTCCATAGTCCTGAATTCTCCACAGGGAGCCCGTGGCTGAACAATGGAGCTAATTACAGAGCTCAGATCTCCTGCTGAATTCTCTAATAGTTCCTAGAAGCTCATTTGCATGCAAATGAAGCTAATAAAGTACTAATAGCAATTAGCGCCTATTAGTACCTTGTGCAAAACAATCACTGATATTTCAATCTTTTGAAGATATCTGTTTGTGTAAATGGGCCTTAAGGAAGGTCTTGAACAACTAATACTAAAAGTTAAAAAAGGAAGAGAAAAAGTTGTCCTATACTTGAATATCAATAATTTATAAATGCTCGAGCAGATTAATAGATTGTGTTGTATAAACCAACATCAAATCATCTGAAACTACAAAATAACACACCACTGCAATTTAGTATTTTTTTTGTTAGCAAATAATAATAAAATCCGATTAAAAAGCCATTAGACACTTTCAAAAGTGGCTGACCACTGGATAAGCAATGTGTAAAAATTAATACTAATGGGGGGATGGTTAGTGGCGCATGGAAGAAGACCTGTAATCCTGCACTGCCAGATCCTTCAGCTCAAAACTAACCTGTTTACTGTTTCCTAAAGTTGCAAGACACTCTAATACAGCTGAATGCACAGGAGTGACGGCCCACTTCCCAGCAAGTGAGTCTTCATAAGATGTATCACCGGCCATCAGCAGTAGGCAGTCTCCTCCTCAGGCGATCCAAGTGAAAAAGGCTCTCCGAAAGGTTTGACGGAAGATTTGCTTAAGAGTTTGGACAGGCATTCACTTGGAGCAAGCAATGCAGCGAGGATCCCTGCAGATCATGGATTACAATTCACAAGTCAGCAGCCCATTACCCACTCTAACACTACCAGGAGAAGCTTCAGCTAATGCTCAAAAGGGAACCATTACTGTAGAATTTGCGGACTCCATGGAGGTACTGCTTCCCTCACTTCGTCCTACTCCACATTCTGGGGAAGACCAGGTTGAACTCTCAATGAGCAATCGCTTACCATAGCATGCAACTGCTCAGTGCACATCAATGGCTCCTGTTACAGAAGCTACGATGTGATCCCTGGTAACGAATCTTAATCAGTCCATCAAGACAGGCATCCACCCAGCCTTCTCCTCTTTGCAGATAGAAATCACATCAATGAGCAATCGCACATCTCATATTGAAAATAGAATGGAGGAACTGACTTCCGCCCATAATGAGCTTGTTGATACCACAAACTTCATGGAGAAAGTGACAACTCTGTGATGTGGAGGACAGGTTCAGACAGAATAATGTCTATGTTAGGGGGGATGGGATACCAGAAACAGTCAAAAATGATGGTCTGAGAGAATTCATTGTTGACTACTTTGCCACCTTATTTCCTGGGGCTACTCTTCTCAACCTCCCCATTGACTGGGCACACAAGCTCCCCAAGCCTAAATCTCTTCCCACTTCCATATCGAGAGATGTCATTCTCCGTCTACACTTCTATCACATAAAGGAAAAAATATTGAAAGCAGCAAGGATCTCCACCACACTTCCATATCAATTTCAAAATATTTCTATTTATGTGGACGTGTCTGCTGCGACACTCATGGGAGGAAAGAGTATGGCATTGCATGCAAGTGGAGCTTCCCAGTAAAAGGGAAGCCGGACTGTTTCACAGAAACTGGCATCTCTCTCCACAGGGGACACCAGTAAAAAGAAACCCCTCAGAGCTTTTTGGGGAATGGATAAATGGATGGACACTCTGGCAAATGTCACTGTAAAGGCCCACCACCTAAGTAATTGGTCCACCTGGAAAGAATTTCTTTACCTTTACATCAAGGTTAAATTTTAGAGATGAGCGAGCACACTCGTCCGAGCTTGATGCTCGTTCGAGTATTAGGGTACTCAAGATGCTCGTTACTCGAGTCGAACACCACGTGGTACTTGAGTCAATTGCATTTCCTTTCCCGCATGTTTAGCGCCATTTTCTAGACAAAAGAATGCGTAGAAGGCATTACCACTTCCTGCTGTGACGTGCCAGCCCTCTCCCCCCCCCCACAGTAGTGAGTGGCTGCGCCGATCAGGTGACCGCGGAGTACTTAAAGGGGTCCCGCCCATGGCACGCATCAGACGCATGCTGGCAGAGGTTAGGGATAGTGCTGCTGCTGATAAAGGCACAATGTTAGAGTAGGATCCTGTCATCAAGAACCCCAACGGTCCTTCTTAGGGCTACTCTTCAAAGTGTGCATTACTGTTGTGGCTGGCTGGGAGCAGTAGTGCACCAATTTTTTTTTTAAGCATCTCGGGCTGTGCAGGCCATTTCAACTATAGCGTTCCCAGTCTGCAGTGCATAACGCAGAGTTTAGGGACAGAGCCGCTTCTATAGGGAAAGTTATACAGTCCTAATCCTCCATGCAAGAACCCCAACGTTCCTTCTTAGGGTTACATCTGACCGTGTGCTTTACAGTTGTGGCTGGCTGGGAGCAGTAGTACATCAATTTTTGTATTATGCATCTAGGCCTGTTCCCATCCTTTCAGTAATAGCGTTCTCAGCCTGCAGTGCCGTACAACCAGCTCTCACCGTGAAACTGCACTCTTACATTTCCTAGCCTACTGCAAACTACTTCAGTTATACTGTGTCTGCAGTACATTAGACAGAGGTCTCACCGCTAAACAGTACTGTAATGTTTCCTGGGCCAATGCAAAGTATTTTAGCTCTGCCACTGTGCAGAGCATCTCACAATACCCTCTCCTTGAGGGGGTTGAGATAGCCGCAGTTACCAGCACTATCCACTGGCTTTAGAGTCTTCTCCCACTCTATACAGCATCTCTTATCTACAAGTCTCTGCGAGCGGTAAATTATACATAGGAATCAGCGCAAGACAGCGGGTTAATTTTTATAAGTCACAGCATAGAGCCTCTGCTATCTACAAGTCTCTGCATGTGGTGAATTAAGCCACAGTTGTCAGTGCTGTACAGTGGGGTAATTTTTTGGGGCCCTGCCCTATTCCTAATCTGCCATGATGAGGAGTAAGGGTAAGGGTCAAGGACTCAGACGCGGGCGTCCAAGTGAGGGTGTGGGCACAGGCCGAGTTCCTGGGTGTGGTGAATCACAGCGGGCTGCTGCGGGATTAGGAGAGAGACAAGTTTCTGGGTTCCCCAGCTTCAGATCACAATTTACGGGTCCGCGTGGTAGACCTTTATTACCAACAGAGCAGTGAGAGCAGGTCCTGTCGTGGATAGCAGAAACCGCATCCAGCAATGTATTGACCACCCAGTCTTCTACGCCATCCACTACTCCTGGCCTAGGGACTGCAACTCTGAATCCTCTGGCTGCTGCTCCTCCTTGCTCCCAGCCTCCTCACTTCCTGAAAATGACATATTCTGAGCAGGCAGACTCCCAGGAACTGTTTTCAGGTCCCTGCCGTGAGTGCAAATAAACGGTTCCTCTCTCACCTGAGGAGTTTGTCATGACCGATGCCCAACCTTTGGAAAGTTCCCAGAGTCCGGGTGATGAGGCTGGGGACTTCCGGCAACTGTCTCAAGAGATTTTTGTGGAGGAGGATGATAAGACACAGTTGTCTGTCAGTGAGGTATTTGTAAGGGCAGTAAGTCCAAGGGAGGAGCGCACAGAGGATTCGGAGGAAGAGCAGCTGGATGTTGAGGTGACTGACCCCACCTGGTTTGCTTAGCCTACTGAGGATAGGTCTTCAGAGGGGGAGGCAAGTGCAGCAGCAGGACAGGTTGGAAGAGGCAGTGGGGTGTCCAGGGGGAGAGGAAGGGCCAGAGCAAAGAATTCCCCAACTGTTTCCCAAAGCACTTCCTCATGGCAAGCCTCCGTGCAGAGGGCTAGGTGTTCAAAGGCGTGGATGTTTTTTAGTGAGAGCGCAGATGACCGATGAACAGTGGTATGCAACCTGTGTCGCACCAAGATCATTCACCGCCTCCGGGTCACACCACTGCCACTTCCCTCGTGCCCCAATCTGCCACACAGATCCAATCCCCCTCCCAGGACACAGGCACAAGCGCCTCCCGGCCTGCACACAGACCCTCACCTCCATGGTCCTCCACTCCATCCAGCAATGTCTCTCATCGCATCGTTCAGCTGTCGCTATCACAAGCGTTGGAGCGAAAGCGCAAATATGCCGCCATCCATGCGCATGCACAAGCGTTAAACGTGCACATTGCCAAATTAATCAGCCTGGAGATGCTGCCATACAGGCTTGTGGAAACAGAGGCTTTCAAAAACATGATGGCGGTGGTGGTCCCGCGCTACTCGGTCCCCAGTCGCCACTATTTTTCCCGGTGTGCCGTCCTAGCCCTACACCAGCATGTCTCCCGTGAGCTTAGTGGAGGCTGGGACCGAGTCAAAGCCTGGGACTACTCACATCCTACCCACACCCAGAATAGCGGGTCCGACCCCGGTGGTAGTATCTGCGGCGTTTTATGCCACCTCCTCCAAACCTTCCCCCTCCTCCTCCTCCGCCACGTCTACCTCTCAATTAAGAAGTGTGAGCACGTCACCAGCAGTCGATAGCGTGCAGCGCGGCAGCACAACGGTGGGCAAGCTTCAGCAAGCCGTGCTGAAACTAATCAGCTTAGGTGACAAGAGGCACACAGCCCCCAAGCTGCTGCAGGGTCTGACAGAGCAGACCAACCTCTGGCTTTCGCCGCTGTGCCTCCAACCAGGCATGGTCGTGTGTGACAACGGGCGTAACCTGTTGGTAGCTCTACAGCTCGGCAGCCTCAGACACGTTCCATGCCTGGCCCACGTCTTCCATCTGGTGGTTCAGCGGTTTCTGAAAGTCTACCCCCACTTGTCTGACCTGCTCAGCAAGGTGCGCCGCGTGTGCGCATATTTCCGTAAGTCCACCATGGACGCTGCCACCGGGAGGACCCTGCAACGTTGGTTTTAGCTGCCAGAGCAGTGACTGCGGTGCGACGTGCTCGCACACTGGAATTGTATGCTGCACATGTTGGCCAGGCTGTACGAGCAGCGTAGAACAATAGTGGAATACCAGCTGCAACATGGGCGGCGTAGTTGTATTCAGCCTCCGCAATTCTTTACTGAGGAGTGGGCATGGATGGCAGATATCTGCCAGGTCCTCAGAAACTTTGAGGAGTCTACCCAGATAGTGAGTGGCGATGCTGCAATCATTAGCGGTACCATTCCGCTGCTTTGCCTGCTGAGAAGTTCGCTGCTAAGCATAAAGGCCGAAGCTTTGCGGATGGAACAGGAGACAGGGAATGACAGTATGTTGCTTGATAGCCAGACCACCCTCATGTCTATATCTCAGCGTGTTTTGGAGGAGGAGAAGGAAGAGGACGAGGGGGAAGAGACAGCTGGCCACACTGCAGAGGGTACCCATGCTGCTTGCCTCTCATCTGTTCAGCGTGTATGGGCTGAAGAGGAGGAGGAGGATCATCCTGAAAATCATCTTCCAAGTGAGGACAGCGATGTGTTAAGTACTGGGA
Organism: Eleutherodactylus coqui; assembly: GCF_035609145.1. NCBI lineage: Eukaryota > Metazoa > Chordata > Amphibia > Anura > Eleutherodactylidae > Eleutherodactylus > Eleutherodactylus coqui. Next base: position 45,899,013 of record NC_089842.1, on the reverse strand, counting down.
CCCTGGCACACATGGCTGACTTCATTTTAGGCTGCCTTTCCCATGACTCTCGCGTTAGATGTATTCTGGCCAACACGGATTACTGGGTGTACACCCTTCTCGACCCACGGTATAAGGAGAACCTTTCCACTCTCATTCCTGAAGAGGAAAGGGGTAAGAGAGTGATGCAATATCACAGGGCCCTGGTGGAAAAAGTGATGTTAAAGTTCCCATCTGACAGCGCTAGTGGTAGAAGACGCAGTTCCGAGGGCCAAGTAGCAGGGAAGGAGCGGGGATCAGGCAGCATGTCCAGCACAGGCAGGGGAACACTCTCCAAGGCCTTTGCCAGCTTTATGGCTCCCCAGCAAGACATTGTCACCACTCCCCAGTCAAGGCTGAGTCGGAGGGAGCACTGTAAAAAGATGGTGAGGGAGTACGTAGCTGAATGTACCACTGTCCTCCAGTATGCCTCTGCTCCATACAACTATTGTATCTCAAAGCTGGACACGTGGCACGAACTTGTGCTGTACACCCTGGAGGTGCTGGCCAGCCCTGCCGCTAGCGTCTTGTCAGAGAGGGTGTTTAGTGCAGCTGTATGGAATCCTTATGGATAAGCGTACCCGCCAGTCAACTGCCAGTGCCCACATGCTTACACTCATAAAGATGAACAAAGGCTGGATTTTTCCAGACTTCTCTTCTCCACCGGCGGAAAGCAGCAGAACCTAATGATTCATTTCGCTGCAACAGGAGAAAAATGCTTCCTCTATCACCACAAGAAAGGGGAAATTAGCTTTGTCAATCACTCTCGGATATTATTACTTCTCTTCCTCCTACTCCTCCTCCTAAAACAGCATGTCATCAAGCTGAACTGCCATTTTTTCTGAGGCCCAAAAGGCTCTGTTTAAATTTTTTTACAATTTTTCAAAGTTTCAAAAGTACTGATACTTTAGCAGAAACCTATTTTTTTCACAGGGCTGCCCCTAGGCTATGTTACAAATTAAGCAACAGCCAGTTTATAGCTGAAAAGCCATTGTGGAGTTTTGTATCATCTGACAAGCAACTTGTAGTGGCTCTCTTGCATGAGAATGCATGGAGAGAGGCCGTAGGCCATCCTAATGATAAGAGTGGTGTCTGCATTTGATAGTGATATTCCTAATTCTTTTTCCCACGATTTGAGATAGGTGGGTTTGCAGATAGTGGAGGTGCGATAAAATGTTTTCTCAGGTATGAGATTTTCAGCGTTTTAGAGTTGTTTGCAGTGAGAGTTTTTTTTTAATAAAGTTTTAGGGCGGGTGGACTTATATTTTGCCTGGAATTCACTAAAGGTTTTGTGGATGTGCTTTTTCTGCAGGAAGGAGTAGGTTTGGTAGGGGAGCAGACTTTGTCTTATTTCCTCGGGGGGTTTATGGCTCAAAGCTTGCAAGTTTTCTATCTGTCTATTATGTGCCCCTCTCCAGAACCTGGTTATCACTGGGTCTTGGGGGAGACCCATCAGTTTGTATAAGGTCTGAAGTGGCGTTTTTGGCGAGGGTTTTGGAGCTAAAGATTCACTTAGCCCGTCCCAGATCTCACATGGGCCTCTGAGCAATGGGTTAAAATCTTTTGCCCTATATGTGTTCTTACTTGGAAACCAGAGATCTTCCAGATAAACTGGCACCCCACAACAGATGCTGGAGATGTGACTCTGGTATCGGATTCTACTCCCACATCCGGTGGGATTGCCCAGATATTATACCTTACTGGAGGGGGGTCGAGGATGTCCTTAAATTGATCCAACCAAACCTATGCTTAGGAGCAGAAATGATCCTTTTATGGAAACTCTCACATGTCTTCCACCCTTTAAGAAATAAATTGACGGCCTTCCTCCTGGACACTGCCAAAGCCCTAATACCACGACACTGGCTGCAGAAGACACCCCCTACCATATCCCAATGGAGAGAAAAAGCGTATATGTTATGCAACATGGAAGAGCTCTTGAGCTGGTCTACAGGCTCTCATGACAAGTTCCTCCAGATCTGGTCCCCATGGTGAAACCTGAGACACAATCCCTAAATCAAAGGATGCCCCAAAAAAGAAAATGACTAAAATACCACGATCCCACCCTCTGAGGGGAGCGTTCTGGATAGGACAGCTCCCATAAAACATCGGGCTCAAGAAGACCTCGAGGCCTCGGACGTTCAACGCTTAACCCAGGCCTGGGACCATAGTCAGATTTAATGCCCCGCTGTACCGGAGGAGGTAAGACTCTTCGGATATATGTTCAGTGGTTGGTTCCTGCACCTACTTGCCCTATCCCCCCGCTCCCTCTTTCCCACACCCTCATCTTTTCACCTATACCTCACATTCCAACCCCCCCCCCCCTCTGTTTCTGTGAACTTCATTGCAAACTGTGTTCTACATTCCTAGCTTGCGTACCAGCAGTTTACTGGTACAATTATTATCAAGAACACGAGTTATAGACACCTGTTATAAGTTTGAATTAAGCAGATTCTTAGAAAATTATGTTCATCAATCTGATTATAATTGTAAAACTGCTGATAGATTTCTCGTTAAAATGAATAACATTCGCTATATCAGCTTTCTCAATGCAATATTTTTTGTATGGACCATCTATGAAAATTCAATAAAAATTTGATTTAAAAAAAAATAAAAAATTAAGCAACAGCGAGCTGTATCTTTAAAAATTGTTCATGGGTTTCACCTGCCCTCGTGGTTGAGCAATTTTTCAGGGGTGCACTTGTACTCTTGGTGGACCAATCTTTCTGACCCTCGCCTATACTGTTATCTAACAAATTTTTCCGTACTTCGCCTACACTCTTGGTAACCAAAGTTTTTCAGGTGTTCGCCTATACTCTTGGTACACCAATGTTTCAGGGGTTCGCCTACACTCTTGCTACAGAAATGTTACTGGGGTCCGCCTATACTCTTGCTAGAGAAATGTTACTGGACTCCGCCTATACTCTTGCTACAAAAATGTTACAGGGGTCCGCCTATACTTTTGCTACAGAAATGTTACTGGGGTCTGCCTATACTCTTGCTACAGAAATGTTACTGGGTTCTGCCTATACCTTTTCTACTGAATGGTTTGAGGGGTTCACCTATACTCTTGCTACGGAAATGTTACAGGGGTTCGCCTATACTTTTGCAACAGAAATGTTACTGGGGTCCCCCTATGCTCCTGCTACAAACATGTTACAGGGGTCTGCGTATACTCTTGCTACAGAAATGTTACTGGGGTCAACCTATGCAGTTTCTACTGAATGGTTTGAGGGGTTCGCCTATACTTTTGCAACAGAAATTTTACTGGGGTCTGCCTATACTCTTGCTACAGAAATGTTACTGGTGTCCGCCTATACTCTTGCTATAGAAATGTTACTGGAGTTCACCTATACTCTTGCTACAGAATTGTTACAGGGGTCTCCCTATACATTTGCTACAGAAATGTTACTGGGGTCCGCCTATACTCTTGCTATAGAAATGTTACTGGGATCCACCTATACTCTTGCTACAGAAATGTTACTGGGGTCTGCCTATATCTTTTCTTCTGAATGGTTTGAGGGGTTCACCTATACTCTTGCTACGGAAATGTTACAGGGGTTCGCCAATACTTTTGCTACAGAAATGTTACTGGGGTCCGCCTATACTCTTGCTACAGAAATGTTACTGGGGTCTGCCCTTACTCTTGCTACAGAAATGTTACTGGGGTCTCCCTATACTTTTTCTACAGAAATGTTACTAGGGTCTGCCGATACTCTTGCTATAGAAATGTTACTGGGGTCCGCCTATACTCTTGCTACAGAAATGTTACTGGGGTCCGCCTATACTCTTGCTACAAAAATGTTACAGGGGTCTGCCTATACTTTTGCTACGGAAATGTTACTGGGATCTGCCTATACTCTTGCTACAGAAATGTTACTGGGGTCTGCCTATACCTTTTCTACTGAATGGTTTGAGGGGTTCACCTATACTCTTGCTACGGAAATGTTACAGGGGTTCGCCTATACTTTTGCAACAGAAATGTTACTGGGGTCCCCCTATGCTCTCGCTACAAAAATGTTACAGGGGTCTGCGTATACCTTTTCTACGGAATGGTTGGAGGGGTTCACCTATACTCTTGCTACAAAAATGTTACAGGGGTCCGCCTATACTTTTGCTACAGAAATGTTACTGGGGTCTGCCTATACTCTTGCTACAGAAATGTTACTGGGGTCTGCCTATACTCTTGCTACAGAAATGTTACTGGGGTCTGCCTATACCTTTTCTACTGAATGGTTTGAGGGGTTCACCTATACTCTTGCTACGGAAATGTTACAGGGGTTCGCCTATACTTTTGCTACAGAAATGTTACTGGGGTCCCCCTATGCTCTTGCTACAAAAATGTTACACGGGTCTGCGTATACTCTTGCTACAGAAATGTTACTGGGGTCAACCTATGCAGTTTCTACTGAATGGTTTGAGGGGTTTGCCTATACTTTTGCAACAGAAATTTTACTGGGGTCTGCCTATACTCTTGCTACAGAAATGTTACTGGGGTCCGCCTATACTCTTGCTATAGAAATGTTACTGGGATCCGCCTATACGCTTGCTACAGAAATGTTACAGGGGTCTGCCTATATCTTTTCTTCTGAATGGTTTGAGGGGTTCACCTATACTCTTGCTACGGAAATGTTACAGGGGTTCGCCAATACTTTTGCTACTGAAATTTTACTGGGGTCGGCCTATACTCTTGCTACAGAAATGTTACTGGGGTCTGCCCTTACTCTTGCTACAGAAATGTTACTGGGGTCTCCTTATACTTTTTCTACAGAAATGTTACTGGGGTCTGCCGATACTATTGCTATAGAAATGTTACAGGGGTCCCCCTATACTCTTGCTACAGAAATGTTACTGGGGTCCGCCTATACCTTTTCTACTGAATGGTTTGAGGGGTTCGCTTTATTCTTGCTATGGAAATGTTACTGGGGTCTGCCTATATCTTTTCTTCTGAATGGTTTGAGGGGTTCACCTATACTCTTGCTACGGAAATGTTACAGGGGTTCGCCAATACTTTTGCTACAGAAATGTTACTGGGGTCCGCCTATACTCTTGCTACAGAAATGTTACTGGGGTCTGCCCTTACTCTTGCTACAGAAATGTTACTGGGGTCTCCCTATACTTTTTCTACAGAAATGTTACTAGGGTCTGCCGATACTCTTGCTATAGAAATGTTACTGGGGTCCGCCTATACTCTTGCTACAGAAATGTTACTGGGGTCCGCCTATACTCTTGCTACAAAAATGTTACAGGGGTCTGCCTATACTTTTGCTACAGAAATGTTACTGGGGTCTGCCTATACTCTTGCTACAGAAATGTTACTGGGGTCTGCCTATACCTTTTCTACTGAATGGTTTGAGGGGTTCACCTATAATCTTGCTACGGAAATGTTACAGGGGTTCGCCTATACTTTTGCAACAGAAATGTTACTGGGGTCCCCCTATGCTCTCGCTACAAAAATGTTACAGGGGTCTGCGTATACCTTTTCTACTGAATGGTTTGAGGGGTTCACCTATACTCTTGCTACAAAAATGTTACAGGGGTCCGCCTATACTTTTGCTACAGAAATGTTACTGGGGTATGCCTATACTCTTGCTACAGAAATGTTACTGGGGTCTGCCTATACCTTTTCTACTGAATGGTTTGAGGGGTTCACCTATACTCTTGCTACAAAAATGTTACAGGGGTCCGCCTATACTTTTGCTACAGAAATGTTACTGGGGTCTGCGTATACTCTTGCTACAGAAATGTTACTGGGGTCAACCTATGCAGTTTCTATTGATTGGTTTGAGGGGTTTGCCTATACTTTTGCAACATAAATTTTACTGGGGTCTGCCTATACTCTTGCTACAGAAATGTTTCTGGTGTCCGCCTATACTCTTGCTATAGAAATGTTACTGGGGTCCACCTATACTCTTGCTACAGAATTGCTACTGGGGTCTCCCTATACATTTGCTACAGAAATATTACTGGGGTCCGCCTATACTCTTGCTATAGAAATGTTACTGGGATCCACCTATACTCTTGCTACAGAAATGTTACAGGGGTCTGCCTATATCTTTTCTTCTGAATGGTTTGAGGGGTTCACCTATACTCTTGCTACGGAAATGTTACAGGGGTTCGCCAATACTTTTGCTACTGAAATTTTACTGGGGTCGGCCTATACTCTTGCTACAGAAATGTTACTGGGGTCTGCCCTTACTCATGCTACAGAAATGTTACTGGGGTCTCCCTATACTTTTTCTACAGAAATGTTACTGGGGTCTGCCGATACTATTGCTATAGAAATGTTACTGGGGTCCGCCTATACTCTTGCTACAGAAATGTTACTGGGGTCCGCCTATACCTTTTCTACTGAATGGTTTGAGGGGTTCGCTTTATTCTTGCTATGGAAATGTTACTGGGGTCTGCCTATATCTTTTCTTCTGAATGGTTTGAGGGGTTCACCTATACTCTTGCTACGGAAATGTTACAGGGGTTCGCCAATACTTTTGCTACAGAAATGTTACTGGGGTCCGCCTATACTCTTGCTACAGAAATGTTACAGGGGTCTGCCTATATCTTTTCTTCTGAATGGTTTGAGGGGTTCACCTATACTCTTGCTACGGAAATGTTACAGGGGTCCGCCTATACTTTTGCTACAGAAATGTTACTGGGGTCTGCCTATACTCTTGCTACAGAAATGTTACTGGGGTCTGCCTATACCTTTTCTACTGAATGGTTTGAGGGGTTCACCTATACTCTTGCTACGGAAATGTTACAGGGGTTCGCCTATACTTTTGCTACAGAAATGTTACTGGGGTCCCCCTATGCTCTTGCTACAAAAATGTTACACGGGTCTGCGTATACTCTTGCTACAGAAATGTTACTGGGGTCAACCTATGCAGTTTCTACTGAATGGTTTGAGGGGTTTGCCTATACTTTTGCAACAGAAATGTTACTGGTGTCCGCCTATACTCTTGCTATAGAAATGTTACTGGGGTCCACCTATTCTCTTGCTACAGAATTGTTACTGGGGTCTCCCTATACATTTGCTACAGAAATATTACTGGGGTCTGCCTATACTCTTGCTATAGAAATGTTACTGGGATCCGCCTACACTCTTGCTACAGAAATGTTACAGGTGTCTGCCTATATCTTTTCTTCTGAATGGTTTGAGGGGTTCACCTATACTCTTGCTACGGAAATGTTACAGGGGTTCGCCAATACTTTTGCTACAGAAATTTTACTGGGGTCCGCCTATACTCTTGCTACAGAAATGTTACTGGGGTCTGCCCTTACTCTTGCTACAGAAATGTTACTGGGGTCTCCCTATACTTTTTCTACAGAAATGTTACTAGGGTCTGCCGATACTCTTGCTATAGAAATGTTACTGGGGTCCGCCTATACTCTTGCTACAGAAATGTTACTGGGGTCCACCTATACTCTTGCTACAAAAATGTTACAGGGGTCTGCCTATACTTTTGCTACAGATATGTTACTGGGGTCTGCCTATACTCTTGCTACAGAAATGTTACTGGGGTCCGCCTATACCTTTTCTACTGAATGGTTTGAGGGGTTCACCTATACTCTTGCTACGGAAATGTTACAGGGGTTCGCCTATACTTTTGCAACAGAAATGTTACTGGGGTCCCCCTATGCTCTCGCTACAAAAATGTTACAGGGGTCTGCGTATACCTTTTCTACTGAATGGTTTGAGGGGTTCACCTATACTCTTGCTACAAAAATGTTACAGGGGTTCGCCTATACTTTTGCTACAGAAATGTTACTGGGGTCTGCCTACACTCTTGCTACAGAAATGTTACTGGGGTCTGCCTATACCTTTTCTACTGAATGGTTTGAGGGGTTCACCTATACTCTTGCTACGGAAATGTTACAGGGGTGCACCTATACTTTTGCTACAGAAATGTTACTGGGGTCCCCCTATGCTCTTGCTACAAAAATGTTACAGGGGTCTGCGTATACCTTTTCTACTGAATGGTTTGAGGGGTTCACCTATACTCTTGCTACAAAAAATGTTACAGGGGTCCGCCTATACTTTTGCTACAGAAATATTACTGGGGTCTGCCTATACTCTTGCTACAGAAATGTTACTGGGGTCTGCCTATACCTTTTCTACTCAATGGTTTGAGGGGTTCACCTATACTCTTGCTACAAAAATGTTACAGGGGTCCGCCTATACTTTTGCTACAGAAATTTTACTGGGGTCTGCGTATACTCTTGCTATAGAAATGTTACTGGGGTCAACCTATGCAGTTTCTACTGAATGGTTTGAGGGGTTTGCCTATACTTTTGCAACATAAATTTTACTGGGGTCTGCCTATACTCTTGCTACAGAAATGTTACTGGTGTCCGCCTATACTCTTGCTATAGAAATGTTACTGGGGTCCACCTATACTCTTGCTACAGAATTGTTACTGGGGTCTCCCTATACATTTGCTACAGAAATATTACTGGGGTCCGCCTATACTCTTGCTACAGAAATGTTACAGGGGTCTGCCTATATCTTTTCTTCTGAATGGTTTGAGGGGTTCACCTATACTCTTGCTACGGACATGTTACAGGGGTTCGCCAATACTTTTGCTACTGAAATTTTACTGGGGTCGGCCTATACTCTTGCTACAGAAATGTTACTGGGGTCTGCCCTTACTCTTGCTACAGAAATGTTACTGGGGTCTCCCTATACTTTTTCTACAGAAATGTTACTGGGGTCTGCCGATACTATTGCTATAGAAATGTTACTGGGGTCCGCCTATACTCTTGCTACAGAAATGTTACTGGGGTCCGCCTATACCTTTTCTACTGAATGGTTTGAGGGGTTCGCTTTATTCTTGCTATGGAAATGTTACTGGGGTCCGCCTATACTCTTGCTATAGAAATGTTACTGGGGTCCGCCTATACTCTTGCTACAGAAATGTTACTGGGGCCCGCCTATGCAGTTTCTACTGAATGGTTTGAGGGGTTCACCTATACTTTTGCTACAGAAATGTTGCTGGGTTCTGCCTATACTCATGCTACAGAAATGTTACTGGGGTCTGCCTATGCTGTGGGTGCACAAAGACTTCCTATCGCGATGTTTTACCTATCAGGCACAAATACACTAAATGAGTAGGGCAGAAATGTGGTCCAAGGCCGAGGTCCTTAGTCGGGTGAAACTCTGCCATGTTTGGGCACTCTGATTTCTTTCTGTGTAATACCATCTTTGTGCAGCCCCAGCATATGTGAGCCCAAAGAACTCAAAGACTTCCCATTGCGGTGTTGAGCTATCTGACACCTACACAGAATGAAGTGTGTAGGGGCACATGGATTTCCAATAGCTATTTGACTCACGGCACCTTGGGTCACACAAGATGGAGGCTGGGACCGAGCCTGACCCAGGGCCTGCTCACGTACTTCCCACACAGAGTATTGCGGGTACTACCTCGGTCATGGTTTCTCGGCCTTATTATGCCACCTCATCCTCCTGCTTGGGGTCTGGGGATCAGCGCTGGGCAACATGTATTTTCTCTTACCACAATTATCTGAGACAGTGTTTTGGGCAAAACAAAAGAAGCGTTACTGCATTAATGAGATGTTCACAGCTACACTAGCATCCGAGTTCGCTTTATGCCTACGATTAATGAGGGTGTGAGACGAGGCCAATGTCCTTGGCAGGGAGAAACTGCCATGTTCGGGTGCTCTAATTTCTTTTTGTGCAATACTTTCCTTGGGTTCCAGAGGCTTGCCTATACTGTGGGTGCACAAAGAATTCCCATTGCGGCATTTTACCTGTCTGGCACAAATACACTGACTGACTAAGGTAGAAATGTGGGCCTAGGTCCTTGGCAGGGTGAAACTCTGCCATGTTTGGGCGCTCTGATTTCCTTATGTGTAATACCATCTTTGAGTTCCTTGGGTTCGCCTATGCTTTGGGTTCACAAAGACCTCCCATTGCAGTGTTTTACCTGTCTGGCACAAATACACTGACTGACTAGGGTAGAAATGTGGGCCGAGGTCCTTGGCTGGGTGCAACTCTGCCATGTTTGGGCACTCTGATTTCTTCCTGTGTAATACCATCTTTGTGCACCCACAGCATAGGCAAGCCCAAGGAGCTCAAAGACTTCCCATTGCGGTGTTGAGCTATCTGACACCTACACAGAATGAATTGTGTGGGGACACATGGATTTCCCATTGCTATGTAACTTGCGGCACCTTGGGTCACACAAGGTGGAGGCTGGGACCAAGCCTGACCCTGGGCCCGCTCACGTGCTTCCCACACAGAGTATTGATGCATTGTGGAGATGTGGAGAAGTGCTGGCACCTGAGTCCCCTTCATGCCTACGTTTACAGCTCCTGACAATTTTGTGACGGAGGTGGCACGGGATTGGAAAGATGATCGTATGTCAATTTATCATCAATTCTCAACAGCATTGTGGGCTATCGCCCATACTTTCAAAGAGGGTCGCTGCCTGGCCCTACCAACCCTCTGCAGTGTGTGCCTCCTCATCCAGTATGTACTTATAAATAGACATGAGGGGGGTGTGGCTATGAAGCCAGTGTGTGGCATGAGGGTAGCTGAACGCTAAGCAGAGAAACTTTTGTGTGCGCTGTGGATGTAGGGTCGTGCGGGGGGAATGGACTGCAATGCTAGCATGTAACCCAGGAGAAGAGGCAGCGGTGTCACCTGCAGGCAGTGATTGTCCTTGGTTGCAGGTAGTGTGGTGCTTAGCTAAGATGTGCCAGCGTGTGTGCCTTGCTAATGAGGGTTTGTCCGAAGTAAATTGTTAGGGGGGTGATGCCAGACTCTTGCCTCCATTTTGGCTTAATAGTGGGACCTGGGAGCCTCAGATGCAGCCAGCCTGCTGCCCCTGCCCATCCCTATCTGTTTCTGGGGTGTTGCCATGACTTTCTGATGTTTTCTGGTGTTTTAAAAGTCATCACCTATATGGAGTATCAGCCCCATACAAAAATGCTCGAGTCGCCCATTGACTTTAATGGGCTTCGTTACTCGAAACGAGCTCTCGAGCATTATAGAAAGTTTGACTTGAGCAACGAGCACCCGAGCATTTTGGTGCTCGCTCATCTCTATTAAATTTCATTACAGATAAAAAAAATGTTTCATTAAAATTCTTGTTTTTCATGGAAGAGCTTATACGTAAAGTCCTTCCATGAAAAACAATTCAGGGGTGCAGCAGCCGCGGCTCCATTGAAAACAATGCAGAGCATCGAGCACCTTAAAAAATGCTCGAGTCTCCCATTGACTTCAATGTGGTTCGTTACTCAAAACAAGCTCTTGAGCATTAGAAAAAGCTAGGCTCAAGTAACGAGCACCCAAGCATTTTGGTGCTGGCTCATCTCTAGTAGTCTCCTATCATGCTCTCATTGTACTGTCCTTGGTATCGACGTTCAAAGACCATAATATCTTGGTGGAAGCATTCGCCTTGCTCCTCCAAGTATTCTCCCATGTTCTGCTTGAAGTGATCCAAGTAAGCATCAAGGATATGGAGTTTTAGAGACATCCTGCAACCCATCTTGCTAGAGTTTCAACCAGCTTCACATTGTTGTGGGCCTTGTTATTCCCAAGGCAACCTTTAACTACTGCCACAAAGCTGTTCCAAGCTGCATTTTCTTTTCTGGTCAGCTTCTTTGGCAATTCAGTGCACTTGATGAGCTTTTTTAAATGTGGTCCAATGAAAACACCGGCCTTGATTTTGGCCTCAGAGAACTTTGGAAAGTGGTCTTCTATGTGTTCTAAGGTTGTTGATTCAGTGTCGAGAGCTTTGCCAAACTTGTGGTTTCATAAACCCCAATTTGATGTGTAGTGGTGGCATCATCACCTTTGTAGTGTCCACAAGTGGCTCCCACTTGATATTTTTATGTCCAACTAGAAACTCCATTTGCCAGTGGCCAGTCCCACTTATGGTAGTGTGAATCAGTGTCCCTACTGTCCCAAAGGCAAAGATAGCAGGGAACTTCATAAAACCATCTTGGAGACTCATGAGGAATGCCACCATTTTAAAATCTCCTGTGACCTCCCACCAGTGCTCATCATACCTCAGTCAGTGCAGTAAAATCTTCACATTTTCATAATCCTCTTTGAGATGCACTGAGTGCTCCAGGGGAAGAGAAGGAAACATGTTCCCATTATGAAGCAGGACAGCCTTGAGGCTCTTGCACAAACTTTCAAGGAAAAGACACCATTCATTCTCACTTTATGTGATGCCAATTGCAACAAAATGGCTCTCACAGCATGGCAGAAACATAGTCCATCTTGACTGATGAAGAAACTTGTAAAAATGTTGTGGCGCTTCCTCTGGTCTGTTACATGTACACTTTTGTCTAAAAGGTTCCACTGCTTGAGCCTGGAGGTCAATAGCTCAGCATTAGATTTTGTGAGTCCAAAATCTCTAATCAAATCATTAAGGTCATGTTGATTCGTGAAATATGGCACTTTGTCCGCAGCAGTGTCGGTGAAATCAGCATCTTTGTCTGCTTTGCTGTCTTATTTGCTACTTTCATAGGATCTTAACTGTATTTTGCTGCTGGTGGAGTGGGCACTGGGAACTCTGAGCTGTGTGGTACTTGGGCGATTCATGAAGGAATGTCTGGATACACCACTGGTTGTGCATTTTTACCAGATCTGCATTTTGAAGAGTCCACCATGCAGTTGCTTGTGTGGTTAGTAGGTTCCCTCCAAATTTGTGGTATTGCAAACCTCATGACCCTTTTCTGTCCTCTGTACCATCCTGCAGAAGAACAAAATGAAATCAATGTAAAACTAAGACATCTAGTGAGCAACAACTACCTTAATTTTACTTTACCTTGTAGAGTTCTTTTGCAGTTCTCGCAGGTCAAATGAGGTGCTCATGTTTTATCCTGATTACCAACTGGTATTCCAAAATATGCCTTGTAGGCCTCACACATTCTCTGTGATGCTTGTACAAAGTATTTTTTTTGTTTTGTCTTGAGAAATTCACCACAGACATAGGTAAAGTATATATGTATCACAGCACGCAAATGTATAACATAATCGCATACATGTAATGTGAATATATGCAAATTCCACATATGAATGTCCTGTCCACAAAAGTAAACGTTTTACAGCATAATTTCCATTTTTAGTACTTTCTAGACATGGTAACAATTAATGCCCAAGGACAGAAAAAAGTTAAAATTTGTTACATAGTACAAAATGCGAGTATATATGTGGAAAGTTTTTCCGTCCTTTGTGGAAGCGCTCTCCTGTTATGTTAGAAACATGATGGATGTCCTCATACATTTGGAGGGCATCCATGTTGGTTGTGATATGCGAACCAGGTGGCTATGTTTACGAACTTCAATGTTAACAGGGAGTCAGGAAAGGCATACATCAAGGCTGCATCTTATCCCCTGCATTGTTTAACCTCTATGCAAAGGCAATCTTGAGGCAATGCAATTTAGACTAATCCAATATCGGAGTCAAGACTGGTGGCAAAAATATCTACAATCTCAGATATGCAGATGATACAAGCTTATTGGCAGAAAGTTAAGGCCCATTTAGACACAACAATTATTGCTCAAAATTCACTCAAAAGCTGTCTTTTGAGTGATAATTTTTGAGTCTAAATGTGCCCATCTTTCACTGTTCGGCCGAACAACGGTTTTCAGTTCTGCTTGAAAACCGTTGTTCAGCAGAAAAGCTGAAAAGCAGGACCACATACTGTGTCTGCTGTCCATGGTGCTGAATTCTTCAAAGGTAGCCTGTGGCTGGACAGTGGAACAATTACAGAGCTCAGATCTCCTGCTGTGTTCTGTAACAGCTCCTAGAAGCTCATTTGCATGCAAATGAAGCTAATAAAGTACTCATAGCAAATAGTGCCTATTAGTACTTTATGCAAAACCATCACTGATCTTTCAATCTTTTAAAGATGTCAGTATGTGTAAATGGACCTTAAGGAAGGTCTTCAACAACTGATACTAAAAAATAAAGAAGGGAGTGAAAAAGTAGGCCTATACTTGAATATCAATAATCTATAAATGCTAGAGCAGATAAATAGATTATGTTGTATAAACCAACATCAAATCATCTGATCCTACAAAAGAACACACCACTCCAAATCAGTAAATTTTTTGTTAGAAAAAAATAATAAAATCCCATTAAAAAGGCATGAGACACTTTGCAGATAGAAATTATATCAATTAGCAATCATACATCTCATATTGAAAATAGAATGGAGGAACTGACTTCCGCCCATAATGAGTTTGTTGATACCACAAACTTCATGAAGGAAGGGACAACTCCGTGATATGGAGGACAGGTTCAGACAGAATAATGTCTAACTTAAGGGGCATGCGGTACCCGAAACAGTCAAAAGTGATGTTCTGAGAGAATTCATTATTGAATACTTTGCCACCTTATTGCCTGGGGCTACTCTACTCAACCTCACTACTGACTGAGCTCTCAAGCTCCCTAAGCCCAAATCTCTTCCAATTTCCATACCGAGAGATGACATTATTTACACTACTATCACATAAAGGAGAAAATATTGGAAGCGACAAGGATCTCCACCATGCTTCCAGATAAATTTCTAAATATATCTATTTATGCATACTCGTCTGTTGCGACACTCATGGGAGGAGAGAGTATGGCATTGCATGCAAGTGGAGCTTCCCAGTAAAGCTCATTATCATGAAAATTGGAACAAAGTTTGTTGCTCAAACACTGGAGGAAGCCAGACTGTTTGACAGAAACTGGAATCTCTCTCCACAGGGGGCACCTGCGCAAAGAAACCTCTCAGAGCTTTGAGGGAAATGGATGGATGGATACTCTGGCAAATGTCGCTGTGAAGGCTCACCACCTAATCAATTGATCCAGCTGGAAAGAATGCTTTTACCTCTACGTTTAGGTTAAATTTCCTTCGGATGTATTTTATTCCAATTTCTAAGCTCAAGTAGGTACATGTTTACTGGCAATTGTTAAATTCAGTTCCTTCTAGGATTATGGTAGTATGGATACCATTTAATCTGTTATGGTTATCACTAATGTTTTTAGTCCCTGTTCTAAGACTTGATGTTCCCTTTGTAACTCCCCTCCTAAAACCCCAATCATATAACATATATATGCACACAAGAACACTTTTGCAGTTTTATGCTCACCTGCATCCAATATGGTCCTAATGGCAGGTATACTGGCTGCTCTCAGTCTTTTTTGGGGCCCTCCTGCATACTTGGGCCCCTGATGTCTCCCCAGATCTGCTGACATGAATAGAGGGAGGGCTGGGGAGAGGAATTCAGTGCTTACCAGCCTCTCACCCTGCAGCTGCTCCTCCTCAGCGCCGCTCTCCTGGCACCAGAGATCATGTGTTTTGCAGTCTTCCACCCTCCCCTGCGGCTGTTGTCATAGTGATATCAGCACTCCTCTATAACTGTCTGCTCTACTGAGACAGAACAAGCCGATAGAAGATCACATACTGACAACTGCACAGAGGGTGAGGGAACTTGCTGCAAAGCTGGCAGGCCACAGAAAATGAGGTGGCGTGCCGGATTCGGCCCGCAGGCCTTGTGTTTGACATGTGTGCTTTAGATTAACACATAAACGATTCTTCCATATTTTGTCTTCCCCTGCAATGCACAAAAGATGTGGTGTCTCAATTGTCATTAGGGACTTTTTGACATTCTCCTTGGAAAGGGAGATCAGTGATGAAAGTGGCTGATTTGTTATTTTGATCTGCTCTATTAAGAATATACACCATTGCTTCTGTGCATGCTCATAACTCCAGACAACACTGATTTATTCAAACGCTTCTTATAATTCTAAAAAAAAAACCCTAGTATAGGTCTCCTAATACTACAAGATGAATTTAATAAAACCCCTTAACCCTGTATGGACTCGTCTAGTGACAGACCCAATGACAGGCCATCCTCAATGCTCCCCCTCTTTAACAATCATAACTTATTTGATATCTGGCAAATTCAACAGCCTTCAGAACATGACTACACCACCTTCTCCCACCCCCACAAGGTCTACAGTAGGAAATATCTCACTATGATAGAAACAGATCTCAACTTAACCCTTTCTGTCTTCTCCTTTACACATTACATAACGCTCAATTAGCACTATGTAATGCACAGAGATTCCGCCCGGCGATCATGTGACCGCCAGGTGTCACCTGACATTAGCTATCACATGATAGCCAAACCGGGAGGCTGAAGGGAGAATACGGAAGTGTTACTTCTGCATTCCCTCGATGGTGATGTGACCGCCGACACCCTCCTGAACTCTGTCAGATCAGGAGGGTGAAGGGAGAATTTATTTTTTCTCATCCATTCTCCCCAGCTCCAATTTATTTGGAGCTGGGGAGAATGGATGAGAAAAAATAAATGGATTGGAAAGGGTTAATAATGTGCTTCAAATGGCAGATTCAAAGAGCACGAATATCATCCATGGTGTTATTTCTTTACCCTTCATAAGGTGGATTGGGGTGCCCTTGTATAAAGAACTATTACTATGTCACTGTACTTAACCAATTGGAAAGTTAGTGGTTGGTAGACTCCTTGAAACATTGGGTTCAGATTGAATCCAGCGTTACTAGATACCTTAAGCTGTCTAACCTCTTGTGGGTTTCCAGACTATCTAAAAAATCCCTAAATTCACATTTCCTATGATAACGGCCTGCCTATTTATATGGAAATAGATGTCTCTATCAATAGGGCTCCTGCCTCTACGGACTTCTAAAAAAACTCTAGAATCAATACAAATACTAATCCCAGATACAAACTTTGATGCCTGGTGAGTGAGAGGTATATCTAAAATAGGAGATTTAAGTTATTTATCTATTTACATAACTCATTTCAATTACCCCATAAAGAGTTTTACAAATATCTACAACTGAGGCAGTTCCTATCTTCAGTGAGCCAGGAGAGGGTTCACCGTACTCAAAGTCTGAAGCTTTTATGTATGACCACAAGACTCGGAAAGCCGGTATTTCTAGATCTTACCTATACTTATCAGAGCATAATCGCTCAAATCTCTTACCTTTTCTATTGAAGTGGAAATCAGACCTGCAGGAAACCTTTAACCAGAACCATTGGCATTTTTAAATTTTTTTTTATTGAAGTAGAATCCCAATGAGGTCAAGCATAAAAATATATGCAGCAGCATTTATACATCGACATAATTGTGGTTGTGAAGGGAAGCACACTTACAAATGACTATACACTGTGAATGGTGTTAAATGAGGAAAAAAAAACATAATATTTTATGGCTAACCTATTTTTATGTTGTGCATCATTTTTCTTACAGCATATTTCACATCATTATTTCTTAAACTGTAAATAAAGGGATTTAACAATGGTGCAATAACAGTATACATGAGTGATATAAACTTATCCATATTTGTACCATAAGTTGACTTAGGCCTCAAATACATTATACTAGCGGATCCATAAAAAATAGTCACCACTATGAGGTGAGAGGTGCAGGTGGAGAAAGCTTTCTTAATCCCTGCTGTGGAATGGTACTTTATAATTGTCCAAATGATCCGTGTATATGAAACAATTGTTAATAGAAAAGCACCTACAACAACTAGTAGGACACCTAAAAAAGTGACAATTTCATTAAACTGTGTGTCACTACATGCCAACGCCATTACAGGTGGAACGTCACAGTAGAAATGGTTGATTTTATTGGGTTCGCAAAAAGGTAAGGAGAATGTAAGAAACGTTTGTATTATGGCAGCCATGAAACCAATGAGCCCTGAGCACACGATAAGCTTAACACAAGCATTTCTACTCATAACCACATTATATAATAATGGATGACATATGGCGTTATATCGGTCATAAGCCATGGCTGCCAGCAAGTAGCACTCTGTAGATCCCAATAACACAAAGCAGTACATTTGCACGGCACAGCCATAGAAAGTGATGGTTTTATGATTTGATAGGAGATTTTTTAACATGTTGGGTGTAATCGTTGAAATGTAACATTCTTCTAAAAATGAGAAGTTGGCGAGAAAAAAGTACATAGGAGTATGAAGGTTTGAACTGAGGTTATAGACGACAATTAAAAACATATGAGCGGCTACAGATATACTATAGATACAAAGAAATGAAGCAAATAAGAAATACTGCAATTCCGGGACATTGGAAAATCCTATAAATATAAATTCCATTGTTGTACGGTTTCCTTTATCCATACCATTAATCAAAGCCCAGGTTCTGTGACAGTAAGAGGTCCCTCAAGATACCATGGATCCAGGATACAACATTTTCAACAAGCAATGGTCTTTTTCGGACCTTTTGTTACTTGAAACCAGATTTAACATGGAATATCAGGCAATCTGCATCTCTAGCATGTGCAGTTTGGTAGAAAATCCAGCCAATCAGCACTGGCTTTTTAATGGTAAAAATGCATACACTGACTGCGTACTTATTCACGCCTATCTACAGTACAAGGTGGTACAGCATGTCCTGTACTGCTCTTTACCTGTGACATGGCGAGCCGCTTCTTTGGAACCTGATGAGGGCAGCCTTGTTATATTTTTCTGACACACCGAAGAAGCTCCTGTTCTGTACATAGTAAGTGATTTACAGCTTCCAGCAGCGCTCTCTGACTTGGGAGGACCTGTATTTTAACTAGAAGAAAGTCTGTAGTTAAGTAAAAAAAGAAAGGTGAAAAAGTACAAAAAATAGTGTTAGATTAATAAAGCAGAATATTTGTGGAGGTGTCAGGCTTTATGCACTCACATGTTGATATTCTAATAATATTGATGTCTTGATGATGTCAATATCCTGATAATTGTAGATCACATGTGTCAAACACAAGGCCCGCGGGCCGATTCCGGCCCGCTGCCTCGTTTCATGTGGCCCGCGGCGTGCCGACGCTGCTCACCACTAAGCTATTACCAGCTGGAGTGCTGCAGCTCCCCGCTGGCATATTAACATTTTTCACAACACTTCTGCCCTATTCAGCAATTCCAGCAACCTGATTGGTTGCTTGGTGAATCAGCCAACCCAAACAACCAATCAGGCTGCTGGAACTGCTGAATAAGCAGAAGTGATGTGGAAAATGTTAATATGTGAGCGGAGGGGAAGCAGCGCAGACAGCAAGGAGGAGGTAAGTATGTGGTTTAGGGGGGCTAATGGTGGCTGCTGGGGGGGGGGATTTAGTGGTTGCTGCCGAGGGGGGTGTTAATGGTTGCTGCCGGGGGGGGGGGGGGTTAATGGTGGCTGCTGAGAGGGGGGGTTAATAGTGACTGCTGAGAGGGGGGGGGGTTAATGGTGGCTGCTGAGAGGGGGGGGGGTTAATGGTGGCTGCTGAGAGGGGGGGTTAATGGTGGCTGCTGAGAGGGGGGGTTAATGGTGGCTGCTGAGAGGGGGGGTTAATGGTGGCTGCTGAAAGGGGGGTTAATGGTGGCTGCTGAAAGGGGGGGGTTAATGGTGGCTGCTGAAAGGGGGGGGTTAATGGTGGCTGCTGAAAGGGGGGGGTTAATGGTGGCTGCTGAGAGGGGGGGGGGGTTAATGGTGGCTGCTGAGAGGGGGGGGGGGTTAATGGTGGCTGCTGAGAGGGGGGGGTTAATGGTGGCTGCTGAGAGGGGGGGGTTAATGGTGGCTGCTGAGAGGGGGGGTTAATGGTGGCTGCTGAGAGGGGGGGTTAATGGTGGCTGCTGAGAGGGGGGGTTAATGGTGGCTGCTGAGAGGGGGGGTTAATGGTAGCTACGGGGGGGGGGGGGTTAATGGTGGCTGCTGGAGGAGGGGGGTTAATGGTGGCTGCTGGAGGAGGGGGGTTAATGGTGGCTGCTGGAGGAGGGGGGTAAATGGTGGCTGAGGGGGGGTTAATGGTGGCTGCTGAGAGGGGGGGTTAATGGTGGCTTCTGAGGGGGGGGGATAATGGTGGCTGCTGGGGGGGTCACTATTAGGGCTTGTTCACATGGGTATTTCGGTAGCACAAATACGCTGTGTATTTGCGCAATCAAAAATTGCTAATGCCTGCATATTTAGGCACGGAAAAAAAGAACGCAGATGGGCCCACTGAGATGGTGCCCAAATATGCAGTGAATACATAGGTTTCCTGCGCATTCACCACATATTTGCACGGCCCATTCACTTCAATGGCCTATTGGAGTGTGTAGTACGCAACAAAATAGGTCATGCTGTGTGAAAATGTACATCATGTGACTGAAATCAATGGCTTCTATTCACTGCATATTATGTACGCAAATACGCTTGTGTGAACCAGCCCTTACTATACTGTCTTACAATCGGCCCTTTGAAGGTCACCATAAGCCCGATGTGGCCCTCAGTGAAAATGAGTTTGACACCCCTGTTGTAGATGAAAGCTTTTTGAACAAGTTAAATCCAATGTGGCTTTCATTTATAATTTGCTCAGGAGTTCAAACTTCCAAATTACTACAATAGCTGACACGAAAGAGAAGGTTTATTTTGCATGTCAACTGGTACTTGTCCCAAAAAGTTTACAACTTTGCCTATTGCTTTTGCTACATGAAAAAAAAATATGGATGATAAACATTTTGTTATTAAGACAATAACATTTTTCTGACCTTAAAGGGGTTGTCCCGCGCCGAAACGGGGTTTTTTTTTTTTTCAACCCCCCCCCCCCCCCCCCGGTCGGCGCGAGACAACCCCGATGCAGGGAGGTAAAGAAAGCTTACCGGAGCGCTTACCTTAATCCCCGCGCTCCGGTGACTTCAATACTTACCGCTGAAGATGGCCACCGGGATCCTCTGTCTCCGTGGACCGCAGCTCTTCTGTGCGGTCCATTGCCGATTCCAGCCTCCTGATTGGCTGGAATCGGCACGTGACGGGGCGGAGCTACACGGAGCCGGCATCCTGCACGAAAGGCTCCATAGAAGAAAGCAGAAGACCCGGACTGCGCAAGCGCGGCTAATTTGGCCATCGGAGGGCGAAAATTAGTCGGCACCATGGAGACGAGGACGCCAGCAACGGAGCAGGTAAGTATAAAACTTTTTATAACTTCTGTATGGCTCATAATTAATGCACAATGTACATTACAAAGTGCATTATTATGGCCATGCAGAAGTGTATAGACCCACTTGCTGCCTCGGGACAACCCCTTTAAGATGTAGAGAAAGTAAAATCCATTTAAATGAAACTGGTACATTATATAGAGACAAGCAGACACCAATAGTTGTGTTAATTACTCTCAGGAGAGGACAGTGCTTATTTCTGTGCATCAGAAAATAATTGAGTGGCCTCCTGAATTTTAAAGTTATAAAATGGAACTGTACATACTATATGATATACACTCATTGTTCAAAAATTCAAGCATCTAGAAGGAGTTACATAGAAACTAGAGATGAGCGAGCACCAAAATGCTCGGGTGCTCATTGCTCGAACTTTCCGCGATACTTGAGAGCTCGTTTCGAGTAACGAACCCCATTAAAGTCAATGGGCGACTTGAGCATTTTTGCATGGGACCGATGCTCCGCATAGGTCATGACTTGTGAAACTCTGGAAAACATCCGAAAGTCATGGAAACACCACAGAATCGGATAGGGAAGGGCAGGGGCAGCATGCATGGCTGCACCTCAGGCTCCCAGGTCCCACTATTAAGCCAAAATGGGGGCAAGAGTCTGCCCCCCCCCCCCTAACAATTTTTACTTCGGACAAACCCTCATTAGCAAGGCACACCTTAGCTAAGCACCACACTACCTGCAACCAAGGACAATCACTGCCTGCGGGTCACACTGCTGCCTCTTCTCCTGGGTTACATTCTGGCATTGCTGTCCAACCCCCCCCCCCCCCTTCCCCGCACGATCCTGCGTCCACAGCACACACAAAAGTGTCCCTGCAAAGCGTTCAGCTGCCCTCATGCCACAAGCTCGCTTCATAGCCACACCACCCTCATGTCTATTTATAAGCGCAAAGTGGATGAGGAGGAACCGGAGGCACACACTGCAGAGGTTTGGCAGGGCCAGGAAGCGACCCTCTCTGAAAGTGTGGGCGATAGCCCACCATTCTGTCGAGAATTGATGATAAATTGACGTTCGATCATCATTCCAATCCCGTGCCACCTCCATCGCAAAATTGTCAGGATCCGCAAACGTGGGCATAAAGGGGACTCAGGTGCCAGTACTTCTACACATCTCCACAATGCAGCAATACTCTGTGTGGGAAGCACGTGAGCGGGCCCAGGGTCAGGCTCCATCTCAGCCTCCATCTTGTGTGACCCAAGGTGCCGCAGGTTGCATTGCAATGGGAAATCCATGTGTCCCCACACAATTAATTCTGTGTCGGTGTTAGATAGCTCAACACCACAACGGAAAGTCTTTGAGTTCCTTGGGCATGCCTATGCTGTTAATGCACAAAGATGGTATTACACAAGAAGAAATCAGAGCGCCCAAATATGGCAGAGTTTCACCCCGACAAGGACCTCGGCCCATATTTCTACCCTAGTCAGTCAGTGTATTTTTGTTAGACAGGTAAAACACCGCTATGGGAAGTCTTTGTGCACTCACAGCATAGGCGAGCCAAAGAAACGCAAGGAAAGTATTAAACATGAAGCAATTACAGTGCCCAAACATGGCAGACTTTCACCCTGCTAAGGGCCTCGGCCTACATTTCTGCCCTAGTCAGTCAGTGGGTTTGTGTCAGACAGGTAAAACACTGCAATGGGAAGTCTTTGTGCACCCACAGCATAGGCGAGCCCCAGGAACTTAAGGATGGTATTACGCATAAAGAAATCACAGCGCCAGAACATGGCAAAGTTTTACCCTGCCAAGGACCTCAGCCCACACCCTCAGCAATCGTGGGCATAAAGCGGACTTTGATGCTAGTACAGCTGTGAACATCTCATTTAATTATTTGTGGTTGCTTTCACCACTCCAAAGACGGGATTAACCAGGAACAAATTCCACAGGCCCCACCTGGTGCAGTTGCATTTCCCCAAGGACATAGGCCTCTGCCCACACCCTCAGCAATCGCGGGCATGAAGCGGACTCCGATGCTAGTACAGCTGTGAACGTCTCATGAATGCAGTAACGCTCCTCTTGTTTGGCCCAAAACTAGTGCTGCGTATAACTGTGGTAACACGAGAGAAAATACATGTTGCCCAGTGCTGATCCCCAGACCCCAAGCTGGAGGAAGAGGTGGCATTACAAGGCCAAGAAATCATGACCAGGACCCGTTATAGTCTGTGTGGGAAGTACGTGAGTGGGCCCAGGGTCAGGCTCAGTCCCAGCCTCCAACTTGTGTGACCCAAGGTGCCCTGAGTTACATAGCAATGGGAAATCCATGTGTCCCCACACACATAACTCAACACCGCAAGGGGAAGTCTTTCAGTTCCTTGGGCCCGCCTATGCTGTCAGTGCACAAAGATGGTATTACACAGGAAGAAATCAGAGTGCCCAACCATGGGAGAGTTTCAGCCGGCCAACGACCTTGGCCTCAGCCCACAATTCATGCCCTAGTAAGTCAGTGTATTTGTGCCAGATAGGTAAAACACAGCGCTGGGAAGACTTAGTGTACCCATATTACAGACAGACCCCTGTAACATTTCTGTAGCAAAGGTATAAACAGACCCCAGTAACAATTCTTTAGTAAAAGTATAGGCAGACCCCAGTAACATTTCTGTAGCAAAAGTATAGGCAAACAAACACCAGTAACATTTCAGTAGCAAACATATAGGCGGACCCCAGTAACATTTCTGTAGCAGAAGTGTAGGCAAACCCCAGTAACATTTCTGTAGCAGAAGTATAGGCAGACCCCCGCAACATTTCTGTAGTAAACGTATAGACAGACCCCAGTAACATTTCTGTAGTAAAGGTATAAACAGACCCCAGTAACATTTCTGTAGCAGAAGTATAGGCAGACCCCTGTAACATTTCTGTAGCAGAAGTATAGACAGACCCCAGTAACATTTCTGTAGCAGAAGTATAGACAGACCCCAGTAACATTTCTGTAGTAAAAGTATAGGCAGACCCCAGTAACATTTCTGTAGTAAAGGTATAAACAGACCCCAGTAACATTTCTGTAGCAGAAGTATAGGCAGACCCCTGTAACATTTCTGTAGCAGAAGTATAGACAGACCCCATTAACATTTCTGTAGTAGAAGTATAGGCAGACCCCAGTAACATTTCTGTAGTAAAAGTATAGACAGACCCCAGTAACATTTCTGTAGCAGAAGTATAGACAGACCGCAGTAACATTTCTGTAGCAGAAGTATAGACAGACCCCAGTAACATTTCTGTAGTAAAAGTATAGGCAGATCCCAGTAACATTTCTGTAGTAAAGGTATAAACAGACCCCAGTAACATTTCTGTAGCAGAAGTATAGGCAGACCCCTGTAACATTTCTGTAGCAGAAGTATAGACAGACCCCATTAACATTTCTGTAGTAGAAGTATAGACAGACCCCTGTAACATTTCTGTAGCAAAGGTATAGGCAGACCCCCGCAACATTTCTGTAGTAAACGTGTAGACAGACCCCAGTAACATTTCTGTAGTAAAAGTAATGGCAGACCCCTGTAACATTTTTGTAGCAGAAGTATAGGCAGACCGCAGTAACATTTATGTAGCAGATGTATAGGCAGACCCCATTAACATTTCTGTAGTAGAAGTATAGACAGACCCCTGTAACATTTCTGTAGCAGAAGTATAGGCAGACCCCAGTAACATTTCTGTAGCAAACATATAGACAGACCCCAGTAACATTTCTGTAGCAAAAGTATAGGCAGACCCCAGTAACATTTCTGTATCAGAAGTATAGGCAGACCCCAGTAACATTTCTGTAGTAACAGTATAGACAGACCCCTGTAACATTTCTGTTGTATAAGTATGCGCAGACCCCTGTAACATTTCTGTAGCAGAAGTATAGGCAAACAAACACCAGTAACATTTCAGTAGCAAAGGTATAGGTGGACCCCAGTAACATTTCTGTAGCAGAAGTATAGGCAGACCCCAGTAACATTTCTGTAGTAACAGTATAGACAGACGCCTGTAACAGCAGTTTTGACATTATTTCTTAAACTGCATATAAAAGGATTTAACGATGGTGCAATAATAATATACATTAGTGAGATAAACATGTCCATATCAGTAACATAGCTGGTCTTTGGCCTCAAATACATTACACTAACAGATCCATAAAATATAGTCACTAGAGATGAGTGAGCACCAAAATGCTTGGGTGCTCGTTGCTTGAGTCAAACTTTTCATAATGCTCGAGAGCTCGTTTCGAGTAACGAACCCCATTGAAGTTAATGGGAGACTCGAGCATTTTCAAACTGACCGAAGCTCCGCATAGGAGTTGTTGTGTGAATCACCTGAAAACATCAGAATGTCATGGAAACACCACAGAAACGGATAGGGAACGGCAGGGGCAGCATGAATGGGTGCATCTGAGGCTCCCAGGTCGCACTTTTAAGCCAAATTGGGGGCAAGAGGCTGGCGGTCACGCCCCTAACAATTTACTTGGGACAAACCATAATCAGCAAGGCACACGCACTGGCACATTTTTGCTAAGCACCACACTAAGTGCAACAAAGGACAATCAGCCTGCGGGTGACATCACTGCCTCTTCTCCTGGGTTACATGCTGGCATTGCTGTCCAATCCCCCGTACGAGCCTGCGTCCCCACCGCACACAAAATTTTCCTTGCGCAGCGTTCAGCTGCCCTCATTCCACACGCTGGCTTGATAGCTAGAGATGAGCGAACGTACTCGTCCGAGCTTGATACTCGTTCGAGTATTAGCGTGTTCGAGATGCTCGTTACTCGTAACGAGTACCACGCGATGTTCGGGTTACTTTCACTTTCATCTCTGAGACGTTAGCGCGCTTTTCTGGCCAATTGAAAGACAGGGAAGGCATTACAACTTCCCCCTGTGACGTTCAAGCCCTATACCACCTATCACCTACAGTGAGTGGCTGGCGAGATCAGGTGTCACCCGAGTATATAAATCGGCCCCTCCCGCGGCTCGCCACAAATGCGTTCTGACATAGCTGAGGGAAAGTGCTATCGTGTTGGAGCTGCTATAGGGAGAGCGTTAGGAGTATTTTAGGCTTCAAGAACCTCAACGGTCCTTCTTGGGGCCACATCTAACCGTGTGCAGTACTGTGGAGGATGCTTTTTGCAGTGTTGCACATTTTTTTTTTGGTATATCGGCCGTGCAGAGCATTGCGCCCTGCAGTAATACTCCAGGGATAGAAGTGTGGAGGCAGGGACAGAAGACATATTATTGATTGAATATAGGCAGTGGGCCTTTTCTAAAAAATATTGGGCAAAAAATCTATTTGGCCTGCCTGTCACTGTGCTCAGTGTTCTGGGTCTGTGTGTGCTGGGTGTAGTAGTTCTACAAAATCATACGCAGCCAGCTAAGTGTTACA
This sequence comes from Eleutherodactylus coqui, assembly GCF_035609145.1. Lineage (NCBI taxonomy): Eukaryota > Metazoa > Chordata > Amphibia > Anura > Eleutherodactylidae > Eleutherodactylus > Eleutherodactylus coqui. Next base: position 45,872,680 of record NC_089842.1, on the reverse strand, counting down.
GAAGGCTTGCGCCAAATTATTTCCTGGCTCTGTCTGGGCTCTGAAATCACCGCTGTGTTGCAGTTAACAGTGCAACACTCTGCAGTTCTGTGACATAGTCCAGGGACAGAAGTGTGGAGGCAGGGACAGAAGACATATTATTGATTGAATATAGGCAGTGGGCCTTTTCTAAAAAATATTGGGCAAAAAATCTATTTGGCCTGCCTGTCACTGTGCTCAGTGTTCTGGGTCTGTGTGTGCTGGGTGTAGTAGTTCTACAAAATGATACGCAGCCAGCTAAGTGTTACAGCAGGCTTGCGCCAAATTATTTCCTGGCGTTCCGTAAGCGAAGTCAGCCTCCAACCACAGGCCAATAAGCGGCACATTTAATTACAGCGTTCTGTTTCTGCATTACTGGTAATACAGCATGCTGAGGGGTAGGGGTAGGCCTAGAGGATGTGGACGCGGCCGAGGACGCCGAGGCCCAAGTCAGGGTGTGGGCACAGGCCGAGCCAGTGCGGTGGCCAGGGGTAGAGGCAGGGCCAGACCGAATAATCCACCAACTGCTTCCCAAAGCGGCCCCTCGCGCCATGCCACCCTGCAGAGGTCAAGGTGCTCTACAGTGTGGCAGCATGCAGCATGCGCAGGCATATGATGGCCAAGCACCCCACAAGGTGGGACGAAGGCCGTTCACCGCCTCCGGTTTGCACCACTGCCTCTCCCCCTGTGCCCCAACCTGCCACTGACATCCAACCCCCCTCTCAGGGCACAGGCACTACCGTCTCCTGGCCTGCACCCACACCCTCACCTCCGCTGTCCTCGGCCCCATTCAGCAATGTCTCTCAGCGCAGCGTCCAGACGTCGCTAGCGACACTGTTTGAGCGTGAGCGCAAGTACGCCGCCACGCACCCGCACGCTCAAGCGTTAAACGTGCACATTGCCAAATTGATCAGCCTGGAGATGCTGCCGTATAGGCTTGTGGAAACGGAGGCTTTCAAAAGCATGATGGCGGCGGCGGCACCGCGCGACTATGTTCCCAGTCGACACTACTTTTCCCGATGTGCCGTCCCAGGCCTGCACGACCACGTCTCCCGCAACATTGTACGCGCCCTCACCAACGCGGTTACTGCCAAGGTTCACTTAACAACAGACACGTGGACAAGCACAGGCGGGCAGGGCCACTATATCTCCCTGACGGCACATTGGGTGAATTTAGTGGAGGCTGGGACCGAGTCAGAGCCTGGGACCGCTCACGTCCTACCCACCCCCCGAATTGCGTGCCCCAGGTCGGTGGTGGTATCTGCGGCGGTGTATGCTTCCTCCACTAAAGCACCCTCCTCCTCCTCCTACGCAACCTCTGTCTCGCAATCAAGATGTGTCAGCAGCAGCACGTCGCCAGCAGTCGGTGTCACGCGGCGTGGCAGCACAACGGTGGTCAAGGGTCAGCAGGCCGTGCTGAAACTACTCAGCTTACGAGAGAAGAGTCAGACGGCCCACGAACTGCTGCAGAGTCTGACAGAGCAGACAGACCGCTGGCTTGCGACGCTGAGCCTCCAATCGGGCATGGTCGCGTGTGACAACGGCCGTAACCTGGTGGCGGCTCGGCAGCTCGGCAGCCTCACGCACGTGCCATGCCTGGCCCATGTCTTTAATTTGGTGGTTCAGCGCTTTCTGAAAAGCTACCCCCACTTGTCATACCTGCTCGGAAAGGTGCGCCAGCTCTGCGCACATTTCCGCAAGTCCCACACGCACGCTGCCACCCTGCGGACACTGCAACATCGGTTTCATCTGCCACTGCCCCGATTGCTGTGCAACGTGCCCACACAGTGGAACTCTACGCTCCACATGTTGGCCAGGCTCTATGAGCAGCGTAGAGCTATTGTGGAATACCAACTCCAACATGGGCAGCGTAGTGGGAGTCAGCCTCCTCAATTATTTACAGAAGAGTGGGCCTGGTTGGCAGACATCTGCCAGGTCCTTGGAAACTTTGAGGAGTCTACCCAGATGGTGAGCGGGGATGCTGCAATCATTAGCGTCACCATTCCTCTGCTATGCCTCTTGAGAAGTTCCCTGCAAAGCATAAAGGCAGACGCTTTGGAATCGGAAACGGAGGCGGGGGAAGACAGTATGTCGCTGGATAGTCAGAGCAACCTCATGTCTATATCTCAGCACGTTGAGGAGGGGGAGGAGCATGAGGAGGAGGGGGAAGAGACAGCTTGGCCTACTGCTGTGGGGACAGATGCTGCTTGCCTGTCATCCTTTCAGCGTGTATGGCCAGAGGAGGAGGAGGAGGAGGAGGGTGAGGAGCATGAGGAGGAGGGGGAAGAGACAGCTTGGCCCACTGCTGAGGGTACAGATGCAGCTTGCCTGTCATCCTTTCAGCGTGTATGGCCAGAGGAGGAGGAGGAGGAGGAGGATCCTGAAAGTGATCTTCCGAGTGAGGACAGCCATGTGTTGCGTACAGGTACCCTGGCACACATGCCTGACTTCATGTTAGGATGCCTTTCTCGTGACCCTCGCGTTACACGCATTCTGGCCACTACGGATTACTGGGTGTACACACTGCTCGACCCACGGTATAAGGAGAACCTTTCCACTCTCATTCCCAAAGAGGAAAGGGGTTTGAGAATGATGCTATACCACAGGGCGCTGGTGGACAAACTGATGGTAAACTTCCCATCCGACAGCTCTAGTGGCCGAAGGCGCATTTCCGCGGCCCAGGTAGCAGGGGAGGCGCAGAGATCAGGCAGCATGTACAGCGCAGGCAGGGGAACACTCTCTAAGGCCTTTGACAGCTTTATGGCTCCCCAGCAAGACTGTGTCACCGGTCTCCAGTCAAGGCTGAGTTGGCGGGAGCACTGTAAAAGGATGGTGAGAGAGTACGTAGCCGATCGCACGACCATCCTCGGTGACGCCTCTGCCCCCTACAATTACTGGGTGTCGAAGCTGGACACGTGGCCTGAACTCGCGCTCTATGCCCTGGAGGTGCTTGCTTGTCCTGCGGCTAGCGTCTTGTCAGAGAGTGTGTTTAGTGTGGCTGGGGAAATCATCACGGATAAGCGTACCCACCTGTCAACCGACAGTGCCGACAGGCTTACACTCATCAAGATGAACAAAGCCTGGATTTCCCCAGGCTTCTCTTCTCCACCAGCGGACAGCAGCGATACCTAAACAATACGTAGGCTGCACCCGCGGATGGAAGCATCGTTCTCTATCACCATCCAAAAGGGGACCTTTTTGCTTCATCTATCTGTGTATAATATTCCTCCTCCTCCGCCTGCTCCTCCTCCTGAAACCTCACATAATCACGCCGAACGGGCAATTTTTCTTAGGCCCACAAGGCTCAGTCATATAATTTTTGTAAACAATTTTTATACGTTTCAATGCTCATTAAAGCGTTGAAACTTTCACCTCAACCAATTTTTATTTTTACTGGGCTGCCTCCAGGCCTAGTTACCAATTAAGCCACATTAACCAAAGCGATTAATGGGTTTCACCTGCCCTCTTGGTTGGGCATGGGCAATTTTTCTCAGGTACATTAGTACTGTTGGTACACCAATTTTTGGGGGCCCTGGCCTACAGTGTAATCAAATTAATTTTTTGCCCACCTGCATTACAGCTCACGTAACATCAGCTGTGTTGGGCACTGCAATGGGATATATTTATGTACCGCCGGTGGGTTCCAGGGAGCCACCCATGCTGTCGGTCCACACGGAGTTGTAACTACATGTGTCCACTTCTAAAGAACCCCAGTCTGACTGGGGCATTCAGTGTGGGCCGAAGCCCACCTGCATTAAACATGAATTTATTACCTCAGCTGTGATGGGCAATGCAATGGGATATATTTATCTACCGCCGGTGGCTTCCTGGCACCCACCCATGCTGTGGGTGCACAGGGAGTTGTAACTGCATGTGTCCACTTCTAAAGAACCCCAGTCTGACTGGGGCATGCAGTGTGGGCCGAAGCCCACCTGCATTAAACATGAATTTATTACCTCAGCTGTGATGGGCAATGCAATGGGATATATTTATGTACCGCCGGTGTGTTCCAGGGAGCCACCCATGCTGTGGGTGCACACGGAATTCCCATTGCGGAGTTGTACCTGCCTGTGACTATTTATAAAAAAACACGGTCTGACTGGGGCATGCAGACACCTTGACAGAATGAATAGTGTGTGGCACATAGGTTCCCCATTGCTATGCCCACGTGTGCAGCTCCAGATGGAGGTGGCACAGGATTGCATTTCTCATTGCTTCTGTACAGCATTGTGGACTATCGCCCCTCCCCTTTTAAAGAGGGTCGCTGCCTAGCCGTGCCAACCCTCTGCAGTGTGTGCCTGCTTTTCCTCTGGCAGACGCACTTATAAATAGACATGAGGGTGGCGTGGCATGAGGGCAGCTGAAGGCTTGGCAGGGACAGTTTGGTGTGCGCTGTGGACACTGGGTCGTGGGGGGGGGGTTTGGTCAGCATGTAACTCAGGAGAAGTGGCAGCGGAGTGTCATGCAGGCAGTGATTGTGCTTTGTTGGAGGTAGTGTGGTGCTTAGCTAAGGTATGCATTGCTAATGAGGGCTTTTCAGAAGTAAAAGTTGTTGGGAGGGGGGGGGGCCCACTCTTGCCGCTATTGTGGCTTAATAGTGGGACCTGGGAACTTGAGATTCAGCCCAACATGTAGCCCCTCACCTGCCCTATCCATTGCTGTGTCGTTCCCATCACTTTCTTGAATTGCCCAGATTTTCACAAACGAAAACCTTAGCGAGCATCGGCGATATACAAAAATGCTCGGGTCGCCCATTGACTTCAATGGGGTTCGTTACTCGAAACGAACCCTCGAGCATCGCGAAAAGTTCATCTCGAGTAACGAGCACCCGAGCATTTTGGTGCTCGCTCATCTCTATTGATAGCCACACCACCCTCATGTCTATTTATTAGTGCGTCTTGGATGAGGAGGAACCGCAGACACACACTGCAGAGGTTTGGCAGGGCCTGGCAGCGACCCTCCTTGAAATTGTGGGCGATAGCCCACAATGCTGATGAGAGTTGATGATAAATTAACGTACGATTATAATTCCAATCCCGTGCCACCTCCGTCAAAAAATTGTCAGGAGCTGCAAACGTGGACATAAAGGGGATTCAGTACTTCTACACATCTCCACAATGCAGCAGCGCATAATAACACCAAAGATTGGTTTGAAGCAGGAGGTGTTGCAAAAGTAGCCACCACAGGTATACAGTGACCCTGTGAAAGTCTCATTAAATCAGTAATGCTTCCTGTGAACCCTCCAATCCACTATCTCGGATAACTGTGGTAAGTTTTAACATGAGAGATAATACATGCCGACCAGCTCAGACCCCCAGGGATGTGTGCGTTTATCACACCTAAACCAATTTGGCTGTTTACCACTCAGGGCATTATACGTCAGCAGACATCCAAAAACAGGCAGTGTACAATGAGTTGACCTGTTATACAGTCGGGATGCTCGCGAAAGCCTTGTGCGCATTACTAGGCACAACAAACGTGGGCATAAAACAGACTCAGATGCTAGTACTGCTGTGAACGTCTCATTAAATCAGTTACGCTTCTTTTGATTGGTCCAAACCAGTGTCTCCGATAACTGTGATAACACAAGAACAAATACATGCCGGCCAGCGCTGACCCCAGACCCCAAGGAGGAGAAGGTGGCATAATAAGCCAGAGAAACGGTGACCGAGGTAGGACCCACAATCCTCTGTGTGGGAAGCACGTGAGCGGGCCCATGGTCAAACTCGGTCCCAGCCTCCACCTGGTTCACCCAATGTGCCATCGGCTTTGGTTCCTTTTATCGTTTCAAAGACTGGATGAACCACAAAGAAATTCCACTGGACAAACCAGGCACAGTTGCACCCCGCCCAGGACCTTGGCCTCTGCCCACACCCTCAACAATCGTGGGTATAATGCGGACTCGGATGCTGGTACTTCCAAGCATCAGCAAAATTTAGCAACCCTTTCTAAAATGGAAGATTTCTTTTAGGCAGGAGGTGTTCCCAAAGTTGTCACCACACCAACACAGTGACCCCGTGAAAGTCTCATTAAAGCAATTACAATTCCTTTGATTGCTCCAAAGGCTGCATGAACCGTGAAGAAATTGGTGTGGGCAAAGCAGGACAATTCATTCTGTGTATGTGTCAGATAGCTGAACACTGATTGTAGGTGAACCCCTGAAACCTTTCTGTAGCAAGAGTATAGGTGAACCCGTGAAACATTTGTTGACCAAGAGTATAGGTGAACTCCTGAAACCTTTCTGTAACAAGAGTATAGGCGAACCCCTGAAACATTTCAGTACAAAGAGTATAGCTGACTCCCGGAAAAATTGGTGTACCAAGAGTATAGGTACCTCAAACATTTATTTACTAAGAGTATAGGCGAAGTCGGGAAAAATTGGTTTGCTATGAGTATAGGTGAAGTCCTGAAAAATTGGTTTGCTGTGACTATAGGAGAAGCCCAAAAAATTTGTTTGCTATGAGTTTGGATGAAACACGGAAAAATTGGTTTGCTCTGAGTATAGGAAAGCATGCAAATATGTGTGTACCAAGAGTACAGGAGTACCCCTAAAAAATTGGTTTACCCACAGTGCAGGTGAAACCCAGAAACATTTTTTAAAGATAGAGCTCGTAGTTGCTTAATTTGCTAACAGAGCCTGGAGGCAGCCCTTCGAAAAAATTAGTTTTAACAGAGCCTTTTGGCCTTCTGAAAAATTGGCTGTTCAGCGTGATGACATTCTGGTTTAGAAGGAGGAGGAGGTAAATCAGAGAGGGATTGACCAAGCAACTTCTCCACTTTTTTGGGGTGATAGAGGATGCATTGTTCTCCTGTTCCTGTTGAAAGAATCTTTATGTTCCGCTGCTTTCCACCGGTGGAGAAGAGAAGTCTGTGGAAATCCAGCCTTTGTTAATCTTAATGAGTGTACGCCTGTCGGCGCTGTCAGTTGACAGACGGGTACACTTATCCGTGATGATCCGCCCAGCAGCACTAAACACCCTCTCTGATAAGACGCTAGCGGCAGGGCAGGCCAGCACCTCCAAGGCGTACAACGCAAGTTCGTGCCACGTGTCAAGCTTTGACACCCAATAGTTGTATGGAGCAGAGGGATCACGGAAGACGTTGGTACGGTCGGCTATGTACTCCCTCACTATCTTTTTACAGTGTTCTCAACTACTCAGCCTAGACTGGGTAGTGGTGACACCGTCTGGCTGGGGAGCCATAAAACTGGCAAAGGCCTTGGAGAGTGTTCTCCTGGCTGTGCTGGACATGCTGCCTGATCCCGACACCTTTCCTGCCAGTTGGCCAACTAAACTACGTCCTCTACCGCTAGCGCTGTCAGATGGGAACTTTAGCATCACTTTTTCCACCAGGGCCCTGTGGTACTGCATAACTCTTGTACCCCTTTCCTCTTCGGGAATGAAAGTGGAAAGGTTCTCCTTATACCGTGGGTTGAGAAGGGTAAACAGTAGAGATGAGCGAGTACCAAAAAGCTCGGGTGCTCGTTGCTCGAGTCGAACTATCTGCGATGCTCGAGAGTTCATTTCAAGTAACGAACCCCATTGAAGTCAATGTGCGACTCGAGCATTTTTGTATATGACCGATGCTCGCTAAGGTTTTCATTTGTGCAAATCTGCAACACCTACGAAAGTGATGGAAACGATGCAGAAACGGATAGGGCAGGTGAGGGGCAACAGACAGGGCTGCATCTCAGGTTCCCAGGTCTCACTATTAGGCCACAATAGCGGCAAGAGTGCCCCCGCCCCCCTAACTATTTTTAATTCGGACAAACCCTCATTAGCATGGCACACCTTAGCTAAGCACCACACTACCTCCAACCAAGCACAATCACTGCCTCCGGGACACACCGCTGCCTCTTTCCTGGGTTACATGCTGCCCAATGCCCCTGCACGACCCTGCGTTCGCAGTACACACAAAAGTGCCCCTGCACAGCCCTCAGCTGCCCTCATGCCACACGCTGGCCTCATAGCCACACCATCCTCATGTGTATTTATAAGTGCGTCTGCCATGAGGAGAAACCAGAGGCACACACTGCAGAGGGTTAGCAGGGCCAGGCAGCGACCCTCTTTGAAAGTGTGGGCGATAGCCCACAATGCTGTTGAGAATTGATAATAGATTGACGTTCCATCTTCAGTCCAATCCTTTGCCACCTCCGTCAGAAGCTGCAAACGTGGGCATAAAGGGGAGTCTGCTGCCAGCCCAGCACTTCTACACATCTCCACAATACAACAATACTCGGTGTGGGAAGTATGTGAGCGGGCCCTAGGTCAGCCTCTGTCCCAGCAAACACCTTGTGTGGCCCAAGGTGCTGCGAGTGACATAGCAATGGGGACTCCATGTGTCCACACACTACTCATTCTGTTTGGGTGTCGGATACCTCATAGACAACGCAAGGGGTAAACCATCTGCACTCTGCACCCTACCGAAGTCTGTCAGCGTTTTGGGGACAGACAGGTACAACTCTGCTATGGCAAGGGTGGCTAGCAGGAACACACAGACGGTACAGAAAGAAATCCCATTGCAGTGCCCGGATAGCTGAAGTTACGTGAGAGGAAATACATGTTGGCTGCGGCCCACACTCCATGCCCTAGACATTCTGTTTTGGTTTAAAGTGCCAGACAGGTACAACTCCGCTATGGCAAGTCTGTGTGCACCCGCAGCATGGGTGGCTAGCAGGAACACATGGACGGTACAGAAAGAAATCCCATTGCAGTGCCCCGGATAGCTGAGGTTACATGAGAGGAAATACATGTTGGCTGCGGCCCACACTCCATGCTCTAGACATTCTGGGTTTTAATTAAAAGTGCCAGGCAGGTACAACTCCGCTATGGCAAGTCTGTGTGCACACACAGCATGGGTGGTTAGCAGGAACACACAGACGGTACAAAAAGAAATCCCATTGCAGTGCCCGGATAGCTGAGGTTGCGTGAGAGGAAATACATGTTGGCTGCGGCCCACACTCCATGCCCTAGACATTCTGGGTTTTGGTTAAAAGTGCCAGACAGGTACAACTCCGCTATGGCAAGTCTGTGTGCACCCGCAGCATGGGTGGCTAGCAGGAACACACAGACGGTACAGAAAGAAATCCCATTGCAGTGCCCCGGATAGCTGAGGTTACGTGAAAGGAAATACATGTTGGCTGCGGCCCACACGCCATGCCCTAGACATTCTGTATTTTTTTTAAGTGCCAGGCAGGTACAACTCCGCTATGGCAAGTCTGTGTGCACCCACAGCATGAGTGACTAGCAGGTACACACAGACGGTACAGAAAGAAATCCTATTGCAGTGCCCCGGATAGCTGAGGTTACGTGAGAGGAAATACATGTTGGCTGCAGCCCACACGCCATGCCCTAGACATTCTAGTTTTTTTTTTTAAAGTGCCAGGGAGGTACAACTCCGCTATGGCAAGGCTGTGTGCACCCACAGCATGGGTGGCTAGCAGGTACACACAGACGGTGTCCTAGTCAGTCTGGGTTTTTTGGGGGGGCCAGATAGGTAGAACACCGCTATGGGAAGACTTAGTGCACCCATAGTGTACGCAGACCCCTGTAATATTCCTGTAACAAAGGTATAAGCTGACCCCAGTAACAGTTATGTTGCAGAAGTCTAGGGAGACCCCAGTAACATTTCTGTAGTTACAGTATAGACGGAGCCGAGTAACAATTCTGTAGTAACAGCATAGGCAGACCCCAGTAAAGTTTCTGTAGCAGCAGTATTGGCAGACCCCTATAACATTTCTGTAGCAGCAGTATAAGCAGACCCCTGAAACATTAATGTAGCAGCAGTATATGCAGACTGCCGTAACATTTCAGTAGCAACAGTGCAGGCAGAGCCCAGTATTTGTAACATTTCAGTAGTAACAGTACAGACAGACCCCAGTAAAATTTCTGTTGTAACAGTATAGACAGAGCCGAGTAACATTTCTGTCGTAACAGTATAGGCAGACCCCAGTAACATTTATGTAGCAGCAGTATAGGCAGACCCCTGAAACATTTATGTAGCAGAAGCATAGGCAGACCCCTGTAACATTTTTGTAGCAGCAGTATAGGCAGACCCCAGTACCATTTCTGTAGAAGTAAAGGCAGACCCCAGTAACATGTCTGTTGCCGCAGTATAAGCTGACCCCTGTAAAACTTCTGTAGCAGAAGCATAGGCAGACCCCTGTACTATTATTGTAGCAGAAGTATACGCAGACCCCTGTAACATTTACGTGGCAGAAGTATAGGCAGACCCCAGTAGCATTATTGTAGCAGAAGTATAGGCAGACTCCCGTAACATTTCAGTGGCAGCAGTATGGGCAGACCCCTGTAACATTTATGTGGCAGAAGTATAGGCAGACCCCAGTAACAGTTATGTGGCAGAAGTATAGGCAGACCCCAGTATCATATCTGTAGCAGCAGTATAGGCAGACCCCTGTAACATTTATGTGGTAAAAGTATAGGCAGACCCCAGTAACATTTTTGTAGCAGAAGTATACGCAGACCCCTGTATCATTTCAGTAGTAAGACTATTGACAGATTCCAGTAACATTTCTGTAGCAGAAGTTTAGGCAGACCCCCTGTAAGATTCAAGTGGCAGCAGTATAGGCAGACCCCTGTAACATGTAAGTAGCAGCAGTATAAGTAGACCCCTGTAACTTTCTCGTAGCAGAAGTATAGGCAGGCAGGAAAACCCCAGTAAAATGTCTGTAGTAATAGTATAGGCCAACCTCTGAAACATTGGGATACCATGAGCATAGGCGAAGGCCGGAAAGCGTGGGCCCGAAAAATTAGTGTACTAAGAGTACAAGTGTACCTCTGAAAAATTTTGTTAACCGAGAGGGCAGGTGAAACCCATAAACATTTTTTAAAGATACAGCTCACTGTTGCTTAATTTGTAACAGAGCTTGGAGGCAGCCCTGTTGAAAAAATTGGTTCATGTAACAGTCTCAATACTTTTGAAACATAGAGAAATTGTAAAAACATTGGTAAATGTAGATGAGCCTTGTGGGCCGCAGAAAAATTGGCCGTTCAGCGCGATGACATGTTGTTTCTGGAGCAGGAGTAGCAGGAGGAGGACTAATGTCAGAGACAGATTGACAAAGATAAATGCCCCGTTTTCCCGGTGATACAGAAGAGTGCTTTTATCTGCGGTTGCAGCAAAAAGATTCTTTAGGTTCCGCTGCTCTCCGCTGGTGGAGATGAGAAGTTTGGGGAAATCCAGGCTTTGTTCATCTTTATGAGTGTAAGCATGTCGGCACTGGCAGTTGACAGGTGGGTACGCTTGTCCGTGATGATTCCCCCAGCAGCACTAAACACCCTCTCTGACAAGACGCTAGCGGCAGGGCAAGACAGCACCTCCAGGGCATACAGCGCAGGTTTGTGCCACATGTCCAGATTTGACACCCAATAGTTGTATGGAACTGAGGCATCACAGAGGATGGTGGTACGATCAGATACGTACTCCCTCACCATCTTTTTACAGTGCTCCCTCCCACTAAGTCTTGACTGGGTAGTGGTGACACAGTCTTGCTGGGGAGCCATAAAGCTGGCAAAGGCCTTGGAGAGTGTTCCCCTTCCTGCGCTGAACATGCTGCCTCATCTCCGCGCCTCCCCTGCTACTTGGCCCTCTGAACTGCGCCTTCTGCCGCTAGTGCTGTCAGATGGGAAGTTTACCATCAGTTTGTCCACCAGGGCCCTGTGATATTGCATCACTCTCGAACCCCTTTCCTCTTTGGGAATGAGAGTGGAAAGGTTCTCCTTATACCGTGGGTCGAGAAGGGTGTACACACAGTAATTCGCAGTGGCCAGAATGCGTCTAACGCAAGGGTCACGAGAAAGGCAGCCTAACATGAAGTCAGCCATGTGTGCCAGGGTGCCAGTACGCAAGACATGGCTGTCCTCACTAGGAAGATCACTTTCAGGATCCTCCTCCTCCTTCTCCTCCTCCTCCTCCTCCTTGTCCACAGGCCATACCTATGAATAGACACAAGCAGCATGGGTACCCTCTGCAGTGGGCCCAGCTGTCTTCTCCACCTCCTCTTCCTCCTCCTCCTCTTTCTCCAAAATGCGCTGACATATAGACATGAGGGTGCTCTGACTATCAAGCGACATACTCTCTTCCCCCGCCTCCTGTTCCGACCGCAAAGCGTCACCCTTTAGGCTTTGCAACGAACTTCTCAGCAGGCATAGCAGAGGAATGGTGACGCTAATGATTGCAGCATCGCCGCTCACCCTCTCAGTAGAGTCCTCAAAGTTTCTAAGGACGTGGCAAATGTCTGCCATCCAGGCCCAATCCTCGGTAAAGAATTGGGGAGGCTGACTCCCACTACGCCGCCCATGTTGGAGTTGGTATTCCACTATTGCTCTACGCTACTCATAGAGCCTGGCCAACATGTGGAGCGTAGAAATCCACCGTGTGGGCACGTCGCACAGCAGCCGGTGCTCTGGCAGATTAAACCGATGTTACAGTGTCTGCAGGGTGGCAGCGTCCATAGTGGACTTGCGGAAATGTGCGCAGACACGGCGTACCTTGCCAAGCAGGTCTGACAAGTGCAGGTAGTTTTTCAGAAACCGCTGAACCACCAGTTTGAAGACGTGGGCCAGGCATGGCACGTGTGTGAGGCTGCCGAGCTGCAGAGCTGCCACCAGGTTATGTCCGTTGTCACACACGACCATGCCCGGTTGGAGGCTCAGCGGCGAAAGCCAGATGTCGGTCTGCTCAGTCAGACCCTGCAACAGCTCGGGGGCCGTGTGCTTCTTGTCACCTAGGCTGAGTAGTTTCAGCACGGCCTGCTGACACTTGCCCAACGCTGTGCTGCCGCGCCATACCGACTGCTGGCGGCGTGCTGCTCACATTTCTTAATTGAGAGGTAGACGTGATGGAGGAGGAGGAGGGTTTAGAGGAGGTGGCATAGACCGCTGCAGATACCAGAACCAAGGAAGGACCCGCCATTCTGGGTGTGGGTAGGACGTGTGTGGTCCCAGGCTCTGACTCAGTCCCAGCCTCCACCAAATTCACCCAGTGTGCCGTCAGGGAGATATAGTGGCACTGCCCGCCAGTACTTGTCCACGTGTCCATGGTTAAGTGGACCTTCCCAGTAACCGCATTGGTGAGGGCACGATTGATGTTGCAGGAGACGTGCTGGTGTAGGGCTAGGACGGCACACCGGGAAAAATAGTGATGACTGGGGACCGAGTGGCGTGGGATCGCCACCGCCATCATGTTTTTGAAAGCCTCCGTTTCCACAAGCCTGTATGACAGCATCTCCACGCTGATCAATTTGGCAATGTGCACATTTAAAGCTTGAGCGTGCGGGTGCGCGGTGGCGTATTTGCGCTTGCGCTAGCGACAGCTGGATGCTGCGCTGAGAGACATTGCTGGATGGGGCCGAGGACAGCAGAGGTGAGGGTATGGGTGCAGGCCGGGAGGCGCTCATGCCTGTGTCCTGAGAGAGGGGTTGGATATTAGTGGCAGGTTGGGGCACAGGGGGAGAGGCAGTGGTGCGACCCAGAGGCGGTGAGCGGCCTTCGTCCCACCTCGTGGGGTGCTTGGCCATCATATGCCTGCGCATGCTGGTGGTGGTGAGGCTGGTACTGGTGGCTCCCTGGCTGATCTTGGCGTGACAAAAGTTGCACACCACTGTTCGTCGGTCGTCCGCGCTCTCACTGAAAAACATCCACACCTTTGAAGACCTAGGCCTCTGCAGGGTGGCTTGGCGCGAGGGGGTGCTTTGGGAAACAGTTGGGGGGAGTCTTCGCTCTGGCCCTGCCTCTACCCCTGGCTACCCCACTGCCTCATTCAACCTGCCCTGCTGCTGCACTTGTCTTCCCCTTTGAAGACTTCTCCTCAGTTGGCTTAGCGAACCAGGTGGGGTCAGTCACCTCATCGTCCAGCGGCTCTTCCTCCGAATCCTCTGTGCGCTCCTCCCTCGGACTTACTGCCCTTACTACTATCTCACAGATAGACAACTGTGTCTCATCATCATCGACCTCCTCACCCACTGAAAGCTCTTGAGACAGTTGCCGGAAGAACCCAGCCTCATCACCCGGACCCCGGGAACTTTCCAAAGGTTGGGCATCGGTCACGACAAACTCCTCAGGTGGGAGAGGAACCATTTTTTCCCAATCAAGGCAGGGGCCCGAGAACAGTTCCTGGGAGTCTGTCTGCTCATCAGAATGTGTCAGTTTCATGTAGAGAGGAGGCTGGGAGGAAGTAGGAGCAGCAGCGAGAGGATTCAGAGTTGCAGCAGTGGACAGCGTAGAAGACTGGGTGGTCGATACATTGCTGGATGCATTTCTGCCATCCACGACAGGACCTGCTCACATTGCTCATTTTGTAATATAGGTTCACCACGTGAACCCAAAAATTGTGATATGAAGCTGGGGACCCGAGAAACTTGCCTCTTTCCTAATTCCGCATCAGCCGCCTGCGATTCACCTGGACCTCGTCCTCGCCCGCGTCCATGGCCATGTCCTCTATGCCTACCCCTACCGCTCAGCATGATGTATTACCAATAGAGCAGACACAGAGCGGTCTGAATAATTATGCAATTAGTGGCGTGCAGTTGGAGGCTGACAGCGGTTATGTTATGCACTCTGCAGTCCATAAAAAATGATACGCTAGGCTGCAAAAAGGCCTAGCTGTGTAATAGTGAGTCACTACAACTCCCAGCAGCCACGCAGTAAAATGCACACGGTCACAGGTAGCCCTAAGGAGGAGCTTTTTTTTCAAATTTTTTAGAAAAAAGCAAACAGCCTAGATAGTGTGTATATGTCTTTCCCTCTATCAGCGGCTATGGGCGTACGCTGTGCGTGAAGTTGACGGGACGCACAGAGCGGTGTAAAAAATTAGGCAATTATTGGCCTGCACTTGGAGGGTCACAGCAGTTATGTAACGCACACTGTAGGCCGAAAAAATTATACGCTGGGCTGCAGGCCTAGCTGGCTAATTTTGAGCCACTACAACAGTAATGCACAAGCTCACAGGTAGCCCTAAGGAGGAGCTTTTTGGGGGTACTTGTTGACAGGATTCTACACTACCACTGTCCCTGCTTGACCAGTACTGCCCCTATACTCTGTATAATTGGCTGCAGACTGACAACGCAATAGTCTGCATAGCCCAAGATGAAAAAAAAAATGTGTGCAAAACTGCTCCCAGCAGCCACAACAGTAATGTACATGGTCAGATGTGGCCCTAAGAAGGACCGTTGGGGTTCTTGAAGATGCTAACATTCTCCCTATAGCAGCAGCACTCTCCCTAATCTCTGCCAGCGTGTGTCTGAGGCGAGCAGCGGGCGGGACTGCTTTATATACTCGGCGGTCACTTGATCTCGCCAGCCACTCACTGCAGGGGGGTGGGATAGGGCTGGAACATCACAGGAGGAAGTTGTAATACCTTCCCTACATTCTATTGGACAGAAAATGGCGCAAAACATGCAGGGAAGGAAATGGAATTGACTCGAGTACCACGTGGTGCTCGTCTCGAGTAACGAGCATCTCGAGTACCCTAATACTCGGGCGAGCATCAAGCTCGGATGAGTACATTCGCTCATCTCTAGCAAATAGCCAGCAATCCATGTTGGCCAGAATGCGTCTAACGCGAAGGTCCAGGAAAGGCAGCCTAACATGAAGTCAGCCATGTGTGTCAGAGTCCCAGTACGCAACACATCGCTATCCTCACTAGGAAGATGACTTTCATGATCCTCCTCCTCCTCTTCTGCCCATACACGCTGAACAGATGTGAGTGAAGTAGCATGGGTACCCTCTGCAGTGTGGGCAGCAGTCTCTTCCCCCTCCTCCTCCTCCAATATGCGCTGAGAAACAGGCGTGAGGGTGGTCAGGCTATCAAGCAACATATTGTCATCGCCCATCTCCTGTTCTAACCGCGAAGTGTCGGCCTTTATGCTTAGCAGCGAACTTCTCAGCAGGCAAAACTGCTGGATGGTTATGCTGATAATGGCCGCATCGCCGCTCACCATTTGTGCAGACTCCTCAAAGTTTCCTAAAACCTGACAGATGTCTGCCATTCATGCCCACTCCTTTGTGAAGAAGTGTGGAGGCTGACTACCACTCCGCCAGCCATGCTGCAGCTGTTATTCTACTATTGCTCTACGCTGCTCGTACAGCCTGGCCAACATGTGCAACGTAAAATTCCAGCATGTGGGCACGTTGCACAGCAGTCGGTGAACTGACAGCTGGAAGCGATGTTGCAGTGTCCTGAGGGTGGCAGCATCCTTGGTGAACTTCCTGAAATGGGCGCACATACGACGCACCTTGCTGAGCAGGTCAGACAAATGGGGGTAGTTTTTCAGAAAGCGCTGAACCACCAGATAGAGCACGTGGGCCAGGCATGGCACATGTGTTAGTCTGCCAAGCTGCAGAGCCGCCACCAGGTTATGCCCATTATCACACATGACCATGCCTGGTTGGAGGTCCAGCGGCGAAAGCCACTGGTCGGTCTGCTCCATCAAACCCTGCAACTGCTCTTGGGCGGTGTGCCTCTTCTCTACCAAGCTGATTAGTTTCAGCACGGCCTGCTAACGCTTCCCCACCGGAGTGCTGCAGTGCCTTGAGCTTCCGACTGCTGGCAACATGCTCACACATGGTAATTGAGAGGTGCAGGGGGGGTATTTGGAGGAGGTGGTATAATAAGCCGCAGAAATCTTCACCGAGGTAGAACCCGCAATTCTCAATGTGTTAGCACGTGAGCAGACCCAGGGTCAGACTCGGTCCCAGCCTCCACCAAGTTCACCCAATGTGCCGTCAGGGAGATATAGTGTCCCTGCCCACCGGCACTTGTCCACATGTCCGTGGTTAAGTGGACCTTCCCAGTAACCGTGTTGGTGAGGGCACACCGGGAAAATTACATGATTTTATGAAATGTAACAATAATTTAATATGATGTCTTTGTTGAGATTACATAACTAGAGATACACCGATGTCTAATGTAAAGGAAAGCGCATTCTCTATCCGAATGGACACCAATTCTTTGTCCTAACAGAAACCCTGATATGACACTCGGATATCCTGATGTGTGCGTTCCATTCCCTTGTAACGTGCGTTCCGGGCGTACGTGCCCACATGATGCGGTGGGTACGACACCCGGAAGTGGTTATACACTACGTGTCCTCCTCACGCAGTGTGCTCTCCAAACGTGCGTACTGACGTCAAGCGCTACACACGAACCCGGAAGTGGCCTCCACACATGGCATGTGAGCGCGTCCATACCAACAGGCACCGCAATGCACTCCGGAAGAGATTCACACACATGTGGGATTTGTTCCGACTATCATTCATTGGCGGTCCTAAATGTAAGTTCCACATATTATCTATATATATATAATGATGTATTTAATGTCTGCAATACTTGAAAAAGTCGCGGTGATCGCGATTAAATGCGTCATATTTATCTTTGTATATTTAAGATCACAAATTGATCTTCAGCTTTCCTGTGGGTTTTTTTTCCGCTGGAGCGCCGAGCCGTTTTTCTTTATTTATTTTTAAACGTCTTGAAAAAAAAATGGTGCACTACTGGTCCCAGCCAGCCAAAATGCTAATGCACACAATGAGAGGAGTAGTCCTAAGAAAGACTGATGGGTTCTTGAAGTCAGGATCCCTGCCTAACTGCAACCTAATCCCCACCCGAACGCTTTCCCTATCTCAGCAGCTCTATCCCTTAACTCTGCCAGCATGCGTCTGAGGCGAGCCGTGGGTGGCACCAGTTTAGGTACTCAGCGGTCACCTGATCCCGCCAGCCACTCACTGCTGTAGACATGCACAGGGTTGGCACATCACAGCAGGAAGTAGTAATGCCTTCCCTGCATGTTTAGTGGCTAAAAAATGGCCCTAAACATGCGGGGAGTGGAAATGAAATTTACTCGAGCACTGTGTGGTGCTTCACTCGAGTAGCGAGCATCTCGAGTCGTCTAATACTCGATCGAGCATCAAGATCGGACGAGTGTGCTCGCTCATTACTAATAGTCTCTACTATGAGGTGAGAGGAGTAGGTGGAGAAAGCTTTCTTAATCCCTGCTATAGAATGGTGCTTTATAATTGTCCAAATGATCCATGTATATTAAAACAATTATTAATAGGAAAGCACCTAAATTGTGTGTCAGTACACGCCAAGGCCATTAGACATACAATGTCGCAGTAGAAATGTTTAATTTTATAGGGTCCACAATAAGGTAAGAAGAATGTATCAATGACCTGATAGAGGGACTGCACAGTAAAATATCAATATTTGCAGATGACACAAAATTATACAAGACAATTAATACAACGGAAGACAATATGCAGCTACAAAAAGGACCTAGATAAACTGGGGGCTTGGGTAGAAAAATGGCAAATGAAGTTCAATACTGATAAATGTAAGGTTATGCACATGGGCAGGAGAAACGGATGTCACCAATAATTATTAAATGGGGTACTGCTAGGGAAAAGTGATTAATAGGAAAGCACCCAAATCATGTGTCAGTACATGCAAAGGCCATTAGAGGTGCATTCTCACAGTAGAAATGTTTAATTTTATTGGGTCCACAATCGGGTAAGGAGAATGTAAGAGATGTCTGTGATATGGCAACCATCAAACCGATGATCCATGAGCTCACAATAAGCTTAAGACAAGCATTTCTACTCAAAGGAAGATAAACAAGAGTCCTAAATTGAAAATCATCGATGGATCATGGAGAAAACCCAGAAATACCAGATGGAGATGTACATATTCTTTATCGATTAAAACAAAGCTATTGATTGCATTGATCATGACAAGCTGTGGCCATGCCTAAAACAAATGGGAGTCCAGGGACATCTGGGGCAACTCATACAGACGTTATATACGAACCAGGTGGCTATGATCACGACCTTCAATGTTAACACGGAATGATTCTGAATCGGGAAAGGCATACACCAAGGCTGCATGTTATCCCTTGCATTGCTCAACCTGTATGCAGAGGCAATCTCGAGGCAATGCAATTTAGACTAGTCCAACATTGGAGTCAAGATTGGTGGAAAAAATATCTACAATCTCAGATATGCAGATGATACAACCTTATTGGCAGAAAGTTAGGGCCCATTTAGACACAATGATTATATCTTAAAAGGCGTCTTTTGAGCGATATTCGTTGTGTCTATATATGCCCATCTTTCACTGTGCAGTGAACCACGGTTTGTGGTTCTGATTGAAAACCATGGTTCAGCAGAACAGCTGAAAGGCAGGACCACACACTGTGTCTTCTGTCCATGGTGCTGAATTCTCCACAGGGAGCCCGTGGCTGAACAATGGAGATAATTACAGAGCTCAGATCTCCTGCTGAGTTCTGCAACAGCTCCCAGAAGCTCATTTGCAAGCAAATGAAGCTAATAAAGTGCTAATAGCAATTAGTGCCTATTAGTACCTTGTGCAAAACAATCACCGATTTTTCAATCTTTTGAAAGATATCTGTGTGTGTAAATCGGCCTTAAGGAAGATCTTGAACAACTAATACTAAAAGTTAAAGAAGGAAGTAAAAAAGTAAAAAAGTAGTATACTTGGATATCAATAACCTATAAATGCTAGAGCAGATAAATAGATTGTATTGTATAAACCACCATCAAATCATCTGAACCTACAAAAGAACACACCACTCCAAATCAGTAATTTTTTGTGAGCAAAAAATAATAAAATCCCATTAAAAAGGCATTAGACACCTTCAAAAGTGGCTGACCACTGGATAAACAATTAATACTAATGGGTGGGCTAGTGGGGCATGGAGGAAGACCTGTAATCCTGCACTGCCAGATCCTTAAGCTCAAAACTGGCACCAATTGGCGTTAACTGACCTGTTTACTGTTTCCTAAAGTTTCATCAAGACACTCTAATACAGCTGAATGCGCTGGAGTGATGGTCCACTTCCCGGCAAGTGAGTCTTCACAAGATGTATCACCGTCCATCAGCAGCAGGCAGCCTCCTCATCCGGCGATCCAAGTGAAAAAGGCTCCCTGAAAGGTTTGCCGGAAGATTTGCTTAAGAGTTTGGCCAGGCGTTCTCTCAGAGCAAGCAATGCAGCACTGATCACTACGGATCATGGATTGCAATTCACAAGTCAGCAGCCCATTACCCACTCTAACACCACCAGGAGAAGCTTCAGCCAATGCTCACAAGGGAACCATTACTGTAGAATTTGCAGACTCTATGGAGGCACTGCTTCCCTCAGTTTCCCCTACTCCACAATCTGGGGAAGACCAGGGTGAACTCTCAATGGGCAATCCCTCACCGCAGCATGCAACCACTCAGTGCACATCAATGGCTCCTGTTACAGAAGCTACGATGCAATCCCTGGTAATGAATCTTAAACTATCCATCAAGACAGGCATCCACGCAGCAGCCTTCTCCTGTTTGCAGATAGAAATCACATCAATCAGCAATCGCACATCTCATATTGAAAATAGAATGGAGGAACTGACTTCCACTCATAAAGAGCTTGTTGATACCATAAACTTCATGGAGGAAGTGACAACTCTGTGATATGGAGGCCAGGTTCTAACACAATAATGTCTATCTTAGGGGGGATAGGGTACCAGAAACGGCCAAAAATGAGGGTCTGAGAGAATTCATTGTTGACTAGTTTGCCATCATATTGCCTGGGGCTACTCTTCTCAACCTCACTGTTGACTGGGCACACAAGCTCCCCAAGCCCAAATCTCTTACCACTTCCATATCGAGAGATATCATTCTCTGTCTACATTTCTATCACATAAAGGAGAAAATATTGAAATCCGCAAGGATCTCCAGCACACTTCCAGATCAATTCCAAAATATATCAATTTATGCGGACTTGTCTGCTGCAATACTCATGGGAGGAAAGAGTATGGCATTGCATGCAAGTGGAGCTTCCCAGTAAAGCACATGATCATGAAAAATGGCACAAAGTTTGATGCTTAAACACTGGAGGAAGCCGGACAGTTTTGCAGAAACTGGCATCTCTCTCCACAAGGGACACCTGTGAAAAGAAACTCCTCAGAGCTTTGAGGGGAATGGATGGATGGACATTCTGGCAAATGTCGCTGTAAAGGCCCACCACCTAATTAATCGCTCCACCTGGAAAGAATGCCTTTACCTCTACATCAAGGTTAAATTTTATTACGGATATATTTTATTCCAATTTCTAAGCTAAAGTAGGCACATGTTTACTGGCAATCGTTAAATTTAATTGCTTCCAGGATTATGGTAATATGGATATCATTTAATCTGTTATGGTTCTCACTGATGTTTTTAGTCCCTGTTCTGAGACTTAATGTTCCCTTTGTAACTCCACTCCAAAAATTCCGATCAAACTGGTCCAAACCACACTCAACCCAGGTCACTTTCTGGCTGCACTGGTGGGGAAATGGATCCATGGGCCACCTGGATTGGGTGTTCTTCCTCCTGGGGCCCACATGCGCACCCCTATTTAAGGCATGATGTGTCTGGTCTCATTATGGTACTTAACATAATCTCAATTAATGCTAAAGGGCTAAACTCGCCTTTCAAGATATCAAGTATGTGGATGTGGGCTCACACAACAAATGCAGACATAATAGGGGTCCAAGAAACACATTTAAACATGGAGGAATCCTTTATATTAACACATAAGGGACTCCCCTATATTTTGTCTTCCCGTGCAATGCGCAAAAGATGTGGTGTCTC
Organism: Eleutherodactylus coqui; assembly: GCF_035609145.1. Taxonomy (NCBI): domain Eukaryota; kingdom Metazoa; phylum Chordata; class Amphibia; order Anura; family Eleutherodactylidae; genus Eleutherodactylus; species Eleutherodactylus coqui. The sequence continues at coordinate 45,851,017 of NC_089842.1, read as the reverse complement.
TATTGCCATTAGGGACTCTTTGACATTCTCCTTCGAAAAGGAGATCAGCGATGAAAGTGGCTGATTTGTTATTTTGACCTGATCTATTAGGAATATACACCATTGCTTTTGTGCATGCTCATAACTCTAGACAACACTGATTTATGCAAAAGATTCTTAAAATTATAAAAAAAACTCTAGTATAGGCCTCTTAAGGTGATTTAAAATTAAAATTTAAAATTAACTCTGTATGGACTCGTCTAGTAACAGACCCAATGATAGGTCATCCTCAATGGTCCCACTCTTTAACAAGCTTAACTTATTTAATATTTGGCAAATTCAACACCCTTCAGAACGTGACTACACCACCATCTCCCATCCCCACAAGATCTACAGTAGGATATACCTCACTATTGTAGACACAGAGTCTCCTCCCTAGCAACAGGAAGTATCTCCTGGTTGGATCATGCCCTGGAATGATGTTGCTTCAGGAACAATACAACAACCCACCCACTAGATTATGTAGACTGAATAACTATATTTTACAATATCCCAAATACACCCCTCAAACATCACTAATCACTCCGTGAATTTTTTGAGCTCAATGATAGTGGAGAGATCTTTGACTCCACCTTTTGTTGCGCCCACAAGGCTACAGCCAGTAGCTGCTCTACTACTGTTGTTACAAACACAACTTTATTCCTTACATAAATTAAACAAAGCAAACTATTCATTGAACAGGGCTTGGGAGATATCATCTCTTACTCAACAACTCCATGAACTCAATGTGTATAACCATGACATAGCCATGAGGAAACTGAAGATGACATATTATTGGAAACGCAATAGACCAGGAGTTATACTAGCAAATCAAGCAAAACCAAACAGGGCTCACATACCAAATATTCACAAATACAGACATAAAACTGTATGCTAGAATACTAGCAAACAGACTTTTGGAGGTCATGAAGAATCTTATTGATAAAGATCAGGTGGGATTCATTAGCAGTGGATGTCACTTGTTGATTTATTGATATAAGTTTTGTTGGTTTCCAGACTATATAAAAAATCCCTACATTCACATTTCCTATGATAATGGCCTCCCTATTTATATTGCAAAATATATCTCTATCAATAGGGCTCCTGCCTCTATGGACTTCTAAAATAACTCTAAAAGCATTACAGATACTAATCCCAGATACAAACTTTGATGTCTGGTGAGTGAGAGGTATTTCTAAAATATGAGATCTTCTTGAAGGTCAGAGATGAAAGCTATTTAACGACCTACATAACTCATTTCAATTACCCCATAAAGAGTTTTACAAATACCTCTAACTGAGGCATTTCCCATCTTCAGTGGGCCGGAAGAGGGTTCCCCGTTCTCACAGTGTGAAGCTTCTATGTATGACCATTGACCACAAGACTCAGAAAGCTGGTATTTCTAGAGCTTACCTATCATTATCATAGCATAACCGCTCTACTGTCTTATTTTTTCAATTGAAGTGGGAATCAGACCTTCAGGAAACCTTTAGCCAGGACTATTGGCATTTTTATATTTTTTTTTATTGAAGTAGAATCACCATGAGGTCAAGTATGAAAATGTATGCAGCAGCATTTACACATCAACATAATTGTGGTTGTGAAGGGAAGCACACTTTCAAATGATTATACACTGTGAATGGTGTGAAACGAGAAAAAAATATATAATATTTTATGGCTAACCTATTTTTATGTTGTGCATCATTTTTCTTACAGCATATTTCACATCATTATTTCTTAAACTGTAAATAAAGGGATTTAACAATGGTGCAATAACAGTATACATGAGTGATATAAACTTGTCCATATCTGTACCATAAGTTGACTTAGGCCTCAAATACATTATACTAGCGGGTCCATAAAATATAGTCACCACTATGAGGTGAGAGGTGCAGGTGGAGAAGGCTTTCTTAACTCCTGCTGCGGAATGGTACTTTATAATTGTCCAAATGATCTGTGTATATGAAACAATTGTTAATAGGAAAGCACCTACAACCAGTGGTAGGACAATTATAAAAGTGACAATTTCATTAAACTGTGTGTCAGTACATGCCAACGCCATTATAGGTTGAATGTCACAGTAAAAATGGTTGATTTTATTGGGTCCGCAAAAAAGTAAGGAGAATGTAAGAAATGTCTGTATTATGGCAACCATCAAACCAATGAGCCATGAGCTCACTATAAGCTTAATACAAGCATTTCTACTCATAATCACGTTATATAATAATGGATGACATATGGCGTTATATCGGTCATAAGCCATGGCTGCCAGCAAGTAGCATTCTGTAGATGCGAATAACAAAAAACAGTACATTTGCACGGCACAGCCATAGAAAGTGATGCTTTTATGATTTGATAGGAGATTTTTTAACATGTTAGGTGTAATCGTTGAGATGTAACATTCTTCTAAAAATGAGAAGTTGGCAAGAAAAAAATACATAGGAGTATGAAGGTTTGAACTGAGGTTATAGACGACAATTAGAAACATATGTGCGGCTACAGATATACAATAGATACAAAGAAATAAAGTAAATAGGAAATACTGCAATTCCGGAACATTGGAAAATGATATAAAAATAAATTCCATGGTTGTACGGTTTCCTTCAGCCATACCACTAATTAAAGCCCAGGTTCTGTGAGAGTAAGAGGTCCCTCAAGATACAATAGATCCAGTATGCAACATTTTCAACAAGCAGTGGTCTTTTTTTAGAACTTTCTTACTTGAAACCAGATCCAGCATACAATGTCAGGCAGAAAATCCAGACAATCAACATAGGCATTTCACTGGTAAAACCATTCTACTACTGAAATCCATACAATGACTGACTATTTAGTCACTCCTCTCTATAGTATATTACGGTATTACAAGTCCTATACTGCTCTTTACCTGTGCCAGGACGAATGGCTTCTTTGGACACCAGGTGAGGGCAGCTCTGTTATATTTTTCTGGCACACTGAAGAAGCTCCTGTCCTGTACATAGTAAGTGATTTACAGTTTTCAGCAGCTTTGTCTGACTTAGGAGGACCTGTATTTTAACTAGAAGAAAGTCAATAATTAAGTAAAAAAAGAAAGGTGAAAAAGTACATAAAATAATGTTAGATTAATAAAGCAGAATTTTTGTGGAGATTGTCAGGCATTATGCGCTCGCATGTTGATTTCCTTATAATGTTGATGTCCTGATGATGCCAATATCCTGATGATTGTAGATAGAAACTCTTTGGACAAGTTAAATCTAATGTGGCTTTCATTTATAATGTGATTAAGAGTTCAGACTTCGGAGTTACTACCACGGCTGACATGAAAGACTATGCATATTTTGCCTGTCAACTGGTATTTGTCCAAAGTTTACAACTTTGCTAATTGCTTTCTATATGGAGAAAAATGTAGATGTTCAACCTTCTTTGATTTAGACAATAAAATTTTTCTGGCCTTGGCATGCAGAGAGAATAAAATCCATTTAAATGAAACTGGTACATTATATAGAGACAAGCATGCACAAATAATTGTGTTTATTAATGTTAATTATTGTCTGGAGAGGACAATGACAGTAGCGGTTATTTCTGTGCATCAAAAAATAATTGAGTGGCCTCCTGCCTTTTAAAGTTATAAATTAGAACTGTACATTTTATCTGATATACACTTATTGTCAAAAAATTCAAGTACCTAGAAGGAGTTGTCAGAATAGAATGAAACTTTATATGTATGATTGTAACTTTGATATAAATGATTACAATATTAGAGCAAAAGAATAATTTATTGTGGAAAACTGAACACTTGAAGGCAGGCTCTAGTACCCTATCTGTCTGACTCTAGCTTGGATGCAAGATGTGATGTGGACATTCTGGTTCCATATGGTATCATGTGGCATATGGATCCACATTTGCTGTTACTGAGCCTCTAGATCATGCAAACTCATAAGCTGTCAAAGTTGGCATCCCAGATGGTTCCATTCATATTCTTTTAGCGATCCTGGCAGGCCACAGAGGTTGGCAATGTTGTGGAGGCACTCCTGTGACACTCTTGCTGTGTCCAACCGAGCATTCTCCTACTGGAAAATTCCTCCTGTAAGAGGCAACACATGTGGCTGCAGGATGTCCTAAGCATATTTCTGAGTTGTCATTATCTCTCTTATTACTAGGGGTGACTGTCATATGCCATGGCCCCCAAGTCATCACACCAGAAGTGGGGGAAGAATGCTGCTTCACAGTAAAGGCAGATTTGAGGTGCTCACCCCTAGGGTGCTAGACAAGAACACAACTATCGTCAGTGCCCAAACTGAACCTGGATACGACGCTATAGCTGACTCAGTTCCACTCACTAGTAGTCCAGTTTCGTCTTTCCTGATATCACTGCAAATAGAAGTAATGGTGGGTGGTTGTCAAAGGCACTACACATAATGGATCCTATGGAACCAAATTTCCTTCAGGCAAATATCTAAAAATTGTTCTGACAGACACAGGGGCCTGTAATGATGGTTCCACCTGTCTCTGGATGGTCGAAAATGAAACAGTTGGAGCTACTTGTTGGACTATCACAGAAACATTGCAACTGGTTTTCTGAAAAGGGGGTTCTGAGCTGGTCACCTTGTGTATGTGCCCTCACGAATCCACTGGTTCCAACACCTCCCAACAGCCTAGTGGGATGGAGCCACTTTTAAGGCCCAGATGGCAAGATCATTCATTTAAACATGCCACAACTCTAATAATTTGCATATCTACCTGAGATGTAATTTTGCAATTCTTCCAGTTAAATACCTTTCTGTTAGTCACCACCCACTGTTCAAGCTTGTCTAGATCTTTTCGAACCCTTTCTCTTCTCTAGTGTTAGCTATCCCTCCTAGTTTTGTGCCATCTGCAAATTTAGTTCAGTTTTCCCTCAATTCACTCATCTAGATCTTTTATAAAAATGTTGAACACCACTGAGCCTTGTGGTAGCCCACTTGAGACATCCTTCCAGTTGGATGTGCAGCCAGTCATGTTGACTCTTTAGTATATCACTCATCCAGTTGTGAAGCAACCTAACAGTTGGCTTGTCAATTCCATATTTGGTCATTTTTTCAATAAGGATTGTGTAAGATACTTTGTCAAATGCTTTACTAAAGTCAAGATATACTACATCTACTGCAGGTCTTTAGTTTCCTGTGTCTACCTTCTTCCCTTTTTTAAACATATAGACAACTTTTGCCCCTCTCTATTCTTCTGGGACTTCTACTGTTCTTCAGGAATTTCCAAATAATTTTCGATGATGTTCCCCACAAAGTCAGCACACACATAGGCAGTGTGACTTTTTTCAGAAGGCTGTAGGTGCGCACTACTATTCATCTCTCATCAGATACCGAGGACCGGATGAGTATGTGACACAGCTGCCTGGACTCCCTATCACATAACTTGCAAGCGCCATAACTTAGTTTATGGTGTTTATAGATGATTACAGCTTCCCTTTAACTTGACTTTGCAATTTCATAAATTAGTCTAGATAACGAAAAGTGTAAAATGTTTTCCATGTATAAAAAAATTTCTAACAACTCTGTAGACAATGGCATAAACATAAACAGCATAATTTTAATGTTTCTATAACCACTCGTTGGGTGCATTCACATGGGCATATGCGTATCTTGGTCTGTCAATATGCAGCATAATCACAGGCTGCAATATGCTATAGGGTTGTGTTTTTCTGTCTATTGTTGCTATGTATTTGTGTGTGGATCCACTGTATCGTCCCTCCGAGCAGGGAAACCACCCAGCGGGACTGACAGCTGACCCAAAGACCAGATGCTCACTCCTTAGCGCGTAGCTTGGTACGAGGCGGAGACTGAGACTGAGCTAGCCCTGAGCTAGTGTGGGATAGTGAAGTCCCTGCCTAACAGAAGTGGAGCAATCGTCCTGACAAAAACAGCCCTGAGCTGGAATCTGGGCGTTGAATAACCCTGTAAAAGCCCTAACTAGACCATCATGTACCAAGCAGAAACAGGAACCGAGGATGTGAACAGGAACAGAAGATCTGGATACAGCACCAGTAGCGTTAAAGCTACAGCAGACTTGAGAAAAGTTGTCACAGAGATACTGCACGAGAAGCAGCCATGAGCAGTCATAGCATCACAACAACCCTGAGGCACTGGGCAGCAGATGTGGGGAAACTATATAGTGGGGTGATTGGCAAACAGCCTCCAGCTGAGTGGAGTAGTGAGAAACTCTTAACTCTGAAGATGCTGGAGCAAAATAAATGCAAAATCAGATAATAGACAGGGCAGAGCCACAGATCTGTCTGCTATACCTAACAATTGGCAGTCTTTTGCGCATAATTATGCGTTGTACTTACACTTCGTTAAAAAACGCATGCAATCCCATTGATTTTGTGCATAGATACTCAGCATTTATTCAGGTTTCCTATGTATTTTGTGTGTATTTATGCATATCCATTGATTTCCTTCGGTTCTTACTGTGCGTAAGGTTGGCTTCACATGAGCATATGTGCAAATTCTTTTGCCTCAGTGCAAGTATTTGTGCAGTGAACAAGGTTGATTTGCATCTGCACTTAGAATAGAACTGCACTCTTTTGAACACTTAGGACCAACCAGTTCGTGTTTGTAAGTTATACGCCCCACCCTGATTTAAAGGCTATTTATTCCTAGGAGGTCCAGATGTGTTCGTTCCTCGGGATTCTGAGCAGCGCATTGGCTATGTTTTTGCGTATTGAGCGTGCATTTTCCCACTCCCTTATTGAGTTCCATAGGGACCTTTAATGCGTGAATATGCAGTAAAATAGAGCAGTTCCAATTTTTGTGCGAGTGAGAAATGCACGTGTAATGACATGAAGAAGCAATAGTAGCGCCAAATTGCTCCACACCACATCAAGATCAGAGCGGCTAGACCCCCATCAATGGACTATATAGGAATGTATATTGTAATATTGAATAAAGTACAAGATATAACTGTTGTACTATGTACTAGGATAAGAGCGGCAATATCATAAGGTGCCATACATAGGTTCTATATACATATCTATTGCAAGAGGATGCCCACAGGTATAAAGTACAATGTATACTAGTTTGCAAAATAGATGTACAATTATCTATACCCCATACCGACACACTCAGTCTGTCCCATAGCAATTATACAAATATAAAACAGTTCATCCATCTACTAGACAGGAGGTTGAAGCTAAAAAAAAGAGCTAATCAATCTATCTACCTGGTCCGAATGAACTTTTCATAGCTATAACCCAGATACAGGGGAAATATATTAGGCTATGTATCAGTATAACAAATAAACATCGAAAGCACACTAAGATATCGAAATCTCATAAAAAATGTAGCCTGAGTAGTAGACATTGTTAACTATAGTCCATGAATGGATATATATGCCACCATGGTGCCAATAAAATATAAACAGACAGGGAGAGATTTCACCACACCAAAATAAATATGCAAAAAAATGTTTATTTGAATTTCAGAAAATTTTTCATACACTAAAAAAGTGTGTCAAAATGTGGAGAATTTAGAGAAAAAAAGAGGGGGGCGGGGAGTCCGGTAGTCACGGGCAGATTGCATATGCTGATATCATCACATCTAAAGAAATAAAAACAAGCTATTATTAGAACACTGAAGACAAGAAATTTGATGTACATAATTATAGTTCATAATATTTACATAACACCACATGAGGACCAATATCGTAGTTAGAGAAATGGGGCAACTGGATATTCAATATTTAGCCCTTTAGGGGATAAGGTATCTAATTCATAGATCCATTTTATCTCTTTACGTTTAAGGAGACTCACCCTGTCCCCACCCCTCGGTAGTGGGGCTACCCAATCTATGACCCTAAATTTAAGTTGACTTACGAAATGGCGATGTTCATGAAAATGTTTTGGGACTGGAAGTTCAATTTTGTTCATCCGGACCCTACTTTTATGGTTGATGATACGACTCCTAACCTCCATGGTCATTTCGCCAACGTATCCCAGCCCACAGGGGCAGGTAATTAAATATATGGCGTAAGACGTAGCACACGTAAATCTTTCCTTCAAGGGATATTTCTTTCCAGAGATCGGATGTCTAAAGTGGTCCCCCTTTAACATATTGTTGCAGCATGAGCAAGATAAGCAAGGGTAATTACTAGAGATGAGCGAGCACCAAAATGCTCGGGTGCTCGTTACTCGGGACGAAATTATCGCGATGCTCGAGGGTTCGTTTCGAGTAACGAACCCCATTGAAGTCAATGGGCGACTCGAGCATTTTTGTATATCGCCGATGCTTGCTAAGGTTTCCATTTGTGAAAATCGGGGCAATTCAAGAAAGTGATGGGAATGACACAGCAACAGATAGGGCAGGCGAGGGGCTACATGTTGGGCTGCATCTCAAGTTCCCAGGTCCCACTATTAAGCCACAATAGCGGCAAGAGTGGCTCCCCCCCCCAACAACTTTTACTTCTGAAAAGCCCTCATTAGCAATGCATACCTTAGCTAAGCACCACACTACCTCCAACAAAGCACAATCACTGCCTGCATGACACTCCGCTGCCACTTCTCCTGGGTTACATGCTGCCGAACCCCCCACTGCACGACCCAGTGTCCACAGCGCACACCAAATTGTCCCTGTGCAGCCTTCAGCTGCCCTCATGCCACGCCACACTCATGTCTATTTATAAGTGCGTCTGCCATGAGGAGGAACCGCAGGCACACACTGCAGAGGTAGGCAGTGACCCTCTTTAAAAGGGGCGGGGCGATAGCCCACTATGCTGTACAGAAGCAATGAGAAATATAATCCTGTGCCACCGCCATCAGGAGCTGCACACGTGGGCATAGCAATGGGGAACCTATGTGCCACACACTATTCATTCTGTCAAGGTGTCTGCATGCCCCAGTCAGACCGCGTTTTTTTATAAATAGTCACAGGCAGGTACAACTCCGCAATGGGAATTCCGAGTGCACCCACAGCATGGGTGGCTTCTGGAACCCAACGGCTGTACATTAATGTATCCCATTGCAGTGCCCATCACAGCTGAGGTAACGTCCGATTAAATGCAGGTGGGCTTCCGCCCACACTGCACGCCCCAACCTGACTGGGCTTTTTAATTCATAGACACAGGCAGGTACAACTCCCTATTGTGAAGTCCCTGTGGACCCACAGCACGGGTGGGTGCCAGGAAGCCACCGGCGGCACATAAATATATCCCATAGCATTGCCCATCACAGCTGAGGTAATGTCATGTTTAATGCAGGTGGGCTTCGCTCACACTGCATGCCCCAGTCAGACTGGGGTTCTTTAGAAGTGGACACATGTAGTTACAACTCCGTGTGGACCGACAGCATGGGTGGCTCCCTGGAACCCACCGGCGGTACATAAATATATCCCATTGCAGTGCCCAGCACAGCTGATGTAACGTCAGCTGTAATGCAGGTGGGCAAAAAATTAATTGGATTACACTGTAGGCGAGGGCCCCCAAAAATTGGTGTACCAACAGTACTAATGTACCTCAGAAAAATTGCCCATGCCCAACCAAGAGGGCAGGTGAAACCCATTAATCGCTTTGGTTAATGTGGCTTAATTGGTAACTAGGCCTGGAGGCAGCCCAGTTAAAATAAAAATTGGTTCAGGTGCAGGTTTCAACGCTTTAATGAGCATTGAAACGTATAAAAATTGTTTAGAAAAATTATATGACTGAGCCTTGTGGGCCTAAGAAAAATTGCCCGTTCGGCGTGATTATGTGAGGTTTCAGGAGGAGGAGCAGGAGGAGGAGGAGGAATATTATACACAGATTGATGAAGCAAAAAGGTCCCCATTTTTGATGGTGATAGAGAACGATGCTTCCATCCGCGGGTGCAGCCTACGTATTGCTTAGGTATCGCTGCTGTCCGCTGGTGAAGAAGAGAAGTCTGGGGAAATCCAGGCTTTGTTCATCTTGATGAGTGTAAGCCTGTCGGCACTGTCGGTTGACAGGCGGGTACGCTTATCCGTGATGATTCCCCCAGCCGCACTAAACACCCTCTCTGACAAGACGCTAGCCGCAGGACAAGCAAGCACCTCCAGGGCATACAGCGCGAGCTCAGGCCACGTGTCCAGCTTCGACACCCAGTAGTTGTAGGGGGCAGAGGCGTCACCGAGGACGGTCGTGCGATCGGCTACGTACTCCCTCACCATCCTTTTACAGTGCTCTCACCAACTCAGCCTTGACTGGGGAGCGGTGACACAGTCTTGCTGGGGAGCCATAAAGCTGGCAAAGGCCTTGGAGAATGTTCCCCTGCCTGCGCTGTACATGCTGCCTGATCTCTGCGCCTCCCCTGCTACCTGGCCCTCGGAACTGCGCCTTCTGCCACTAGTGCTGCCGGATGGGAAGTTTGCCATCACTTTGTCCACCAGCGCCCTGTGGTATAGCATCATTCTCGAACCCCTTTCCTCTTTGGGAATGAGAGTGGAAAGGTTCTCCTTATACCGTGGGTCGAGCAGTGTGTACACCCAGTAATCCGTATTGGCCAGAATGCGTGTAACGCGAGGGTCACGAGAAAGGCATCCTAACATGAAGTCAGCCATGTGTGCCAGGGTACCTGTACGCAACAGATGGCTGTCCTCACTAGGAAGATCACTTTCAGGATCCTCCTCCTCCTCCTCCTCCGGCCATACACGCTGAAAGGATGACAGGCAAGCAGCATGTGTACCCTCAGCAGTGGGCCAAGCTGTCTCTTCCCCCTCCTCCTCATGCTCCTCCCCCTCCTCCTCAATGCGCTGAGATATAGACATGAGGGTGCTCTGACTATCCAGCGACATACTGTCTTCCCACGCCTCCGTTTCCGAGTGCAAAGCGTCTGCTTTTATGCTTTGCAGGGAACTTCTCAAGAGGCATAGCAGAGGAATGGTGATGCTAATGATTGCAACATCCCCACTCACCATCTGAGTAGACTCCTCAAAGTTTCCAAGGACCTGGCAGATGTCTGCCAACCAGGCCCACTCTTCTGTAAAGAATTGAGGAGGCTGACTCCCACTACGCCGGCCATGTTGGAGTTGGTATTCCACTATAGCTCTACGCTGCTCATAGAGCCTGGCCAACATGTGGAGTGTAGAGTTCCACTGTGTGGGCACGTCGCACAGCAGTCGGTGCACTGGCAGATTAAACCGATGTTGCAGGGTCCGCAGGGTGGCAGCGTCCGTCTTGGAGTTGCGGAAATGTGCGCTGACCCGGCGCACCTTTCCGAGCAGGTATGACAAGTGTGGGTAGCTTTTCAGAAAGCGCTGAACCACCAAATTAAAGACATGGGCCAGGCATGGCACGTGCGTGAGGCTGCCGAGCTGCGGAGCCGCCACCAGGTTACGGCCGTTGTCACACACGACCATGCCCGGTTGGAAGCTCAGCGGCGCAAGCCAGCGGTCGGTCTGCTCTGTCAGACCCTGCAGCAGTTCGTGGGCCGTGTGCCTCTTCTCTCCTAAGCTGAGTAGTTTCAGCACGGCCTGCTGACGCTTGCCCACTGCTGTGCTGCCACGCCGCGCGACACCAACTGCTGGCAACGTGCTGCTGCTGACACATCTTGATTGCCAGACAGAGGTTGCGTTGGAGGAGGAGGGTGGTTTAGTGGAGGAAGCATACACCGCCGCAGATACCAGCACCGAGCTGGGGCCCGCAATTCGTGGGGTGGGTAGGACGTGAGCGGTCCCAGGCTCTGACTCGGTCCCAGCCTCCACTAAATTCACCCAATGTGCCGTCAGAGAGATATAGTGGCCCTGCCCGCCTGTGCTTGTCCACGTGTCTGTTGTTAAGTGGACCTTGGCAGTAACCGCGTTGGTGAGGGCGCGTACAATGTTGCGGGAGACGTGGTCGTGCAGGGCTGGGACGGCACATCGGGAAAAGTAGTGGCAACTGGGAACCGAGTAGCGCGGGGCCGCCGCCGCCATCATGCTTTTGAAAGCCTCCGTTTCCACAAGCCTATACGGCAGCATCTCCAGGCTGATCAATTTGGCAAAGTGCACGTTTAACGCTTGAGCGTGTGGGTGCGTGGCGGCGTACTTGCGCTTGTGCTCAAACAGTGGCGCTAGCGACGTCTGGACGCTGCGCTGAGAGACATTGCTGGATGGGGCCGAGGACAGCGGAGGTGAGGGTGTGGGTGCAGGCCAGGAGACGGTAGTGCCTGTGTCCTCAGAGGGGGGTTGGATCTCAGTGGCAGGTTGGGGCACAGGGGGAGAGGCAGTGGTGTAAACCGGAGGCGGTGAACGGCCTTCGTCCCACCTTGTGGGGTGCTTGGCCATCATATGCCTGCGCATGCTGGTGGTGGTGGCTCCCTAGCTGATCTTGGCGTGACAAAGGTTGCACACCACTGTTCGTCGGTCGTCAGGCGTCTCTGTGAAAAACTGCCACACCGTAGAGCACCTTGACCTCTGCAGGGTGGCATGGCGCGAGGGGGCGCTTTGGGAAGCAGTTGGTGGATTATTCGGTCTGGCCCTGCCTCTACCCCTGGCCACCGCACTGGCTCGGCCTGTGCCCACACCCTGACTTGGGCCTCCGCGTCCTCGCCCGCGTCCACGTCCTCTAGGCCTACCCCTACCCCTCAGCATGGTGTATTACCAGTAGTGCAGAAACAGAACGCTGTAATTAAATGTGCCGCTTATTGGCCTGTGGTTGGAGGCTGACTTTGCTTACGGAACACACAGCAGAGCCAGGAAATAATTTTGCGCAAGCCTGCTGTAACACTTAGCTGGCTGCGTATGAATTAGGAGGACAACTACACCCAGCACAGACCCAGTACGCTGAGGACAGCCACAGGCAGCCCAAATAGATTTTTTTTCCCAAATGTTTTTGGAAAGGCCCACTGCCTATATTCAATAAATATATGTCTTCTGTCCCTGCCTCACCACTACTGGCCCTGGAGTATGTAAAATAACTGCAGACTGTTGCACTGTGGACTGGAATACAGCGGTGATGTAACAGCCAAGCAATGCAGCACTGATCCCTGCGGATCATGAATTACTTAATTCACAAGTCAGCAGCCTATTACCCACTCTTACACCACCAGGAGAAGCTTCAGCTAATGCTCACAAGGGAACTATTACTGTAATATTTGCAGACTCCACTGATTCTTTCACTTCCCCATACTCCACATTCTGGGGGAGGCCAGGGTGAACTCTCAATGGGCAATCCCTCACCGCAGCATGCAACTACTCAATGCACATCAATGGCTTCTGTTACAGAAGCTACGATGCAATCCCTGGTATTGAATCTTACACTGTCCATCAAGACAGGCATCCACACAGCCTTCTCTTCTTTGCCGATAGAAATCCTATTGATCAGCAATCACACATCATATATTGAAAATAAAATGGAGGAACTGATTTCCGCCCATAATAAGCTTGTTGATACCACAAACTTCATGGAGGAAGTGACAACTCTGTGATATGGAGAACAGGTTCAGATAGAATAATATCTAGCTTAGGGGGGATGGGGTACCGGGAACTGTCAAAAATTAGGTTCTAAGAGAATTCATTGTTGACTACTTTGCCACCTTATTGCCTGGGGCTACTCTTCTCAACCTCACCATTGACTGGGCACACAAGCTCCCTAAGCCCAAATCTCTTCCCTCCTCCATACTAAGAGATGTCATTCTCTAAAATATTGGAAGCGGAAAGGATCTCCACCACACTTCCAGATCAACTCCAAAATATGTCAATTTATGCATACTTGTTTACTGTGACACTTATGGGAGGAGAGAGTATGGCATTGCATGCACGTGGAGCTTCCCAGTAAAGCTCGTAATCATGAAGAATAGCACAAAGTTTGTTGCTCAAACACTGGAGAAGGTGGACTGTTTCGCAGAAACTGGGATCTCTCTCCACAGGCGGCACCTGTGAAAAGAAACCCCTCAGAGCTTTGAAGGGAATGGATGGATGGGCAATCTGGCAAATGTCGCTGTAAAGGCCCACCACCTAATTAATTGTTCCACCTGGAAAGAATGCCTTTACCTCTACATTTCGGTTAAATTTCATTACGGATATATTTTATTCCAATTGCTAAGCTAAAGTAGACACATGTTTACTGGCAATCATTAAATTCAGCTCCTTCAGGATTATGGTAATATGGATACCATTTAATCTGTTATGGTTCTCACTGATGTTTTTAGTCTCTGTCTTGAGACTTGATGTTCCCTTTGTAACTCCACTCCCACAATCCTTATCAAACTGGCCCAAACCACACTCAACTCAGGTCACTTTCTGGCTGCACTGGTGGGGAAGTAGATCTGGGGGACACCTGGAGTGGGTGTTCTTCCTCCTGGGGCCCACAGGCATGCCCCCGCTCAAGGTATGAGGTGTGTGGCCTCATTATGGTACTTAACAATTAATGCTGAAGGGCTAAACTCGCCTTTTAAGAGATCAATGATATGAAAGGGGGTTTGCATGCAGACATTATAGGGGTCCGAAAAACACATTTAAACAAGGAGGAATCCTTTATATTAACACATACATGCTTCCCCCATATTTTGTTTTCCTCTGCAAAGCACAAAAGATGTGGTGTCTCCATTGCCATTGTGGACTCTTTGGCATTCTCCCTGAAAAAGGAGATCAGCGATGAAAGTGGATTTTTGATCTGCTCTATTAATAATATACACCATTGCTTCTGTGCATGCTCACAGCTCTAGACAACATGGATTTATGCAAAAGATTCTTATTGTACACAATAATTTTTATTGAAGAAAAATCTTTTGTGACATCATGTAACATATACTGCTAAAGAAATACAATAGAGAGTGACATATTAGAAAATCACATGCATAGAACTTTTGCTAAACAATTTAGTATTAGAGTTTCAGAAATATGTAACTTGATTATCTCTTCATCAAACAAGTGAATACAATTTAAAGAATAGTAAGCACATAAAATGGGGATTTGGGGGAAAGTGGGGGGGGGGAGGTAGAGGATAACATAATAGGAGGTTTAAAGGCAATAGTTGGTACAGGAATAGGATTAGAAGAAAAATATGTAGATAAGAAAAAAAAAAGAAGAAAAATAAAGGGTTAGAATATCCAGTCTTACCCCTTCGAGATTTATATTCTAGGAGTAAAGTTTGAAAGTCTCACATGTCAGGAACTACGGATAACGCTTACCCAAGAGGGTGGGCTCCTTCCAAGGAGGAAGAACAATATCCCGACATGAAGATCTCCACATCCCAAGCGCCCCCTTCCCACCAAACTTATAACTTGAAGTTATCTAATTGGAAATGATCCAGCCATGGCTTCCAAGTCATCAGGTATTGTGCTATTGTGTCATTTCTATATGCAAAAATTTTTTCGTGTATACAATGTTTCGAAAGCAAATGTGTAATATTTGACATTGTAGGTATTCGGGTTGTTCTCCAATTCCTTTTTATTAATAATTTGATAGAAAGGAGACCATGACTAATCAATTTTCTGTATTTTATTGGGTTATCTTTTATCCCCAACAAAAATAGCGCTAGTTCTGGTGATAGATGAACTTTCAATCCTGTTTCAACACTTTCAACACTTTCAATGAGGAGATTAAACTCCTGCCAAACCAACCATATAGATGGGAAATTCCAAAAGATGTACATTAATGTATCCTACCCCCAGATTCCCTCCAGCATTAGTTGGAGTGGTTAGGGGAAAAGTCGGGGATCTGTACCACCTTGTGATAACCTTATAATGGACTTCCACTAAGGAGGCGCACACTGAGGCTTTTGTTGCACACTTCTGCGCTGCATTCCATTGTTACAATGGAAAAGCACATTCCATCTCTCTCTCCCAGTTCAGAAGATGTGCCTTTTTGTGTAAATTATACTTATATTCGCCTCCTCCACAGAAAATCTCATATATCGTTTTGAATTTTAATTTATAGGGAGGTGGGTTGAATAAGAACTTGCAGAGATATATTGGTAATGTAGGCTCCAAGGTTGGGAGTGAAGCCCATACACTAGAAATTTGTACATATAAAAAGAAATCTTCATCTGAGAGGTCGTATTCCAGGCTAAGCCGTTCAAAAGATTTCAATTTCCCCCCATCTGCTAAATCTAAGAGTGTTTCAATCCCTCTAGACCTCCAGCAAACTGTATTTAAATTAATGGACCAGAATTCGAGGATATCTAGAGGGAGAGTAACCTGTTTCCTTGGGGATTCATCCTTGGAGATCCATAGTAAGTGCTTCCAGATATCAATAAATACCTCTATAAAAGTGTTTTTTTGGGAGCGTTATGTTGGGGTCTAAAGTAGTTGCTAGCAATAAGTTGCGTAAAGATTTTCTACTTAACATACTTTGCTCAATATTTGGCCAACTAATCCTGGGTTGTGGGACACACCACGCTCTTATTTGTGTGAGTATATTCATCTTGTAGTATGCGTCTATGTTAGGAACTCCCATTTCCCCGAATCTTCTGGGGCTGTACATTATTGATGCTGCCACCCTTGGTTTCTTGTTGCCCTAGACAAAAGACATTATTTGTTTTTGTAAACTCTGAAGTAGTCTGTTGGGACATTTAGTTGCAATAGTTCGGAATCTGTATAAGATTTTGGGGAGAACCATCATTTTATATATCACAATTCTTCCGGCCGATGAAAATTCCACTCTGTTGTAGACTCAAAGACACTGCTCTTTCTCGTCTATCAAAAAACTGATATTAAGGGTGATTGTTTCTTCTGGGGAAGGTGTAATTGTTATTCCTAAGTATTGAATTCCTTGTGGCTCCCATCCATTTGGGAATTCTTCCTTAATTTTGGACTGGAATCTGGGCGATATATTGATCGCCAGAATTTTGGATCTTGTAGGATTGATTTTATAATATGAGAGCTTTCCAAAATGGGTAAGGAGATCCGATGTCACCCTAAGAGACTCCAAAGGGGATATTAGCATCAAAATCACATAATTGGCGAATAGACCGATCTTGTGTTGTCTGTGAGAAAGAGAGATGCCTCTAATTTTGATTTCCATACGAATTGCTTTGGCGAGGGGTTCCATAGTTAGTACGGAGACAAGGGGCACCCCTGTCTTGTATCATTTGTGATTACGAACAGGCTGGAAGCAACTCCATTTACTAATATTTTCGCCGAGCGGGATCCGTATAACGCCTGAATGGCTCTCAGAATAGCTCCATAGAACCCCAACCTCCTCAACACCAAGGAAGCATATCCCCAATGAATCCTGTCGAACACCTTCTCGGCTTCCAGGGTAAGGAGCAGACAAGGCATTCAAGAGATCTTTGCCTCCTCCAACACATCCAACAACCTTCTGGTGGCATCTAAAGTCTGTCTCCACTTCATAAAATCCGCTTGATCGCTATTGATGAGATCAGTGGTTATTTCTAAAAGTCGTAAGGCAATTATTGGTCTGAAGTTAACAGGGGTAGATCTGTTTTTACCCGGTTTTGGGATTGCTACTATGTTAGCCTGTAACATCTCAGGGGGGAGATGGCCTGTTAACATAGCCTAGTTAAAAATGTCTGCTAGATGGGGGGCTAGCTGAGTTTTAAAAGTTTTATAGTATCCATTGGTGAACCCGTCTGGTCCCGGGGCTTTGTCTTTTTAAGAGTTGTTAAGTACTTTCAGTGTTTCTTGTAATGAAATCTCAGCATTGAGTTTATGTAGCTGTGTTTTGTTTAATGTTGGAAGATGAATAGAAGCTAAGAAACTGTTGATCTCATTTTCAGTAGGTTGTGGTAAATCGGGTTCCTTATTGAGATTATACAAGGATTCATAGAAATTCCTGAAAATTTCTGCAATTTCTAATGGATTAGAGGTTTTCATACCCGAAATTGGGTCGATTATGGAGAGAATTCTTGATTTTATCCTTTTTTGTTTTACTCTATTGGCCATCATACAGGAACATTTGTTATTATTAATATAGAAGGAAGACAAGATATTACATTTTTTTCGTGTTTTTCTATAAGAATACTTTGTATTTTCGGTCTAATTTTAACCAGTTTATTATGTAAATCGATAGATGGCTTGCCCTGCAACTCTTTTTCTATGTCCGCTAATTGTGTTACGGTGCTTTTGAGCAATTTGTCTCTTTCTTTTTTATAAATAGACCCCTGCTGGATCATCACCCCTCTGACTACAGCTTTATGAGCATTCCACAATATATATCGGCAAGTTTCTGGGGAATCATTATATTTAAAATAATCTTTTAGTGCTACTTCAACTTTCTTTTGAACTTGGGCTCCTGAAGTAGAAAAGTGGTATTTCTCCAACTTCCAAAAGATGGAGTTTGAGGGCCTAATTTCAGTTTAAGTGTTATAGAGGCATGGTCTGACCATGCTGTAGTCCCTACTTTGGATTCTTGCGTTCTCTTGAGAATTGGGAGGTCCACCAGAAACATGTCGATTCTAGAGAATGATTTGTGGCAGGAAGAATAGAAAGTATATTTTCTAAAACTGGCATTTAAACATCTAAAAGAGTCAAACAAATTAGTTTTGTGTATCCAAGAGGATAAGGTAGAACCTCTTCCTGTGTCCGGGAAGCTGGTATCTAGGGTCCCATCTGCTATAATGTTGAAATCTCCGCATAAGAGTAAGCTACCTTGCTGAATTTTCTTGATTTTCCCCCCCACTCTATTCAAGAATTTAATTTGTTTCGAGTTGGGAGCATAAATGTTGACTAGAGTCATGAGGAAGCCTTCAGTTTTACATATCAAAATCAAAAATCTTCCATCAGGGGGCGGAGCCTGACCGCTGAGCGGGATGGAGTTGTAAGTGAGGAGCTCCATTACAGTGGCACATACCGGGACCTTCTGCAGCCTTCAGAAGTCTCATCGTGGGGAAAACAGGCAAGGAGAGAAGCAGTGAACCCCAAGGTACACCTAGGATGAGCAAAGGGCAGGTAGACATGCAGCACTACCTTAAAGACAGGAGCGTTCGGTCCCTGCATGAAGCGGCCAAGATGGTGCCCGCCCATGAGCGGGGGGGGGGGGGGGGAGAGACAGAGAGGAAGATGTCTCCTCAAAGGGAAAGGAAAGCGAACGCATCTCCAAAAGATTTATGAAGGACTTACTAATGCGTACTATGCGCCCTGTGCTTTCTGAACTAACTGAAATAAAGGAGGTAATGAAGCACATGGGAAGGAGAATAGAGGAGCTAGAGTCATCCACAGCAGCTATTTCCTCACATGCTTTGGACATAGAGAAAGTCCTGACTGAACACCATGCGCAGATTAACAGAACCATTCTCATGCAGGAGGACATTGAAAACAGAAATAGGCGCAACAACGTGAGCATAAAAGGCTTTCCAGAATCATGGGCTGCCGAAGCTGTCCTTAAAGTGGCTAAAGAGATCTTTACACTTCTTCTAGGGGCTGATAGAGCATCCTCCATCTCTATTGAGCGGATCCATAGAGCCCTGAGATCCCTACCTCCCACCTCCGACCCGCCAAGGGATATCATCTGCAAACTGCTTACTTTTCTGGACGCGGCTTCCATCAAGAAACCATAACGAGGTCTGATACAGCGATGCTCCTCTGCAAATTTTCCAGGACCTGGCGCCATCTACCCTCGCAAAGCGCCGCCTTTTACGACCATTACTGGACACTTTAAGGAAAAGGACATCAGGTATGCCTGGTTGTTCCCGTTCGGGCTAGGCATCACACACAAGGGTCGCAGGTTGAATATACGCACACCAGAGGACCTACACCTTAAACCCAATTGATCTTCCGTGCTGGCTACCGATTCCGAATCTCCCTCGTTTCCCGAACCTGGATCTTCCCGAAAAATGGCATATGGCGGGGAACACGAAATCACCCAGAGGAAAGAAAAAGAAGACCCTGAGGAGGTTACCGGTGGATCCTGTACCAGAGGTTACATGGATCCTGTACCGTGTTTCATCAGTTTTTTGGCTTGAAAAGACCTTTTCTTAGGTCGAAACGTCGCCTATTTTTTAAAACTATGAAACAATAAAGCATGTTCCTTTAAGTAAGGAGTCTTTTTCTGCATCACTATATGCTGCCACTTCTTTGCTACACTTTATGGATCGTTGAAGGGGTCTATGTCCATAGCCCTGCTGTTGGCTTTGTATTATATTTTTTTTGTCGCTATAGAGAAAATTTTTTTAAAATTCTTCTCTGATCCTTCCCCCCCCCCCCCCCAAGTACTCTGTTCTGGTGGGGTTGAGTGAGTGCTGTGGTCTTTTTGCTTAATACGGAGGTTACCAGTTCCGACACCTGAGGGGACACTATCGCTTCAGGGGGTATTGCCGCCACCATGTCTGTGAGACTTTCCCTGCTAGCTCGGAGCCATTTGTTTCGTGACCCCGTAACTGGTCGCCCCACTTGGAGCGAACGCGGAGTTATGGCCATGAGATGGCAGGGAGACCCCTGCTCCCTTCAAGCGGGGGCCTCCATGACCTCTCCCCTTGGACCACTGTATTAGTGACTTTCCTTTGGTTCTAACTTTGCCCATCCGTATACTTGTACTTGTTCTTAAATAACTTTTGTTTTTCTTAAACACCTTGCCTTCAGTTTTCCCTACATACTAAGGTCCCTTTTGTGCCTGTCAGGTTGGGCCAAGAGTAGTTTCTTCTTTTGTGCAACTGTATAGTTAAGACAGTCGCCTCTTTTTCTCGCCCGCACCTGAGGGTGTGGCTTCTGAAATTTAGGGAAGCCAGCCCTAACTACTACCCAACTGTTTTTCTTTATCCTATTTCTCTTTGCTGATTTAAAAAGGGATAAGTGTTTTCCCTTCTTTCTTGCTTCCGTGTCTCTGTCTTGTGGTTTGCCCCATACCCTGACCCCCTACCTTCCCCCCCCCCCCGCTACACCTCCCATCGGAAGAAGGTCTCCATTGACCTATCTCATTGCATTTCCTATTT
Organism: Eleutherodactylus coqui; assembly: GCF_035609145.1. NCBI lineage: Eukaryota > Metazoa > Chordata > Amphibia > Anura > Eleutherodactylidae > Eleutherodactylus > Eleutherodactylus coqui. Next base: position 45,830,218 of record NC_089842.1, on the reverse strand, counting down.
TTCAGCAGCTGAAGACCGGCTTCCTGACTCCTGAGGTCAGCCCTGCAACAGGTGACTCGCGATGGGAGATCTGCGGATTACGTCCTTTAACGTGAGGGGTCTCAACTCGCCCTTTAAAAGACGCAACATAGCCCTATTGGCCAAGAGGTATGGCACAAGTGTTCTTCTTCTACAGGAAATACACTATAAAAAACCCAAATGCCTGCCTTTACCGGGCTGACACTTTGAACAGGGCTTTCACAGTGCTCACCCCACCTCAGCCTCCAAGGGGGTGTCAACCTTTTTCCATAGGTCTGCCAATTTCTCATGCCATACTCAATTTGTAGATGGGGAGGGTAGAGTCCTGTTTCTAAAGGGACTAATTAACAATACAAAAGTGACTATAGCCAACCTCTACGCCCCCAATATAGATCAGGTCCCATGGCTAATTAAAGAATTGACAATTTTCAAACACTTTGCCGAGGGCCAAGTAATACTAGGTGGAGATTTTAATGTCGCCCTGCATCCTCTAATTGATTCCTCAGCGGGCCGATCTCACATATCGCAAACTAAACTAAGGAAGCTTATTCGTAGCCTCCAGGAGTTAAATTTGACAGATGCCTGGCATCTCATATATCCGTCCACGAAGGATTACACCTTCTTTTCCCATGTACACTTAACCCACCAGAGATTGGACTACATCTTCGTCTCCTCTGGTCTCCTGACACACCTTGGGGGAGCCAAAATAGATGTAGTCACGGTGTCGGACCACACACCTGTCCATGTGGATCTCCACCCACTCCACACAAAACCCAAAGAGTGGAGGTGGAGGCTTAATGCCTCTTTACTTGACTCCCTTGAGGAAAGAGAACGTCTCTCTAATCTCATAGAGGTATACTTCAGTATCAATATGAAGCGTGGCCCGGAGGTCCCCATGATCTGGGGGGCTCATAAGGCATTCGTGCGGGGCTTATTGATAGCTCTAGGCTCCAGAACTAAAAAACTCCTTCAAAAAGACATCTACGGCAAACTTAGCAAAATCGCTAAATTAGAGCAGATAAAGCTTTCTCAGTCAAAAACCTCTATGGAGAAACTAGAGGAGCTGAGGAGAGATCTCAAACAGTGCCTCGAATTCCGATTCAACAAAAAACATCTTTATCTTAAGCACGTTGTCTACGCCCAAGGCAACAGATGCAGCAAATTCATGCCAGCCCTAATTAAAAAAGCTCGAGCAAAAAACCATATCAACACAATCAAGACCTCTACCGGGGCCCTGGCGACCTCCTCGGAGGACAGAGCTGGCGCTTTATATCAGTTTTACTCTCAGCTTTATAACATCAGACAGCAAAGTCCCCTTATTAAAGAAAAAGAAACGGACATGAAAAAACTAGTAGAGTGTTTTCTACACCAAGCACACCTCCCCAAATTAAACAAATGTCAAGCCGACTCTTTAGTAACCACAGTTACCCAGTCAGAGGTTGAACTTCTTTTAAATTCATGCCCCCACGGCAAAAGCCCTGGTCCGCATGGACTAAATTTACCGTATTATAAATCCTTCAGGCTAATTTTAGTACCAAAGCTAACAGAGTGTTACGGCACTCTGCCCCCCGAGCGCCAAGTGGGATGCCCTGATCTTCCCGCACCCCACTGTCCCTGCCTACTTGCCTCGGCCCTGGCTAACCCCAGGCGGACAACTGGACGGCGGTCCCTGCACTGGCTAGGGACCTGGCGGCTGACAAGCAGGAAACTACCTAATGGGGGGAACAGAGTGCCGACAGAGGAGGCAGGTGTAACAGACCAAACAAACTGACAAGGCTGGAGATGGAGCTCACAGGCAAACTGGCAGAGTGCTGGATAGCAACTAGTGCTGACGGGGCCAGACTAGATTAGAGGCAAACAGAACCAACAAAAACAGACTGAGTAATAGGGGACCAGAGGGAGCTGACCGAACACTAGGGACTGACTGAGGAGAACCGCAGACAGACTGGCTAGGTGCATGCAGAACCAATAACTGGCAATGAGCTCAGTTCACCGCCAGTCTTTTAACCACAATGTTCCGCCCAGGGGCGGAGAGTGGGAGGAGGCAACTCCACCCACTGCTGTATAAGAAGCACAGAGGAGTGCGGGCGGCACCCTACGGGCGGGCACGCCCACGCCGCCGCCCACTGGCCAACCCAAGCTGCTGGGATGACCTCGACACAGGGCTCCAGGCTGCTGGAGCCGACGCCGGAGCGACGCGCGCCGACCGCGGGACCCCATGCCGCACTGTATGGTAACACAGAGCTTTTCAATGCGCTCCTGACAGGCGCCTCCCTTCCCAACCAGGCCCTAGAAGCTCACATAACCCTAATACATAAAGATAGTAAGGACCCAGAAATATGCAGCAGTTATCGACCCATCTCTCTCATAAATTTCGATATGAAACTTTGGGCCAAACTCTTAGCTAAAAGACTTGAAAAATTCTTACCCATTCTGATTAATGAGGAGCAGGCAGGATTTCTGCGGGGGAGAGAGGGCAGAGACAATAGCCACAGAGTACTCCATGCGATACACCACGCCCAAAAACATAATATACCCTTACTCTTAATCGGTACCGACGCTAAAAAAGCTTTCGACCGAGTTGACTGGGAATGCATGAGAGAAGCTCTACTCCATTTCAACATTCCCCCGGTCTTTGTCTCTGCCGTCATTTCCCTGTACTCGGCCCCGGACGCCAGACTAAAAAATCAATGAGATACTATCCCCGGCCTTTGACATTAAAAATGGCACCCGCCAGGGTTGCCCCCTTTCCCCTCTCTATTTGTCTTAGCTCTAGAGCCCTTCCTTCAGAAGGTCAGATAAGGCCAGAATTCAATGGTCTTAATTGGGGAAAACACTCGCTCACATCTGCCGTATTCGCAGATGACATAGTTTTCCTTATAAAAAACCCAGAAAGGGGCCTGACCAGACTAGAGGATCTTCTGAACAACTTTGGAACGGTCTCCAATTTCAAAATCAATTTCTCTAAGTCCACTGTGTTAAACATCACAATTTTAGAAGCTCACTGCAGAGCTATTAAGGAAAGCTCCCCTTTTACCTGGGCGGAGGAGTCGTTGGACTTTCTGGGAGTCAAACTAACCAAGAAAATAGAGGATCTCTATTCTGTCAATTTAATTCCCCTAATAGGCCAAATCAAAAATCTCCTGAGAACATATGATCTCCCCTACATATCCTGGTTTGGCAGGAAAAACATCTTAAAAACCTATGTTCTTCCCATAATATTATATAAAATTAGAATGCTCCCCATTCACCTACCAGGAAGCTTCTTTAAAACAGTTTGCTCTGCCTTTTTGGGGTTCGTTTGGAGGAAGAGGAGACCTAGATTGGCATATAGCCTAATGATAAAAGGGGCTCAGAAGGCAGCATAGATTTCCCTAACATCTTCGACTTCTATTGCGCGTCACATCTGGGATACTGGATGGACCTAGTTCACCCGACCAGAGACAAAATACTTCCCTCATTGGCGGAATCCTCGGACGGTGGAGCACTTCTGGAGGAACTTTGGTTCCCCTCCAAAAACAGATGCAGATCCAAAGGATTCAATCCCCTCATCAGAGGCCCCTGTGAGATTTCGTCAAATTTAAGGGAAACCTGGGCCCCTGACCCCTCTCCTTGCTCCCCTCTAAGCACCATTCCCAATCTTCTGGACGTCCCAGTGGATCCAGCCTCTCATTCAGTTTGGAGGAGATTTGGCTGCCTCAATATAGGAAACTTACAGTCGCTGGCACACATAAACACAGAAGACATTTTATAAGCTCTACTTCCACTCCATAATCTCTCCTTTCTGCAGCAGATCTATATTATAAGTATGTTCAGTAAATTCCTAAAAAAGTACACTTCCACCAGACCCCTGACGCACTTCGAAAAGACTGTGATAGACAGCAGTCCCAAAATCTAGGAAAATCTCATCCTTACGCAAACAATTTGTTATTAGAACCACGGACGCAAAACCTACCTTTCTCACCTCCTGGGAAAGAGAATTTGGCATCTCTCTCTCCCCATCTGACACTAGAACTATCCTGAGCACCTCCTTTGGCCTATCACCATGTATTTTAGCACAAGAAAGCCACTATAAATTGCTAGTCAGGTGGTATAAAACCCATCAGTGGCTTTCTGCCTACAACTTGGCACCGCATGGGAGATGTTGGAGATGTGATAATGATGTAAGCTCCTATCTCCACATTTGGTGGGAATGTCCGATCTTGGCACCCTTTTGGATGGAGGTGGAGGTGACACTGAAAAAGTTGTCTCCTAATCTGTCCATCTCCCCAGAGATGGTCTTTTTATGGAAGCCCTTAGCAGGATTTCATCCTAAGAGGAACAAACTCATTGCCTTTCTATTAGATGTGGCTAAAGCATTGATTCCATTACTGTGGCTTCAAAAGCTCCCCCCTCACTGTCACAGTGGATAGAAAAAGTTGACTCCATTGCTAACCTAGAGGAGCTATCCAGCTGTCTTGTTGACATGGGGCCCTTGGAGGAAACTGAGGTCATCGCCAAATTAGGCGTACGAGTTAAGGCACCTCTCGTTGGACGGTATATCTCCCATCGCCCTTTCACATACAACCGCTGACTAAACTCAGTACTCTCCTCAGAAACCCATTAATACACCTAACGATCCACCCTACCCAACCCCACCTTACTTTGAATCGCCCTGAGGCCCTGCGGCCTCTTTGACCATTTGACCGAGTTTCCACAGCCTACCTCCTTTGGAACATACAGAGACCTTTTGCTGACTCCAGTATTCGTTTTAACACAACATGCCGAGTATTAACTAATCTTACAACCCCACTCTTATATGCGCATAACCCCTTGTCTCGTCTACCTGTCCCCCCATCCTCTGCTCCCTTTGTTTACTGTGTCTCCCTTCCCCTTTCCCCAACCACTAATCAATCTGACTTTACTCCTACATTGTTACCCCTAACTTCTCTGAGTAACAGAGAAGATCCACATTTGTTAATTTAAATATCTCAATGCAGGGTACCCTCTGCATTTGATTATTTTGCCAACTATGAGTGTGTTAAGCTGAAACAATCAATGGAACACTCACCATCGCTCGATTATATCACTCTAGATCAGACCTGGGCAAAGCACGGCCCGCGGGCCACATCCGGCCCGCTGAATAGCTCGGACCGGCCCGCAAAGAGTGTCCTGGTGACTCACCAATGAGTCCGGTGCTCATGTCCACGGGGAAAATCGGGCCCGCTACGGATTCTACATGTAGAATCTGCAGCGGGTCCCTCCTGTCCCGTGGACATGAGCGCTGAAAATACAAATAAATGACAATAAACTCACCTCCCATCCGCTCCGTTTCTTCTCTTCGTGGCGGCGTCATCTTCTCTCGTCGCGGCCGGATCTTCATTCTTCGGCTCGGTGGATGTGCACGATGACGTCGGTGACGTGCCCCGCGCATGCGCCGGGCCGAAGCAAAATGATCCGGCCGCGGCTGAGAGAGGATGGCGCGGCGCCGAAGAGAAGAACCGGAGCGGGTAAGTAAAATGTGATTTTTGTGTCCCACGGATCCGGACGGCTTCCATAGGCTTCAATAGAAGCCCGCGGGAGCCGTCCCCGCGGGAGACCCGCATGAAAATGGAGCATGGTCCAGATTTTTTCATGCTCCATTTTTTTTAAAATCACTTTTATTGACGATCCGCGGGTATTTATCTACCCGCGGGTGGTCAATGCATCCCTATGGGGTGCGGATCCGCGCGCGGGAGAAGAGTTAAAATCCGCTGCGGATTTTAATTCTTCTTTTTGCCCCGTGGACATGAGCCCTAAGTGATGCCACTGTAACTTCTGAGTGGAGATGGGAGTGCTCCTTACCGCTCCCCTCTCCATTGGCAGACACGGGGGCCGCGCCGTAAAACGGGGTGAAACACCGGGTGTTCACCGCGCCGTATTACAGCGCCATTCATTTTCAATGGCGGCTGTATTCTGGCCACAAATCGGGCGGCTGGAATACGGCCCCATTAAGGCAATGTGCATGGAGCCTTCGTATGTTGGTCTGGCCCTCTAAAACCATTCCAATTTCTCATGTGGCCCCATGGGAAAATTAATTGCCCACCCCTGCTCTAGATGTATGTACCTTTGTACTGACCTGTAATCTCTGTACATTTCCCCCTTGTTATATGAAAACTCAATAAAACTTGATTTACAAAAAAAAAAAAATCTTCCTTCAGTATCCGCTATTTCTTCAATTAGCTGAAAGTCCACAGAGTGTCCACCATGACTCCTGCCTTCTTCTTGGTGGTGTTAACAAGGAAGATTTTGGAAAACCTTGGATGCAATATAGTGGGAACCTTCTTACGGGCGAAATGGGTCTTTTGTACGCAGACAATGTCTGCTTTGGAGATGTCGGTCTCTCTCCATAAAGCCAATCTTTTGTAAGGTGAATTTAAACCTTTGGCGTTTCAGGAAAGCAAGTTGGTATCCATTGGGATTTTAGGTAGGAAGCTTTTGGCGACTGGTGTTTACCTCCGAGGGAATGTCTGGTGGGATTTGGATAAATGGTAATTTAGAAAGAAATGAAGGAGAAAATTTAGGACTGGATCTAGCTTAGGAGAAGAAAAATAAAAGAAATGTAGGATCAAACAACTAGGAACCTGATTGTCGGATCTCATTTTTTGAGTAGCCAACTTATTGTGGTTTAACAAAAATGGACCTTTTCGGAGCTTGGCACCAGTCAGAGCCCCCATTGAAAAAGATCTTGAAATGGGGTGTACAAATTTCAGCCATAAACGGATGGCACCCTTTCTTCTTTTTAGGTCAGAGGACATTTGGTATCATAGAGAATAATAATAAAGATTCAGCTAACTGCGGGGAGACTGGTGTTTGCTAGATCTGGGAGTTTGTTTTTGGGACCACTCCTTGGTGATGTAGGAAAGGGGCAGCTTCCTGTGGACAAGGGAGGCTCCATTTTTCCAGAAGGGATAGGCCTTCTTCATATGTTGAGATAACCTTAATATTGCCATCTTTATTTATAATTAGCTTGGTCAGGAAACCCCACCTATAGAGGATTTTGTGTTCTCTAGGAGCTGCTGTTATTGAGGAGGAATTTTTTGCCAGCTAACATGGTGGTCTGAGGGAAATCGGAGTAAAGCTTGATATTGCCCAATGGGTGGGGTAGTTCCTTCATATTTCTTGAGATCTTCATCAGATCCTCTTTAATGTGATAAAAATGTATCCTGGCTATCACATCTCTGCGGACATTTTCGGGGATATTCCTAGGTTTAGGAAGTTTAGATTCTGTCTATAATATGTTCTTCTAGTTTGGAATCTGGTAGGAGGGTTTTAATAAGATCCTGAGCATAATTGTTAAGCTCTTCTGGTCTCACTGCTTCCGGAATCCCTCTGAACTTAATATTGTTGCGCCTATTGCGGTCCTCCATTTTTTGCTTAAGCACTTCAAAATCTTCTTTAAGTTTATAGTGAACATCTATCAGCTCGTTATGCAAACTTGTAATTTCGCTAGTTTTGTTCTCAAGGTGATCCACCCTGTCTCCAAGTTTGTTATAGAAGAGTTGAATTTTGTATTAATCTCTTTTAGGTCATTCTTCAAAGACCCCTTGAGGGCTAGCACCATGTCTCTTATGAAGAACTCTGATGCTGTTTGACTGGTGCATTCAATATTTATCCTCCTTCATCGCTATTATATAGCGAATTTACATCCTGTGGGGTTCCTTCTTTTCTTGGTCTTCTTTTCTCTGAGCTATTACTGGGGGAGACTAAGGCCTCGGTCAGATGGGCGTTTGTTCGCGCGATTTGCGGATCGCATAATAGATGCGCATCTGCAAATCGTGTGACCGGGGCCAACGATTCGCTGAAAAACCTGCACCTAGCAGTGTTTTCAGCGAAACGGCCCCGCTATCCTCTGCCACAGCTGTGGCAGAGGAGAACGATGTTCGCCCATTGAATTCAATGGAGTCAGCAATACAGCCGGCTCCATTGAAAGCAATGGGCTGCCGGCAAGCGCTGGATGAATTTTTGGGGAAGGGCTTAAAATATAAGCCCTTCCCTGAAAACCATCCTGAAAATGTGTAAAAATAAAAAAAAGAAGTATACTCACCTTTTCCCTGCAGCCGGAGTTCAGCCGCATCCGTCCGGCAGTTCTCCTGAACTGCTCTCTGTAGTATTCAGCAGGCAGGGATTTAAAATCCCCGCCTGCTGAATAGGCTGCCTCTGATTGGTCACAGCCCTCACCAATCAGAGGCAGCTCTCACTCACCCATTCATGAATTCATGAATGGGTGAGTGAGTGCTGAATCTGATTGGCTGAGCGCAGGGACCAATCAGAGGCAGCTCTCAGCTGTCATTCAATAGGCATAGGAATCATACTGATGCTCCCCAAATTGTAATAAAGAACAGCTAACTTTAACATTTTATTATCAAACTTAGAAAAGGACGTTAAAAACGACTAAGATTTACTAGTGTCTTGAATTGGGTGTATAACAATTGCTAAAATGCTATTACTACTACAGATGAGCGAGCACCAAAATGCTCAGGTGCTCGTGTCGAACATTCCGCAATGCTCGAGAGCTCGTTTCGGGTAACGAACCCCATTGAAGTCAATGGGCGACTCGAGCATTTTTGTATGGGACCGATGCTCCGCATAGGTCATGACTTGTGGAACTCTGGAAAACCTCAGAAATTCATGGAAACACCACAGAACCGGATAGGGAAGGGCAGGGGCAGCATGCATGGCTGCATCTCAGGCTCCCAAGTCCCACTATTTAGCCAAAATGGGGGCAAGAGTCTGCATCACCCCCCTAACAATTTTTACTTCAGATAAACCCTCATTAGCAAGGCACACCTTAGCTAAGCACCACACTGCCTGCAACCAAAGACAATCACTGCCTGCGGGTGACACCGCTGCCTCTTCTCCTGGGTTACATGCTGTCCAACCCCCCGTCTGACCCTACGTCCACAGCGCACACAAAAGTGTCCCTGCACAGAGTTCAGCTGCCCTCATGCCACATGCGCGCTTCATAGCCACACCACCCTTATGTCTGCTAGATGAGGAGGAACCGGAGGCACACACTGCAGAGGGTTGGCAGGGACAGGCAGCAACCCTCTTTGAAAGAATGCTGTTGAGAATTGATGATAAATTGACGTTCGATCATCATTCCAATCCTGTGCCACCTCCGTCGCAAAATTGTCAGGAGCTTCACACCTGGGCATAAAGGAGACTCAGGTGCCAGCACTTCTACACATCTCCACAATGCAGCAATACTCTGTATGGGAAGCATGTGAGCGGGCCCAGGGTCAGGCTTGGTCCCAGCCTCCATCTTGTTTGACCCAAGGTGCAATGAGTTGCATAGCAATCGGAAATCCATGTGTCCCCACACAATTCATTCTGTGTAGGAGTTAGATAGCTCAACACCGCAATGGAAAGTCTTTAAGTGTCGGTGCACAAAGATGGTATTACACAAGAAGAAATCAGAGCGCCCAAACATGGCAGAGTTTTACCCTGCCAAGGACCTCGGCCCACATTTCTACCCTAGTCAGTCAGTGTATTTGAGCCAGACAGGTAAAACACCACAATGAGAAGTCTTTGTGCACTCACAGCATAGGTGAGCCAAAGGAACCCAAGGAAAGTATTAAACATGAAGCAAATACAGTGCCCAAACATGGCAGACTTTCATTCCGACGAGGACCTCGGTCTCTGCCCACACCCTCAGCAATCATGGGCATAAAGCGGACTTCAATGCTAGTACAGCTGTGAACGTCTCATTTAATTAGTTGTGGTAGCTTTCACGGCTCAGAAGACTGGATTAACCAGGAAGAAGTTCCATAGGCCTGACCTGGCGCAGTTGCATTTCCCCCAGGACATAGGCCTCTGCCCACACCCTCAGCAATCACGGGCATAAAGCGGACTCCGATGCTAGTACAGCAGTGAACGTCTCATTAATCCAGTAACGCTCCTCTTGTTTGGCCCAAACCAGTGTCTCAGATAACTGTGGTAACACGAGAGAAAATACATGTTGCCCAGTGCTGATTCCATGACTCCAAGCAGGAGGAGGAGGTGGCATTATAAGGCCAAGAAACCATGACTAGGACCCGCTATAGTCTGCGTGGGAAGTATGTGAGCGGGCCCTGGGTTAGGCTCGGTCCCAGCAAACACCTTGTGTGACCCAAGGTGCCGGGAGTTACATAGCACTGGGGAATTCATGTGTCCACTCACTATTCATTCTGTGTAGGTGTCGGATACCTCAATCGACACAGCAAGGGGAAAGCCATCTGCACTCTGCACCCTACCCAAGTCAGTCAGTGTATTTGTGCCAGACAGGTAAAACACAGCTATGGGAAGTCTTTGTGCACCCACAGCATAGGCGAGCCAAAAAGAACCCAAAGACAGTATTAAACCTGAAGAAATCACAGTGCCCAAACAAGGCAGACATTCACTCTGCCGATGACATAGGCCTCTGCACACACCCTCAGCAATCGCAGGCATAGAGTGGACTCCGATGCTAATACAGCAGTGAACGTCTCATTAATGCAGTAACGCTCCTCTTGTTTGGCTCAAACCAGTGTCTCAGAACTGTGATAACACGGGAGAAATACATGTTTCCCAGTGCTGATCCCATGACCCCAAGCAGGAGGAGGAGGTGGCATTACAAGGCCAAGAAACCTTGACCAGGACCCGCTATAGTCTGTGTGTGAAGCACGTGAGCGGGGCCAGGGTCAGGCTCAGTCCGAGCCTCCACCTTGTGTGACCCAAGGTGCCCTGAGTTACATAGCAATGGGAAATCTATGTGTCCCTACACAGATAGCTCAACACTGCAAGGGAAAGTCTTTGAGTTCCTTGGGCTCGCCTATGCTGTCAGTGCACAAAGATGGTATTACACAGGAAGAAATCAGAGTGCTCAACCATGGGAGAGTTTCACCCCGCCAACGACCTTGGCCTCGGCCCACATTTCTGCCTAGTCAGTCAGTGTATTTTTCCCAGATAGGTAAAACACCGCGATGGGAAGACTTAGTGCACCCATAGTATAGACAGACCCCTGTAACATTCCTGTAGCAAAGGTATAAACAGACCCCAGTAACATTTCTGTAGCAGAAGAATTGGCAGACCCCAGTAACATTTCTGTAGCAAAGGTATAGGTGGACCTCAGTAATATTTCTGTAGCAAAGGTATAGGCGGACCCCAGTAACATTTCTGTAGCAGAAGTACAGGCAGACCCCAGTAACATTTCTGCAGCAAGGGTATAGGCAGACCCCCTGTAACATTTCTGTAGCAGAAGTATGGGCAGACCCGAGTAACATTTCTAGTGTAGGCGAAGCCTGGAAAAATTAGTTAGATAACAGTATAGGCGAGGGCCAAAAAAATTAGTGTACCAAGAGCAAAAGTGTACCCCTGAAAAATTGCTCAACCGAGAGGGCAGGTGAAACCCAGAAATATTTTTTAAAGATACTGCTGTTGCTTAATTTGTAACAGAGCCTGGAGGCAGCCCTGTGAAAAAAATTGGTTTCTGTTAAAGTATCAATACTTTTGAAACTTTGAAAAATTGTAAAAAAATTGTAAGCAGGGCCTTTTGGGCCACAGAAAAATTGGCAGTTCAGCATGATGACATGATGTTTCAGGAGGAGGAGGAAGAGGACTAATATCCGAGAGTGATTGACAAAGCTAATTCCCCCTTTTTTTCCGGTGATAGAGGATGCTTTTTTCTCCGGTTGCAGCGAAAAGAATCTTTAGGTTCCGCTGCTCTCCGCCGGTGGAGAAGAGAAGTCTGGGGAAATCCAGGCTTTGTTCATCTTTATGAGTGTAAGCATGTCGGCAATGGCACTTGACAGGCGGGTACGCTTATCCATGATGATTCCCCCAGCTGCACTAAACACCCTCTCTGACAAGACGCTAGCGGCAGGGCAGGCCAGCACCTCCAGAAAGTACAGCGCAAGTTCGTGCCACATGTCCAGCTTTGACACCCAATAGTTGTATGGAGCAGAGGCATCACGGAGGATGGTGGTACGATCGGCTACGTGCTCCCTCACCATCTTTTTACAGTGCTCCCTCCAACTCAGCCTTGACTGGGGAGTGGTGACACAGTCTTGCTGGGGAGCCATAAAGCTGACAAAGGCCTTGGAGAGTGTTCCCCTGCCTGCGCTGTACATGCTGCCTGATCTCCGTGCCTCCCCTGCTACTTGGCCCTCTGAACTGCGCCTTCTGCCACTAGCGCTGTCAGATGGGAAGTTTAGCATCACTTTTTCCACCAGGGCCCTGTGGTATTGCATCACTCTCGTACCCATTTCCTCTTCGGGAATGAGAGTGGAAAGGTTCTCCTTATACCGTGGGTCGAGAAGGATGTACACCCAGTAATCCATGTTGGCTAGAATGCGTCTAACGCGAGGGTCATGAGAAAGGCAGACTAACATGAAGTCAGCCATGTGTGCCAGGGTACCAGCCCGCAAGACATGGCTGTCCTTACTAGGAAGATGAATTTCAGGATCCTCCTCCTCCTCCTCCTCAGCCCATACACACTGAACAGATGAGAGGCATGCAGCATGGGTACCCTCTGCAGTGTGCCCAGCTGTCTCTTCCCCTTCCTCCTCCTGCTAATTCCCCTCCTTCTCCTCTTCCAAAACGCGCTGGAATATAGACATGAGGGTGGTCTGGCTATCAAGCAACATACTCTCATCCCCCGTCTCCTGTTCCAACCGCAAAGCGTTGGCCTTTATGCTTTGCAGCGAATCTCCCAGCAGGCATAGCAGCGGGATGGTAATGCTAATGATTGCAGCATCGCCGCTCACCATCTCGCTAGACTCCTCAAAGTTTCCGAGGACCTGGCAGATATCGGTCATCCAGGCCCACTCTTCTGTAAAGAATTGAGGAGGCTGACTCCCACTACGCCGCCCATGTTGGAGTTGGTATTCCACTATTGCTCTACGCTGCTCATACAGCCTGGCCAACATGTGCAGCGTAGAATTCCACCGTGTGGGCACTTCGCACAGCAGTTGGTGCTCTGGCAGATTAAACCGATATTGCAGGATCCTCAGGGTGGCAGCGTCCGTGGTGGACTTGCGGAAATGTGCGCAGACGCAGCGCACCTTGCTGAGCAGGTCAGACAAGTGAGGGTAGTTTTTCAGAAACCGCTAAACCACCATATTGAAGACCTAGGCCAGGCATGGCACGTGTGTGTGGCTGCCTGAGCTGCAGAGCCGCCACCAGGTTACGTCCGTTGTCACACATGACCATGCCTGGTTGGAGGCTCAGCGGCGAAAGCCAGAGGTCGGTCTGCTCTGTCAGACCCTGCAACAGTTCGGGGGCCGTGTGCCACTTGTCACCTAAGCTGATTAGTTTCAGCACGGCCTGCTGGCGCTTGCCCACCGCTGTGCTGCCGCACCGCGCGATACCGACTGCTGGCGACGTGCTGCTCACGCTTCTTAATTGAGAGGTAGAGGTTGCGTAGGAGGAGGAGGAAGGGGAGGGTTTAGAGGAGGTGGCATAAAACGTCGCAGATACCAGCACAGAGGAAGGACCCGCTATTCTGGCTGTGGGTAGGACGTGAGCGATCCCAGGCTCTGACTTGGTCCCAGCCTCCACCAAATTCACCCAATGTGCCGTCTGGGAGATATAGTGGCCCTGCCCGCCAGTACTTGTCGACGTGTCCGTGGTTAAGTGGACCTTCCCAGTAACCGCGTTGATGAGGGCACGATTAATGTTGCGGGAGGCGTGCTGGTGTAGGGCTGGAACGGCACACAGTGACATATAGTGGTGACTGGGGACTGAGTAGCGTGGGACCGCCCCCGCCATCATGTTTTTGAAAGCCTCCGTTTCCACAAGCCTGTACGGTAGCATCTCCAGGCTGATCAATTTGGCAATGTGCACGTTTAAAGCTTGTGCATGCGGGTGCGTGGCGGCGTATTTGCGCTTTCGCTTCAATGCTTGTGTTAGCGACAGCTGAATGCTGCGCTGAGAGACATTGCTGGATGGGGTGGAGGACAGTGGAGGTGAGGGTGTGGGTGCAGGCCGGGAGGCGCTCTTGCCTGTGTCCTGAGAGGGGTATTGGATCTGAGTGGCAGGTTGGGGCACAGGGGAAGAGGCAGTGGTGTGACCCGGAGGCGGTGAACGGCCTTCGTCCCACCTTGTAGGGTGCTTGGCCAACATATGCATGCGCATGCTGGTGGTGGTGAGGCTAGTAGTGGTGCCTCCCGGCTGATCTTGGTGCGACACAGGTTGCACACCACTGTTCGTCGGTCGTCCGCGCTCTCACTGAAAAACATCCACACCTTTGAACACCTAGCCCTCTGCACAGAGGCTTGGCGCGAGGGGGTGCTTTGGAAAACAGTTGGGGGATTCTTCGCTCTGGCCCTGCCTCTACCCCTGGCCACTCCACTGCCTCTTCCAACCTGTCCTCCTGCTGCACTTGCCTCCCCCTCTGAGGCCCTGTCCTCAGTAGGCTTAGCAAACCAGGTGGGGTCAGTCACCTCATCATCCAGCTGCTCTTCCTCCGAATCCTCTGTGCGCTCCTCCCTCAGACTTACTGCCCTTACTACTACCTCACTGACAGACAACTGTGTCTCATCATCATCATCCTCCTCCTCACCCACTGAAAGCTCTTGAGACAGTTGCTGGAAGCCCCCAGTCTCATCCCCAGGACTCCGGGAACTTTCCAAAGGTTGGGCATCGGTCACGACAAACTCCTCAGGTGAGAGAGGAACCAGTTTTTCCCACTCATGGCAGGGACCCGAGAACAGTTCCTGGGAGTCTTCCTGCTCATCAGAATAAGTCATTTTCATGGAGTGAGGAGGCTGGGAGGAAGTCCCTAAGCCGGGAGTAGTGGACTGCGTAGAAGACTGGATGGTTGAAACATTGCTGGATGCATTTTCTGCCATCCACGACAGGACCTGCTTACACTGCTATGTTTGTAATAAAGGTCCACCACGCGGACCCATAAATTGTGATATGAAGCTGGGGACCCCAGAAACTTGCCTTTATCCTAATCCCGCAGCAGCCGGCTGTGATTCACCTGGACCAGGAACTCGGCTTGTGCCCACACCATCACTTGAACGTCCGCGTCCACGTCCTCAACCCTTACCCCTACTCCTCATCATGGCGGATTAAGAATAGAGCAGGGCCCAAATAAATTACCCCACTGTACAGCACTGAAAACTGGGCCTTAATTCACCGCACACAGAGACTTGTAGATAGCGGAGGCTCTATGCTGTGACTTGAAAAAAGTAACCCGCTGTCTTGCACTGATACCTAGGGGTAATTTACTGCTCACAGAGACTTGTAGATAATAGAGGCTGTGTGGAGTGGGAGAAGACTCTTAAGGCAATGGATAGTGCTGGCAACTGCGGCAATCTCAACCCCACCAACGGAAATGGTATTGTAAAACGCTCTGCACAGCAGCTGAGCTGAAATACTTTGCTGTGGCCCCGGTAATATTACAGTACTGTTTAGCGGTGAGACCGCTGTCTAATTCACTGCAGACATAGAACGGTATAAATGAGGTTGTTCGCAGCAGGCTAGGAATAATTTGAGTGCAATTTCACGATGAGAGCGGTATTGTACGGCACTGCAGCCAGAAAAAAAGTCTAACTGAAAGGCTGCAAACAGGCCTAGCTGCGTAATGCAAAAATGGAAGCACTACAACTTCCAGCAGGCACCAAGTAAAATGCACACGGTCAGATGTAGCCCTAAGAAGGAGCTTTGGGGTTTTTGCATGGAGGATACGGACTGTATAGTGTATATTACTTTCCCTGTAGAAGTGGCTGTTGCCCCAACACTCTGCGTCTAATTCACTGCAGACAGAGAATGGTATAAATGAGGTTGTTCGCAGCAGGCTAGGAATAATTTGAGTGCACTTTCACGATGAGAGCGGTATTGTACGGCACTGCAGCCAGAAAAAAGTCTAACTGAAAGGCTGCAAACAGGCCTAGCTGCGTTATACAAAAATGGAAGCACTACTACTCCCAGCAGGCACCAAGTAAAATGCACACGGTCAGATGTAGCCCTAAGAAGGACCGTTGGGCTTCTTGAAAACAGGACCTATGCTATCACTTGCCCTATATCAGCAGTAGCACTTTCCCTATTCCCTGTATAATACACTGCAGACTGAGAACGCTATAGCTGAAATGGCCTGAAATGAAAAAAAAAAAATTGTGCACTACTGCTCCCAGCCAGCAACAACAGTAATGCACTTGGTCAGATGTAGCCCTAAGAAGGACCGTTGGGGTTCTTGAAGACAGGACCTATGCTAACACTTTCCCCAACCTCTGCCAGTGTGTGTCTGAGGTGAGCCGCGGGCGGGACCGCTTTAAGTACTCGGCGGTCACTTGATCTCACCAGCCACTCACTGCAGGGGGGTGGGATAGGGCTGGCACGTCACAGGAGAAAGTGATAATGCCTTCCCTGCATGTCTATTGGCTAGAAAATGGCGCTAAACATGCGGGGAAGGAAATGGAATTGACTCGAGTACCGCGTGGTGCTCGTCTCGAGTAACAAGCAACAAGCATCTCGAGTACCCTAATGCTCGAATGAGCATCAAGCTCGGTCTAGTGTGCTCGCTCATCTCCAATTACTACCTAAAATCCTATATTTATTTCGGAACCTCCCAGTGCTTGTGCCTAATATCTTTTGAGTAGAATTCAAAGATTATTAATGCGCTTCAAATGGCACAGTCAAAGAGCACAGATATCATCCGTGGTGTTATTTCTTCACCCTTCACAAGGTGGATTTGGGTGCCCATGTATAAAGAACTATTACTATGCCACTCTCCTTAACCAATTGGAAAGTTGGTGGTTGGTAGAGTCCTTGAAACATTGGGTTCAGATTGAATCCAGAGTTACTAGGTACCCTAAACTGTCTAACCTCTTGTGGGTTTCCAGACTATCTAAAAAAATCCCTACATTCATATTTCCTGCCTATTTATATGGAAAAATATGTCTCTATCAATAGGGCTCCTGTCTCTATGGACTTCTAAAATAACTCTAAAAGCATTACAGATACTAATCCCAGATGCAAACTTTGATGTCTGGTGAGCAAGAGATATTTTTAAAATAGGGGACCTTCTAGAAAGTCAGAGATTAAAGCTATTTAACGACTTAAGTAACTCATTTCAATTACCCCATAAAGAATTTTACCAATACCTCCAACTGAGGCAATTCATATCTTCGGTGGGCCGGGAGAGGGTTCCTCGTACTCAAAGTGTGAAGCTTTTATGTATGACCACAAGATTCGGAAAGCCGGTATTTCTAGAGCTTACCTATCATTATCAGAGCATAACTACCCAACTGCCTTACCTTTTCAATTAAAGTGGGAATCGGACATTCAGGAAACCTTTAACCAGAACCATTGGCATTTTTAAAAATTTATTGAAGTAGGCCATGAGGTCAAGTATGAAAATGTATGCGGCAACATTTACACTGACATTATTGTGGTTGTGAAGGGAAGCACATTTACAAATGATTATACACTGTGAATGGTCTCAAATGAGGAAAAAAAAAAAATAATTTATGGCTAGCCTATTTTTATGTTGTGTATCATTTTTCTTACAGCATATTTCACATCATTATTTCTTAAACTGTAAATAAAAGGATTTATCAATGGTGCAATAACAGTATACATGAGTGATATAAACTTGTCCATATCTGTACCATAAGTCGACTTAGGCCTCAAATACATTATACTACCAGATCCATAAAAAATAGTCACCACTATGAGGTGAGAGGTGCAGGTGGAGAAAGCTTTCTTCATCCCTGCTGCAGAATGGTGCTTTATAATTGTCCATATGATCTGTGTATATGAAACAATTGTTAATAGGAAAGCACCTACAATTAGAAGTAGGACAATTAAAAAAGTGACAATTTCATTAAACTGTGTGTCACTGCATGCCAAGGCCATTATGGGTAGAATGTCACAGTAGAAATGGTTGATTTTATTGGGTCCGCAAAAAGGTAAGGAGAATGTAAGAGACGTCTGTATTATGGCAACCATCAAACCAATGAGCCATGAGTACACGATAAGCTTAAGACAAGCATTTCTACTCATAATCACGTTATATAATAATGGGTGACATATGGCGTTATATCGGTCATAAGCCATGGCTGCCAGTAAATAGCACTCTGTAGATCCCAATAACAAAAAACAGTACATTTGCACGGCACAGCCATAGAAAGTGATGGTTTTATGATTTGATAGAAGATTTTTTAACATGTTGGGTGTAATCGTTGAGATGTAACATTCTTCTAAAAATGAGAAGTTAGCAAGAAAAAAGTACATAGGAGTATGAAGGTTTGAACTAAGGTTATAGACGACAATTATAAACATATGCGCGGCTACAGATATACTATAGATACAAAGAAATGAAGTAAATAGGAGATACTGCAATTCCGGGACATTGGAAAATGATATAAAAATAAATTCCATTGTTGTACGGTTTCCTTTATCCATACCATTAATTAAAGCCCAGGTTCTGTGACAGTAAAAGGTCCCTCAAGATACATTGGATATAGAATACAAACTTTTCAACAAGCAATGGTCTTTTCCAGACCTTTGTTATTTGAAACCAGATTCAGCATACAATGTCAGGCAACATGGATCCGTGGCATGTGCAGTCTTCTGGAAAATTCAGCCCATCAGCATAGGTATTTCACTGGTAAAACCATTGTACTACTGAAATTCATACGCTGACTGACTATTTAGTCATGCCTCTCAACAGTATAGTACGGTATTACATGTCCTATACTGCTCTTTACCTGTGACAGGACGAATGGCTTCTTTGGACAGCAGTTGAGGGTAGCTCTGTTATATTTTTCTGGCACACTGAAGAAGCTCCTGTCCACATAGTAAGTGATTTACTGTTTTCAGCAGCTCTTTCTGACTTGGGAGGACCTGTGTTTTAACTAGAGGAAGGTGGATAATTAAGTAAAAAAAAGGTGAAAAACATTAATAAAGCAGAATTTTTGTGAAGGTGTCAGGCTTTATGAGCTCACATGTTGATGTCCTAATAATATTCATGTCCTGATTATGTCAATATCCTGATGATTGTAGATAGAAACTCTTTGGACAAGTTAAATCCAATGTGGCTTTCATTTATAATGTGCTCAAGAGTTCAGACTTCGGAGTTACTACCATAGCTGACATGAAAGAGAAAGTATATTTTGCCTGTCAACTGGCATTTGTCCCAACAAGTTTACAACTTTGCTAATTGCTTTTGCTATATAAAGAAAAATATGGATGATCCAGTTTCTTTGATTTAGACAATAACATTTTTCTGGCCTTGGCATGCAGAGAGAATTAAATCCATTTAAATGAAACTGGTACATTATATAGAGACAAGCAGACACCAATAATTGTGTTTAATAATGTTAATTATTCTCTAGGGAGAACAATGTCAGTAGTGGTTATTTCTGTGCATCAGAAAATAATTCAGTGGCCTCCTGAGTTTTAAAGTTATAAATTAGAACTGTATATACGATATGATATACATTTATCGTCAAAAAAATTCAGGTACCTAGAAGGAAGTACCTTAATATCTGAAAATGGCCCATAGGCATTCTTGCAGTGAAAAAGTTGTAGTGTAATTGTGGATTCATGACCAAAAGGCCTGTACAAGGGGATAGGTCTGCAGACAGTGATATAAATTTGCATTTGGTGCTTTAAATTTTAAACGATTTGGGGTTGTATATACAGTATACCCATGTAGTACCCCCTTGTAGGGATTAAAAACATCTATGAATAATTTGTAATCTAATTTCTAAGAATCTAGCCGAGGGCAGTACTTATGAACAGATATGTTTGTTTTTAGAATTGTGTGATTGCTCTCAGTGAGAGAAAACAAGTAATATTGTAGATATGATACCTTTTAATGGCTCACAAAACAATATGATCTCACTGCAAGCTTTCGGGGATATCTCACCCCCTTTGTCAGGCTAATGAATGAAACTAGTTTGGATGGCACATAATTATAACATACAGATGCAGAGGGGAGGGGAACACATTCCTCTTGATCTAAATAAATGTTCACACACAGAAAATTGAGACTGTTTTGCACTGAAAACCTAAAACAGACATACTGAGCCGAGACTTAAATCATAAATCAGTGCACTAAGCTCAAGACAGTTTTCTGATGTGTCTTATCTCTCCTTCAACCTGCACATAGAAGGAGATGCAGCACCACCCATTGAATGGCAACATTATTACAAGTCAAGTTCTAAATGTTTATGAGGTTTTAAAGAAAGAAAAAAATATATAATTGGGAAGAGGACCTTTCATATTTTCCACTTATGCAAGAATCCCAGGCTGAGGTTAATTCCATTCTTGAGGGTATCAAACATGGCCATAAATTTGTACTCCCAAATTCTTCTGTGATGCTACGACTTGAAATTGCACCTTGTTTTGCCACAGGTAGTTCAGTCTTTCCCTCTCTAATTGAGTGGCAATAAGATCTCATCCTGGCTCTCTGTTTTTGTCCCGTTTCCCTGATATAAAGCCCTCCAACGGGACATTTACTGCACCAGGTCAGGTACACAACATTGGACGTGGAACGTGTGAATGTCCCAGGGATCTTGTAGTCCTGCTGCATGTTGGGGATCCGTATCCTGTCTGCAGTCAGTATATGTGAGCAGGTCTTGCAGCTCCTTACCTTACAGGGATAAGTTCCTTTTTGTGTGTCAGAGGGCAATGCACTCCTGATTATACAGTTCCTCAAATTAGAAGGTTTCCTGTAACACAGAAAGTGAGGTTCCGGGAATATGGTTTTCAGACAGTCATTCTTGTGTAGGGTATGATGGAGTTTCTTTGAAGTCTTCCTTAGTACCTCTAGCTGTGAATTGTAGGTCACCACTAGAGGTATACGTCTGTTTTTTTTCTTTCTCCTTGTATTGGAGTAGTTGATTTCTGGGTATCCTGGTGACGCTGGTGATTTGGTCATCAATTGAGGTGGGATGATAGCCCAGATTTAAAAATGTCTTTTTGAGATTGTGTAAATGTTCTTCTTTGTCTGTTGGGTTGGAGCAGATCCGGTTGTATCTGATGGTCTGGCTGTAGACTACGGACTTTTTGATGTGTTTAGGATGGGAACTGTCCCATCGGTGGTATGTGGGTCGATTATTCGGTTTTCGGTATAGGGATGTCTGTATTGAGTTGTTCGAAATTTTTATGGTGGTTTCCAAAAAGTTGATTTCTGTATACAAGTAGCCTAATGTCAGGTTTATGGTGGGGTGAAATACATTGAATCTCTCATGGAATTTATTAGATCTTGTTCGGTGTTGGTCCAGATGATTATGATGTCATCAATGTAGCGGAAGTAGGCCAATGGTTTGTTGGGGCAGGAGGCCAAAAAGTCACTCTCCAGTTTTGCCATGAAAAGGTTGGCATATTGTGGTGCCATTTTTTCTGCCCATGGTGGTCCCGGTAAGTAGCAGGAATATCTCTTTGTCAAAGGAGAAATAATTGTGTGTGAGTGTGAATCTTCTGAATTGTAACACAGACTAAGAGATAACCCCATTGGCCTCAAGGTGCGCCTGGCAGGCGGTCAGTCCATCTTTGTGTGGGATGTTGCAGTATAAGGACTCCACATCCATTGTGGCCAGGATTGTGCCATCTGGAAGGGGACCTATGGTTGATAGTTTGTTCAGTAGGTCCATAGTGTCCTGAAAGTAGCTGGTTGTATTCTTCACCAGTGGTTTGAGGACACCTTCCACCCATCCTGAGATTCCTTCAGTAAGGGTTCCCACACCTGAGATAATTGGCCTCCCTTGATTTTAGAATTAGTATGGAGAAATAATCAATATTGACAACATCCAAACACAGCTAAATGAGCTAGTAATGATTTAACACATACATATGAAGGGGGTCAACAAAACTATGAAAACACCATATGAAAAGCATGCCTTAAATTTGGTCTCTACATATCTTATTGAAATATGATTTATAATCCCATGTAACTTAAGTGGAAGTAATATGATACAGATGCTGCCTGGCAACATGGTTCCATTGGTCAGTGGTTTGAGCCACTCAGCGGCTGTTACCAGCTGGCTCCCAAAACCAACCAGAGCAGGGCAAGAGGGGAAGTAAAAACAAAGTTCTCAACCAAAAGGGCAGCTCAGTGCTAATGGTTAAATTCCCATGCACTTTTGTATGGTGTTTCCATATTTTTGTCCATACATATATTAATATATATATTTATAAAAATGCTGAAACACACTGGGCCCAGGATAGAGCCTTGCGGTAGCCACTTGAGATATTCATCCACTTTGATGTGCAGCCAGTAATGACAACTCTTTGAGGATGATCATTAAAAAGAAATTGTGAAGCTACCAAACAGTTACCTCGTTGATATTTGGTCATTTTTTTAATAAGCATGGTATAAGATACTTTATCAAATGCTTTACTAAAGTCAGGATATACTATATCTTCTGGTTCCTGGGTCCACCTTCTTACCTTTCTTGAAGATATGAACAATATTTGCCCTTCTCCAATCTTCTGGGACTTCTCCTGTTCTTCAGAAATCAGCAAAGAAATTTCTGCAATGTCCACCCACAAAGTCAGTGCATAGGCAGTGTGACTTTATAGAAGGCTGTGGGTGCGCACTCCTATTCATTTCTTATCAGATACAGGAGACTGGATGTATGAGACACAGCTGTGTGCAGTTCCTAGCTGCGTGGACATTGGTGGATGGAACAAATAATATTTTTTCAGATTAGGACTATCACGTGCACCTTCAGCACACCTCACTTAAATCTTTTAAGCAATTAACATCTGTGTACAGAGAATATGTTAAATCATGGTGGAAAGTTCAGGGCCTTCAAAAATGTATTGAATATAAGATTGTTCCCGAGGGTTTGTGAATGTTTATTCAGCCTGCTAATAGAGTCTATATCTCTGATCTCAGGATCAGATGGGAAAGGAAGGCTACAGAATGCTCTTTAAGATTGCTTGAAATTTTATTGGATGGAAAGAAGCTGATTTTGGAAAAATGCACTTAAATACTACTATCAAAGAAAAAAATATGCACCTTTACTTCTGATCCAGAATATAAAAAGAAGGGAAACATTCTTCAACCTAATATTGAGAAATATATGGCATTTATCAAAAAGAGAAAGCATTTGCAGTTCATTTGGGATCTCCAGGAGTTCAGGAAAAACAAGGCGTATCAAGATTTGAGAGCTAATCACAGATCTGTTACGGAGATTAGCTCGTCTGAGTGTGAACAATCTGAATCTGAAGGTTTTCCGAGACAATCTTTCAATTTCTGGAGAAGTATGGGTAGAGCTGCTGGGAAAACACGGAGATGGGGAAGGCGTGGTCCCTTTGAAAACAATTTTTTAGGACCCCTAATCTCCCAGTGCCTCCTCCGAGAATGCAAAGAATAAGGAAATAGATCAGTAGCCTTGTATCTTTATCTTCTAAAGAATTTGATACAGCTATGAATTCTGCTTTATGCTCTAACCCCAACATGGTTAATTCACCTTTTGCATAAACTGAAGCCAAGGTAATCAGTGAGTCTGATACGAGTTTCTTCAAAAGAGGTTTCAATTTTGTTCCAACAATGAGGTATGAACAATTTTCATGGGTAAAGATATTTCCCAGGTCGTCTCCATGACAGCACCACCTGAGATCGCCTCCTCCTGATAGGACAGGAACACACTGAGAGGTTAAAATCTCCCCCCAGGAGGCAGGATCACCGAGAGGGGCTGGTGGAGATGCCAGCCTGAAGGATCTTACCGGCGGATCGGAGGGCAGTGGGTCAGCCTGTCCTCCCTTCCTGCAGAGCGGCTCCCGGGACGCCCCATGGGGTGGTTCCCCCGGGCCAGGTTCTTCCCGCAACGGCCCATGGGGGGTTCAAAGCGGGGCTCCAGCTCTCCTCAGGCGCCGGCTTAGAAGCGAGCGCGGCGCTTCCTGGATCCCCTTAACGCGTGTTGGAGGGGGCTGGGCGCCGCACCATGTGACTAGCGCGATGACATCATCGCGGCCATCTCGGCCGGCACTCATAGGGGGCGGGGCTTAATCTTAAAGGCGCCAAATAAAAAAAATAAAACAGGAACCTGAGAGAAGATGGCGCAGATCAAGTAAGGGCCATTCGATGATTGTTTGGCTTACTGCCCCAAGAGTGTCTGCAGCACCAGCAGTTAAACATGAGTGCTCCAGCACCAGAGGTTGCGGAATGTTCATTCGCAGCGGGAACCGTAAGTAGCCAGTGGGGCAAACAAGGTCATGCATATTCTTGTACATTATTGTGAATGTTGCATCCTTATACGCAAAAAAATTTGTTTATCTGCCAGGAGGATAAAAGGGATGCCCCTCCCAGAACCAAAGCGAAAAAATGCGCAGAATGCGGCGCAAGACTGCCGGCTACGTATGTGAATTCGTTATGCAAAACATGCATAGCCAGGCTAGTCAAGGAGGAATTGGGGGGATTCCTCAAGGACGTCAGGAAGCTAGTCCGGGAGGAGGTACGGTCAGCCCTGACAACTCCAAAAACGCCACCAATGGGGGCATCAAGGGCGAAATGCTGGAAAAGGGCATATAGCCCAGAGGAGCACTCGGACTCTGAAGAGAGTTCAGGATCAGAACCAGAAGAGCCAGTGCTCAAGGAGTCCTCAGAAGAAGAGGACTACAAGAAGTACCTCTTCCATAGAGAAGACCTAGCGGAGCTCATCAAATCAGTTAGAGCCATGCTTAAGATGGAAGAACCCAAAGAGCCCCGCACCATACAAGACAAAGTCTTTGGGGGATTAGGGGAGAGACGGAAGCATACCTTCCCGGTCCACAGCAACATCTCCAAGATGATACAAAAAGAGTGGAAAAAACCCGACGCGGGATCCTTCTCCTCTAGAGGGGTTAAGAGACGCTACCCGTTTGAGGAGGAGGTATGCGCAAGTTGGGAGGAAATACCCAGAGTGGACGTCCCAGTGGCTAAGGTTGCTAAGAGGACAACCTTGCCCTTTGAAGATGCCACACAGCTGAGAGATCCAATGGATCGGAAGGCGGAGGGCCTACTAAGAAGATCCTGGGAGGCAGCCGCTAGTACACTCAGATCAGGGGTCGCAGCCACGTGTGTCGCTAGAGCCCTGGGGGTATGGCTAGAGCAGCTGGAGCTGCATATTTCAAATAAAACACTGAGGGAACAAATCATAGATTCCCTCCCTATACTAAAAATGGCCACAAATTTTCTGGCGGACGCAGCGGCAGAGTCGGTGAAGCTCTCGGCGAAAGCAATGGCCTTAACAAATTCCGCTAGAAGAGTCCTGTGGCTAAAGTCATGGTCAGGTGACCTGGCATCGAAAAACAAATTATGTTTGCTCCCTTTTCATGGCCAGTTCCTCTTTGGTCCGGATCTGGACAAGATCCTCGAGAAGGCATCCGACAAAAGGAAAGGATTCCCAGAGGAGAAACAGCAGAAGGGGAAGACCTTCCGGGCCCCAGCACAACAGCCGGAACCGTATAGGGGCAAGGGCAAGACAGGCCGCTGGAGTTACCCCAAGGGGGGTAGAGGGAGGAATTTCCTCTTCAACCCTCATCAGGGGGATACAGCCAAACAGAAGCCCTGACGCCATCTCAGTGGGGGTGAGGCTACGGAGCTTCACGGATCGATGGTCCTTAATTTGCAGGAGCCCATGGATCCCGGAGATCCTACAGCAGGGATACCGAATCGAACTGGTGTCCCTCCCCAGGAGAAGATACGTTACTACCAGAGGTCCAGCGCAACAACTGTACCCGCTCCAGCAAGCGGTTTGGGACCTACTACGTATAAATGCAGTGTCCTTCGTGCCTCAGAGAGAAGAGATCTGGGGGGGGGGGGGGTGGCCTGGAAGGAGAGCTAGATGGTCACATCCTAATACAGCTCTCTTCCAAACCTGCATAGCGACGACATTAGCAACTTAAAAAATCAGCTTAAAAGCTTTTATTTTCACTCCTGAAGAAGGAGAACACCCTTCAACATGCCGAGGAGGATGAGAAAGCTGTCTCCGAAAAAAATAACAGACTTTTATGCCACAAGAAGTCGAGGAGAGAAGCCCAAAGATGGCGGCCCCGCACTCCCGCGCTTAGTGAGAGGGGGAGAGCCTCCGGACGACATACAAAGATCTGCTGACAGAGACCCAAATAGCAGCGGGGGACGAAGCCTCCCTGAACTGCCCACAAGAAGGAGAATTCTCCCTTCCACTTCACCGCTGACATCACCACTGAAACTGATCTGCGGAGAAAGCACAGCCGACAGCCTGAGCGGGGGACTGAGAGACCCCCCTTCCTCTGCTGACATGGACTGCAGACAGAGAGGGAGAGACAGAACAGCTGCAGACAGAACAGATAAGAGACACGGAGCTTCCCCCGTTGCCTCGGGCTCACCTGCGGGATATCCGTCGGCACTGCAGACAGAAAGGGAGAGCGGAGGCTGAAACCACGATCTCCAATGCTTCCTGGTCCCCATGGAAATGGCAGAGGAACTTTCACCCGCATCGCTCAATACAAGTGCCGCTGTTAAGCCGGTTCTGGACACAGGCAGTGCAGGTGAGTGAAGTAAATCCCCCACGATCTACCCCTGCAGGCAGCCCTCCTGATCGGCTAGCTGCCGTGGAGAGCCCCCAGAAATGCCCTTCTCCAGCCTCTCAAGCTTATGCTTCTGGGGAGACAAGTCACTTAACCAACAACAAGAACTCCCCAAAGACAAGAGCTGAAGCCCCAAATAAAGCAGGGAACTTCCCTCAGGATACCAGAAACGATGCCTCATGCCTGTTAAACAGTATCAAGGGGAATGAGAATATCACGGATCCCAAAGACACACAAATCTACCCCCGCACAACGCCTGTTAATAAGCCCCCGGCCAGTAAAAACAAGCCAGACCATGCTTGCATAACTCCAAACGCCCATCCAGCTGACCCAGCGACAACTAGCGGCAAAAGAGGCATTCAATACTCCCAGTCCAACCCAGGAGAGATGGAGCACAAGTCAAATTCCTCTAGTCCGCAAAAACAGCGAGCTCGCTACTCATCTAACTCCGACCACACAATCGAATCATCACTAAAAGACATGCCAGCTCATAACCACGCTGCTTCGGAGAAATTTATAAAAGAAGCAATGCTGGCGCTTCACACATCAATACAAAAAGACATCGCTAAAAGCCTGGCAGGCATAAATGCGACCGTGGAAGATTTAGGAGAAAGAGTGAACCATACAGAGCGTAAAATGGGAGAATTCGCAGAAGCCCACAATTCATTAGTGGACTCTCACAATAATTTGGAAGAGGAGGTGGAACTCCTGCGAAGCAAACTAGCGGACATAGAGGACAGAAACCGCCGAAATAATATAAAATTTAGAGGCATCCCCGAAATGACACCCCCTTCTGAACTTATCGAATTTCTGAAGAACCTAATTCGGGCAACTCTCCCACAATGCTCAGCCTCAGATCTCATCATAGACCGGGCCCATAGACTACCAAGAGCTCAGTCTGTCCCACTATCCTACCCTCGGGACACAATTGCCCAGATACATTTTTTCCATATAAAAGAGCAACTTATGCGAGCTTCCAGACAGCTTCACACACTTCCAGCTCCTTACCAGAACATCTCACTCTACGCTGACCTCTCCCAAGCTACAATATCAGCAAGGAAGAAATTATCCCCCATTACCTCTGCTTTACGTAACCACGACGAGAGATACAAGTGGGGCTTCCCAACTAAAATTATCGTCACAAAGAATGGGAGAACCCATGCAATTGCCACTCTGGATAAGGGACTGGAACTCCTAGAGAAATGGAACATCCCTTGCTCAAAACAACCGGATCAGAACCCGAACAAGAGAAACAACCCCTCCCCCAAGATCGCACAGGAGTGGAGAGATGCGACTTAGAATGTATGCGTCGCTGATATCCGGCATCTCAAGGACAGGTTATGTCACAATTCTTTTTTTCTGCAAACTCTCCCCAAGTTTGCGCAGTCCGAATCACTGCACGACTATGTCTACGTTTATTCTTACATTGTTCCAAATGTCTGTTTCCCCCTATAAGGTATTTAGTTATCTGTTGTTCACAATATGCGTACTATTGCTAACCTTTTACAGTATCTGTCGTTATACAAAATGGCTGTCGTTAAACTACGGTTTCCTTAGCGCCAAACCTCCACATCCCAGATGGCTCTAAAGGTTATGTCACTCAACGCAAAAGGCTTGAACAGCCCATTTAAAAGATCTCTTCTGTGGAGAGAAATTAAAAGGTCCAAAGCGGAGGTGGTTTGCGTCCAGGAAACCCATTTTCAAAAAGGAGACTCTACCAGACTATCCAATAGGGACTTTCCCCAAATTTTTTATGTGAACGGCCCAAAGAAAAAAGCAGGAGTCCTTATTGCAATTAAAAAAACTGTCACTTTCTAGCTACAGAAAGAGCTCCTGGACGAAAGGGGTAGATATGTCGCTTTAGTATGTTCAATCAACAACGTGACCTTCACTATAGTGAATGTTTACACCCCCAACACTGCAGAACTTGCATTTCTAAACGCTCTGATTAAACAGATCTCATACATAATTAAAGGCAAGCTCCTCAAATGCCTTTATTTGGAGGAATAACACTTATGTTATGTCTCTTAAAAACAACACCACCACCCTGGGGAAAAGGCTCACCGAATTCTTTGCCCTAAACTCTCACCCCTCTATCAGTCCTTCCACGTTATGGAACACACATAAGGCATTCGCAAGAGGTCTTCTAATTCAGCAGTCGGCATACTACAATAAGCAACGCAACTCAATCACAATTGACTTATTAACAAAAGTCTCCACCCTAGCTGCAACTCACAAAGCAGACCCTTCCCTAGAGAGAAGAGATCTGGGGGCACTACTCCAGACTCTTCCTAATAAAGAAGCCGGGCGGAGGATCATGCATGATAATAAATCTAAAGCCCCTGAACGCCTTTGTCAAATATCGAAAGTTCAGGATGTAGTCGATCTCTTCAGCAGTAAGGTTAATCCCCAAGGGAGCCTACATGGCATCTATCGACCTGAGGGACGCCTACTTTCACGTGCCAATCCACAGGGACTCGCAAAAGTACTTAAGGTTTGCGCTAGAGATGGGCAAAAGGACGGAACATCTCCAGTTTAGATGCCTGCCCTTTGGAATCTCCTCGGCACCTCGCATCTTCACAAAAATCATGGTGGAGGTAGCAGCCTACTTGAGGCAGAGATTGATTCTGATAGTCCCCTATCTGGATGACATCTTAATTATAGCCGAGTCCAGAGAGCTTCTAGTAGAAAGCCTGGCAACGGTGCTCAACCTGCTTCAGTTTTTAGGATGGATAGTGAATTGGGAGAAGTCCAGCCTAGACCCCAGCAGGGAGAAGGTGTTTTTGGGCATAACGCTCGATTCAGAAGCTCAATGCTCCTTCCTCCCCGAAGCAAAAGCGCAGAAGATCAGACAGCTGATAGAATCCTTTCTTCAGAGACGGTCATGCTCAATCCGGGAGGCTATGTCTCTCCTGGGAAGCCTGACATCATGCATCCCGGGGGTAGCATGGGCTCAGGCGCATACCAGACCTCTGCAATCAGCGGTTCTCTCAGCATGGGACGGCAAGCAATCCTCACTAGAAAGGAGAATACAGATAAGGAACTCAGTAAAAATATCCCTGTGCTGGTGGACATCCCCAGGAAATCTGCGAAGGGGGGTCCACTGGATACTGAATCCGGCCATGCAAGTCACCACAGATGCAAGCTCCTGGAGGTGGGGGGCGCACGTCGAAGACAAGTTCCTACAGGGTCCATGGCCGCGGGGATGAAATACCAGTCCTCAAACTACAGAGAGCTGCAGGCGATCTGGAAGGTCCTCCAGCATCTAGGGGACTCAGTAAAAAACCAGCACATAAGAGTGCTATGAGACAATGTCACGGCAGTCGCCCATATTCGACATCAGGGTCGCATGAGGTCGCCAGCCCTACAAAGCATCGCACAAAGAATCTTTAGCTGGGTGGAGGGCCGCATCCTCTCATTATCAGCGGTACACTTGAAGGGATCCCTGAATCAGAGGACAGACATCCTCAACCGAAGGCGTATAGACCCAGGGGAATAGTCTCTATCCCAGGAGGCATTCCGAATCATGACGGACAGGTGGGGTCTCCCACAGCTGGACCTGTTTGCATCCAGACAAAACGCCAAGGTAGAGAACTTCTTCTCCCTCAGACCGGAGGACCGGCCAACAGCGGTGGACGCCCTAAGCCAGGATTGGGGAGGAGAACTGGTGTACGCCTTTCCCCCAATTCCATTAATCCCAAGGGTGTTGCAGCACTTCAGGTCACAGGCATGCACTCTGATCCTAATGGCCCCCTTTTGGCTAAGGAGGAGCTGGTTCAGCCTTCTAAGAAACCTGAGCATCCAGGATCCAGTCACCCTTCCTGCTCATGCGAATCTACTAATTCAGGGGCCTCTGAACTACCCCGATATAGGCAGACTCCACTTAACAGCCTGGATACTGAAGAATCCATACTGAGAGGCAGGGGGTTCTCGGACAAGGTAGTCAGGATGCTAATGGCAAGTAGAAAAGAGACAACCAACCGCATCTACCAAAAGATCTGGAAGAGGTTTATCTCTTGGAGACAGGGGAAGGACTCCTCGAGCAGCGGTATCCCATTAATCCTGGATTTCCTGCAGGATCGCCTGGATATGGGCCTCTCCCCGAGCACCCTAAAAGTCCAGACGGCAGCCCTTAGCGCCCTATTCGACACTAAGCTAGCGGGATACAGGTGGATCAGTAGATTCCTGACAGCGGCAGATAGGTTGCAACCTAGACCTACAAATATATGTCCAGACTGGAACCTAAATTGGGTCTTGGGGGCTATGTAGGCGGAACCCTTAGAACCAATTGAGGGGCTCTCAATAAGAATGCTCACAATTAAAACAATTTTCCTAGTGGCCATTTCCTCAGCCAGACGGGTCAGTGAGCTACAAGCCCTATCCATCCGCCACCCACTCCTCAAGATAACTGACACCAAACTAGTCTTCAAAACAGACCCGACCTTCTTGCCTAAAGTAGTGTCACCGTTCCATAGGGACCAGAACATAGTAATCCCCTCGTTCTTTAATAACCCAAAAAACGAGAGAGAGCCCTAAATTGCTTTGATGTCAGGAGAGCGGTCCTGAAGTACATCAATGCCACGAGTCCCTGGAGGCAGGATGACAACCTGTTTGTCCAATTCTCAGGCCCTAACAAGGGGAAAAAGCGGCTAAAAGCTCTATAGCAAGGTGGATCCGCCTGGCTATTAGCGAATCATATAGGACCCTGGGGAAGGAGGCCCCCTCGGCTCTTAAAGCCCACTCCATGAGGGCAGTAGTGACTTCATGGGCTGAGCATAGCTCGGCATCCGTGGAACAGATATGCAAGGCAGCAGTGTGGACAAAGCCACACACTTTTGTCAGACATTATAGGGTAAAAGTGCAGCTAGACGAGGACATGACCTTTGGTTGTAAGGTCCTCTCGGCGGCAATCCCACCCTAGAATAACTTTAGTTGGTACGTCTCAGGTGGTGCTGTCGTGGAGACGACCTGGGAAAAGGGTGATTATACCTACCCGATAATCGGGTTTCCAGGAGTCTCCACAACAGCACCCGTACATACCCTCCCCCCAAAAAAAGTTAATAGGTATATACGTTTTAAAAAAAATACCAGATAGGTAAAAAAAATTTAAAGTTAGCTCCTACCCTGGCAGTTTTGTTATAATACACTGAGGAAGGGGGGAAGGGGGGGAGATTTTAACCTCTCGGTGTGTTCCTGTCCTATCAGGAGGAGGCGATCTCAGGTGGTGCTGTCGTGGAGACTCCTGGAAACCTGATTATTGGGTAGGTATAATCACCCTTTTCTCTTTTCACTAGAGAATTGAGATAGCACAAATTTTTTAGTTAATCCGATAAGGATCTTTTGTAGCGATCTTGGCCTGGATATTGTGGATCTTTCTGATGTGAGGATGCTAAAGGAGTTATGGGAGGAAAGGATGTTTGGTGATGGTCCTTTTAAAACTCTCAAACCTAAGCGCAAAGTTTCCTCCTCAGTTTGACTGTCCTCATGTTGGAATTTTTGACCATATGGTCTTTAATGAATTAAGTGAACTGTAGGAGAAGAAAATGCCTTTTAACCATATATCTTCAAGTGAATTGGAAAGCTCGCGGGCTTCAAATTTTGAGAATGACCCCTGATAAGGATGGTAATCGCTCTACTTAAGAGTAATGCATAAGTGGGAATGTGCAGAAAGATTCTAGATGACACTAACAGTTATCAATGTCTTGATTCCGATCCTTCTTATATATTTGCAGCCCAACTTGGTAATATTTTGTCTTAGGCAAAGGTTGATAAGATCATTTCATCCAATGAGTGTCCTTTTATGACTCCAACAAAACCTCAAATCTCTACCTTTTATTGTCTACCTAAAATACATAAAGGGGGGGTGGAGCTACCTGATGAAGAAGTAAGGCGCCTCCGTGAAGAGCTCCGGCGGCAGTGGCGATCCTGAGGCTTCATAGGCATCCTTGGCGGGACAAACATCCGATATGGGACGCAGAAGAACCCAGAGCACCTCGGGCCGCCTGTCAGACCCCGAGAGGGGCACTTTAGAGCACTTCCTATGGCCGCAAACTGAGGTGGCCGGCGGCCGGCACAGATTCGCAATGGCACCGGCAAGCAGACCGGGAGATCCTCTGAAGCAGGGGACACAGAAGGCAGCACAGAGGGCTGCAGCCAGACATCCAGAGAATCGGACCACACCCAGACTGCGGGGGAAGCACCAGCTCGACAAACCAGGCACCGCTCCAGGACAGTAAGACACCAACCAGCATCACACTCCTCTCCACCTTTCCCAGACACAGCAGTGGGGGAGGGTCAGACCACATCCAGTCCAAAGGAGATGGAGACCCCGCAGGAGCCCCTGAGCCCCCAAGCACCTCACCTCTTCAGACCCCGGTAACAGGGTCGCAGGGCCCATCCCAGCAACCCCCTGATAACTGGGTCAGTGATGATGAACAGTGGGACTGGCGGGCACATTTACATGCATTACCCACAAAAAGGGACCTAGATGGCTCTCTGCATAAGCTGGAACTGTCTCATAAAAGGGACATCACAGCCCTACAAAAAGATATCCTGCATGTGGGCCAGCGTCTAGTGGAAGTAGAGGAAGTGCAAGGAAAGCTGATAGATGCAGTAGAATCCCACAGAAAAGTAATTCAATCCCAGTCTGCGCAAATCTCAGATCTCTACCTACATCTCGATGACCTCGAGAACCGCCATAGGCGAAACAATCTACGGATAAGGAGCCTGGAGGAAAGTGTCAAGCAAAACCAGCTCACTACATGGGCTCAGATATTCTTCAATGGCCTGCTTAAGCGTCCGCTGGATGAAATAATTGAAATTGATAGAATCCATCGCACGTTGGGCCCGAGATCCCCCGACCCCCCGCAAGGCCACGAGATGTCGTGTGCAGGGTGCACTTTTTTCAAGTGAAAGAACTGATCATGTGGCGCGCCAGAAAGGTGGGAGATTTGTCACATTGGGGTTCCCCTATCCTTATTTTACAGGACCTTTCCCGACGCACGTTACAACTAAAAAGAGCCCTAAAACCGCTATTAGCGGCCCTGTGGGAAAATGACATCCAGTACCAGTGGGGCTACCCCTTCCAACTGCAAGCCCGCAAAGAAAACAAAAGGGCCACCTTTAAGTCTCTGGGGGACCTACCCGGCTTTTTGGGTACATTCGAACTCCCGATGATCAACCTCCAGGATTGGCCCCAACGAGAAGGGGCGCTTGCCCCTGCCTTTGGCTCCTCGTGGCAGAGAGTTGGGAACAGAGCTTAACGCTGAATATCTGAGCCCCTTTGCGTTGTCCCGCAATGTCCATTTGTGTGTCTCTAATTGCTTTTCTCCTGCCGAGTTGTGGTTTACAAAACCGGTTAGATAGCATGATGTCATAGCCTCAAGAGTCTACTTGCGCTATATATGTTCTAGCCATAGCCGACAGGGGGTGATGCTTCAACGTCGGGTATCTTCCGCTCGCTAGTAGAGTTTGCAGCCAGTGTGCTGTTACTTAAGGGTTTTCCTTAAACAATACTTAGAAATATTTACTGGGGCGTCGCCTCATGTTTGCTGTTTTTTTTTTTTTTTGTTCTCTCTTTTCCTTTTCTTTCCCCTCCCGCACCTCTTACCTACCTCCCCTTGTCCCAAGGTGCTGTGGGGGCTTGAACATGAGATTGCCTTATACGCTTTTCCCACTTTTGCAGTCATGGCCAGGATAACTGTATGCACATATAATGTTAAAGGGTTGAACTCCCCAGTGAAGAGGAACCAGGTCCTCTATCATTTACATAAAAAGGAGATTATGGTGGCCATGCTACAAGAGACCCACTTTAGGGCTGACAGTAGCCCGCGTTTCTCATCCAAATTCTATACCACTTGGGTCCACAGCACGCACCCAATGAAAAAAGCAGGAGGGGTCTCGGTAGCATTGCACAAATCTCTACAACACGTGGTGATCGACCAGATGGTGGATCAACAGGGTCAATACATTTTCTTGAAATTGGAGGTTATGGGCTCTGTAATATCACTGGCTAATGTCTATTTCCCCAACCAGGTCAGATCTCCTTCGGACTGAACACTCTGAGAAAGCTGGCCGACTTCGCTGATGGCTCCGACGTGATCCTGGGTGGAGACTTTAATCTGGTGATGGTCCCTGAGATGGATGCGTCAGCGGTAAAGTCTCACATTTCCCACATTGCTCGCCACACATTGAGAAGAGAGTTAGATAGACTGAGGTTGGTGGACATGTGGAGGATCTTATACCCGGGGACCAGGGACTATAGCTTCCACTCAACCGTTCATAATAGCTACAGTCGGATCGACCATCTCTTTATCTCCCACAATCTACTTGACTGTGGCCGGCTTGCTCCATGGGTCAATTTTTGTGGTCGGACCATGCTCCAGTGTACAGAGAAATCTCTAGCTCAGCGGGGTTTCCCAAAACATTCCAGTGGAGACTTAACGATAACCTTCTCAATGACTCTGTTTGCGTCCGAGACGTCAAAAAAGCGATCGCGTCATTTGCCGTATCCCATAAAGAAGATCCCACCAGCTTCCCAATCAAATGGGAAGCCTTGAAGTGCAT
Organism: Eleutherodactylus coqui; assembly: GCF_035609145.1. NCBI lineage: Eukaryota > Metazoa > Chordata > Amphibia > Anura > Eleutherodactylidae > Eleutherodactylus > Eleutherodactylus coqui. The sequence continues at coordinate 45,795,145 of NC_089842.1, read as the reverse complement.
CCTAAGAGGCGTCTTTAGCTCCCACGGGGCCCGTTTAAAAAAAGATAGATCAGCTAAACTAAAAAGACTTTTGGGCGAGCTACAGATAAAGGTACACATAAATAAGGGATGGCCGACAGAATCCTTGAGAGCGGAAATTTCCACGATTCGGCAACAAATCCTCTCAATTTTAGACCAGAAGTCGATGGGCTTCAGAGAGAAAATGCGCCGTTGCGCTTTCGATATGGGGACAAATGTGGGAAGTGGCTGGCTAGGACTCTCCACCCCAGAGCTCCCCTGACCCATATCCCTAAGATTCAAAGAAGGCAAGAGGGGTCATCCACTAAACCTCTGAAATTTTGGAGGTTTTTCACGAATAATATAGCGATCTATATAATATCGAACGGAACACTGCTCTGGCTTGGGAGGAGGAGAGCATGGAAGAATACTTAGAAGGCCTCGCCCCTGGACCGTTAGACCCAGAGGCGACTGCAGTTATGGAGGAGGACCTCTCTCTTCTGGAGATATCGGCCCTATTCAAGGAACTTAAAGAATTTAAAAAATTTTATAAACTCTTCAAAGATGACATTGCGCCGTTGCTATTCAACTCCTTTAATAAACAGGGGATGCCCCTTCCCGTCCCAGGCCCTACAGGCGCACCTGGTTGTCATTCCTAAACTGGGAAAGGACGCCACGGAATGCTGAAATTACAGGCCTATCTCGCTCTTAAACGTAGACATCAAGCTCTTCGCAAAATTAATCGCGACCCGCCTTCAGCCTTATATCCCGAAGCTGATACACAGATATCAGGTGGGATTTGTCCCAGGAAGAGAGGGAAGAGACAGCATAATAAAGTCTATGTCTCTGATCTCGCATGCCTGCAGTTCGGGGTCCACGCTCTGCCTCATGGCAGTCGATGCTGAAAAGGCCTTCGACAAGGTCAGATGGGGTTTCCTGGAGGCCACGCTGAGGAGAGTGGGGCTGGGGCCTCGCATGGGAGACTGGATAATGGCGCTGTACAGAGACCCCTCGGCTAGGGTTAGAGTTAACGGCGCCCTGTCGGATAATATCTGCATTCAGAACGGGACGCAACAGGGCTGCCCACTGTCCCCCTTTCTTTATATTCTGACAGTAGAATCCCTAGCTAACGCCATAAGGAGAAACAACGCTATTAGAGGCATAAGGTTGGGGCAAACAGAGTTCAAGCTCTCCTTATTTGCAGACGACCTTTTGCTATATTTGGCATGCCCGAGGGTGGGAATCCCGGTACTATTACAAGAATTTGATAGGTTTAGCGTGAAGAACTACTTTAAAATTAACCTCCAAAAAACTGAAGTCATGAATGACTCCCTACCGCGGACAGAGGCCCAGTCCCTGCAGGAGTTATTCCCATTTAAATGGCGGGCTAACTTCTTCAAATACTTAGGCGTGCAGCTCCCGGTTGACCCCACATAAGTATTCGATCTGAACTGCACACCTTTCCTAGCAAACCTAGAAAGGGAACTAAAGAAATGGAACTGTCTCTTTCTATCTTCGGGGGGGGGGGGGGGGGGTAGAATTAATGCGGTCAAGATGGATGTCCTGACAAAGTTTTTATATATATGTCAGGCATTCCCCATGAAGCTACACAGATCTTTTCTCAAATACATTTGCTCCTTGATCACAAAATTTGTCTGGCGTGGCCACAGCCCCAGCCTAGAATACAGTACACTAGTCAGATGTAAGCTTAGAGGATGCCTGTGCCTTCCGGACTTTTCCTTATACTATAAAGCCAATATATCTGCGTGCTGGACCTACTCAGACATAGAGATTCCAAATTATGGGGAGAATTAGAACACGATCTAGAGCCTTGACTGACGCAGGGTATTTTCTGGGTCCCGGGCGCCCTGCTCAGGGGCTTCCCAGGAAGCCCACTCTCCAATATGTTTCGAAATACAAGAGAAGCCCCCAGAAGCGCACTGTTATGATGCCTTTACGTTGTTTGCCCTAATAAAATCTTATAGAACGAAAAATACATAAAGGGTTGGCTCCTCCCAAAGGCCGTCCAATAGTTTCAGATATTAATAATCTTATAGAAAATGTGAGTATCTATGTGGAAAGTTTTACTTCATGGAGACACTTTCCTGTTATGTTAAAAACACGATGGATGTCGTCAGACATTTGGAGGCATCCATGTTGGCTGTGATACCAAACTGGCTATTCTGGACATAGAAGCCCTTTACAATTCCTTCCTCATGCGGGTGGATGCAACAAAGGGGTATGCATTTCATGGCCTATAAAAAATTAATGACACAGATAGTTACCTTCATCTTAAAACACAACTTCTTTCTTTTTGACAGCAGATTCTACCAGCAACTCAGGGGTACAGCACTGGGGAGCCCCTGAGCCCCCACCAAGGCTGGTGGGAAGAGTAATTTGTTTTTACTAAAGCATGTGATAGATAAATTTGTCACATTCTGCTTTGGCTTTGTTATAGATGTTTCATTTCAAACTTATGCAACTTTGCTGGCAGGAAGTAAGGAACCATTTAAACAGCTGATACTAAAACTAAAGAAGGAAGTGGAAAAGCAGGCCTACACTTGAATATCATTACCTATAAATGCCATAGTAAATCCATAGACTGTGGTGTATAAACAAACATCAAATCATCTAAACCTACAAAAGAACACACCACTCCAAATCAGTAAATTCAATGTCTTTGTTAGCAAAGAATAATAAAATCACATTAAAAAGACATGACACTCAAAAAAGTTGCTGACCACCGCATAAACAATGTATCAAAATGAATGCTAACTCAAATTCTATGTGCTAAGTACTACTGGATATATAGGTACCATATATCCCAATAAAGTTATATAGTCCAACAAACATATATACATAGGAGAGCAAATGAATAACAGGATAGTACAAACCCAGAGGTTGCTATGCCTCGACGCATGTTTCGCTCCCAGCTTCGTCCAGGAGTAAAGAAAAATTAGCTCTGATAACATTTAAATAGCAAACACCACCTCCCCAAATGCAAAACAAACAGCATCTAAATCACTTCTAAACTAATTACACAAAGATGGATGTGAATCAAATACGAGTGCGTGTGTATAGACGCACATCACAGGATGGACCACCCAGCATGCTAGAATGTACACAAAAGCATGCTTTCCTACAACAGAATGCAACGCCAAAGTGCAAACTCCAACATGCGCTCTAAACCCAGATGTGCTATAGTACAGGCATATACAAAAATGACAACTACATCAAACTTATCAGAGACATGGAGTGCACTGTCAAGCACACACACCAAAAATGTCTTCTTTTTTCTTTAAATTACCCTGTAAAAACATGTATATATAGTAAAAGGTACATAGAAATTCATAATAATAAGAACTTACATTACGAATACTACAAGCAAATAAGCAAATAGTAAATAAAGAGCAAGGAATAAATAAGTGACACATGAGCTCCGCAATGTGAACAGTGCTCAAGATAAGAATAAATAAATATATATATATATATATATATATATATATATATATATATATATATATATATACATAACAATAAATCACTATAAGTGCACCAATAATATATCATATTTATATTAAGTAACATGTGTATCAAAGTCACCTACGTAACAGACAGAAAGAAACAAAATAAAAACCTCACCATAAAGAATCTATGTGTTTAGGACTAGAGATGAGCGAACACCAAAATGTTCGGGTGTTCGTTATTCGGAACGAACTTCCCGCGATGTTCGAGGGTTCGTTTCGAACAACGAACCCCATTGAAGTCAATGGGCGACCAGAACATTTTTGTATTTCGCCGATGCTCGCTAAGGTTTTCATGTGTGAAAATCTGGGCAATTCAAGAAAGTGATGGGAATGACACAGAAACGGATAGGGCAGGCGAGGGGCTACATGTTGGGCTGCATCTCAAGTTCACAGGTCCCACTATTAAGCCACAATACCGGCAAGAGTGGGCCCCCCCCCCTCCCAACAACTTTTACTTCTGAAAAGCCCTCATTAGCATGGCATACCTTTGCTAAGCACCACACTAGCTACAACAAAGCACAATCACTGCCTGGATGACACTCCGCTGCCACTTCTCCTGGGTTACATGCTGACCAACCGCCCCCCCCCCCTCCCCCCCACAGCGCACACCAAAGTGTCCCTGCGCAGCCTTCAGCTGCCCTCATGCCACGCCACACTCATGTCTATTTAGAAGTGCGTCTGCCATGAGGAGGAACCGCAGGCACACACTGCAGAGGGTTGGCATGGCTAGGCAGCGACCTTCTTTAAAAGGGGCGGGGCGATAGTCCACAATGCTGTACAGAAGCAATGAGAAATAGAATCCTGTGCCACCGCCATCAGGAGCTGCACACGTAGGCATAGCAATGGGGAACCTATGTGCCACACACTATTCATTCTGTCAAGGTGTCTGCATGCCCCAGTCAGACTGGTAATATGTACCTTAACAGTAACCGCGTTGGTGGTAATGTGGTGGTGACTGCGGACCTAGTAGCACGGTTGTATTTTGTTGGTTTTCGGAATGCGGCCAGGATTAAGTGGGCCGTGGCGGGGGGATGGTGTGGGGGCTCTCTTGTTGTGTCGGTAAAGGTGAAATTCTTGGACTGCCACCAGACGAACCAATGCAAAGGCATTTGCCAAGAATGTTTTCCCTGTTGGAGGAGGAGGGGGATGTTTTTGAGGCACTACGTGTCCTCTCCACGTGTCCGTGGTTATATGCACCTTTACAGTAACCGCGTTGGTGGGAAATGGCCTCGCCGCCATCATGTCTTTGGGAAGCCTCTGTTTCCACACCCCAGAGACATACCATTAGCAGCGGTATAGGCAGAGCCCAGAATTCGTAACATTTCAGCCGTAGCATTAGGACAGGCCCCACTAACATATCACTAGCAGCATTATAGGAGGAGCGCAGTCTTCGTTCCATGTCAGCAATAGTAGCACTCAAGACAGGCCCCAGTAACAATTCCGAAGCAGCAGTATAGCGGGAGCGCAGTCTTCGTTCCATGTCAGCAATAGTAGCACTCAAGACAGGCCCCAGTAACAATTCCGAAGCAGCAGTATAGCGGGAGCGCAGTCTTCGTTCCATGTCAGCAATAGTAGCACTCAATACAGGCCCCAGTAACAATTCCGAAGCAGCAGTATAGCGGGAGCGCAGTCTTCGTTCCATGTCAGCAATAGTAGCACTCAAGACAGGCCCCAGTAACAATTCCGAAGCAGCAGTATAGCGGGAGCGCAGTCTTCGTTCCATTTCAGTAGCCTTAGTATAGCCAAGGCCCAAGTTACATTTATGTAGCTAAAGTGTACGCCAACCCCACACACCTTTCTGTACCATGAGTGCAGGCGAAGAACATACAAATTGCTATGATTACACTGTAGGTGAGGGCCCCAAAAATTTGGTGTACCAACAGTACTAATATACCTCAGTAAAAATTGGCCATGCCCAACCAAGAAGGCAGGTGAATCGCTTTGGTTAATGTGGCTTAAGTGGTAACTAGGCCTGGAGGCAGCCCAGTGTAACGAAAAATTGGTTCAAGTTAAAGTTCCAACGCTTTTAAGCGCATTGAAACTTATAAAAATTGTTCAGAAAAATTATTTGAGTGAGCCTTGTGGCCCTAAGAAAAATTGCCCGTTCAGCGTGATTACGTGAGGTTTCAGGAGGAGGAGCAGGAGGAGTAGGAGGAATATTAGACACAGATTGATGAAGCAGAAATGTCCCCGTTTTGGATGGTGAGAGAGAACGTAGCTTCCATCCGCGGGTGCAGCCTACGTATTGCTTACGTATCGCTGCTGTCCGCTGGTGGAGAACAGAAGTCTGGGGAAATCCAGCCTTTGTTCATCTTGATGAGTGTTAGCCTGTCGGCACTGTCGGTTGACAAGCGGCTACGCTTATCTGTGATGATTCCCCCAGCCGCACTAAACACCCTCTCCGACAAGACGCTAGCCGCAGGACAAGCAAGCACCTCCAGGGCATACAGCGCTAGTTCAGGCCACGTGTCCAGCTTCGACACCCAGTAGTTGTAGGGGGCAGAGGCGTCACCAAGGATGGTCGTGCGATCCGCTACGTACTCCCTCACCATCCTTTTACAGTGCTCCCGCCGACTCAGCCGTGACTGGGGAGCAGTGACACAGTCTTGGTGGGGAGCCATAAAGCTGGCCAGGCCCTTAAAGACTGTTGCACTGCCTGGGACGTACATGCTGCTCGATCTACGCACATTCCCTGCTACCTTGCCCTCGGTACTGCGCCTTCTGCCACTAGCGCTGTCGGCTGGGAATTTTACCATCAGCTTGTCCGCCAGGGTCCTATGGTATAGCAACACTCTCGAACCCCTTTCCTCTTCGGGAATGAGACTGGGAAGGTTCTCCTTATAGCGTGGGTCGAGCAGTGTGTACACCCAGTAATCCGTAGTGGCCAGAATGCGTGCAACGCGAGGGTCACGAGAAAGGCATCCTAACATGAAGTCAGCCATGTGTGCCAGGGTACCCGTACGCAACACATGGCTGTCTTCACTAGGAAGATCACTTTCAGGATCCTCCTCCTCCTCCTCAGGCCATACACGCTGAAAGGATGACAGGCAATCAGCCGGTGTACCGTCAGCAGTGGGCCAAGCTGTCTCTTCCCCCTCCTCCTCATGCTCCTCCTCCTCCTCCTGTACGCGCTGAGAAATAGACAGGAGGGTGCCCTGACTATCCAGCGGCAAACCGTCTTCCCCCGCCCCCGTTTCCGAGCGCAAAGCAGCTGCCTTTATGGTTTGCAGGGAATTTCTCAAGATGCATAGCAGAGGAATGGTGACGCTAATGATTGTAGCATCGCCGCTCACCACCTGGGTAGACTCCTCAAAATTACCAAGGACATGGCAGATGTCTGCCAACCAGGCCCACTCTTCTGAAAGGAATTGAGGAGGCTGACTCGCACTGCGCCGCCCATGTTGGAGTTGGTATTCGACTATAGCTCTACGCTGTTCATAGAGCCTGGCCAACATGTGGAGCGTAGAGTTCCACCGTGTGGGCACGTCGCACAGCAGTCGGTGCACTGGCAGCTTAAAGTGATGTTGCAGGGTGCGCAGGGTGGCAGCGTCCGTGTGGGACTTGCGAAAATGTGCGCAGAGCCGGCGCGCCTTTACGAGCAGGTCTGACAAGCGTGGGTAGCTTTTCAGAAAGCGCTGAACCACCAAATTAAAGACGTGGGCCAGGCATGGCACGTGCATGAGGCTGCCGAGCTGCAGAGCCGCCACCAGGTTACGGCCGTTGTCACACACGACCATGCCCGGTTGGAGGCTCAGCGGCGCAAGCCAGCGGTCGGTCTGCTGTGTCAGACCCTGCAGCAGTTCGTGGGCCGTGTGCCTCTTATCGCCTAAGCTGATTAGTTTCAGCACGGCCTACTGACGCTTGGCCACCGCTGTGCTGCCACACCGCGCGACACCGACTGCTGGCGACATGCTGCTGCTAACACATCTTGATTGCGAGACAGAGGAGGAGGAGGAGGAGGAGGGTGCTTTAGTGGAGGAAGCATACACTTCCGCAGATACCACCACCGAGCTGGGGCCCGCAATTCTGGGGGTGGGTAGGACGTGAGCGGTCCCGGGCTCTGACTCTGTCCCAGCCTCCACTAAATTCACCCAATGTGCCGTCAGGGAGATGTAGTGGCCCTGCCCGCCTGTGCTTGTCCACGTGTCCGTAGTTAAGTGGACCGTGGCAGTAACCGCGTTGGTGAGGGCGCGTACAATGTTGCGGGAGACGTGGTCGTGCAGGGCTGGGACGGCACATCGGGAAAAGTAGTGGCGACTGGAAACTGAGTAGCGCGGGGCCGCCGCCTCCATGATACTTTTGAAGGACTCCGTTTCCACAACCCTATACGGCAGCATCTCAAGGCTGATGAATTTTGCTATGCGGACGTTTAACGTTTGAGCGTGCGGGTGCGTGGCGGCGTACTTGCGCTTGCGCTCCAACAGTTGCGCAAGCGACGGCTGGACGGTGCGCTGAACTACACTGCTGGATGGGGCCGAAGACAGCGGAGGTGAGGGTGTGGGTGCAGGCCAGGAGACGGTAGTGCCTGTGTCCTGAGAGGGGGGTTGCATCTCAGTGGCAGGTTGGGGCACAGGGGGAGAGGCAGGGGTGCAAACCGGAGGCGCTGAACGGCCTTCGTTCCACCTTGTGGGGTGCTTGGCCTTCATATGTCTGCGCATGGTGGTGGTGGTGAGGCTGTTGGTGTTGGCTCCCCGGCTGAGCTTTGCGCGACAAAGGTTGCACACCACTGTTCTTCGGTCGTCAGGCGTCTCTGTGAAAAACTGCCAGACCTTAGAGCACCTCGGCCTCTGCAGGGTGGCATGGCGCGAGGGGGCGCTTTGGGAAACACTTGGTGGATTATTCGGTCTGGCCCTGCCTCTACCCCTGGCCACCGCACTGCCTCTTGCAACCTGCCCTGCTGATGCCCTTGACTCCCCCTCTGAAGACCTGTCCTCCTGAGTAAGCGTTGCACACCAGGTGGGGTCAGTCACCTCATCGTCCTGCTGCTCTTCCTCCGAATCCTCTGTGCGCTGCTCCCTCGGACTTACTGCCCTTACTACTACCTCACTGCAAGACAACTGTGTCTGATCGTCATCGTCCTCCTCACCCACAGAAAGTTGTTGAGACAGTTGGCGGAAGTCCCCAGCCTCTTCCCCCGGACCCCGGGAACTTTCGAATGGTTGGGCATCAGTGACGATAAACTCCTCTGGTGGGAGAGGAACCGCTGCTGCCCAATCTAAGCAGGGGCCCGAGAACAGTTCCTGGGAGTGTTCCCGCTCCTGAGCAGGTGTCATTGTAGTGGAGTGAGGAGGCTGGGAGGAAGGAGGAGCAGCAGACAGAGGATTCGGATTTGCAGCAGTGGACGGCGCAGAACTGCGTGTTGACGATAGGTTGCTCGAAGCACTTTCTGCCATCCAGGACAGGACCTGCTCACACTGCTCATTTTCTAATAACCGTCTCCCGCGTGGACCCATTAATTGGGCGATGAATGTGGGGACGCCAGAAACGTGCCTCTCTCCTAATCGCGCAGCAGTCGGCTGCGACACACCTGGATCAGGAGCTCGGCCTGTGCCCACACCCTGACTTGGCCCTCCGCGTCCTCGGCCGCGTCCACGTCCTCTAGGCCTACCCCTACCCCTCAGCATGCTGTATTACCAGTGATTTGATTTCACAGGCAGCTAATAAATTGGCGCAAGACTGCAGGCCAAATATAATTTTTTCCCTTTTTTGAAAACGAAAGGCCCCACTGCCTCTAGTGAATGTATAATCTAAGTTTAATAACTGTGCTGTTTTCCTGCTAATGTGTCACAGAACGTGAGGGTAGCAGAGTTATTAACTGTGGCAGAGCAGGTATTTTTTTTCCCAATTAAGGAAAGCAAATGGCGAAGCCAGGAGTAAAACGTAGCTGGGTGCGTCTGATTTTTAAAGGTTGCAGACGCAGCCGACACGTGTCCACCGCCCTTAGGACGGACAGAGGCAGGACAAATAGAATTATTTTCCGTTTTTTTGCACCAAAAGGCAGCACTGCGTATATTCTATGAACATGAGAAGTTTAATAACTGTGCTGTTTTCCTGCTAATGTGTCACAGAACGTGAGGGTAGCAGAGTTATTAACTGTGGCAGAGCAGGTATTTTTTTTCCCAATTAAGGAAAGCAAATGGCGAAGCCAGGAGTAAAACGTAGCTGGGTGCGTCTGATTTTTAAAGGTTGCAGACGCAGCCGACACGTGTCCACCGCCCTTAGGACGGACAGAGGCAGGACAAATAGAAATATTTTCCGTTTTTTTGCACCAAAAGGCAGCACTGCGTATATTCAATGAATAATAACTGTGTTGTGGCCCTGCCTACACAATTCTTTCCCTGCAGTATCAATGGAGGGTGCAATGCTCTGCAGAGGCGATTTTGAGAAGTAAAAAAAAATGCAGCACAGCTAACAGCAGCCTGGACAGTACTGCACACGATTAAATATGGCCCTAGAAAGGACCGTTGAGGTTCTTGAAGGCTACACTCACTCCTAACACTCTCCCTGCCTATGCAGCACTTCTGTCCCTAATGCCGGGTGCAACGCTCTGCAGAGGCGATTTTGAGAAAAAAAAAATTGCCACTGCTAACAGCAGCCAACACACAGCTATCAGTGGCCCTAATAAGGACCTTTGGGGGGTCTTGAAGCCTACACTAACTACCAATTCTTTCCCTACTGCAGCTCCGGTACAAACAGCACTGTCCCTCATCTAACTCACCAGGCATCTGAGGCGAGCCGCGGGAGGGGCCGACTTTTATATTAGGCGGACACCTGATCTTCCCAGCCACTCACTGCAGGGGGGTGGTATAGGGCTTGAACGACGCAGGGGGAAGTTGTAATGCCTTCCCTGTCTTTCAATTGGCCAGAAAAGCGCGCTAACGTCTCAGGGAAGGAAGTGAAAGTAACCCGAACACCGCATGGTGTTCGTTACGAATAACGAACATCCCGAACACCCTAATATTCGCACGAATATCAAGCTCGGAAGAACACGTTCGCTCATCTCTATTTAGGACTCCAATATTATAACATCTAATTTTGGATTAATCTAGGAAATCAAGAAGATATGATTAGTAAGATATATTATCACAGCTACAAGAAAGGAAGGAGGGGGAAGGGGGGGATTGACAAGAAAAATATAAGTAGAAGAAAAGCTCTAAAATTAAAAATAATAAAATACAAATTAAATTGACACAATTAGACAAAGTGATTAAAGAAAATATGTCAAGCTAATATTTTTATTCAAACCCCTGGGTGTAACCGTGTCCAACATAAAAAATCCAACCAGATTCTATATTTCTAGAAGTCACCAAAGCGGTATATTTCTTTTAAATTAGCAAGATTGGTCAATGAAAAAGACATTTTATTTTTAAAAAAACTAACCTTGGACAGACTCAAAACATATGTCAAATCAGACGTGGACTTGGTTATTGATTAGAAACCAAGACCCATGCTGCACAACCCAATAACAGCGATTGTGCTGTTGCCAAGGGCATCCATGATCCACCCAATCACATTTAGACATTGGTGTGAAATATTACAAATAAGCCCTTAAAGGGGTTGTCTCGTGAAATCAAGTGGGGTTCAGCACTTCTGTATGGCCATATTAATGCACTTTGTAATATACATCGTGCATTAATTATGAGCCATACAGAAGTTATTCACTTACCTGCTCCGTTGCTAGCGTCCCCGTCGCCATGGATCCGTCTAAATTCGCTGTCTTCTGGCGTTTTTAGACGCACTTGCGCAGTCCGGTCTTCTTCCTGGTGAATGGGGCCGCTCGTGCTGGAGAGCTGGTCCTCATAGCTCCGCCCCATCACGTGTGCCGATTCCAGCCAATCAGGAGGCTGGAATCGGCAATGGACCGCACAGAGCCCACGGTGCACCATGGGAGAAGACCCGCGGTGCATCGTGGGTGAAGATCCCGGTGGCCATCTTGGTAAAGGAAGAAAGAAGTCGCCGCAGCGCGGGGATTCGGGTAATTAATAAACTTTTTTTTTTTTTTAACCCATCCCTTGGGTTTGTCTCGCGCCGAACGGGGGGCCTATTGAATAAAAAAAAAAAAACGTTTCGGCGTGAGACAACCCCTTTAACTTCTTGTTACAACAGAATCACTGAGAGCTGCTGTCCTTGCTTTACAGACCAATAGTGATTCAATACACGAGGTTATAGGCAGTGATTATATTTCACCTGTGATATTTCATTTATATTGTTTCCACACTACCCTTCAATCCTTAATGTACTGCACACAATCGAAATGTTGTTTATTAACCCTTCAATTATGGCCGCTACTAAAAAAGAGTGTAATCAATGTGTTGCCACCTTCCATATGCCTCAAGCCGTAAGAGGGAAATAGTGACCAAGGTGTAGAGAAAGTATGAGCATGCTACTTGATGAATAGAGCACACACCACTCCTCCCTGGTCACCTAAAGTCTCTCTTACATTCACAATTAAAGAAGTAGAGGTAAAGGGGTTAATTTCTGAGCTCAATCATCACAGCAGACCACAGGAGTGCTACTTGATTTTTAGAACACACTTCCTTGCTTCCCAGTCCCCCTCGATTTACAGTTAAAGAGGTGCAGAGGAAAGGGTTAATTTTTGAGCTCCATAGTCACAGCAGACCAGAGGAAACCAAAGGTGTGCAGAGATGATTTTTTTAGAACACAACTCCCCTCTGGATTACTCTCTCAATCAGAAATACATATAGAATGGAGAGTAAGGGGTTAAAGCACGCTGAGACCGTCAGTGCCGGCACAAATGTGATTCTAATGGCTCCAAAATGACTGCCAATATTACTTTAATAGTGTACAGAGTCTGCTGTCTTTGTTTGCAGGTACAGTGTTGGAAGGGTTAATGCCCCCTTATATCATAATCATCGGCGTGCTAGTGAGCCATTCCTTCTCATATTCCCATCTTAGAAACCCCCCTCCCCATGATTTTAAAGAGGGGGATTAGCACTGAAAAAACACAGTTTGTTCACTAAGTGAATTTTCCAACTGACTAAGACGCCCTAGCCACCAAAATGAGGAACTGACTTGCTGGGAAACGTTGTAGCCACCTGACCTGTGGTACCGGCCAGCCGGCTAGTCACTGCACTGGGCTCTCTTAGTGAATATTTTCCCTTACTAATCTCCTCATCTACGCGTTTCTACAGCCTGCATGGATGCAGGCTGTGTCATCAGATCATCAATTCAAAAATACAGCAGGAGCGACCATGATAGCTGGCAGCTTTCCCTGATAGTGAGTGCTGCGCACTACACACTAGCAGCCCTTATATATGATAAGCCCCTTCTTCCCTCTTTGACAGACTGCTTTCCCTCCAATCCCAGATCAGTGTTGTCCTTCTGGACTTCCCTCTTCCACATGATACAATATGATTTGCAGGGTGGTATGTCCCATGTGCAGGGTTCAGCACCGGACAGCTCCCTTGCTAATTGCGATGTCTCAGGGCTTCAGTGCATAGATCAGCACTGGAAAGTTCCCTGTCAGTAACAGCCTAGCTGTGTTTATTATATATATTCCAGCACAGCATCCGATCTATAAACATATTGTGGACAGATTGTGATGATCTGTGTTGCTAATAACTTAGTTTTAGTTTGGGGTGGATTGTGGATGCCCTTGAGTTGTGCAGTGTGGGTCTTGGTTTCTAATCAATAACCAAGTCCACATCTGATTTGATATATATGTTTTGAGTCTGTCCAAACATTTTAAGTATAAAATAATAAAGGTTAGTTTTTTTAATAAAATTTCTTTTTCGGCGACCAAACAGATTCTGTATTTGGAATATATCTGATTAACACACAGAGCCGGTTCCTGGACATTTTGTTCAGTGTGGATGAACAAGGTTGCATACATTCCTCGAGGACCACATTAAATAATGCAGCAGTCTTTGAGTTTGACACACATGTGGTAGAGTAACAGATGACTGCTACATCAGACTACGCAGGGTATGTTTGTAGTCTGCAACCATGGAGACACATACAGTAGGTATGCATAAGAGCTGTCAACATAAAACCATAATCATGTCTATATGCAAACTAGTTATTATTTAAAAAATAAAACAAAACTGTGGACATTTGTTACCATTCATTGTTTAGTGTAAAATCTTGAAACAAAATTTTTATTATTTTACTATTATTCATTACAATTGATTGTATATCATGGCTGAGCTATGTTGATAATTTTTTAACAGCAGTTTTGACAATATTTCATAAACTTTATATAAAAGGATTTAACAATGGTGCAATTAAAGTATACATTAGTGACAGAAACTTGTCCATATCTGTACCATAACTTGTCTTTGGCCTCAGATACATTACACTAACAGATCCATAAAATATAGTCACTACTATGAGGTGAGAGGAGTAGGTGGAGAAAGCTTTCTTAATCCCTGCTATGGAATGGTGCTTTATAATTGTCCAAATGATCCATGTATATAAAAACAATTATTAATAGAATAGCACCTAAATTGTGTGTCAGTACACGCCAAGGCCATTAGAGATGCAATGTCACAGTAGAAATGTCCAGAATAAGGTAAGAAGAATGTATCAATGACCTGATAGATGGACTGCACAGTAAAATATCAATATTTGCAGATGACACAAAATTATACAAGACAAATAATACAATGGAGGGCAATATTCGGCTACAAAAGGACCTAGATAAACTGGGGGCTTGGGTAGAAAAATGGCAAATGAAGTTCAATATTGATAAATGTAAGGTTATGCACATGGGCAGGAGAAACAGATGTCACCAATACATATTAAATGGGGTACTGCTAGGGAAAAGTGATATGGAAAAAGACCTTGGGGTACTAGTGGACTGTAGACTTATCTGGAGCAATCAATGCCAGTCAGCTGCTACAAAAGCAAATAAAGTCTTGGGGTGAATTAAAAGAGGCAAAAGGGCGAGGGACGAGAACATTCTGGACACCACCGGTGCCAGGAAAGATGTTGTAGTGCTTGGGAGGGTTCAAAGAAGGGCAACTAAATTCATAAACAGAATGGGAGGACTAGAATACCTGGAAAGGCTATAAAAATTGGGATTTTTTACCCTGGAAAAAAGATGGTTAAGGGGCGATCAAATTACTATGTATAAATACATTAGGGGACAATATAAGGATCTTTCCTATGTTCTGTTTATACCCAGGACTGCGATGGTAACAAGAGGGCATCCACTACCTCTATAAGAAAGCAGGTTTCATCACAAACATAGAAGGGGGTTCTTTATTGTAAGAGCAGTGAAACTGTGGAACTCTCTGCCTGATGACGCGGTGATGGAAAAATACATAGAGGAGTTTAAGAGGGGACTAGATGGTTTTCTAAAGAATTAGAATATTACAGGATATAGACATTAGGTGACCAGCAGGGTTGTTTATCTCAAATGTTGATCCATGTATTACCCTGGATGTCATTATGGAGTCAGGTAGGAATTTTTTCCTCTATAGTAGCTAATTCGCTCGCAGTTTTTTTTTTTTTTTTGCCTTCCTCTGGATCAACAAGGGGGAGATTAAAACAGGCTGAACTTGAAGGACATTGTCAGCTTTCAGCTTAAAATATTGTGTTACTATGAATATAGGAGATGTTTGTGATATGGAAACCATCAAACTAATGAGCTAAAATTTTAACAATGGTGCAATAATAGTATACATTAGTGACAGAAACTTGTCCATAATAGTACCATAGCTTGTCCTTGGCCTCAAATACATTACACTAACAGATCCATAAAATATAGTCACTACTATGAGGTGAGAGAAGTAGGTTGAGAAAGCTTTCTTAATCCGTACTGTGGAATGGTGTTTGATAATTGATAAATGATCCATGTATATGAAACAATTATTAATAGGAAAGCACCCAAATCATGTGTCAGTACATGCCAAGGCCATGTGCAATGTCACAGTAGAAATGTTTAATTTTTTCGGGTCCACAATCGGGTAAGGAGAATGTAAGAGATGTCTGTGATATGGCAACCATCAAACCGATGATCCATGAGCTCACAATAAGCTTAAGGGCGCCTACCCACTTGCGATTTTTTTTCCTTTGCGTTTTTTTCTGAAGAGCAATTAGAATTGAATGTGTTCCTGTCCACTTGCGTTTTTTTTTTTAGTCCGTTGCAATTTTTAACATAGAAACTGTCAGTTGCATATGTGTCCTTATTTTTCTCTTAATGCACCCATGAATGTCAATGGAAATTAACGGAAAAGGCGCGGAAATTCCGCAAAAACACGCTGAAAACGCTGCGTTTTTCACACACGAAAATCGCAAACACCAGTGGGTGGGTGCCCTAAGACAAGCATTTCTGCTCAAAAGAAGATAAACAAGAGTCCTAAATTCAAAATCATCGATGAATCATGGAGAAAACCCAGAAATACCAGACGGAGATGTACATATTCTTTATCAATTAAAACAAAGCTATTGATTGCACTGTTCATGACAAGTTGTGGCCATGCTTAAAACAATTCAGAGTCCCGGGACATCTGGGGCAACTCGTACAGTCATTATATGCGAAGCAGATGGCTATGATCATGACCTTCAATGTTAACATGGAATGGTTCTGAATCAGGAAAGGCATAAACCAAGGCTGCATATTATCCCCTGCATTGTTCAACCTGTATACAGAGGCAATCTTGAGGCAATGCAATTTAGACTAATCCAACATTGGAGTCGAGATCGGTGGAAAAAATACCTACAATCTCAGATATGCAGATGATACAAACTTGTTGGCAGAAATTTAAGGCCCATTTACACACAACGATTACCTCTCAAAATTCACTCAAAAGGCATCTTTTGAGCGACAATCGTTGTGTCTAAATATGCCCATCTTTCACTGTATGGTGAACCACGGTTTTTGGCTCTGCTTGAAAACCATGGTTAAGAACAGCTAAGAAGTAGGACCACACACTGTGTCTACTGTCCATAGTCCTGAATTCTCCACAGGGAGCCCGTGGCTGAACAATGGAGCTAATTACAGAGCTCAGATCTCCTGCTGAATTCTCTAATAGTTCGTAGAAGCTCATTTGCATGCAAATGAAGCTAATAAAGTACTAATAGCAATTAGCGCCTATTAGTACCTTGTGCAAAACAATCACTGATATTTCAATCTTTTGAAGATATCTGTTTGTGTAAATGGGCCTTAAGGAAGGTCTTGAACAACTAATACTAAAAGTTAAAAAAGGAAGAGAAAAAGTTGTCCTATACTTGAATATCAATAATTTATAAATGCTCGAGCAGATTAATAGATTGTGTTGTATAAACCAACATCAAATCATCTGAAACTACAAAATAACACACCACTGCAATTTAGTATTTTTTTTGTTAGCAAATAATAATAAAATCCGATTAAAAAGCCATTAGACACTTTCAAAAGTGGCTGACCACTGGATAAGCAATGTGTAAAAATTAATACTAATGGGGGGATGGTTAGTGGCGCATGGAAGAAGACCTGTAATCCTGCACTGCCAGATCCTTCAGCTCAAAACTAACCTGTTTACTGTTTCCTAAAGTTGCAAGACACTCTAATACAGCTGAATGCACAGGAGTGACGGCCCACTTCCCAGCAAGTGAGTCTTCATAAGATGTATCACCGGCCATCAGCAGTAGGCAGTCTCCTCCTCAGGCGATCCAAGTGAAAAAGGCTCTCCGAAAGGTTTGACGGAAGATTTGCTTAAGAGTTTGGACAGGCATTCACTTGGAGCAAGCAATGCAGCGAGGATCCCTGCAGATCATGGATTACAATTCACAAGTCAGCAGCCCATTACCCACTCTAACACTACCAGGAGAAGCTTCAGCTAATGCTCAAAAGGGAACCATTACTGTAGAATTTGCGGACTCCATGGAGGTACTGCTTCCCTCACTTCGTCCTACTCCACATTCTGGGGAAGACCAGGTTGAACTCTCAATGAGCAATCGCTTACCATAGCATGCAACTGCTCAGTGCACATCAATGGCTCCTGTTACAGAAGCTAC
Source organism: Eleutherodactylus coqui (assembly GCF_035609145.1). NCBI lineage: Eukaryota > Metazoa > Chordata > Amphibia > Anura > Eleutherodactylidae > Eleutherodactylus > Eleutherodactylus coqui. The sequence continues at coordinate 45,777,659 of NC_089842.1, read as the reverse complement.
GATGTGATCCCTGGTAACGAATCTTAATCAGTCCATCAAGACAGGCATCCACCCAGCCTTCTCCTCTTTGCAGATAGAAATCACATCAATGAGCAATCGCACATCTCATATTGAAAATAGAATGGAGGAACTGACTTCCGCCCATAATGAGCTTGTTGATACCACAAACTTCATGGAGAAAGTGACAACTCTGTGATGTGGAGGACAGGTTCAGACAGAATAATGTCTATGTTAGGGGGGATGGGATACCAGAAACAGTCAAAAATGATGGTCTGAGAGAATTCATTGTTGACTACTTTGCCACCTTATTTCCTGGGGCTACTCTTCTCAACCTCCCCATTGACTGGGCACACAAGCTCCCCAAGCCTAAATCTCTTCCCACTTCCATATCGAGAGATGTCATTCTCCGTCTACACTTCTATCACATAAAGGAAAAAATATTGAAAGCAGCAAGGATCTCCACCACACTTCCATATCAATTTCAAAATATATCTATTTATGTGGACGTGTCTGCTGCGACACTCATGGGAGGAAAGAGTATGGCATTGCATGCAAGTGGAGCTTCCCAGTAAAAGGGAAGCCGGACTGTTTCACAGAAACTGGCATCTCTCTCCACAGGGGACACCAGTAAAAAGAAACCCCTCAGAGCTTTTTGGGGAATGGATAAATGGATGGACACTCTGGCAAATGTCACTGTAAAGGCCCACCACCTAAGTAATTGGTCCACCTGGAAAGAATTTCTTTACCTTTACATCAAGGTTAAATTTTAGAGATGAGCGAGCACACTCGTCCGAGCTTGATGCTCGTTCGAGTATTAGGGTACTCAAGATGCTCGTTACTCGAGTCGAACACCACGTGGTACTTGAGTCAATTGCATTTCCTTTCCCGCATGTTTAGCGCCATTTTCTAGACAAAAGAATGCGTAGAAGGCATTACCACTTCCTGCTGTGACGTGCCAGCCCTCTCCCCCCCCCCCCCACAGTAGTGAGTGGCTGCGCCGATCAGGTGACCGCGGAGTACTTAAAGGGGTCCCGCCCATGGCACGCATCAGACGCATGCTGGCAGAGGTTAGGGATAGTGCTGCCGCTGATAAAGGCACAATGTTAGAGTAGGATCCTGTCATCAAGAACCCCAACGGTCCTTCTTAGGGCTACTCTTCAAAGTGTGCATTACTGTTGTGGCTGGCTGGGAGCAGTAGTGCACCAATTTTTTTTTTAAGCATCTCGGGCTGTGCAGGCCATTTCAACTATAGCGTTCCCAGTCTGCAGTGCATAACGCAGAGTTTAGGGACAGAGCCGCTTCTATAGGGAAAGTTATACAGTCCTAATCCTCCATGCAAGAACCCCAACGTTCCTTCTTAGGGTTACATCTGACCGTGTGCTTTACAGTTGTGGCTGGCTGGGAGCAGTAGTACATCAATTTTTGTATTATGCATCTAGGCCTGTTCCCATCCTTTCAGTAATAGCGTTCTCAGCCTGCAGTGCCGTACAACCAGCTCTCACCGTGAAACTGCACTCTTACATTTCCTAGCCTACTGCAAACTACTTCAGTTATACTGTTCTGTGTCTGCAGTACATTAGACAGAGGTCTCACCGCTAAACAGTACTGTAATGTTTCCTGGGCCAATGCAAAGTATTTTAGCTCTGCCACTGTGCAGAGCATCTCACAATACCCTCTCCTTGAGGGGGTTGAGATAGCCGCAGTTACCAGCACTATCCACTGGCTTTAGAGTCTTCTCCCACTCTATACAGCATCTCTTATCTACAAGTCTCTGCGAGCGGTAAATTACCCATAGGAATCAGCGCAAGACAGCGGGTTAATTTTTATAAGTCACAGCATAGAGCCTCTGCTATCTACAAGTCTCTGCATGTGGTGAATTAAGCCACAGTTGTCAGTGCTGTACAGTGGGGTAATTTTTTGGGGCCCTGCCCTATTCCTAATCTGCCATGATGAGGAGTAAGGGTAAGGGTCAAGGACTCAGACGCGGGCGTCCAAGTGAGGGTGTGGGCACAGGCCGAGTTCCTGGGTGTGGTGAATCACAGCGGGCTGCTGCGGGATTAGGAGAGAGACAAGTTTCTGGGTTCCCCAGCTTCAGATCACAATTTACGGGTCCGCGTGGTAGACCTTTATTACCAACAGAGCAGTGAGAGCAGGTCCTGTCGTGGATAGCAGAAACCGCATCCAGCAATGTATTGACCACCCAGTCTTCTACGCCATCCACTACTCCTGGCCTAGGGACTGCAACTCTGAATCCTCTGGCTGCTGCTCCTCCTTGCTCCCAGCCTCCTCACTTCCTGAAAATGACATATTCTGAGCAGGCAGACTCCCAGGAACTGTTTTCAGGTCCCTGCCGTGAGTGCAAATAAACGGTTCCTCTCTCACCTGAGGAGTTTGTCATGACCAATGCCCAACCTTTGGAAAGTTCCCAGAGTCCGGGTGATGAGGCTGGGGACTTCCGGCAACTGTCTCAAGAGATTTTTGTGGAGGAGGATGATAAGACACAGTTGTCTGTCAGTGAGGTATTTGTAAGGGCAGTAAGTCCAAGGGAGGAGCGCACAGAGGATTCGGAGGAAGAGCAGCTGGATGTTGAGGTGACTGACCCCACCTGGTTTGCTTAGCCTACTGAGGATAGGTCTTCAGAGGGGGAGGCAAGTGCAGCAGCAGGACAGGTTGGAAGAGGCAGTGGGGTGTCCAGGGGGAGAGGAAGGGCCAGAGCAAAGAATTCCCCAACTGTTTCCCAAAGCACTTCCTCATGGCAAGCCTACGTGCAGAGGGCTAGGTGTTCAAAGGCGTGGATGTTTTTTAGTGAGAGCGCAGATGACCGATGAACAGTGGTATGCAACCTGTGTCGCACCAAGATCATTCACCGCCTCCGGGTCACACCACTGCCACTTCCCTCGTGCCCCAATCTGCCACACAGATCCAATCCCCCTCCCAGGACACAGGCACAAGCGCCTCCCGGCCTGCACACAGACCCTCACCTCCATGGTCCTCCACTCCATCCAGCAATGTCTCTCATCGCATCGTTCAGCTGTCGCTACCACAAGCGTTGGAGCGAAAGCGCAAATATGCCGCCATCCATGCGCATGCACAAGCGTTAAACGTGCACATTGCCAAATTAATCAGCCTGGAGATGCTGCCATACAGGCTTGTGGAAACAGAGGCTTTCAAAAACATGATGGCGGTGGTGGTCCCGCGCTACTCGGTCCCCAGTCGCCACTATTTTTCCCGGTGTGCCGTCCTAGCCCTACACCAGCATGTCTCCCGTGAGCTTAGTGGAGGCTGGGACCGAGTCAAAGCCTGGGACTACTCACATCCTACCCACACCCAGAATAGCGGGTCCGACCCCGGTGGTAGTATCTGCGGCGTTTTATGCCACCTCCTCCAAACCTTCCCCCTCCTCCTCCTCCGCCACGTCTACCTCTCAATTAAGAAGTGTGAGCACGTCACCAGCAGTCGATAGCGTGCAGCGCGGCAGCACAACGGTGGGCAAGCTTCAGCAAGCCGTGCTGAAACTAATCAGCTTAGGTGACAAGAGGCACACAGCCCCCAAGCTGCTGCAGGGTCTGACAGAGCAGACCAACCTCTGGCTTTCGCCGCTGTGCCTCCAACCAGGCATGGTCGTGTGTGACAACGGGCGTAACCTGTTGGTAGCTCTACAGCTCGGCAGCCTCAGACACGTTCCATGCCTGGCCCACGTCTTCCATCTGGTAGTTCAGCGGTTTCTGAAAGTCTACCCCCACTTGTCTGACCTGCTCAGCAAGGTGCGCCGCGTGTGCGCATATTTCCGTAAGTCCACCATGGACGCTGCCACCGGGAGGACCCTGCAACGTTGGTTTCAGCTGCCAGAGCAGTGACTGCGGTGCGACGTGCTCGCACACTGGAATTGTATGCTGCACATGTTGGCCAGGCTGTACGAGCAGCGTAGAACAATAGTGGAATACCAGCTGCAACATGGGCGGCGTAGTTGTATTCAGCCTCCGCAATTCTTTACTGAGGAGTGGGCATGGATGGCAGATATCTGCCAGGTCCTCAGAAACTTTGAGGAGTCTACCCAGATAGTGAGTGGCGATGCTGCAATCATTAGCGGTACCATTCCGCTGCTTTGCCTGCTGAGAAGTTCGCTGCTAAGCATAAAGGCCGAAGCTTTGCGGATGGAACAGGAGACAGGGAATGACAGTATGTTGCTTGATAGCCAGACCACCCTCATGTCTATATCTCAGCGTGTTTTGGAGGAGGAGAAGGAAGAGGACGAGGGGGAAGAGACAGCTGGCCACACTGCAGAGGGTACCCATGCTGCTTGCCTCTCATCTGTTCAGCGTGTATGGGCTGAAGAGGAGGAGGAGGATCATCCTGAAAATCATCTTCCAAGTGAGGACAGCGATGTGTTAAGTACTGGGACCCTGGCACACATGGCTGACTTCATTTTAGGCTGCCTTTCCCATGACTCTCGCGTTAGATGTATTCTGGCCAACACGGATTACTGGGTGTACACCCTTCTCGACCCACGGTATAAGGAGAACCTTTCCACTCTCATTCCTGAAGAGGAAAGGGGTAAGAGAGTGATGCAATATCACAGGGCCCTGGTGGAAAAAGTGATGCTAAAGTTCCCATCTGACAGCGCTAGTGGTAGAAGACGCAGTTCCGAGGGCCAAGTAGCAGGGAAGGAGCGGGGATCAGGCAGCATGTCCAGCACAGGCAGGGGAACACTCTCCAAGGCCTTTGCCAGCTTTATGGCTCCCCAGCAAGACATTGTCACCACTCCCCAGTCAAGGCTGAGTCGGAGGGAGCACTGTAAAAAGATGGTGAGGGAGTACGTAGCTGAATGTACCACTGTCCTCCAGTATGCCTCTGCTCCATACAACTATTGTATCTCAAAGCTGGACACGTGGCACGAACTTGTGCTGTACACCCTGGAGGTGCTGGCCAGCCCTGCCGCTAGCGTCTTGTCAGAGAGGGTGTTTAGTGCAGCTGTATGGAATCCTTATGGATAAGCGTACCCGCCAGTCAACTGCCAGTGCCCACATGCTTACACTCATAAAGATGAACAAAGGCTGGATTTTTCCAGACTTCTCTTCTCCACCGGCGGAAAGCAGCAGAACCTAATGATTCATTTCCCTGCAACAGGAGAAAAATGCTTCCTCTATCACCACAAAAAAGGGGAAATTAGCTTTGTCAATCACTCTCGGATATTATTACTTCTCTTCCTCCTACTCCTCCTCCTAAAACAGCATGTCATCAAGCTGAACTGCCATTTTTTCTGAGGCCCAAAAGGCTCTGTTTAAATTTTTTTACAATTTTTCAAAGTTTCAAAAGTACTGATACTTTAGCAGAAACCTATTTTTTTCACAGGGCTGCCCCTAGGCTATGTTACAAATTAAGCAACAGCCAGTTTATAGCTGAAAAGCCATTGTGGAGTTTTGTATCATCTGACAAGCAACTTGTAGTGGCTCTCTTGCATGAGAATGCATGGAGAGAGGCCGTAGGCCATCCTAATGATAAGAGTGGTGTCTGCATTTGATAGTGATATTCCTAATTCTTTTTCCCACGATTTGAGATAGGTGGGTTTGCAGATAGTGGAGGTGCGATAAAATGTTTTCTCAGGTATGAGATTTTCAGCGTTTTAGAGTTGTTTGCAGTGAGAGTTTTTTTTGAATAAAGTTTTAGGGCGGGTGGACTTATATTTTGCCTGGAATTCACTAAAGGTTTTGTGGATGTGCTTTTTCTGCAGGAAGGAGTAGGTTTGGTAGGGGAGCAGACTTTGTCTTATTTCCTCGGGGGGTTTATGGCTCAAAGCTTGCAAGTTTTCTATCTGTCTATTATGTGCCCCTCTCCAGAACCTGGTTATCACTGGGTCTTGGGGGAGACCCATCAGTTTGTATAAGGTCTGAAGTGGCGTTTTTGGCGAGGGTTTGGGAGCTAAAGATTCACTTAGCCCGTCCCAGATCTCACATGGGCCTCTGAGCAATGGGTTAAAATCTTTTGCCCTATATGTGTTCTTACTTGGAAACCAGAGATCTTCCAGATAAACTGGCACCCCACAACAGATGCTGGAGATGTGACTCTGGTATCGGATTCTACTCCCACATCCGGTGGGATTGCCCAGATATTATACCTTACTGGAGGGGGGTCGAGGATGTCCTTAAATTGATCCAACCAAACCTATGCTTAGGAGCAGAAATGATCCTTTTATGGAAACTCTCACATGTCTTCCACCCTTTAAGAAATAAATTGACGGCCTTCCTCTTGGACACTGCCAAAGCCCTAATACCACGACACTGGCTGCAGAAGACACCCCCTACCATATCCCAATGGAGAGAAAAAGCGTATATGTTATGCAACATGGAAGAGCTCTTGAGCTGGTCTACAGGCTCTCATGACAAGTTCCTCCAGATCTGGTCCCCATGGTGAAACCTGAGACACAATCCCTAAATCAAAGGATGCCCCAAAAAAGAAAATGACTAAAATACCACGATCCCACCCTCTGAGGGGAGCGTTCTGGATAGGACAGCTCCCATAAAACATCGGGCTCAAGAAGACCTCGAGGCCTCGGACGTTCAACGCTTAACCCAGGCCTGGGACCATAGTCAGATTTAATGCCCCGCTGTACCGGAGGAGGTAAGACTCTTCGGATATATGTTCAGTGGTTGGTTCCTGCACCTACTTGCCCTATCCCCCCGCTCCCTCTTTCCCACACCCTCATCTTTTCACCTATACCTCACATTCCAACCCCCCCCCCCCTCTGTTTCTGTGAACTTCATTGCAAACTGTGTTCTACATTCCTAGCTTGCGTACCAGCAGTTTACTGGTACAATTATTATCAAGAACACGAGTTATAGACACCTGTTATAAGTTTGAATTAAGCAGATTCTTAGAAAATTATGTTCATCAATCTGATTATAATTGTAAAACTGCTGATAGATTTCTCGTTAAAATGAATAACATTCGCTATATCAGCTTTCTCAATGCAATATTTTTTGTATGGACCATCTATGAAAATTCAATAAAAATTTGATTTAAAAAAAAATAAAAAATTAAGCAACAGCGAGCTGTATCTTTAAAAATTGTTCATGGGTTTCACCTGCCCTCGTGGTTGAGCAATTTTTCAGGGGTGCACTTGTACTCTTGGTGGACCAATCTTTCTGACCCTCGCCTATACTGTTATCTAACAAATTTTTCCGTACTTCGCCTACACTCTTGGTAACCAAAGTTTTTCAGGTGTTCGCCTATACTCTTGGTACACCAATGTTTCAGGGGTTCGCCTACACTCTTGCTACAGAAATGTTACTGGGGTCCGCCTATACTCTTGCTAGAGAAATGTTACTGGACTCCGCCTATACTCTTGCTACAAAAATGTTACAGGGGTCCGCCTATACTTTTGCTACAGAAATGTTACTGGGGTCTGCCTATACTCTTGCTACAGAAATGTTACTGGGTTCTGCCTATACCTTTTCTACTGAATGGTTTGAGGGGTTCACCTATACTCTTGCTACGGAAATGTTACAGGGGTTCGCCTATACTTTTGCAACAGAAATGTTACTGGGGTCCCCCTATGCTCCTGCTACAAACATGTTACAGGGGTCTGCGTATACTCTTGCTACAGAAATGTTACTGGGGTCAACCTATGCAGTTTCTACTGAATGGTTTGAGGGGTTCGCCTATACTTTTGCAACAGAAATTTTACTGGGGTCTGCCTATACTCTTGCTACAGAAATGTTACTGGTGTCCGCCTATACTCTTGCTACAGAAATGTTACTGGAGTTCACCTATACTCTTGCTACAGAATTGTTACAGGGGTCTCCCTATACATTTGCTACAGAAATGTTACTGGGGTCCGCCTATACTCTTGCTATAGAAATGTTACTGGGATCCACCTATACTCTTGCTACAGAAATGTTACTGGGGTCTGCCTATATCTTTTCTTCTGAATGGTTTGAGGGGTTCACCTATACTCTTGCTACGGAAATGTTACAGGGGTTCGCCAATACTTTTGCTACAGAAATGTTACTGGGGTCCGCCTATACTCTTGCTACAGAAATGTTACTGGGGTCTGCCCTTACTCTTGCTACAGAAATGTTACTGGGGTCTCCCTATACTTTTTCTACAGAAATGTTACTAGGGTCTGCCGATACTCTTGCTATAGAAATGTTACTGGGGTCCGCCTATACTCTTGCTACAGAAATGTTACTGGGGTCCGCCTATACTCTTGCTACAAAAATGTTACAGGGGTCTGCCTATACTTTTGCTACGGAAATGTTACTGGGATCTGCCTATACTCTTGCTACAGAAATGTTACTGGGGTCTGCCTATACCTTTTCTACTGAATGGTTTGAGGGGTTCACCTATACTCTTGCTACGGAAATGTTACAGGGGTTCGCCTATACTTTTGCAACAGAAATGTTACTGGGGTCCCCCTATGCTCTCGCTACAAAAATGTTACAGGGGTCTGCGTATACCTTTTCTACGGAATGGTTGGAGGGGTTCACCTATACTCTTGCTACAAAAATGTTACAGGGGTCCGCCTATACTTTTGCTACAGAAATGTTACTGGGGTCTGCCTATACTCTTGCTACAGAAATGTTACTGGGGTCTGCCTATACTCTTGCTACAGAAATGTTACTGGGGTCTGCCTATACCTTTTCTACTGAATGGTTTGAGGGGTTCACCTATACTCTTGCTACGGAAATGTTACAGGGGTTCGCCTATACTTTTGCTACAGAAATGTTACTGGGGTCCCCCTATGCTCTTGCTACAAAAATGTTACACGGGTCTGCGTATACTCTTGCTACAGAAATGTTACTGGGGTCAACCTATGCAGTTTCTACTGAATGGTTTGAGGGGTTTGCCTATACTTTTGCAACAGAAATTTTACTGGGGTCTGCCTATACTCTTGCTACAGAAATGTTACTGGTGTCCGCCTATACTCTTGCTATAGAAATGTTACTGGGGTCCACCTATACTCTTGCTACAGAATTGTTACTGGGGTCTCCCTATACATTTGCTACAGAAATATTACTGGGGTTCGCCTATACTCTTGCTATAGAAATGTTACTGGGATCCGCCTATACTCTTGCTACGGAAATGTTACAGGGGTTCGCCAATACTTTTGCTACAGAAATTTTACTGGGGTCCGCCTATACTCTTGCTATAGAAATGTTACTGGGGTCCGCCTATACTCTTGCTACAGAAATGTTACTGGGGTCCACCTATACTCTTGCTACAAAAATGTTACAGGGGTCTGCCTATACTTTTGCTACAGAAATGTTACTGGGGTCCGCCTATACTCTTGCTACAGAAATGTTACTGGGGTCTGCCTATACCTTTTCTACTGAATGGTTTGAGGGGTTCACCTACACTCTTGCTACGAAAAACGTTACAGGGGTTCGCCTATACTTTTGCAACAGAAATGTTACTGGGGTCCCCCTATGCTCTCGCTACAAAAATGTTACAGGGGTCTGCGTATACCTTTTCTACTGAATGGTTTGAGGGGTTCACCTATACTCTTGCTACAAAAATGTTACAGGGGTCCGCCTATACTTTTGCTACAGAAATGTTACTGGGGTCTGCCTATACTCTTGCTACAGAAATGTTACACGGGTCTGCCTATACCTTTTCTACTGAATGGTTTGAGGGGTTCACCTATACTCTTGCTACAAAAATGTTACAGGGGTCCGCCTATACTTTTGCTACAGAAATGTTACTGGGGTCTGCGTATACTCTTGCTACAGAAATGTTACTGGGGTCAACCTATGCAGTTTCTACTGAATGGTTTGAGGGGTTTGCCTATACTTTTGCAACATCAATTTTACTGGGGTCTGCCTATACTCTTGCTACAGAAATGTTACTGGTGTCCGCCTATACTCTTGCTACAGAAATGTTACTGGGGTCCACCAATACTCTTGCTACAGAATTGTTACTGGGGTCTCCCTATACATTTGCTACAGAAATATTACTGGGGTCCGCCTATACTCTTGCTATAGAAATGTTACTGGGATCCGCCTATACGCTTGCTACAGAAATGTTACAGGGGTCTGCCTATATCTTTTCTTCTGAATGGTTTGAGGGGTTCACCTATACTCTTGCTACGGAAATGTTACAGGGGTTCGCCAATACTTTTGCTACTGAAATTTTACTGGGGTCGGCCTATACTCTTGCTACAGAAATGTTACTGGGGTCTGCCCTTACTCTTGCTACAGAAATGTTACTGGGGTCTCCTTATACTTTTTCTACAGAAATGTTACTGGGGTCTGCCGATACTATTGCTATAGAAATGTTACAGGGGTCCCCCTATACTCTTGCTACAGAAATGTTACTGGGGTCCGCCTATACCTTTTCTACTGAATGGTTTGAGGGGTTCGCTTTATTCTTGCTATGGAAATGTTACTGGGGTCTGCCTATATCTTTTCTTCTGAATGGTTTGAGGGGTTCACCTATACTCTTGCTACGGAAATGTTACAGGGGTTCGCCAATACTTTTGCTACAGAAATGTTACTGGGGTCCGCCTATACTCTTGCTACAGAAATGTTACTGGGGTCTGCCCTTACTCTTGCTACAGAAATGTTACTGGGGTCTCCCTATACTTTTTCTACAGAATTGTTACTAGGGTCTGCCGATACTCTTGCTATAGAAATGTTACTGGGGTCCGCCTATACTCTTGCTACAGAAATGTTACTGGGGTCCGCCTATACTCTTGCTACAAAAATGTTACAGGGGTCTGCCTATACTTTTGCTACAGAAATGTTACTGGGGTCTGCCTATACTCTTGCTACAGAAATGTTACTGGGGTCTGCCTATACCTTTTCTACTGAATGGTTTGAGGGGTTCACCTATAATCTTGCTACGGAAATGTTACAGGGGTTCGCCTATACTTTTGCAACAGAAATGTTACTGGGGTCCCCCTATGCTCTCGCTACAAAAATGTTACAGGGGTCTGCGTATACCTTTTCTACTGAATGGTTTGAGGGGTTCACCTATACTCTTGCTACAAAAATGTTACAGGGGTCCGCCTATACTTTTGCTACAGAAATGTTACTGGGGTATGCCTATACTCTTGCTACAGAAATGTTACTGGGGTCTGCGTATACTCTTGCTACAGAAATGTTACTGGGGTCAACCTATGCAGTTTCTATTGAATGGTTTGAGGGGTTTGCCTATACTTTTGCAACATAAATTTTACTGGGGTCTGCCTATACTCTTGCTACAGAAATGTTTCTGGTGTCCGCCTATACTCTTGCTATAGAAATGTTACTGGGGTCCACCTATACTCTTGCTACAGAATTGCTACTGGGGTCTCCCTATACATTTGCTACAGAAATATTACTGGGGTCCGCCTATACTCTTGCTATAGAAATGTTACTGGGATCCACCTATACTCTTGCTACAGAAATGTTACAGGGGTCTGCCTATATCTTTTCTTCTGAATGGTTTGAGGGGTTCACCTATACTCTTCCTACGGAAATGTTACAGGGGTTCGCCAATACTTTTGCTACTGAAATTTTACTGGGGTCGGCCTATACTCTTGCTACAGAAATGTTACTGGGGTCTGCCCTTACTCATGCTACAGAAATGTTACTGGGGTCTCCCTATACTTTTTCTACAGAAATGTTACTGGGGTCTGCCGATACTATTGCTATAGAAATGTTACTGGGGTCCGCCTATACTCTTGCTACAGAAATGTTACTGGGGTCCGCCTATACCTTTTCTACTGAATGGTTTGAGGGGTTCGCTTTATTCTTGCTATGGAAATGTTACTGGGGTCTGCCTATATCTTTTCTTCTGAATGGTTTGAGGGGTTCACCTATACTCTTGCTACGGAAATGTTACAGGGGTTCGCCAATACTTTTGCTACAGAAATGTTACTGGGGTCCGCCTATACTCTTGCTACAGAAATGTTACAGGGGTCTGCCTATATCTTTTCTTCTGAATGGTTTGAGGGGTTCACCTATACTCTTGCTACGGAAATGTTACAGGGGTTCGCCAATACTTTTGCTACAGAAATTTTACTGGGGTCCGCCTATACTCTTGCTACAGAAATGTTACTGGGGTCTGCCCTTACTCTTGCTACAGAAATGTTACTGGGGTCTCCCTATACTTTTTCTACAGAAATGTTACTAGGGTCTGCCGATACTCTTGCTATAGAAATGTTACTGGGGTCCGCATATACTCTTGCTACAGAAATGTTACTGGGGTCCGCCTATACTTTTGCTACAAAAATGTTACAGGAGTCTGCCTATACCTTTGCTACAGAAATGTTACTGGGGTCTGCCTATACTCTTGCTACAGAAATGTTACTGGGGTCTGCCTATACCTTTTCTACTGAATGGTTTGAGGGGTTCACCTATACTCTTGCTACGGAAATGTTACAGGGGTTCGCCTATACTTTTGCTACAGAAATGTTACTGGGGTCCCCCTATGCTCTCGCTACAAAAATGTTACAGGGGTCTGCGTATACCTTTTCTACTGAATGGTTTGAGGGGTTCACATATACTCTTGCTACAAAAATGTTACAGGGGTCCGCCTATACTTTTGCTACAGAAATGTTACTGGGGTCTGCCTATACTCTTGCTACAGAAATGTTACTGGGGTCTGCCTATACCTTTTCTACTGAATGGTTTGAGGGGTTCACCTATACTCTTGCTACGGAAATGTTACAGGGGTTCGCCTATACTTTTGCTACAGAAATGTTACTGGGGTCCCCCTATGCTCTTGCTACAAAAATGTTACACGGGTCTGCGTATACTCTTGCTACAGAAATGTTACTGGGGTCAACCTATGCAGTTTCTACTGAATGGTTTGAGGGGTTTGCCTATACTTTTGCAACAGAAATGTTACTGGTGTCCGCCTATACTCTTGCTATAGAAATGTTACTGGGGTCCACCTATTCTCTTGCTACAGAATTGTTACTGGGGTCTCCCTATACATTTGCTACAGAAATATTACTGGGGTCTGCCTATACTCTTGCTATAGAAATGTTACTGGGATCCGCCTACACTCTTGCTACAGAAATGTTACAGGTGTCTGCCTATATCTTTTCTTCTGAATGGTTTGAGGGGTTCACCTATACTCTTGCTACGGAAATGTTACAGGGGTTCGCCAATACTTTTGCTACAGAAATTTTACTGGGGTCCGCCTATACTCTTGCTACAGAAATGTTACTGGGGTCTGCCCTTACTCTTGCTACAGAAATGTTACTGGGGTCTCCCTATACTTTTTCTACAGAAATGTTACTAGGGTCTGCCGATACTCTTGCTATAGAAATGTTACTGGGGTCCGCCTATACTCTTGCTACAGAAATGTTACTGGGGTCCACCTATACTCTTGCTACAAAAATGTTACAGGGGTCTGCCTATACTTTTGCTACAGATATGTTACTGGGGTCTGCCTATACTCTTGCTACAGAAATGTTACTGGGGTCTGCCTATACCTTTTCTACTGAATGGTTTGAGGGGTTCACCTATACTCTTGCTACGGAAATGTTACAGGGGTTCGCCTATACTTTTGCAACAGAAATGTTACTGGGGTCCCCCTATGCTCTCGCTACAAAAATGTTACAGGGGTCTGCGTATACCTTTTCTACTGAATGGTTTGAGGGGTTCAACTATACTCTTGCTACAAAAATGTTACAGGGGTTCGCCTATACTTTTGCTACAGAAATGTTACTGGGGTCTGCCTATACTCTTGCTACAGAAATGTTACTGGGGTCTGCCTATACCTTTTCTACTGAATGGTTTGAGGGGTTCACCTATACTCTTGCTACGGAAATGTTACAGGGGTGCACCTATACTTTTGCTACAGAAATGTTACTGGGGTCCCCCTATGCTCTTGCTACAAAAATGTTACAGGGGTCTGCGTATACCTTTTCTACTGAATGGTTTGAGGGGTTCACCTATACTCTTGCTACAAAAAATGTTACAGGGGTCCGCCTATACTTTTGCTACAGAAATGTTACTGGGGTCTGCCTATTCTCTTGCTACAGAAATGTTACTGGGGTCTGCCTATACCTTTTCTACTCAATGGTTTGAGGGGTTCACCTATACTCTTGCTACAAAAATGTTACAGGGGTCCGCCTATACTTTTGCTACAGAAATTTTACTGGGGTCTGCGTATACTCTTGCTATAGAAATGTTACTGGGGTCAACCTATGCAGTTTCTACTGAATGGTTTGAGGGGTTTGCCTATACTTTTGCAACATAAATTTTACTGGGGTCTGCCTATACTCTTGCTACAGAAATGTTACTGGTGTCCGCCTATACTCTTGCTATAGAAATGTTACTGGGGTCCACCTATACTCTTGCTACAGAATTGTTACTGGGGTCTCCCTATACATTTGCTACAGAAATATTACTGGGGTCCGCCTATACTCTTGCTACAGAAAGTTACAGGGGTCTGCCTATATCTTTTCTTCTGAATGGTTTGAGGGGTTCACCTATACTCTTCCTACGGACATGTTACAGGGGTTCGCCAATACTTTTGCTACTGAAATTTTACTGGGGTCGGCCTATACTCTTGCTACAGAAATGTTACTGGGGTCTGCCCTTACTCTTGCTACAGAAATGTTACTGGGGTCTCCCTATACTTTTTCTACAGAAATGTTACTGGGGTCTGCCGATACTATTGCTATAGAAATGTTACTGGGGTCCGCCTATACTCTTGCTACAGAAATGTTACTGGGGTCCGCCTATACCTTTTCTACTGAATGGTTTGAGGGGTTCGCTTTATTCTTGCTATGGAAATGTTACTGGGGTCCGCCTATACTCTTGCTATAGAAATGTTACTGGGGTCCGCCTATACTCTTGCTACAGAAATGTTACTGGGGCCCGCCTATGCAGTTTCTACTGAATGGTTTGAGGGGTTCACCTATACTTTTGCTACAGAAATGTTGCTGGGTTCTGCCTATACTCATGCTACAGAAATGTTACTGGGGTCTGCCTATGCTGTGGGTGCACAAAGACTTCCTATCGCGATGTTTTACCTATCAGGCACAAATACACTAAATGAGTAGGGCAGAAATGTGGTCCAAGGCCAAGGTCCTTAGTCGGGTGAAACTCTGCCATGTTTGGGCACTCTGATTTCTTTCTGTGTAATACCATCTTTGTGCAGCCCCAGCATATGTGAGCCCAAAGAACTCAAAGACTTCCCATTGCGGTGTTGAGCTATCTGACACCTACACAGAATGAAGTGTGTAGGGGCACATGGATTTCCAATAGCTATTTGACTCACGGCACCTTGGGTCACACAAGATGGAGGCTGGGACCGAGCCTGACCCAGGGCCTGTTCACGTACTTCCCACACAGAGTATTGCGGGTACTACCTCGGTCATGGTTTCTCGGCCTTATTATGCCACCTCATCCTCCTGCTTGGGGTCTGGGGATCAGCGCTGGGCAACATGTATTTTCTCTTACCACAATTATCTGAGACAGTGTTTTGGGCAAAACAAAAGAAGCGTTACTGCATTAATGAGATGTTCACAGCTACACTAGCATCCGAGTTCGCTTTATGCCTACGATTAATGAGGGTGTGAGACGAGGCCAATGTCCTTGGCAGGGAGAAACTGCCATGTTCGGGTGCTCTAATTTCTTTTTGTGCAATACTTTCCTTGGGTTCCAGAGGCTTGCCTATACTGTGGGTGCACAAAGAATTCCCATTGCGGCATTTTACCTGTCTGGCACAAATACACTGACTGACTAAGGTAGAAATGTGGGCCTAGGTCCTTGGCAGGGTGAAACTCTGCCATGTTTGGGCGCTCTGATTTCCTTATGTGTAATACCATCTTTGAGTTCCTTGGGTTCGCCTATGCTTTGGGTTCACAAAGACCTCCCATTGCAGTGTTTTACCTGTCTGGCACAAATACACTGACTGACTAGGGTAGAAATGTGGGCCGAGGTCCTTGGCTGGGTGCAACTCTGCCATGTTTGGGCACTCTGATTTCTTCCTGTGTAATACCATCTTTGTGCACCCACAGCATAGGCAAGCCCAAGGAGCTCAAAGACTTCCCATTGCGGTGTTGAGCTATCTGACACCTACACAGAATGAATTGTGTGGGGACACATGGATTTCCCATTGCTATGTAACTTGCGGCACCTTGGGTCACACAAGGTGGAGGCTGGGACCAAGCCTGACCCTGGGCCCGCTCACGTGCTTCCCACACAGAGTATTGATGCATTGTGGAGATGTGGAGAAGTGCTGGCACCTGAGTCCCCTTCATGCCTACGTTTACAGCTCCTGACAATTTTGTGACGGAGGTGGCACGGGATTGGAAAGATGATCGTATGTCAATTTATCATCAATTCTCAACAGCATTGTGGGCTATCGCCCATACTTTCAAAGAGGGTCGCTGCCTGGCCCTACCAACCCTCTGCAGTGTGTGCCTCCTCATCCAGTATGTACTTATAAATAGACATGAGGGGGGTGTGGCTATGAAGCCAGTGTGTGGCATGAGGGTAGCTGAACGCTAAGCAGAGAAACTTTTGTGTGCGCTGTGGATGTAGGGTCGTGCGGGGGGAATGGACTGCAATGCTAGCATGTAACCCAGGAGAAGAGGCAGCGGTGTCACCTGCAGGCAGTGATTGTCCTTGGTTGCAGGTAGTGTGGTGCTTAGCTAAGATGTTCCAGCGTGTGTGCCTTGCTAATGAGGGTTTGTCCGAAGTAAATTGTTAGGGGGGTGATGCCAGACTCTTGCCTCCATTTTGGCTTAATAGTGGGACCTGGGAGCCTCAGATGCAGCCAGCCTGCTGCCCCTGCCCATCCCTATCTGTTTCTGGGGTGTTGCCATGACTTTCTGATGTTTTCTGGTGTTTTAAAAGTCATCACCTATATGGAGTATCAGCCCCATACAAAAATGCTCGAGTCGCCCATTGACTTTAATGGGCTTTGTTACTCGAAACGAGCTCTCGAGCATTATAGAAAGTTTGACTTGAGCAACGAGCACCCGAGCATTTTGGTGCTCGCTCATCTCTATTAAATTTCATTACAGATAAAAAAAATGTTTCATTAAAATTCTTGTTTTTCATGGAAGAGCTTATACGTAAAGTCCTTCCATGAAAAACAATTCAGGGGTGCAGCAGCCGCGGCTCCATTGAAAACAATGCAGAGCATCGAGCACCTTAAAAAATGCTCGAGTCTCCCATTGACTTCAATGTAGTTCGTTACTCAAAACAAGCTCTTGAGCATTAGAAAAAGCTAGGCTCAAGTAACGAGCACCCAAGCATTTTGGTGCTCGCTCATCTCTAGTAGTCTCCTATCATGCTCTCATTGTACTGTCCTTGGTATCGACGTTCAAAGACCATAATATCTTGGTGGAAGCATTCGCCTTGCTCCTCCAAGTATTCTCCCATGTTCTGCTTGAAGTGATCCAAGTAAGCATCAAGGATATGGAGTTTTAGAGACATCCTGCAACCCATCTTGCTAGAGTTTCAACCAGCTTCACATTGTTGTGGGCCTTGTTATTCCCAAGGCAACCTTTAACTACTGCCACAAAGCTGTTCCAAGCTGCATTTTCTTTTCTGGTCAGCTTCTTTGGCAATTCAGTGCACTTGATGAGCTTTTTTAAATGTGGTCCAATGAAAACACCGGCCTTGATTTTGGCCTCAGAGAACTTTGGAAAGTGGTCTTCTATGTGTTCTAAGGTTGTTGATTCAGTGTCGAGAGCTTTGCCAAACTTGTGGTTTCATAAACCCCAATTTGATGTGTAGTGGTGGCATCATCACCTTTGTAGTGTCCACAAGTGGCTCCCACTTGATATTTTTATGTCCAACTAGAAACTCCATTTGCCAGTGGCCAGTCCCACTTATGGTAGTGTGAATCAGTGTCCCTACTGTCCCAAAGGCAAAGATAGCAGGGCACTTCATAAAACCATCTTGGAGACTCATGAGGAATGCCACCATTTTAAAATCTCCTGTGACCTCCCACCAGTGCTCATCATACCTCAGTCAGTGCAGTAAAATCTTCACATTTTCATAATCCTCTTTGAGATGCACTAAGTGCTCCAGGGGAAGAGAAGGAAACATGTTCCCATTATGAAGCAGGACAGCCTTGAGGCTCTTGCACAAACTTTCAAGGAAAAGACACCATTCATTCTCACTTTATGTGATGCCAATTGCAACAAAATGGCTCTCACAGCATGGCAGAAACATAGTCCATCTTGACTGATGAAGAAACTTGTAAAAATGTTGTGGCGCTTCCTCTGGTCTGTTACATGTACACTTTTGTCTAAAAGGTTCCACTGCTTGAGCCTGGAGGTCAATAGCTCAGCATTAGATTTTGTGAGTCCAAAATCTCTAATCAAATCATTAAGGTCATGTTGATTCGTGAAATATGGCACTTTGTCCGCAGCAGTGTCGGTGAAATCAGCATCTTTGTCTGCTTTGCTGTCTTATTTGCTACTTTCATAGGATCTTAACTGTATTTTGCTGCTGGTGGAGTGGGCACTGGGAACTCTGAGCTGTGTGGTACTTGGGCGATTCATGAAGGAATGTCTGGATACACCACTGGTTGTGCATTTTTACCAGATCTGCATTTTGAAGAGTCCACCATGCAGTTGCTTGTGTGGTTAGTAGGTTCCCTCCAAATTTGTGGTATTGCAAACCTCATGACCCTTTTCTGTCCTCTGTACCATCCTGCAGAAGAACAAAATGAAATCAATGTAAAACTAAGACATCTAGTGAGCAACAACTACCTTAATTTTACTTTACCTTGTAGAGTTCTTTTGCAGTTCTCGCAGGTCAAATGAGGTGCTCATGTTTTATCCTGATTACCAACTGGTATTCCAAAATATGCCTTGTAGGCCTCACACATTCTCTGTGATGCTTGTACAAAGTATTTTTTTTGTTTTGTCTTGAGAAATTCACCACAGACATAGGTAAAGTATATATGTATCACAGCACGCAAATGTATAACATAATCGCATACATGTAATGTGAATATATGCAAATTCCACATATGAATGTCCTGTCCACAAAAGTAAACGTTTTACAGCATAATTTCCATTTTTAGTACTTTCTAGACATGGTAACAATTAATGCCCAAGGACAGAAAAAAGTTAAAATTTGTTACATAGTACAAAATGCGAGTATATATGTGGAAAGTTTTTCCGTCCTTTGTGGAAGCGCTCTCCTGTTATGTTAGAAACATGATGGATGTCCTCATACATTTGGAGGGCATCCATGTTGGTTGTGATATGCGAACCAGGTGGCTATGTTTACGAACTTCAATGTTAACACGGAGTCAGGAAAGGCATACATCAAGGCTGCATCTTATCCCCTGCATTGTTTAACCTCTATGCAAAGGCAATCTTGAGGCAATGCAATTTAGACTAATCCAATATCGGAGTCAAGACTGGTGGCAAAAATATCTACAATCTCAGATATGCAGATGATACAAGCTTATTGGCAGAAAGTTAAGGCCCATTTAGACACAACAATTATTGCTCAAAATTCACTCAAAAGCTGTCTTTTGAGTGATAATTTTTGAGTCTAAATGTGCCCATCTTTCACTGTTCGGCCGAACAACGGTTTTCAGTTCTGCTTGAAAACCGTTGTTCAGCAGAAAAGCTGAAAAGCAGGACCACATACTGTGTCTGCTGTCCATGGTGCTGAATTCTTCAAAGGTAGCCTGTGGCTGGACAGTGGAACAATTACAGAGCTCAGATCTCCTGCTGTGTTCTGTAACAGCTCCTAGAAGCTCATTTGCATGCAAATGAAGCTAATAAAGTACTCATAGCAAATAGTGCCTATTAGTACTTTATGCAAAACCATCACTGATCTTTCAATCTTTTAAAGATGTCAGTATGTGTAAATGGACCTTAAGGAAGGTCTTCAACAACTGATACTAAAAAATAAAGAAGGGAGTGAAAAAGTAGGCCTATACTTGAATATCAATAATCTATAAATGCTAGAGCAGATAAATAGATTATGTTGTATAAACCAACATCAAATCATCTGATCCTACAAAAGAACACACCACTCCAAATCAGTAAATTTTTTGTTAGAAAAAAATAATAAAATCCCATTAAAAAGGCATGAGACACTTTGCAGATAGAAATTATATCAATTAGCAATCATACATCTCATATTGAAAATAGAATGGAGGAACTGACTTCCGCCCATAATGAGTTTGTTGATACCACAAACTTCATGAAGGAAGGGACAACTCCGTGATATGGAGGACAGGTTCAGACAGAATAATGTCTAACTTAAGGGGCATGCGGTACCCGAAACAGTCAAAAGTGATGTTCTGAGAGAATTCATTATTGAATACTTTGCCACCTTATTGCCTGGGGCTACTCTACTCAACCTCACTACTGACTGAGCTCTCAAGCTCCCTAAGCCCAAATCTCTTCCAATTTCCATACCGAGAGATGACATTATTTACACTACTATCACATAAAGGAGAAAATATTGGAAGCGACAAGGATCTCCACCATGCTTCCAGATAAATTTCTAAATATATCTATTTATGCATACTCGTCTGTTGCGACACTCATGGGAGGAGAGAGTATGGCATTGCATGCAAGTGGAGCTTCCCAGTAAAGCTCATTATCATGAAAATTGGAACAAAGTTTGTTGCTCAAACACTGGAGGAAGCCAGACTGTTTGACAGAAACTGGAATCTCTCTCCACAGGGGGCACCTGCGCAAAGAAACCTCTCAGAGCTTTGAGGGAAATGGATGGATGGATACTCTGGCAAATGTCGCTGTGAAGGCTCACCACCTAATCAATTGATCCAGCTGGAAAGAATGCTTTTACCTCTACGTTTAGGTTAAATTTCCTTCGGATGTATTTTATTCCAATTTCTAAGCTCAAGTAGGTACATGTTTACTGGCAATTGTTAAATTCAGTTCCTTCTAGGATTATGGTAGTATGGATACCATTTAATCTGTTATGGTTATCACTAATGTTTTTAGTCCCTGTTCTAAGACTTGATGTTCCCTTTGTAACTCCCCTCCTAAAACCCCAATCATATAACATATATATGCACACAAGAACACTTTTGCAGTTTTATGCTCACCTGCATCCAATATGGTCCTAATGGCAGGTATACTGGCTGCTCTCAGTCTTTTTTGGGGCCCTCCTGCATACTTGGGCCCCTGATGTCTCCCCAGATCTGCTGACATGAATAGAGGGAGGGCTGGGGAGAGGAATTCAGTGCTTACCAGCCTCTCACCCTGCAGCTGCTCCTCCTCAGCGCCGCTCTCCTGGCACCAGAGATCATGTGTTTTGCAGTCTTCCACCCTCCCCTGCGGCTGTTGTCATAGTGATATCAGCACTCCTCTATAACTGTCTGCTCTACTGAGACAGAACAAGCCGATAGAAGATCACATACTGACAACTGCACAGAGGGTGAGGGAACTTGCTGCAAAGCTGGCAGGCCACAGAAAATGAGGTGGCGTGCCGGATTCGGCCCGCGGGCCTTGTGTTTGACATGTGTGCTTTAGATTAACACATAAACGATTCTTCCATATTTTGTCTTCCCCTGCAATGCACAAAAGATGTGGTGTCTCAATTGTCATTAGGGACTTTTTGACATTCTCCTTGGAAAGGGAGATCAGTGATGAAAGTGGCTGATTTGTTATTTTGATCTGCTCTATTAAGAATATACACCATTGCTTCTGTGCATGCTCATAACTCCAGACAACACTGATTTATTCAAACGCTTCTTATAATTCTAAAAAAAAAACCCTAGTATAGGTCTCCTAATACTACAAGATGAATTTAATAAAACCCCTTAACCCTGTATGGACTCGTCTAGTGACAGACCCAATGACAGGCCATCCTCAATGCTCCCCCTCTTTAACAATCATAACTTATTTGATATCTGGCAAATTCAACAGCCTTCAGAACATGACTACACCACCTTCTCCCACCCCCACAAGGTCTACAGTAGGAAATATCTCACTATGATAGAAACAGATCTCAACTTAACCCTTTCTGTCTTCTCCTTTACACATTACATAGCGCTCAATTAGCACTATGTAATGCACAGAGATTCCGCCCGGCAATCATGTGACCGCCAGGTGTCACCTGACATTAGCTATCACATGATAGCCAAACCGGGAGGCTGAAGGGAGAATACGGAAGTATTACTTCTGCATTCCCTCGATGGTGATGTGACCGCCGACACCCTCCTGAACTCTGTCAGATCAGGAGGGTGAAGGGAGAATTTATTTTTTCTCATCCATTCTCCCCAGCTCCAATTTATTTGGAGCTGGGGAGAATGGATGAGAAAAAATAAATGGATTGGAAAGGGTTAATAATGTGCTTCAAATGGCAGATTCAAAGAGCACGAATATCATCCATGGTGTTATTTCTTTACCCTTCATAAGGTGGATTGGGGTGCCCTTGTATAAAGAACTATTACTATGTCACTGTACTTAACCAATTGGAAAGTTAGTGGTTGGTAGACTCCTTGAAACATTGGGTTCAGATTGAATCCAGCGTTACTAGATACCTTAAGCTGTCTAACCTCTTGTGGGTTTCCAGACTATCTAAAAAATCCCTAAATTCACATTTCCTATGATAACGGCCTGCCTATTTATATGGAAATAGATGTCTCTATCAATAGGGCTCCTGCCTCTACGGACTTCTAAAAAAACTCTAGAATCAATACAAATACTAATCCCAGATACAAACTTTGATGCCTGGTGAGTGAGAGGTATATCTAAAATAGGAGATTTAAGTTATTTATCTATTTACATAACTCATTTCAATTACCCCATAAAGAGTTTTACAAATATCTACAACTGAGGCAGTTCCTATCTTCAGTGAGCCAGGAGACGGTTCACCGTACTCAAAGTCTGAAGCTTTTATGTTTGACCACAAGACTCGGAAAGCCGGTATTTCTAGATCTTACCTATACTTATCAGAGCATAATCGCTCAAATCTCTTACCTTTTCTATTGAAGTGGAAATCAGACCTGCAGGAAACCTTTAGCCTGAACCATTGGCATTTTTAAATTTTTTTTTATTGAAGTAGAATCCCAATGAGGTCAAGCATAAAAATATATGCAGCAGCATTTATACATCGACATAATTGTGGTTGTGAAGGGAAGCACACTTACAAATGACTATACACTGTGAATGGTGTTAAATGAGGAAAAAAAAACATAATATTTTATGGCTAACCTATTTTTATGTTGTGCATCATTTTTCTTACAGCATATTTCACATCATTATTTCTTAAACTGTAAATAAAGGGATTTAACAATGGTGCAATAACAGTATACATGAGTGATATAAACTTGTCCATATCTGTACCATAAGTTGACTTAGGCCTCAAATACATTATACTAGCGGATCCATAATAAATAGTCACCACTATGAGGTGAGAGGTGCAGGTGGAGAAAGCTTTCTTAATCCCTGCTGTGGAATGGTACTTTATAATTGTCCAAATGATCCGTGTATATGAAACAATTGTTAATAGAAAAGCACCTACAACAACTAGTAGGACACCTAAAAAAGTGACAATTTCATTAAACTGTGTGTCACTACATGCCAACGCCATTACAGGTGGAACGTCACAGTAGAAATGGTTGATTTTATTGGGTTCGCAAAAAGGTAAGGAGAATGTAAGAAACGTTTGTATTATGGCAGCCATGAAACCAATGAGCCATGAGCACACGATAAGCTTAACACAAGCATTTCTACTCATAACCACATTATATAATAATGGATGACATATGGCGTTATATCGGTCATAAGCCATGGCTGCCAGCAAGTAGCACTCTGTAGATCCCAATAACACAAAGCAGTACATTTGCACGGCACAGCCATAGAAAGTGATGGTTTTATAATTTGATAGGAGATTTTTTAACATGTTGGGTGTAATCGTTGAAATGTAACATTCTTCTAAAAATGAGAAGTTGGCGAGAAAAAAGTACATAGGGGTATGAAGGCTTGAACTGAGGTTATAGACGACAATTAAAAACATATGAGCGGCTACAGATATACTATAGATACAAAGAAATGAAGCAAATAAGAAATACTGCAATTCCGGGACATTGGAAAATCCTATAAATATAAATTCCATTGTTGTACGATTTCCTTTATCCATACCATTAATCAAAGCCCAGGTTCTGTGACAGTAAGAGGTCCCTCAAGATACCATGGATCCAGGATACAACATTTTCAACAAGCAATGGTCTTTTTCGGACCTTTGTTACTTGAAACCAGATTTAACATGGAATATCAGGCAATCTGCATCTCTAGCATGTGCAGTTTGGTAGAAAATCCAGCCAATCAGCACTGGCATTTCACTTGTAAAAATGCATACACTGACTGCGTACTTATTCACGCCTATCTACAGTACAAGGTGGTACAGCATGTCCTGTACTGCTCTTTACCTGTGACATGGCGAGCCGCTTCTTTGGAACCTGATGAGGGCAGCCTTGTTATATTTTTCTGACACACCGAAGAAGCTCCTGTTCTGTACATAGTAAGTGATTTACAGCTTCCAGCAGCTCTCTCTGACTTGGGAGGACCTGTATTTTAACTAGAAGAAAGTCTGTAGTTAAGTAAAAAAAGAAAGGTGAAAAAGTACAAAAAATAGTGTTAGATTAATAAAGCAGAATATTTGTGGAGGTGTCAGGCTTTATGCACTCACATGTTGATATTCTAATAATATTGATGTCTTGATGATGTCAATATCCTGATAATTGTAGATCACATGTGTCAAACACAAGGCCCGCGGGCCGAATCCGGCCCGCTGCCTCGTTTCATGTGGCCCGCGGCGTGCCGACGCTGCTCACCACTAAGCTATTACCAGCTGAAGTGCTGCAGCTCCCCGCTGGCATATTAACATTTTTCACAACACTTCTGCCCTATTCAGCAATTCCAGCAACCTGATTGGTTGCTTGGTGAATCAGCCAACCCAAACAACCAATCAGGCTGCTGGAACTGCTGAATAAGCAGAAGTGATGTGGAAAATGTTAATATGTGAGCGGAGGGGAAGCAGCGCAGACAGCAAGGAGGAGGTAAGTATGTGGTTTAGGGGGGCTAATGGTGGCTGCTGGGGGGGGGGGATTTAGTGGTTGCTGCCGAGGGGGGTGTTAATGGTTGCTGCCGGGGGGGGGGGGGGTTAATGGTGGCTGCTGAGAGGGGGGGTTAATAGTGACTGCTGAGAGGGGGGGGGGGGGTTAATGGTGGCTGCTGAGAGGGGGGGGGGGTTAATGGTGGCTGCTGAGAGGGGGGGTTAATGGTGGCTGCTGAGAGGGGGGGTTAATGGTGGCTGCTGAGAGGGGGGGTTAATGGTGGCTGCTGAGAGGGGGGTTAATGGTGGCTGCTGAGAGGGGGGGTTAATGGTGGCTGCTGAAAGGGGGGTTAATGGTGGCTGCTGAAAGGGGGGGTTAATGGTGGCTGCTGAAAGGGGGGGGTTAATGGTGGCTGCTGAAAGGGGGGGGGGTTAATGGTGGCTGCTGAGAGGGGGGGGGGTTAATGGTGGCTGCTGAGAGGGGGGGGTTAATGGTGGCTGCTGAGAGGGGGGGGTTAATGGTGGCTGCTGAGAGGGGGGGGTTAATGGTGGCTGCTGAGAGGGGGGGTTAATGGTGGCTGCTGAGAGGGGGGGTTAATGGTGGCTGCTGAGAGGGGGGGGTTAATGGTGGCTGCTGAGAGGGGGGGGGTTAATGGTAGCTACGGGGGGGGGGGGGTTAATGGTGGCTGCTGGAGGAGGGGGGTTAATGGTGGCTGCTGGAGGAGGGGGGTTAATGGTGGCTGCTGGAGGAGGGGGGTAAATGGTGGCTGAGGGGGGGTTAATGGTGGCTGCTGAGAGGGGGGGGGGTTAATGGTGGCTTCTGAGGGGGGGGGGATAATGGTGGCTGCTGGGGGGTCACTATTAGGGCTTGTTCACATGGGTATTTCGGTAGCACAAATACGCTGTGTATTTGCGCAATCAAAAATTGCTAATGCCTGCATATTTAGGCACGGAAAAAAGAACGCAGATGGGCCCACTGAGATGGTGCCCAAATATGCAGTGAATACATAGGTTTCCTGCGCATTCACCACATATTTGCACGGCCCATTCACTTCAATGGCCTATTGGAGTGTGTAGTACGCAACAAAATAGGTCATGCTGTGTGAAAATGTACATCATGTGACTGAAATCAATGGCTTCTATTCACTGCATATTATGTACGCAAATACGCTTGTGTGAACCAGCCCTTACTATACTGTCTTACAATCGGCCCTTTGAAGGTCACCATAAGCCCGATGTGGCCCTCAGTGAAAATGAGTTTGACACCCCTGTTGTAGATGAAAGCTTTTTGAACAAGTTAAATCCAATGTGGCTTTCATTTATAATTTGCTCAGGAGTTCAAACTTCCAAATTACTACAATAGCTGACACGAAAGAGAAGGTTTATTTTGCATGTCAACTGGTACTTGTCCCAAAAAGTTTACAACTTTGCCTATTGCTTTTGCTACATGAAAAAAAAATATGGATGATAAACATTTTGTTATTAAGACAATAACATTTTTCTGACCTTAAGATGTAGAGAAAGTAAAATCCATTTAAATGAAACTGGTACATTATATAGAGACAAGCAGACACCAATAGTTGTGTTAATTACTCTCAGGAGAGGACAGTGCTTATTTCTGTGCATCAGAAAATAATTGAGTGGCCTCCTGAATTTTAAAGTTATAAAATGGAACTATACATACTATATGATATACACTCATTGTTCAAAAATTCAAGCATCTAGAAGGAGTTACATAGAAACTAGAGATGAGCGAGCACCAAAATGCTCGGGTGCTCATTGCTCGAACTTTCCGCGATACTTGAGAGCTCGTTTCGAGTAACGAACCCCATTAAAGTCAATGGGCGACTTGAGCATTTTTGCATGGGACCGATGCTCCGCATAGGTCATGACTTGTGAAACTCTGGAAAACATCCGAAAGTCATGGAAACACCACAGAAACGGATAGGGAAGGGCAGGGGCAGCATGCATGGCTGCACCTCAGGCTCCCAGGTCCCACTATTAAGCCAAAATGGGGGCAAGAGTCTGCCCCCCCCCTAACAATTTTTACTTCGGACAAACCCTCATTAGCAAGGCACACCTTAGCTAAGCACCACACTACCTGCAACCAAGGACAATCACTGCCTGCGGGTCACACTGCTGCCTCTTCTCCTGGGTTACATTCTGGCATTGCTGTCCAACCCCCCCCCCTTCCCCGCACGATCCTGCGTCCACAGCACACACAAAAGTGTCCCTGCAAAGCGTTCAGCTGCCCTCATGCCACAAGCTCGCTTCATAGCCACACCACCCTCATGTCTATTTATAAGCGCAAAGTGGATGAGGAGGAACCGGAGGCACACACTGCAGAGGTTTGGCAGGGCCAGGAAGCGACCCTCTCTGAAAGTGTGGGCGATAGCCCACCATTCTGTCGAGAATTGATGATAAATTGACGTTCGATCATCATTCCAATCCCGTGCCACCTCCATCGCAAAATTGTCAGGATCCGCAAACGTGGGCATAAAGGGGACTCAGGTGCCAGTACTTCTACACATCTCCACAATGCAGCAATACTCTGTGTGGGAAGCACGTGAGCGGGCCCAGGGTCAGGCTCCATCTCAGCCTCCATCTTGTGTGACCCAAGGTGCCGCAGGTTGCATTGCAATGGGAAATCCATGTGTCCCCACACAATTAATTCTGTGTCGGTGTTAGATAGCTCAACACCGCAACGGAAAGTCTTTGAGTTCCTTGGGCATGCCTATGCTGTTAATGCACAAAGATGGTATTACACAAGAAGAAATCAGAGCGCCCAAATATGGCAGAGTTTCACCCCGCCAAGGACCTCGGCCCATATTTCTACCCTAGTCAGTCAGTGTATTTTTGTTAGACAGGTAAAACACCGCTATGGGAAGTCTTTGTGCACTGACAGCATAGACGAGCCAAAGGAACGCAAGGAAAGTATTAAACATGAAGCAATTACAGTGCCCAAACATGGCAGACTTTCACCCTGCTAAGGGCCTCGGCCTACATTTCTGCCCTAGTCAGTCAGTGGGTTTGTGTCAGACAGGTAAAACACTGCAATGGGAAGTCTTTGTGCACCCACAGCATAGGCGAGCCCCAGGAACTTAAGGATGGTATTACGCATAAAGAAATCACAGCGCCAGAACATGGCAAAGTTTTACCCTGCCAAGGACCTCAGCCCACACCCTCAGCAATCGTGGGCATAAAGCGGACTTTGATGCTAGTACAGCTGTGAACATCTCATTTAATTATTTGTGGTTGCTTTCACCACTCCAAAGACGGGATTAACCAGGAACAAATTCCACAGGCCCCACCTGGTGCAGTTGCATTTCCCCAAGGACATAGGCCTCTGCCCACACCCTCAGCAATCGCGGGCATGAAGCGGACTCCGATGCTAGTACAGCTGTGAACGTCTCATGAATGCAGTAACGCTCCTCTTGTTTGGCCCAAAACTAGTGCTGCGTATAACTGTGGTAACACGAGAGAAAATACATGTTGCCCAGTGCTGATCCCCAGACCCCAAGCTGGAGGAAGAGGTGGCATTACAAGGCCAAGAAATCATGACCAGGACCCGTTATAGTCTGTGT
This sequence comes from Eleutherodactylus coqui, assembly GCF_035609145.1. Lineage (NCBI taxonomy): Eukaryota > Metazoa > Chordata > Amphibia > Anura > Eleutherodactylidae > Eleutherodactylus > Eleutherodactylus coqui. Next base: position 45,749,116 of record NC_089842.1, on the reverse strand, counting down.
GGGAAGTACGTGAGTGGGCCCAGGGTCAGGCTCAGTCCCAGCCTCCAACTTGTGTGACCCAAGGTGCCCTGAGTTACATAGCAATGGGAAATCCATGTGTCCCCACACACATAACTCAACACCGCAAGGGGAAGTCTTTCAGTTCCTTGGGCCCGCCTATGCTGTCAGTGCACAAAGATGGTATTACACAGGAAGAAATCAGAGTGCCCAACCATGGGAGAGTTTCAGCCGGCCAGCGACCTTGGCCTCAGCCCACAATTCATGCCCTAGTAAGTCAGTGTATTTGTGCCAGATAGGTAAAACACAGCGCTGGGAAGACTTAGTGTACCCATATTACAGACACACCCCTGTAACATTCCTGTAGCAAAGGTATAAACAGACCCCAGTAACAATTCTTTAGTAAAAGTATAGGCAGACCCCAGTAACATTTCTGTAGCAAAAGTATAGGCAAACAAACACCAGTAACATTTCAGTAGCAAACATGTAGGCGGACCCCAGTAACATTTCTGTAGCAGAAGTATAGGCAGACCCCCGCAACATTTCTGTAGTAAACGTATAGACAGACCCCAGTAACATTTCTGTAGTAAAGGTATAAACAGACCCCAGTAACATTTCTGTAGCAGAAGTATAGGCAGACCCCTGTAACATTTCTGTAGCAGAAGTATAGGCAGACCCCCGCAACATTTCTGTAGTAAACGTATAGACAGACCCCAGTAACATTTCTGTAGTAAAGGTATAAACAGACCCCAGTAACATTTCTGTAGCAGAAGTATAGGCAGACCCCTGTAACATTTCTGTAGCAGAAGTATAGACAGACCCCAGTAACATTTCTGTAGCAGAAGTATAGACAGACCCCAGTAACATTTCTGTAGTAAAAGTATAGGCAGACCCCAGTAACATTTCTGTAGTAAAGGTATAAACAAACCCCCGTAAGATTTCTGTAGCAGAAGTATAGGCAGACCCCTGTAACATTTCTGTAGCAGAAGTATAGACAGACCCCATTAACATTTCTGTAGTAGAAGTATAGGCAGACCCCAGTAACATTTCTGTAGTAAAAGTATAGACAGACCCCAGTAACATTTCTGTAGCAGAAGTATAGACAGACCGCAGTAACATTTCTGTAGCAGAAGTATAGACAGACCCCAGTAACATTTCTGTAGTAAAAGTATAGGCAGATCCCAGTAACATTTCTGTAGTAAAGGTATAAACAGACCCCTGTAACATTTCTGTAGCAGAAGTATAGGCAGACCCCTGTAACATTTCTGTAGCAGAAGTATAGACAGACCCCATTAACATTTCTGTAGTAGAAGTATAGACAGACCCCTGTAACATTTCTGTAGCAAAGGTATAGGCAGACCCCCGCAACATTTCTGTAGTAAACGTGTAGACAGACCCCAGTAACATTTCTGTAGTAAAAGTAATGGCAGACCCCTGTAACATTTTTGTAGCAGAAGTATAGGCAGACCGCAGTAACATTTATGTAGCAGATGTATAGGCAGACCCCATTAACATTTCTGTAGTAGAAGTATAGACAGACCCCTGTAACATTTCTGTAGCAGAAGTATAGGCAGACCCCAGTAACATTTCTGTAGCAAACATATAGACAGACCCCAGTAACATTTCTGTAGCAAAAGTATAGGCAGACCCCAGTAACATTTCTGTATCAGAAGTATAGGCAGACCCCAGTAACTTTTCTGTAGTAACAGTATAGACAGACCCCTGTAACATTTCTGTTGTATAAGTATGCGCAGACCCCTGTAACATTTCTGTAGCAGAAGTATAGGCAAACAAACACCAGTAACATTTCAGTAGCAAAGGTATAGGTGGACCCCAGTAACATTTCTGTAGCAGAAGTATAGGCAAGACCCCAGTAACATTTCTGTAGTAACAGTATAGACAGACGCCTGTAACAGCAGTTTTGACATTATTTCTTAAACTGCATATAAAAGGATTTAACGATGGTGCAATAATAATATACATTAGTGAGATAAACATGTCCATATCAGTAACATAGCTGGTCTTTGGCCTCAAATACATTACACTAACAGATCCATAAAATATAGTCACTAGAGATGAGTGAGCACCAAAATGCTTGGGTGCTCGTTGCTTGAGTCAAACTTTTCATAATGCTCGAGAGCTCGTTTCGAGTAACGAACCCCATTGAAGTTAATGGGAGACTCGAGCATTTTCAAACTGACCGAAGCTCCGCATAGGAGTTGTTGTGTGAATCACCTGAAAACATCAGAATGTCATGGAAACACCACAGAAACGGATAGGGAACGGCAGGGGCAGCATGAATGGGTGCATCTGAGGCTCCCAGGTCGCACTTTTAAGCCAAATTGGGGGCAAGAGGCTGGCGGTCACGCCCCTAACAATTTACTTGGGACAAACCATAATCAGCAAGGCACACGCACTGGCACATTTTAGCTAAGCACCACACTAAGTGCAACAAAGGACAATCAGCCTGCGGGTGACATCACTGCCTCTTCTCCTGGGTTACATGCTGGCATTGCTGTCCAATCCCCCGTACGAGCCTGCGTCCCCACCGCACACAAAATTTTCCTTGCGCAGCGTTCAGCTGCCCTCATTCCACACGCTGGCTTGATAGCTAGAGATGAGCGAACGTACTCGTCCGAGCTTGATACTCGTTCGAGTATTAGCGTGTTCGAGATGCTCGTTACTCGTAACGAGTACCACGCGATGTTCGGGTTACTTTCACTTTCATCTCTGAGACGTTAGCGCGCTTTTCTGGCCAATTGAAAGACAGGGAAGGCATTACAACTTCCCCCTGTGACGTTCAAGCCCTATACCACCTATCACCTACAGTGAGTGGCTGGCGAGATCAGGTGTCACCCGAGTATATAAATCGGCCCCTCCCACGGCTCGCCACAAATGCGTTCTGACATAGCTGAGGGAAAGTGCTATCGTGTTGGAGCTGCTATAGGGAGAGCGTTAGGAGTATTTTAGGCTTCAAGAACCTCAACGGTCCTTCTTAGGGCCACATCTAACCGTGTGCAGTACTGTGGAGGATGCTTTTTGCAGTGTTGCACATTTTTTTTTTGGTATATCGGCCGTGCAGAGCATTGCGCCCTGCAGTAATACTCCAGGGACAGAAGTGTGGAGGCAGGGACAGAAGACATATTATTGATTGAATATAGGCAGTGGGCCTTTTCTAAAAAATATTGGGCAAAAAATCTATTTGGCCTGCCTGTCACTGTGCTCAGTGTTCTGGGTCTGTGTGTGCTGGGTGTAGTAGTTCTACAAAATCATACGCAGCCAGCTAAGTGTTACAGAAGGCTTGCGCCAAATTATTTCCTGGCTCTGTCTGGGCTCTGAAATCACCGCTGTGTTGCAGTTAACAGTGCAACACTCTGCAGTTCTGTGACATAGTCCAGGGACAGAAGTGTGGAGGCAGGGACAGAAGACATATTATTGATTGAATATAGGCAGTGGGCCTTTTCTAAAAAATATTGGGCAAAAAATCTATTTGGCCTGCCTGTCACTGTGCTCAGTGTTCTGGGTCTGTGTGTGCTGGGTGTAGTAGTTCTACAAAATGATACGCAGCCAGCTAAGTGTTACAGCAGGCTTGCGCCAAATTATTTCCTGGCGTTCCGTAAGCAAAGTCAGCCTCCAACCACAGGCCAATAAGCGGCACATTTAATTACAGCGTTCTGTTTCTGCATTACTGGTAATACAGCATGCTGAGGGGTAGGGGTAGGCCTAGAGGATGTGGACGCGGCCGAGGACGCCGAGGCCCAAGTCAGGGTGTGGGCACAGGCCGAGCCAGTGCGGTGGCCAGGGGTAGAGGCAGGGCCAGACCGAATAATCCACCAACTGCTTCCCAAAGCGGCCCCTCGCGCCATGCCACCCTGCAGAGGTCAAGGTGCTCTACAGTGTGGCAGCATGCAGCATGCGCAGGCATATGATGGCCAAGCACCCCACAAGGTGGGACGAAGGCCGTTCACCGCCTCCAGTTTGCACCACTGCCTCTCCCCCTGTGCCCCAACCTGCCACTGACATCCAACCCCCCTCTCAGGGCACAGGCACTACCGTCTCCTGGCCTGCACCCACACCCTCACCTCCGCTGTCCTCGGCCCCATCCAGCAATGTCTCTCAGCGCAGCGTCCAGACGTCGCTAGCGACACTGTTTGAGCGCGAGCGCAAGTACGCCGCAACGCACCCGCACGCTCAAGCGTTAAACGTGCACATTGCCAAATTGATCAGCCTGGAGATGCTGCCGTATAGGCTTGTGGAAACGGAGGCTTTCAAAAGCATGATGGCGGCGGCGGCACCGCGCGACTATGTTCCCAGTCGACACTACTTTTCCCGATGTGCCGTCCCAGGCCTGCACGACCACGTCTCCCGCAACATTGTACGCGTCCTCACCAACGCGGTTACTGCCAAGGTTCACTTAACAACAGACACGTGGACAAGCACAGGCGGGCAGGGCCACTATATCTCCCTGACGGCACATTGGGTGAATTTAGTGGAGGCTGGGACCGAGTCAGAGCCTGGGACCGCTCACGTCCTACCCACCCCCCGAATTGCGTGCCCCAGGTCGGTGGTGGTATCTGCGGCGGTGTATGCTTCCTCCACTAAAGCACCCTCCTCCTCCTCCTACGCAACCTCTGTCTCGCAATCAAGATGTGTCAGCAGCAGCACGTCGCCAGCAGTCGGTGTCACGCGGCGTGGCAGCACAACGGTGGTCAAGGGTCAGCAGGCCGTGCTGAAACTACTCAGCTTACGAGAGAAGAGTCAGACGGCCCACAAACTGCTGCAGGGTCTGACAGAGCAGACCGACCGCTGGCTTGCGCCGCTGAGCCTCCAATCGGGCATGGTCGTGTGTGACAACGGCCGTAACCTGGTGGCGGCTCGGCAGCTCGGCAGCCTCACGCACGTGCCATGCCTGGCCCATGTCTTTAATTTGGTGGTTCAGCGCTTTCTGAAAAGCTACCCCCACTTGTCATACCTGCTCGGAAAGGTGCGCCAGCTCTGCGCACATTTCCGCAAGTCCCACACGCACGCTGCCACCCTGCGGACACTGCAACATCGGTTTCATCTGCCACTGCCCCGATTGCTGTGCAACGTGCCCACACAGTGGAACTCTACGCTCCACATGTTGGCCAGGCTCTATGAGCAGCGTAGAGCTATTGTGGAATACCAACTCCAACATGGGCAGCGTAGTGGGAGTCAGCCTCCTCAATTATTTACAGAAGAGTGGGCCTGGTTGGCAGACATCTGCCAGGTCCTTGGAAACTTTGAGGAGTCTACCCAGATGGTGAGCGGGGATGCTGCAATCATTAGCGTCACCATTCCTCTGCTATGCCTCTTGAGAAGTTCCCTGCAAAGCATAAAGGCAGACGCTTTGGAATCGGAAACGGAGGCGGGGGAAGACAGTATGTCGCTGGATAGTCAGAGCAACCTCATGTCTATATCTCAGCACGTTGAGGAGGGGGAGGAGCATGGGGAGGAGGGGGAAGAGACAGCTTGGCCTACTGCTGTGGGGACAGATGCTGCTTGCCTGTCATCCTTTCAGCGTGTATGGCCAGAGGAGGAGGAGGAGGAGGAGGGTGAGGAGCATGAGGAGGAGGGGGAAGAGACAGCTTGGCCCACTGCTGAGGGTACAGATGCAGCTTGCCTGTCATCCTTTCAGCGTGTATGGCCAGAGGAGGAGGAGGAGGAGGAGGAGGAGGATCCTGAAAGTGATCTTCCGAGTGAGGACAGCCATGTGTTGCGTACAGGTACCCTGGCACACATGCCTGACTTCATGTTAGGATGCCTTTCTCGTGACCCTCGCGTTACACGCATTCTGGCCACTACGGATTACTGGGTGTACACACTGCTCGACCCACGGTATAAGGAGAGCCTTTCCACTCTCATTCCCAAAGAGGAAAGGGGTTTGAGAATGATGCTATACCACAGGGCGCTGGTGGACAAACTGATGGTAAACTTCCCATCCGACAGCTCTAGTGGCCGAAGGCGCATTTCCGCGGCCCAGGTAGCAGGGGAGGCGCAGAGATCAGGCAGCATGTACAGCGCAGGCAGGGGAACACTCTCTAAGGCCTTTGACAGCTTTATGGCTCCCCAGCAAGACTGTGTCACCGGTCTCCAGTCAAGGCTGAGTTGGCGGGAGCACTGTAAAAGGATGGTGAGAGAGTACGTAGCCGATCGCACGACCATCCTCGGTGACGCCTCTGCCCCCTACAACTACTGGGTGTCGAAGCTGGACACGTGGCCTGAGCTCGCGCTGTATGCCCTGGAGGTGCTTGCTTGTCCTGCGGCTAGCGTCTTGTCAGAGAGTGTGTTTAGTGTGGCTGGGGAAATCATCACGGATAAGCGTACCCACCTGTCAACCGACAGTGCCGACAGGCTTACACTCATCAAGATGAACAAAGCCTGGATTTCCCCAGGCTTCTCTTCTCCACCAGCGGACAGCAGCGATACCTAAACAATACGTAGGCTGCACCCGCGGATGGAAGCATCGTTCTCTATCACCATCCAAAAGGGGACCTTTTTGCTTCATCTATCTGTGTATAATATTCCTCCTCCTCCGCCTGCTCCTCCTCCTGAAACCTCACATAATCACGCCGAACGGGCAATTTTTCTTAGGCCCACAAGGCTCAGTCATATAATTTTTGTAAACAATTTTTATACGTTTCAATGCTCATTAAAGCGTTGAAACTTTCACCTCAACCAATTTTTATTTTTACTGGGCTGCCTCCAGGCCTAGTTACCAATTAAGCCACATTAACCAAAGCGATTAATGGGTTTCACCTGCCCTCTTGGTTGGGCATGGGCAATTTTTCTCAGGTACATTAGTACTGTTGGTACACCAATTTTTGGGGGCCCTGGCCTACAGTGTAATCAAATTAATTTTTTGCCCACCTGCATTACAGCTCACGTAACATCAGCTGTGTTGGGCACTGCAATGGGATATATTTATGTACCGCCGGTGGGTTCCAGGGAGCCACCCATGCTGTGGGTGCATAGGGAGTTGTAACTGCATGTGTCCACTTCTAAAGAACCCCAGTCTGACTGGGGTATGCAGTGTGGGCCGAAGCCCACCTGCATTAAACATGAATTTATTACCTCAGCTGTGATGGGCAATGCAATGGGATATATTTATCTACCGCCGGTGGCTTCCTGGCACCCACCCATGCTGTGGGTGCACAGGGAGTTGTAACTGCATGTGTCCACTTCTAAAGAACCCCAGTCTGACTGGGGCATGCAGTGTGGGCCGAAGCCCACCTGCATTAAACATGAATTTATTACCTCAGCTGTGATGGGCAATGCAATGGGATATATTTATCTACCGCCGGTGTGTTCCAGGGAGCCACCCATGCTGTGGGTGCACACGGAATTCCCATTGCGGAGTTGTACCTGCCTGTGACTATTTATAAAAAAACACGGTCTGACTGGGGCATGCAGACACCTTGACAGAATGAATAGTGTGTGGCATGTTCCCCATTGCTATGCCCACGTGTGCAGCTCCAGATGGAGGTGGCACAGGATTGCATTTCTCATTGCTTCTGTACAGCATTGTGGACTATCGCCCCTCCCCTTTTAAAGAGGGTCGCTGCCTAGCCGTGCCAACCCTCTGCAGTGTGTGCCTGCTTTTCCTCTGGCAGACGCACTTATAAATAGACATGAGGGTGGCGTGGCATGAGGGCAGCTGAAGGCTTGGCAGGGACAGTTTGGTGTGCGCTGTGGACACTGGGTCGTGGGGGGGGGGTTTGGTCAGCATGTAACTCAGGAGAAGTGGCAGCGGAGTGTCATGCAGGCAGTGATTGTGCTTTGTTGGAGGTAGTGTGGTGCTTAGCTAAGGTATGCATTGCTAATGAGGGCTTTTCAGAAGTAAAAGTTGTTGGGAGGGGGGGGGGGGGCACTCTTGCCGCTATTGTGGCTTAATAGTGGGACCTGGGAACTTGAGATGCAGCCCAACATGTAGCCCCTCACCTGCCCTATCCATTGCTGTGTCGTTCCCATCACTTTCTTGAATTGCCCAGATTTTCACAAACGAAAACCTTAGCGAGCATCGGCGATATACAAAAATGCTCGGGTCGCCCATTGACTTCAATGGGGTTCGTTACTCGAAACGAACCCTCGAGCATCGCGAAAAGTTCATCTCGAGTAACGAGCACCCGAGCATTTTGGTGGTCGCTCATCTCTATTGATAGCCACACCACCCTCATGTCTATTTATTAGTGCGTCTTGGATGAGGAGGAACCGCAGACACACACTGCAGAGGTTTGGCAGGGCCTGGCAGCGACCCTCCTTGAAATTGTGGGCGATAGCCCACAATGCTGATGAGAGTTGATGATAAATTAACGTACGATTATAATTCCAATCCCGTGCCACCTCCGTCAAAAAATTGTCAGGAGCTGCAAACGTGGACATAAAGGGGATTCAGTACTTCTACACATCTCCACAATGCAGCAGCGCATAATAACACCAAAGATTGGTTTGAAGCAGGAGGTGTTGCAAAAGTAGCCACCACAGGTATACAGTGACCCTGTGAAAGTCTCATTAAATCAGTAATGCTTCCTGTGAACCCTCCAATCCACTATCTCGGATAACTGTGGTAAGATGTAACATGAGAGATAATACATGCCGACCAGCTCAGACCCCCAGGGATGTGTGCGTTTATCACACCTAAACCAATTTGGCTGTTTACCACTCAGGGCATTATACGTCAGCAGACATCCAAAAACAGGCAGTGTACAATGAGTTGACCTGTTATACAGCCGGGATGCTCGCGAAAGCCTTGTGCGCATTACTAGGCACAACAAACGTGGGCATAAAACAGACTCAGATGCTAGTACTGCTGTGAACGTCTCATTAAATCAGTTACGCTTCTTTTGATTGGTCCAAACCAGTGTCTCCGATAACTGTGATAACACAAGAACAAATACATGCCGGCCAGCGCTGACCCCAGACCCCAAGGAGGAGAAGGTGGCATAATAAGCCAGAGAAACGGTGACCGAGGTAGGACCCACAATCCTCTGTGTGGGAAGCACGTGAGCGGGCCCATGGTCAAACTCGGTCCCAGCCTCCACCTGGTTCACCCAATGTGCCATCGGCTTTGGTTCCTTTTATCGTTTCAAAGACTGGATGAACCACAAAGAAATTCCACTGGACAAACCAGGCACAGTTGCACCCCGCCCAGGACCTTGGCCTCTGCCCACACCCTCAACAATCGTGGGTATAATGCGGACTCGGATGCTGGTACTTCCAAGCATCAGCAAAATTTAGCAACCCTTTCTAAAATGGAAGATTTCTTTTAGGCAGGAGGTGTTCCCAAAGTTGTCACCACACCAACACAGTGACCCCGTGAAAGTCTCATTAAAGCAATTACAATTCCTTTGATTGTTCCAAAGGCTGCATGAACCGTGAAGAAATTGGTGTGGGCAAAGCAGGACAATTCATTCTGTGTATGTGTCAGATAGCTGAACACTGATTGTAGGTGAACCCCTGAAACCTTTCTGTAGCAAGAGTATAGGTGAACCCGTGAAACATTTGTTGACCAAGAGTATAGGTGAACTCCTGAAACCTTTCTGTAACAAGAGTATAGGCGAACCCCTGAAACATTTCAGTACAAAGAGTATAGCTGACTCCCGGAAAAATTGGTGTACCAAGAGTATAGGTACCTCAAACATTTATTTACTAAGAGTATAGGCGAAGTCGGGAAAAATTGGTTTGCTATGAGTATAGGTGAAGTCCTGAAAAATTGGTTTGCTGTGACTATAGGAGAAGCCCAAAAAATGTGTTTGCTATGAGTTTGGATGAAACACGGAAAAATTGGTTTGCTCTGAGTATAGGAAAGCATGCAAATATGTGTGTACCAAGAGTACAGGAGTACCCCTAAAAAATTGGTTTACCCACAGTGCAGGTGAAACCCAGAAACATTTTTTAAAGATAGAGCTCGTAGTTGCTTAATTTGCTAACAGAGCCTGGAGGCAGCCCTTCGAAAAAATTAGTTTTAACAGAGCCTTTTGGCCTTCTGAAAAATTGGCTGTTCAGCGTGATGACATTCTGGTTTAGAAGGAGGAGGAGGTAAATCAGAGAGGGATAGACCAAGCAACTTCTCCACTTTTTTGGGGTGATAGAGGATGCATTGTTCTCCTGTTCCTGTTGAAAGAATCTTTATGTTCCGCTGCTTTCCACCGGTGGAGAAGAGAAGTCTGTGGAAATCCAGCCTTTGTTAATCTTAATGAGTGTACGCCTGTCGGCGCTGTCAGTTGACAGACGGGTACACTTATCCGTGATGATCCGCCCAGCAGCACTAAACACCCTCTCTGATAAGACGCTAGCGGCAGGGCAGGCCAGCACCTCCAAGGCGTACAACGCAAGTTCGTGCCACGTGTCAAGCTTTGACACCCAATAGTTGTATGGAGCAGAGGGATCACGGAAGACGTTGGTACGGTCGGCTATGTACTCCCTCACTATCTTTTTACAGTGTTCTCAACTACTCAGCCTAGACTGGGTAGTGGTGACATGCTGCCTGATCCCGACACCTTTCCTGCCAGTTGGCCAACTAAACTACGTCCTCTACCGCTAGCGCTGTCAGATGGGAACTTTAGCATCACTTTTTCCACCAGGGCCCTGTGGTACTGCATAACTCTTGTACCCCTTTCCTCTTCGGGAATGAAAGTGGAAAGGTTCTCCTTATACCGTGGGTTGAGAAGGGTAAACAGTAGAGATGAGCGAGTACCAAAAAGCTCGGGTGCTCGTTGCTCGAGTCGAACTATCTGCGATGCTCGAGAGTTCATTTCAAGTAACGAACCCCATTGAAGTCAATGTGCGACTCGAGCATTTTTGTATATGACCGATGCTCGCTAAGGTTTTCATTTGTGCAAATCTGCAACACCTACGAAAGTGATGGAAACGATGCAGAAACGGATAGGGCAGGTGAGGGGCAACAGACAGGGCTGCATCTCAGGTTCCCAGGTCTCACTATTAGGCCACAATAGCGGCAAGAGTGCCCACGCCCCCCTAACTATTTTTAATTCGGACAAACCCTCATTAGCATGGCACACCTTAGCTAAGCACCACACTACCTCCAACCAAGCACAATCACTGCCTCCGGGACACACCGCTGCCTCTTTCCTGGGTTACATGCTGCCCAATGCCCCTGCACGACCCTGCGTTCGCAGTACACACAAAAGTGCCCCTGCACAGCCCTCAGCTGCCCTCATGCCACACGCTGGCCTCATAGCCACACCATCCTCATGTGTATTTATAAGTGCGTCTGCCATGAGGAGAAACCAGAGGCACACACTGCAGAGGGTTAGCAGGGCCAGGCAGCGACCCTCTTTGAAAGTGTGGGCGATAGCCCACAATGCTGTTGAGAATTGATAATAGATTGACGTTCCATCTTCAGTCCAATCCTTTGCCACCTCCGTCAGAAGCTGCAAACGTGGGCATAAAGGGGAGTCTGCTGCCAGCCCAGCACTTCTACACATCTCCACAATACAACAATACTCGGTGTGGGAAGTATGTGAGCGGGCCCTAGGTCAGCCTCTGTCCCAGCAAACACCTTGTGTGGCCCAAGGTGCTGCGAGTGACATAGCAATGGGGACTCCATGTGTCCACACACTACTCATTCTGTTTGGGTGTCGGATACCTCATCGACAACGCCAGGTTTAAACCATCTGCACTCTGCACCCTACCGAAGTCTGTCAGCGTTTTGGGGACAGACAGGTACAACTCTGCTATGGCAAGGGTGGCTAGCAGGAACACACAGACGGTACAGAAAGAAATCCCATTGCAGTGCCCGGATAGCTGAAGTTACGTGAGAGGAAATACATGTTGGCTGCGGCCCACACTCCATGCCCTAGACATTCTGTTTTGGTTTAAAGTGCCAGACAGGTACAACTCCGCTATGGCAAGTCTGTGTGCACCCGCAGCATGGGTGGCTAGCAGGAACACATGGACGGTACAGAAAGAAATCCCATTGCAGTGCCCCGGATAGCTGAGGTTACATGAGAGGAAATACATGTTGGCTGCGGCCCACACTCCATGCTCTAGACATTCTGGGTTTTAATTAAAAGTGCCAGGCAGGTACAACTCCGCTATGGCAAGTCTGTGTGCACACACAGCATGGGTGGTTAGCAGGAACACACAGACGGTACAAAAAGAAATCCCATTGCAGTGCCCGGATAGCTGAGGTTGCGTGAGAGAAAATACATGTTGGCTGCGGCCCACACTCCATGCCCTAGACATTCTGGGTTTTGGTTAAAAGTGCCAGACAGGTACAACTCCGCTATGGCAAGTCTGTGTGCACCCGCAGCATGGGTGGCTAGCAGGAACACACAGACGGTACAGAAAGAAATCCCATTGCAGTGCCCCGGATAGCTGAGGTTACGTGAAAGGAAATACATGTTGGCTGCGGCCCACACGCCATGCCCTAGACATTCTGTATTTTTTTTAAGTGCCAGGCAGGTACAACTCCGCTATGGCAAGTCTGTGTGCACCCACAGCATGAGTGACTAGCAGGTACACACAGACGGTACAGAAAGAAATCCTATTGCAGTGCCCCGGATAGCTGAGGTTACGTGAGAGGAAATACATGTTGGCTGCAGCCCACACGCCATGCCCTAGACATTCTAGTTTTTTTTTTTAAAGTGCCAGGGAGGTACAACTCCGCTATGGCAAGGCTGTGTGCACCCACAGCATGGGTGGCTAGCAGGTACACACAGACGGTGTCCTAGTCAGTCTGGGTTTTTTTGGGGGGCCAGATAGGTAGAACACCGCTATGGGAAGACTTAGTGCACCCATAGTGTACGCAGACCCCTGTAATATTCCTGTAACAAAGGTATAAGCTGACCCCAGTAACAGTTATGTTGCAGAAGTCTAGGGAGACCCCAGTAACATTTCTGTAGTTACAGTATAGACAGTCCCCAGTAACATTTCATTAGCAGAAGTATAGGCAGACCCCAGTAACATTTCTGTTGTAACAGTATAGACGGAGCCGAGTAACAATTCTGTAGTAACAGCATAGGCAGACCCCAGTAAAGTTTCTGTAGCAGCAGTATTGGCAGACCCCTATAACATTTCTGTAGCAGCAGTATAAGCAGACCCCTGAAACATTAATGTAGCAGCAGTATATGCAGACTGCCGTAACATTTCAGTAGCAACAGTGCAGGCAGAGCCCAGTATTTGTAACATTTCAGTAGTAACAGTACAGACAGACCCCAGTAAAATTTCTGTTGTAACAGTATAGACAGAGCCGAGTAACATTTCTGTCGTAACAGTATAGGCAGACCCCAGTAACATTTATGTAGCAGCAGTATAGGCAGACCCCTGAAACATTTATGTAGCAGAAGCATAGGCAGACCCCTGTAACATTTTTGTAGCAGCAGTATAGGCAGACCCCAGTACCATTTCTGTAGAAGTAAAGGCAGACCCCAGTAACATGTCTGTTGCCGCAGTATAAGCTGACCCCTGTAAAACTTCTGTAGCAGAAGCATAGGCAGACCCCTGTACTATTATTGTAGCAGAAGTATACGCAGACCCCTGTAACATTTACGTGGCAGAAGTATAGGCAGACCCCAGTAGCATTATTGTAGCAGAAGTATAGGCAGACTCCCGTAACATTTCAGTGGCAGCAGTATGGGCAGACCCCTGTAACATTTATGTGGCAGAAGTATAGGCAGACCCCAGTAACAGTTATGTGGCAGAAGTATAGGCAGACCCCAGTATCATATCTGTAGCAGCAGTATAGGCAGACCCCTGTAACATTTATGTGGTAAAAGTATAGGCAGACCCCAGTAACATTTTTGTAGCAGAAGTATACGCAGACCCCTGTATCATTTCAGTAGTAAGACTATTGACAGATTCCAGTAACATTTCTGTAGCAGAAGTTTAGGCAGACCCCCTGTAAGATTCAAGTGGCAGCAGTATAGGCAGACCCCTGTAACATGTAAGTAGCAGCAGTATAAGTAGACCCCTGTAACTTTCTCGTAGCAGAAGTATAGGCAGGCAGGAAAACCCCAGTAAAATGTCTGTAGTAATAGTATAGGCCAACCTCTGAAACATTGGGATACCATGAGCATAGGCGAAGGCCGGAAAGAGTGGGCCCGAAAAATTAGTGTACTAAGAGTACAAGTGTACCTCTGAAAAATTTTGTTAACCGAGAGGGCAGGTGAAACTCATAAACATTTTTTAAAGATACAGCTCACTGTTGCTTAATTTGTAACAGAGCTTGGAGGCAGCCCTGTTGAAAAAATTGGTTCATGTAACAGTCTCAATACTTTTGAAACTTAGAAAAATTGTAAAAACATTGGTAGATGTAGATGAGCCTTGTGGGCCGCAGAAAAATTGGCCGTTCAGCGCGATGACATGTTGTTTCTGGAGCAGGAGTAGCAGGAGGAGGACTAATGTCAGAGACAGATTGACAAAGATAAATGCCCCGTTTTCCCGGTGATACAGAAGAGTGCTTTTATCTGCGGTTGCAGCAAAAAGATTCTTTAGGTTCCGCTGCTCTCTGCTGGTGGAGATGAGAAGTTTGGGGAAATCCAGGCTTTGTTCATCTTTATGAGTGTAAGCATGTCGGCACTGGCAGTTGACAGGTGGGTACGCTTGTCCGTGATGATTCCCCCAGCAGCACTAAACACCCTCTCTGACAAGACACTAGCGGCAGGGCAAGACAGCACCTCCAGGGCATACAGCGCAGGTTTGTGCCACATGTCCAGATTTGACACCCAATAGTTGTATGGAACTGAGGCATCACAGAGGATGGTGGTACGATCAGATACGTACTCCCTCACCATCTTTTTACAGTGCTCCCTCCCACTAAGTCTTGACTGGGTAGTGGTGACACAGTCTTGCTGGGGAGCCATAAAGCTGGCAAAGGCCTTGGAGAGTGTTCCCCTTCCTGCGCTGAACATGCTGCCTCATCTCCGCGCCTCCCCTGCTACTTGGCCCTCTGAACTGCGCCTTCTGCCGCTAGTGCTGTCAGATGGGAAGTTTACCATCAGTTTGTCCACCAGGGCCCTGTGATATTGCATCACTCTCGAACCCCTTTCCTCTTTGGGAATGAGAGTGGAAAGGTTCTCCTTATACCGTGGGTCGAGAAGGGTGTACACACAGTAATTCGCAGTGGCCAGAATGCGTCTAACGCAAGGGTCACGAGAAAGGCAGCCTAACATGAAGTCAGCCATGTGTGCCAGGGTGCCAGTACGCAAGACATGGCTGTCCTCACTAGGAAGATCACTTTCAGGATCCTCCTCCTCCTTCTCCTCCTCCTCCTCCTTGTCCACAGGCCATACCTATGAATAGACACAAGCAGCATGGGTACCCTCTGCAGTGGGCCCAGCTGTCTTCTCCACCTCCTCTTCCTCCTCCTCCTCTTTCTCCAAAATGCGCTGACATATAGACATGAGGGTGCTCTGACTATCAAGCGACATACTCTCTTCCCCCGCCTCCTGTTCCGACCGCAAAGCGTCACCCTTTAGGCTTTGCAACGAACTTCTCAGCAGGCATAGCAGAGGAATGGTGACGCTAATGATTGCAGCATCGCCGCTCACCCTCTCAGTAGAGTCCTCAAAGTTTCTAAGGACGTGGCAAATGTCTGCCATCCAGGCCCAATCCTCGGTAAAGAATTGGGGAGGCTGACTCCCACTACGCCGCCCATGTTGGAGTTGGTATTCCACTATTGCTCTACGCTACTCATAGAGCCTGGCCAACATGTGGAGCGTAGAATTCCACCGTGTGGGCACGTCGCACAGCAGCCGGTGCTCTGGCAGATTAAACCGATGTTACAGTGTCTGCAGGGTGGCAGCGTCCATAGTGGACTTGCGGAAATGTGCGCAGACACGGCGTACCTTGCCAAGCAGGTCTGACAAGTGCAGGTAGTTTTTCAGAAACCGCTGAACCACCAGTTTGAAGACGTGGGCCAGGCATGGCACGTGTGTGAGGCTGCCGAGCTGCAGAGCTGCCACCAGGTTATGTCCGTTGTCACACACGACCATGCCCGGTTGGAGGCTCAGCGGCGAAAGCCAGATGTCGGTCTGCTCAGTCAGACCCTGCAACAGCTCGGGGGCCGTGTGCTTCTTGTCACCTAGGCTGAGTAGTTTCAGCACGGCCTGCTGACACTTGCCCAACGCTGTGCTGCCGCGCCATACCGACTGCTGGCGGCGTGCTGCTCACATTTCTTAATTGAGAGGTAGACGTGATGGAGGAGGAGGAGGGTTTAGAGGAGGTGGCATAGACCGCTGCAGATACCAGAACCAAGGAAGGACCCGCCATTCTGGGTGTGGGTAGGACGTGTGTGGTCCCAGGCTCTGACTCAGTCCCAGCCTCCACCAAATTCACCCAGTGTGCCGTCAGGGAGATATAGTGGCACTGCCCGCCAGTACTTGTCCACGTGTCCATGGTTAAGTGGACCTTCCCAGTAACCGCATTGGTGAGGGCACGATTGATGTTGCAGGAGACGTGCTGGTGTAGGGCTAGGACGGCACACCGGGAAAAATAGTGACGACTGGGGACCGAGTGGCGTGGGATCGCCACCGCCATCATGTTTTTGAAAGCCTCCGTTTCCACAAGCCTGTATGACAGCATCTCCACGCTGATCAATTTGGCAATGTGCACATTTAAAGCTTGAGTGTGCGGGTGCGCGGTGGCGTATTTGCGCTTGCGCTAGCGACAGCTGGATGCTGCGCTGAGAGACATTGCTGGATGGGGCCGAGGACAGCAGAGGTGAGGGTATGGGTGCAGGCCGGGAGGCGCTCATGCCTGTGTCCTGAGAGAGGGGTTGGATATTAGTGGCAGGTTGGGGCACAGGGGGAGAGGCAGTGGTGCGACCCAGAGGCGGTGAGCGGCCTTCGTCCCACCTCGTGGGGTGCTTGGCCATCATATGCCTGCGCATGCTGGTGGTGGTGAGGCTGGTACTGGTGGCTCCCTGGCTGATCTTGGCGCGACAAAAGTTGCACACCACTGTTCGTCGGTCGTCCGCGCTCTCACTGAAAAACATCCACACCTTTGAAGACCTAGGCCTCTGCAGGGTGGCTTGGCGCGAGGGGGTGCTTTGGGAAACAGTTGGGGGGAGTCTTCGCTCTGGCCCTGCCTCTACCCCTGGCTACCCCACTGCCTCATTCAACCTGCCCTGCTGCTGCACTTGTCTTCCCCTTTGAAGACTTCTCCTCAGTTGGCTTAGCGAACCAGGTGGGGTCAGTCACCTCATCGTCCAGCGGCTCTTCCTCCGAATCCTCTGTGCGCTCCTCCCTCGGACTTACTGCCCTTACTACTATCTCACAGATAGACAACTGTGTCTCATCATCATCGACCTCCTCACCCACTGAAAGCTCTTGAGACAGTTGCCGGAAGAACCCAGCCTCATCACCCGGACCCCGGGAACTTTCCAAAGGTTGGGCATCGGTCACGACAAACTCCTCAGGTGGGAGAGGAACCATTTTTTCCCAATCAAGGCAGGGGCCCGAGAACAGTTCCTGGGAGTCTGTCTGCTCATCAGAATGTGTCAGTTTCATGTAGAGAGGAGGCTGGGAGGAAGTAGGAGCAGCAGCGAGAGGATTCAGAGTTGCAGCAGTGGACAGCGTAGAAGACTGGGTGGTCGATACATTGCTGGATGCATTTCTGCCATCCACGACAGGACCTGCTCACATTGCTCATTTTGTAATATAGGTTCACCACGTGAACCCAAAAATTGTGATATGAAGCTGGGGACCCGAGAAACTTGCCTCTTTCCTAATTCCGCATCAGCCGCCTGCGATTCACCTGGACCTCGTCCTCGCCCGCGTCCATGGCCATGTCCTCTAGGCCTACCCCTACCGCTCAGCATGATGTATTACCAATAGAGCAGACACAGAGCGGTCTGAATAATTATGCAATTAGTGGCGTGCAGTTGGAGGCTGACAGCGGTTATGTTATGCACTCTGCAGTCCATAAAAAATGATACGCTAGGCTGCAAAAAGGCCTAGCTGTGTAATAGTGAGTCACTACAACTCCGAGCAGCCACGCAGTAAAATGCACACGGTCACAGGTAGCCCTAAGGAGGAGCTTTTTTTTCAAATTTTTTAGAAAAAAGCAAACAGCCTAGATAGTGTGTATATGTCTTTCCCTCTATCAGCGGCTATGGGCGTACGCTGTGCGTGAAGTTGACGGGACGCACAGAGCGGTGTAAAAAATTAGACAATTATTGGCCTGCACTTGGAGGGTCACAGCAGTTATGTAACGCACACTGTAGGCCGAAAAAATTATACGCTGGGCTGCAGGCCTAGCTGGCTAATTTTGAGCCACTACAACAGTAATGCACAAGCTCACAGGTAGCCCTAAGGAGGAGCTTTTTGGGGGTACTTGTTGACAGGATTCTACACTACCACTGTCCCTGCTTGACCAGTACTGCCCCTATACTCTGTATAATTGGCTGCAGACTGACAACGCAATAGTCTGCATAGCCCAAGATGAAAAAAAAAATGTGTGCAAAACTGCTCCCAGCAGCCACAACAGTAATGTAGATGGTCAGATGTGGCCCTAAGAAGGACCGTTGGGGTTCTTGAAGATGCTAACATTCTCCCTATAGCAGCAGCACTCTCCCTAATCTCTGCCAGCGTGTGTCTGAGGCGAGCAGCGGGCGGGACTGCTTTATATACTCGGCGGTCACTTGATCTCGCCAGCCACTCACTGCAGGGGGGTGGGATAGGGCTGGAACATCACAGGAGGAAGTTGTAATACCTTCCCTACATTCTATTGGACAGAAAATGGCGCAAAACATGCAGGGAAGGAAATGGAATTGACTCGAGTACCACGTGGTGCTCGTCTCGAGTAACGAGCATATCGAGTACCCTAATACTCGGGCGAGCATCAAGCTCGGATGAGTACATTCGCTCATCTCTAGCAAATAGCCAGCAATCCATGTTGGCCAGAATGCGTCTAACGCGAAGGTCCAGGAAAGGCAGCCTAACATGAAGTCAGCCATGTCTGTCAGAGTCCCAGTACGCAACACATCGCTATCCTCACTAGGAAGATGACTTTCATGATCCTCCTCCTCCTCTTCTGCCCATACACGCTGAACAGATGTGAGTGAAGTAGCATGGGTACCCTCTGCAGTGTGGGCAGCAGTCTCTTCCCCCTCCTCCTCCTCCAATATGCGCTGAGAAACAGGCGTGAGGGTGGTCAGGCTATCAAGCAACATATTGTCATCGCCCATCTCCTGTTCTAACCGCGAAGTGTCGGCCTTTATGCTTAGCAGCGAACTTCTCAGCAGGCAAAACTGCTGGATGGTTATGCTGATAATGGCCGCATCGCCGCTCACCATTTGTGCAGACTCCTCAAAGTTTCCTAAAACCTGACAGATGTCTGCCATTCATGCCCACTCCTTTGTGAAGAAGTGTGGAGGCTGACTACCACTCCGCCAGCCATGCTGCAGCTGTTATTCTACTATTGCTCTACGCTGCTCGTACAGCCTGGCCAACATGTGCAATGTAAAATTCCAGCATGTGGGCACGTTGCACAGCAGTCGGTGAACTGACAGCTGGAAGCGATGTTGCAGTGTCCTGAGGGTGGCAGCATCCTTGGTGAACTTCCTGAAATGGGCGCACATGCGACGCACCTTGCTGAGCAGGTCAGACAAATGGGGGTAGTTTTTCAGAAAGCGCTGAACCACCAGATAGAGCACGTGGGCCAGGCATGGCACATGTGTTAGTCTGCCAAGCTGCAGAGCCGCCACCAGGTTATGCCCATTATCACACATGACCATGCCTGGTTGGAGGTCCAGCGGCGAAAGCCACTGGTCGGTCTGCTCCATCAAACCCTGCAACTGCTCTTGGGCGGTGTGCCTCTTCTCTACCAAGCTGATTAGTTTCAGCACGGCCTGCTAACGCTTCCCCACCGGAGTGCTGCAGTGCCTTGAGCTTCCGACTGCTGGCAACATGCTCACACATGGTAATTGAGAGGTGCAGGGGGGGTATTTGGAGGAGGTGGTATAATAAGCCGCAGAAATCTTCACCGAGGTAGAACCCGCAATTCTCAATGTGTTAGCACGTGAGCAGACCCAGGGTCAGACTCGGTCCCAGCCTCCACCAAGTTCACCCAATGTGCCGTCAGGGAGATATAGTGTCCCTGCCCACCGGCACTTGTCCACATGTCCGTGGTTAAGTGGACCTTCCCAGTAACCGTGTTGGTGAGGGCACACCGGGAAAATTACATGATTTTATGAAATGTAACAATAATTTAATATGATGTCTTTGTTGAGATTACATAACTAGAGATACACCGATGTCTAATGTAAAGGAAAGCGCATTCTCTATCCGAATGGACACCAATTCTTTGTCCTAACAGAAACCCCGATATGACACTCGGATATCCTGATGTGTGCGTTCCATTCCCTTGTAACGTGCGTTCCGGGCGTACGTGCCCACATGATGCGGTGGGTACGACACCCGGAAGTGGTTATACACTACGTGTCCTCCTCACGCAGTGTGCTCTCCAAACGTGCGTACTGATGTCAAGCGCTACACACGAACCCGGAAGTGGCCTCCACACATGGCATGTGAGCGCGTCCATACCAACAGGCACCGCAATGCACTCCGGAAGAGATTCACACACATGTGGGATTTGTTCCGACTATCATTCATTGGCGGTCCTAAATGTAAGTTCCACATATTATCTATATATATATATAATGATGTATTTAATGTCTGCAATACTTGAAAAAGTCGCGGTGATCGCGATTAAATGCATCATATTTATCTTTGTATATTAAAGATCACAAACTGATCTTCAGCTTTCCTGTGGGTTTTTTTTCCGCTGGAGCGCCGAGCCGTTTTTCTTTATTTATTTTTAAACGTCTTGAAAAAAAAATGGTGCACTACTGGTCCCAGCCAGCCAAAATGCTAATGCACACAATGAGAGGAGTAGTCCTAATAAAGACTGATGGGTTCTTGAAGTCAGGATCCCTGCCTAACTGCAACCTAATCCCCACCCGAACGCTTTCCCTATCTCAGCAGCTCTATCCCTTAACTCTGCCAGCATGCGTCTGAGGCGAGCCGTGGGTGGCACCAGTTTAGGTACTCAGCGGTCACCTGATCCCGCCAGCCACTCACTGCTGTAGACATGCACAGGGTTGGCACATCACAGCAGGAAGTAGTAATGCCTTCCCTGCATGTTTAGTGGCTAAAAAATGGCCCTAAACATGCGGGGAGTGGAAATGAAATTTACTCGAGCACTGTGTGGTGCTTCACTCGAGTAGCGAGCATCTCGAGTCGTCTAATACTCGATCGAGCATCAAGATCGGACGAGTGTGCTCGCTCATTACTAATAGTCTCTACTATGAGGTGAGAGGAGTAGGTGGAGAAAGCTTTCTTAATCCCTGCTATAGAATGGTGCTTTATAATTGTCCAAATGATCCATGTATATTAAAACAATTATTAATAGGAAAGCACCTAAATTGTGTGTCAGTACACGCAAAGGCCATTAGACATACAATGTCGCAGTAGAAATGTTTAACTTTATAGGGTCCACAATAAGGTAAGAAGAATGTATCAATGACCTGATAGAGGGACTGCACAGTAAAATATCAATATTTGCAGATGACACAAAATTATACAAGACAATTAATACAACGGAAGACAATATGCAGCTACAAAAAGGACCTAGATAAACTGGGGGCTTGGGTAGAAAAATGGCAAATGAAGTTCAATACTGATAAATGTAAGGTTATGCACATGGGCAGGAGAAACGGATGTCACCAATAATTATTAAATGGGGTACTGCTAGGGAAAAGTGATTAATAGGAAAGCACCCAAATCATGTGTCAGTACATGCAAAGGCCATTAGAGGTGCATTGTCACAGTAGAAATGTTTAATTTTATTGGGTCCACAATCGGGTAAGGAGAATGTAAGAGATGTCTGTGATATGGCAACCATCAAACCGATGATCCATGAGCTCACAATAAGCTTAAGACAAGCATTTCTACTCAAAGGAAGATAAACAAGAGTCCTAAATTGAAAATCATCGATGGATCATGGAGAAAACCCAGAAATACCAGATGGAGATGTACATATTCTTTATCGATTAAAACAAAGCTATTGATTGCATTGATCATGACAAGCTGTGGCCATGCCTAAAACAAATGGGAGTCCAGGGACATCTGGGGCAACTCATACAGACGTTATATACGAACCAGGTGGCTATGATCACGACCTTCAATGTTAACACGGAATGATTCTGAATCGGGAAAGGCATACACCAAGGCTACATGTTATCCCTTGCATTGCTCAACCTGTATGCAGAGGCAATCTCGAGGCAATGCAATTTAGACTAGTCCAACATTGGAGTCAAGATTGGTGGAAAAAATATCTACAATCTCAGATATGCAGATGATACAACCTTATTGGCAGAAAGTTAGGGCCCATTTAGACACAATGATTATATCTTAAAAGGCGTCTTTTGAGCGATATTCGTTGTGTCTATATATGCCCATCTTTCACTGTGCAGTGAACCACGGTTTGTGGTTCTGATTGAAAACCATGGTTCAGCAGAACAGCTGAAAGGCAGGACCACACACTGTGTCTTCTGTCCATGGTGCTGAATTCTCCACAGGGAGCCCGTGGCTGAACAATGGAGATAATTACAGAGCTCAGATCTCCTGCTGAGTTCTGCAACAGCTCCCAGAAGCTCATTTGCAAGCAAATGAAGCTAATAAAGTGCTAATAGCAATTAGTGCCTATTAGTACCTTGTGCAAAACAATCACCGATTTTTCAATCTTTTGAAAGATATCTGTGTGTGTAAATCGGCCTTAAGGAAGATCTTGAACAACTAATACTAAAAGTTAAAGAAGGAAGTAAAAAAGTAAAAAAGTAGTATACTTGGATATCAATAACCTATAAATGCTAGAGCAGATAAATAGATTGTATTGTATAAACCACCATCAAATCATCTGAACCTACAAAAGAACACACCACTCCAAATCAGTAATTTTTTGTGAGCAAAAAATAATAAAATCTCATTAAAAAGGCATTAGACACCTTCAAAAGTGGCTGACCACTGGATAAACAATTAATACTAATGGGTGGGCTAGTGGCGCATGGAGGAAGACCTGTAATCCTGCACTGCCAGATCCTTAAGCTCAAAACTGGCACCAATTGGCGTTAACTGACCTGTTTACTGTTTCCTAAAGTTTCATCAAGACACTCTAATACAGCTGAATGCGCTGGAGTGATGGTCCACTTCCCGGCAAGTGAGTCTTCACAAGATGTATCACCGTCCATCAGCAGCAGGCAGCCTCCTCATCCGGCGATCCAAGTGAAAAAGGCTCCCTGAAAGGTTTGCCGGAAGATTTGCTTAAGAGTTTGGCCAGGCGTTCTCTCAGAGCAAGCAATGCAGCACTGATCACTACGGATCATGGATTGCAATTCACAAGTCAGCAGCCCATTACCCACTCTAACACCACCAGGAGAAGCTTCAGCCAATGCTCACAAGGGAACCATTACTGTAGAATTTGCAGACTCTATGGAGGCACTGCTTCCCTCAGTTTCCCCTACTCCACAATCTGGGGAAGACCAGGGTGAACTCTCAATGGGCAATCCCTCACCGCAGCATGCAACCACTCAGTGCACATCAATGGCTCCTGTTACAGAAGCTACGATGCAATCCCTGGTAATGAATCTTAAACTATCCATCAAGACAGGCATCCACGCAGCAGCCTTCTCCTGTTTGCAGATAGAAATCACATCAATCAGCAATCGCACATCTCATATTGAAAATAGAATGGAGGAACTGACTTCCACTCATAAAGAGCTTGTTGATACCATAAACTTCATGGAGGAAGTGACAACTCTGTGATATGGAGGCCAGGTTCTAACACAATAATGTCTATCTTAGGGGGGATAGGGTACCAGAAACGGCCAAAAATGAGGGTCTGAGAGAATTCATTGTTGACTAGTTTGCCATCATATTGCCTGGGGCTACTCTTCTCAACCTCACTGTTGACTGGGCACACAAGCTCCCCAAGCCCAAATCTCTTACCACTTCCATATCGAGAGATATCATTCTCTGTCTACATTTCTATCACATAAAGGAGAAAATATTGAAATCCGCAAGGATCTCCACCACACTTCCAGATCAATTCCAAAATATATCAATTTATGCGGACTTGTCTGCTGCAATACTCATGGGAGGAAAGAGTATGGCATTGCATGCAAGTGGAGCTTCCCAGTAAAGCACATGATCATGAAAAATGGCACAAAGTTTGATGCTTAAACACTGGAGGAAGCCGGACAGTTTTGCAGAAACTGGCATCTCTCTCCACAAGGGACACCTGTGAAAAGAAACTCCTCAGAGCTTTGAGGGGAATGGATGGATGGACACTCTGGCAAATGTCGCTGTAAAGGCCCACCACCTAATTGATCGCTCCACCTGGAAAGAATGCCTTTACCTCTACATCAAGGTTAAATTTTATTACGGATATATTTTATTCCAATTTCTAAGCTAAAGTAGGCACATGTTTACTGGCAATCGTTAAATTTAATTGCTTCCAGGATTATGGTAATATGGATATCATTTAATCTGTTATGGTTCTCACTGATGTTTTTAGTCCCTGTTCTGAGACTTAATGTTCCCTTTGTAACTCCACTCCAAAAATTCCGATCAAACTGGTCCAAACCACACTCAACCCAGGTCACTTTCTGGCTGCACTGGTGGGGAAATGGATCCATGGGCCACCTGGATTGGGTGTTCTTCCTCCTGGGGCCCACATGCGCACCCCTATTTAAGGCATGATGTGTCTGGTCTCATTATGGTACTTAACATAATCTCAATTAATGCTAAAGGGCTAAACTCGCCTTTCAAGATATCAAGTATGTGGATGTGGGCTCACACAACAAATGCAGACATAATAGGTGTCCAAGAAACACATTTAAACACGGAGGAATCCTTTATATTAACACATAAGGGACTCCCCTATATTTTGTCTTCCCGTGCAATGCGCAAAAGATGTGGTGTCTCTATTGCCATTAGGGACTCTTTGACATTCTCCTTCGAAAAGGAGATCAGCGATGAAAGTGGCTGATTTGTTATTTTGACCTGATCTATTAGGAATATACACCATTGCTTTTGTGCATGCTCATAACTCTAGACAACACTGATTTATGCAAAAGATTCTTAAAATTATAAAAAAAACTCTAGTATAGGCCTCTTAAGGTGATTTAAAATTAAAATTTAAAATTAACTCTGTATGGACTCGTCTAGTAACAGACCCAATGATAGGTCATCCTCAATGGTCCCACTCTTTAACAAGCTTAACTTATTTAATATTTGGCAAATTCAACACCCTTCAGAACGTGACTACACCACCATCTCCCATCCCCACAAGATCTACAGTAGGATATACCTCACTATTGTAGACACAGAGTCTCCTCCCTAGCAACAGGAAGTATCTCCTGGTTGGATGATGCCCTGGAATGATGTTGCTTCAGGAACAATACAACAACCCACCCACTAGATTATGTAGACTGAATAACTATATTTTACAATATCCCAAATACACCCCTCAAACATCACTAATCACTCCGTGAATTTTTTGAGCTCAATGATAGTGGAGAGATCTTTGACTCCACCTTTTGTTGCGCCCACAAGGCTACAGCCAGTAGCTGCTCTACTACTGTTGTTACAAACACAACTTTATTCCTTACATAAATTAAACAAAGCAAACTATTCATTGAACAGGGCTTGGGAGATATCATCTCTTACTCAACAACTCCATGAACTCAATGTGTATAACCATGACATAGCCACGAGGAAACTGAAGATGACATATTATTGGAAAGGCAATAGACCAGGAGTTATACTAGCAAATCAAGCAAAACCAAACAGGGCTCACATACCAAATATTCACAAATACAGACATAAAACTGTATGCTAGAATACTAGCAAACAGACTTTTGGAGGTCATGAAGAATCTTATTGATAAAGATCAGGTGGGATTCATTAGCAGTGGATGTCACTTGTTGATTTATTGATATAAGTTTTGTTGGTTTCCAGACTATATAAAAAATCCCTACATTCACATTTCCTATGATAATGGCCTCCCTATTTATATTGCAAAATATATCTCTATCAATAGGGCTCCTGCCTCTATGGACTTCTAAAATAACTCTAAAAGCATTACAGATACTAATCCCAGATACAAACTTTGATGTCTGGTGAGTGAGAGGTATTTCTAAAATATGAGATCTTCTTGAAGGTCAGAGATGAAAGCTATTTAACGACCTACATAACTCATTTCAATTACCCCATAAAGAGTTTTACAAATACCTCTAACTGAGGCATTTCCCATCTTCAGTGGGCCGGAAGAGGGTTCCCCGTTCTCACAGTGTGAAGCTTCTATGTATGACCATTGACCACAAGACTCAGAAAGCTGGTATTTCTAGAGCTTACCTATCATTATCATAGCATAACCGCTCTACTGTCTTATTTTTTCAATTGAAGTGGGAATCAGACCTTCAGGAAACCTTTAGCCAGGACTATTGGCATTTTTATATTTTTTTTTATTGAAGTAGAATCACCATGAGGTCAAGTATGAAAATGTATGCAGCAGCATTTACACATCAACATAATTGTGGTTGTGAAGGGAAGCACACTTTCAAATGATTATACACTGTGAATGGTGTGAAACGAGAAAAAAATATATAATATTTTATGGCTAACCTATTTTTATGTTGTGCATCATTTTTCTTACAGCATATTTCACATCATTATTTCTTAAACTGTAAATAAAGGGATTTAACAATGGTGCAATAACAGTATACATGAGTGATATAAACTTGTCCATATCTGTACCATAAGTTGACTTAGGCCTCAAATACATTATACTAGCGGGTCCATAAAATATAGTCACCACTATGAGGTGAGAGGTGCAGGTGGAGAAGGCTTTCTTAACTCCTGCTGCGGAATGGTACTTTATAATTGTCCAAATGATCTGTGTATATGAAACAATTGTTAATAGGAAAGCACCTACAACCAGTGGTAGGACAATTATAAAAGTGACAATTTCATTAAACTGTGTGTCAGTACATGCCAACGCCATTATAGGTTGAATGTCACAGTAAAAATGGTTGATTTTATTGGGTCCGCAAAAAAGTAAGGAGAATGTAAGAAATGTCTGTATTATGGCAACCATCAAACCAATGAGCCATGAGCTCACTATAAGCTTAATACAAGCATTTCTACTCATAATCACGTTATATAATAATGGATGACATATGGCGTTATATCGGTCATAAGCCATGGCTGCCAGCAAGTAGCATTCTGTAGATGCGAATAACAAAAAACAGTACATTTGCACGGCACAGCCATAGAAAGTGATGCTTTTATGATTTGATAGGAGATTTTTTAACATGCTGGGTGTAATCGTTGAGATGTAACATTCTTCTAAAAATGAGAAGTTGGCAAGAAAAAAATACATAGGAGTATGAAGGTTTGAACTGAGGTTATAGACGACAATTAGAAACATATGTGCGGCTACAGATATACAATAGATACAAAGAAATAAAGTAAATAGGAAATACTGCAATTCCGGAACATTGGAAAATGATATAAAAATAAATTCCATGGTTGTACGGTTTCCTTCAGCCATACCACTAATTAAAGCCCAGGTTCTGTGACAGTAAGAGGTCCCTCAAGATACAATAGATCCAGTATGCAACATTTTCAACAAGCAGTGGTCTTTTTTTAGAACTTTCTTACTTGAAACCAGATCCAGCATACAATGTCAGGCAGAAAATCCAGACAATCAACATAGGCATTTCACTGGTAAAACCATTCTACTACTGAAATCCATACAATGACTGACTATTTAGTCACTCCTCTCTATAGTATATTACGGTATTACAAGTCCTATACTGCTCTTTACCTGTGCCAGGACGAATGGCTTCTTTGGACACCAGGTGAGGGCAGCTCTGTTATATTTTTCTGGCACACTGAAGAAGCTCCTGTCCTGTACATAGTAAGTGATTTACAGTTTTCAGCAGCTTTGTCTGACTTAGGAGGACCTGTATTTTAACTAGAAGAAAGTCAATAATTAAGTAAAAAAAGAAAGGTGAAAAAGTACATAAAATAATGTTAGATTAATAAAGCAGAATTTTTGTGGAGATTGTCAGGCATTATGCGCTCGCATGTTGATTTCCTTATAATGTTGATGTCCTGATGATGCCAATATCCTGATGATTGTAGATAGAAACTCTTTGGACAAGTTAAATCTAATGTGGCTTTCATTTATAATGTGATTAAGAGTTCAGACTTCGGAGTTACTACCACGGCTGACATGAAAGACTATGCATATTTTGCCTGTCAACTGGTATTTGTCCAAAGTTTACAACTTTGCTAATTGCTTTCTATATGGAGAAAAATGTAGATGTTCAACCTTCTTTGATTTAGACAATAAAATTTTTCTGGCCTTGGCATGCAGAGAGAATAAAATCCATTTAAATGAAACTGGTACATTATATAGAGACAAGCATGCACAAATAATTGTGTTTATTAATGTTAATTATTGTCTGGAGAGGACAATGACAGTAGCGGTTATTTCTGTGCATCAAAAAATAATTGAGTGGCCTCCTGCCTTTTAAAGTTATAAATTAGAACTGTACATTTTATCTGATATACACTTATTGTCAAAAAATTCAAGTACCTAGAAGGAGTTGTCAGAATAGAATGAAACTTTATATGTATGATTGTAACTTTGATATAAATGATTACAATATTAGAGCAAAAGAATAATTTATTGTGGAAAACTGAACACTTGAAGGCAGGCTCTAGTACCCTATCTGTCTGACTCTAGCTTGGATGCAAGATGTGATGTGGACATTCTGGTTCCATATGGTATCATGTGGCATATGGATCCACATTTGCTGTTACTGAGCCTCTAGATCATGCAAACTCATAAGCTGTCAAAGTTGGCATCCCAGATGGTTCCATTCATATTCTTTTAGCGATCCTGGCAGGCCACAGAGGTTGGCAATGTTGTGGAGGCACTCCTGTGACACTCTTGCTGTGTCCAACCGAGCATTCTCCTACTGGAAAATTCCTCCTGTAAGAGGCAACACATGTGGCTGCAGGATGTCCTAAGCATATTTCTGAGTTGTCATTATCTCTCTTATTACTAGGGGTGACTGTCATATGCCATGGCCCCCAAGTCATCACACCAGAAGTGGGGGAAGAATGCTGCTTCACAGTAAAGGCAGATTTGAGGTGCTCACCCCTAGGGTGCTAGACAAGAACACAACTATCGTCAGTGCCCAAACTGAACCTGGATACGACGCTATAGCTGACTCAGTTCCACTCACTAGTAGTCCAGTTTCGTCTTTCCTGATATCACTGCAAATAGAAGTAATGGTGGGTGGTTGTCAAAGGCACTACACATAATGGATCCTATGGAACCAAATTTCCTTCAGGCAAATATCTAAAAATTGTTCTGACAGACACAGGGGCCTGTAATGATGGTTCCACCTGTCTCTGGATGGTCGAAAATGAAACAGTTGGAGCTACTTGTTGGACTATCACAGAAACATTGCAACTGGTTTTCTGAAAAGGGGGTTCTGAGCTGGTCACCTTGTGTATGTGCCCTCACGAATCCACTGGTTCCAACACCTCCCAACAGCCTAGTGGGATGGAGCCACTTTTAAGGCCCAGATGGCAAGATCATTCATTTAAACATGCCACAACTCTAATAATTTGCATATCTACCTGAGATGTAATTTTGCAATTCTTCCAGTTAAATACCTTTCTGTTAGTCACCACCCACTGTTCAAGCTTGTCTAGATCTTTTCGAACCCTTTCTCTTCTCTAGTGTTAGCTATCCCTCCTAGTTTTGTGCCATCTGCAAATTTAGTTCAGTTTTCCCTCAATTCACTCATCTAGATCTTTTATAAAAATGTTGAACACCACTGAGCCTTGTGGTAGCCCACTTGAGACATCCTTCCAGTTGGATGTGCAGCCAGTCATGTTGACTCTTTAGTATATCACTCATCCAGTTGTGAAGCAACCTAACAGTTGGCTTGTCAATTCCATATTTGGTCATTTTTTCAATAAGGATTGTGTAAGATACTTTGTCAAATGCTTTACTAAAGTCAAGATATACTACATCTACTGCAGGTCTTTAGTTTCCTGTGTCTACCTTCTTCCCTTTTTTAAACATATAGACAACTTTTGCCCCTCTCTATTCTTCTGGGACTTCTACTGTTCTTCAGGAATTTCCAAATAATTTTCGATGATGTTCCCCACAAAGTCAGCACACACATAGGCAGTGTGACTTTTTTCAGAAGGCTGTAGGTGCGCACTACTATTCATCTCTCATCAGATACCGAGGACCGGATGAGTATGTGACACAGCTGCCTGGACTCCCTATCACATAACTTGCAAGCGCCATAACTTAGTTTATGGTGTTTATAGATGATTACAGCTTCCCTTTAACTTGACTTTGCAATTTCATAAATTAGTCTAGATAACGAAAAGTGTAAAATGTTTTCCATGTATAAAAAAATTTCTAACAACTCTGTAGACAATGGCATAAACATAAACAGCATAATTTTAATGTTTCTATAACCACTCGTTGGGTGCATTCACATGGGCATATGCGTATCTTGGTCTGTCAATATGCAGCATAATCACAGGCTGCAATATGCTATAGGGTTGTGTTTTTCTGTCTATTGTTGCTATGTATTTGTGTGTGGATCCACTGTATCGTCCCTCCGAGCAGGGAAACCACCCAGCGGGACTGACAGCTGACCCAAAGACCAGATGCTCACTCCTTAGCGCGTAGCTTGGTATGAGGCGGAGACTGAGACTGAGCTAGCCCTGAGCTAGTGTGGGATAGTGAAGTCCCTGCCTAACAGAAGTGGAGCAATCGTCCTGACAAAAACAGCCCCGAGCTGGAATCTGGGCGTTGAATAACCCTGTAAAAGCCCTAACTAGACCATAATGTACCAAGCAGAAACAGGAACCGAGGATGTGAACAGGAACAGAAGATCTGGATACAGCACCAGTAGCGTTAAAGCTACAGCAAACTTGAGAAAAGTTGTCACAGAGATACTGCACGAGAAGCAGCCATGAGCAGTCATAGCATCACAACAACCCTGAGGCACTGGGCAGCAGATGTGGGGAAACTATATAGTGGGGTGATTGGCAAACAGCCTCCAGCTGAGTGGAGTAGTGAGAAACTCTTAACTCTGAAGATGCTGGAGCAAAATAAATGCAAAATCAGATAATAGACAAGGCAGAGCCACAGATCTGTCTGCTATACCTAACAATTGGCAGTCTTTTGCGCGTAATTATGCATTGTACTTACACTTCGTTAAAAAAACGCATGCAATCCCATTGATTTTGTGCATAGATACTCAGCATTTATGCAGGTTTCCTATGTATTTTGTGTGTATTTATGCATATCCATTGATTTCCTTGGGTTCTTACTGTGCGTAAGGTTGGCTTCACATGAGCATATGTGCAAATTCTTTTGCTTCAGTGCAAGTATTTGTGCAGTGAACAAGGTTGATTTGCATCTGCACTTAGAATAGAACTGCACTCTTTTGAACACTTAGGACCAACCAGTTCATGTTTGTAAGTTACACGCCCCACCCTGATTTAAAGGCTATTTATTCCTAGGAGGTCCAGATGTGTTTGTTCCTCGTGATTCTGAGCAGCGCATTGGCTATGTTTTTGCGTATTGAGTGTGCATTTTCCCACTCCCTTATTGACTTCCATAGGGACCTTTAATGCGTGAATATGCAGTAAAATAGAGCAGTTCCAATTTTTTTGTGCGAGGGAGAAATGCACGTGTAATGACATGAAGAAGCAATAGTAGCGCTAAATTGCTCCACACCACATCAAGATCAGAGCGGCTAGACCCCCATCAATGGACTATATAGGAATGTATATTGTAATATTGAATAAAGTACAAGATATAACTGTTGTACTATGTACTAGGATAAGAGCGGCAATATCATAAGGTGCCATACATAGGTTCTATATACATATCTATTGCAAGAGGATGCCCACAGGTATAAAGTACAATGTATACTAGTGTGCAAAATAGATGTACAATTATCTATACCCCATACCGACACACTCAGTCTGTCCCATAGCAATTATACAAATATAAAACAGTTCATCCATCTACTAACCAGGAGGTTGAACCTAAAAAAAGAGCTAATCAATCTATCTACCTGGTCCGAATGAACTTTTCATAGCTATAACCCAGATACAGGGGAAATATATTAGGCTATGTATCAGTATAGCAAATAAACACCGAAAGCACACTAAGATATCGGAATCTCATAAAAAATGTAGCCTATGTAGTAGCCATTGTTAACTATAGTCCATGAATGGATATACAGTATATGTCACCATGGTGCCAATAAAATATAAACAGACAGGGAGAGATTACACCACACCAAAATAAATATGCAAAAAAATGTTTATTTGAATTTCAGAAAATTTTTCATACACTAAAAAAGTGTGTCAAAATGTGGAGAATTTAGAGAAAAAAAGAGGGGGGCGGGGAGTCTGGTAGTCACGGGCAGATCGCATACGCTGATATCATCACATCTAAAGAAATAAAAACAAGCTATTATTAGAACACTGAAGACAAGAAATTTGATGTACATAATTATAGTTCATAATATTTACATAACACCACATGAGGACCAATATCGTAGTTAGAAAAAATGGGGCAACTGGATATTCAATATTTAGCCCTTTAGGGGATAACGTATCTAATTCATAGATCCATTTTATCTCTTTACGTTTAAGGAGACTCACCCTGTCCCCACCCCTCGGTAGTGGGGCTACCCAATCTACGACCCTAAATTTAAGTTGACTTATGGAATGGCGATGTTCATGAAAATGTTTTGGGACTGGAAGTTCAATTTTGTTCGTCTGGACCCTACTTTTATGGTTGATGATACGACTCCTAACCTTCATGGTCGTTTCGCCAACGTATCCCAGCCCACAGGGGCAGGTAATTAAATATATGGCGTTAGACGTAGCACACGTAAATCTTTCCTTCAAGGGATATTTCTTTCCAGAGATCGGATGCCTAAAGTGGTCCCCCTTTAACATATTGTTGCAGCATGAGCAAGATAAGCAAGGGTAATTACTAGAGATGAGCGAGCATACTCGTCCGAGCTTGATGCTCGTTCGAGTATTAGGGTGCTCGAGATGCTCGTTACTGGAGACGAGCACCACGCGGTACTCGTCTCGATTAAATGAGCACTGACCATTGAATTCAATACAGCTTGCTCCATTGAAAGCAATGGGCTGCCGGCGATCGCGGGATGAATTGTCGGGAAGGGCTTAAATATATAAGCCCTTCCCTGCAATTCATCCAGAAATGTGTAAAAATAAAAAATATATATACTCACCTTGTCCCGGCAGACTGATTTTAGCCCATTGAATTCAATGGAGCCGGCTGCAATAGGCTGCCGGCGATCGCGGGATGAATTGTCGGGAAGGGGTTAAATATATAAGCCCTTCCATGCAATTCATCCAGAAATGTGTAAAAATAAAAAAAATATATATACTCACCTGGTCCCGGCAGACGGAGTTCAGCGCGGCCGGCGGCAGTCCTCCTGAACTGCTCTGAACAGCTGTGAGTAGTATTCAGCAGCCGGGGATTTAAAATCCCCGCCTGCTGAATGAGCTGCCTCTAATTGGTCACAGCCTGACCAATTAGAGGCAGATCTCACTCACACACCCATTCATGAATTCATGAATGGGTGAGTAACTGCTGCCTCTCATCTGATTGGTCCCGCTGAGCCAATGAGAAGCAGCAGTCACTCACCCATTCATAAATTCATGAATGGGTGTGTGAGTGAGATCTGCCTCTGATTGGTCAGGCTGTGACCAATTAGAGGCAGGCTCATTCAGCAGGCGGGGATTTTAAATCCCCGGCTGCTGAATACTACTCACAGCTGTTCAGAGCAGTTCAAGAGGACTGACGCTGGTCGCGCTGAACTCCATCTGCCGGGACTAGGTGAGTATATATATTTTTTTTATTTTTACACATTTCTGGATGAATTGCAGGGAAGGGCTTATATATTTAACGCCTTCCCGACAATTCATCCCGCGATCGCTGGCAGCCCATTGCTTTCAATGGAGCCGGCTGTATTGCCTGCTCCATTGAATTCAATGGGCTAACATCGTTCTTCTCTGCCACAGCTGTTACAGCTGAGGCAGAGGAGAACGATCTTTATGCTGACAGTATAGGGGGGGGGTCTCACTCTTGCTACTATTGTGGCTTAATAGTGGGACCTGGAAACTTGAGATGCAGCCCAACATGTAGCCCCTCGCCTGCCCTTCCGTTTCTGTGTCGTTCCCATCACTTTCTTGAATTTCCCAGGTTTTCACAAATGAAAACCTTAGCGAGCATCGGCGATATACAAAAATGCTCGAGTCGCCCATTGACTTCAATGAGATTCGTTACTCGAAACGAACTCTCGAGCATCACTGAAAGTTCGACTCGAGTAACGAGCACCCGAGCATTTTGGTGCTCGCTCATCTCTAGTAATTACCCTTTTTGCTTGAAAGGAGTGTCCGCTGTAACCAGACTCCGGCATTGGAGTTACCAGAGGTCTCACAAGTCTATCTCTGATATTCCGGCCCCTTTTGTAAGCTGATATAGGTGGTTGAGCAAATTCAGGGAGACCTTTGCAACAGTTCTTAATAATCGGCCAATGTTTCAAAAGAATGTTTTTAATTTTACCGCTTAATGGCCCAAAAGTGGAGACAAACGGAATTCTAGGTGTTTTGGGGGTCCGGACTTTATCAGTCAGCAAGTCCACTCTGTTGACGTTTTTAATTCTCTCACTTGTAGCTTGTAACAAAGATGGGGGGTAACCTCTCTGTAAGAATCTCTTGCACATATCATCTATGCGGATATCAATCATTGCATCACAAGTGATGCGACGAACCCTCAATAGTTGAGACCATGGGAGTGAGTCTATCATTTGTCGTGGGGGATTACTATTGTAGTAAAGGAGAGCGTTTTTATCCATATTTTTAATGTAAAGATCTGTACTAAGTATGGATCGTTCTCGAGTCACTTTTACATCCAGAAAATTGATCGTCTCTCTTGAGTTGGTCATGGTGAATTTCAATTCTGGATAAATACTGTCCAGATACGTATGAAATGCCACCAATTCAGTCTCCGTCCCACCCCACAACACGAATACGTCATTAATATAGCGGTACTAGCAGATGACATGGTACCAATACTCAGATGACTAAATGTATTGCTCTTCACACAGATGCATAAACATGTTAGCGTAGGTGGGTGCTACATTTAAGCCCATTGCAGTACCCTGTTGCTGCTGGTAGTACACCCCTGAAAACACAAAATAGTTGTTCACAAGGATGTACTCCAGCAGAAAGACGAAAGCCCTCACTGACTCACTGACTGACTGACTCGCCACTAATTCTCTCACTTCCCGATGTTGTGGAAACATGAAATTTGGCACAAGCATAGATTATCTCCAAAATAGGAAAAGTAAAAGGGTCCCAACTCTATTATTCAATTCTAGCGCAAAAGAACTAGCGTCCAAAGTTTATGTACGGAGTCTAATTCTCTTACTTCCTAATGTCGTAGAAACGTGAAATTTGGCACAAGCATTGATTATGTCATAAATAGGAAAAGCGAATGAGTCCCAACTCGATTATTTAATTCTAAGCGCAAAAGAATTAGCGTCCAAATTTTACGTACGTAATCTAATTCTCTCACTTCCAGATGTCATAGAAACTTGAAATTTGGCACGAGCATTGATTATGTCATAAATAGGAAAAGCTAATGGGTCCCAACTCAATTATTCAATTCTAGAGCAAAAGAATTAGCGTCCAAATTTTACGTACGGAATCTAATTCTCTCACTTCCCAATGTCATAGAAACTTGAAATTTGGCATGGGCATTGATTATGTCATAAATAGGAAAAGTTATTGGGTCTCAACTCGATTATTCAATTCTAGCGCAAAAGAATTAGCGTCCAAATTTTAAGTACGGAATCTAAATCTCCAATTTCCCGGCGTCATAGAAACTTGAAATTTGGCAGGAGCATTGATTGTGTCATAAATAGGAATAGTTTATGGGTCCCAACTTGATTATTCAATTCTAGCGCAAAAGAATTAGCGTCAAAATTTTACAAACGGAATCTAATTCTCTCACTTCCCAATGTCAAAGAAATTTGAAATTTGGCACCAGCATTGATGATGTTATAATAGGAAAAGCTAATGGGTCTGAAATCGATTATTCAATTCTAAGCGCAAAAGAATTAGCGTCCAAATTTTACGTACAGAATCTAATTCTCTCACTTCCTGATGTTGTAGAAACATGAAATTTGGCACGAGCATTGACTATGTCATAAATAGGAAACGTTAATGGGTCCCAACTCGCTTATTCAATTCTAAGCGCAAAAGAATTAGCGTAAAATTTTACGTACGTAATCTAATTCTCACACTTCCTGATGTCATTTTATATAAAGAAAACATTGCATGGTTACCTCCACGTGGTGATTTCTGGGTAACGCAAAGAACCATGCAAAATGGTGAACATATTTTTTTCTCGGTATCTCTAAAGTAACCACGACTTCATAAGATTTTCCGTGCGAACACCAGATAAACACCAGTACCAAATTAACGCAGGCAAAGTCGGGTATATCAGCTAGTATATATATAAAGACGAAAGCCCTCGCCCTCACTGACTCACTGACTCGCCACTAATTCTCCAACTTCCCGATGTCATAGAAACCTGAAATTTGGCACAAGCATAGATTATCTCCAAAATAGGAAAAGTAAAGGGGTCCCAACTCGATTATTCAATTCAAGCGCAAAAGACTTAGCGTCCAAATTTTACGTACGGAATCTAATTCTCTCACTTCCCAATGTCATAGAACCTTGCAATTTGGCACAAGCATTGATTATGTCATAAATAGGAAAAGTTAATGGGTCCCAACTTGATTAATTAATTCTAAGCACAAAAGAATTAGCGTCCACATTTTACGTACGGAATCTAATTCTCTCACTTCCAGATGTCATAGAAACTTGAAATTTGGCATGGGCATTGATTATGTCATAAATAGGAAAAGCTAATGGGTTCCAACTCGATTATTCAATTCTAGCGCAAAAGAATTAGCGTCCAAATTTTACGTACGGAATCTAATTCTCTCACTTCCCAATGTCATAGAAACTTGAAATTTGTCATGGGCATTGATTATGTCATAAATAGGAAAAGTTATTGGGTCTCAACTCGATTATTCAATTCTAGCGTAAAAGAGCGTCCAAATTTTAAGTACGGAATCTAAATCTCCAACTTCCCGGCGTCATAGAAACTTGAAATTTGGCACGAGCATTGATTGTGTCATAAATAGGAAAAGTAAAGGGGTCTCAACTCGATTATTCAATTCTAGCGCAAAAGAATTAGCATCGAAATTTTACGAACGGAATCTAATTTTCTCACTTTCCAATGTCAAAGAAATTTGAAATTTGGCACAAGCATTGATTATGTCATAATAGGAAAAGCTAATGGGTCCCAAATCGATTATTCAATTCTAAGCGCAAAAGACTTAGCGTTCAAATTTTACGTACAGAATCTAATTCTCTCACTTC
This sequence comes from Eleutherodactylus coqui, assembly GCF_035609145.1. NCBI lineage: Eukaryota > Metazoa > Chordata > Amphibia > Anura > Eleutherodactylidae > Eleutherodactylus > Eleutherodactylus coqui. Next base: position 45,711,515 of record NC_089842.1, on the reverse strand, counting down.
CTGATGTTATAGAAACATGAAATTTGGCACGAGCATTGATTATGTCATAAATAGGAAACGTTAATGGGTCCCAATTCGCTTATTCAATTCTAAGCGCAAAAGAATTAGCGTAAAATTTTACGTACGTAATCTAATTCCCACACTTCCTGATGTCATTTTATATAAAGGAAACGTTGCATGGTTACCTCCACGTGGTGATTTCTGGGTAACGCAAAGAACCATGCAAAATGGTGTACATATTTTTTTCTCGGTATCTCTAAAGTAACCACGACTTCATAAGATTTTCCGTGTGAACACCAGATAAACACCAGTACCAAATTAACGTGGGCAAAGTCGGGTATATCAGCTAGTATATATATAAAGACGAAAGCCCTCGCCCTCACTGACTCACTGACTCGCCACTAATTCTCCAACTTCCCGATGTCGTAGAAACTTGAAATTTGGCACAAGCATAGATTATCTCCAAAATAAGAAAAGTAAAGGGGTCCCAACTCGATTATTCAATTGAAGCGCAAAAGACTTAGAGTCCAAATTTTACGTTCGGAATCTAATTCTCTCACTTTCCAATGTCATAGAACCTTGAAATTTGGCACAAGCATTGATTATGTCATAAATAGGAAAAGGTAATGGGTCCCAACTTGATTAATTAATTCTAAGCACAAAAGAATTAGCGTCCAAATTTTACGTACGGAATCTAATTCTCTCACTTCCCAATGTCATAGAAACTTGAAATTTGGCATGGGCATTGATTATGTCATAAATAGGAAAAGTTATTGGGTCTCAACTCGATTATTCAATTCTATCGCAAAAGAATTAGCGTCCAAATTTTAAGTACGGAATCTAAATCTCCAACTTCCCGGCGTCATAGAAACTTGAAATTTGGCAAGAGCATTGATTGTGTCATAAATAGGAAAAGGTTATGGGTCCCAACTCGATTATTCAATTCTAGCACAAAAGAATTAGCGTCAAAATTTTACGTACAGAATCTAATTCTCTCACTTCCTGATGTTATAGAAACACGAAATTTGGCACGAGCATTGGTTATGTCATAAATAGGAAACGTTAATGGGTCCCAACTCGCTTATTCAATTCTAAGCGCAAAAGAATTAGCATAAAATTTTATATAAAGGAAACGTTGCATGGTTACCTCCACGTGGTGATTTCTGGGTAACGCAAAGAACCATGCAAAATGGTGAACAGATAAGACCCCCATCAACAGTAATTCAGGTACCATAAACTTTCACTCCCTTATCAGTGTTTAGCTAAAAATGTTTGTGTACCTCTTGTAGCATTTCTAGCCTGCCAGACCTTTCTTCCCCCCCCCCCCCAACAGTAATTTAGGGACCATAAAACTTTCACTCCGCTATCAGTGCCTAGTAGAGATGAGCGAGCACCAAAATGCTTGGGTGATCGTTACTCGAGTCGAACTTTCAGTGATGCTCAAGAGTTCGTTTCGAGTAACGAGTCCCATTGAAGTCAATGGGCGACTCTAGCATTTTTGTATATGACTGGTGCTCCGCTAAGGTTTTCATTTGTGAAAATCTTAGCAAATCACCAAAGTCATGTAAAAAACACAGAAATGGATAGGGCAGGCGAGGAGCAACATGCAGGGCTGCATTTCGGGCTCCGAGGTCGCACTATTAAGCCACAATAGTGGCAAGAGTGAGACCCCCCCCACACTGTCAGCATAACGATTGTTCTCCTCTGCCACAGCTGTAACATCTGTGGCAGAGAAGAACGATGTTAGCCCATTGAATTCAATGGAGTCGGCAATACAGCCGGCTCCATTGAAAGCAATGGGCTGCCGGCGAGCGCGGGATGAATTTTTGGGAAGGGCTTAAAAATATAAGCCCTTGCCTGAAAAAGAAAGATTTTAGTGTAAAAAAGAATAAAAATGCAGGCATTCTCTTCAATGGAGCCGCTGCTGCTGCCGGCGACTCCATTGAAGACAATAGTCTGCTGGCACACCTGAATTCTTTTTCAGGGAAGGGCTTTACATATAAGCCATTCCCTGGAAATGAATTAAAAGTGATTTAAAAAACAAAAAAAATAGATACTCACCTCCCTTCAGCTGTCGGGGCACAGCCGTGTCTTCTCCTGCTGTCCCCTGCACTGTGGTGCTGAACTGCTGTCATTCAGCTGAGAGCTGCGCTGAGCCAATCAGAGGCAACACTCACTCACCCATTCATGAATTCATTGCCGGCTCCATTGAATTCAATGGGCTAACATCGTTCTGCCTGGACAAGGTGAGTATATATTTTTTTATTTTTACACATTTCTGGATGAATTGCAGGGAAGGGCTTATATATTTAAGCCCTTCCCGACAATTCATCCCGCGATTGCCGGCAGCCCATTGCTTTCAATTGAGCCGGCTGTATTGCCGGCTCCATTGAATTCAATGGTCAGTGCTCGTTTAATCGAGACGAGTACCGCGTGGTGCTCGTCTCGAGTAACGAGCATCTCGAGCACCCTAATACTCGAACGAGCATCAAGCTTGGACGAGTATGCTCGCTCATCTCTAGTGCCTAGACAAAAAAAGTTTGTTTGCTGTTGCAGAATTCCTTTTAAGTGCGAACCAATCACATCCATATCTGTGCCTTGTCATAAGTATGTATGTTATAAGTTTGTATAAATATCCATGCCTCTTCAGATCCAATCCATTTAAGCCTGAAGAAGAACCCTGCGTCGGTACGGAAGCTCGCTATTATTATATCATGTATTTTTGTTAGCCATTAAAAGGTATCATATCTACAAGATTACGTGGTTTCTCTTGCTGAAAGCAAATGTGTTATATTTGACATTGTAGGTATTCGGGTTGCTCTCCATTTCCTTTTTATTAATAATTTGATAGAAAGGAGACCATGACTAATCAATTTTCTGTATTTTATTGGGTTATCTTTTATCCCCAACAAAAATAGCGCTAGTTCTGGTGATAGATAAACTTTCAATCCTGTTTCAACACTTTCAACACTTTCAATGAGGAGATTAAACTCCTGCCAAACCAACCGTATAGATGGGAAACTCCAAAAGATGTACATTAATGTACCCTACCCCCACATTCCCTCCAGCATTTGTTGGAGTGGTTAGGGAAAAAGTCGGGGATCTGTACCACCTTGTGATATCCTTATAATGGACTTCCACTAAAGAGGCGCACACTGAGGCTTTTGTTGCACACTTGTGCGCTGCATTCCATTGTTACAATGGAAAAGCACATCCCATCTCTCTCTCCCAGTTCAGAAGATGTGCCTTTTTATGTAAATTATACTTATATTCGCCTCCTCCACATAAAATCTCATATATCGTTTCGAATTTTAATTTATAGGGAGGTGGGTCGACTAAGAACTTGTAGAGATATATTAGTAATGTAGGTTCCAAGGTTGGGAGTGAAGCCCATACACTAGAAAATCGTACATATAAAAACAAATCTTCATCTGAGAGGTCGTATTCCAGGCTAAGCCGTTCAAAAGATTTCAATTTCCCCCCATCTGCTAAATCTAAGAGTGTTTCAATTCCTCTAGACCAGCTAACTGTATTTAAATTAATGGACCAGAATTCGAGGATATCTAGAGGGAGAGTAACCTGTTTCCTTGGGGATTCATCCTTGGAGATCCATAGTAAGTGCTTCCAGATATCAATAACTACCTTTATAAAAGTGTTTTTTGGGAGCGTTATGTTGGGGTCTAAAGTAGTCGCTAGTAATAAGTTGCGTAAAGATTTTCTACTTAACATACTTTGCTCAATATTTGGCCAACTAATCCTGGGTTGTGGGACACACCACGCTCTTATTTGTGTGAGTATATTCATCTTGTAGTATGCGTCTATGTTAGGAACTCCCATTTCCCCAAATCTTCTGGGGCTGTACATTATTGATGCCGCCACCCTTGGTTTCTTGTTGCTCCAGACAAAAGACATTATTTGTTTTTGTAAACTCTGAAGTAGTCTGTTGGGACATTTAGTTGCGATAGTTCGGAGTCTGTATAAGATTTTGGGGAGAACCATCATTTTATATAAGACCATTCTTCTGGCCGATGAAAATTCCACTCTGTTGTAGACTCAAAGACACTGCTCTTTCTCGTCTATCAAAAAACTGATATTAAGGGTGATTGTTTCTTCTTGGGAAGGTGTAATTGTTATTCCTAAGTATTGTATTACTTGTGGCTCCCATCCATTTGGGAATTCTTCCTTAATTTTGGACTGGAATCTGGGCGATATATTGATCGCCAGAATTTTGGATTTTGTACGATTGATTTTATAATATGAGAGCTTTCCAAAATGGGTAAGGAGATCCGATGACACCCTAAGAGACTCCAAAGGGGATGTCAGCATCAAAATCACATAATTGGCGAATAGACCGATCTTGTGTTGTCTGTGAGAAAGAGAGATGCCTCTAATTTCGATTTCCATACGAATTACTTTGGCGAGGGGTTCCATAGTTAGTGCGGAGACAAGGGGCCCCCCTGTCTTGTACCATTTGTGATTACGAACAGGCTGGAAACAACTCCATTTACTAATATTTTCGCCGAGCGGGATCCGTATAATGCCTGAATGGCTCTCAGAATAGCTCCATAGAACCCCAACCTCCTCAACACCAAGGAAGCATATCCCCAATGAATCCTGTAGAACACCTTCTCGGCTTCCAGGGCAAGGAGCAGACAAGGCATTCAAGAGATCTTTGCCTCCTCCAACACATCCAACAACCTTCTGGTGGCATCTAAAGTCTGTCTCCACTTCATAAAACCCGCATGATTGCTATGGATGAGATCAGTGGTTATTTCTAAAAGTCGTAAGGCAATTATTAGTCTGAAGTTAACAGGGGTAGATCTGTTTTTACCCGGTTTTGGGATTGCTACTATGTTAGCCTGTAACATCTCAGGGGGGAGATGGCCTGTTAACATAGCCTGGTTAAAAATGTCTGTTAGATGGGGGGCTAGCTAAGTTTTAAAAGTTTTATAGTATCCATTAGTGAACCCGTCTGGTCCCGGGGCTTTGTCTTTTTAAGAGTTGTTAGGTACTTTCAGTGTTTCTTGTAATGAAATCTTAGCATTGAGTTTATGTAGCTGTGTTTTGTTTAATGTTGAAAGATGAATAGAAGCTAAGAAACTGTTGATCTCATTTTCAGTAGGTTGTGGTAAATCGGGTTCCTTATTGAGATTATACAAGGATTCATAGAAATTCCTGAAAATTTATGCAATTTCTAATGGATTAGAGGTTTTCGTACCCGAAATTGGGTCGATTATGGAGAGAATTCTTGATTTTATCCTTTTTTGTTTTACTCTATTGGCCATCATACAGGAACATTTGTTATTATTAATATAGAAGGAAGAATTAAGATTAGAGATGAGCGAACGTACTCGTCCGAGCTTGATATTCGTGCGAATATTAGGGTGTTCGGGATGCTCGTTACTCGTAACGAGTACCACGCGGTGTTCCGGTTACTTTCAGTTTCCTCTCTGAGACGTTAGCGCGCTTTTCTGGCCAATTGAAAGACAGGGAAGGCATTACAACTTCCCCCTGTGACGTTCAAGCCCTATACCACCCCCCTGCTGTGAGTGGCTGGGGAGATCTGATGTCACCCGAGTATAAAAATCGGCCCCTCCCGCGGCTCGGCTCAGATGCCTTGTGAGTTAGCTGAGGGAAAGTGGTATCGTGCTGGAGCTGCTGTAGGGAGAGCGTTAGGAGGAGTTAGTGTAGGCTTCAAGAACCCCAACGGTCCTTCTCAGGGCCACATCTAATAGTGTGCAGTACTGTGTTAGCACTGTATTTTTTTTTTTTTTCAAAATTGGATCTGCAGAGCATTGCGCCCTGCAATAGGGACAGAAGTGGTGGTTAGGCAGGGAGAGTGTTAGCAGTGAGTGTAGGCTTCAAGAACCCCAACGGTCCTTTCTAGGGCCACATCTATCCGTGTGCAGTACTGTCCATGCTGCTGTTAGCAGTGTTGCATTTTTTTTTTTTCTCAAAACCGGCTGTGCAGACCATTGCACCCGGCATTAATACTACAGGGATAGAATTGTGTAGGCAGGGCCAGAAGACATACATTATTCATTGAATAGACGCAGTGTGGCTTTTCCTTTGAAAAACAAGGGAAAAAATTCTATTTCGCCTACCTCTGACAGTCCTCAGGGCTCTGGGTACGTGTGTGCTGCGTGCAGAACGTTAAAAAAAATCAGACGCAGCCAGCTACGTTTTACTGCAGGATTGCGCCAATTTTTTTCCTGCATGGGAAATCCCTGATCTGCTGTAGCGAATAACTTTGCATCACTGCAGTTCTCTGACACATTTGCAGGGCCACAACACAGTTATTAAACTTAGTAGTATTCATTGAATACACGCAGTGTGGCTTTTCCTTTGAAAAACAAGGGAACAAATTCTATTTCGCCTGCCTCTGACAGTCCTCAGGGCTCTGGGTACATGTGTGCTGCGTGCAGAACGTTAAAAAAATCAGACGCAGCCAGCTACGTTTTACTGCAGGCTTGCGCCAATTTTTTTCCTGCATGGGAAATCCCTGATCTGCTGTAGCGAATAACTTTGCATCACTGCAGTTCTCTGACACATTTGCAGGGCCACAACACAGTTATTAAACTTAGTAGTATTCATTGAATACACGCAGTGTGGCTTGTCCTTTGAAAAACAAGGGGAAAAATTCTATTTTGGCTGCAGGCTTGCGCCAATTTTTTTCCTGCATGGGAAATCCCTGATCTGCCGTAGCGAATAACTTTGCATCACTGCAGTTCTCTGACACATTTGCAGGGCCACAACACAGTTATTAAACTTAGTAGTATTCATTGAATACACGCAGTGTGGCTATTCCTTTGAAAAACAAGGGAAAAAATTCTATTTCGCCTGCCTCTGACAGTCCTCAGGGCTCTGGGTACGTGTGTGCTGCGTGCAGAACGTTAAAAAAAATCAGACGCAGCCAGCTACGTTTTACTGCAGGCTTGCGCCAATTTTTTTCCTGCATGGGAAATCCCTGATCTGCTGTAGCGAATAACTTTGCATCACTGCAGTTCTCTGACACATTTGCAGGGCCACAACACAGTTATTAAACTTAGTAGTATTCATTGAATACACGCAGTGTGGCTTGTCCTTTGAAAAACAAGGGAAAAAATTCTATTTTGGCTGCAGGCTTGCGCCAATTTTTTTCCTGCATGGGAAATCCCTGATCTGCTGTAGCGAATAACTTTGCATCACTGCAGTTCTCTGACACATTTGCAGGGGCACAACACAGTTATTAAACTTATTATTCATTGAATAGACGCATTGGGCCTTTCGTTTTAAAAAAAAGTGAAAAAAGTATATTTGGCCTGCCTCTGACACTCCTCAGGGCTCTGGGTACGTGTGTGCTGCGCGGAGAACGTAAAAAAATCAGACGCAGCCAGCTACGCTTTACAGCAGGCTTGCGCCAATTTCTTTCCTGCCTGGGAAATCAAATCACTGGTAATACACCATGCTGAGGGGTAGGGGTAGGCCTATAGGACGTGGACGCGGGCGAGGACGCGGAGGCCCAAGTCAGGGTGTGGGCACAGGCCGAGCCAGTGCGGTGACCAGGGGTAGAGGCAGGGCCAGACCGAATAATCCACCAACTGGTTCTCAAAGCGCCCCCTCGTGCCATGCCACCCTGCAGAGGTCAAGGTGCTCTACGGTGTGGCAGTTTTTCACAGAGACGCCTGACGACCGACGAACAGTGGTGTGCAACCTTTGTCGCACCAAGATCAGCTGGGGAGGCACCACCAACAGCATGCGCAGGCATATGATGGCCAAGCACCCCACAAGGTGGGACGATGCCCGTCCACCGCCTCCGGTTTGCACCACTGCCTCTCCCCCTGTGCCCCAACCTGCCACTGAGATCCAACCCCCCTCTCAGGAAACAGGCACTACCGTCTCCTGGCCTGCACCCACACCCTCACCTCCGCTGTCCTCGGCCCCATCCAGCAATGTCTCTCAGCGTAGCGTCCAGACGTCGCTAGCTCCACAGTTTGAGCGCAAGCGCAAGTACGACGCCGCGCACCCGCACGCTCAAGCGTTAAACGTGCACATTGCAAAATTGATCAGCCTAGAGATGCTGCCGTATAGGCTTGTGGAAACAGAGGCTTTCAAAAGCATGATGGCGGCAGCGGCCCCGCGCTACTCGGTTCCCAGTCGCCACTACTTTTCCCGATGTGCCGTCCCAGGCCTGCACGACCACGTCTCCCGCAACATTGTACGCGCCCTCACCAACGCGGTTACTGCCAAGGTCCACTTAACAACAGACACGTGGACAAGCACAGGCGGGCAGGGCCACTATATCTCCCTGACGGCACATTGGGTGAATTTAGTGGAGGCTGGGACAGAGTCAGAGCCTGGGACCGCTCACGTCCTACCCACCCCCCGAATTGCGTGCCCCAGCTCAGTGGTGGTATCTGCGGGGGTGTATGCTTCCTCCACTAAACCACCCACCTCCTCCTCCTACACAACCTCTGTCTCGCAATCAAGATGTGTCAGCAGCAGCACGTCGCCAGCAGTCGGTGTCACGCGGCGTGGCAGCACAGCGGTGGGCAAGCATCAGCAGGCCGTGCTGAAACTACTCAGCTTAGGAGATAAGAGGCACACGGCCCACGAACTGCTGCAGGGTCTGACAGAGCAGACCGACCGCTGGCTTGCGCCGCTGAGCATCCAACCGGGCATGGTCATGTGTGACAACGGCCGTAAGCTGGTGGCAGCTCTGCAGCTCCGCAGCCTCACGCACGTGCCATGCCTGGCCCATGTGTTTAATTTGGTGGTTCAGCGCTTTCTGAAAAGCTACCCCCACTTGTCATACCTGCTCGGAAAGGTACGCCAGCTCTGCGCACATTTCCGCAAATCACACACGCACGCTGCCACCCTGCGGACCCTGCAACATCGGTTTAATCTGCCAGTGCACCGACTGCTGTGCGACGTGCCCACACAGTGGAACTCTACGCTCCACATGTTGGCCAGACTCTATGAGCAGCGTAGAGCTATAGTGGAATACCAACTCCAACTTGCGCGGCGCAGTGGGAGTCAGCCTCCTCAACTATTTACAGAAGAGTGGGCCTGGTTGGCAGCCATCTGCCAGGTCCTTGGAAAATTTGAGGAGTCTACCCAGGTGGTGAGCGGCGATGCTGCAATCATTAGCCTCACCATTCCTCTGCTATGCATCTTGAGAAGTTCCCAGCAAAGCATAAAGGCAGATGCTTTGCGCTCGGAAACAGAGCCGGGGGAAGACAGTATGTCGCTGGATAGTCAGAGCACCCGCCTGTCTATATCTCAGCGCGGTGAGGAGGAGGAGGAGGAGCATGAGGAGGATGAGGAGGAGGGGGAAGAGATAGCTTGGCCCACTGCTGACGGTACCCATGCTGCTTGCCTGTCATCCTTTCAGCGTGTATGGCCTGAGGAGGACGAGGAGGAGGAGGATCCTGAAAGTGATCTTCCGAGTGAGGACAGCCATGTGTTGCGTACAGGTACCCTGGCACACATGGCTGACTTCATGTTAGGATGCCTTTCTCGTGACCCTCGCGTTACACGCATTCTGGCCACTACGGATTACTGGGTGTACACACTGCTCGATCCACGGTATAAGGAGGGCCTTTGCACTCTCATTCCCGAAGAGGAAAGGGGTTAGAGAATGATGCTATACCACAGGGCGCTGGTGGACAAACTGATGGTAAACTTCCCATCCGACAGCGCTAGTGGCAGAAGGCGCAGTTCCGAGGGTCAGGTAGCAGGGGAGGCGCAGAGATCAGGCAGCATGTACAGCGCAGGCAGGAGAACATTCTCCAAGGCCTTTGCCAGCTTTCTGGCTCCCCAGCAAGACTGTGTCACCGCTCCCCAGTCAAGGCTGAGTCGGCGGGAGCACTGTAAAAGGATGGTGAGGGAGTACGTAGCCGATCGCACGACCGTCCTCCGTGACGCCTCTGCCACCTACAACTACTGGGTGTTGAAGCTGGACACGTGGCCTGAACTCGCGCTGTATGCCCTGGCGGTGCTTGCTTGTCCTGCGGCTAGCATCTTGTCAGAGATGGTGTTTAGTGCGGCTGGGGGAATCATCACAGATAAGCGTACACGCCTGTCAACTGACAGTGCCAACAGGCTTACACTCATCAAGATGAACAAAGCCTGGATTTCCCCAGACTTCTCTTCTCCACCAGCGGACAGCAGCGATACCTAAGCAATACGTAGGCTGCACTCGCGGATGGAAGCATCGTTCTCTCTCACCATCCAAAACGGGGACATTTCTGCTTCATCAATCTGTGTATAATATTCCTCCTCCTCCTCCTCCTGCTCCTCCTGAAACCTCACGTAATCACGCCGAACGGGCAATTTTTCTTAGGGCCACAAGGCTCACTCATATAATTTTTCCAAAGAATTTTTATACGTTTCAATGCTCTTAAAAGCATTGAAACTTTAACTTGAACCAATTTTTCGTTAAACTGGGCTGCCTCCAGGCCTAGTTACCACTTAAGCCACATTAACCAAAGCGATTAATGGGTTTCACCTGCCCTCTTGGTTGGCCATGGCCAATTTTTTGGATGTACATTAGTACTGTTGATACAGCAATTTTTGTGGGCCCTCGTCTACAGTGTAATCAAATGAATTTTTAGCCCACCTGCATTACAGCTGACGTTACATCCGCTGTGTTGGGCAATGCAATGGGATATATTTATGTACCGCCGGTGGCTTCCTGGCACCCACCCATGCTGTGGGTCCACAGAGAATTATAAATGCATCTGTTTCCACATCTAAAGAACCCCAGTCAGACTGAGGCATGCAGTGTGGGCCGAAGCCCACCTGCATTAAGCACGACATTACTACCTCAGCTGTGTTGGGCAATGCAATGGGATATTTTTATGTTCCGCCGGTGGGTTCCAGGGAGCCACCCATGCTGTGGGTCCACAGGGACTTCACAATAGGGAGTTGTACCTGCCTGTGTCTATGAATTAAAAACCGCGGTCTGACTGGGGCATGCAGACACCTTGACAGAATGAATAGTGTGTGGCACATATGTTCCCCGTTGCTATGCCCTCCTGTGCAGCTCCTGATGGCGGTGGCACAGGATTATATTTCTCATTGCTTCTGTACAGCATTGTGGGCTATCGCCCCGCCCCTTTTAAAGAGGGTCGCTGCCTAGCCGTGCCAACCCTCTGCAGTGTGTGCCTGCTTTTCCTCTGGCAGACGCACTTATAAATAGACATGAGTGTGGCGTGGCATAAGGGCAGCTGAAGGCTGGGCAGGGACAGTTTGGTGTGCGCTGTGGACACTGGGTCGTGGGGGGGGGCGTGGTTGGTCAGCATGTAACCCAGGAGAAGTGGCAGCGAAGTGTCATGCAGGCAGTGATTGTGCTTTGTTGGAGGTAGTGTGGTGCTTAGCTAAGGTATGCATTGCTAATGAGGGCTTTTCAGAGGTAAAAGTTGTTGGGGGGGGGCCCACTCTTGTTGGTATTGTGGCTTAATAGTGGGACCTGTGAACTTGAGATGCAGCCCAACATGTAGCCCCTCGCCTGCCCTATCCGTTGCTGTGTCGTTCCCATCACTTTCTTGAATTGCCTAGATTTTCACAAATGAAAACCTTAGCGAGCATCGGCGAAATACAAAAATGCTCCAGTCGCCCATTGACTTCAATGGGGTTCGTTACTCGAAACGAACCCTCGAGCATCGCGATAAATTCGTCCCGAGTAACGAGCACCCGAGCATTTTGGTGCTCGCTCATCTCTAATTAAGATATTACCATTTTTGGTGTTTTTCTCTATAAGAATACTTTGTATTTTCGGTCTAATTTTAACCAGTTTGTTATGTAAATCGATAGATGGCTTGCCCTGCAACTCTTTTTCTATGTCTGCTAATTGTGTTACGGTGCTTTTGAGCAATTTGTCTCTTTCTTTTTTATAAATAGAGCCGTGCTGGATCATCACCCCTCTGACTACAGCTTTATGAGCATTCCACAATATATATCGGCAAGTTTCTGGGGAATCATTATATTTAAAATAATCTTTTAGTGCTACTTCAACTTTCTTTTGAACTTGGGCTCCTGAAGTAGAACAGCGGTATTTCTCCAACTTCCAAAAGATGGAGTTTGAGGGCCTAATTTCAGTTTAAAGGGGTTGTCCCGCGAAAGCAAGTGGGGTTATACACTTCTGTATGGCCATATTAATGCACTTTGTAATATACATCGTGCATTAATTATGAGCCATACAGAAGTTATTCACTTACCTGTTCCGTTGCTAGCGTCCTCGTCTCCATGGTGCCGTCTAATTTCAGCATCTAATCGCCCGATTAGACGCGCTTGCGCAGTCTGGTCTTCTCCCTGGTGAATGGGGCCGCTCGTGCCGGAGAGCTGGTCCTCGTAGCTCCGCCCCGTCACGTGTGCCGATTCCAGCCAATCAGGAGGCTGGAATCGGCAATGGACCGCACAGAGCCCACGGTGCACCATGGGAGAAGACCCCAAGTGCATCGTGGGTGAAGATCCCGGCGGCCATCTTGCTAAGGTAAGGAAGAAGTCGCCGCAGCGCGGGGATTCGGGTTAGTACTAAACGTTTTTTTTTTTAACCCATGCATTGGGTTTGTCTCGCGCCGAATGGGGGGCCTATTGAAAAAAAAAAAAACCCGTTTCGGCGTGGGACAACCCCTTTAAGTGTTATAGAGGCATGGTCTGACCATGTTGTAGTCCCTACTTTTGATTCTTGCGTTCTCTTGGTAGGTCCACCAGAAACATGTCGATTCTAGAGAATGATTTGTGGCAGGAAGAATAGAAAGTATATTCTCTAAAACTGGCATTTAAACATCTAAAAGAGTCAAACAAATTAGTTTTGTGTATCCAAGAGGATAAGGTAGAACCTCTTCCTGTGTCAGAGAAGCTGGTATCTAGGGTCGCATCTGCTATAATGTTGAAATCTTCGCATAAGAGTAAGCTACCTTGCTGAATTTTCTTGATTTTCCCCACCACTCTATTCAAGAATTTAATTTGGTTCGAGTTGGGAGCATAAATGTTGACTAGAGTCATGAGGAAGCCTTCAGTTTTACATATCAAAATAAAAAATCAGGGGGCGGAGCCTGACCGCTGAGCGGTATGGAGTTGAAAAGTGAGGAGCTCCATTACAGCGGCATATACTGGGACCTTCTGCAGCCTTCAGAAACCTCATCATGGGGAAAACAGGCAAGGAGAGAAGCAGTGAACCCCAAGGTACACCTAGGACGAGCAAAGGGCAGGTAGACATGCATCACTACCTTAAAGACAGGAGCGCTCGGTCCCTGCATGAAGCGGCCAAGATGGTGCCCGCCCATGAGCTGAGCGGAGCGGGGGGGGGGGGGGAGAGACAGAGAGGAAGATGTCTCCTCAAAGGGAGAGGAAAGCGAACGCATCTCCAAAAGATTTATGAAGGACTTACTAATGCGTACTATGCGCCCTGTGCTTTCTCAACTAACTGAAATAAAGGAGGAAATGAAGCACATGGGGAGGAGAATAGAGGAGCTAGAGTCATTCACAGCAGCTATTTCCTCACATGCTTTGGACATAGAGAAAGTCCTGACTGAACACCATGCGCAGATTAACAGAACCCTTCTCATGCAGGAGGACATTGAAAACAGAAATAGGCGCAACAACGTGAGCATAAAAGGCTTTCCAGAATCATGGGCTGCTGAAGCTGTCCCTAAAGTGGCTAAAGAGATCTTCACACTTCTTCTAGGGGCTGATAGAGCATCCTCCATCTCTATTGAGTGGATCCATAGAGCCCTGAGACCCCTACCTCCCACCTCTGACCCACCAAGGGATATCATCTGCAAACTGCTTACTTTTCTGGACGCGGCTTCCATCTTAAAACCAGCAAGAAACCATAAGGAGCTCTGATACAGTGACGCTCCTCTGCAAATTTTCCGGGACCTGGCGCCATCTACCCTCGCAAAGCGCCGCCTTTTACGACCATTACTGGACACTTTAAGGGAAAAGGACATCAGGTATGCCTGGTTGTTCCCGTTCGGGCTAGGCATCACACACAAGGGTCGCAGGTTGAATATACGCACACCAGAGGACCTACAGAAGTGCTCTCAGATTTTGGACTTAAACCCAATTGATCTTCTGTGCTGGCTACCGGTTCCAAATCTCGTTTCCCGAACCTGTATCTTGCCGAAAAATGGCATCTGGCGGGGAACACGAAATCGTCCAGAGGAAAGAAAAAGAAGACCCTGAGGAGGTTACCGGTGGATCCTGTACCGGAGGTTACATGGATCCTGTACCGTGTTTCATCAGTTTTTTGGCTTGAAAAAGACCTTTCCTTAGGTCGAAACGTCGCCTATTTTTTAAAACTATGAAACAATAAAGCATGTTCCTTTAAGTAAGGAGTCTTTTTCTGCATCACTATATGCTGCCACTTCTTTGCTACACTTTATGGATCGTTGAAGGGGTCTATGTCCATAGCCCCGCTGTTGGCTTTGTATTATATTTTTTTTGTCGCTATAGAGAAATTTTTTTTAAATTTTTCTCTGATCCTTCCCCCCTCCCCAAGTACTCTGTTCTGGTGGGGTTGAGTGAGTGCTGTGGTCTTTTTGCTTAATACGGAGGTTACCAGTTCCGACACCTGAGGGGACACTATCGCTTCAGGGGGTATTGCCGCCACCATGTCTGTGAGACTTTCCCTGCTAGCTCGGAGCCATTTGTTTCATGACCCCGTAACTGGTCGCCCCACTTGGAGCGAACGCGGAGTTATGGCCATGAGATGGCAGGGAGACCCCTGCTCCCTTCAAGCGGGGGCCTCCATGAACTGTCCCTTTGGACCACTGTATTAGTGAATTTCCTTTGGTTCTAACTTTGCCCATCTGTATACTTGTACTTGTTCTTAAATAACTTTTGTTTTTCCTAAACAACTTGCCTTCAGTTTTCCCTACATACTAAGGTCCCCTTTGTGCCTGTCAGGTTGGGCCAAGAGTAGTTTCTTCTTTTGTGCGACTGTATAGTTAAGACAGTCGCCTCTTTTTCTCGCCCGCACCTGAGGGTGTGACTACTGAAATTTAGGGAAGCCAGCCCTAACTACTACCCAACTCTTTTTCTTTATCCTATTTCTCTTTGCTGATTTAAAAAGGGATAAGTGTTTTCCCTTCTTTCTTCCTTCCGTGTCTCTGTCTTGTGATTTGCCCCATACCCTAACCCCCCCCTCCCCCCCCCTGCTACATCTCCCATCGGAAGAAGGTCTCCATTGACCTATTTCATTGCATTTCCTATTTTTCAGCAGCTGAAGACTGGCTTCCTAACTCCTGAGGTCGGCCTTGCAACAGGTGACTTGCGATGGGAGATCTGCGGATTACGTCCTTTAACGTGAGCGGTCTCAACTCGCCCTTTAAAAGACACAACATAGCCCTATTGGCCAAGAGGTATGGCACGAGTGTTCTTCTACAGGAAACACACTATAAAAAAACCCAAATGCCTGCCTTTACCGGGCAGACACTTTGAACAGGGCTTTCACAGTGCTCACCCCACCTCAGCCTCCAAGGGGGTGTCAACCTTTTTCCATAGCTCTGCCAATTTCTCATGCCATGCTCAATTTGTAGATGAGGAGGGTAGAGTACTGTTTCTAAAGGGACTAATTAACAACACAAAAGTGACTATAGCTAACCTCTACGCCCCCAATATAGATCAGGTCCCATGGCTAATCAAAGAATTGACAATTTTCAAACACTTTGCCGAGGGCCAAGTAATACTAGGTGGAGATTTTAATGTTGCCCTGCATCCTCTAATTGATTCCTCAGCGGGCCGATCTCACATATCGCAAACTAAACTAAGGAAGCTTATTCGTAGCCTCCAGGAGTTAAATTTGACAGATGCCTGGCGTCTCATATATCTGTCCACGAAGGATTACACCTTCTTCTCCCATGTACACTTAACCCACCAGAGATTGGACTACATCTTCGTCTCCTCTGGTCTCCTGACACACCTTGGGGGAGCCAAAATAGATGTAGTCACGGTGTTGGACCACGCACCTGTCCATGTGGATCTCCGCCCACTCCACACAAAACCCAAAGAGTGGAGGTGGAGGCTTAATGCCTCTTTACTTGACTCCCTTGAGGAAAGAGAACGTCTCGCTAATCTCATAGAGGTATACTTCAGTATCAATATGAAGGGTGGCCCGGAGGTCCCCGTGGTCTGGGAGGCTCATAAGGCATTCAGTGCGGGGCTTATTGATAGCTCTAGGCTCCAGAACTAAAAAAGTCCTTCAAAAAGACATCTACGGCAAACTTAGCAAAATCGCTAAATTAGAGCAGATAACAAAGCTTTCTCAGTCAAAAACCTCTATGGAGAAACTAGAGGAGCTGAGGAGAGATCTAAAACAGTGCATCGAATTCCGATTCAACAAAAAACATCTTTATCTTAAGCACGTTGTCTACGCCCAAGGCAACAGATGCAGCAAATTCATGTCAGCCTTAATTAAAAAAGCTCGAGCAAAAAACCATATCAAATCAATCAAGACCTCTACCGGGACCGTGGCGACCTCCTCGGAGGACAGAGCTGGCACTTTCCATAAGTTCTACTCTCAGCTTTATAACATTAGACAGCAAACTCCCCTTATAAGGCCTTAGTCAGACGGGCGTTTTTTCGCGCGATTTGCGCATGCGCATGCGTCCGGTGATTTTTTAAAACCATTGCTTTGATTTTTTAAAACCATGCTATCGGACACATGAGCGCTTTTTATGCGCTCGTCCAATAAATTATAGAACAGAAATCGCAGATCGCACCTATCTGCGATCTGCGATTCCTGTTCTCTTCTCTATATGCGCTCAATGGGGCCGGCGGCAGCAGCGCCAACCCCATTGAGAACATATAGAAGACAAATCATTCTTCTCTGCCACAGCTGTAACAGCTGTGGCAGAGAAGAACAATGTTTGCCCATTGAATTCAATGGAGCCGGCAATACAGCCAGCTCCATTGAAAGCAATGGGCTGCCGGCGAGCGCAGGATGAATTGTCGGGAAGGGCTTAAATATATAAGCCCTTCCCTGCAATTCATCCAGAAATGTGTAAAAAAAAAAAAAAATGTATACTCACTAGAGATGAGCGAACGTACTCGTCCGAGCTTGATACTTGAGCTTGGGTTACATGCTGGCATTGCTGTCCAATCCCCCGTACGACCCTGCGTCCCCACCGCACACAAAATTTTCCTTGCGCAGCGTTCAGCTGCCCTCATTCCACACGCTGGCTTGATAGCTAGAGATGAGCGAACGTACTTGTCCGAGCTTGATACTCGTTCGAGTATTAGCGTGTTCGAGATGCTCGTTACTCGTAACGAGTACCACGCGATGTTCGGGTTACTTTCACTTTCATCTCTGAGACGTTAGCGCGCTTTTCTGGCCAATTGAAAGACAGGGAAGGCATTACAACTTCCCCCTGTGACGTTCAAGCCCTATACGACCCCCCTGCAGTGAGTGGCTGGCGAGATCAGGTGTCACCCCGAGTATAAAAATCGTCCCCTCGCGGCTCGCCACAGATGCATTCTGACATAGCTGAGGGAAAGTGCTATCGTGTTGGAGCTGCTATAGGGAGAGTGTTAGGAGTTATTGTAGGCTTCAAGAACCCCAACGGTCCTTCTTAGGGCCACATCTAACCGTGTGCAGTACTGTGGAGGCTGCTTTTTGCAGTGTTGCACTTTTTTTTTTTTTTTTTTTGGTATATCGGCCGTGCAGAGCATTGCGCCCTGCAGTAAAACTCCAGGGACAGAAGTACTTAGGCAGGGAGAGCGCTAGGAGTATTTTAGGCTTCAAGAACCCCAACGGTCCTTCTTAGGGCCACATCTAACCATGTGCAGTACTATGGAGGCTGCTTTTTGCAGTGTTGCACATTTTTTTTTTTGGTATATCGGCCGTGCAGAGCATTGCGCCCTGCAGTAATACTCCAGGGACAGAAGTGTGGAGGCAGGGACAGAAGACACATTATTGATTGAATATAGGCAGTGGGCCTTTTCTAAAAAAAAATACGGCAAAAAATCTATTTGGCCTGCCTGTCACTGTGCTCAGTGTTCTGGGTCTGTGTGTGCTGGGTGTAGTAGTTCTGCAAAATCATACGCAGCCAGCTAGAGCAGGCTTGCGCCAAATTATTTCCTGGCGTTCCGTAAGCGAAGTCAGCCTCCAACCACAGGCCAATAAGCGGCACATTTAATTACAGCGTTCTGTTTCTGCATTACTGGTAATACAGCATGCTGAGGGGTAGGGGTAGGACGTGGACGCGGCCGAGGACGTGGAGGCCCAAGTCAGGGTGTGGGCACAGGCCGAGCCAGTGCGGTGGCCAGGGGTAGAGGCAGGGCCAGACCGAATAATCCACCAACTGTTTCCCAAAGCGCCCCCTCGCGCCATGCCACCCTGCAGAGGTTAAGGTGCTCTACAGTGTGGCAGTTTTTCACAGAGACGCCTGACGACCGACGAACAGTGGTGTGCAACCTTTGTCGCACCAAGATCAGCTGGGGAGGCACCACCACCAGCATGCACAGGCATATGATGGCCAAGCACCCCACAAGGTGGGACGAAGGCCGTTCACCGCCTCTGGTTTGCACCACTGCCTCTCCCCCTGTGCCCCAACCTGCCACTGACATCCAACCCCCCTCTCAGGGCACAGGCACTACCGTCTCCTGGCCTGCACCCACACCCTCACCTCCGCTGTCCTCGGCCCCATCCAGCAATGTCTCTCAGCGCAGCGTCCGGACGTCGCTAGCGCCACTGTTTGAGTGCGAGCGCAAGTACGCCACCACGCACCCGCACGCTCAAGCGTTAAACGTGCACATTGCCAAATTGATCAGCCTAGAGATGCTGCCGTATAGGCTTGTGGAAACGGAGGCTTTCAAAAGCATGATTGTGGCGGCGGCCCCGCGCTACTCTGTTCCCAGTCGCCACTACTTTTCCCGATGTGCCGTCCCAGGCCTGCACGACCACGTCTCCCGCAACATTGTACGCGCCCTCACCAACGCGGTTACTGCCAAGGTCCACTTAACAACGGACACGTGGACAAGCACAGGCGGGCAGGGCCACTATATCTCCCTGACGGCACATTGGGTGAATTTAGTGGAGGCTGGGACCGAGTCAGAGCCTGGGACCGCTCACGTCCTACCCATCCCCCAAATTGCGTACCCCAGCTCAGTGGTGGTATCTGCGGTGGTGTATGCTTCCTCCACTAAAGCACCCTCCTCCGCCTCCTCCCCCTACGCAACCTCTGTCTCGCAATCAAGATGTGTCAGCAGCAGCACGTCGCCAGCAGTCGGCGTCATGCGGCGTGGCAGCACAGCGGTGGGCAAGCGTCAGCAGGCCGTGCTGAAACTACTCAGCTTAGGAGAGAAGAGTCAGACGGCCCACGAACTGCTGCAGGGTCTGACAGAGCAGACCAACCGCTGGCTTGCGCCGCTGAGCCTCCAACCAGGCATGGTCGTGTGTGACAACGGCCGTAACCTGGTGGCGGCTCTGCAGCTCGGCAGCCTCACGCACGTGCCATGCCTGGCCCATGTCTTTAATTTAGTGGTTCAGCGCTTTCTGAAAAGCTACCCCCACTTGTCATACCTGCCCGGAAAGGTGCGCCAGCTCTGCGCACATTTCCGCAAGTCCCACACGCACGCTGCCACCCTGCGGACACTGCAACATCGGTTTCATCTGCTACTGCACCGAATTCTGTGCGACGTGCCCACACAGTGGAACTCTAAGCTCCACATGTTGGCCAGGCTCTATGAGCAGCGTAGCGCTATTGTGAAATACCAACTCCAACATGGGCAGCGTAGTGGGAGTCAGCCTCCTCATTTATTTACAGAAGAGTGGGCCTGGTTGGCAGACATCTGCCAGGTCCTTGGAAACTTTGAGGAGTCTACCAAGATGGTGAGTGGCGATGCTGCAATCATTAGCGTCACCATTCCTCTGCTATGCCTCTTGAGAAGTTCCCTGCAAAGCATAAAGGCAGACGCTTTGGAATTGGAAACGGAGGCGGGGGAAGACAGTATGTCGCTGGATAGTCAGAGCAACCTCATGTCTATATCTCAGCGCGTTGAGGAGGAGGGGGAGGAGCATGAGGAGGAGGGGGAAGAGACAGCTTGGCCCACTGCTGAGGGTACAGATGCAGCTTGCCTGTCATCCTTTCAGCGTGTATGGCCTGAGGAGGACGAGGAGGAGGAGGATCCTGAAAGTGATCTTCCGAGTGAGGACAGCCATGTGTTGCGTACAGGTACCCTGGCACACATGGCTGACTTCATGTTAGGATGCCTTTCTCGTGACCCTCGCGTTACACGCATTCTGGCCACTACGGATTACTGGGTGTACACACTGCTCGACCCACGGTATAAGGAGAGCCTTTCCACTCTCATTCCCGAAGAGGAAAGGGGTTCGAGAATGATGCTATACCACAGGGCGCTGGTGGACAAACTGATGGTAAACTTCCCATCCGACAGCGCTAGTGGCCGAAGGCGCATTTCCGCGGCCCAGGTAGCAGGGGAGGCGCAGAGATCAGGCAGCATGTACAGCGCAGGCAGGGGAACACTCTCTAAGGCCTTTGACAGCTTTATGGCTCCCCAGCAAGACTGTGTCACCGGTCCCCAGTCAAGGCTGAGTTGGCGGGAGCACTGTAAAAGGATGGTGAGGGAGTACGTAGCCGATCGCACGACCATCCTCGGTGACGCCTCTGCCCCCCACAACTACTGGGTGTCGAAGCTGGACACGTGGCCTGAACTCGCGCTGTATGCCCTGGAGGTGCTTGCTTGTCCTGCGGCTAGCGTCTTATCAGAGAGTGTGTTTAGTGTGGCTGGGGGAATCATCACGGATAAGCGTACCCACCTGTCAACCGACAGTGCCGACAGGCTTACACTCATCAAGATGAACAAAGCCTGGATTTCCCCAGACTTCTCTTCTCCACCAGCGGACAGCAGCGATACCTAAACAATACGTAGGCTGCACCCGCGGATGGAAGCATCGTTCTCTATCACCATCCAAAAGGGGACCCTTTTGCTTCATCTATCTGTGTATAATATTCCTCCTCCTCCGCCTGCTCCTCCTCCTGAAACCTCACATAATCACGCCGAACGGGCAATTTTTCTTAAGCCCACAAGGCTCAGTCATATAATTTTTGTAAACAATTTTTATACGTTTCAATGCTCATTAAAGCATTGAAACTTTCACCTCAACCAATTTTTATTTTTACTGGGCTGCCTCCAGGCCTAGTTACCAATTAAGCCACATTAACCAAAGCGATTAATGGGTTTCACCTGCCCTCTTGGTTGGGCATGGGCAATTTTTCTCAGGTACATTAGTACTGTTGGTACACCAATTTTGGGGGGCCCTCGCCTACAGTGTAATCAAATTAATTTTTTGCCCACCTGCATTACAGCTCACGTAACATCAGCTGTGTTGGGCACTGCAATGCGATATATTTATGTACCGCCGGTGGGTTCCAGGGAGCCACCCATGCCGTGGGTCCACAGGGAGTTGTAACTGCATGTGTCCACTTCTAAAGAACCCCAGTCTGACTGGGGCATGCAGTGTGGGCCGAAGCCCACCTGCATTAAACATGAATTTATTACCTCAGCTGTGATGGGCAATGCAATGGGATATATTTATCTACCGCCGGTGGCTTCCTGACACCCACCCATGCTGTGGGTCCACAGGGAGTTGTAACTACATGTGTCCACTTCTAAAGAACCCCAGTCTGACTGGGGCATGCAGTGTGGGCCGAAGCCCACCTGCATTAAACATGACATTACCTCAGCTGTGATGGGCAATGCAATGGGATATATTTATGTACCGCCGGTGGCTTCCTGGCACCCACCCATGCTGTGGGTCCACAGGGAGTTGTAACTGCATCTGTCCACTTCTAAAGAACCCCAGTCTGACTGGGGCATGCAGTGTGGGCCGAAGCCCACCTGCATTAAACATGACATTACCTCAGCTGTGATGGGCGATGCAATGGGATATATTTATGTACCGCCGGTGGGTTCCAGGGAGCCACCCATGCTGTGGGTCCACAGGGAGTTGTAACTGCATGTGTCCACTTCTAAAGAACCCCAGTCTGACTGGGGCATGCAGTGTGGGCCGAAGCCCACCTGCATTAAAAATGACATTACCTCAGCTGTGATGGGCAATGCAATGGGATATATTTATGTACCGCCGGTGGCTTCCTGGCACCCACCCATGCTGTCGGTCCACAGGGACTTCACAATAGGGAGTTGTACCTGCCTGTGTCTCTGAATTAAAAACCCTGGTCCGGTTGGGGCATGCAGTGTGGGCCGAAGCCCAGCTGCATTTAATCTGACGTTAGCTCTGCTGTCCAGGGCACTGCAATGGGATACATTTATGTACAGCCGGTGGGTTCCAGGGAGCCACCCATGCTGTGGGTGCACACGGAATTCCCATTGCGGAGTTGTACCTGCCTGTGACTATTTATAAAAAAACGCGGTCTGACTGGGGCATGCAGACACCTAGACAGAATGAATAGTGTGTGGCACATAGGTTCCCCATTGCTATGCCCTCCTGTGCAGCTCCAGATGGAGGTGGCACAGGATTGGATTTCTCATTGCTTCTGTACAGCATTGTGGACTATCGCCCCGCCCCTTTTAAAGAGGGTCGCTGCCTAGCCGTGCCAACCCTCTGCAGTGTGTGCCTGCGGTTCCTCTCGCAGACGCACTTATAAATAGACATGAGGGTGGCGTGACATGAGGGCAGCTGAAGGCTGGGCAGGGACAGTTTGTTGTGCGCTGTGGACACTGGGTCGTGGGGGGGGTTGGGCAGCATGTAACCCAGGAGAAGTGGCAGCGGAGTGTCATGCAGGCAGTGATTGTGCTTTGTTGGAGGTAGTGTGGTGCTTAGCTAAGGTATGCATTGCTAATGAGGGCTTTTCAGAAGTAAAAGTTTTTAAGAGGGGGGGGCACTCTTGCCGCTATTGTGGCTTAATAGTGGGACCTGGGAACTTGAGATGTAGCCCAACATGTAGCCCCTTGCCTGCCCTATCCGTTGCTGAGTCGTTCCCATCACTTTCTTGAATTGCCCAGATTTTCACAAACGAAAACCTTAGCGAGCTTCGGCGATATACAAAAATGCTCGGGTCGCCCATTGACTTCAATGGGGTTCGTTACTCGAAACGAACCCTCGAGCATCGCGAAAAGTTCGTCTTGAGTAACGAGCACCCGAGCAATTTGGTGCTCCCTCATCTCTAGTCGGTAGTTAAGTAAAAAAAAAGGTGAAAAAGTACATAAAATAGTTTTATATATATATATAAAGACGAAAGCCCTCACTGACTCACTCACTGACTGACTGACTGACTGACTGACTCGCCACTAATTCTCCAACTTCCCGATGTTGTAGAAACATGAAATTTGGCAAAACCATGGATTATGGCCTAAATAGGAAAAGTAAAGAGGTTCCAACTTGATTATTCAAATCTAGCCCAAAAGAATTAGCGTCCAAATTGTACGTACGTAATCTAATTCTCTCACTTCCCGATGTCATAAAAACTTGAAATTTGGCACAAGCATTGATAATGTCATAAATAGAAAAATGTATTGGGTCCCAACTCGATTTTTCAATTCTAAGCGCAAAAGAATTAGCGTCCAAATTTTACATATAGAATCTTATTCTCTCACGTCCTGATGTCATAGAAACTTAAAATTTGGCACGAGCATTGATTATGTCATATATAGGAAATGTTATCGGGTCCCAACTCAATTACTCAATTCTAATCGCAAAAGCATTAGCGTCCAAATTTTATGTACCGAATCTAATTCTCTCACTTCACGGTGTCATAGAAACTTAAAATTTGGCACGGGTATTGATTATGTCATAAATAGGAAAATTTAATGGGTGCCAACTAGAGATGAGCGAGTATACTCGCTGAAGGCAATTGCTCGAGCGAGCATTGCCTTTAGCGAGTACCTCCCCTGCTCGAGACAGAAGGTTCGGGTGCCGGCACAGGGGAGCGGTGAGTAGAGGTTGTCAGCAGGAGGGAGTGGGGGGGAGAGAGGGAGAGAGAGATCTCCCCTCTGGTCCTCCCCGCTCTCCCCCGCAGCTCCATGCCCGCTGCCGGCACCCGAACCTTCTGTCTCGAGTGGGGGAGATACTCGCTAAAGGCAATGCTTGCTCAAGCAATTGCCTTTAGCGAGTATACTCGCTCATCTATAGTGCCAACTCAATTATTCAATTCTAAGAGCAAAGGAATTAGCGTCCAAATTTTATGTACGTAATCTAATTCTCTCACTTCCCGATGTCATTTTATATAAAGGAAACGTCGCATGGTTACCTCCACATGGTGTTTCCTGGGTAACGCAAAGAACCATGCAAAATGGTGAACATATTTTTTTCCTCGGTATCTCTAAAGTAACCACGACTTCATAAGATTTTCCGTATGAACACCAAATAAACACCAGTACCAAATTAACTCGAGCGAAGCCGGGTATATCAGCTAGTGGATTTATAAAGCAGAATTTTTGTGGAGGTGTCAGGCATTATGCACTCCCATGTTGATGTCCTAATAATATTGATGTCCTGATAATTGCGGATAGAAACTTTTTTAACAAGTTCAATCCAATGTGTCTTTCATTTATAATTTGCTCAAGAGTTCAGACTTCTAAATTACTACAATAGCTGAGATGAAAAAGAATGTGTATTTTGCATGTCAACTGGTACATGAAGAAAAATATGGATGATGAACATTCTGTTATTAAGACAATAACATTTTTACGGCCATGACATGTAGAGAAAATAAAAACCATTTAAATAAAACTGGTACATTATATAGAGACAAGCAGACACCAATAATTGTATTAATTAATGTTAATTATTCTCAGGAGAAGACAATGTTAGTAGTGATTATTTCTGTGCATCAGAAAATAATTGAGTGGCCTTCTAAATTTTAAACTTATAAATTAGAACTGTACATACTACATGATATACACTGATTGTTAAAAAATTCAAGCATCTAGAAGGAGTTGTCAGAATGCAATGAAACTTTATATGTATGATTGTAACTCGGATATAAATGATTACAATATTAGAGCAAAAGAATAATTTATTGTGGAAAACTGAACACTCGAAGGTAGGCTATAGTACCCTGCCTGGGGTGACTCGAATGCAAGATGTGATACAAACATTCTGGTTTCATATGGTATCCTGTGGCATATGGATCTACATTTGCTGTTACTGAGCCTCTACATAATGAAAACTCATAGGCTGTCAAAGTTAGCATCCCAGATAGTCCCTTACATGCTCTATCGGCAGTAAATCTGCCAACCTGGCAGACCACAGAGTGTGGCAATTTTGTAGAGGCATTCCTGTGACACCCTTGCTGTGTGCAACTGAACATTATCCTACTTGAAAATGCAAGTAGTATAGAGTTTACATATCTTGTGAAACTCCCACTTCCGGCAAAGTGACAATACCACACCCTTTTGTAGCTTTTGATGAGCATGCAATTCCCCCTTTGATAGTGTGATAGCTGACCCCCTTCCAGAGGCTGGATCCCAGCCCACATTAGCCTATGTTACTATGCCAGCCCTCTTCAGATCATCTTAAATTAGCATATAATAGCAGAAATCCCAGCCATCTGATGACCTGGCAGAACACCGAGTGTGGCAATGTTGTGGAGGCATTCCTGTGACCCCCTTGCTGTGTACAACTGAGCATTATCCTACTAGAAAATGCCTCTTTTAAAGGGGTTGTCCCATGAAAGCAAGTGGGGTTCAGCACTTCTGTATGGCCATATTAATGCACTTTGTAATGTACATCGTGCATTAATTATGAGCCATACAGAAGTTATTCACTTACCTGTTCCGTTGCTAGCGTCCTCGTCTCCATGGAGCCGTCTAATTTCAGCGTCTAATCACCCGATTAGACGCGCTTGCGCAGTCCGGTCTTCTCCCTTCTGAATGGGGCCACTCATGCCGGACAGCTGCTCCTCGTAGCTCCGCCCCGTCACGTGTGCCGATTCCAGCCAATCAGGAGGCTGGAATCGACAATGGAACGCACAGAGCCCACGGTGCACCATGGGAGAAGACCTGCGGTCCACCGTGGGTGAAGATCCCGGCGGCCATCTTCGCAAGGTAAGTAAGAAGTCACCGGAGCGCGGGGATTCGGGTAAGTACTATCCGTTTTTTTTTTTTAAACCCCTGCATCGGGTTTGTCTCGTGCCGAACGGGGGGGGCTATTGAAAAAAAAAAAAAACCCGTTTCGGCGCGGGACAACCCCTTTAAGCTCTGCCATGCGAGGCAACACATGTAGCTGCACGATGTTCTGATCATATCTTTGAGTCCTCATCGATACTCATATTACTTCTAGGGGTGATTTACTATCGTATGCCTTGGCCCCTGGTGATCACACCAGAAGAGGGGGCAGCATGCTCCACAGTAAAGGCAGGATTGAGGCATTTACTCCTAGGCTGCTAGACAAGAATATGACCATTGTCAGTGCCCAAATTAAACCTGCATATTACACTAAAGTTATCCTTCCCAATACCACTGCAAATGAAGGCGATGGTGGGTGGTTCCAATGGTAGTTTTGGATTGCTTGGTTCCGGAGTGCGGGTGCCTTCAACCCTCATGTGGTGAATCAGATGGAGGAAAAACAGTGGTACCCTGAAGCCTGCTATGCCAGGGACCACTAAAGTGTAGAGAGAGAAGAGAGAGAGAATTAGCCAGTGAAAGGAGCCCGAGCATCGTGCAGAGGTACTGTTCTGAAAATAGTCATCTTTGGAGAGTCAACCTCTTCCTTTTTCCAGGAGCGGTCCTGGACAGAAAACTAGGACTGTCGGGCCAGTTTCTTCCTGAGTCTTACCTTCCAAGAGTGATTCTGTACAAATCTCAAGATTGTAGGGCCTGTGTCATCCTGAGTTCCTCCCAGAACGTCTTGTTTGTGTGGGACCTGCATCGGTGTATTGTGATACTTGTGTACCCTGTTTCAGTTAACTACAGTAAAGTTTGTCAGACCCTGAGTATTCCCTGGAACTGAGGTACTTAATCATTATCCCGTGTGTGGACTCTATTCTTTGCCATTGATGGTTCATACCGGTGGGAAAGGAATGGTGGCGTCATGAGCGACAACCTTGCTAACTGCCTAAATGTTTATTAGCCATCCCTATCATAGGGGTGTCCAGAAGAGCCCTAGTGTTACTCGGGCCTAGGCAGCATGTAGCCCTTCGAGTAGGAGCCTGTTAAGTGGGACAGTGCCTCCGTGACAAGTGACTGCTTTACCCTCCGAGCTCCTTTGCGTGGGCCTCGTGTCCTGAGTGGACCCCCCGGGGCGCCACACACCTGTATCTATTGAAAGATAAAGAAGTGACATTTTCATATGTCAAGAGCTTTTTGCTCTTCTACCCCTTTCGAGTGAATTTGCATCCACTGCAGTTAACTGTCTGGTCCTTAACTCTCTCTGCTCTTTTAATACTAGATTTCCAAAAATGTCCTCTTCTTTCTTTCTCCTCCCCTCACACCAAACTTATAAACCTCATACCCCATTTCCGCAGTTACCCTGTCCCTGTGACTGCCCCTTCTTTATCCTTAGAAAAAAAAAAATTTTTTATGTTTTTCATACAATTGTAATGCTTATTGAATATATTGAATATATTACAAAATTTGGACTACGCGAACAATGATGTATTGCATTTGGGATTTATGTTTTCAATAAAAACAGAAATTACAAAAAAAAAAAAGACAGGTCATTGTTGTAGCCAACTTGACACATTCTTCCAGTTGGATGTGCAGCCATTTATGACCACTCTTTGAGTACGATCAGTCAGCCAGTTGTCAATCCACCTAACAGTTGCCTCATCCATTCCATATTTGGTCATGTTTTAAATAAGGATGGTATGAAATATTTTGTCAAATGCTTTAGTACAGGCAAGATATACCATATCTACTACAGGCCTGTAGTTTCCTGTGTTCACTTTCTTCCCATTTATTAACTGAAAATAATGAAATACAAATCAATATAAAACAATTAGATAAAGCGATTAAAGAAAATATGTCAAGCTAATATTTTTATTCAAACCCCTGGGTGTAACAGTATCCATCCTAAAAAATCCACCTAGATTCATTATTCAGAATATCCGATTAACATACAGGGCCTGCACAAAAGAACAATTAGTTCCTGGACATTTTGTTCAGTGTGGATGAACAAGGTTGCATACATTCGTTGTAGACAGCATAAAATAATGCAGCGGGCTTTGAGTTTGACACACATGCGGTAGAGTAACAGAGGACTGCTACATCAGACTACTCAGGTTTGTTTGTAGTTTGCAACCATGGAGACACATACAGTAGGTATGCATAAGAGCTGTGTACACAAACCATAATCATGACTATATGCAAACTAGTTATTATTGTATAAACAAAACTATGGACATTTGTTACCATTCATTGTATAGGGTAAAATCTTAAAATGAAATTAATATTATTATTTTATTATTATCCATTACAATTGATTGTATATCACGGCTGAGCTATTTTCATTATTTTTTAACAGCAGTTTTGACATCATTATTTCTTCAACTGTATATAAAAGGATTTAACAATGGTGCAATAACAGTATACATTACTGATAGAAACTTGTCCATATCTGCACCATAACTTGTCTTTGGCCTCAAATACATTATACTAACAGATCCATAAACTATAGTCACCACTATGAGGTGAGAGGAGCAGATAGAGAAAGCTTTCCTAATTCCTGCTATGGAATGGTACTTTATAATTGTCCAAATGATTCGTGTATATGAAACAATTATTAATAGGAAAAAACATACAACCAGTAGTAGGACAATTATAAAAGTCACAGTTTCATTAAACTGCATGTCAGTACATGCCAAGGCCATTAGAGGTCTCAGTAGAAATGTTTGATTTTATTGGGTACACAGTAAGGTAAGGAGGACATAAGAGATGTCTGTGATATGGCAACCATCAAACCAATGATCCATGAGCTCATGATAAGCTTAAGATAAGCATTTCTACTCAAAGGAAGAGGAACAAGAGTCAAAAATGGAAAATCTTTGACAGATCATGGGAAAAAAACTGAAATACCAGAAGTAGATTACATATTCCTTATAATTGATTAAAACAAAGCCATTGATTGCATTGAACATGACAAGCTGTGGCCATGCCTAAGACAAATGGGAGTCCTGGGACATCTGGGGCAACTCATACAGCCATTATATGCGAACCAGGTGGCTATGATCATGACCTTCAAAGTTAACATGGAATGGTTCAGAATTGGGAAAGGTATACACAAGCTTAAGGCAAGCATTTCTACCAAAGGAGGAGGAACAAGAGTCCAGAATTGCAAATCTTCGATGAATCATAGAAAAAGCCCAGAAAGAATCTGCATTTTATCCCCTACATTGTTCAACCTGTATGCAGAGGCAATCTTCAGGCAGTGCAATTTAGACTAATCCAATATTGGAGTCAAGATCAGTGGAAGAAATATCTACAATTTCAGATATGAAGGTGATACACTCTTGTTGGCAAAAGGTTAGGAAGGTCTTCAACAACTGATACTAAAAGTTAAAGAAGGAAGTGAAAAAGTAGGCCTATATTTGAATTTCAATAATCTATAAATTCTAGAGCAAATAAATAGATTGTGTTGTATAAACAAACTGCAAATCATCTGAACTTACAAAAGAACACACCACTGCAAATCAGTAAATGTTTTTCTCAGCAAAAAATAATAAAATCCCATTAAAAAGGCATAAGACACTTTCAAAAGAGGCTGAACACTGGATAAACAATGTGTAAAAATAATGCTAACAGGGGCATGGCTAGCTGCGCATGGAGGAAGACATGTAATCCTTCACTGCCAGATCCTTCAGCTCAAAACTGGAGCCAATTGGCATTTACTCACCTGTTTACGGTTTCCTGAAGTTGTATCCAAACCCTCTAATACAGCTGAATGCGCTGGAGTGATAGTCCAGTTCCGGCAGGTGAGTCTTCACAAGATGTTGCTGTCCATAAGCAGCAGGCAGCCTCCTCCCCAGGTGATCCTCGTGAAAAAGGCTGCCTGAAAGGTTTGTCGGAAGATTTGCTGAAAAGCTCACCCAGGTGTTTGCTCTGAGCAAGCGATGCAGCGCTGTTCTCTGCAGATCACGGATTACTTAATTCACAAATCAACAGCCCATTACCCACTCTTACACCATCAAGATAACCTTCAGCCAATGCTCACAAGGGAACTATTACTGTAGAATTTGCAGACTCCATGGAGGCACTGCTTCCCTCACTTCCCTCTACTCCACAATCTAGGGGAGGCCAGGGTGAACTCCCAATGGGCAATCGCTTACCGTAGCATGCAACTGCTTAGTGCACATCAATGGTCCTGTTACAGAAGCTACGATGCAATCCATGGTAGCAAATCTTAAACTATCCATCAAAGACAGGCATCCACCCAGCCTTCTGTTCTTTGCAGATAGAAATTGTATCAATAAGCCATCTCACTTCTCATATTGAAAATAAAATGGAGAAACTAACTTCCGCCAATAATGAGCTTGTTGATTACACAGACATCATGGAGAAAGTGACAACTCTGAAATTAAAATTCCCTGATATAGAGGACAGGTTCAGATGGAATAGATAAATATATGAGGAGAGCGCCAAAGGAAAAAGATATATATATTAGCAGATTAATAAGGTGACGCAGGAAAAGCACTCACCGGGTGCTTGGGTGAGACAAAACTAATATGTCTCACCAGTACCTAAATCCAGGATGGCATGTAGAAGTAAATGGCCGGTTCCTTATCCGAAGAGAGCTGCACAGCGATTTCCGAGTAATCCTCCAACAATAAGGGGGCTCGTCGTATAGGTATAAGCAAAGTAAAAAACTTGCTTGCGCTCGTGGAAAGCAGGCACGATTTACTACTCAATTATTCAATTCTAAGTGCAGAAGAATTAGCGTCCAAACTTTACATACAGAATCTAATTCTCTCACTTCCCGATGTCATAAAAACTTGAAATTTGGCAAAAGCATTGATAATGTCATAAATATAAAAAGTTATTGGGTCCCAACTCGATTTTTCAATTCTAAGCGCAAAAGAATTAGCATCCAAATTTTACATACGGAATCTTATTCTCTCACGTTCTGATAATGAGCTTGTTGATAACACAGACATCATGGAGAAAGTGACAACTCTGAAATTAAAACTCCCTGATATAGAGGACAGGTTCAGATGGAATAATGTCTAGCTTAGGTGGGATGGGGTACTGAAAAATGGTCAAAATGAGGGTCTGAGATAATTCATTGTTGACTACTTTGCCACCTTATTGCCTGGGGCTACTGAACTCCACCTCACCATTAACTGGGTACACAAGCTCCCCAAGCCCAAATCTCTTCCCACCTTCATACCAAGAGATGTCATTCTTTGTATACTCCTCTATCACACAAAGGAGAAAATATTGGAAGCATCTAGGATCTCCACCACACTTCCAGATCAATTCCAAAATATATCTGTTTATGCGGACTTTCCTTTAGTGCAGTGTTTCTCAACTCCAGTCCTCAGGGACCTAACAAGCCATGTTTTCAGGATCTCCTATAGTAAGAACACCTGTGGTAATGTCTGAGGCACTGAAAATAATTACATTACCTGTGCAATACTGAGTAAATTCTGAAAACATGACTCGTTGGGGTGCCCTGAGGACTGGAGTTGAGAAACACTGATCTAGTGTGTAACAGCAGCACAACAGATAATCCATCCGGGAGAGTCACATAATACGGTCAGCTGCATGTTCCAAAGAAGGATATGGACTGTATAATCCACAACTAAATCATCCCAGGAAAGTCATAGAGAAGGAGCAGCAACTAAGGTGCACTTGTAGCAAAGATGAATACTCACTTCGCCATCTTCAAGTGAAATATCCCTTATTAGTTAAAACACAGCCACTCCATATCTTGTGACGCTTCGACCGTTCGTTTCAGTCTTTTTCAAGCATACCGAGTTCATCCAAATCACATGTATAAATATCCACCCACCACCAATAATACTCATCACCAATTAAAAACACCCACCCATACAGGTTTGTACATACCTATCAGAAGGGAGCGTTGTGCTGGACGACACCTGACTGATACACATACTCACATCTCAGCAACCCCTGCACTTAATGCATATGGACACAAATCCTCCTGTTTCTCGTCGTGTATTCCTCTATACTGCGTCTGCGCGAGATCCCTACCACTCCTCGCAAGAGTTTAGCTCGTCATCACTGCCCTGCAATCACATGCTTTCAAAGCCCATGCGCAAGCGTGCCCTGATTGTCATAACAACGTGAGATTCCCCAGCGCATGCATGGGATCATGCTGTCATTCTCGTGTAATCATGGTTATCATATACATATACACCCCTTCTGGCACCAGGGCACAATCGCCTAGCTCTATGCTCATTCTCAGAACAGGGGATGTTATATACTGTAAAATGGTCAAGACATGTAGTGGCTGTGTTTTAACTAATAAAGAATACTTCAGTTGAAGTTGGTGATGTGAGTAATTATCTTTGCTACAAGTGCACCTAAGTTGCTGCTCCTACTCTATAACTTTTCTATTTATGCGGACTTGTCTGTTATGACACTCATGGGGAGGATAGGGTATGGCATTGCATGCAAGTGGGGCTTCCCAGTTAAGCTCATTATCATAAAAAATTGCACAAATTTGCAGAAACTGGCATCTCTTTCTACAGGTTTCCCAGGGGGCACCTGCGAAAAGGAACTTCTCAGAGCTTTGAGGGGAATGGATGGATGGACAATCTGGCAAAAGTCGCTGTAAAGGCCCACCAATTAATTAATTAATACAGCTGGAAAGAATGCCTTTACCTCTACATTGAGGTTAAATTTCATTACGGATGTGCTTTATTCCAATTTCTAAGCTAATGGAGGCACGTGTTTACTGTCAATTGTTAAATTTAGTTCCTTGCAGGAATATAGTAATATGGATACCATTTAATCTGTTATGATTCTCACTGTCGTCTTTAGTCTCTGTTCTAAGACTTGAGGTTTCTGTAACTCTCCTCCTAAAATTCTGATTGAGCTGGTCTGAATCACACTCAACTCAGGTCACTTTCTGGCTGCACTGGTGGGGAAGTGAGCACTTGGAGTGGATGTTTTCCCTCCTGAGACCCACAGGTGCGCCCCTGTTCAAAGCATGGTGTGTCTGGTGTTATTATGGTACTTAACATAGTCTCAATTAACGCTATAGAACTAAACTCGCCTGTCAAGAGATTAATAATGTGGAAGGAGGCTTGCACAACTAATGCAGACATTATAGGGGTCACAAAAACACATTTAAACAAGGAGGAATCCTTTGGATTAACACATAAGTGGTTCTCCCATATTTTCTCTTCCCCTGCAATGCACAAAAGATATGATGTCTCCATTGTCATTAGGGATTCTTTGACATTCCCCTTGGAGAAGAAGATCAGCGCTGAAAGTGGCCGATTTGTTATTTTGATCTGCTCTATTAATAGTATACATCATTGCTTCTGTGCATGCTCATAACTGATTTATTCAAAATAACACTGATTTATTCAAAATATTCTTAAAATTATAAAGAAACCCACTAGAATAGGCCTCTTAATACTACTAGGTGATTTTAATTCAACCCCTTAGCACTGTATGGACTTGTCTGGTGTCGGACCTGATGACAGGCCATTATCGATGGTCCTTCTCTTCAAGAAGCATAACTTATTTGATATCTGGAGAATTCAACACCCTTCAGAACCTGATCCCTCCACCTTCTCGACCCTCACAAGGTCTACAGTAGGATAACTCCTGTCGAAATATTTCCTGGTCAGATCATGCCCCTGTAATGATGTTGCTTCAGGAATAATACAGCAACCCACCCACTAGAATATGGAGACTGAAAAACTATCTTTCACAACATCCAAAATAAACTCCTCAAACGTCACAATCGCTCCCTGAGTTTTTTTCAGCTCAATGACAATAGACAGATGTATGACTTCACCTTGTAGTGTGCCCACAAGGCGTACATTAGGGGTCATCTCATAAAGCAAGCCTCTTATTATAAAAAAAACAGAGGTCTACCCTACTACAGTTGTTGCAAACAGAACTCTATTCCTTACATAAATTAAACAAAGCAAGCTTTTCACAGAATAGGGCTTAGAAGATATCATCTCCTACTCAACAACTACATTAATTTAGTGTATGGCAGGGACTTAGCCACGAGGAAACTGAAGACGACATATTATTGGAAAGGCAATAGGCCAGGAGTTATGTTAGCAAAGCAAGCAAAATCAAGATCAAACAGGACTCACATACCATATATTCACGATACCAAAGAAAGTAACATTTTTGATTGCCAGGGTATTGTCAATGCCCTGGCGGATTATTATAAATCACTGTATAATGTAAGGTATTATAATTTCCTCCTTCAGCCCACACAGTGTAGCATATCCTTGTTTTGGAAAATATAAAGTTATCCACATTAACCCCTATTGAATTGACTACTTTATTACAGCCATTTAGCTTTACAGAAGTCTTGATAGCTATTAAATTGCTTAAATCCAACAAATCATCAGGTCTGGACAGCTTACAACCAAATACTATAAGGGTGCGGGCAGACGAGCGTAGGCGTATTTATGTTCGCACGAGCGCAACGTATAATCGCCCGAGCGATTGTTTTTCACCGATCACGACCAGAGCTTGAAAGCGTATTTTCGTTTGTTCCTACTTTGCAAACGGTCTTTTCGGCGATCGAATATGCGTTGGCGCGTATTTCGGTCGCATATGTTCCGTTTTTTTTCGAATTGCCGTTTTTACGCGCCGTAAAATCGCCCATGTGAACGAATACATTCGAAACCATTGCCTCAGATGGTCACGTATATACGTTTGGTCGCAAAAACGCGCCGTTTATGCGCTCGTCTGCCCGCACCCTAAGACTCATGATTTGATCTTGTGCGTCTACCTAACCAAAATACTAATTAAAATGACTTTCAGTGGATGGGCTCAAACGTGGTAAGACCCCGTTTGCTTTCCCAATTTTAGACCAGTTTCCCTCTTAAATGCAGATAAAAGACTATATGCTGGAGTACTAGCAAAGAGACATTTGGAGTTCATAACGAATCTCATTGATGAAGATCAGGTGGGATTCATTAACAGTGAATAACACTTGTTTATCTATTGATATAATTTTTGCAGTGTCAGACTGGGGGACAACCTCTCTGCTTCTTACATTAGATGCAAAGAAGGCATAGGAATCATAATGATGTTCCCCATATCGCAATTGGGAACGGCTAACTTAAAACTTTACTATGAAACTTAGAAAATAAAAAAAACTACTAACATTTACTAATGTCTTGAATTGGGTGTATAGCGATTGCTCAAATGCTATTACTACCTAAAATCCTGTATTTATTTCGGAACCTCCCAGTGGTTGTGCTCAATGTAATTTTGAGTAGAATTCAAAGATTGATAATGCTCTTCATATGGCAGAGTCAAAGAGCACGAATATCAACCATGGTGTTATTTCTTCACCCTTCACAAGGTGGATTGATGTGCACTTGTATAAAGAACTATTACTATGTTACTCTCCTTAACCAATTGCAAAGTTGGTGGTTGGTAGACTCCTCAAAACATTGGGTTCAGATTAAATCCAGTGTTACTAGATACCCTAGACTGTCTAACCTCTTGTGAGTTTCCAGATTATCTAAAATATTCTCTACATTCACATTTCCTATGATAACAGCCTCCCTATTTACATGGAAAAATATATCTCTAGCAACGGGCTTCCTGCCTCTATAGACTTCTAAAAAAACTATAGAAGCAATACAAATACTTATCCCAGATTTAAACTTTGATGCTTGACGGGCAAGAGGTATTTCTAATATAGGATAGCTCATTTTAATTACCCCTTAAAGAGTTTTATAAATACCTCTAACTAGCATTTCCTATTATTGGCGGGCCCAGGAGAGGCTCCCCGCTACTCAAAGTATGAAGCTTTTATGTTCGACCACAAGACTCGCAAAGCCGGTATTTCTAGGATTTATCTAGATTTATCAGAGCATAACTGCTCAACTGTCTTACCTTTTTCTCTTGAAGTGGGAACCTTCTGGAAACCTTTAACCAGGACTATTAGCATTAAAAAAAAAAAAAATTATTGAAGTAGAATCACCATGAGGTCAAGTATGAAAATGTATGCAGTGGCATTAACACATCAACATAATTGTGGTTGTGAAGGGAAGCACACTTACAAATGATTATACACTGTGAATGGTGTCAAATTAGGAAATAAATATATATTTTTAATGGCTAACCTATTTTTATGTCATGCATCATTTTTCTTACTGCATATTTCACATCATTATTTCTAAAACTGTAAATAAAGGGATTTAACAATGGTGCAATAACAGTATACATGAGTGATATAAACTTGTCCATATCTGTACCATAGGTTGACTTAGGCCTCAAATACATCACACTACCAGATCCATAAAATATAGTCACCACTATGAGGTGAGATGTGGAGGTAGAGAAAGTTTTCTTAATCCCTGCTGCAGAATGGTGCTTTATAATTGTCCAAATGATCCGTGTATATGAAACAATTGTTAATAGGAAAGCACCTACAATTACTAGTAGGACAATTATAAAAGTAACAATTTCGTTAAACTGTGTGTCAGTACATGCCAAGGCCATTACAGGTGGAATCTCACAGTAGAAATGGTTGATTTTATTGGGTCCGCAAAAAGGTAAGGAGAATGTAAGAAATGTCTGTATTATGGCAACTGTAAAACCAATGATCCATGAGCACATGATAAGCTTAACACAAGCATTTCTACACATAATCACGTTATATAATAATGGCTGGCATATGGCGTTATATCGGTCATAAGCCATGGCTGCCAGTAAGTAGCACTCTGTGGCTCCCAATAACAAAAAACAGTACATTTGCATGGCACAGCCATAGAAAGTGATGGTTTTGTCAGTTGATAGGAGATTTTTTAACATGTTCGGTGTAATCGTTGAGATGTAACATTCTTCTAAAAATGAGAAGTTGGCGAGAAAAAAGTACATAGGGGTATGAAGGTTTGAACTGAGGTTATAGACAACAATTAGAAACATATGTGCGGCTACAGATATACAATAGATACAAAGAAATGAAGTAAATAGGAAATACTGCAATTCCGGGACATTGGAAAATGATATAAAAATAAATTCCATTGTTGTACGGTTTCCTTTATCCATATAACTAATTAAACCCCAGGTTCTGTGAGAGTAAGAGGTCCCTCAAGATACAATGGACCAAGGATACAAAATTTTCAACAAGCAATGGTGTTCTTCGGACCTTTATTACTTGAAACCAGATTCAACATACAATGTCAGTATGGATCTGTGGCATGTGCAGTCTGCTGGAAAATTCAGCCCATCAGCATAAGCATTTCACTGGTAAAACCATTCTACTACTGAAATGCATACTCTGACTGACTATTTAGTCAAGCCTCTCAACAGTATAGTACGGTATTACATGTCCTATACTGCTCTTTACCTGTGACAGGACGAATGGCTTCTTTGGACACCAGGTGAGAGCAGCTGTGTTACGTTTTTTCTGGCACACTGAAGAAGTACTTGTCCTGTGCACAGTAAGTGATTTACAGTTTTCAGCAGCTCTTTCTGACTTGGGAGGACCTATATTTTAACTAGAGGAAGGTCAGTAGTTAAGTAAAAAAAAAAAGGTGAAAAAGTACATAAAATATTGTTAAATTAATAAAGCAGAATTTTTGTGAAGGTGTCAGGCTTTATGAGCTCACATGTTGATGTCCTAATAATATTGATGTCCTGATTATGTCAATATCCTGATGATTATAGATAGAAACTCTTTGGACAAGTTAAATCCAATGGGGCTTTCATTTAAAATCTTCTCAAGAGTTCAGACTTTGGAGTTACTACCATGGCACGAAGAGAAGGTATATTTTGCCTGCCAACTGGTATTTGTCCCAACAAGTTTACAACTTTGCTAATTGCTTCTGCTACATGAAGAAAAATATGGACGATCAACTTTCTTTGATTTAGACAATAACATTTTTCTGGCCTTGGTATGCAGAGAGAATAATATCCATTTAAATGAAACTGGTACACTTTATAGAGACAAGCAGACACCAATAATTGTGTTTAATAATGTTAATTATTCTCTGCAGAGGACAATGACAGTAGTGATTATTTCTGTGCATCAGAAAATAATTGAGTGGCCTCCTGAGTTTTAAAGTTCTAAATTAGAACTGTATATTCTATATGATATATACTCATTGTCAAAAAAATTCAAGTACCTAGAAGGAGTTGTCAGAATAGAATGAAACTTTATATTTGTGATTGTAAGGGCGCCCACCCACTGGCGTTTGCGATTTTCGTGCGTGAAAAACGCCGCGTTTTCGTGGCGTTTTTCCCGGCGTTTTTTGCCGCGTTTTCGCGGCTTTTCCATTGACTTTCATGGGTGCATTAGGAGAAAAATAAGGACACATATGCAACTGACAGTTCCTATGTTAAAAAACGCAACGCAACGCAAAACGCCAGTGGACAGGAACACATGTTATCTCTATGCCTGTGCAGGAAAAACGCAAAACGCAAAACGCAAACGCAGGAAAAAAAAACGCCAGTGGGTGGGCGCCCTTACACTGATATAAATGATTAGAATATTAGTGCAAAAGAATAATTTACTGTGGAAAACTGAACACTTCAAGGCAGGCTCTAGTACCTCATCCATACAACTCTAGCTTGGATGCAAGATGTGATGTGGACATTCTGGTTCCATATGGTATCATGTGGCATGTGGATCCATATTTGCTGTTACTGAGCCTCTAGATCATGCTAACTCATAGGCTGTAAAAGGTATCATCTCAGATTGTCCCATTCATATTCTTTTGGCGATAAATCTGATGAACTGGCAGGCAACAGAGGTTGGCAATGTTGTGGAGGCACTCCTCTGACACTCTTGCTGTGTCCAACCGAGCATTCTCCTACTGGAAAATGGTTCTTCTAAGAGGCAACACATGTGGCTGCAGGATGTCCTTAACATATCTTTCAGTTGTCATTATTAGAGATGAGCGAGCGTACTCGTCCGAGCTCGATGCTCGTTCGAGTATTAGGGTGTTCGAGATGCTCGTTACTCGAGACGAGCACCACGCGGTGTTCGAGTCACTTCCATTTTATTCCCAGAAAGTTTGCGCCGTTTTCTGGCCAATAGAAACACAGGGAAGGCATTACAACTTCCTCCTGTGACATTCCAGCCCTATCCCACCCCCCTGCAGTGAGTGGCTGGGGAGATCAGATGACACCTGAGTATTTAAATCTGCCCCGCCAGCGGCTCGCCACAGATGCATGCTGAGAGAGATCAGGGAAAGTGCTGTCTTGCTGTAGCTGCTATAGGGAGAGTGTTAGGTGTTATATTAGTCTTCAAGAACCCCAACGGTCCTTCTTAGGGCCACATCTGACCGTGTGCGCACTGTTGAGGCTGCTTTTAGCAGTGTTGCACTTTTTTTTTTTTTTTGTATATCTGGCGTGCAGACCATAGCGTCTTCAGTCTGCAGTCATTTTACAGAGTATAGGGGCAGTACTGGTGAGGCAGGGAAAGAGGTATAATGGCTATATAGGCAGTGGGCTTTTTCCCAAAAAGTTGAAAAATATACTATATTTGGTCTGGCAGTGACCGTCTTCAGTTTACGCCGTGTCTGCTGCGGGGAGTAGTCGCTGATTAATACCCAGCCTTGCGCATAATTGTTTCCTGGCTCTGCTGTGCGTTCCATAAGCAAAGTCAGCCTCCAACAGGGAAATCCAAATACAGTGTATATCAGAGGCAGTGGGCATTTTCCCAAAAAGTTGAAAAATATACTATATTTGGCCTGGCAGTGACCGTCTTCAGTTTACGCTGTGTCTGCTGGGGGGAGTAGTCGCTGATTAATACCCAGCCTTGCGCATAATTGTTTCCTGGCTCTGCTGTGCGTTCCGTAAGCGAAGTCAGCCTCCAACTGCACGCCAATAAGTGGCACATGTAATTACAGCGTTCGTAGTACACCATGCTGAGGGGTAGGGGTATGCCTAGAGGACGTGGACGGGGGCGAGGATGCGGAGGCCCAATGAGGGTGTGGGCACAGGCTGAGCTCCTGGTCCAGGTGTATCGCAGCCGACTGCTGCGGGATTAGGAGAGAGGCAAGTTTCTGGGGTCCCCAGATTCATCTCACAATTAATGGGTCCACGCGGTAGACCTTTATTAGAAACTGAGCAGTGTGAGCAGCTCCTGTCGTGGATGGCAGAA
This sequence comes from Eleutherodactylus coqui, assembly GCF_035609145.1. Classification (NCBI taxonomy): domain Eukaryota; kingdom Metazoa; phylum Chordata; class Amphibia; order Anura; family Eleutherodactylidae; genus Eleutherodactylus; species Eleutherodactylus coqui. Next base: position 45,671,320 of record NC_089842.1, on the reverse strand, counting down.
AGTGCATCCAGCAATCTATTGACCACCCAGTCTTCTACGCCGTCCACAGCTGCAACTCTGAATCCTCTGGCTGCTTCTCCTCCTTCCTCCCAGCCTCCTCACTACATGAAAATGACACATTCTGAGGAGCAGGCAGACTCCCAGGAACTGTTCTCGGGCCCCTGCCCAGATTGGGCAGCAATCGTTCCTCTCCCACCGGAGGAGTTTGTCGTGACCGATGCCCAACCTTTGGAAAGTTCCCGGAGTGCGGGGGATGAGACTGGGGACTTCCGGCAACTCTCAAGAGCTTTCAGTGGGTGAGGAGGACGATGACGATGAGACACAGTTGTCTATCAGTGAGGTAGTAGTAAGGGCAGTAACTCTGAGAGAGGAGCGCACAGAGGATTCGGAGGAAGAGCAGCTGGACGATGAGATGACTGACCCCACCTGGTTTGCTAAGCCTACTGAGGACAGGTCTTCAGAGGGGGAGGCAAGTGCAGCAGCAGGGCAGGTTGGAAGAGGCAGTGGGGTGGCCAGGGGTAGAGGCAGGGCCAGACTGAATAATCCACCAACTGTTTCCCAAAGCGCCCCCTCGCGCCATGCCACCCTGCAGAGGCCGAGGTGCTCAAAGGTGTGGCAGTTTTTCACTGAGAGTGCAGACGACCGACGAACTGTGGTGTGCAAGGTTTGTCGCGCCAAGATCAGCCGGAGAGCCACCACCACCAGCATGCGCAGGCATATGATGGCCAAGCACCCCACAAGGTGGGACGAAGGCCGTTCACCGCCTCCCATTTGCACCACTGCCTCTCCCCCTGCCACTGAGATCCAACCCCCCTCTCAGGACACAGGCACAACCGTCTCCCGGCCTGCACCCACATCCTCACCTCCGCTGTCCTCGGCCCCATCCAGCAATGTCTCTCAGCGCAGCGTCCAGCCGTCGCTAGCGCAACTATTTGAGCGCAAGCGCAAGTACGCCGCCATGCACCCGTACGCTCAAGCGTTAACCGTGCACATAGCCAAATTGATCAGCCTGGAGATGCTGCCGTATAGGCTTGTGGAAACGGAGGCTTTCAAAAACATGATGGCGGCAGCGGCCCCGCGCTACTCGGTTCCCAGTCGCCACTACTTTTCCCGATGTGCCGTCCCAGCCCTGCACAACCACGTCTCCCGCAACATTGTACGCACCCTCACCAACGCGGTTACTGGCAAGGTCCACTTAACAACGGACACGTGGACAAGCACAGGCGGGCAGGGCCACTATATCTCCCTGACGGCACATTGGGTGAATTTAGTGGAGGCTGGGACTGAGTCAGAGCCTGGGACCGCTCACGTCCTACCCACCCCCAGAATTGCGGGCCCCAGCTTGGTGCTGGTATCTGCGGCGGTGTATGCTTCCTCCACTAAACCACCCTCCTCCTCCTCCTCCTACGCAACCTCTGTCTCGCAATCAAGATGTGTCAGCAGCAGCACGTCGCCAGCAGTCGGTGTCGCGCCGCGTGGCAGAACAGCGGTGGCCAAGCGTCAGCAGGCCGTGCTGAAACTACTCAGCTTAGGAGAGAAGAGGCAAATGGCCCACGAACTACTGCAGGGTCTGACAGAGCAGACCGACCGCTGGCTTTTGCCGCTGAGCCTCCAACCGGGCATGGTCGTGTGTGACAACGGCCGTAACCTGGTGGCGGCTCTGCAGCTCGGCAGCCTCACGCACGTGCCATGCCTGGCCCACGTCTTTAATTTGGTGGTTAAGCGCTTTCTGAAAAGCTACCCACACTTGTCAGACCTGTTTGGAAAGGTACGCCGGGTCAGCGCACATTTCCGCAAGTCCAACACGGATGCTGCCACCCTGCGGACCCTGCAACATTGGTTTAATCTGCCAGTGCACCGACTGCTGTGCGACGTGCCCACACGGTGGAATTCTATGCTGCACATGTTGGCCAGGCTCTATGAGCAGCGTAGAGCTATAGTGGAATACCAACTCCAACATGGGCGGCATAGTGGGAGTCAGCCTCCTCAATTCTTTACAGAAGAGTGGGCCTGGTTGGCAGACATCTGCCAGGTCCTTGGAAACTTTGAGAAGTCTACCCAGATGGTGAGCGGCGATGCTGCAATCATTAGCGTCACCATTCCTCTGCTATGCCTCTTGAGAAGTTCCCTGCAAAGCATAAAGGCAGACGCTTTGCGCTCGGAAAGGGAGGCGGGGGAAGACAGTATGTGCCGGATAGTCAGAGCACCCTCATGTTTATATCTCAGCGCGTTGAGGAGGAGGAAGGGGAGGTTGAGGGGGAGGAGCCTGAGGAGGAGCAGGGGGAAGAGACAGCTGGGCCCACTGCTGAGGGTACCCATGCTGCTTGCCTGTCATCCTTTCAGCGTGTATGGCCTGAGGAAGAGGAGGAGGATCCTGAAAGTGATCTTCCTAGTGAGGGCAGCCATGTGTTGCGTACAGGTACCCTGGCACACATGGCTGACTTCATGTTAGGATGCCTTTCTCGTGACCCCCGCGTTAGACGCATTCTGGCCACTACGGATTACTGGGTGTACACACTGCTCGACCCACGGTATAAGGAGAACCTTTTCACTCTCATACCCGAAGAGGAAAGGGGTTCGAGAGTGATGCTATACCACAGGACCCTGGTGGACAAACTGATGGTAAAATTCCCATCCGACAGCGCTAGTGGCCGAAGGCGCAGTTCCGAGGGCCAGGTAGCAGGGGAGGCGCGGAGATCAGGCAGCATGTACAGCGCAGGCAGGGGAACACTCTCCAAGGCCTTTGCCAGCTTTATGGCTCCCCAGCAAGACTGTGTCACCGCTCCCCAGTCAAGGCTGAGTCGGCGGGAGCACTGTAAAAGGATGGTGAGAGAGTACGTAGCCGATCGCACGACCGTCCTCCGTAACGCCTCTGCACCGTACAACTACTGGGTGTCGAAGCTGGACACATGGCCTGAACTAGCGCTGTATGCCCTGGAGGTGCTTGCTTGCCCTGCGGCTAGTGTCTTGTCAGAGAGGGTGTTTAGTGGGGCTGGGGGAATCATCACGGATAAGCGTACCCGCCTGCCAACTGACAGTGCCGACAGGCTTACACTCATAAAGATGAACAAAGCCTGGATTTCCCGAGACTTCTCTTCTCCACCAGCGGACAGCAGCGGTACCTAAACAATATGTAGGCTGCAACCGCGGATGGAAGCATTGTTCTCTATCACCATAAAAAACGGGGACCTTTTAGCTTCATCAATCTGTGTATTATATTCATCCTCCTCCTCCTGCTCCTCCTCCTGAAACCTCACGTAATCACGCCGAACGGGCAATTTTTCTTAGGCCCACAAGGCTCAGTCATATTACTTTTGTAAACAATGTTTATACGTTTAAATTCTCATTAAAGCGTTGAAATTTGCACCTAAACCAATTTTTATTTTAACTGGGCTGCCTCCAGGCCTAGTTACAAATTAAGCCACAGTAACCAAAGCGATTAATGGGTTTCACCTGCCCTCTTGGTTGGGCATGGGCACTGTTTCTGAGGTACATTAGTACTGTTGGTACACCACTTTTTTTGGGCCCTCGCCTACAGTGTAATCCTAGTAATTTTTAAGGGCTTCGCCTGCACTCATAGTACAGCAAGGTGTGTGGGGTTGGCCTACACTTTTGCTACATAAATGTAACTGGGGCCTTGTCTATACTGCAACTACTGAAATGGGAAAGAGACTGTTATCTCCCTAAACTGCTGCAATGGAAATGTTACTGTGCCTGTCTTGACTGCTACTACTACTGAAATGGAACTAAGACTGTGCTCCTGTGAACCGAGAGCAAGGCAGGTGGTTTGGTCTCCGCAACCAGAAAGGACGCACACGGGGTGGTCAAGTTAAGAAAAATGTATTTACTACAGGTTAATAAAGGCAAGTTAATGGTAAAAGAACAGGAATAAGGACAAGCAAAATACACAGTATAGTTGGAACAATTCAAGTTAGATTTCACAATATATTCCACGGTTACTATGTCCACCTCCACAGCACGGACACTGAAAGAACAATAGTCCCAAAACTATCCGTAACTGACCCTAACTTCACATTTGGGTGCGCACCCCTCTGTCAGGGTAAAATTCTAAGTACAGCACCAATCAGGCCCACCCCACTTGCCCCGCTGCCGGCGGTAAGAAGAGACACCACACGGAGGTCTGGTATAGTTTCTCACACGGGGACATGGCTGCGCTTCCCCTTTTATTACAGATTACATGAGATCTTATACCCTTTGTCTCATCACCAGGAATGGGTGATGGGCTCATAACCATATATGGGAAGTCCGGATTTCCGGCCTGAGACAGTGAAAATTATGTACATAGTTGAACAGTTGTTATCTTAATACTGGCGCCTCCGGGAAAACAGCCAAGTACGCGTCCTTCGTCCGATTCTTCTTTGCTGTGTTTAAGATACATTTTGTCTTTGTCTCGCAAGGCCTTTGGAATATCTGATGTAAGGCGACAGATTAAGTTTTTTCTCATTTGGAATTGAATAGAACTTGCATACAGGTATAAAGCATAAAAAACATATGGCAATATATACATATACCTTCACAAACCCCCCTAAAAAACTTAATATGTAGATCAAGTACCAGGCCTTGCCCTCTTCCTCGGTCGCCTCTCCCTTGCGTCAGGGTTTCTCCACTTGCCCGTAAGTCCCTACTCCTAAAAGGGGGAGGATCCATACCTCACCTCAGAAGGAGGCCATGGATTCCCTGGGCTTGTTTCCGGGCATCCATACCCTCTATCTGTACGAGTTAACACCCCACAGGGTGTGCCCTCGCCGGAACCTAAGGTCTTCTGCACTATCCCTAGGCAAATGGGAATTCCACTGACAGTCCATCTTATGAGACCGGGGCGGCGCAGTACTAGTACATTTCTCCATTCTTCTGGTAACGTATCTGGTTGGCATTATCGGAACTGGCTCTTCATCTTTTTCAAACAAGGGAAACATTGGTGTCACATTATCCAGTCCCTTACTCATACTCTTTTTGATCAAAGGGATAATACACATACAGGAAATTACATACCCCACCTCTTTCTGCTAAAATCATATCCAGGGCCACTCTATTTTGTAACGCCATGGATGCAGTGGGCCCTAACTGGTCAGCTAACCCTTGTAAAGCATCCCTGGTGTAGTTTACAAACCTCTGCTGATTGTAATAGATATAATTCATCCAATCTACATTATTATTAACAGTGACAATAGCAAATAAGGACTCAAAACCTGCTTTAACCTGATCTCTAGAATTAAATTCATCTAGCACCCCCCCTTGGCACTCCTATTGCATCTATGTATATATGTTGGTCAAACCTGTCACCACCTGGAGCGTCAACTTCTCTCTTAGCATGATGCGGTGTTGGATTCTCACCCTCAGTGTAGTCTTCATATTGCACATTTGATTGTATTAATTTGTTCTGAAACAGGGGGCTAGTGTACAGTAGTCAAAGGTGTGTGTTAGAGGAATTGTACCACATTATAGCATTTAAAGGATATGCAGGATCATGAGTTCTGTGCTCCAGGACCCAGGGCCTTTTTGCAGTGCGAGGTGTGGATCCAAGTGGGCTTTCCTTCGAGCTTGACTGCAGTTGGGGTGGTGTACAACATCTGGTAGGGACCTTTAAACAGGGTTTCTCTCTCAAACTTTTTCACATAGACCCTGTCACCTGGTTTCAGATTGTGACACTCATCTGTAGGACCTGGGAGAAAAGCAGAGACTGCAGAATGGATTATTGACAATTCCTTGGAGAGACCTATGACAAAATTAACAAGAAAATCATTCCCCAAACTCTGATACTGAGGCATGTACCCTCCGGAGAAAAAGAAAAACTAATGGGAGACACTCAATTCAAGATTTACCCATTTTCTTCATTGCCTTTTGTATCTACTTTCCCCCTACTCCGTGGATGGTAGGGTGTGTGAAAAGCCTGGAATATACCCAAAACAGACATGATGTGTTGCAATATTTCACCTGTGAAGTTTGTACCTTTGTTTGACTCAATCACTTCCGGTACCCCGTATCTGCGGATTACCTCATTCATGAGCTTCTGTGCGGTTACCTGCTTATTTACTTTAGTAACAGAGTAGGTCTCCGACCTGAAAAGAAATCAACAACAACAAGCACGTATTCATGCTTCCCAACAAGTGGGAGCTGAATGTAGCCAATTTGCAATCCCTGAAATGGGTAGAGTGGTCTAGGCAAGTGTGATGTGGCAAATTTTACTTCTGCCCTGTTGCTTACGGCAAAGATCATGCAAAATTGGACAAATGATGCAGCAGCTACAGAAAACCCAGGAGCCACCCGTCCTCGTTCAAGCGTCGACATCATTACTGCTTTGAGAGGTGCGTCTTTTGGTGCGTCAGCTGGGCCATCATGGGGCACAGGGACCGTGGTGGGCAAGTGCTGTTGACTGTTCGCCATACGCTGTCCCTTTTTAGTCCATTTTTCCTTTTCTTCCTTGCTGGCTTGTAACTGTAAAGTCTTTAGCATATCAAAGTTCAAGTTTTTATCAAAGTCCAAGTTTTTATCAAAGTCCAAAGTTATTGTCAAATTCTTCTTTTCTTCTTTCTTCCACGGCTTGAGGGCCGCTGCTTTTGCTGTGTGGTCTGTGATGGCGTTGCCTCTTGCTTCTCTGGTGTAGGAATTGGTGTGAGCTTTCTACTTTGTCAGGTAGAAGTAGGGCCTCCATGAGACTGCACCGCTGCATCATTCTTAATTGGCTGTCCTGCTGAGGTAAAAAACTGTCTGGCCTTCCATGTTGGGCCGTAATCATGAGCTATGCCAAATGCATACCGGGAGTCAGTGTAAATGTTTACCGTCTTACCTTCTACCACTCTACACGCCCCAGCGAGGGCTTTTAGTTCCGCTTCTTGTACTGCGACATGCGGAGGCAGAGGTTCTGCTTTTACCGTGTCATGTTGTGTTACGACTGCATAACCGGAGTGGAGTCGTCAATCACCCTGGTACCATCTATAAAAAACAACTCAAAATATGCATTATTAACAAGGGCTTCAGTAACTTTTTAAAACTTAAATTTTCTTGTTGCATCAATGCTGGACAATCAGGCTGATATACTATTTCAAAAAGATTAGAATCTTGTTGCAAAAAATTTTAAAATTTAAAAATGGCTTGCAAAAAATTTAAAAATGGCTGATTTGCAATACCTAGATCACCTATGCCTTCTCCTCCCCCCCTTTGAACCCGGGAACGCAATTGGAAGAATAGTAGCCGGGTTTAAGTTAGTACCACATTGTAAAAAGATTTGATGGAAGCAGATAAGGCCTGTAAGATGTTAGCACCAATAACAGAGACATGAGTTACATCGGGGCAGAATAATCTACAAACACCTATTAATATTTGAAATGTGATATTCCTTTAAGCAAATTCATTATTAGTCTGACCCTGCCTGCAATGTCTTATCAAATTTGAGAGAGAGAGAAAAAACAAAACAAAAAAAAAAAAACTTTTACTAGCTGCTCAAGATCCTCACCCCCTCCCTTGTCGAGAAGAGGGATGAAACATTATGTACTATTACATCATCTAGCTCCACCCCTTCAATATTGGCTCCTTGCGTCTTTTTTCACAGCTCATTTCAGCTTAACAGTCTACACGTCCACATCTCAACAAAGCAAAGTCCCATGCATGGGGTAGGGAACACTTTTATCCCCAGTCATTAACTGCATCACACACTCACCACAGCCCGAACACGGGTCACTAACTCTCATCCATCCATGCTCTCAAGTTTGCTCCGTCACCCCCCATTGAAGGTGTCCCAGTACATGCAGATGCACAGACAAAAAAAGTTTGACAAACATACATACATCAGTTGAAAAACATTGAGGTGAGTGCTATAATGTTATAAAGTACATGATTCTATTGAGATGAGATTGTGAATGAGCGCTATTTATGACAAATTATGTGAAAAAATTTGCTGAGACATTCTATCTTTCTTATCTACTTAAGCTATTATATGCTGTACTAAACGCTGAAGTATTTTAGAATGCGTGGGTATTTTTCAGCCCCCCTTGTCTTTCTTTCTCTGTACTTCTCTGTATTTGACCCTGAACAAAAAGTGAAGTCTGAAAGCCCCCACCTTTTCAAAACATCTCTTATCTCTCTACGAATATGAAACACAGACTGAATTGTTTTAGCTTAACTATTCCCTGCATTTGAACTCATAATTAACACATATGCTGGGACCTTGCAACATTCATTTTCAATCCCTGTATAAGTAAGAATATACCTTAGAAATTGCTATATTTCCTGCCTACTAAGACAGTATAATTAATTAAATTCATTTCAAGCCTTCATTCCTTTACAGCAAGCAAAGATATTATCCAGGGTTATTATTGCATTTTCTCTCGCTTTGTTATCTTCTTGACCTTGAAAACTAAACACAAGCTCGCAGCTACATGTCAACAAAACCTTCTCTTCTAAAAGCAAGCTCAGTTAACTATTTGCACATACAGGATATACATATATACACACATATATATATATATATATCTATTATCTATCTTGTATTATACACCTTTTCTTCTTTCTCTCTGCCAACAAATCACATGCATTGTAACTTTCTTCTCGACTTTGCTTGTTCCTTCAGCACTTTCTCCCTACCTAACTGCCAATATAACCTTCAATAGACACTCTCCTGACGCCCTCTTGATCACTTACTGTACTTTTCAACATTTCACTTACGGATACTTTCTTAAACAAATAATGTGTACATACAACTTTCTCTGACTGTCTCTCTCTCTCCTCCTCCTCCAGCACTTTCTAGCAAACCTTGATCTTCCAAGGCACCTCTCGGTCCTAAAAACCTCCTCCCAGACACCATTTTTGTAATCTACCGTGCGGGTCAATGTCACACATTTTCATAAGTTTTCTTACATTCTACAAATTCATCCACACGGCGGCAGCCCTTGAGGGGCACTGTCTTCTTTAATAAGGTCTTATGCATATTAGAACATCAACAACAATAATAATAACACGCTCCATAGAGTGCATCCCTCTTAATTCCAAATTGTCAGCCCCTTATATACCGGCAAAACAACCGAGGGTCCCTTCTCCTATGGAACCAGCCTCATAAAATGCATCTCTCTGAAATCAAATCGTTAGCCCCATATATAAGGCAAAACAACCGAGAGTCCCTTTTTCTATGAGACTTATCTCATAGAGTGAATCTCCTCCTCAGCTAAACCATTAACTAACTAAACTAAAACCGAGGGTCCCTTCTTCTATGAGACAAAATGAAAAGTAAGAGGAAAAAAAAAATTCTGCAGATACAACAAACAACCTTCACTATTGCTAAAACACTACGGACTTCAAAGTACAAATAAACTACAGACTAGTTTCTGGGTGACCTATTGGTGCGCATATCACGGTCAGTGGTCCATGACGGCAAACCCGGAGCCCACACGAGTTACCGTGTAGAACTCTTAACCCAACCCGTCCGGTCACAAACCACAGATAGTCAGTCCCGCTGCAAGACTCTCAGCGTAAAACACAACATAAATATATGCTGGTCTTACCTGGAGTTCTGTGAGTTGATCAGGCTCGGTTTGCAGCAGGACGGCTTCTCCGTGGCGTGGATCCGGGTGGAATGCGTTGTAAGCTCCGGTGTTTTACCGCCCCACGTTCGGGCGCCATATTGTCAGGGTAAAATTCTAAGTGCAGCACCAATCAGGCCCACCCCACTTGCCCCACTGCCGGCGGTAAGAAGAGAGACCACACGGAGGTCTGGTATAGTTTCTCACACGGGGACATGGCTGCGCTTCCCCTTTTATTACAGATTACATGAGATCTTATACCCTTTGTCTCATCACCAGGAATGGGTGATGGGCTCATAACCATATATGGGAAGTCCGGATTTCCGGCCTGAGACAGTGAAAATTATGTACATAGTTGAACAGTTGTTATCTTAATACTGGCGCCTCCGGGAAAACAGCCAAGTACGCGTCCTTCGTCCGATTCTTCTTTGCTGTGTTTAAGATACATTTTGTCTTTGTCTCGCAAGGCCTTTGGAATATCTGATGTAAGGCGACAGATTAAGTTTTTTCTCATTTGGAATTGAATAGAACTTGCATACAGGTATAAAGCATAAAAAAACATATGGCAATATATACATATACCTTCACACCTCTTACCAGTGGTCCGGGTGGACTGCTTACAGTTTGTAGAAGCGCGCGTTGGGGCCCAATGTCGTCCCTTTCTTGTATAGCGAAGCGTCCTCTCCTCACGGTTATCACAACATCCGAGGCAATAAGATCCTTCTCAGCAGGCAGGAAAACAAAATGGATGAAATGGGATCCAACAGCAAGTAGCTCAGCACACTGACAGTCCTGCAGAATCCATACACCCCCGTGTGATATAAGCCAGGGTTGTGCAGTTACCGTCCGGTACTCAACAACACTGCCAGTCTTTAGCTTTGGTGGCAATGTCCACAGCCACAATGTCAGTATTACTGGTTAGCCACTGGGCACAGTCCTTTCAGCATGGCTCCACTGAACATACTGTCTCTTTACACTCTGTCTGCCTCTGGACTGAATTACACACAGGTTAGCTGCACAGGAAAGTCCTCTAAGATCTCCACACACTCTCAATACAGCACAGACACTTGGTTTTCTCTCTGCAAAGATGGCTGCTGCTCTCTCTGTGTCGTCACATCCTGCTTCCTTCTCATACTGGGTCTGCAGACAGGCAGGCTGACCTCATAGGGGTGTGTCCCTCCAGCATCACATTCCCATTGCAGGGGCTGCTGTCTTAAAGGACCAGAATCACAGAAACACATATACACTCAACTTTAACACAGTTTAAACAAATGAAACTTGGCACATCATTGGGCTGTATATTAGGACAAGTATATGTACAGAAGCAGCACTCCTATTGCCATAAGGCTGGGACACAGTCTGTATATTACACTCCCCCTATACTGCTGCTTCGGAATTGTTACTGGGGCCTGTCTTGACTGCTACTATTACTGAAATGGAACTAAGACTGCCCTTCCCTCTATACTGCTGCTTCGGAATTGTTACTGGGGCCTGTCTTGAGTGCTACTATTACTGAAATGGAACTAAGAGTGTGCTCCCTCTATACTGCTGCTTCGGAATTGTTACTGGGGCCTGTCTTGAGTGCTACTATTACTGAAATGGAACTAAGACTGTGCTCCCCCTATACTGCTGCTTCGGAATTGTTACTGGGGCCTGTCTTGAGTGCTACTATTACTGAAATGGAACTAAGACTGTGCTCCCCCTATACTGCTGCTTCGGAATTGTTACTGGGGCCTGTCTTCAGTGCTACTATTACTGAAATGGAACTAAGACTGTGCTCCCCCTATACTGCTGCTTCGGAATTGTTACTGGGGCCTGTCTGGACTGCTACTACTACTGAAATGGAACTAATACTGTGCTCCCCCTATAATGCTGCTAGTGATATGTTACTGGGGCCTGTCCCTAATGCTACCGCTGAAATGTTACTAATTCTGGGCTCTGCCTATACCGCTGCTAATGCTATGTCACTGGGGTGTGGAAACGGAGGCTTCCCAAAGACATGATGGCGGCGAGGCCATTTCCCACCAACGCGGTTACTGTTAAGGTGCATATAACCACGGACACGTGGAGAGGACACGTAGTGCCTCAAAAACATCCCCCTCCTCCTCCAACAATGAAAGCATTCTTGGCCAATACCTTTGCATTGGTCCGTCTGGTGGCAGTCCAAGAATTTCACCTTTAACGACACAACAAGAGAGCCCCCCCCGCCATCCCCCTGCCATGACCCACTTAATCCTGGCCACATTCCGAAAACCAACTAAATAAAACCGCGCTACTAGGTCCGCAGTTGCCACCACATTCCCACCAACGCGATTACTGTTAAGGTACATATTACCAGTCTGACTGGGGCATGCACCTGTATTGTATCTGACGTTAGCTCTGCTGTCCAGGGCACTGCAATGGGATTTGTTTATGTACCGCCGGTGGGTTCCAGGGAGCCACCCATGCTTTGGATCCACACGGACTTCACATTAGGGATTTGTACCTGCCTGTGTCTATGTATTAAAAACCCCGGTCAGACTGGGGCATGCAGTGTGGGCCAAAGCCCACCTGCATTTAATCTGACGTTACCTCAGCTGTGCTGGGCAATGCAATGGGATTTATTTATGTAACACCGGTGGCTTCCTGGGACCCACCCATGCTGTCGGTCCACACGGAGTTGTACCTGCCTGTGTCTACTTATAAAGAACCCCAGTCTGACTGGGGCATGCAGTGTGGGCCAAAGCCCAGCTGTATTTAATCTGACATTAGCTCTACTATCCGGGGCACTGCATTGGGACAAACTACAGGAGCAATACAGCACTAATGAGACGGGCACAGCTACGCTAGCATTGGAGTCCGCTGTAGGCACGCGATTGCTGAGGGGTTGTGCAGAGGCCTATGTCCTGGGTGCAGTGAAAGTCCGCTTCCAGCCTAGGATTGCTGAAGCTGTAGGCCGAGGCCTATGTCTTGGGTGCGGTGCAAGTCTGCCATGTTTGGCCGCTCAGATCAATTTTTGGTTCATGTCTTGGGCTTCCTAGGACCCACCTATGCTGTTGGTGCAAACTTAGTTCCCATCGCGGGGTTTGACCTGTCTCGCAGAAAGACACTGACTGACTTGGGTAGAGGGCAGAGTGCTGACGGCTTTCCCCTTGCAGTGTGGATTGAGCTATGCGACATCTTGACAGAATGAATACTGTGTGGCACATGGATTCCCCATTGCTATGCCCACGTTTGCAGCTCCTGACGGAGGTGTCACAGGATTGGAGTTCTCATTGCTTCTGTACAGCATTGTGGGCTATCGCCCCACCCCTTTTAAAGAGGGTCGCTGCCTGGCCCTGCCAACCCTCTGCAGTGTGTGCCTCCGGTTCCTCCTCATGGCAGACGCACTTATAAATAGACATGAGGGTGGTGTGGCTATGAAGTGAGCGTGGGGGGCAGCTGAAGGCTGCGCAGGGACACTTTGGTGTGCGCTGTGGACACTGGGTCGTGGCGGGGGGGGGGGGGGGGTTGGGCAGCATGTAACCCAGGAGAAGTGGCAGCGGAGTGTCATGCAGGCAGTGATTGGGCTTTGTTGGAGGTAGTGTGGTGCTTAGCTAAGGTATGCATTGCTAATGAGGGTTTTTCAGAAGTAAAAATTGTTGGGAGGGGGGGGCACTCTTGCTGCTATTGTGGCTGAATAGTGGGACCTGGGAACTTGAGATGCAGCCCAACATGTAGCCCCTCGTCTGCCCTATCCGTTTCTGTGTCGTTCCCATCACTTTCTTGAATTTCCCAGATTTTCACAAATGAAAACCTTAGCGAGCATCGGCCATATACAAAAATGCTCAAGTCGCCCATTGACTTCAATGGGGTTCGTTACTTGAAACGAACCCTCGAGCATCGCGGAAAGTTCGACACGAGTAACGAGCACCCGAGCATTTTGGTGCTCGCTCATCTCTAATGATTACAGCTTCCCTTTAACGTGACTTTGTAATTTGATAAATTAGCAAGATAATGAAGAGTGTAAACTGTGTAGATAATGGCATCAACAGCATAATTTTAATCTATCTATTACCACTCTTTGGGTGCATTCATATGGGCATATGCATATTTCGGTCTGTCATAGGCTGAAATATGCTATAGTGGTGTATTTTTCTGTCTATTTTTGTTACGTATTTGAGTGTGGATCTACTGCATCCTTCCCCCGAGCAGGGAAACAACCAGGCAGGACTGACAACCGTCCTAAAGACCGGATGCTCACTGCTTGGCACAGCTTGGTATGAGGCGGAGACTGAGACTGAGCTAGCCCTGAGCTAGTGTGGGATAATGAAATCCCTGCCTAACGGAAGTGGAGCAATTGTTCTGACAAGGATGGCCCCGAGATGGAATCTGGGCGCTGAATAACCCTGTAAAAGCCCTAGCTGCACCAGGACGTACCAAGCAGAAACAGGAACCGGGGATGTGAACAGGAACAAAGGATCTGGATACAGCACCAGTAGCGTTAAAGCTACAGCACACTTGAGATAAGTTGTCACAGAGTTACTGCAGGAGCAGTAGCCATGAGCCGTCATAGGATCACAACAACCTGGAAGCACTGGGTAGCAGATCTGGGGAAGCCATATAGTGAAGTGATTGGCAAACAGCCTACCACTGAGTGGAGTAGTGAGAAACTCCTAACTCCTGAGATGCTGGAGCAAAATAAATTTAAAGTCATATAACAGACAGGGTAGAGCTGCAAATCTGTCTGCTATACCTAACAATTGGCAGCCTTGTGTGCGTAATTATGCATTGTAGTTACGCTCCTTAAAAAATGCATGAAACCCATTGATTGTGTGCATAGATACTCAGCATTTATACAGGTTTCCTATGTATTTTGTGTGTATTTATGCATATCAATTGACTTCCTTGGGCTCTTACTGTGCTTAAGGTTGGCTTCACATGAGCATATATGCGAATTCTTTTGCCTCAGTGCAAATATTTGTGCAGTGAACAAGGTTGATTTGCATCTGTGCTTAGAATAGAACTACATTCTTTTGAACACTTAGGACCAACCAGTTCATGTTTGCAAGTGACAGCCCCCACCCTGATTTAAAGGCTATTTAGCCTTAGGAGGTCCAGATGTGTTCTCTTTCCCATGATTCTGAGCAGCGCATTTTTTATGTTCTTGAGTATTGAGGGCACATTTTGTCACTCCCTTATAGACTTCCATAGGGACCTTTAAAGTGTAAATATGCAGGAAAATAGAGCAGCTCCGTTCTTTTGTGCATGGAGAAATGCATGTGTAGAAAAAAAGCAAATAAGAATGAACCCAGTGAACTCAATGGGGTCTATTCGCTGTGTTTTGGGCACACAAATACATTAATCTGAAGGAGCCCTAAAACAAAGATAGGACCTTTCGCATATTTTTTTTTTTTTTTTTTAAGTTGTGTTTTATTAAATTTTTATAACATGCAGCAAAACACAACATTAAAAATGTAGACAACAGCATTTCAGTTTTGTTTTCCTTTCCCATACAATATTAGTAATAAACAGAGTATTTGTGTCTGTATCTGCTGCTCAGTTTATATTCGTTGTTTGAACAGAGATTGCATTGCAAATAGATATGCAGTTGCTTCAATATGTCCAGTTTCAAACAAAACCATAATAAAACACTTAGGGCTTAGTCAGACGGGCGTTTTTTCGCGCGATTTGCGGATCGCATGACGGATGCGCATCCGCAAATCGCGTGACCGGTGCGCGCAAGTCGCCCGCAAATCGCCCGAAAATCTGCTCCTAGCCGCGTTTCATTAGAAACGGGCCGGAGCTGTCCAGCGCATTGCATTCAATGGAGACGGCAATACAGCCGTCTCCATTGAAAGCAATGCGCTGCGGGCGAGCCCGGGATGAATTGTCGGTAAGGGCTTAAATATATAAGCCCTTACCTGCAATTCATCCTAAAATGTGTAAAAATAAAAAAAAATTGTATGCTCACCTGCCTGCAGCCGGAGCTCCGAGCGGCCGTCCTGCAGTGGGTGTGAAGGGGGTGTGAGTCAGACCTGCCCCCTGATTGGCTCAGCGCTGAGCCAATCAGAGGCATGCCTCACTCACACCCATTCATGAATTCATGAATGGATGTGAGTCAGACCTGCCCCTGATTGGCTCAGCGCTGAGAGGCAGCAGTCACTCACCCATTCATGAATTCATGAATGGGTGTGTGAGTGTTTTCAGCCTCTGATTGGTCAGGCTGTGACCAATCAGAGGCAGATCATTCAGCAGGCGGGGATTCCCCGCCGGCTGAATAGTGCCAAGAAGCAGTTCAGGAGAACTGACAGCGGCCGCAGCTGGACTCCGGCTGCAGCGGAAAGGTGAGTATACAATTTTTTTTTATTTTAACACATTTTAGGATGAATTGCAGGGAAGGGTTTATATATTTAACCCCTTCCCGACAATTCACCCCGCGCACGCCGGCAGCCCATTGCTTTCAATGGAGCGGCTGTATTGCCGCTCCATTGAATTCAATGGGCAAACATCGTTCTTCTCTGCCACAGCTGTTACAGCTGTGGCAGAGAAGAATGATTTGTCTTCTATATGTTCTCAATGGGGTCAGCGCTGCTGCCGCCGGCCCCATTGAGCACATATACAGAAGAGAACAGAAATCGCAGATCGCAGATAGGTGCGATCTGCGATTTTTTGTTCTATAATTTATCGGACGAGCGCATAAAAAGCGCTCATGTGTCCAATACCATTGCAAAGCAATGGTTTTATAAAATCGCCGGACGCATGCGCATGCGCAAATCGCGGCAATAAACGCCCGTCTGACTGAGCCCTTAAATGAGAAAAAAAATTAAAGAAAATAAAGTCAGACCTGCTTTTACTATAATGATATTATATCCCCCTTCTTGCGAAGGGAGGAAGGGCGCTAGCAATTATCTCTCCAGAGGTCAATCACGACATGTTTATTTGAAGTAAAGAGAAGAGAACCTAACTGTTACACTTCATTCTCTGTGTGATGGATGGATGCAGAATTTTCCCTGTTGCCCAAGTTGAGCATTCAGAACACCCTAAATGGGTGGTTCTCCCAACAATATTTGCTCCTGACACCAACATGTCTGATAATAGCAATTTTTAAGTTTGTCCCTATCTCTTTGAGGCAACATCTGGATAAAGCTTCCCCATGTCACATAGAAAGACTGTACCATTTTCTCCCTAAAAAGTGAGGTTTTGGTTTAATCCATTTGAAATGGAAAGGGAAAATTATCCAGAAATTTTTGAAAGGAGGTGCCGTTGGTTGCAGCCACATCTGCAAAGTGTCTTTCAGTCCTTCTGCTGCTATGAAATGGAGCCCCAATGGAGCAACAATACTTATTGGGATCTAAATATATGAAAATGGCCCATAGGCATTCTTGCAGAGAAAAAGTTGTAGTGTAATTGTGGATTCATGACCGAAAGGCCTGTATAAGGGGATAGGTCTGCAGACAATGGTATACATTTGCATTTGCTGCTTTAACTTTTAAATGATTTAGGGTTGTATATGTACCCATGTAGAACCCCCTTGTAGGGATTAAAACATCTATGAATGGTTTGTAATCTCATTTCTAAGAATCTAGCCGAGGGCAAGTACTTATGAACAGATATGTTTGATTTTAGATTTAGTATTGAGAAATAATCAATATTCACAACATCCAAACATAGCTGAATGAGCTATGAATGATTTAACACATACATATACAGGGGGTCAACAAAAAAATGAAAACACCATATGAAAAGCATGTCTTAAATTTGGTCTCTACATGTCTGATTGAAATATGATTTATAATCCCACGTAACTTAAGTGAAAGTAATATGACACAGATGCTGCAGGGCAACATGGTTCCATTGATCTGTGGTTTGAGTTACTCAGCGGATGTTACCAGCTGGCTCCCAAAGCCATGCAGAGCAGGGCAAGAGGTGAAGTAAACACAAGGTTCTCAATCAAGCAGGGGTCAAAAGGGCAGCTCAGTGCTAATGGTTAAAAACTAGAGATGAGTGAGCACCAAAATGCTCAGATGCTTATTGCTCAAGTTGAACTTTTCGTAATGCTTGAAAGCTCCTTTCAAGTAACGAACCCCATTGAATTCAATGGGAGACTCGAGCATTTTTGTATGGGACCGATGCTCCGCATAGGGGATGACTTGTGAAACACCAGAAAACCTCAGAAAGTCATGGAAACACCACAGAAACGGATAGGGAATGGCAGTGGCAGTATGCATGGCTACATCTGAGGCTCCCAGATCCCACTATTTAGCCAAAATGGGGGCAAGAGCCTGGCGGTCACCCACCTAACAATTTACTTGGGACAGACCCTCATTAGCAAGGCACATGCGCTGGCACATTTTAGCTAAGCACCACACTACCTGCAACCAAGGACAATCACTGCCTGTGGGTGACACTGCTGCCTCTTCTCCTGAGTTACATGCTGGCATTGCGGTCCAACCCCCGCACGACCCTGCGTCCACAGCGCACACAAAATTTTCCATGCGCAGCTTTCCCTGGCCTCATGCCACACGCTCGCTTCATAGCCACACCACCCTCATGTCGATTTATAAGTGTGGCTGCGATGAGGAGGAACTGGAGACACACACTGCAGATCGTTGGCAGGGCCAGGCAGCGACCCTCTTTAAAAGTGTGGGCAATAGCCCACAATGCTGTTGAGAATTGCTGATAAATTGACGCACAACCAGCATTCCAATCCTGTGCCACCTCTGTCACAAAATTGTCAGGATCCGCAAACATGGGCATAAAGGGGACTCCGGTGCCAGCACTTCTACATATCTCCACAATGCAGCAATACTCTGTGGAAAGCACGTGAGCGGGCCCAGGGTCAGGCTCGGTCCCAGCCTCCACCTTGTGTGACCCAAGGTGCCGTGAGTTACATAGCAATGGGAAATCCATGTGTCCCCACACAATTCATTCATTGTAGGTGTCAGATAGCTGAACACCGCAATGGGAAGTCTTTGTGCACCCAGAGCATAGGCGAGCCCAAGGAACTCAAAGATGTTATTACACATGAAGAAATTAGAGTGCCCAAACATGGCAGAGTTTCACCCCATCAAGGAACTCGGCCTCAGCCCACACCCTCAGTAACCGTGGGCATAAAGCAGAGTCGGATGCTAGTACAGCTGTGAACGTCTCATTAAATCAGTTACGGTTGCTTTCATCGCTTGAAAGACTGGATGAACCACAAAGAAGTTCCACAGGCCAAACCTGCTGCAGTTGATTCTTCCCCCCCAGGACCTCAGCCTGTGCCCACACCCCAGCAATCATGGGCATAAAGCAGACTCGGATGCTAGTACAGCTGTGAACGTCTCATTAAATCAGTTATGGTTGCTTTCATCGCTCCAAAGACTGGATGAACCACAAAGAAGTTCCACAGGCCAAACCTGACACAGTTGATTCGTCCCCCCCAGGACCTTGGCCTCTTCCCTATACCCTCAGCAATTGTGGGCATAAAGTGGACTCGGATGCTAGTACAGCTGTGAACGTCTCATTAATTCAGTAACGCTTCTTTTGTTTGGCCTAAACCAGTGTCTCAGATAACTGTGGTAATGCGAGAGCAAATACATGTTACCCAGCGCTGATCCCCAGACCCCAAGCAGGAGGAGGAGGTGGCATAATAAGGCCGAGAAACCATGACTGAGGTAGGAGCTGCAATACTCTGCGTGGGAAGCACATGAGTGGGACCTGGGTCAGCCTCGGTCCCAGCCTCCACCTTGTGTGACCCAAGGTGCCATGAGTTACAAAGCTTTGGGAAATCCATGTGTCCCCACACACTTCATTCTGTGTATGTGTCAGGCAGCTGAACACCGCTATGGGAAACCTTTGTGCACCTACAGTATAGGCGGACCCCAGAAACTTTTCTGTTGCTAGAGTAGAGGCAAACCCCTCAAAGCTTTTAGTAGCAAGTGTATAGGCAGACCCCACCAACCTTTTAGTAGCAAGTGTATAGGCGGACCCCTGTAACATTTCAGTAGCAAGAGTATAGGAGAACCCCTCAAACCTTTCAGTAGCAAGTGTATAGGCGAACCCCAGTAACCTTTCTGTAGCAAGAGTATAGGCGTACCCCTGTAACATTTCTGCAGGAAGAGTATAGGCAAACCCCTCGAACCTTTAGGTAGCAAGTGTATAGGTGGACCCCTGTAACACTTCAGTAGCAAGAGTATAGGCGAACCCCTCAAACCTTTCAGTAGCAAGTGTATAGGCGGACCCCAGTAACCTTTGAGTAGCAAGTGTATAGGCGGACCCCAGTAACCTTTCAGTAGCAAGTGTATAGGCGGACCCCTGTAACATTTCTGTAGCATGGGTATAGGCGAACCCCTCAAACCTATGGGAAACAGTTGGGGGATTCTTTGCTTTGGCCCTGCCTCTCCCCCTGGCCACCCCACTGCCTCTTCCAACCTTCCTGCTGCTGCACTTGCCTCCCCCTCTGAAGCCTTGCCCTCAGTAGGCTTAGAAAGCCAGGTGGGGTCAGTCACCTCATCGTCCAGCAGCTCTTCCTCCGAATCCTCTGTGCGCTCCTCCCTCAGACTTAATACCCTTACTACTAACTCACTGAGAGACAACTTGTCTCATCCACAAAACGTTCATGAGACAGTTGCCGGAAGTCCCCAGCCTCATCACCCGGACTCCGGGAATCTCAGATATGCAGATGATACAACCTTGTTGGCAAAAAGTCAGGGAGTTAAGGAAGGAACTGAAAAAGTAGGCCTGTAATTGACTATTAATAACCCATAAATGCTAGAGCAAATAAATAGATTGTGTTGTATAAACAAACAGCAAATCATCTGAACTTACAAAAGAACACACCACTCCAAATTGGTAAATTTTTTTGTTAGCAAAAATAATAAGATTGCATTAAAAAGGAATGAGACACTTTCAAAAGAGGCTGACCACTAAAGATGAGCGAACGTACTCGTCCGAGCTTGATACTCGTTCGAGTATTAGTGTGTTCGAGATGCTCGTTACTCGTGACGAGTACCACGCGATGTTCGAGTTACTTTCACTTTCATCTCTGAGACGTTAGCGCGCTTTTCTGGCCAATAGAAAGACAGGGAAGGCATTACAACTTCCCCCTGCGACGTTCAAGCCCTATACCACCCCCCTGCAGTGAGTGGCTGGCGAGATCAGGTGTCACCGGACTATAAAAATCGGCCCCTCCCGCGGCTCGCCACAGATGCGTTCTGACATACTTTAGGGAAAGTGCTGTCTTGGTGGAGTTGCTATAGGGAGAGCGTTAGGAGTATTTTAGGCTTCAAGAACCCCAACGGTCCTTCTTAGGGCCACATCTAACCGTGTGCAGTACTGTGGAGGCTGCTTTTTGCAGTGCTGCACATTTTTTTTTTTTGGTATATCGGCCGTGCAGAGCATTGCGCCCTGCAGTAATACTCCAGGGCCAGAAGTGGTGGTGAGGCAGGGACAGAAGACATATATTGTGAGGCAGGGACAGAACACATATATTGTGAGGCAGGGACAGAAGACATATTTATTGAATATAGGCAGTGGGCCTTTGCAAAAACATTTGGGGAAAAAAATCTATTTGGGCTGCCTGTGACTGTCCTCAGTGTTCTGGGTCTGTGCTGGGTGTAGTAGTCCTCCTAATTCATACGCAGCCAGCTAAGTGTTACAGCAGGCTTGCGCAAAATTATTTCCTGGCTCTGTGTTGGCTGTTAAATCACCGCTGTATTCCAGTCCACAGTGCAACACTCTGCAAGTATTTGACATACTCCAGGGCCAGTAGCGGTGACGCAGAGAGAGAAGAGATATATTTATTGAATATAGGCAGTGGGCCTTTGCAAAAACATTTGGGGAAAAAAATCTATTTGGGCTGCCTGTGACTGTCCTCAGTGTTCTGGGTCTGTGCTGGGTGTAGTAGTCCTCCTAATTCATACGCAGCCAGCTAAATGTTACAGCAGGCTTGCGCAAAATTATTTCCTGGCTCTGTGTTGGCTGTTAAATCTCCGCTGTATTCCAGTCCACAGTGCAACACTCTGCAGTTATTTGACATACTCCAGGGCCAGTAGCGGTGACGGAGAGAGAGAAGAGATATATTTATTGAATATAGGCAGTGGGCCTTTGCAAAAACATTTGGGGAAAAAAATCTATTTGGGCTGCCTGTGACTGTCCTCAGTGTTCTGGGTCTGTGCTGGGTGTAGTAGTCCTCCTAATTCATACACAGCCAGCTAAGTGTTACAGCAGGCTTGCGCAAAATTATTTCCTGGCTCTGTGTTGGCTGTTAAATCACCTCTGTATTCCAGTCCACAGTGCAACACTCTGCAGTTATTTGACATACTCCAGGGCCAGTAGCGGTGACGCAGAGGGAGAAGAGATATATTTATTGAATATAGGCAGTGGGCCTTTGCAAAAACATTTGGGGAAAAAAATCTATTTGGGCTGCCTGTGACTGTCCTCAGTGTTCTGGGTCTGTGCTGGGTGTAGTTGTTCTCCTAATTCATACGCAACCAGCTAAGTGTTACAGCAGGCTTGCGCAAAATTATTTCCTGGCGTTCCGTAAGCGAAGTCAGCCTCCAACCACAGTCCAATAAGCGTCACATTTAATTACAGCGTTCTGTTTCTGCATTACTGGTAATACAGCATGCTGAGGGGTAGGGGTAGGCCTAGAGAACGTGGGCGAGGACGCGGAGGCCCAAGTCAGGGTGTGGGCACAGGCCGAGCTCCTGATCCAGGTGTATCGCAGCAGACTGCTGCGGGATTAGGAGAGAGGCACGTTTCTGGCATCCCCACATTCATCTCACAATTAATGGGTCCACGCGGTAGACCTTTATTAGAAAATGGGCAGTGTGAGCAGGTCCTGTCGTGGATGGCAGAAAGTGCATCCAGCAATCTATCATCCACCCAGAGTTCTGCACTGTCCACTGCTGCAACTCTGAATCCTCTGGCTGCTGCTCCTCCTTCCTCCCAGCCTCCTCACTCCATTACAATGACACATTCTGAGGAGCGGGCAGACTCCCAGGAACTGTTCTCGGGCCCCTGCTCAGATTGGGCAGCAATGGTTCCTCTCCCACCAGAGAAGTTTATCGTGACTGATGCCCGACCTTTGGAAAGTTCCCGGGGTCCGGGGGATGAGGCTGGGGACTTCCGGCAACTGTCTCAAGACCTTTCAGTGGGTGAGGAGGCCGATGACGATGAGACACAGTTGTCTATCAGTGAGGTAGTAGTAAGGCCAGTAAGTCCGAGGGAGGAGCGCACAGAGGATTCGGAGGAAGAGCAGCAGGACAATGAGGTGACTGACCCCACCTGGTTTGCTACGCCTACTGAGGACAGGTCTTCAGAGGGGGAGGCAAGGGCAGCAGCAGGGCAGGTTGCAAGAGGCAGTGCGGTGTCCAGGGGTAGAGGCAGGGCCAGACCGAAGAATCCACCAACTGTTTCCCAAAGCGCCCCCTCGTGCCATGCCACCCTGCAGGGGCCGAGGTGCTCAAAGGTCTGGCAGTTTTTCACTGAGAGTGCAGACGACCGACGAACAGTGGTGTGCAACCTTTGTCGCGCCAAGATCAGCCGGGGAGCCACCACCACCAGCCTCACCACCACCAGCATGCGCAGACATATGATGGCCAAGCACCCCACAAGGTGGGACGAAGGCCGTTTACCGCCTCCGGTTTGCACCGCTGCCTCTCCCCCTGTGCCCCAACCTGCCACTGAGATCCAACCCCGCTCTCAGGACACAGGCACTACCGTCTCCTGGCCTGCACCCACACCCTCACCTCCGCTGTCCTCGGCCCCATCCACCAATGTCTGTCAGCGCACCGTCCAGCCGTCGCTAGCGCAAGTGTTGGAGCGCAAGCGCAAGTACGCCGCCATGCACCCGCACGCTCAAGCGTTAAACGTGCACATAGCCAAATTTATCAGCCTGGAGATGCTGCCGTATAGGGTTGTGGAAACGGAGTCTTTCAAAAGTATGATGGCGGCGGTGGCCCCGCGCTACTCAGTTCCCAGTCGCCACTACTTTTCCCGATGTGCTGTCCCAGCCCTGCACGACCACGTCTCCCGCTACATTGTACGCGCCCTCACCAACGCAGTTACTGGCAAGGTCCACTTAACAACGGACACGTGGACAAGCACAGGCGGGCAGGGCCACTATATCTCCCTGACGGCACATTGGGTGAATTTAGTGGAGGCTGGGACAGAGTCAGAGCCTGGGACGGCTCGCATCCTACCCACCCCCAGAATTGCGGGCCCCAGCTTGGTGGTGGTATCTGCGGCGGTGTATGCTTCTTCCACTAAACCACCCTCCTCCTCCTCCGCAACCTCTGTCTCGCAATCAAGATGTGTCAGCAGCAGCAAGTCGCCAGCAGTCGGTGTCGCGCGGCATGACAGCACAGCGGTGGGCAAGCGTCAGCAGGCCGTGCTGAAACTACTCAGCTTAGTAGATAAGAGGCACACGGCCCACGAACTGCTGCAGGGTCTGACAGAGCAGACCGACCGCTGGCTTGCGCCGCTGAGCCTCCAACCGGGCATGGTCGTGTGTGACATCGGCCGTAACCTGGTGGCGGCTCTGCAGCTCGGCAGCCTCACGCACGTGCCATGCCTGGCCCACGTCTTTAATTTGGTGGTTCAGCGCTTTCTGAAAAGCTACCCACGCTTGTCAGACCTGCTCGGAAAGGTGCGCCGGCTCTGCGCACATTTCCGCAAGTCCCACACGGACGCTGCCACCCTGCGCACCCTGCAATATCGGTTTCATCTGCCAGTGCACCGACTGCTGTGCGATGTGCCCACACGGTTGAGTTCTACGCTCCACATGTTGGCCAGGCTCTATGAGCAGCGTAGAGCTATAGTGGAATACCAACTCCAACATGGGCGGCGCAGTGGGAGTCAGCCTCCTCAATTCTTTACAGAAGAGTGGGCCTGGTTGGCAGACATCTGCCAGGTCCTTGGAAACTTTGAGGAGTCTACCCAGATGGTGAGCGGCGATGCTGCAATCATTAGCGTCACCATTCCTCTGCTATGCCTCTTGAGAAGTTCCCTGCAAAGCATAAAGGCAGACGCTTTGCGCTCGGAAACAGAGCCGGGGGAAGACAGTATGTCGCTGGATAGTCAGAGCACCCTCCTGTCTATATCTCAGCGCGTTGAGGAGGAGGAGGAGCATGAGGAGGATGAGGAGGAGGGGGAAGAGACAGCTTGGCCCACTGCTGAGGGTACACATGCTGCTTGCCTGTCATCCTTTCAGCGTGTATGGCCTGAGGAGGAGGAGGAGGAGGATCCTGAAAGTGATCTTCCTAGTGAGGACAGCCATGTGTTGCGTACAGGTACCCTGGCACACATGGCTGACTTCATGTTAGGATGCCTTTCTCATGACCCTCGCGTTACACGCATTCTGGCCACTACGGATTACTGGGTGTAAACACTGCTCGACCCACAGTATAAGGAGAACCTTTCCACTCTCATACCCGAAGAGGAAAGGGGTTCGAGAGTGATGCTATACCACAGGACCCTGGCGGACAAACTGATGGTAAAATTCCCATCCGACAGCGCTAGTGGCCGAAGGCGCAGTTCCGAGGGCCAGGTAGCAGGGGAGGCGCAGAGATCAGGCAGCATGTACAGCACAGGCAGGGGAACACTCTCTAAGGCCTTTGACAGCTTTCTGGCTCCCAGCAAGACTGTGTCACCGCTCCCCAGTCAAGGCTGAGTCGGCGGGAGCACTGTAAAAGGATGGTGAGGGAGTACGTAGCCGACCGCACGACCGTCCTCCGTGACGCCTCTGCCCCCTACAACTACTGGGTGTCGAAGCTGGACACGTGGCGTGAACTCGCGCTGTATGCCCTGGAGGTGCTTGCTTGTCCTGCGGCTAGCGTCTTGTCAGAGAGGGTGTTTAGTGCGGCTGGGGCAATCATCACAGATAAGCGTACCCGCCTGTCAACCGACAGTGCCGACAGGCTTACACTCATCAAGATGAACAAAGCCTGGATTTCCCCAGACTTCTCTTCTCCACCAGCGGACAGCAGCGATACCTAAACAATACGTAGGCTGCACCCGCGGATGGAAGCATTGTTCTCTATCACCATCAAAAACGTGGACCTTTTAGCTTCATCAATCTGTGTATAATATTCATCCTCCTCCTCCTGCTCCTCCTCCTGAAACCTGACGTAATCACGCCGAACGGGCTATTTTTCTTAGGCCCACAAGGCTCAGTCATATAATTTTTGTAAACAATTTTTATACGTTTCAATGCTCATTAAAGCGTTGAAACTTTCACCTGAACCAATTTTTATTTTAACTGGGCTGCCTCCAGGCCTAGTTGCCAATTAAGCCACATTAACCAAAGCGATTAATGGGTTTCACCTGCCCTCTTGGTTGGGCATGGGCAATTTTTCTGAGGTACATTAGTACTGTTGGTACACCAATTTTTGGGGGCCCTCGCCTACAGTGTAATCAAATTAATTTTTAGCCCACCTGCATTACAGCTGACGTTACATCAGCTGTGTTGGGCACTGCAATGGGATATATTTATGTACCGCCAGTGGCTTCCTGGCACCCACCCATGCTGTCGGTCCACACGGAGTTGTAACTGCATGTGTCCACTTCTAAAGAACCCCAGTCTGACTGGGGCATGCAGTGTGGGCCGAAACCCACCTGCATTAAGCACGACATTACCTCAGCTGTGATGGGCACTGCAATGGGATATATTTATGTACCGCCGGTGGGTTCCAGGGAGCCACCCATGCTGTGGGTGCACACGGAATTCCCATTGCGGAGTTGTACCTGCCTGTGACTATTTATAAAAAACCGCGGTCTGACTGGGGCATGCAGACACCTTGACAGAATGAATAGTGTGTGGCACATAGGTTCCCCATTGCTATGCCCACGTGTGCAGGTCCAGATGGAGGTGGCACAGGATTGGATTTCTCATTGCTTCTGTACAGCATTGTGGGCTATTGCCCCGCCCCTTTTAAAGAGGGTCACTGCCTAGCCGTGCCAACCCTCTGCAGTGTGTGCCTGCGGTTCCTCCTCATGGCAGACGCACTTATAAATAGACATGAGTGTGGCGTGGCATGAGGGCAGCTGAAGGCTGGGCAGGGACAGTTTGGTGTGCGCTGTGGACACTGGGTCGTGCGGGGGGGGGGGGGGGGGTTGGTCAGCATGTAACCCAGGAGAAGTGGCAGCGGAGTGTCATGCAGGCATTGATTGTGCTTTGTTGGAGGTAGTGTGGTGCTTAGCTAAGGTATGCATTGCTAATGAGGGCTTTTCAGAAGTAAAAATTGTTGGGAGGGGGGGGCCACTCTTGCCGCTATTGTCGCTTAATAGTGGGACCTGGGAACTTGAGATGCAGCCCAACATGTAGCCCCTCGCCTGCCCTATCCGTTGCTGTGTCGTTCCCATCACTTTCTTGAATTGCCCAGATTTTCACAAATGAAAACCTTAGCGAGCATCGGCGAAATACAAAAATGCTCGGGTCGCCCATTGACTTCAATGGGGTTCGTTACTCAAAACGAACCCTCGAGCATCGCGATAATTTCGTCCCGAGTAACGAGCACCCGAGCATTTTGGTGCTCGCTCATCTCTACTGACCACTGGATAAACAATGTGTAAAAATTAATACTAACGTGGGCATGGCTGGCGGCGCATGGAGGAAGACCTGTAATCCTGCACTGCCAGATCCTTCTGCTCGAAACTGGAGCCAATTGGCATTACCTCACCTGTTTACTGTCTCCGGAAGTTGCATCCAGACCTTCTAATACAGCTGAATGAGCTGGAGTGATGGTTCACTTTCCGGCCGGTGAGTCTTAACAAGATGTTGCTGGCCATCAGCAACACGCAGCCTCCTCCTCTGGTGATTCCTATGAAAAAGGCTCCCCAAAAGGTTTGCCGGAAGATTTGCTGAAGAGCTTACCCAGGCATTTTCTCGGAGCAAGCAATGCAGCGCCGATCCCTGAGGATCATGGATTACTTAATTCACAAGTCAGCAGCCCACTACCCACTCTTACACCACCAGGAGAAGCTTCAGCCAATGCTCACAAGGGAACTATTACTGTAGAATTTGCAGACTCCATGGAGGCACTGCTTCCCTCACTTCCCTCTACTCCACAATCTGTGGGAGGCCAGGGTGAACTCCCAATGGGCAATCTCTCACCATAGCATGCAACTGCTCAGTGCACATCAATGGCTTCTGTTACAGAAGCTACAATGCGATCCATGGTCCTCGGCCACTGCAGATCATTGCAGCTACATCATTCTATGTATGCAGTGCCTTAGGCAGAGGTCTCACTCATCGCTAAATAGTACGCAAATATTTCCTGGGCCACTGCAGATCATTGCAGATATACTGTTCTATGTGTGCAGTGCCTTAGGCAGAGGTCTCACTCTCATCACTAAATAGTACGCAAGTATTTCCTGGGCCACTACAGATCATTGCAGCTATACCATCCTATGTGTGCAGTGCCTTAGGCAGAGGTCTCACTCTCATGATTAAATAGTGCACAAATATTTGTTGGGCCACTGCAGATCATTGCAGCTATATCATTCTATGTGTGCAGTGCATTAGGCAGAGGTCTCACTCTCATCGCTAAATAGTACGCAAATATTTCCTGGGCCACTGTAGAACAGCATTTCACAGATACCATGCTCTGTATTGGGTGAAGTAGCCGCATTTTTTCAGCACTATCCACTGGCTTTATAGCTTTCTGCCCCTGTGCAGAGCGTCACACAATACTCTTTCCTTGGGTGCGTGAAGTAGCCACAGTTATTAGCACTGTCCACTGGCTGCATAGCTTTCTGTCCCTTTGCAGAGTGTCACACAATACCCT
The DNA here is from genome assembly GCF_035609145.1 of Eleutherodactylus coqui. Lineage (NCBI taxonomy): Eukaryota > Metazoa > Chordata > Amphibia > Anura > Eleutherodactylidae > Eleutherodactylus > Eleutherodactylus coqui. The sequence goes on along the minus strand of NC_089842.1, from coordinate 45,643,056 downwards.
TTTCCTGGGGGGAGGGGGGGGGGTGAAGTAGCCGCATTTATTACCACTGTCCACTGGCTGTATAGCTTTCTTCTCCTGTGCAGAGCGTCTCACAATATCCTTCCTTGGGTGAGTGAAGTAGCTGCAGTTATTAGCACTGTCCACTGGCTTTAGAGTTTTCTGCCCCTGTGCAGAGCATCTCACTATACCGTTTCCTTGGGGGAGGGGTTGATGTAGTCGCAGTTACCAGCACTATTCACTGGCTTTCTAGTTTTCTCCCATTCCATACAGCCTCTCTATTATATACCAGTCTCTGCGAGCGGTAAATGACCCCTCTGTATCAGCGCAAGACAGCGGTTTAATTTTTTCCGGTCACAGCATAGAGCCTCTGGTATCTGTGTGCGGGGAATTAGCCACACTTTTCAGCGCTAAATGGTGGGGTAATTTATTTTGGCGCTGCTCTATCCTTAATTCGACATGATGAGGAGTAGGGGTAAGTGTCGAGGACGTGGACACGTGAGTCTAAGTGAGGGTGTGGGCGCAGGCCAAGGTCCTGGGTGGAATGCATCACAGCCAGCTGCTAAGGGATTGGCAGACCGCTAAATCCATTCGCTCCGCAGCTTCATATCACAATTTGCGGGTCCGCGTGGTAGACCTTTATTACAAGCATAGCAGTGCGAGCTGGTCCTGTCATGGATGGCAGATAACACATCCAGCAATGTATCAAACCCCTAGTCTTCTATGTAGTCCACTACTCCCTTAGCATATCAATGTCCAAGTTTTTATCAATGTCCAAATTTTTGTCTCTGACCAGTGCTGTCAGTATCTTCTTTTCTTCCACGGCTTGAGGGCCGCTGACTTTGCTGTGAAGTCTGCTAGGGCGCTGCCTCTTGCTTCTCTAGGATTGGCTTTAGTGTGGGCTTTTGGCTTAAAGACTGCTACTTTGCTTGGTGACAGTAGGGCCTCCATGAGACTCTGCACTGCTGCACCATTCTTAATTGGCTGTCCAGCTGAAGTAAGAAACTGTCTGGCCTTCCATATTGGGCCATAATCATGAGCTATGCCAAATGCATACCGGGAATCAGTGTAAATGTTTGCTGTCTTACCTTCTGCCACACTACACGCTTTAGTGAGGGCCTTCAGCTTTGCCTCTTGTGCTGAGATATGCGGAGGCAGAGCTTCTGCTTTTAGGACATCATGTTGTGTGAGCACTCCATATCCGATGTGGAATCGTACCTAGAGCCATCTACAAAAAGCTAAAAATATGCATTGAAACCAGAGGTTCCAGTAACTGTTTCAAAAACCTGCAGTTTCTTGTTGCATTAATGCTAGACAATCATGCTGATGTTCTACTTCAAATAAATCAGAATCTTGCTGCAAAGAATTTAAAAATAGCTGATCTGCAATACCTTGATCACCTATGTCTCCCCCTCCCCCATTTGAACCAGGATACTCGATTGGAAGAAGAGTAGCCGGGTTCAAGGTTGTACAATGTTGAAAAGAGATGCTAGGAGGCATGAGAAAGGCACATTGTAGCCGTATCTGACAAGCCAGAGATAAGTACAGTGAGTATGCTTTGGATGTAATGGGGGGGGGGGGGTGAAGACCACCAGGGAGTAGTCCAGAACCGTAACCTTGTTTCCCTTGCTAAGGTCATGGACCATGCGGTAGGTGTACGGCTGACCTTTTTATATCTTTTTCTTGACCGTAAAAAGGGGTGTTTGCTGGAGAGCGCATCTGACCGAAGTCTCCCACTTGTCCCCCAACAGCATTTTCTTGTGGGAAACTAAAGGGATACTGTTTGACCCTGGGAAGTGTATATCCTGGTTTCAGATACACCATCATTCAAGTTCCCTAAGTTTGTCTTGGAGGTGGCCACAATATGTAAGGAACCGTGGAGTTTCTTCAGCAGCTGTCAGGACTAACACATGAGCTGGATCCACTAAGAGAGCAGTTAATTTGCAAGATTCTTCTGAACTGGCACCTGAGGTCTCAACTTGTACCTCTCCATCCAGTTAGAATTTGATGGATGCAGATAAGGATTGTAAGATGTCAGTGTCAACAACAGAGACAGGAAATAATTTTATTGTGAGTTACAACAGGAGAGAATAATCCACAAACATCTATCCACATTGGAAATGGGATATCCTTTAAGCAAATTCATTATTAATCTGAGCCTGCCTGCAATGTCTCATCAAATTTGAGGGAAAAAAAACTTTTCCTGACAGATTCTCACCCCCCTTCTTTGTGAACAAGAGAGGGATGACCCATTACATACTTCTACATCATCTAGCTCCACCCCTTTGATTCTGGCTGTTTGCATGCTTCTACATGCTTCAATTTCAAATTTGCAATCTGCACATTCAGAGACAATTTTTTAGTTTTTTTTTCTTCTCCTACTACTGCGGTTTCTCCCTGTACTACAACTCTCTTCATTCGCATACAAATGCATTCAATAGTTACCACTTCCCTCTGTTATCAGGAGCGGCAAACAGAAGAAAAATTCAAACTTTAATTGTTTCTGATACTAGAACTGTACAACAGATCCACAGCAACCACTAGTATCACTAATATTTTCCCATAATAGGTACACTCATTTCTCCTACAGAACAGTCTCACAGAGAAAGTAAAACAGTAACATCATTTAGCAAATATACACACGTCCAACCAATCATGGAACTGGCATTTTCACAAAGAACAGCAAGAATATACCTAAACATTCCTATTTGTTTTCTATTTTTAAGACAGTATAATTTACTTAATTCATTACAAGTTTCCATTCCTTCACTTTATGTGACCCTGAATACAGACTGAAGTCCTAGAATGATGTCCCCCACCTTTTTAAAATAACTCTGACTGTTTTCTCTTTGTGAAACAGCATAATAGCTATTTCAGCACTGGTACATGCTTCAAATATGGCAAAAGATATTAGAAAGCACACAGAATATTTAAACAACTTTAAGCAAAATTAATTATTAGTAATTACAAGACGTATATCCCTCTGACTGTCCACGTAGAAATATAAATAAAATATGAATCACAGACTACACAAAGTTGCTGTAGTTTAACTGCAGGGAATAGTTAAACACATAAAAAAACAAATGTTAGGGGCTTCTAACGGCCCAAACTTTTCTGCATTTTTAACCTTTGTATTCTTTCACTTCGGAGAAAAGCCTCCACAAGATGTGAGTGGACTATAACTTCCCTCAACTATCGATGTGCATGTTTCCCATTTTCATTATGTGGGGTACTGTCTCCTCCCTCTCTTCCCTTCTGTCTCTACTTCTTCCCTCTTCCTAAGAGGGGCTCCCAATCAAGCTGTCTGTAAGAAAGAGTCTTTCTGCGCTACCTTCCACAATACCCAGACTAGGAATAGTATATATTAAAAAATGCCAACAGCAAAGCAAATATCTTTCCACTCAAAGAACATATCAGTCCATCTGGGTTCTTATGGACTTGAGGTCTTACTTATGAGGAAGCATGCACACCTACCCTCCGAAAGGAGAAGGATTAACCAAGAAGCACAGACTAGATTGACAAGATAATGTCTTACCGTACAGCACTGTTTTTCAGTCTGTGGTTCCGGGTTGCTCCATCAAACTTATGTTCTGATAATCGGGGTACAATGAGCATCCTTTTTTCCCTCAAGCCCTGAGTTGGGCACCAATTTTGTTATGGATATTCCGAGTTCAAAATTATTATTAAAAATCTGTCCGGAAGGAATCATTGAGACACAGACAGTTCTCTGTATTCCCAAGAATTCTAAGTTTATTCTAAAAAAAACCAGATCTTTATGGAGAAAGAAAGGGAGTGGCATTATGCCAAAGCTGTATACAAATCTGGGGCTTGACAAAGACTTGATTGTCGAAACGTTGCCTGTTCTGCTTTTAATATGAAGCAATAAAGAAGTTTGTCTTTTTTACACCTTTGATGCTGCCACGTATTTTTAATCTTCGGTGAAAGCTGTATACAAGTCATTTCTCATGGATAGAAAGTGTAATTATGAGAACTAGACATTTGATTGAGAAATAGACAAGCAATGCATTTTCTCACTAAATTTCAAGACGTAATAACTGATATGTGAGCCTAACAATTTGCTGCACTAGTGATGCTGGCTTGACGCCTAGAAAATTCATATCTCAATTTGTAAAAGGAAATAGAACTAAAAATGCATAAAATACTTAAAGGAGACACAAGTTAGTTTGTAAAGAGAATTAATTTGAATCTTATAAGATGGCTGACTGGAGACAAGATGGACAATTAAAGACCAGAATCCAAACATTATCCACATTAACCCATATTGAATTGATTACCTTATTGCAGCCATTCGGCTTTGCAGAAGTCTTGGTAGCTATTAAATTGCTTAAATCCAACAATGCATCAGGTCCGGACAGGTTTACAACCAAATACTATAAGACTCTTAATTTGATTTTGTGCCCCTACCTAACCAGAATATTCAATGATATAGCTTTCAGTGGATGGGCTCAAATGCAGTAAGACGCTGATTGCCCTTCAAATTTTAGACCAGTTTCCCTTTTAAATGCATATAAAAGACTATATGTTAGAATACTAGCAAAAAGACTTTTGGAGGTCATAACGAATCTCATTGATAAAGATCAGGTAGAATTCATTAACAGTGGATGGCACTTGTTGATCGATTGATATAATTTTTGCAGTGTCAGACTGGGGGGCAACCTCTCTGCTTCTTACATTAGATGGGAAGAAGGCATAGGAATCATAATGACGTTCCCCATATCGCAATTGAAAATAGCTAACTTTAAAACTTTATTATCAAACTTAGAAAAGGACATTAAAAACTACTAAAGTTTACTAGTGTCTTCAAAGTGGGTGTATAGGGATTTCTAAAATGCTATTACTACCTAAAATCCTATATTTATTTTGGAACCTCCCAGTGGTTGTGCCCAATATCATTTTGAGTAGAATTCAAGTCAAAGAGCATGAATGTCAACCATGGTATTATTTCTTCACCTTTCACAAGGTGGATTGATGTGCCCTTGTATAAAGTACTATAACTATGCCACTTTCCTTATCCAATTGTAAAGTTTGTGGTTGGTAGACTCCCCAAAACATTGGGTTCAGATTGAATCCAGCATTAATAGATACCTAGACTGTCTTACCTCTTGTGATTTTCCAGACTATCTAAAAAATTCTCTACCTTCTCATTTCCTTTGATAACAGCCTCCCTATTTATATGGAAAAAAGATGTCTCTATCATTGGGGCTTCTGCCTCTACAGACTTCAAAATAACTCTAGAAGCAATAAAGATAATAATCCCAGATACAAACTTTGATGTCTGGTGGGTGAGAGGTATTTCTAAAATAGGAGATATTCTTGAAGGTCAGAGATTAAAGCTATTTATCAATTTACTTAACTCATTTCAATTACCCCATAAAAAGTTTTATAAATACCTCCAACTGAGGCATTTTCCATCTTTGGTGGGCCATGAGAGGGTTCCACCTACTCAAAGTATGAAGCTTTTATTTATGACCACAAGACTCAGAAAGCCGGTATTTCTAGAATTTACCTATCATTATCAGAGCATAACTGCTCAACTGTCTTACCTTTTCAATTGAAGTGGGAATTGGGCCTTTAGGAATCCTTTAACCAGAGCCATTGGCATTTTATTCTTACTTTTTATTGATGCTCAAAAAAGAAATCACCATGAGGTCAAGTATGAAAATGTATGCAGTAGCATTTACACATCAACATAATTATGGTTGTGAAGGGAAGCACACTTACAAATGATTATACACTGTGAATGGTGTCAAATGAGGAAAAAAATATAAGATATTATGGCTGGCCTATTTTTATGTTGTGCATCATTTTTCTTACAGCATATTTCACATCACTATTTCTTAAACTGTAAATAAAAGGATTTATCAGTGGTGCAATAATAGTATACATGAGTGATGTAAACTTGTCAATATCTGTACCATAAGTCGACTTAGGCCTCAGATACATTACACAACCAGATCCATAGAATGCAGTCACCACTATGAGGTGAGATGTGCAGGTGGAGAAAGCTTTCTTAATCCCTGCTGTGGAATGGTACTTTATAATTGTCCAAATGATCCGTGTATATGAAACAATTGTTAATAGGAAAGCACCTACAACCAGTAGTAGGATAATTATAAAAGTGACAATTTCATTAAACTTTGTGTCACTACATGCCAAGGCCATTACAGGTGGAATATCACAGTAGAAATGGTTGATTTTATTGGGTCCGCAAAAAGGTAAGGAGAATGTAAGAAATGTCTGTATTATGGCAACCATCAAACCAATGAGCCATGAGCACATGATAAGCTTAACACAAGCATTTCTACTCATAATCACGTTATATAATAATGGCTGGCATATGGCGTTATATCGGTCATAAGCCATGGCTGCCAACAAGTAGCACTCTGTAGATGCCAATAACAAAAAACAGTACATTTGCACAGCACAGCCAGAGAAAGTGATGGTTTTATGATTTGATAGGAGATTTTTTAACATGTTGGGTGAAATTGTTGAAATATAACATATTTCTAAAAATGAGAAGTTGGCAAGAAAAAAGTACATTGGGGTATGAAGGCTAGAACTGAGGTTATAGAGGACAATTAAAAACATATGTGCAGCCATAGATATATTATAGATACAAAGAAATAAGGTAAATAGGAAAAACTGCAATTCCGGAACATTGGAAAATGATATAAAAATAAATTCCATTGTTGTACGGTTTCCTTTATCCATACCACTAATCAAAGCCCAGGTTCTGTGACAGTAAGAGGTTCCTCAAGATACAATGGACAAAGAATACAAAATTTTCAACAAGCAATGGTCTTTTTTGCACCTTTGTTACTTGAAGCCAGATTTAACATGCAATATCAGGAAATCCGCATCTGTGGCATGTGCAGTCTGATAGAAAATCCAGCCAATCAGCACCGTCATTTCACTGGTAAAACTTTTCTATTTCTGAAATGCATACACTGACTGCATACTTAGTCATGTGTATCTACAGTACAGGGTGGTACTGCATGTCCTGTACTGCTCCTTACCTGTGACAGGTCAGGCGGCTTCTTTGGACACCTGATGAGGGCTGCCTTGATATATTTCTCTGGCACACTAAAGAAGCTCATGTCCTTTACATAGTAACTGATTTACAGCTTCCAGCAGCTCTTTCTAACTTGGGAGGACCTGTGTTTTAACTAGAGCAAAGTCTGTAATTAAGTTAAAAAAAAGGTGAAAAAGTACATAAAATAGTGTTAGATTCATAACATTTTTCTGGCCTTGGCATGCAGAATAAAATAAAATAAAATCCATTTAAATGAAACTGGCACATTATATAGTGGCAAGCAGATACCAATAATTGTCTTTATTAATGCTAATTACTCTCAGGAGAGGACAATGACAGTAGTGGTTATTTCTGTGCATCGAAAAAAGTTATAAATTAGAACTGTACATTATATATGATATGCACTCATTGTCAAAAAAAAATCAAGCATCTAGAAGGAGTTGTTAGAATAGAATAAAACTTTATATGAGTGATTGGAACTTTGATATAAATGATTTCAAAAGACTAATTGATTGTGGAAAACTGGACAATTGAAGGTAGGCTGTAATACCTTGTTGGGGCAACTCTAGTTTGGATGCAAGATGTGATACAGGTGGGTATGGAGGCATTCAGGTTCCATATGGTATTTCTGGCATATGGATCTACATTTGCTGTAACTGAGCCTCTAGTTTGTGCAAACTCTGAGCCTGTCAAAGCTGGCATCCCAGATGGTCTCATACATCAATTTTTTTTTTTTTTTTTTTCAAATCCAAATTTTATTTATTTTTAACACAGCAAAACATACAATAACAAAATGCCCGGAACCTGATTATATCACACGTAATCCTGGCAAGGACAGCGCCACAAGGCAGCTATGAAAACCGAAACAAAGTTCTATCTGACATAGTGTGACGACATCCTACTAACAAAAGGAGACGGGGGGAAACATACATACATCGGTTCGTGGGTGAGGTAGGGAGGGGGAGGAAGGGCAGGAAAGGGGGGGGGGGGTCCACGTGAGCTCAGCCCCAGCGCTGCCGAGCCAACCAGTCTTTTATGGTGCTTAGTGGCCTATCTGGTCACGTACCTCTCTCCACAGACCCCAGACCTCCACGAATTTATCATGGAAGCCAGTGGCCCAGCCAGAGAGCTCCTCCAAGTTGTAAGTCAGGTCCATTCTGTCCCTCCACTGACTCGAAAGGGGGGGGGATCTTTTGCAACCAGAGAAGAGGGATAAGTGCCTTGGCCGCGTCAATTGCATGGGCCAGCAATTTATGCTTGCGAGGATTAAAGCTACTCGTAGGCCTCCACAGAAACAGAACCTCAGGTGAGAGTGTAAAGCCTGGCGAAATCTTTTGTAATGACACAGTAACCTCCTGCCAATAAACATCTAATACCGGACAGCTCCACCAAATATGTAAAAAGGTGCCCGTGTCGCCCCCACATCTCCAACACTTATTGTCAGGGGAAAGTTTATGGTCAGCAAGCCACTGGGGTGTCCTGTACCACCTGGCGAGGAGCTTATAATGGGCTTCCTGGGAGGTGATGCAGGGGGAAAGCCCATAGGCAAATTTCAAGATTATGTGAGTTTCGTGGGGTGACAGTGTAATATGTAACTCTTTTTCCCAGGAGTGCAAAAAAGCTGGCTTTTCATTTTGTTGGGAAGAAAAGCAGGCTTTGCGAATGAACGCAATTTTCTTGCTACATGTTCTACTGTCTTTCACTGCCCTCTCGAATGCGGTGAGAGGCCTGGAGGACATGAAGGTCTGGTTAAATTTCTTAATCACTCCTTCAATCTGGGCCCGTTGGAGGAACGACAGTGGCTGGGCGGGCAGCAGGGACTCCACTATCTCTCTCGGTCCCAAGTGTCTCACAGCCTGGAGCTCGCAGAGAGGTCTATTGCTAAGTGTCATCCAGAGTCTCCTCGTACAGGGATCCGGCGGCAGTCCCAAGAGAGCCGGGAGAGAGCTTATGGGAGTGATGGGAGAGGGCGTGGGCGCCAGTGTCTCCCCTCGCAGGTCCCACGCCTCGCAGGGTCCTCTCAGCAATGGATTGAACCCTTTGCTCCTGTATGTATTCTTTCTAGTGAACCACAGATCCACCAATGCAGTGGACCCATACAATTCTGCTACCAACTGATATAGGAGAGGGTCCTCCCCAGGCAGGGTGAGTCTCTGCCAGTTACTTATGTGGGAGGCAATGTAATAATCATATACGTTCGGCATTCCTATTCCACCCTCTTCTCTTCCTCTGATCAGGAGACTATATGCCAGCCGGGGGCTCCTCTGTCTCCAGATAAACTTTATGAACAAGGACCTAAGAGTGTCGAAGAAGCTGGCGGGCATGTGAACCGGAAGGGATCTAATCTGGTATAGGACGATGGGGAGTATGTAGGTCTTTATGAGGTTTTTCCTTCCAAACCAGGAGATATACAGTACATCATAGTTCTGGAGCAGGGACTTTATTTTAGCCAGCAATGGGGGGAAGTTAGCCAAGTAGAGATCCTCTATCCTCCCAGTTAGCTTTACTCCCAGAAAAGTTATTGATGAACTGGACCAGGAGAACGGGGAGCCTGTCCTCAGCCTTTCATACCTAGCTTTTGGGATTGCGACGCCCAGGACTGTTGATTTGTTGAAATTAATTTTGAAGTTCGAGAGTGCTCCGAATTGTTCTAAACAGGTGATCAGTCTCGGTAGCCCACTCTCCGGATTCGTAATTGTAAAAATAACATCATCTGCGAACGCCGTCGCCGATAATTCACAGTCTCCTACTCTTAGTCCCCGTATCTCCCGGTCCAGTCTCACCTCCTGCAGGAGGGGTTCCAGGGCTAATATAAACAGGGCGGGGGACAGCGGACACCCCTGGCGCGTGCCATTACTTATTTCAAATGGAGGGGAGAGGATGTTATTAATTTTTAGCCTAGCATGAGGCTCTGCGTATAGAGTGAAAATGGCTTCTACAAAGGGGGGAGGGAAGTTGAAATGCAGCAAGACAGATCTCATATATCCCCAATCGACTCTGTCAAAAGCCTTTTCGGCATCAGTACTGACCAGAGCGAGGGGGATTTTCTTTACATTAGCATACTGGATTGCATGGAGAATGCGCGTGCTATTATCCCTTCCCTCCCTTCCTCTCACGAAGCCAGCCTGTTCTCTATTTACCAAGAGCGGGATATAGTTCTCCATTCTCCTGGCGAGACGTTTAGCCCACATCTTGACGTCCAAATTTATCAAAGAGATGGGCCTATAGCTGCCACACATCTCTGGGTCTTTGCCCTCTTTATGGATCAACGTGATGTGGGCTTCCTGGGCCTGCCTTGGTAAAGAGCCACCATTCATGAGATTGTTAAACAATTCTGTTAATCTCGGGACAAGGATGGGACGTAGGGACTTATAATATATGAGGGGAAGGCCATCCGGACCGGGGCTCTTACCCGGAGGGGAGGAATCAAGGGTTTCGTTTACTTCCTTTTCTGTTACTGGGGCAAGGAGTGAGTTAGCTGATTCCCTCTCCAAGCCGGGGAGTTTAAGTTTCTGTAAAAGGTTTGAAATCTGGGCATTAGATTTTAGGTTCTCCTCCAGATTCCTCTGGGGTCGCAAATTATACAGCTGGGAATAAAAATGTTGGAACTCAACCGCAATGTCAGTGGAAGAGGTGACTTTAGTTCCCGAACGGGCCTTTATTATATCAATCTGGTTTTTAGCGCGGGCTTTCTTTATCTGTGATGACATATATTTACTTCCTCTGTTGCCTTGGACGTACACTATATGTTTTAGATAAAGACATCTTTTGTTAAATCTTGACCTCAGGCACAAATTTAGTTCCTTCCTAAGCGCCGTCAGCTTGTTCAGGTTCTCTATACATTGCTTAAGTTTAGTGGAGTGCTCTAGTTTCGCGATTTGCCCCAGCAAATTATCTATTTCCATTTGTTGTAACTTCTTTTTTCTGGAACCTAAGGCTATTAAGTGGCCTCTGATAAACGCTTTATGCGTTTCCCACACAAGGGCCGCCGACTGGTCTCTTCCAGAATTAAATCTGAAAAATTCCTCCAGTTGTTTAGAGAGCATCTTCCTGTCGTCCTCGGAGTCTAATAAGGCAGGATTTAACCGCCACCTCCATTCCCTGGGGGTGTTGGAGAGCATTGTAAGGTTCACATGCAGTGGAGCGTGGTCAGAAATAGTGGTGGTAGCAATCACTGAATCTATCAAAAAGGGCAGGAGTTCAGAGGCTATAAGGACATAATCGAGCCTCTGAAAAGAGGCGTGGACCTGAGAAAAATAAGTGTAATCCCTTGCGGAGGGGGAACACTGGCGCCAGGCATCCACCAAGCCCAACTCAGAAAGGGCTCGATGTAACCTCTTCAGTTTGATTTGTGAGATCTGCGAGCGTCCAGTCGACGAGTCCACTAAAGGGTTCATTGTCAAATTCAAGTCTCCCCCTAAAATGATGGGGCCTACAGCAAATTCCTTAAGAGTCTCCAACTGCCCGACCAGCCAGGGAACCTGACCCGAATTCGGGGCGTAAAAATTGGCCAGGGTAATCTTAACGTTTTGGATGTGTCCCCTCAAGAGGATCACCCTACCCTCCTCGTCAGTGTGTTGTGCTTCGCATGTGAAGGGGACAGAGCTATGAAAAAAGATAGAAACCCCCTTAGATGCTGAGGTTGCGTGTGAACTGTGGAAGCCCAGCGAGAACTGTCTGCCCGGAAGGGCCAAGCACTTACCCCTCTTGTAATGCGTTTCCTGAAGAAAGGCGATTTTTGTGCCATATTTTCGAAGGAGCTGAGCCACGCTGTGACGCTTGAATGGGGAGTTGATCCCTCTCACGTTGAATGAGGAAACGCGGAGGAGCTCATTCGTCTTCGGCTGTTGAGAGAGAGTCATGGCAGACTAAAAGGGTAGCCTAGAATAGAGAAGGCTGACACGTGAATAATCCCTTAGTATTTTATAAGAGCTTTCTGTAACGTGGAGAAAGCGAGAAAGGAGGGGAAGGACACACAGGGGGGGGGGGGAGCGAAACACAAGGAAAGGGTAATACAAACTCTGAATATGTGAACCAGTAGTCAACAAGACCAGTCAGTCCAAGGACGGTCAGTGGGGGCGGTGTGCAGTACGATAAAGCGAATCCGGTAACAAACGCCACCAGGCAGAGAAGCCGCACTGCGCAAGCCTGCCCTGACAGACATCCCAGGAGGTCAGAAAAATAAAACTAAAACAAGCATTTAAATTTTCAAAAGGTATGGTTATCATGAGTCGAATCGGGAGATTCAGCCGTGTTCTCTGCGGACCGTACTGGCGGCTGGACAACTTCAAGACCGAACAAGTCCACCCAGTACTCCTTACGGAACCTCGGGTCCAAACACAGAGACTTCCCGGTCTGATCCTCAACCTGTCATAGATACAGAACGTTCCCAAGCATGTTGAGGTGTCATAGAGAGGGTGAATCACCAAAATCTCTCCAGGTGCTCTGGGTAGAAGTCTCCCGTTGGATGACTGCTGCTGAGGGTTCAGTCGCCCGCGGGTGTGTTGTCACGACTCTTCTTTTTTTTGTTTCTGGGAGATTTAGTGGGTCCAACTGATGTCCAAGCAGACGGGGAAGGAAGCTTTGGTAGGTCAGGCAGCACCGGGAGCGGCAACCAGCCTCGGGAGATCCAACGGCTCTATTTCCAATAGTCGCCAGCACGCCTGCAGGTCGCCAGGGTCTCTGATATTTAACCTATGACCCCTGTGGGAGAAACCCAGGCTGAATGGAAACAGCCAAGCATACTTAATACCCTTTTCCTTGAGTATCTCCAACAGTGGCCGAAGCAGGCGACGTTTGGTTAGGGTGGTAGGGGCGAGGTCCTGGAAAATCTGCAGAGGAGTCTCGGCATATTTTAAATTTTTGTAATTTCTGGCGGCTCTCAAGATGGCGAACGCGTCCTGAAAAGACAACAATCTGCAAATTATGTCCCTTGGCGGGTCAGCGTTCGCCGGAAGAGGCCTGAGAGCTCTGTGAATCCTTTCTATGGATATTGGAGCGGTCCTCTCTGGGCCAAGCAGGGAGGAGAAGATTTCTTTAGCTACCTTATAAAGGCTTTCCGTGGCCCAAGACTCCGGGAGCCCCTTGATGCGAATATTACATCTCCTATTCCTATTTTCCAAGTCCTCCTGCATCAAGAGGACTCTGTTAAGGTGATCCTGATGCAGCTGCAGAATCTGGGCCATTTCAGTAGCGTGGCTTGATACAGAGGACATGGATGTCTCAAGATCCTCTACTCTTCTCCCCAGGTGTCTTATGTCTTCTTTTATCTCCCCCAGCTCAGACATTATAGGTTGTAGGGCTTTCATAATTAAGTCCTTCATGAATCCCTTTGATACTGCTTCCCCGTCTTCATTATCGGAGCTTGCTCCCTCCTCCCCCTCCTTACTTTGAGCTGCAGCCGGCGCCATCTTGGCTGGGAACAGCAGTGAACGGGGGCTTTTTTCTTTAAGGTAGCGCTGCATACCGGCTTGTCCTCCGCTTCCTCTCGGAGTCCCAGCGTGTTCCGCAGCTCTCTCCCTCCCGACTCTTCTCATTTCGGTGCTTTAAGAAGCTACTGTGACCTCCAGAAGGTGTCTTGCCGCCGGAGCTCTGCTCTCAAGCGGCCATTAAGCACAGCGGTCAGGCTCCGCCCCCTCATACATGTTCAATTGACAATAAATCGGGTGACCTGGCAAACCACAGAGTATGGCAATCTTGTGGAAGCATTCTTGTGACACTCCTGTGTGTGCAGATGAGAATTATCCAACTGAAAAATGACTCTTGTAAGCCCTGCCATGTGAGGAAACCTATGTGGCTGAAGGATTTCTTAACATATCGCTGAAGTTGTCATTGTACCTACCTGTTGTCATATTACTACTAGAGGTGACTGACTGTTGTATGCCATGTTCCCACGATCATCACAACAGAAATGGAGCAGTATGTTGCTACACAGTAAAGGCAGGATTGAGGTGCTAATGCAGTAGCCCAGAAGGTCCTACAGGGTAGTCATACACTCATCAGTCCTGTAACACCTAGTTATATGCTCCTAGGTGACATAGAAGGTGATGTATGTCGGAAAGACCCTATCTTTACCCTTCACAAGGCTAAGATATAGAGATGAGCGAGCACCAAAATGCTCGGGTGCTCGTTGCTCGAGTTGAACTTTTCATAAAGCTCGAGAGCTCGTTTCGAGTAACGAACCCCATTGAAGTCAATGGGCGACTCAAGCATTTTTGTATGGGACCGATGCTCGGCATAGCTGATGACTTGTCAAACACCAGAAAACATCAGAAAGTCAGGGAAACACCACAGAAACAGATAGGGAAGGGAAGGGGCAGCATGCATGGCTGTATCTGAGGCTCCCATGTCCCACTATTAAGCCAAAATGCGGGCAAGAGTCTGGCGTTACCCCCCTAACAATTTACTTCAGAAAAACCCTCATTAGCAAGCACACCTTAGCTAAGCACCACACTACCTGCAACCAAGGACAATCACTGCCTGCGGGTGACACCGCTGCCTCTTCAACTGGGTTACATGCTGGCATTGCTGTTCAACCCCCCGCACGATCCTGCATCCACAGCGCACACAAAAGTTTCCCTGCGCAGCGTTCAGCTGCCCTCATGCCACATGCTCGCTTCATAGCCACACCACCCTCATGTCTATTTATAAGAGCGTACTGGATGAGGAGGAACCGGAGGCACACATTGCAGAGGATTAGCCAAGGTGCCGCGAGTTACATGTCCCCACACAATACATTCTGTGTAGGTGTTAGATAACTCAACACTGCAATGGAAAGTATTTGAGTTCCTTGGGCTTCCGTATGCTGATGGTGCACAAAGATGGTATTACACAAGAGGATATCAGAGCGCCCAAACATGGCAGAGTTTCACCCAGCCAAGGACCTCGGCCCACAATTCTGCCCTAGTCACTCAGTGTATTTGTGTCAGGCAGGTAAAACACCTCTATGGGAAGTCTTTGTGTACTCACAGCATAGGCGAGCCAAAGGAACCCAAGGAAAGTATTAAAGATGAAGCAATTACAGTGCCCAAACATGGCAAACTTTCACTCAACTGAAGACTTCGGCCTCTGCCCACACCCTCAGCAATCGTGGGCATAAAGCGGTCTCTGATGCTAATACAGCTGTGAACGTCTCATTGACTGGATGAACCAGGAAGAAGTTCCACGGGACAAACCTGGCGCAGTTGCATTTCCCCTAGGACTTCGGCCTCTGACCACAGCCTCAGCAATCGTGGGCATAAAGTGGACTCCGATGCTAGTACAGCTGTGAAGGTCTTATTTAATTAGTTGCGGTTGCTTTCATCACTCCAAAGACTGGAAGAACCAGGAAGAAGTTCCACGAGCCAAATCTGGCGCAGTTGCATTTCCCCCAGGACATAGGCCTCTGCACACACCCTCAGCAATCGTGGGCATGAAGCAGACTCCGATTCTAGTACAGCTGTGAAGGTCTCATTAATGCAGTAACGCTCCTTTTGTGTGGCCTAAACCACTGTCTCAGATAACTGTGGTAACACGAGAGAAAATACATGTTGCCCAGTGCTGATCCCCTGACCCCAAGCAGGAGGAGGAGGTGGCATAACAAGGCCAAAAAAACATGACCGAGGTAGGACCCGCAATCTGTGTGGGAAGTATGTGAGCGGGCCCTGGGTCAGGCTCGGTCCCAGCCTCCACCTTATGTGACCCAAGGTGCCCTGAGTTACATAGCAATGGGAAATCCATGTGTCCACGCACTATTCATTCTGTGTAGGTGTCAGGATAGCTGAACACCGCAATGGGAAAGCCATCTGCACTCTGCACCCTACCCAAGTCAGTCAGTGTATTTGTGCCAGACAGGTAAAACACCCCTATGGGAAGTCTTTGCGCACCCGCAGCATAGGCAAGCCTAAGGAACCCAAGGAAAGTATTAAACATGAAGCAATTACAGTGCCCAAACATGGCAGACTTTCACTCCGCCGAGGACCTCGGCCTCTGCACACACCCTCAGCAATCGTGGGCATAAAGCGGACTCCGATGCTAGTACAGCAGTGAACGTCTCATTAACGCTCCTTTTCTTTGGTCCAAACCACTGACTCAGATAACTGTGGTAACACGAGAGAAAATACGTGTTGCCCAGTGCTGATTCCCTGACCCCACACAGGAGGTGGCATAACAAGGCCAAAAAAAAGACCGAGGTAGGACCTGCAATAGTCTGTGTGGGAAGTATGTGAGCGGGCTCAGGGTCAGGCTCGGTACCAGCCTCCACCTTGTGTGACCCAAGGTGCCCTGAGTTACATAGTAATGGTAAATCCATGTGTCCCCACACAATTCATTCTGTGTAGGTGTCAGATAGCTCAACACCGCAATGGGAAGTCTTTGAGTTCCTTGGGCTCGCCTATGCTGTCAGTGTACAAAGATGGTATTACACAGAAAGAAATCAGAGTGCCCAAACATGGGAGAGTTCACCCCGCCAAGGACCTAGGAATCGGCCCACATTTCTGCCCTAGTCAGTCAGTGTATTTGTGCCAGATAGGTAAAACACTGTGATGGTAAGTCTTTGTGCACCAACAGTATAGACAGACCCTAGCAACATTGCTGTAGTAAAGCTTTAGGCAGACCCCAGTAACATTCCTGTAGCAAAGGTATAGGCAGACCCCAGTAACATTTCTGTAGCAAGAGTATAGGCGAACCCCTGAAACCATTCAGTAGCAAATGTATAGGCGGCCCCTAGTAACATTTCTGTAGCAAGAGTATAGTCGGACCCGAGTAACATTTCTGTAGCAAAAGTATAGGCGGACCCCAGTAACATTTCTGTAGCAAGAGTATAGGCGGACCCGAGTAACATTTCTGTAGCAAGAGTATAGGCGGACCCCAGTAACATTTCTGTAGCAAAAGTATAGGCGGACCCTTGTATCATTTCTGTAGGAAGAGTATAGGCGGACCCCTGTAACATTTCTGTAGCAAGAGTAGAGGCGGACCCCTGTAACATTTCTGTAGCAAGAGTATAGGCAGACTCCAGTAACATTTCTGTAGCAAGAGTATAGGCGGACCCCTGTATCATTTCTGTAGGAAGAGTATAGGCGGACCCCTGTAACATTTCTGTAGCAAGAGTATAGGCGAACACCTGAAAAAATTGGTTATCAAGAGTGTAGGCGAAGGCTGAAAAAATTAGTTAGATAACAGTATAGGCAAGGGCCTGAAAAATTGGTGTACCAAGGGTACAAGTGTACCCCTGAAAAATTACTCAACCGTGAGGGCATGTGAAACCCATAAACATTTTTTAAAGATACAGCTTGCTGTTGTTTAATTTGTAATAGAGCCTGGAGGCAGCCCTCCGAAAAAAAATGGTTTCAGTTAAAGTATAAAACTTTTGAAACTTAAAAAAAAATTTTAAACAGAGCCTTTTGGGCCGCAGAAAAATTGGCAGTTCAGCGTGATGACATGCTGTTTTAGGAGATGAAGTAGGAGGAGTAATAATATCCGAGAGTGATTGACGAAGCTAATTCCCCCTTTTTTGTGGTGATAGAGGATGCATTTTTCTCCTGTTGCAGCAAAAAGAATCATTAGGTTCTGTTGCTTTCTCCCGGTGGAGAAGAGAAGTCTGGGGAAATCCAGCCTTTGTTTATCTTTATGAGTGTAAATATATCGGCGCTGGTAGTTGATGATGATTCCTCCAGCTGCACTAAACACCCACTCTGACAAGATGCTAGCGGCAGGGCAGGCCAGCACCTCCAGGGCGTACAGCGCAACTTGTGCTATGACACTAAATAGTTGTATGGAGCAGAGGCATCACGGAGGATGGTGGAACGATCGGCTACGTATGCCCTCACCATCTTTTTACAGTGCTGCCTCCGATTCCGCCTTGATTGGGGAATGGTGACACAGTCTTGCTAGGAAGTCATAAAACTAGCAAAGGCCTTGGAGAGTGTTCCCCTGCCTGTGCTGGACATGCTGCCTGATCCCCGCACCTCCCCTTCTAGTTGGCCCTCTCAACTGTATCTTCTGCCACAAGCGCTGTCAGATGGGAATTTTAGCATCACTTTTTCCACCAGGGCCCTGTGGTATTGCATCAGTCTCGTACCCCTTTCCTCTTCGGGAATGAGAGTGGAAAGGTTCTCCTTATACGGTGGGTCAAAAAGAGTGTACACCCAATAATCCGTGTTGGCCAGAATGCATCTAACGCGAGGGTCACGGGAAAGGCAGCCTAACATGAAGTCAGCCATGGGTGCCAGAATCCTAGTATGCAACACATCGCTGTCCTCACTAGGAGGATGACTTTCAGGATCCTCTTCAGTGCATGCAAGCTGAACAGATGAGAGGGAAGCAGCAAGGGTACCCTCTGCAGTGTGCCCAGCTGTCTTTTCTCCCTCCTTCTTCTCCTCCAAAACGCGCTGAGATATAGACATGAGGGTGGTCTGGCTATCAATCGACATACTGTCACCCCCATCTCCTGTTCCAACCGCAAAGCGTTGGCCTTTATGCTTAGCAGCAAACTTCTCAGCAGGTAAAGCAGCGGGATGGTAACGCTAATAATGGCTGCATCGCCGCTCACCATTTGGGTAGACTCCTCAAAGTTTCCAAGGACCTGCCAGATGTCTGCCATTCATGCCCACTCCTCAGTAAAGAATTGCAGAGGCTGACTACCAGTCCGCCGCCCATGTTGCAGCTGGTATTCAACTCTTGCTCTACGCTGCTCGCACAGCCTGGCCAACACGTGCAGCATAGAATTCCAGCGTGTGGGTATGTCACACAGCAGTCACTGCTCTGGCAGCTGAAACTGACGTTGCAGGGTACTCAGGGTAGCAGCATCCATGGTGGACTTGAGGAAAAGTGCGCACTTGCGGCTCACCTTGCTGAGCAGGTCAGACAAGTGGGTTTTTTTTTTCAGAAACCACTGAACCACCAGATTGAAGACGTGGGCCAGGCATGGCACGTGTGTGAGGCTGCCGAGCTGCAGAGCCGCCACCAGGTTACGGCCGTGGTCTCACATGACCATGCCCAGTTGGAGGCTCAGCGGCGAAAGCTAGAGGTCGGTCTGCTCTGTCAGACCCTGCAGCAGCTCAGGGGCCGTGTGCCTCTTGTCACCTAAGCTGATTAGTTTCAGCATGGCTTGCTGACGCTTGCCCACCACTGTGCTGCCGCTCCGCGTGCTACCGACTGCTGGCGACATGCTCACACTTCTTAAAGGGGTTGTCTCGCGGCAGCAAGTGGGGTTATACACTTCTGTATGGCCATATTAATGCACTTTGTAATGTACATCGTGCATTAAATATGAGCCATACAGAAGTTATTCACTTACCTGCTCCGTTGCTGGCGTCCCCGTCTCCATGGATCTGTCTAATTCTGATGTCTTCTTGCTTTTTTAGACGCGCTTGCGCTGTGCGTTCTTTTCCCCTTCTCCTAGGTCCAGGCATGAGCGGCGTTCTGGCTCCGCCCCTTCTACGTGTCATCACGTAGCTCCGCCCCGTCACGTGTGCCGATTCCAGCCAATCAGGAGGCTGGAATCGGCAATGGACCGCACAGAGCTCACGGTGCACCATGGGAGAAGACCCGCGGTGCATCGTGGGTGAAGATCCCGGCGGCCATCTTGGTGAAGGAAGAAGAAGGAAGAAGGAAGACGTCGCAGAGCTTTGGATTCGGGTAAGTAATAAATTTTTTTTTTTTTTAACACATCCTTTGGGGTTGTCCTGCGCCGAACGGGGGGCCTATGGAAAAAAAACAAAACGTTTTGGCGCGAGACAACCCCTTTAAGTGAGAGGTAGCGTGGCGAAGGAAGAGGAGGGGAGAGGGTTAGGAGGAGATCCAATAAAACGCTGCAGATACCAGAACCAAGGTAGGACCCATTATTCCAGGTGTAGGTAAGACGTGAGTGGGCCCAGGCTCTGGCACGGCCCCAGCCTCCACCAAGTTCACCCAATGTGCCGTCAGGGAAATATAGTGGCCCTGCCCGCCAGTACTTGTCCACGTGTACGTGGTTAAGTGGACCTTCCCAGTAACTGTGTTGGTGAGGGCACAATTTATGTTGCGGAGACGTGCTGGTGTAGGGCGGGGAAGGCATACCGGGAAAAATAGTGGCGACTGGGGACCGAGTAGCGCGGGACCACCACCGCCATCATGTTTTTGAAAGCCTCTGTTTCCACAAGCCTGTACGGCAGCATCTCCAGGCTGATTAATTTGGCAATGTGCATGTTTAAAGCTTGTGCATGCAGGTGTGTGGCGGTGTATTTGCTGTTTCGCTCAAACGCTTGTGTCAGCGACAGCTGAACGCTGCACTGAGAGACGTTGCTGGATGGAGTGGAGGACGGTGGAGGTGAGGGTGTGGGTGCAGGCCGGCAAGTGCTCGTGCCTGTGTCCCGGGAGGGGGATTGGATCTGTGTGCCAGGTTGTGACATGGGAAGAGGCAGTGGTGTGACCTGGAGGTCATGAATGGCCTTCGTCCCACCTTGTGGGGTGCTTGGCCATCATATGCCTGCGCATGCTGGTGGTGGTCAGGCTGATAGTGGTGGCTCCTCGGCTGATCTTGGTGCAACACAGGTTGCACACCACTGTTCTTCAGTTGTCTGCGCTCAGAGGCTTGCCGCGAGGGGGTGCTTTGGGAAACAGTCGGGGCATTCTTCGCTCTGGCCCTTCCTCTACCCCTGGCCACTCCACTGCCTCTTCCAACCTATCCTGCTGCTGCACTTGCCTCCCCCTCTGAAGTCCTGTCCTCAGTAGGCTTAGCAAACCAGGTGGGGTCAGTCACCTCATCGTCCAGCTGCTCTTCCTCCGAATCCTCTTACTGCCCTTACTACTACCTGACTGACAAACAACTGTGTCTCATCATCATCCTCACCCACAAAAAGTTTTGAGACAGTTGACAGAAGTCCCCAGCCTCATCACCTGGACTCCAGGAACTTTCCAAATGTTGGGCATCGGTCACGACAAACTCCTCAGGTGAGAGAGGAATTGTTTTTTCCCACTCATGGCAGGGACCCGAGAACAGTTCCTGGGAGTCTGCCTGCTCAGAATATGTCATTTTCAAGGAGTGAGGAGGCTTGGAGCAAGGAGGAGCAGCCAGAGGATTCAGAGTTGCAGTCCCTAGGCCAGGAGTAGTGGACTGTGTAAAAGACTTGGTGGTTGATACATTGCTGGACGTGTTTTTTTGCCATCTACAACAGGACGTGCTCACTTTGCTCTGTTTGTAATAAAGGTCAACCACGCGGACCCGTAAATTGTGATATGAAGCTGGGGAGCCCAGAAACTTGCTTCTCTCCTAATCCAGCAGTAGCCGGCTGTGATTCACCATGCCCAGGAACTCGGCCTGTGCCCACATCCTCACTTGGACGCCCACATCCGCGTCCTCGACCCTTACCCCTACTCCTCATCATGGCGGATTAAGAATAGAGCAGGGCCAAAAAAAATGACCCCACTGTACAGCACTGACAACTGTGGCTAATTCGCCGCACACATAAACTTGTAGATAGCGAAGGGTCTATGCTGTGACTTGAAAAAATTAACCCGCTGTCTTGCGCTGATACCTAGGGGTTATTTACTGCTCGAAGAGACTTGTAGATAAGAGAGGCTGTATAGAGTGGAAGAAGACTCTAAAGCCAGTGTATAGTGCTGCTAACTGTGTCTATCTCATACCCCACCAAGGAAAGGGTATCGTGAGACGCTCTGCACAGTGGCAGAGCTGTAATACTTTGCAGTGGCCTAGGAAATATTACAGTACTCTTTAGCGGTGAGGCCTCTTTCTAATGCACTGCAGACATAGAACGATATAACTGAAATAGTTTGCAGTGGCCCAAGAAATATTACAATACTGTTTAGCGGTGAGACCTCTGTCTAATGCACAGCAGACACAAAACGGTATAACTGAACTACTTTGCAGGGAGATACTCGGCTAAAGCATATTACTCGAGCGAGTAGTGCTTTAGCGAGTATACTCGCTCATCCCTATCAATAACCTATAAATGCCATAGTAAAGACCTATTTTAACAGGACGAATATCAGGCAAACAATGCCCAACACTCGATCCCACAAGTTAAATTATACCAAACTTCAGATATCCAGGCACAGGAACGCATATCGTTGCTTCTCAGCGGGGCAACTGCAGGATATTTCTCTCTTCGCGCTCCCCTGCCCCTCTCCATTCACTTAACATAGTGGCCGTTCAGTACTGAGCTGCTGCTGTTTACACTGAACGATCATCGTTCAGGATTTTATGCAGTTTAAAATTCTGTCATATGTCATATGTCATGGGGAGTAATAGGAATATTCTCTTGCCGATGCGTTAAGGCAACGAAAAGAGTCATATAATGCCATCTCATACATCCACTCTCCCAGGGTAGCTACACCCCTCATTTCTGTCCAGTTGTCTATAAATCGGTGAGGTATTAGATTGAAGTCCCCGAAGACCACTACCGAGCCCTTTGCTACTCGTCTTACTTTGCTCATGACCTTATTTAGGAGATGTCAGGGCCAAGAGCGGGAAAATTAGTAGGGTGAGGCAGGCTGTTAGGAGGAGTTTAAAGTAAAAAGTGCGGGAGAAAAGATAGAAAGTCAAGGAGGAGTTGGAGTGAGGAGGTTGTTGTTGGAGTAGACCTTGAGAGGAGGTGCTCCTCAGTATGCAGAGGATAAATGTTGTCCAGAGGAGGAAGCAAGTTTTTTGCAAGCTTCCCAATTCAAGTGCAGTGTGGAGGAGAAAGTTTGGGACCTATCTTCATAGCAGTGAGTTACATGAGCCCCTGTTAACACTAGAACCACCATGTTGGGGCACCTCCCTAGGACCGCAAAGGGGACCCATCTGTCCCCGTCGCTATTTTTTACATTACTGCAGTTTTACCAGAACTTTTTTGAGTTTACACCATATTTACTGCTGTTATAATAACTGACAGTGTGAGGTTCTATTTTTTCACCTGTGTCCTTTTGGATGTACGGGTGCATGGTACTTAGGAGTAAGACATTCTTCTTTTGTTTACCTTGGTATACAGTGAATGACATGTCATCTTTTTTCAGTGGTACTGTTCTATACAATGCTTCCTTTGCCTTCTTTATGACTACAGGTACTTCCCTATGAGCTCTATTCATAGTGCCAACTATACTTGTAGAATTCTCCTCTAAGTATTTAGCAATGGTAACAGACGTGAATAAATTATCACAAGTTGGATTTCTATCTTTACCAAAGCAAGGGCCCATCAATGTCAACCCTAGTCTTGTCCTTACCAAGATAAGGGAATGCATTTACAAGATATTTAGAATCTTTGTCTACAGCCATCCAAAATTTCTGACTGTACTTATCTGGCTTGGATGCCATGAATTGTGTAAATCTACACCAACATTCAAATGTAAAAACTTGCTCATCGATGGTAACAAAAGGAGCTGGCATGTAACAACATTGAGCATTGGAAATTAAATCATACCAAACTTCAGATATCCAGGCAAACGTATCATCAGTCACTTGCTGAGATCTGGTTGATCGCATGTCAAATTGCAAAAATCTCATAATTTCTCTAAATCTATTGCAACTCATAGTCTCTCTGACAAATGGAGTTCACCATTTTTCAGACCACAGACCATTTAACTCCAGGCCCTTTGCACCAATGGCTCCCCTAACGTACATTATTCCTAGAAACTCTTCTAGTTCCTCAATCATGATTCACCAATCGTTACATTCTAAAACATGGCATGCTTTTAATTCAGTACATGTCACAATATGTTTCAGGATCTTTTTAGACATCATCAACCTCCAAGCACTGACAGATATGTTGTTGAAATAATGCTTTGTGTGGGAGGTGGGGCCAGGGCGGTCTCTGAAAACACTCTGTTCATCCCATCGGACAGATGAAGCTTCCCCTACAGCTTGAACAGTCCACTGAGTGCCATCTGGTGCCACAATGATTTCCATGTGGGATGACAGCATCACAGTCGGGTTGCTTGCCTGCTGCTCCATCCTTATTTGCATCATCACCAAAGTGGTCAATAGAGCCCTCTTTTTCCTCCACGATCATGGTATTGGTGAGTATACCCCCGGCCATGACTGACACCTCGCCAATGACTCTGCCCGTGATCACGTGTAGTCACAGTAGGCTGCTGCTTGAGGGAGCTTGTGTCATCTTTGGCATGTCTGCAACTGTGGCATCCCTAAACAGGCACTAGTGTCCTACTTGACAGCCATGCTGTCCCTCATGTCAGAACTTGACATGAGCAACTGTAGTTCTTCATCGTCACTAGAAGAGTCAACTGGATTACCCTCAGATTCATTCGCAGAGAGATAATTCAATGCAGCAATAACCCATTCAATGCAGAGATATCATTCAATGCAGGCTGACCCCCTGACCAAAATTTTTTGGGAAATTGATGTGGACTCTAAATGATGAAAAGTCACAAAAAATAGCCAGCTGCATCAAAAATTAAACAAATTTTGAGAAGAACAAATTTGAAAGGGAACAGATGTGTCCCCACAGCGGTACTACTGTTAAAAGTAAAGCCAGGAAAAGTGAAAGAGGCCCATCTTAAATGTAACTTCATCTACTGCAGAATCATCTGTTAGAAGTCAACCCTCAGATAACTAGTAGTGGGGGAATTCCTTTCAATACAAAAAAAAAGAGAGAGCATTGAAGTTTAACTTGTTGCACTAAACTGAAACTTAGAGCAATGTTATTTAAATGCAAAGCAATACCTCCGTACTTTGATGAACTCTATACATTGTCTTCTAAACATTTTACCAAAAGCTGAAGTAAACTGAATACCTGCAGTTTACAAATAAAAGCTACCAGGACTCATAGCAATTATTTCTCCATTAACCCTTTGAGTCCCTTAAAGTAGAGGTACTGGCATCATGTGACAAACCACCATTGACAATTGCTAACCATAGAAACCCTTTTGCCACTACGTGCCACTGAGCCAGGTTTCCAACGCCCTTGCTGGGAGAGATCGCAGAGCCACCCATGACATTCATCTTGTTTACCCGTAGTCTCCCCCACATTGGTGCGCCCTGCTTGGATGCTGCACTAACCCATAGGATGATAGATAAAAATACGACCATCATCAGTGCCCTAACTAAACCTGTAGTTGACCCGGTCAACTCAGTAGCAGTCCAGTTTTGTACTCCCAATACCACTGCAAACGGAGGTGATGGTGGGTGAGTGCTAAAGATACTACATATAATGGGCATAGTGGATCCAAATGTTCTTCAAGCAAGTACCTAAAATGGTTCTGACAAACACAGGGTCCCATAATGATGGTGGGATTGTTCTCAGTAAGAGAAACCAAGTAGTCTTGTTAATATGATACCTTTAAATAACTAACAAAAATGCATGATGTTATTGTGAGCTTTTAAACCTACTTAGGGTTCATCTTCAGGAATGATGTAACAATTCTACAGACGTATTTATATAAAATCATATACACACGATCACGTGGGAGCGTACAGACATGGTGAACTTAATTTGCACCAGATAAATACCAAAGATAGCATAAGAGGGCATAGACATTGTGATTACTAGCACTCAGATAAATATCAGGGAGGGATGAGTAAAACAGTAAATAATTAGTTGAGCAACAAGGAATGTGAAAGTTTATAGTTTCTACATTACTGTTAGGGGGTCAACACCAGGCCAACCTGTCATTGCCGCTCTGTGTTTCTCATTTCTTACAATCTCCACTTGTGTAAAAAGCCGCTTCTGAGATTCATACCGTTTCTGATAGTATCAAAGGTGGTATATTTATCTAAGTGCTACCGTATTAGTCAAAATGTCTGTGCCCTCTTATGCTGTCACTAGTATTTATCTAGTGCAAATTAAGTTCACCATGTCTGTATCCTCCCATGTGATCATGTGTATATGTTTTTATATAAATACGTCTGTAGATTTTTTCCATCAGCCTGAACAAGGACCCTAAGTAGGTTTAAAAGGTCGCAATAACATCATGTATTTTTTTGTTAGCCATTAAAAGATATCATATCCGCAAGATTACTCAGTTTCTCTTACTGAGAACAATCACTCTTTGCTCTACTGGCTAACACGGTACTAAACCATTCTCCCTTTCTGTAATGATGGTGTCACCTATCTCTGGATGGTGAAAATGAAACAGTTGAAGCTGCTTGCACTTAACAGACTATCAGACAAACCTCACAACTCGGCTTCTGTCGATGGTGTTCTCAGCTCCTCGTGTATGTGCACTCACGCATCTACTGATTCCAACACCTCCCAACAGCCTTGTTGGATGGAACCACTTTTAGGGCCTCAGAAGGCAAGATTATTAATTTAATCATGCCACAACTCTAATAATTTGCATACCTGCCTGAGATGTAACTTTGCATTTTTTGCTGTTAAATACCTTTCTGCTAGTCACCACCCACTGTTCATGCTTGTCTAGATCTTTTTTAATCCTATCTATTGTTTTGTGTTTGCTAGCCCTTCTAGATTTGTGTACTCTGCAAATTTTGTTTAGTTTTCCCTCAATTTACTCACCTGGATCTTTTCTAAAAATGTTGAACGCTGCTTATTTTACTCAAATATCGTGATATGATCAGTTCAGATTTCATATTGCTAATTGTCTAGACATGCATGCCGCTTCACAGATACCGAATTGCAAATGTTTCTGTTCAATGAAAATTACAAATAAATAATTAAAAAAAAAGGTTAAACACACCTCTGGGCCTACTTGAGGCATTCTTCCACTTGGATGTGCAGCCATTTATGACCACTCTATTTATGAGTACAATCGCTCAGCCATTTGTGAATCCATCTAGCAGTTGCCTCATTAATCCTATATTTCTTCATTTTTTTCAATAAGAATGGTATGAGAGACTTTGTCAAATGCTTCACTAAAGACAAGAAATACTATATCTACTGCAAGCCTGCAGTTTCCTGTGTCCACCTTCTTCCCTTTTTTTGAAGATATGGACAATATTTGCCCTTCTCCAATCTTCTGGGACTTCTCTTGTTCTTCAAAAATTAGTAAAGAAATCTCTGTAATGTCCCCCTACAAAGTCAGTACATGGGCAGTGTGACTCTTTACTGAAGGCTGTGGGTGCTCACTGTTCATCTCTTATAAGATTTGGGGGACCTGATGAGTAAGAGACACAGCTGTCTGCACTGTCAATCACATAAGCTACAAGCACCATAACTTAGTTCATGGTGTTTCTAGATGATCACTGCTTCCCTTTAACTTCTCTTTGCAATTTCATAAATTAGTCCCAATAATGAAAAGTGCAAAATGGTTTCCATTTCTAAAAACATTTCTAAAAATATACTACATAGTTGATGATGGCATAAACAGCATAATTGTAATCTATCTGCTTACCATTCTTTTGGTGCATTCACATCGGCGTATGCATATTTCGGTCTGTCAATATGCAACATATTCACAGGCTGAAATACACTATAGCGCTGCGTTTTTCTGTTTATTGGCAGTTTTTTTGCTTGCAATTATGCATCGTACTTACACGTGTTAAAAGAATGCTCAAAATTCCACTGATTTTGTGCATATTCAGCTTTTATGCAAGTTTCCTGCGTATTTCGTGTGTATTTCTGCATGTCCATTGATTTACATGGGCTCTTATTGTGCCTAAGGATCACTTCAGATAAGTGTATGCACAAATACTTTTTGCCATCCTATTTTTTTCTGTGTACACGAGAAATGCATGCGCAAAAAAGGTAAATAAGAACGAACCCAGGGAAATCAATGGGTTTTATTCTTTGTGTTTTGCACACACAAATACCCTGTTTCCCCAAAAATAAGATGCATCTTATATTAATTTTTGCTCCCAAATATGCGCTATGTCTTATTTTCAGGGGGTGTCTTATTTTTCAATGAAGAAGAATTCCCATTTATTGTTTAACAAAAAAAAAATGAACATTTACTACCGTATATACTGCACAGAACCGTAATTGTCACCACAAACCAATATAGCTAGACAAACTGTGAAAACAAAGCAAAAATTACTCAATGACAGTCATGTAATCATCTTCTGGCACAGAAAATTTGCCTGACTCACATACAGGGCCACAAAAAATAAAAGCTGTAAAGTACCTGGCTCCCACACACTGTCTGGAGACTGTAATGCTCACCCCCTAAGGCTGGAAATACACTCTGTGAGAACCCAGCCTTAAGAATCACACATATGGTTGCCTGACTCACACACAGAGCCATAAAAAAAATAAGGGCGGTAATTTAAGTAACGTACCTGTCTGCAGACAGAAGTTCCTCTTGTAAGCAGGGATGGTATTGCAGCTTCCGGCCACCAGGGGGAGCTCATCACAGCAGACGTGTACAGCAGCAACAGAACGACAGTATGGAGTTTTCCAGCCAGCAAGGGGAGCTCACAACAGCACACTCGTACAGCACAGGAGGAGGTAGGAGACAACTGGGATGGCAGCAGGGGACAGGCCTCTCGACTTGCCTGCACACTTTAGTATGCGTTATTATCGGGGTGTGCCTTATATTAGCGATTTCTGCAAATTTCTTAATGTGTCTTATTTTCGGGGGTGCCTTATTTTCGGGGAAATATGGTATGTTAGTCTGAAGGAGACCTAAAACATATAAAGATAGGACCTTTCACATATTTTACCTTTTATTTTTAAATATGTTTTTATTACATTTTCATAACATGTAATAAAACACAACATAAAAAATGTTGACAACAGCATTTCAGTTTTTTGTTCTTCCCCTCCCACACGATATTAGTGATAAATAGGGTCTTTGTATCTGTATCCACTGCTCAGTTTATATTCATTGTTAGATATTAGAGATGAGCGAGCGTACTTGCTAAGGCAAACTACTCAAGCGAGTAGTGCCCTATGCGAGTACCTGCCCGCTCGTCTCAAAAGATTCGGGTGTCGGCGGGGGGTGGGGGGCGGCGTAGGAGAGCGGGGAGGAACGGGGGGGGGGGGGGAGATCTCTTACTCTCTCCCCCCCCGCTCCCTCCTGCTCACTCCCGCAACTCACCGCTCTCATTCGTCGGCACCCGAATCTTTTGAGACGAGCGGGCAGGTACTCGCATAAGGCACCAATCACTCAAGTAGTTTGCCTTAGTGAGTACGCTTTCTCATCTCTATTGGATATGAGTAGAGATGAGCGAACGTACTCGTTTCGAGTACTTACGCACCCGAGTACCGCCATTTTCGAGTACTTCAGTACTCGGGTGAAAAGATTCGGGGGGCGCCGGGGGGCGAAGAGAGGCGTGGCGGTGCGGGGGGTAGCAGCGGGGAACAGGGGGGAGCCCTCTCTCTCTCCCTCTCACCCCCACTCCCCACTGCTACCCCCCGTGCCGCCACGGCGCCCCCTGAATTTTTTCGCCCGAGTACGGAAGTACTCGGAAATTGCGGTATTCGGGCGAAAAAGGGGCGTGGCCGAGCACGTTCGCTCATCTCTAGATATGAGATTACATAGCAAATAGAAATGCAGTTACTTCAATAATATGTCCAGTCTTGAACAAGCCGCAATAAAATATTTGAATGAGAGAAAAAAATTAAGAAACAAAGTCAGACCTGCTATTACCATAATGTTATAATGTCGTCCCTTCTTGAAAAGGGAGGGAGGACAATACCAATTATCTCTCCAGAGGTCGATCACAACACATTTATGTGAAACGAAGAGAATCTAACTGTTAGACTTCATCCCAGGTATGTGGGGGGATGGATGTGGAAATCCCCCTATGACCCATTTAGAACACCCTAAATGGGTGGTTTCCCAAATATTTGCTCCTGACATCAACATGTGTAATAAAGTAATTTTTAAGTTTGTCCCTAACTCTTTGAGGCAACATCTGGATAAGGTTCCCCCATGTTGCAAAGAAAAACTGTAATTTAATCCATGTGAAGCAGAAAGACAAATTTATCCAGGAACAGTTTGAAAGGAGTTGCTGTTGGTTGCTGCCATATCAGCAGGATAGCTTCCAGGCCCTCTGCCGCTATGTGCCCCATGGAGCAACGATACTTATTGGGGTCTAAATATTACAAAATGACCCTTGTAGACAAAAAGTTGTCAGATGTGTTGAAATGTAATTGTGGATTTACACCTAAAAGGCCTTTATAAGGGGACGGGTACACAGACAGTGATATAACATTGCATTTGGTGATTTACATTTGAAACAATTTGGGTTGTAGATGTACCCATGTACATATGTAAATAAGGCCTATGACTAATTTGTAATCTCATTTCTTTTTTTAAAATCATATTTATTTTTATTTCCAGATATAGCAAAAATAACACAGTACACAATATACATATGTTAATACTATTACTGAACTATGGTATTAAGGTAATAGCTTCATGTTCTATACAATCGATTTGCTTAACATAGTTCAACACAACTTTATAGTCAACATATTAAGATATCGTGTATCAATTTATAAGTAAAATAAACATCCTAATTAATTCAGCCCACTGTATATGCTAGGTAAAGTAGTAGTAGAGACAATATAGAAATATAAAAGAAAAACCTACATGCCTATAGTGCTCCAACATATATATGTATTCTCATTTCTAAGAACAAATAATGTTTTTCAGATAAGGATGTTCGGATGTCCCGCGGCGAAACGGGGTTTTTTTTTTTTCAACAGCCCCCCCGTTCGGCGCGAGACAAACCCGATGCAGGGACTTTTAAAAAAAACGCACAGCGCTTACCTGAATCCCCGCGCTCCGGTGACTTCTTACTTACCGGTTGAAGATGGCCGCCGGGATCTTCTCCCTCCGTGGACCGCAGCTCTTCTGTGCGGTCCATTGCCGATTCCAGCCTCCTGATTGGCTGGAATCGGCACGTGACGGGGCGGAGCTACACGGAGCCGCTCTCCTGCACGAGCAGCCCCATTGAGAAAAGAAGAAGACCGGACTGCGCAAGCGCGTCTAATCTGGAGATTAGACGCCGAAAATTAGACGGCACCATGGAGACGAGGACGCTAGCAACGGAGCAGGTAAGTGAATAACTTTTTATAACTTCTGTATGGCTCATAATTAATGCACAATGTACATTACAAAGTGCATTAATATGGCCATACAGAAGTGTATAGACCCACTTGCTTTCGCGGGACAACCCCTTTAAGCACACCTCACTAAAACAATCTTTTAAGCAACTAACATCTGTGTACAGAGAATAAGTTAAATTAGTGTGGGAATTTCAGGGACTTCAAAATATATTGAATGAAAGATTGTTTATGTATCTTTATTCAGCCTGCTAATAGAGTCCGTACCGATGATTCCATGATCAGATTGGGAAGGGAGGCTACGGAATGTTTTTTCAGATTCCTTGGCATTTTATTGGATGAAGAGAAACTGATTTTGGAAAAATACACTCAATTACTACCACCATAGAAAGAACACGCACCTTTACTCCTGATCCAGAGCATGAAAGGAGGGAAAAAATTCTCCAACCTAATAGTTAGAAATATATGGCACTTATCAAAAAGAGAAAGCATTTCCAGTTCACTTCAGACTTGCAGAAGTTCAGGAAATACGAAGCATATCAAGATTTGCGAGCTAATGTTGCATCTAATACGGAAATTAGCTCATCTGAGTGTGAACAATGAAATCTAAAGATTTTCTGAGACAATCTTCCAAATTTTGGAGAAGTATGGGTAGAGGAGCTTGGAGAACAAATGGACATGGAAGGAAGTTATCCTTTGAGAACAGTTTCTTAGGACACCTTATCTCACAGTACTTCCTCCCAGAATGCAAAGAATAATGAAAGCGATCAGTAGCGTTGTATCTTCATCTTCTAGGGAATCTAATACATCTATGAATTTTGTTTTATGCTCTAACATCAACATGGTTAATTCACCTTTTCCACAAACTGAAACCAATGAGTTTCAAATGATCAATTTGTCAGAACAACGAGATATGGTCATTTTTCATGGGTAAGGTTCTTAAGAGTGTGGGTCTACTGGGTCTACTGTGTCTTCTTCTGAATTTATAGAGTACCTTTAGAACAATCAGCTTAGTCTTTGCTTTACTTTTGACGTTCAAAATTTCACACTATTCTTCTTGGATTTGTCCATTAGTAAAGGTTCACAGGGGAAACCAGTTACAACAGTCTATCGGAAGCCGAAAGTTATTTACTAATAACTTTCTTAGTTGGCAAAGTTTTCATTCTGCCCCCTTAAACATTGGATTCCAAAGGGAAAGTTTCTACAGCCTAGAAGTAATTGTACCGATGATAGAATTTCAAGAATCTTTTTTTACAATGGGGTTACCCTGAAAAAGTACTTGATGACTCTTGGAATTATATATGTTATCAATTGAGATAAAATCTTTTAGTTCCACCTCAAGGTGACAAGTCCTTTAGGGTCATTGGCACATATGAAAATCACTGAAGCAGGACGAACACCAGATGACCAATTTAGACTTGTCACTGTAGGGTTCGAAGAAATAACTAAAATATAACTTTTATTAGATATTGCATTAAAAAAGGAACTTGGTATACAAGTTTCCGAGGGACACACAAAGAACATAGAAGAATTGCTCCCCAGTGGGTGATCCCAAAGATACCATATACTGGGAGATACCGTATTTCATGGAGAGCAAATAACTCCAATTTATAGGAGTATGTACTGCGGCTTAGACAATGGTCAAAAGCTATCCTGTGATATATACAGTGTAGCTGTAGCCGTTTGATTGAAGGGTCAACCAGACTAGTACATTCAGACTAATCTCAGAACTGAATCACCAATTCATTATCGTCACCAATAGAGGAGAGGTTTAACCAGGCGATTGCGTTCGGTGAATGAGGAGTTACCTAGAAATTTCCTTGGTCTAATCATAGAAAATTCCTTGGAAGCCGCAGTACATACTCCAATTTATAGGAGTATGTACTGCGGCTTCCAAGGAATTTTCTATGATTAGACCAAGGAAATTTCTAGGTAACTCCTCATTCACCGAACGCAATCGCCTGGTTAAACCTCTCCTCTATTGGTGACGATAATGAATTGGTGATTCAGTTCTGAGATTAGTCTGAATGTACTAGTCTGGTTGACCCTTCAATCAAACGGCTACAGCTACACTGTATATATCACAGGATAGCTTTTGACCATTGTCTAAGCCGCAGTACATACTCCTATAAATTGGAGTTATTTGCTCTCCATGAAATACGGTATCTCCCAGTATATGGTATCTTTGGGATCACCCACTGGGGAGCAATTCTTCTATGTTCTTTGTGTGTCCCTCGGAAACTTGTATACCAAGTTCCTTTTTTAATGCAATATCTAATAAAAGTTATATTTTAGTTATTTCTTCGAACCCTACATTGGCACATATGACATTCATTCTAAAAAGATTTTTAGGATCTTTGATATATATTGGAATATACTTCATGATGATACCGATTTAGCAGAAGTACTGTCTACTGGTCCATTTATCATTTTCAGGAGAAGTAGAAAGCTTCATGAAGAGTAACAGTAGCAAAGCCATCAGACCTGAAAGCAGACTGGCTGCTTTGCTACTACTACTCCTCTCTCTGATTCATATACTGGACTAGGGGGAATTGCTCTCCAGTTAGATTTTCATTTTAAACTTATGCAACTTTGTGGGCAGGATGTCAGTAAGGTCTTAAACAACTGAAACTAAAATATAAAGAAGGAAGTGAAAAAGCAGGCTTACACTTAAATATCAATAATCTATAAATTCCATAGTAAAGGTCGATGCCTGATACTTGTCCCCGCAAGTACCCGCTCATGTGCTTTTGCACAGGAACGCGTTTTGCTGCTTCACAGCGGGGCGGCTACAAGAGATTTCTCTCCTCGCGTTCCGCCTCGCTCTACGTTCACTTAACATGGTGGCCGTTCAGTACTGAGCTGCTGCTTTTTACACTGAACGATCATTGTTCAGGATTTTATGCAGTTTAAAATTCTGTCATATGTCATGGGGAGTAATAGGAATTTTTTCTTGCTGTTATGATGAGGCAACAAAAAAAGTCATATAATGCCATCTCATACATCCACTCTCCCAGGGTAGTTTCACCCCTCAATTTCTGGCCTGTTGTGTCTATAACTCGGTCACGTATTCAGTTGAAGTCCCCACAGACCACTACTGAGACTTTGCTACTCGTCTTACTTTGCACATCACTTTATTTAGGAAATGTATTTGATTAGTGTTGGGGACATAGATACAGATGGTCCCCTACTTGCGAACAGGTTCCGTTCCAGGAGCCTGTTTGCAAGTACCTTTGTTTGTATGTCAGAACAAATGGTTGTATGGAGCAGAATCGCGGGTGGAATCCGCTCCATACAATATTGGCTGCTCTTAGAGCCGGCACTCGGCGGCACCAGTTCCGACGCCATGCCGCTCATTGGAATTGTTAACGCTTTAAATACCGCTGTCTACAGTGGTATTTAAGGCCTTAACATTTCCGACGAGCAGTGCGGCTCGTCGGAACTGGTGCCACCAGGTGCCGATTGTAAGAACATCCTGCACCTGACGTTCAGGGGCCCTGTACAGTGTCCCGCAATAAGATTGCGGGACGCTGTGCTATTGCTAGGCAGCCGGGCTTGATAGTCGCTCTGCATAGGCAGCTCTGGGGCCTTTTAGAAGGCCCCTGGCTACCTAGCAACAACACAGTGTCCCGCGATCTGACCGGACAGGCTTGATAGAAGCCAGTCCAATGCCTGCACAGTATGATTTAATGCTATAGCTTTACATCATACTGTGCAGGACAGATTGTCCGTTACTTGCGACATTCGTAACTCGAACCTTCGCAAGTTGGGGACTATCTGTATTGATAAATGTTATTTGTGCTTTTTAGGTAGCCCGACAAAATTATAACGTGCCCGTTAGGGTCGCAGATTTGTACAACAAAAGCAAAACTGAATAGTGAATGGTGTGAAATGAGGAAAAAAATATGTATATTATGGCTGACCTATTATGTTGTGCATCATTTTTCTTATAGCAACTTTCACATCACTATTTCTTAAACTGTAAATAAAGGGATTTAACAATGGTGCAATAACAGTATAGAAGAGTGATATAAACTTATCCATATTTGTACCATAAGTCGAATTAGGCCTCAGATACATTACACAACCAGATCCAAAGAATATAGTCACAACTATGAGGTGAGATAGGGAGGTGGAGAAAGCTTTCTTAATCCCTGCTGAGGAATGGTGCTTTATAATTGTGCAAACGATCCGTGTATATGAAACAATTGTTAATAGGAAAGCACCTACAACCAGTAGTAGGACAATTATAAAAGTGACAATTTCATTAAACTGTGTGTCAGTACATGCCAAGGCCACTACAGGTGGAATGTCACAGTAGAAATGGTTGATTTCATTGGGTCCGCAAAAAGGTAAGGAGAACGTAACATACGTCTGTATTGTGGGAACCATCAAACCAATGAGCCATGAGCTCACTATAAGCTTAACACAAGCATTTCTACTCATTATCACGTTATATAATAATGGGTGACAAATGGCGTTATATCGGTCATAAGCCATGGCTGTCAGCAAGTAGCACTCTGTAGATCCCAATAACACAAAACAGTACATTTGCACGGCACAGCCATAGAAAGTGATGGTTTTATGACTTGATAGGAGATTTTTTAACATGTTGGGTGTAATTGTTGAGATGTAACATATTTCTAAAAATGAAAAGTTGGCAAGAAAAAAGTACATAGGGGTATGCAGGTTAGCACTGAGGTTATAGACGACGATTAAAAACATATGAGCAGCCAGAGATATACAATAGATACAAAGAAATGAAGTAAATAGGAAATACTGCATTTCCGGGACATTGGAAAACGATACAAAAATAAATTCCATTGTTGTTCGGTTTCCTTTATCCATACCAGTAATTAAAGCCCAGGTTCTATGACAGTAAGAGGTCCCTTAAGATACAATGGACCAAGAATACAACATTTTCAACAAGCAATGGACTTTTTTGGACCTTTGTTACTTGAAACTAGATTCAAGATGCAGTATCAGGAAATCGGCATCTGTGGCATGTGCAGTCTGATAGAAAATCCAGACATTCAGCACTGGCATGTCACTGGAAAAACCCCTCTATTGCTGAAATGCATACACTGACTGCATACTTAGTCACTCTTATCTACAGTACAGAGTGGTACTGCATGTCCTGTACTGCTCTTTACCTGTGACAGGGCGAGCGCCTTCTTTGGAAACCTGATGAGGGCAGCCTTGTTGTATTTTTCTGGCACACTGAAGAAGCTCATGTCCTGTACATAGTAAGTGATTTACAGCTTCCAGCAGTTCTTTCTGTTTTGGGAGGACCTGTGTTTTAACTAGAAGAAAGTCTGTAGTTAAGTAAAAAAAAAAAAAGGGTGAAAAAGTACATAAAATAGTGTTAGATTAACAAAGCAGAATTTTTGTGGAGGTGTCAGGCATTATGCGCTCCCATGCTGATGTCCTAATAATATTGATGTCCTGATTATGTCAATATCCTTATGATTGTAGATAGAAACTTTTTGAACACGTTAAATCCAATGTGTCTTTCATTAATAATGTCCTCAAGAGTTCAGACTTTGGAGTTACTACCATGGCTGACATGAAAGAGAAACTATGTTTTGCCTGTTAACTGGTATTTTTTTCAAAAAGTTTACAACTTTACCTATTGCTTTTGCTACATGAAGAAAAATATAGATAAACTTTTTTTTTATTAAGACAATAACATTTTTCTGGCCTTGGCATGCAGAGAGAATAAAATCCATTTAAATGAAACTGGTACATTATATAGAGACAAGCAGACACCAATAATTGTGTTTATCAATGTTAATTACCCTCAGGAGAGGACAATGACAGTAGTGGTTATTTCTGTGCATTGGAAAACAATTGAGTGGCCTCCTGAATTTTAAAGTTATAAATTAGAACTATACATTCTATATGATATACACTCATTGTTAAAAAAAAATCAGGCATCTAGAAGGAGTTGTTAGAATAGAATGAAACTTTAAATGTGCGATTGTAACTTTGATATAAATGATTACAATATTAGAGCAAAAGACTAATTGACTGTGGAAAACTGGACACTTGAAGGCCGGCTCTGGAACCCTGCTGGGGTGACACTAGCTTGGAATGCTAAATGTGATATGGGTGGGCATGGAGGCATTCAGGTTCAATATGGTATTTTTGGCATATGGATCCACATTTGCTGTAACTGATCCTCTAGTTCATGCAAACTCTAAGCCTGTCAAAGCTGGCATCCCAGGTGGTCCCATATATGTTCTATTGGCGATAAATTTGACGCACTGGCAGGCCACAGAGTATGGCAATGTTGTGGAAGCATTCCTGTGACACCCTTGTGTGTGAAGTCGAGATTTAGCCAACTGAAAAATGCCTCTTGCAAGCCCTGCCATGAGAGGCAACACATGTGGCTAAAGATGTTCTGAACATATCTCTGAAGTTGTCATTGTACCTCATATTACTACTAGAGTTGACTGACTGTTATATGCCATGGTCCCACGATCATCACAATATAAATGGGCAGTATGCTGCTCCACAGTATAGGCAGGATTTCGGCGCTAATTTTGTGGCCTGAAAGGTCCTGCAGAGTATTCACACAATCACCAGTCCTGTAACACCTATCCATATGCTCCTAGGAGACATAGAAGGTGCCGTACGTTGGAAAGACCCTATTTTTCCCCTTTCCCCACAAACTTAAGCTAACTACTTGGCAACAGCTGGCTGCTGATTGACTGCTTGTCATTCTATCCCTGATTGGTAGAGTGGGAAAGGTCAGAGCCAAGAGCGGGAAAATTAGTAGGGTGAGGCAGGATGTTAGAAGGAGTTTGGGGAAAAAGTGCAGGAGTTAAGCTAGGAAGTGAAGGAGGAGTTGGACTGAGGAGGTTGTTGTTGGAGTAGAACGTGGAGGAGGTGCTCCTCAGTGTGAAGAGGATAAATGTTGTCCGGAGGAGGAAGCAAGTTTTTGGCAAGTTTCCCAATTCAAGTGCAGTGTGGAGGAGAATGTTTGGGACCTATCTTCCTAACAGTGAATTACACGAGCTCCTGTTAACACTAGAACCACCATGTTTGGGCTCCCCCCTAGGACCGCCAAGAGGACACATCTGTCCCCATCGCTATTTTTTACATTGCCGCCGTTTTACCAGAACTTTTTTGTGTTTACACCATATTTACTGCTGTTATAATAACTGACAGTGTCAGGTTTTTTTTTACCTGTGTCATTTTGGATGTACGGATGCATGGTACTTGGTAGGAGTAAGATATTCTTCTTTTGTTTACCTTGGTATACAGTGAGTGACATGTCATTTTTTTTAGCAGTACTGTACTATACAATGCTTCATTTGCCTTCTTCATGACTACAGGTACTTCCCTATAAGCTCTATTCATAGTGTCCACTATACTTGTAGACTTCTCCTCTAAGTACTTAGCAATGGTGACAGACGTGAAGAAATTATCACAAGTTACATTTCTACCTTTACAAAAGTAAGGGCTATCAGCTTCTTTACAACGAAGTTGCCAAGACACTCATTGTCGACCCTAGTCTTGTCCTTCCCAAGATAAGGGAATGCATTTCCTAGATATTTAGAATCTTTGTCTACAGCCTTTCAAAATGTCTGGCCATACTTATATCGCTTGGATGCCATGAATAGTGTAAATCTACACCAACATTTAGATGGAAAAAGTTGCTCATATAAGGACCTGGTATGTAAGAACATTGAGCATTGGAAATTAAATCATACCAAACTTCAGATATCAAGGCAAAAACTTATCATCAGTCACTTGCTGAGATCTGGTTGATTGAATTTCATATTGCAAAAATCTCATAATTTTTCTAAATCTATTGCTGCTCATAGTCCTTCTGACAAATGGAGTTCCCTATTTTTCAGACCACAGACCATCTAACTCCTGGCCCTTTGCACCAATGGCTCCCCTAACATACATTATTCTGAGAAACGCTTCTAGCTCCACAATCATGATTGACCAATCTTAACATTCTAAAACATGGCATGCTACCAATTCAGTACATATCACAATATGTTTCAGGATCTTTTCAGACATCATCAACCTCCAAGCACTGACAGATGTGTTGTTGAAGTAATGCTTTGCGTGGGGGGAGGGGGGGGGTAGGGCCAGGGTGGTCTTTGAAAGCATTCTGTTCACCCCGTCGGCCAGATGAAGCTTCCCCTACAGCTTGAACAGTCCACTGATTTCCATCTGGTGCTACAATAATTTCCATGTGGGATGACAGCATCACGGTTGGGTTGCCCACCTGCTACTCCATCATTATCTGCATCATCACCAAGGTGGTCGATAGAGCCCTCTTTTTCCTCCACGATCATGGTTTGGCGAGTGCACCCCCGGCCATTACTGACACCTCACCAATGACTCTGGACCTGCCCGTGATCACGTGTAGTCACAGTAAGCTGCTACTTGAGGAAGGTTGTGTCATCTTTGGCATGACTGCAACTGTGGCATCCTCGAACAGGCACTAGTGTCCCACTTGACGGCCATGCTGTCCCTCATGTCAGAACTTGAGATGAGCAACTGTAGTTCTTCGTCGTCACTAAAAGAGTCAAGTGGATCACCCTCAGATTCATTCGCAGAGAGGTCATTCAATGCAGCAATGATCTCTGCTGATGTCAATCCTCTCTGCCAATAAGCCATAGTGTAACACAGTACACCGGTCACTCAGCTATAGGAACCATGCAAATGACAAAAGTTATGGTTCACAGAGAAAAAAATGTTTGTGGTGTGCGGTTTGCCTACCTTGCCCATTGCTTATTCTTTCAATTAGTGGTATTTGAGACCGAAAATTATCATAACATTAAAAAACAATGAAATCTAACAAAAAAATGTAGTTACAACCAAGATTAAATCCTAGACAATGAGATGTTACTGTCAAGAGGACAAAAGTGTCCCCATGGCTGTTCTAGGTAAAAGTGAATTTTTTTCAGTGGGGGGCTGACCCGCTGACAAAAAATTTTTAGGAAAGTGATGTAGACTCTAAATGATGAAAAGTCACAAAAAAATAGCCAGCTGCAATCAAAAATTCAACAAATGTTGAGAAGAACAAATTTGAAAGGGAACAGATTTGTCCCCACAGCGGTTCTAGTGTTAAAAGTAAAGAGGGAAAGTGAAAGAGGCCCATGTTAAATCTAACTTCATCTACTGCAGAATCATCTCTTAGAAGTCAACCCTCAGATAACTAGGAGTGTGGGAATTCCTTTCAATACAAAAAGAGAGAGAGAGAATTGAAGTTTAACTTGTTGCACTAAACTGGAACTGGGAGCAATGTTATTTAAATGCAAAGCAATTCCTCCGCACATTGATGAACTGTATACATTGTCTTCTGCACATTTTACTAAAAGCAGAAGTGAACTGAGTACCTCCAGTTTGCAAATAAAAGCTACAAGAACTCTTGTCAATTATTTCTCCATTAACCCTTTAAGTCCCTTAAAGAAGAGGTACCGGCATCATGTGACAAACCACTGTTGATAATTGCTAACCATAATAACCCTTTTGCCACAGCATGCGACCGAGCCAGGCCTCCACCGCCATTGCAGGGAGAGATCGCAGAGCCACCCATGACATCCATCTTGTTTACCCGTCTTCTCCCCCACATTGGCGCACCGTGCTTGGATGTTGCACTAACCCATAAGGTGCTAGATAAAAATACGACCATTGTCAGTGCCCTAACTATACCTGTAGTTGACCCGCTTCCACTCAGTAGCAGTCCAGTTTCGTACTTCCCAATACCACTGCAAACAGAGGTGATGGTGGGTGAGTGTCAAAGGTAC
Source organism: Eleutherodactylus coqui (assembly GCF_035609145.1). NCBI lineage: Eukaryota > Metazoa > Chordata > Amphibia > Anura > Eleutherodactylidae > Eleutherodactylus > Eleutherodactylus coqui. The sequence goes on along the minus strand of NC_089842.1, from coordinate 45,602,347 downwards.
TGCATATAATGGGCACAGTGGAATCAAATGTATTTCACGCGAGTACCTAAAATGGTTCTGACAGACACAGGGGCCTGTAATGATGGTGTGATTGTTCTCAGTAAGAGAAACTAAGTAGTCTTATGAATATGATACCTTGACTAACAAAAATACACGATTTTATTGTAAGCTTTCAAACCTGCTCAGGGTTCATCTTCAGGCAAAATGGAACAAATCTATAGACATATTTATATAAAAACATATACACATGATCACATGGGAGGGTGCATACATGGTGAACTTAATTTGCACCAGATAAATACCAAAGATGGCATAAGAGGGCACAGACATTGTGATTAATAGCACTTAGATAAATATCAGAGGGAGATGAGTAAAACAGTAAATAATTAGTTGAGTGACAAGGAATGTGAAAGTCTATAATTTCTAAATTACTTTTAGGGGGTCGACATCAGGCCAACCTGTCACCGCCGTTCTGTGTTTCTCATTTCTTACAATCTCCACCTGTGTAAAAATCCCCCTCTGAAATTCATCAAACATGGCATATTTATCGAAGTGCTATTAATCAAAATGTCTGTGCCCTTGGATGTGCAGCCATATATGACCACCCTTTGAGTACAATTACGCAGCCATTTGTGAATCCATCTAGCAGTTGCCTCATTAATCCTATATTTCTTCATTTTTTCAATAAGGATGGTATGAGAGACTTTTTCAAATGCTTTACTAAAGACAAGAAATACTATATCTACTGCAAGCCTGCAGTTTCCTGTGTCCACCTTCTTTCCTTTTTTTGAAGATATGGACAATATTTTCCCTTCTCCAATCTTCTGGGACTTCTCTTGTTCTTCAAAAATTAGTAAAGAAATCTCTGTAATGTCCCCCTACAAAGTCAGTGCGTAGGCAGTGTGACTCTTTACAGAAGGCTGTGGGTGCGCACTCCTATTCATCTCTTATAAGATTTGGGGGACCGGATGAGTAAGAGACACAGCTGCCTGGACTCCCCATCACATAAGCTACAAGCACCATGACTTAGTTTATGGTGTTTCTAGATGATCACTGTTTCCCTTTAACTTCTCTTTGCAATTTCATAAATTAGTCCAAATAATTAAAAGTGCAAAATGGTTTCCTTTTCTAAAAACATTTGTAAAAATATACTACATAGTTGATAATGGCAGAAACATTTACAGCATAATTGTAATCTATCTGCTTACCATGCTTTTGGTGCATTCCCATCAGCGTATGCATATTTCGGTCTGTCAATATGCAGCATATTCACAGGCTGAAATACAATATAGCGCTGCGTTTTTCTGTTTATTGGCAGTTTTTTTGCACGCAATTATGCATCGTACTTACATGTGTTAAAAGAATGCTTAAAATGGGGGGCGTGGCCTAGCCTGCAGCGAGTTCGGTCGCACTGATCCAGGGCTCCCAAGCCAAGTGACTTCTGCCACATCTTTTGGCATCTTAAAGCCCTCAGGCGTTCCAACTTAAAGAAAAAACATCATCCCTGCAGGGTGAGGAGCAGATTGTGAGGTTCCGCAGCAGTTTCGGTCGATCCTGCGTGTCGGAGCCGAGCGGAGCTCAGGGGCTGCGCTCCACGCTACCGGAGAGGGGAGAGGAGAGCCGCACAGAGGCACCACTAGAAACAGCGACCTTACCTCCAGCGAGGTCCGGACATCGGGGCTGTTGTGGAGAGTCGGGGTGCAGTCCAGAGAGCGTCCGCCGACACTGCAGAAGAGGCAGCGGTGCCCCCCCCCCCGGGCGGGAGAAGCGGCTTCTGTTCAGAAGACCAGCAGGAGCGGTGAGCTCTCGGTGAGCAGAGGAGGCGCTGGGACATCGGATCGACCTGAGGTGGGAACCGGAGTGAAGGTCTGTGTACCAGCTATACTGCATAGCCTCCCCCCCCCCTCCCACCTCCATCCTTTCACCCCAAGCCAGGTTTCCCGCCTTTCTGGCCGCCATTCCCGCCATTCGGGCCGCCATTTTCCACCCCCCTCACCTGAACATCTTGCTCAGATAAAAGGAAGCACAGAGGAGAGAGCTTTGGGAGTGATCCTGCAGAGCATATTGTAGCCGATCCATCCCATTGTGAGACAGGGGAACCTCTGCAAAAGAACAAAACTCATATACCACAAACTACCAGCTACTAGGTCCCCTGACTCTCTAAAAGCTCCGTCGCCTCCCCCCCCCTCCCTCACAGGGGGTGATTTACCGCTAAAACTTGCCACCATCTTAGCCTCCTGAGGAGAGACAGAGGAGAAATCTCTGAAAGGGAGTCCACCACTACCTAATCATCTATAACCCATCTCTTCATGCCTGGATGGGCAGGGGCAGAAATAAAGCTCATTAAAGTGAACCCTATTGCTGCACAGATAAATCTGACCAGCTTCATGAGGAGAGAAAGAGCACTAAAAAGCATAATTAGAGGTATAGCAGCCCAAAACGCTTGAACATATTAACACTCCTAACCAGCTTTATAACTGCGTTGAAGACGCTGAAAAAGTGACGCTCAAATTTTTTCCAGAACTAGACTGCTCTGCTTAAAATATAAAAACAATTTTTCAGGACTCCCATGCCGGGAGTCTGTCCTGACATTTAAGTGAAGAAACTTTAAGCACGCATTAATATCCTCAGTGGACTCTGCAACCTGTAGAAGAAACTAAAAGAGCACTGCTCTAATTTTTCCAGAACTGGATTACCTAGTTCTAATTTACAATAAAATTCATTTTTTTTAGGACTCTCAGGCTGAGAGTCCGACTGCACCAAATTTTTTCTGGGCGCTGACACCTGCCTGGTGATGAGGAGCCGTATTTAATAATGGCAAACTGAGGATTGCCCGTGTGAGGGAGAGCACCCCACAGCACAATCCAGAATAAAGATCGCTGACTCCAGTACGCTACATCTCAGCGAACAATATATTCTCAAAAGTGACCGTACTAGTAAACAGAATAAAATGGTGAAAGGCATCAGAGAGCGTAGCAGTGACCCACCAGACACACCAAGGAGACAAAAAAACCAAGCAGACATGCAAAAATTCTTAAAGAAAAAGAGCACACAATCACCTGGCTCCATATCAAGATCGCAATCATCACAAAACATAACAGAACAGGAGTCCCAGGATCCAGAACTAGAAAGCGATATGGAGGAGGAGGAGAGCGACTTGGGAGCCCAAATTTCTAAATCATTTCTTCAGAAAGCTCTCCTCAAGGTCACCCAACCTATAATGACAGAACTAGCAGAAATTAAATCTGAACTGCAACAAATGGGTCACAGAGTTGAAGACCTTGAAGGATCATGCTCTGCCATCATCAAGCATGCAAAAAACACCTCCCAGGTGATTGAAGTCCACCGTACATACTTAGACCGCGCTCTTACTCTAATAGAAGATCAAGAGAATAGAAGTAGGCGATGCAACGTACGGATCAAAGGCCTTCCTGAATCCTGGGCATCAGAGTCTCTACGGAAAGTCGCAAGTGAAATATTCTCAGATCTGTTGGGTGAGGAGAGAGCAGTGCGTATTCAAATAGAACGAATACACAGAGCAATCAGACCTAAACCAAGATCAGAAGAACCTCCTAGAGATGTAATTTGCGGTCTACTCTCTTACACTGACACTAATGCAATTCTGACTGCCTCAAGAACACACCAACCGTTAAAATACTGCGATTCCCAAATCCAACTCTTCCAAGACATAGCACCCTCCACCCTGGCAAAAAGAAGGCTTCTGAGACCGCTTTTGGAGGTTCTGAGAACAAAGAATATCCAATATTCATGGCTCTTCCCTTTCGGACTCGCAATAAACACAGCAGGAAGAAGAATCTCAGTTAGAACTCCTGAAGATCTGGAACTGGTGTGGAAGAATCTGGACATTGAACCTATCGAGCTTCCCTCCTGGATGCCTACACAGTATGACCTAATCGCTCCACCACTTCCAGAGGGAGACGCTTGGAAAACAATATCCAAATTCAAATCTCCTAAGGGCAAGAAACACCCTTCAAAATAAACCCCACCAGCCCACCTGAGAGGTCTGCTTCGACGTGTGTTCGCCATTGAGGAGAATGACGCGCTGCAAGCGAAGTGGTTATGTGGCTATTGATCTTTTTGAACTTACGCTTAACGTTTTGCTGTGCATCGGAACTATGGTGCCATGAGTGGGCTGACCTGCCCGTGCAGCCAAAATTTATTTGTGGACTCACGCGACAAAGACCCTCACATCTCCTCCTTACTGCGGCGTCGAGATTTAACAGAGTACAGCTGGGAGGTGAGGGGAAGACGAGCGAGTCGTGAAGAGTGGCTTGTGGGCCGGGTGGGACCCGTGCGGTTGTACGGGGGTCGACCGTGGGGGGTTCATTCGGCCGGCGGGCTACCTGAGGTAATGTCTCCTGGAGGTACAGCGAAAGAATTCTCAATTATAGTGGGAGGAATGTGGAACTTGATATAGAGCGAGGGGATATGGCATATGTTGTTATATGTTCTCTGTTGTTGCTCTCTCTCCCCTCCCTCTCTCTCTTTTTTTTTCTCTCCTCTCTCCCACTACCTCCTGACTCTGGCCACACACGAACTTCTTCCGGATAGCGGCACACGAACTCCTGGGACGTGAAATTAGGCCCTCTTACCTCTAGAGTGGAGGGACACTTGGACCAGCGCTGACCCCACTAGAGAGAGAGCAGATTCTCGAAATCTCTGAATGAGCGACGCATGTTAGTAAGACCTCTACATACACACAACAGGAACATGACCTTCCCAAAGGGGAAGTAGTCGTCTGGTCGGGGTCATAACGACGACGACGCCCCCATGGGGCGGTTGTTGGGGTGCTCCCGATTCACACGGCACCACTCCAATAGTTACATCGCTAGGCTAACTTACTGTTTCAGTCAGTTTAAGACAGTCTTCAGTTAGACTCTCAACCCCCATTTGTTAGTTTCCCCTCCCCCCCCCCCCTCTCGTGCACACCCTTATTCCGGTCCATCTTTAGATTCTGGTCCTAATCCATCATACAAACCAAAGACCAACCTCCCTCTCAAATGCCACATCAATTCCAGAATAGGAATCCCAGCAAACAAACATTGCCCCCTCCTCAACTGAATAATACAACTGTCTCCTCGTTTAATGTGAAGGGTTTTAACTCGCCAAATAAAAGACACCATGTACTCTGGCTCCTAAAGAAAAGTAAAACGAAAATAATCTTTCTACAAGAAACGCACTTTAAAAGTAATAAAATTCCCTCTCTTCCAAAAAATTATTTTGCTCACTGGTTTCACAGTTGCAACCCCACCTCTGCGAAAAAAGGAGTCTCTATTGCTTTACATAGAGACCTTCCCTTCTTAATCCAACAACAACACGCCGACACTGAGGGTCGTTTTCTGTTTATAAGGGGCACAATAAATGGAATTCACTATACACTAGCTAATATATATGCCCCCAATACACATCAATCTAATTGGCTCATAGAGACGTTTCTGCAGCTGAAATCCTTTGCGGTTGGGCATATAATACTAGGTGGAGATTTTAACACCACACTAAACCCGCTCCTAGACTCCTCAAGGGGTAGGTCCCAGGTCTCGCAGAAAGCTCGAAAAAAAATTCACTCTGCCCTACAGGAGATGAATCTGATTGACACATGGCGATTTAAACATCCTACGGAAAAAGACTACACCTTTTACTCACAGGTCCATACTTCACATCAGAGACTAGATTATATCTTTGTCTCCGCAAGACTTTTAAACTCTGTCCTGCACGCACAAATTGATAGCATTACGATCTCTGATCACGCCCCAATACATGCCAGGCTAAACATTCTACCCAATAACAAAGGTGAATGGAGGTGGCACCTTAATGAATCTATTCTAAGAGAAGAGGAATTCAAACAAGAGATTATTAAAAGCGTTACAGAATTCTTTGATATCAACTCAAAAGACAATTCAAATTTCCCTATCATATGGGAAACCCATAAAGCATATGTAAGGGGTTTGTTTATATCCCTAGGCTCAAAACTCAAAAAACAAAAACAAAAGAAAATTGACGATCTACTTAAAAAAATAGCCTCCCTTGAACAGAAAAGGAAACTTTCAATAGTAGAAAAAACAGAGCTTGAATTAAACTCACTTAGAGAACAACTCAAATCTGTCTTAGATAAAAAATTCTATAGAGCACAAACGACTTTTAAACAAAAGATCTATGCCCACGGGGATAGGGGAGGGAAACTAATGTCAGCTCTTATTAAAAAGGCCAGAGAAAAGGCACACATTAAAGAAATCAGGAAAGCAACAGGGGAAAAAATTACTTCTACTCAGGACATTGCAGCAGAGTTTCATGCCTTCTACACCAAATTATATAACCTTGACAAAGAAACATCGCAAGCCGAATTAAAAAACAAATATGGAGGCATGGCTACATTCCTAGGAAAATTGAATTTACCCTCACTTAACACAGAAGAAGCGGAAGGTTTAATGTCCCCAATAAGCCAAGAAGAACTTACGGAAATCATAAATAGCTTCCCCAGCAGAAAAAGCCCAGGTCCTGATGGCCTGACAATACTTTATTACAAAACTCTTCAGCAGCCCCTTTTGCCCCAACTTAAGCTTACACTTAACGCTATCCTGCAGGGAGCCCCACTACCCAAACAAACACAAGAAGCCCACATCACCCTTATACACAAAGAGGGGAAAGACCCATCCCTTTGCAATAATTATAGACCAATCTCTTTATTAAACCTTGACATTAAAATTTGGGCTAAAATATTGGCACGCCGAATAGGGGAAATTATCCCAAAACTAATATCAGACGAACAGGCAGGGTTTGTAAAAGGTAGGGAAGGAAAAGACAATGCAGCAATACTTCTACACTCAATCTACTACGCAAAAAAGAAGAATATCCCACTAGTATTCTTAGGAATAGACGCTGAAAAAGCGTTCGATCGGGTCGATTGGACATTTATGAAAGCCGCCCTGGAAAAATTTAACTTCCCCTCAGGTTTAATTAACGCTATCTTCTCCTTATATGCAAATCCGTATGCGAGATTAAAGGTAAACGACACACTGTCTCAACCATTTAATATAACAAATGGCACACGCCAAGGCTGCCCATTATCCCCCACATTATTTATTCTCACACTAGAGATCCTTTTACAAGCGGTTAGACAAGACTCAGGAATACAAGGTCTAGAGATTGGAGAAGAACACATACAATCGGCAGCCTTTGCAGATGACATACTCTTCTTAATTTCAAACCCCATGCAAGGCCTCCCCAGACTGAATAGATTACTAGACATATATGGCAGTTTCTCTAATCTTAAAGTTAACAAAAACAAATCAGTCCTTCTGAACATCTCTCTGCCCCCACACAGAGCCACAGAGATTAAGAAAATATCCCCATATGTCTGGTCAGAACACCACATAGATTACCTTGGCATCAAAATTACTAATAACCTCACAAATCTATATGTCACCAACTTAGAGCCGTTACTAGAAGAAGTGACCTCCCTTCTCTCCGCCTATAATCTACCCATCATATCCTGGTTTGGCAGAAAGAACCTCATAAAACATATATTCTTCCCAAGATACTCTACAAATTACAGATGCTACCCATGCATATACCAAAATCCTTCTTTAAGAAAATAAGTTCACTTTTCTCAGGCTACTTCTGGAAGTACAAACGTCCCAGGCTAGCTTACACACTAATGATCAGGAGCAGACAATTTGGTGGAGTGGGTCTTCCTAATATTCTAGAATATTACAAAGCTATTAATTTAAAAAGATGGCTAGACCTCATGTATCCGCTAAATAGCCACAAATTAAGAAAACTAGTACAATTAAATCAAGGAAAAAATTTCCTCAAAGACATGTGGTTCCCCAACCCAAAAACCTTTCGCTCCAGAGGTTTTAATATTCTTACAAGAGGCATCTGCGAGACCTGGGACTCCCTCTCTCATACATTAGCACCACTACCATCTCCCAACACACCTCTAAGCCTACTCCCGTCCAGCATGAAACACCTAAAGCTAGAGACCCTGGATGACTTATGGAATATACTCGAAAATATGTCATTCCACGATCTACAGACTATAATACACAAAGATCCACACACTATAATAAACACGCTCCTTCCACAAAGAAAAGTGCAAGATCTCCATATGGCCCATCTTTCGGCCGTCATCTCAAATTTTAAAACTGAACACCCATCAACAAGACCTAGGACCGAATTTGAAAAACTAATGAATAACAAAAGCAAAGAGACTAGGAAAATATCACAACTAACGAAAAAATATATATCGCAAAATGTCTTAACTAGACCGACATACATCTCATCCTGGGAAAAAGAACTAAGCTTAAAAATAACAGATGTGGAACTTAAGACAATATTTAAATCTTCTTATGGGGTCTCGCCATGTGTTCGTCTCCAAGAGAACCATTATAAATTACTCTCAAGGTGGTATAAAACCCCGGAGTGGTTATTTTTATATAAACTGGCTGAGTCAGACAAATGTTGGAGATGCCAAGAACAAACGGGTTCATACCTACACATTTGGTGGGACTGTAAGAAGATTAAGTCCTTTTGGTTGGATATTAAGAGAGAAATAACAAAAATTCTCAAAAAAGAAATCCAGCTCGGCCCAGATGTGATCATATTAAGTAGACCAAATAAGACATTCAATCCCTTTAAAGATAAATTAACATCTTTCATGATAGCAGCGGCAAAAGCTCTAATCCCCCTGCATTGGGGAAGCTCAGATCCCCCATCTATAAAGTCATGGAAAGAGAAATTGAACCAAATTCACCAGTTTGAAGAAATTCTTAGCTGGACAAACTTAACATATACCAAATTTCTTGAAACTTGGTCCCCCTGGATAGACTATAACCGGAGTACTACGCCAGATACATAAATACATAGCAAAAGGACCCTAAAAGTCTTAAGCCCCCATACCATATCATATCATATAATACATAATAATGTAGCAGGTTACAACATATTATAGTTACCCGCAACCCCGGGTAAACGCGACAAGAGGAGACATACACATACTGAGGAGGGAGTGAAAATGAATGAGACGAGAACACATAGGCACCTCCCTACCAAAAAATGAAACACTGAATATAACATTGACTCCAGTAAATTCTTGGATGGATTCACACTCTAATCCCCACAAGCCCCCTTCTTTACTTCCTTTGCCGCCCCCCCCCCCCCCCCGTCCCAACCCGCCCCCCCCCCCCCCTCTCTCCTATCTCTTTCTTTCCTCAATATTAGTTAGTATTAAATAACTAAGCTTTGGTCCTCTACTGATCTGGTGATAATTGTCATAGTTTAGGCCTCCTCTCCTGCGGCTCCCTTACGGTGATACTTGGGATGACTAAGGTGGGGGTGGGGGCTCTGGTCAATTCCCCCGGTTGGCTGGTGGCCCTCCCCTCGTGGAGCACCTACTAAGAGAAATAAGTTATACATCCTAAGGGTTGAGAGGAAGTGGTGCGGGGGGGGGGGGGCGGCGGGAGCGGAGGCAATCTGAATGGAGGGAGGAGGCTGTGCAGCAAGTGATAACTCCATTAATGCAATTGTTGGTATTGGCTGTACACTGCGCTGTCGCCTCCTCTCCCTTTTATGCGTTTACTGTTTATGATGTTGATAATTCCACAGTCAGTGGGGATCCCGACCAGGCTCACATAGCTAATTAATAAAGCCTTAAAGCATAACATGAAGAGCTTGTGGAATGTTCAGGATCTACCAACAATCAAAAATGTAAAATGTCTTAATAAGAGAGGATCTTCTAAGTTCTAAGCTTTTAAGTTCTAAACTCGAAATTTAGTTACAATTGTTTTGTAATTAAAAATTTACAAAATTTTCAATAAAAAGTGAATTAACAACAAAAAGAATGCTTAAAATTCCATTGATTTTGTGCATATTCAGCTTTTATGCAAGTTTCCTGCGTATTTCGTGTGTATTTATGCATGTACAGTACATTGATTTACATAGGCTCTTATTGTGCCTAAGGATCGCTTCAGATAAGCGTATGCACAAATACTTTTTGCCATCCTGTTTTTTTTTTTTAGTGTACACGAGAAATGCATGCGCAAAAAAAAGATAAATAAGAGCGAACCCAGTGAAATCAATGGGTTTTATTCTTTGTGTTTTGCACACACAAATATGTTAGTCTGAGTGAGCCCTAAAACATATAAAGATAGGACCTTTCACATATTTTACCTTTTTAGTTTTAAATATGTTTTTATTAAATTTTCATAACATGTAATAAAACACAACATAAAAAATGTAGACAACAGCATTTCAGTTTTTTGTTTTTCCCCTCCCACACGATATTAGTGATAAATAGGGTCTTTGTATCTGTATCTGCTGCTCAGTTTATATTCATTGTTGGATATTAGAGATGAGCGAGCGTACTTGCTAAGGCAAACTACTCGAGCGAGTAGTGCCTTATGCGAGTACCTGCCTGCTCGTCTCAAAAGATTCGGGTGTCAGCGGGGGGCGAGGAGCGGCAGAGGAGAGCCGGGAGGAACAGGGGGGGGGGACTCTCTCACTCTCTCCCCCCCGTTTCTCCCCTGCTCACTCCCGCAACTCACCGCTCTCCCCCGTCGGCACCCGAATCTTTTGAGACGAGCGGGCAGGTACTCGCATAAGGCACTACTCGCTCAAGTAGTTTGCTTTAGCGAGTACGCTTGCTCATCTCTATTGGATATGAGATTACATAGCAAATAGTCTTGAACAAACCACAATAAAATATTTGAATGAGAGAAAAAAATTAAGAAAACAAAGTCAGACCTGCTATTACCATAATCTTATGATGTCCTCCGTTCCTGCAAAGTGAGGGAGGATATTACCAATTATCTCTCCAGAAGAAACGAAGAGAATCTAACTGTTAGAATTCATCCTAGGTATGTGGTGGATGGATGCGGAAATCCCCCTATGGCCCATTCAGAACACCCTAAATGGGTGGTTTCCCAAATATTTGCTCCTGACATCAACATGTGTAATAAAGTACTTTTTAAGTTTGTCCCTAACTCTTTGAGGCGACATCTGGATAAGGCTCCCCCATGTCGCAAAGAAAAACTGTAGTTTAATCCGTGTGAAGCAGAAAGACAAATCTATCTAGGAACAGTTTGAAAGGAGTTGCTGTTAGTTGCAGCCACATCAGCAAGATAGCTTCCTGTCCCTCTGCTGCTATGAAATGTAGCAGTTTTTGTACCCCGATAAGCAACGATACTTATTGGGGTCTAAAAATCACAAAATGGTCCTTGTAGACAAAAAGTTGTCAGATGTGTTGGAATGTAATTGTGGATTTACACCTAAAAGGCCTTTATAAGGGGACAGGCACACAGACAGTGATATAACATTGCATTTGGTGATTTACATTTGAAACAATTTGGGTTGTAGATGTACCCATGTACATATGTAAATAAGGTCTATGACTAATTTGTAATCTCATTTCTTTTTTTTTATCATTTTTCTTTTTATTTAAAAGTTTTTCCAGACATAGCAAAAATAACATAGTACACAATATACATGTTTATACTGAACTATGATATTAAGGTAATAGCTTCATGTTCTATACAATCGATTTGCTTAACATAGTTCAACACAACTTTATAGTCAACATATTAAGATATCGTGTATCAATTTATAAGTAAAATAAACATCCTAATTAATTCAGCCCACTGTATATGCTCGGAAAAGTAGTAGTAGAGACAATATAGAAATATAAAAGAAAAACCTACATGCCTATAGTGCTCCAACATATATATGAATTCTCATTTCTAAGAACAAATAATGTTTTTCAGATAAGGACGTTCGGATGTATCTTAAAGGGTTGTCCCGCGGCAGCAAGTGGGTCTATACACTTCTGTATGGCCATAGTAATGCACTTTGTAATGTACATTGTGCATTAATTATGAGCCATACAGAAGTTATAAGAAGTTTTTCACTTACCTGCTCCGTTGCTAGCGTCCTCGTTCCCATGGAGCCGACTAATTTTCGCCGTCTAATGGCCAAATTAGCCGCGCTTGCGCAGTCCGGGTCTTCTGCTTTCTTCAATGGAGCCTCTCGTGCAGGATGCCGGCTCCGTGTAGCTCCGCCCCGTCACGTGCCGATTCCAGCCAATCAGGAGGCTGGAATCGGCAATGGACCGCACAGAAGCCCTGCGGTCCACCGAGGGAGAAGATACCGGCGGCCATCTTCATCAGGTAAGTAAAAAGTCACCGGAGCGCGGGGATTCAGGTAAGCGCTCTCCGGTGTTCTTTTTTAACCCCTGCATCGGGGTTGTCTCGCGCCGAACGGGGGGGGGGGGGTTGAAAAAAAAAAAAAACCTGTTTCGGCGCGGGACAACCCCTTTAAGCACATCTCACTAAAACAATCTTTTAAGCAACTAACATCTGTTTACAGAGAATAAGTTAAATTAGGGTGGGAATTTCAGGGACTTCAAAATATATTGAATGCAAGATTGTTTATGTATCTTCATTCAGCCTGCTAATAGAGTCCGTACCGATGATTTCATGATCATTTGGGAAAGGGAGGCTACGGAATGTTTTTTGAGATTCCTTGGCATTTTATTGGATGAAGAGAAACTAATTTTGGAAAAATACACTCAATTACTACCACCATAGAAAGAACACGCACCTTTACTCCTGATCCAGAGCATGAAAGGAAGGAAATATTCTCCAACCTAATATTTAGAAATATATGGCACTTATCAAAAAGAGAAAGCATTTCCAGTTCACTTCGGACTTGCAGAAGTTCAGGAAATACAAGACATATCAAGATTTGCGAGCTAATCTTGCATCTAATACAGAGATTAGCTCATCTGAGTGTGAACAATGGAATCTACATATTTTCTGAGACAATCTTCCAAATTTTGGAGAACGAAGGGACATGGAAGGAGGGCATCCTTTGAAAACTGTTTTTTAGGACCCCTGATCTCACAGTACTTCCTCCCTGAATGCAAAGAATAATGAAAGCAATCAGTAGCATTGTATCTTCATATTCTAGGGAATCAAATACATTTATGAATTTTATTTTATGCTCTAACCCCAACATGGTTAATTCACATTTTCCACAAATTGAGGGTGCATTCACACGAACGTATATCGGCTCGGTTTTCACGCCGAGCCGATATACGTTGTCCTCGTGTGCAGGGAGGGGAGGATGGAAGAGCCAGGGCCAGGAACTGTGCTCCCGCCCCCTCTCTGCCTCCTCTCCGCCCCTCTGCACTATTTGCAATGGGGAGAGGCGGGACAGGGGTGGGGCTAATTCCCGTACTTTAGTCCCGCCCCTGCCCCACCTCCTCTCATTGCAAATAGTGCAGAGGGGTGGAGAGGAGGCAGAGAGGGGGCGGGAGCTCAGTTCCTGCTTCTGGCTCTTCCATCCTCCCCCCCTGCACCCGAGGACAACGTATATCGGCTCGGCGTGAAAACCGAGCCGATATACGTTCGTGTGAATGCACCCTGAAACTGATGAGTTTCAAACGATCAATTTGTCAGAACAATGAGATATGATAATTTTTTATGGGTAAAGATCTTTCTCTTTTCACTAGAAAGTTGAGATTGCACAAATTTTTCAGTAAGTCCAATAAGAATCTTTGTAAGGAGCTTGGTATGGATATTGTGGATCTTTCTGATCTGAGGATGCTAGAGGGTTTATTGGAGGAAGGACAAAAGATGCTTGGTGATGGGCCATTTACAACCCTCAAACCTAATAGCACAAAGTTTCCTCCTCAGCTTGACTGTCCTTATGTTGGAATTTTTGAGCGTATTTTCTTTGATTAATTAAGTGAACTGTATGAGAAGAGAATGCCTCAATTTGTCTTCGAGTTAATTGCAAAGCTTGCGCGTTTTGGAGTGTGAGAATAACCTCTGATAAGGATGGTAACATCATTATACTAAAGAGAGTGGGTCTACTGTGTCTTCTTCTGAATTTGTAGATTACCTTTAGAACAATCAGCTTAGTATTTGCTTTACATTTGAAGGTCACAATTTCACACTATCCTTCTTGCAATTGTCCATTAGTAAAGGTTCGCAGGGGAAACTAGTTACAACAGTCTATCGGAAGCCGACATTTACTAATAAAAATACAATTCAGACAAAATCTTTTAGTTCAACCTCAAGGTGTCAAGTCCTTTAGGGTCACTGGCACATATGACATTCATTCTAAAGAGATTTTTAGGATCTTTGATATATATTGGAATATACTTCATGATGATATCGATTTGGCCGAAGTACGATCTCCTTGCCCATTTATCATTTTAAGGAAAAGAAGGGAAGCTTCATAAAGAGTAAAAGTAGCAAAGCCATCAGACCTGAAAGCAGACTGGCAGCTTTGCTACTACTACTTCTCTCTCTGATTTATATACTGGGCTAGGGTGAATTGCTCTCCGGTTAGATTTTCATTTCAAACTTATACAACGTTGCTGGTAGGAAGTCAGGAAGGTCTTAAATAACTGATAATAAAACATAAAGAAGGAAGTGAAAAAGCAGGCTTACACTTTAATATCAATAACCTATAAATGCCATAATAAAGGCCCCTTTTGACTGGAAGAATATCAGGCAAACGATGCCCATCACTTGTCCTCACAAGTACCCGCTCATGTGCTTTTGCACAGGAACACGCTTCATTGCTTCTAAGCAGGGCGGCTGCAGGAAATTTCTCTCCTCGCGTTACCCCGCCCCTCTCCATTCACTTAACATAGCGGCCGTTCAGTACTGATCTGCTGCTGTTTACACTGAACAATCATCGTTCAGGATTTTATGCAGTTTAAAATTCTTTCATATGTCATATGTCATGGGGAGTAATAGGAATATTCCCTTGCTGATGCGTTGAGGCAACGAAAAGAGTCATATGATGCCATCTTATACATCCACTCTCCCAGGGTAGCTTTATCCCTCAATTTCTGGCCTGTTGTGTCTATAAATCGGTCATGTATTCAATTGACATAGATATTGATCAATGTTATTTGTGCTTTTTTAGGTAGCCCACCAAAATTATAACGCAGCCGTTAGGGTCGCAGATTTGTACATCGATAGCAAAATTGAATGGTGAATGGTGTGGAATGAGGAAAAGAATATATATATTATGGCTGACCTATTTTTAAGTCATGCATCATTTTTCTTATAGCAACTTTCACATCACCATTTCTTAAACTGTAAATAAAGGGATTTAACAATGGTGCAAAAACAGTATAGAAGAGTGATATAAACTTATCCATATTTGTACCATAAGTTGACTTAGGCCTCAGATACATTATACTAGCGGATCCAAAGAATATAGTCACAACTATGAGGTGAGAGGTGGAGGTGGAGAAAGCTTTCTTAATCCCAGCTGAGGAATGGTGCTTTATAATTGTCCAAATGATCCGTGTATATGAAACAATTATTAATAGGAAAGCACCTACAACCACACATAGGACAATTATAAAAGTCACAATTTCATTAAACTGTGTGTCAGTACATGCCAAGGCCATTACAGGTGGAATGTCACAGTAGAAATGGTTGATTTTATTGGGCCCGCAATAATGTAAGGAGAATGTAAGAGATGTATGTATTATGGCAGCCATCAAACCAATGATCCATGAGCTCACTATAAGCTTAACACAAGCATTTCTACTCATAATCATGTTATAGAATAATGGGTGACAAATGGCGTTATATCGGTCATAAGCCATGGCTGCCAGCAAGTAGCACTCTGTAGATGCCAGTAACACAAAACTGTACATTTGCACGTCACAGCCGTAGAAAGTGATGGTTTTATGATTTGATAGGAGATTTTTTAACATGTAGGGTGTAGTCGTTGAGATGTAACATGTTTCTAAAAATGAGAAATTGGCGAGAAAAAAGTACATAGGGGTATGTAGGTTAGCACTGAGGTTATAGACGACGATTAAAAACATATGCGCAACGATAGATATACTATAGATACAAAGAAATGAAGTAAATAGGAAATACTGCAATCCTGGAACATTGGAAAATGATACAAAAATAAATTCCATTGTTGTACGGTTTCCTTTATCCATATCACTAATCAAAGCCAAGGTTCTATGACAGTAAGAGTTACCTCATGATATAATGGACCAAGAATACACAATTTTCAACAAGCAATGGTCTTTTTTGGACCTTTGTTACTTGAAACTAGATTCAACATGCAATATCAGGAAATCCGCATCTGTGGCATGTGCAGTCTGATAGAAAATCCAGACAATCAGCACTGGCATTTCATGGGTAAAACCCCTCTCTTACTTAAATGCATACACTGACTGAATACTTAGTCATGTCTATCTACAGTACAAGGTGGTACTGCATGTCCTGTACTGCTCTTTACCTGTGACAGGGCGAGCGGCTTCATTGGACACCTGATGAGGGCAGCTTTGTTATATTTCTCTGGCACACTGAAGAAGCTCCTGTCCTGTACATAGTAAATGATTTACAGCTTCCAGCAGCTCTCTGCATAAAATAGCGTTAGATTAACAAAGCAGAATTTTTGTGGAGATTGTCAGGCATTATGCGCTCCCATGTTGATGTCCTAATATTATTGATGTCCTGATGATGCCAATATCCTGATAATTGTAGATAGAAACTTTTTGAACAAATTAAATCCAATCTGGGTTTCATTAATAATGTGCTCAAGAGTTCAGACTTCGGAGTTACTACCATGGTTGACATGAAAGAGAAAGTATATTTTGCCTGTCAACTGGTATTTTTCCCCAAAAGTTTACAACTTCACCTATTGCTTTTGCTACATGAAAAAGAATATGGATGATAAACTTTTTTTTTAAGACAATAACATTTTTCTGGCCTTGGCATGCAGAGAGAATAAAATCCATTTAAATGAAACTGGTACATTATATAGAGACAAGCAGACACCAATAATTGTGTTTATTAATGTTAATTACCCTCAGGAGAGGACAATGACAGTAGTGTTTTTTTTCTGCGCACTGAAAAATGATTGAGTGGCCTTCTGAATTTTAAAGTTACAAATTAGAACTGTACATAATACATGATATATACTCAATGTTAAAAAATCAAGTATCTAGAAGGAGTTGTAACTTTGATATAAATGATTACAATATTAGAGCAAAAGACTAATTGGTTGTGGAATACTAAACACTTGAAGGCAGGCTCTGGTACCCTGTTGGGGCGACTCTAGCTTGGATGCAAAATGTGATATGGGTGGGCATGGAGGCATTCAGCTTTCATATGGTATCATTTGGCATATGGATCAACATTTGCTGTAATTGAGCCTCTAGCTCGTGCAAACTCTTAGCCTGTCAAAGCTGGCATCCCAGATGATCCCATACATGCTCTATTAGCGATAAATCTGATGACCTGACAGGCGACAGAGTATGGCAATCTTGTGGAAGCATTCCTGTGATACTCTTGAGTTTGCAGACTAGAATTATCTTACTGAAAAATGCCTCTTGTAAGCCCTGCCATGAGAGGCAACACATTTGGCTGAAGGATGTTCTTAACATATCTCTGAAATTGGTATTGTACCTCATATTACTACTAGAGGTGACTGACTGTTGTATGCCATGGTCCCAAGATCATCACAACAGAAATAGAGCAGTATGCTGCTCCACAGAAGAGGCAGGATCGAGGTTGTAATGTAGTGGCCCAGAAGGTCCTGCAGGTTAGTCACAAAACATCAGTCCTGCAACACCTAGCTATGTGCTCCTAGGACACATAGAAGATGCCATACATCAGAAATACCCTATCTTTCCCCTTTCTTCACAAGCTTAAGATAACTACTTGGCAACAGCTGGCTGCTGATTGGCTGCTTGTCATTCTATCCCTGATTAGTAAAGGGGGCAGGGTCAGAGCCAAGAGTGGGAAAACGAGTAAGGCGAGGCAGGATGTTAGGAGGAGTTTGGAGAAAAAGTGCGGGAGAGAAGACAGGAAGTGAAGGATGAGTTGGAGTGAGGAGGCTGTTGTTAGAGTAGGACGAGAGAGGAGGTGCTTTCCAGTGTGGAGAGGATAAACATTGTCCGGAGGTGGAAGCAAGAATTTTACAAGCTTCCCAATTCAAGCACCAATGGCTTCCCTAATGTACATTATTCCTAGAAATGCTTCTAGTTCCTTAATCGTGATTCACCAATCGATACATTCTAAAACACAGCGTGCTTCTAATTCAGTACATGTCACAATATATTTCAGGATCTTTTTAGACTTCATCAACATCCAAGCACTGACATGTGTTTTCAATATTACGCTTTGCATGAGGGGTGGGGCCAGGGAGATCTCTGAAAACATTCTGTTCACCCCGTCGGCCAGATGAAGCTTTCCCTACAGCTTGAACAGTCCACTGAGTGCCATCTGGTTCCATGATGATTTCCACATGGGATGACGGCATCACAGTCAGGTTGCTCGGCTGTTAGTCTATCCTTAACTGCATCATCACCAAGGTGGTCGACGGAGCCCTCTTTCTCCTTCATGATCATAGTTTGGAGAGTGCACCCCCGGCCATGACTGACACCTCACCAACGACTCTGGACCTACCCGTGATCACGTGAAGTCACAGTTGGCTGCTGCTTGAGGGAGGTTGTGTTATCTTCGGCACGACTGTGTTTGCAACATCCCCGAACAGGCACTGGTATCCCACTTGACAGCCTTGCTGCCCCTCGTGTCAGAACTTGAGACCAGCAACTGTAGTTCTTCGTCGTCACTAGAAGGGTCAGCTGGATCACCCTCAGATTCATTTGCAGAGAGGTCATTCAATGCAGCAACATTCTCCACTGATTTCATTCCTCTCTGTCGATAAGCAATAGTGTAACACACAACACACCGGTCACTCAGCTAGAGAAACCGTACAAATGACAAAAGTTATTATGATTCATAGACAATAAAATGTTTATTCTGTGCCTACCTTGCCCCTTACTCATTCTTCCCATTAGTGGTATTTGAGACCAAAAATTATCATAGCATCAAAAAACAATGAAATCTAACAAAAAATGTAAGTAAAAGCAAAATTAAATCAAACAATAGATTTTTTCCATCAGCCTAAAGAAGAACCCCAAGTAGGTTTGAAAGCTTGCAATAGCATCATTTATTTTTGGTAGCCATTAAAAAGGATCATATCTACAAGATTACTTGGGTTTTCCTACTAAGAACAATCACTCTTTGCTCTACTGGCTAACACGGTACTAAACTATTCTCCCTTTCTGCAATGATGGTGTCACCTATCTCTGGATGGTGAAAATGAAACAGTTGGAGTTGCTCGCACTTGTCAGACTAACAGAGAAACCTCACAACTGGGGTTCTGTCGAGGGTGTCCTGAGCTCTTTGTGTATGTGCTCTCACGCATCCACAGGTTCCAACACCTCCCAACAGCATCGTGGGATATAACCACTTTTAGGGCCTCAGATGGCAAGATCATTCATTTAATCATGCCACAACTCTAATAATTTGCATATCTGCCTGAGGTGTAACTATGCATCGTACTTACACGTGTTAAAAGAATGCTCAAAATTCCATTGATTTGTGCATATTCAGCTTTTATGCAAGTTTCCTGCGTATTTCGTGTGTATTTATGCATGTACAGTACATTGATTTACATAGGCTCTTATTGTGCCTAAGGATCGCTTCAGATAAGCGTATGCACAAATACTTTTTGCCATCCTGTTTTTTTTTTTTAGTGTACACGAGAAATGCATGCGCAAAAAAAAGATAAATAAGAGCGAACCCAGTGAAATCAATGGGTTTATTCTTTGTGTTTTGCACACACAAATATGTTAGTCTGAGTGAGCCCTAAAACATATAAAGATAGGACCTTTCACATATTTTACCTTTTTATTTTTAAATATGTTTTTATTAAATTTTCATAACATGTAATAAAACACAAGATAAAAAATGTAGACAACAGCATTTCAGTTTTTTGTTTTTCCCTCCCACACGATATTAGTGATAAATAGGGTCTTTGTATCTGTATCTGCTGCTCAGTTTATATTCATTGTTGGATATTAGAGATGAGCGAGCGTACTTGCTAAGGCAAACTACTCGAGGGAGTAGTGCCCTATGCGAGTACCTGCCTGCTCGTCTCAAAAGATTCGGGTGTCAGCGGGGGGCGAGGAGCGGCAGAGGAGAGCGGGGAGGAACAGGGGGGGGGGGGACTCTCTCACTCTCTGCCCCCCGTTTCTCCCCTGCTCACTCCCGCAACTCACCGCTCTCCCCCGTCGGCACCTGAATCTTTTGAGACGAGCGGGCAGGTACTCGCATAAGGCACTACTCGCTCAAGTAGTTTGCTTTAGCGAGTACGCTTGCTCATCTCTATTGGATATGAGATTACATAGCAAATAGTCTCGAACAAACCACAATAAAATATTTGAATGAGAGAAAAAAATTAAGAAAACAAAGTCAGACCTGCTATTACCATAATCTTATGATGTCCTCCGTTCCTGCAAAGTGAGGGAGGATATTACCAATTATCTCTCCAGAAGAAACGAAGAGAATCTAACTGTTAGAATTCATCCTAGGTATGTGGTGGATGGATGCGGAAATCCCCCTATGGCCCATTCAGAACACCCTAAATGGGTGGTTTCCCAAATATTTGCTCCTGACATAACATGTGTAATAAAGTACTTTTTAAGTTTGTCCCTAACTCTTTGAGGCGACATCTGGATAAGGCTCCCCCATGTCGCAAAGAAAAACTGTAGTTTAATCCGTGTGAAGCAGAAAGACAAATCTATCTAGCAACAGTTTGAAAGGAGTTGCTGTTAGTTGCAGCCACATCAGCAAGATAGCTTCCAGTCCCTCTGCTGCTATGAAATGTAGCAGTTTTTGTACCCCGATAAGCAACGATACTTATTGGGGTCTAAAAATCACAAAATGGTCCTTGTAGACAAAAAGTTGTCAGATGTGTTGGAATGTAATTGTGGATATACACCTAAAAGGCCTTTATAAGGGGACAGGTACACAGACAGTGATATAACATTGCATTTGGTGATTTACATTTGAAACAATTTGGGTTGTAGATGTACCCATGTACATATGTAAATAAGGTCTATGACTAATTTGTAATCTCATTTCTTTTTTTTAATCATTTTTCTTTTTATTTAAAAGTTTTTCCAGACATAGCAAAAATAACATAGTACACAATATACATGTTTATACTGAACTATGATATTAAGGTAATAGCTTCATGTTCTATACAATCGATTTGCTTAACATAGTTCAACACAACTTTATAGTCAACATATTAAGATATCGTGTATCAATTTATAAGTAAAATAAACATCCTAATTAATTCAGCCCACTGTGTATGCTCGGAAAAGTAGTAGTAGAGACAATATAGAAATATAAAAGAAAAACCTACATGCCTATAGTGCTCCAACATATATATGAATTCTCATTTCTAAGAACAAATAATGTTTTTCAGATAAGGACGTTCGGATGTATCTTAAAGGGGTTGTCCCGCGGCAGCAAGTGGGTCTATACACTTCTGTATGGCCATATTAATGCACTTTGTAATGTACATTGTGCATTAATTATGAGCCATACAGAAGTTATAAGAAGTTTTTCACTTACCTGCTCCGTTGCTAGCGTCCTCGTTCCCATGGAGCCGACTAATTTTCGCCGTCTAATGGCCAAATTAGCCGCGCTTGCGCAGTCCGGGTCTTCTGCTTTCTTCAATGGAGCCTCTCGTGCAGGATGCCGGCTCCGTGTAGCTCCGCCCCGTCACGTGCCGATTCCAGCCAATCAGGAGGCTGGAATCGGCAATGGACCGCACAGAAGCCCTGCGGTCCACCGAGGGAGAAGATACCGGCGGCCATCTTCATCAGGTAAGTAAGAAGTCACCGGAGCGCGGGGATTCAGGTAAGCGCTCTCCGGTGTTCTTTTTTAACCCCTGCATCGGGGTTGTCTCGCGCCAAACGGGGGGGGGTTGAAAAAAAAAAAAAAACGTTTCGGCGCGGGACAACCCCTTTAAGCACATCTCACTAAAACAATCTTTTAAGCAACTAACATCTGTTTACAGAGAATAAGTTAAATTAGGGTGGGAATTTCAGGGACTTCAAAATATATTGAATGCAAGATTGTTTATGTATCTTCATTCAGCCTGCTAATAGAGTCCGTACCGATGATTTCATGATCATTTGGGAAAGGGAGGCTACGGAATGTTTTTTGAGATTCCTTGGCATTTTATTGGATGAAGAGAAACTAATTTTGGAAAAATACACTCAATTACTACCACCATAGAAAGAACACGCACCTTTACTCCTGATCCAGAGTATGAAAGGAAGGAAATATTCTCCAACCTAATATTTAGAAATATATGGCACTTATCAAAAAGAGAAAGCATTTCCAGTTCACTTCGGACTTGCAGAAGTTCAGGAAATACAAGACATATCAAGATTTGCGAGCTAATCTTGCATCTAATACAGAGATTAGCTCATCTGAGTGTGAACAATGGAATCTAAATATTTTCTGAGACAATCTTCCAAATTTTGGAGAACGAAGGGACATGGAAGGAGGGCATCCTTTGAAAACTGTTTTTTAGGACCCTTGATCTCACAGTACTTCCTCCCTGAATGCAAAGAATAATGAAAGCAATCAGTAGCATTGTATCTTCATATTCTAGGGAATCAAATACATTTATGAATTTTATTTTATGCTCTAACCCCAACATGGTTAATTCACGTTTTCCACAAATTGAGGGTGCATTCACACGAACGTATATCGGCTCGGTTTTCACGCCGAGCCGATATACGTTGTCCTCGTGTGCAGGGAGGGGAGGATGGAAGAGCCAGGGCCAGGAACTGTGCTCCCGCCCCCTCTCTGCCTCCTCTCCGCCCCTCTGCACTATTTGCAATGGGGAGAGGCGGGACAGGGGCGGGGCTAATTCCCATACTTTAGTCCCGCCCCTGCCCCACCTCCTCTCATTGCAAATAGTGCAGAGGGGTGGAGAGGAGGCAGAGAGGGGGCGGGAGCTCAGTTCCTGCTTCTGGCTCTTCCATCCTCCCCCCCTGCACCCGAGGACAACGTATATCGGCTCGGCGTGAAAACCGAGCCGATATACGTTCGTGTGAATGCACCCTGAAACTGATGAGTTTCAAACGATCAATTTGTCAGAACAATGAGATATGATAATTTTTTATGGGTAAAGATCTTTCTCTTTTCACTAGAAAGTTGAGATTGCACAAATTTTTCAGTAAGTCCAATAAGAATCTTTGTAAGGAGCTTGGTATGGATATTGTGGATCTTTCTGATCTGAGGATGCTAGAGGGTTTATTGGAGGAAGGACAAAAGATGCTTGGTGATGGGCCATTTACAACCCTCAAACCTAATAGCACAAAGTTTCCTCCTCAGCTTGACTGTCCTTATGTTGGAATTTTTGAGCGTATTTTCTTTGATTAATTAAGTGAACTGTATGAGAAGAAAATGCCTCAATTTGTCTTCGAGTGGGGGGCGTGGCCAAGCCTGCAGAGCGGGAAGTCGCACGGAGACTGTGCTCCGGAGCCATCAGGAGCTTATTGCGACTTTGGTGGCCTTTTGGGCTATCATTTGTGCCTAACAACTTCAGGATAAGCTTCCCTGCAGCGTGAGGAGCATTTTGAGACATCTCCCCGCAAAATCGGTGAGGCGGGAGTATCGGGACACAGCGCCTTCACGGAGCTCCGGTCTGGTCCTTGTGTGAGGAGGGTGAGCGGCAGAGCGGAGGAGCGCTCATCTGCCGTTAACTCTAATTGCCGGTTTGCTTTCGGCTGGGAACGGAGCCTGCAGAGAGGAGCGGAGGTGAGCTCCGCTACAGTGACAGCTCACAGGGTGCCTCCTTCACATCCCCGCGTTCGGAAGCAGCGGCAGCCGGCTCGGTGAGGAGCATCAGTCAGCACACTGAACAGTGAGTAAAGGGGACCTCCGGGAACCCATCCACCCTGAATTGAACTGTTCCCGAGCCACAAGGAACACCATTCCCACTCTGTTCCCCTGCATCACTCCACAAGACCAGTCTTCCCACCCGAATTTCCTTCATTTCTCTCTCCCCCCCCTTCTCTCCCCCTACTAAGTCTGCAGCAGTGAGGGGGAGCAGAAGTACTAGCTGCAAGAAAGAACCCTCAGACAACGCTGAAACTACCACTTTGCAGTGTACAGGAATATAGAAGAGGGTGCTACCCTAATTTTTTCGGAGCTGGTTACCCAGCTCCACTATTAACACAATTTTTTCTCTCTGGGGAGTGTAGAAGCAATTTGCCTCCCATATCACCCTACAAACAATTTTTTTTGCCGATACGCAGCAACATATTGTAGCCACAGACAGCCTACTGACCCTCAGTACAGCAAAGCACTCTGCAGAGCTTCGCTCTAATTTTTTCAGAACTGTTTCATGCAGGTCTCCCAATAATACAATTTCTAGGACGCTTTATACAAGTTTGCCGCATTATAAATTTTTTATTTATCCTGTTCGGACTCCTGAGTAGGATGGAGTGCTGAATGCAGAGCCCCGTCTGAGCGGCACCCTCGGGACCTGACCTACAGCTGCTTCTAATCCAGGAATGGGGAAGATTGGCAGAGAAAGAGGGGGAGACATTCAGAGCACCCCTAGACCACACAAAAATCAGGCAGATATGCAAAGATACCTCAAAGACCGGAGCACCCGCTCTCCACGACCTCCCTCCAAGACGGCGCAGGCGCAGGAGAGCACTTCATACAACAACAGAGATGGAGAGGATGAGGCATCCACAGATGGCGAAGAAGGAGAAAATGTCTCCAAAGGTTTTATGAGAGAGCTGTTCTCCCAAGCACTGCAACCCTTAAAAACAGATCTGGGAGAAATTAAAGAAGACCTCCGACTCATGGGCCGCAGGGTGGAGGAATTGGAGGCAACAACCACCTCTTTAACAACTCACTCGCTTGAACTGGAAAAAACGCTGAGAGAGCATCATGACCAGATCAACAAAGCCCTGTTACAACAAGAAGACATCGAAAACAGAAACAGACGCAGCAATATCCGTATCAAAGGGCTCCCAGAGTCCTGGGCGTCTGACTGCCTAATGAAAATAGCCAAAGAACTTTTCAGTCTACTACTGGGAGAGGAAAGAGCTTCCGGCATCGTTATTGAGCGCATTCACCGAGCACTCAGATCCCCTCCCCCGCCCTCGGACCCTCCCAGGGATGTCGTCTGTAAATTGCTCTCATTTCCTGACGCCGCGGCAATTTTAAAGGCAGCAAGGCAACACAAAGACCTTTGCTACGGTGACACCCCGCTTCAATTCTACCAAGATCTGGCCCCTTCCACCCTGCTCAAAAGGCGACTGATGCGCCCCCTTCTGGAGGCCCTCAAAGAAAAAGGAATAAGATACGCGTGGTTGTTCCCCTTTGGGTTGGGGATAACCCACGCGGGTCAAAAAATTAACATCCGCTCTCCTGGTGACCTCCAACAATGCTGGCAGTTGCTGGACATTTCACCTATTGAAATTCCGAGCTGGTTGCCTCTACCCGACCTTCCTTCATTTTCCAGTCTACTTACTACTGGAGGCTGGACTCCGGTTTGCAACCAAAAATCACCCAAAGGGAGGAAAAAGAAGTCCAGAGAGGAAATGGACATGATGGACACCTGAATCCACATGAGGTTTGATAAAATTTCTCCCCCTGAGAGGAAGAGGGCTACCACCACCTGTGGACATTATCATATTCCCGACTCTATTTTACTGCTAGTTGCACCTGTTGAAGAGTCGACATTGTTGATTTGAGTGTGTAGGTGGAGCCTGACCCCTATGGCCGTTTTGAACTGTTTGGGCTACAGAGGAGGCGGTGGGCACGCTTAACTTTTCCCTGAGTATTTGAGGGGATGTCTTTCTCTAGCCCTTACAGTTCCATTCAAGACCTTTAAGGTCTCCGGCTATTTAAAACTTCTGCCATAGATATGGTATTATTCACTCCGTGATTGTGCTGCTTTTCTCTTTGGTACCTACTCATCTTCGCGGGTTGATATACCAGCCCCCTGCCTGATTCCCCACCATTAGCAAGGGTCCTTGACCGTGCTTATCGGACCAGGCCGTAAATTCATTCTATTCAAGTACTTAGGTGCGGTGGGTGAGCTGCTTGTTGTAACCCATACACCTAACAACAAGAGTTTTATACAATTTTCTCTTATTATCATATACTGTATTGTTTTAATTGTCTGTCTGTGTAACTATCATTTTTTCCTAGTGTCCTGCTCCCTAGTGTATAACTCCCTTTACACTTACCCTGGTTCCCACCCCCACCCCTCCATTTGTTCGCTCCTATATCTTGTCTGGTAAGAAGGTTTCAATATAAGACCGGAATCTCTACTAAGCAATCTTTCCTTTTTCCTACACCTCTTTCCAGTAAGTAGGGAGACATGAATGACCTGAAGATAACTTCTTTTAATGTGCGAGGCCTCAACACACCAGAAAAACGACATCGAGTGTCTCTACTCCTCAAAAGATACGCCACAAAGATTCTTCTCCTCCAGGAGACCCACTACAAGGGGGACAGGTGCTTTGCGTTGCCAGGTAAGCAATTTGCTCAGAGCTTTCACAGCACTTGCATCACTTCATCCTCCAGGGGGGTCTCAATATTTTTTCACAAAACCCTCAGTTTCATCTGCAACTCGCAGTACACTGGCGGTGAGGGTAGGGTCATGTTTCTGAAAGGGACCATCAACAACAAACAAATCACAATTGCAAATTTATATGCCCCCAACACCGACCAGGTCCCCTGGTTAGTTTCCCAGTTAGAAGTACTTACACACTTCGCAGAGGGGCATATTATATTGGGAGGAGATATTAACGCCACCCTCAATCCCATACTCGACTCTTCAACCGGGCGTTCTCACTTACCTAGATTGAGACTGAGAAGACTCAATAAATGCCTACATGATATGGGCTTGGTGGACGCTTGGAGACTTCTATACCCAACAACGAAGGATTATTCCTTCTTTTCCCATGTCCATCTATCCTATCAGAGACTTGATTACCTGTTCGTCTCATCTGGGCTTCTCAAGGATTTGGTGGGTGCCGAGGTGGGTTCGATAACAGTCTCCGACCACGCACCGGTACACATAACCCTACGCGCTCTTAGGCAAACCCCCAAGGAATGGAGATGGAGGCTTAATGCTACTCTATTCGACTCAAAGGAAGAGACTTTAAAACTAACCAGCCAAATTGAGGAATACTTCCAACTCAACGCGGGAGGAGAGGTAGAAGTGCCCATGGTGTGGGAGGCCCATAAGGCTTACATTAGAGGCCTGCTCATCGCTTTGGGCTCTAGAACAAAAAAAATAAAACAAAAAGAAATAGATGATAAATTGGCGCAAATAGCTAGGATAGAACAGCTAGCAAAGCTTTCGCAAACCAATTCCCTCATAGATAAACTGTCCGAGCTAAGGAAAGATCTTCGACTGTGTTTGGATTCTAAATTTAATAAAAAGCACTTCTATAGGAAACATATTATTTACGCACAAGGCAATAAAGGCAGCAAATATACGTCTGCTTTAATTAAGAAAGCACGGGCCAAAAGTACAATCCATGCCATCAAAACTGGGGCTAATACAATAGTAACTTCATCCAAAGCCATAGCCGATCAGTTCCAACTTTTTTATACGGATCTGTACAATCTGCAGAGACAACTCCCAGAGGACCCGACACACCAAATTAAAGAGCAAATTGACTCCTTCCTAAACCGCCTCACCTTGCCAAAACTAAAAAGAGAAGAAGCTAATGATCTACTTGAACCTGTGACACAGTCGGAGATAAAAGATCTAATAGCCTCCTGTCCACCCAATAAGAGCCCAGGACCTGACGGTTTAACCCTGACTTATTATAAGACTTTCGAGTCGGCTTTGACCCCCAGACTGACGGACCTGTTCAATGCACTTCTTTCAGGGTCCAAACTACCCAAACAGGCGCAGGAG
The DNA here is from genome assembly GCF_035609145.1 of Eleutherodactylus coqui. Classification (NCBI taxonomy): domain Eukaryota; kingdom Metazoa; phylum Chordata; class Amphibia; order Anura; family Eleutherodactylidae; genus Eleutherodactylus; species Eleutherodactylus coqui. The sequence continues at coordinate 45,574,501 of NC_089842.1, read as the reverse complement.
GCACATATAGCATTAATTCCCAAAGAAAATAAGGATCCTGCGCTCTGTGGGAGTTACAGGCCCATATCTCTCATCCATCAGGACGTCAAGCTGTGGGCGAAATTACTGGCTAGAAGGTTGGATAGATTCATACCTGCTCTGATCAGTGGAGAACAGGCGGGCTTCGTGGGGGGGAGAGAGGGTAAAGACAACTGCCACAGGCTCCTTTATGCGGCGAGATATGCACGGACCCAAAACATTCCGTTAGCCTTCGTAGGAACCGACGCCGAGAAGGCATTTGATAGAGTTAGCTGGAACTACATGAAAAGCACTCTACTTAACTACAATATCCCAGAGAAGTTTGTGTCCGCAATTTTCCCGCTGTATGAATTCCCCCACGCTAGACTTCGGGTTAACGAAGTTCTATCACTCCCGTTTGACATTAAAAACGGCACTCGCCAGGGCTGCCCTCTCTCCCCCTCACTTTTCATACTGACACTTGAGCCGCTCCTGACACAGATCAGACAGGACCCGGATATTAAAGGCCTAAACATAGGAGAAGACACTTTGTCCACTGCGGCTTTCGCGGATGACATAGCTTTTCTCATAACCAACCCCGAAAAAGGATTTGCCAGGCTAGTCGAGATACTAAATGCATTTGGAACTATTTAAAATTTTAAAATAAATTTCAATAAATCGACTGTTCTCAACATCTCCATCCCCGTTTCTCGTTGCGAAATACTTAGAACAACATTTCCCTTTGCGTGGTCGGAGACTTCTTTGGACTACCTTGGTATAAAAATACCAAAGAAAACCAAAGACATATACGAGGTAAATTTCACTCCTCTATTGGATCAGGTGAAGAAGCTACTGACCGAATACGATTTACCAATTATGTCCTGGTTCGGTAGGAGAAACATTTTGAAATCCTATGTCCTTCCTAAAATTCTCTACAAAATTAGGATGCTTCCTATTCACCTTCCGAGCAGTTTTTTTTAGGTCTCTACGCTCAGCCTTCGCGGCATATGTATGGAGGCATAAAAGACCAAGGCTGGCTTACAGCCTAATGATTAAGAGAAAATCGGAGGGTGGAATAGGACTCCCCAACATACTCGATTACTATAGGGCCTCGCAGCTGAGCCACTGGCTGGACCTAGTCCTTCCGGCTAAAAACACTGCTTCCTAAACTAGCCTTGACCAGGAATGGTGGAATGCTTCTGGAGGATCTTTGGTATCCGAGCAGAAACAACTATAGACAAAGGGACTTCTGCCCCCTTTTGAGAGGACCTTGCGAGGTGTGGGACACGGTTAAGAAGGAATTGGCCCCAAATCCATCCCCAATTTTCCCGTTAAGCACTATTCATAAACTGTTAGATTTACCATCTGACTCATGTAACGCCTCAATCTGGGAGAAATTCCGGGACCACAAAATTGGAGATCTGCAGGAGCTAGCTCACATACCCCCCTCGGAGATCCCACAAAGACTGCTTCCGAGCTGGTCCCCCTCCTTCCTTACTCTTGCCTCAGTGACCAAGACATTAGGAGACTTTCTTAAGAGCCATGGTACAGCTAGACCCTTGACCCCTTTCGAAAGTACACTTAAGCACATTATGCCAAGCAAAAGGAAAATCTCCCTGTTAAGGAAACACTTCATCACTCCCCATAAGCCAACAAAACCTACATTTATCACCTCATGGGAAAAGGAACTGAACCTAACTCTCTTCCCTAATGAAATTAAAGCGGTCCTGAACACCTCACTCGGCTTATCTCCTTGCATTCTCGCTCAGGAATCCCACTATAAGCTCCTGGTCAGGTGGTACAGGACTCCGCAATGGCTCTCAGCTTACAAACTATCCTCTCAGGACTGCTGCTGGAGGTGTAAGAGGGAGGTGGGATCGTACCTTCACATATGGTGGGCGTGCGAAGGATTGAGACCCTTCTGGGAGGGAGTGGGGAAGGTCTTGGTAAAGATAAAACCGGGATTTTTACTCACGCCTGACATAGTGTTCCTCTGGAGGCCATCCTCATCATTTCACCCTAAAAGAGATAAGTTGATGGCCCTCCTGATAGACGCTGCAAAGGCTCTGATCCCTCTCCACTGGCAACGCGAGGCACCCCCCTCTCTGATACAATGGAGAGACAAAGTAGACACGATCTACAACCTGGAGGAGCTATCTAGCTGGCACAACAACACATATGATAAGTTCATTAAAACCTGGTTCTCCTGGCGTGAGCTGAGACTCCTCGACATTTTTTCTACTTAGCCTAACTACGTATCTTCAAGATATAGGTACCGCCAGAGGCACCCTTACAAAATACCCAAATTTCCCCCCTGCTACCCTCTCCCCTCCACCCCTGTTTTCGTCTTGTCTCGTCATGTCTTTTCTTGTTTTGATTTGTCTGTGTCTCTGTCCTGTCTGGCTATGTTTGCCACAAGGTTTAGTTTTTTGAGATACTCACTTATTGTTCTGATATGGCAGAGTTAAAACGTTTTCTCAGCCTATTAATCACCCTGTTATCTGTCAAAATGCTACACAGTCGCTTGATGTACCTAATACCCTATGAACCCAAAATTGCGTACTACGATTGTGATCTGCCCTTTGTTGTCTGAAGATGTTATACCGTATATTGTAAAATTGAAAAACTTAATAAAAATAGATTCAATAAAAAAAAAAAATTTTGTCTTCGAGTTAATTGCAAAGCTTGCGCGTTTTGGAGTGTGAGAATAACCTCTGATAAGGATGGTAACATCATTATACTAAAGAGAGTGGGTCTACTGTGTCTTCTTCTGAATTTGTAGAGTACCTTTAGAACAATCAGCTTAGTATTTGCTTTACATTTGAAGGTCACAATTTCACACTATCCTTCTTGCAATTGTCCATTAGTAAAGGTTCGCAGGGGAAACTAGTTACAACAGTCTATCGGAAGCCGACATTTACTAATAAAAATACAATTGAGACAAAATCTTTTAGTTCAACCTCAAGGTGTCAAGTCCTTTAGGGTCACTGGCACATATGACATTCATTCTAAAGAGATTTTTAGGATCTTTGATATATATTGGAATATACTTCATGATGATATCGATTTGGCCGAAGTACGATCTCCTTGCCCATTTATCATTTTAAGGAAAAGAAGGGAAGCTTCATAAAGAGTAAAAGTAGCAAAGCCATCAGACCTGAAAGCAGACTGGCAGCTTTGCTACTACTACTTCTCTCTCTGATTCATGTACTGGGCTAGGGTGAATTGCTCTCCGGTTAGATTTTCATTTCAAACTTATACAACGTTGCTGGCAGGAAGTCAGGAAGGTCTTAAATAACTGATAATAAAACATAAAGAAGGAAGTGAAAAAGCAGGCTTACACTTTAATATCAATAACCTATAAATGCCATAATAAAGGCCCCTTTTGACTGGAAGAATATCAGGCAAACGATGCCCATCACTTGTCCTCACAAGTACCCGCTCATGTGCTTTTGCACAGGAACACGCTTCATTGCTTCTAAGCAGGGCGGCTGCAGGAAATTTCTCTCCTCGCGTTACCCCGCCCCTCTCCATTCACTTAACATAGCGGCCGTTCAGTACTGATCTGCTGCTGTTTACACTGAACAATCATCGTTCAGGATTTTATGCAGTTTAAAATTCTTTCATATGTCATATGTCATGGGGAGTAATAGGAATATTCCCTTGCTGATGCGTTGAGGCAACGAAAAGAGTCATATGATGCCATCTTATACATCCACTCTCCCAGGGTAGCTTCACCCCTCAATTTCTGGCCTGTTGTGTCTATAAATCGGTCATGTATTCAATTGACATAGATATTGATCAATGTTATTTGTGCTTTTTTAGGTAGCCCACCAAAATTATAACGCGGCCGTTAGGGTCGCAGATTTGTACATCGATAGCAAAATTGAATGGTGAATGGTGTGGAAGGAGGAAAAGAATATATATTTTATGACTAACCTATTTTTAAGTCATGCATCATTTTTCTTATAGCAACTTTCACATCACCATTTCTTAAACTGTAAATAAAGGGATTTAACAATGGTGCAAAAACAGTATAGAAGAGTGATATAAACTTATCCATATTTGTACCATAAGTTGACTTAGGCCTCAGATACATTATACTAGCGGATCCAAAGAATATAGTCACAACTATGAGGTGAGAGGTGGAGGTGGAGAAAGCTTTCTTAATCCCAGCTGAGGAATGGTGCTTTATAATTGTCCAAATGATCCGTGTATATGAAACAATTATTAATAGGAAAGCACCTACAACCACACATAGGACAATTATAAAAGTCACAATTTCATTAAACTTTGTGTCAGTACATGCCAAGGCCATTACAGGTGGAATGTCACAGTAGAAATGGTTGATTTTATTGGGCCCGCAATAATGTAAGGAGAATGTAAGAGATGTCTGTATTGTGGGAGCCATCAAACCAATGATCCATGAGCTCACTATAAGCTTAACACAAGCATTTCTACTCATAATCATGTTATGGAATAATGGGTGACAAATGGCGTTATATCGGTCATAAGCCATGGCTGCCAGCAAGTAGCACTCTGTAGATGCCAGTAACACAAAACTGTACATTTGCACGGCACAGCCGTAGAAAGTGATGGTTTTATGATTTGATAGGAGATTTTTTAACATGTAGGGTGTAGTCGTTGAGATATAACATGTTTCTAAAAATGAGAAATTGGCGAGAAAAAAGTACATAGGGGTATGTAGGTTAGCACTGAGGTTATAGACGACGATTAAAAACATATGCGCAACGATAGATATACTATAGATACAAAGAAATGAAGTAAATAGGAAATACTGCAATCCTGGAACATTGGAAAATGATACAAAAATAAATTCCATTGTTGTACGGTTTCCTTTATCCATATCACTAATCAAAGCCAAGGTTCTATGACAGTAAGAGTTACCTCATGATATAATGGACCAAGAATACACAATTTTCAACAAGCAATGGTCTTTTTTGGACCTTTGTTACTTGAAACTAGATTCAACATGCAATATCAGGAAATCCGCATCTGTGGCATGTGCAGTCTGATAGAAAATCCAGACAATCAGCACTGGCATTTCATGGGTAAAACCCCTCTCTTACTTAAAAGCATACACTGACTGCATACTTAGTCATGTCTATCTACAGTACAAGGTGGTACTGCATGTCCTGTACTGCTCTTTACCTGTGACAGGGCGAGCGGCTTCATTGGACACCTGATGAGGGCAGCTTTGTTATATTTCTCTGGCACACTGAAGAAGCTCCTGTCCTGTACATAGTAAATGATTTACAGCTTCCAGCAGCTCTCTGCATAAAATAGTGTTAGATTAACAAAGCAGAATTTTTGTGGAGGTGTCAGGCATTATGCGCTCCCATGTTGATGTCCTAATATTATTGATGTCCTGATGATGCCAATATCCTGATAATTGTAGATAGAAACTTTTTGAACAAATTAAATCCAATCTGGGTTTTATTAATAATGTGCTCAAGAGTTCAGACTTGGAGTTACTACCATGGTTGACATGAAAGAGAAAGTATATTTTGCCTGTCAACTGGTATTTTTCCCCAAAAGTTTACAACTTCACCTATTGCTTTTGCTACATGAAAAAGAATATGGATGATAAACTTTTTTTTTAAGACAATAACATTTTTCTGGCCTTGGCATGCAGAGAGAATAAAATCCATTTAAATGAAACTGGTACATTATATAGAGACAAGCAGACACCAATAATTGTGTTTATTAATGTTATTTACCCTCAGGAGAGGACAATGACAGTAGTGTTTTTTTCTGCGCACTGAAAAATGATTGAGTGGCCTTCTGAATTTTAAAGTTACAAATTAGAACTGTACATAATACATGATATATACTCAATGTTAAAAAATCAAGTATCTAGAAGGAGTTGTAACTTTGATATAAATGATTACAATATTAGAGCGAAAGACTAATTGGTTGTGAAAAACTAAACACTTGAAGGCAGGCTCTGGTACCCTGTTGGGGCGACTCTAGCTTGGATGCAAAATGTGATATGGGTGGGCATGGAGGCATTCAGCTTTCATATGGTATCATTTGGCATATGGATCAACATTTGCTGTAATTGAGCCTCTAGCTCGTGCAAACTCTTAGCCTGTCAAAGCTGGCATCCCAGATGGTCCCATACATGCTCTATTAGCGATAAATCTGATGACCTGACAGGCGACAGAGTATGGCAATCTTGTGGAAGCATTCCTGTGATACTCTTGAGTTTGCAGACTAGAATTATCTTACTGAAAAATGCCTCTTGTAAGCCCTGCCATGAGAGGCAACACATTTGGCTGAAGGATGTTCTTAACATATCTCTGAAATTGGTATTGTACCTCATATTACTACTAGAGGTGACTGACTGTTGTATGCCATGGTCCCAAGATCATCACAACAGAAATAGAGCAGTATGCTGCTCCACAGAAGAGGCAGGATCGAGGTTGTAATGTAGTGGCCCAGAAGGTCCTGCAGGTTAGTCACAAAACATCAGTCCTACAACACCTAGCTATGTGCTCCTAGGACACATAGAAGATGCCATACATCAGAAATACCCTATCTTTCCCCTTTCTTCACAAGCTTAAGATAACTACTTGGCAACAGCTGGCTGCTGATTGGCTGCTTGTCATTCTATCCCTGATTAGTAAAGGGGGCAGGGTCAGAGCCAAGAGTGGGAAAACGAGTAAGGCGAGGCAGGATGTTAGGAGGAGTTTGGAGAAAAAGTGCAGGAGAGAAGACAGGAAGTGAAGGATGAGTTGGAGTGAGGAGGCTGTTGTCAGAGTAGGACGAGAGAGGAGGTGCTTTCCAGTGTGGAGAGGATAAACATTGTCCGGAGGTGGAAGCAAGAATTTTACAAGCTTCCCAATTCAAGCACCAATGGCTTCCCTAATGTACATTATTCCTAGAAATGCTTCTAGTTCCTTAATCGTGATTCACCAATCGATACATTCTAAAACACAGCGTGCTTCTAATTCAGTACATGTCACAATATATTTCAGGATCTTTTTAGACTTCATCAACATCCAAGCACTGACATGTGTTTTCAATATTACGCTTTGCATGAGGGGTGGGGCCAGGGAGATCTCTGAAAACATTCTGTTCACCCCGTCGGCCAGATGAAGCTTTCCCTACAGCTTGAACAGTCCACTGAGTGCCATCTGGTTCCATGATGATTTCCACATGGGATGACGGCATCACAGTCAGGTTGCTCGGCTGTTAGTCTATCCTTAACTGCATCATCACCAAGGTGGTCGACGGAGCCCTCTTTCTCCTTCATGATCATAGTTTGGAGAGTGCACCCCCGGCCATGACTGACACCTCACCAACGACCCTGGACCTACCCGTGATCACGTGAAGTCACAGTTGGCTGCTGCTTGAGGGAGGTTGTGTTATCTTCGGCACGACTGTGTTTGCAACATCCCCGAACAGGCACTGGTATCCCACTTGACAGCCTTGCTGCCCCTCGTGTCAGAACTTGAGACCAGCAACTGTAGTTCTTCGTCGTCACTAGAAGGGTCAGCTGGATCACCCTAAGATTCATTTGCAGAGAGGTCATTCAATGCAGCAACATTCTCCACTGATTTCATTCCTCTCTGTCGATAAGCAATAGTGTAACACACAACACACCGGTCACTCAGCTAGAGAAACCGTACAAATGACAAAAGTTATTATGATTCATAGACAATAAAATGTTTATTCTGTGCCTACCTTGCCCCTTATTCATTCTTCCCATTAGTGGTATTTGAGACCAAAAATTATCATAGCATCAAAAAACAATGAAATCTAACAAAAAATGTAAGTAAAAGCAAAATTAAATCAAACAATAGATTTTTTCCATCAGCCTAAAGAAGAACCCCAAGTAGGTTTGAAAGCTTGCAATAGCATCATTTATTTTTGGTAGCCATTAAAAAGGATCATATCTACAAGATTACTTGGGTTTTCCTACTAAGAACAATCACTCTTTGCTCTACTGGCTAACACGGTACTAAACTATTCTCCCTTTCTGTAATGATGGTGTCACCTATCTCTGGATGGTGAAAATGAAACAGTTGGAGTTGCTCGCACTTGTCAGACTAACAGAGAAACCTCACAACTGGGGTTTTGTCGAGGGTGTCCTGAGCTCTTTGTGTATGTGCTCTCACGCATCCACAGGTTCCAACACCTCCCAACAGCATCGTGGGATATAACCACTTTTAGGGCCTCAGATGGCAAGATCATTCATTTAATCATGCCACAACTCTAATAATTTGCATATCTGCCTGAGGTGTAACTATGCATCGTACTTACACGTGTTAAAAGAATGCTCAAAATTCCATTGATTTTGTGCATATTCAGCTTTTATGCAAGTTTCCTGCGTATTTCGTGTGTATTTATGCATGTACAGTACATTGATTTACATAGGCTCTTATTGTGCCTAAGGATCGCTTCAGATAAGCGTATGCACAAATACTTTTTGCCATCCTGTTTTTTTTTTTTAGTGTACACGAGAAATGCATGCGCAAAAAAAAGATAAATAAGAGCGAACCCAGTGAAATCAATGGGTTTTATTCTTTGTGTTTTGCACACACAAATATGTTAGTCTGAGTGAGCCCTAAAACATATAAAGATAGGACCTTTCACATGTTTTACCTTTTTATTTTTAAATATGTTTTTATTAAATTTTCATAACATGTAATAAAACACAACATAAAAAATGTAGACAACAGCATTTCAGTTTTTTGTTTTTCCCCTCCCACACGATATTAGTGATAAATAGGGTCTTTGTATCTGTATCTGCTGCTCAGTTTATATTCATTGTTGGATATTAGAGATGAGCGAGTGTACTTGCTAAGGCAAACTACTCGAGCGAGTAGTGCCTTATGCGAGTACCTGCCTGCTCGTCTCAAAAGATTCGGGTGTCAGCGGGGGGCGAGGAGCGGCAGAGGAGAGCGGGGAGGAACAGGGGGGGGGGGACTCTCTCACTCTCTCCCCCCCGTTTCTCCCCTGCTCACTCCCGCAACTCACCGCTCTCCCCCGTCGGCACCCGAATCTTTTGAGACGAGCGGGCAGGTACTCGCATAAGGCACTACTCGCTCAAGTAGTTTGCTTTAGCGAGTACGCTTGCTCATCTCTATTGGATATGAGATTACATAGCAAATAGTCTTGAACAAACCACAATAAAATATTTGAATGAGAGAAAAAAATTAAGAAAACAAAGTCAGACCTGCTATTACCATAATCTTATGATGTCCTCCGTTCCTGCAAAGTGAGGGAGGATATTACCAATTATCTCTCCAGAAGAAACGAAGAGAATCTAACTGTTAGAATTCATCCTAGGTATGTGGTGGATGGATGCGGAAATCCCCCTATGGCCCATTCAGAACACCCTAAATGGGTGGTTTCCCAAATATTTGCTCCTGACATCAACATGTGTAATAACGTACTTTTTAAGTTTGTCCCTAACTCTTTGAGGCGACATCTGGATAAGGCTCCCCCATGTCGCAAAGAAAAACTGTAGTTTAATCCGTGTGAAGCAGAAAGACAAATCTATCTAGGAACAGTTTGAAAGGAGTTGCTGTTAGTTGCAGCCACATCAGCAAGATAGCTTCCAGTCCCTCTGCTGCTATGAAATGTAGCAGTTTTTGTACCCCGATAAGCAACGATACTTATTGGGGTCTAAAAATCACAAAATGGTCCTTGTAGACAAAAAGTTGTCAGATGTGTTGGAATGTAATTGTGGATGTACACCTAAAAGGCCTTTATAAGGGGACAGGTACACAGACAGTGATATAACATTGCATTTGGTGATTTACATTTGAAACAATTTGGGTTGTAGATGTACCCATGTACATATGTAAATAAGGTCTATGACTAATTTGTAATCTCATTTCTTTTTTTTTATCATTTTTCTTTTTATTTAAAAGTTTTTCCAGACATAGCAAAAATAACATAGTACACAATATACATGTTTATACTGAACTATGATATTAAGGTAATAGCTTCATGTTCTATACAATCGATTTGCTTAACATAGTTCAACACAACTTTATAGTCAACATATTAAGATATCGTGTATCAATTTATAAGTAAAATAAACATCCTAATTAATTCAGCCCACTGTATATGCTCGGAAAAGTAGTAGTAGAGACAATATAGAAATATAAAAGAAAAACCTACATGCCTATAGTGCTCCAACATATATATGAATTCTCATTTCTAAGAGCAAATAATGTTTTTCAGATAAGGACGTTCGGATGTATCTTAAAGGGGTTGTCCCGCGGCAGCAAGTGGGTCTATACACTTCTGTATGGCCATATTAATGCACTTTGTAATGTACATTGTGCATTAATTATGAGCCATACAGAAGTTATAAGAAGTTTTTCACTTACCTGCTCCGTTGCTAGCGTCCTCGTTCCCATGGAGCCGACTAATTTTCGCCGTCTAATGGCCAAATTCCCGTACTTTAGTCCCGCCCCTGCCCCACCTCCTCTTATTGCAAATAGTGCAGAGGGGTGGAGAGGAGGCAGAGAGGGGGCGGGAGCTCAGTTCCTGCTTCTGGCTCTTCCATCCTCCCCCCCTGCACCCGAGGACAACGTATATCGGCTCGGCGTGAAAACCGAGCCGATATACGTTCGTGTGAATGCACCCTGAAACTGATGAGTTTCAAACGATCAATTTGTCAGAACAATGAGATATGATAATTTTTTATGGGTAAAGATCTTTCTCTTTTCACTAGAAAGTTGAGATTGCACAAATTTTTCAGTAAGTCCAATAAGAATCTTTGTAAGGAGCTTGGTATGGATATTGTGGATCTTTCTGATCTGAGGATGCTAGAGGGTTTATTGGAGGAAGGACAAAAGATGCTTGGTGATGGGCCATTTACAACCCTCAAACCTAATAGCACAAAGTTTCCTCCTCAGCTTGACTGTCCTTATGTTGGAATTTTTGAGCGTATTTTCTTTGATTAATTAAGTGAACTGTATGAGAAGAGAATGCCTCAATTTGTCTTCGAGTTAATTGCAAAGCTTGCGCGTTTTGGAGTGTGAGAATAACCTCTGATAAGGATGGTAACATCATTATACTAAAGAGAGTGGGTCTACTGTGTCTTCTTCTGAATTTGTAGAGTACCTTTAGAACAATCAGCTTAGTATTTGCTTTACATTTGAAGGTCACAATTTCACACTATCCTTCTTGCAATTGTCCATTAGTAAAGGTTCGCAGGGGAAACTAGTTACAACAGTCTATCGGAAGCCGACATTTACTAATAAAAATACAATTGAGACAAAATCTTTTAGTTCAACCTCAAGGTGTCAAGTCCTTTAGGGTCACTGGCACATATGACATTCATTCTAAAGAGATTTTTAGGATCTTTGATATATATTGGAATATACTTCATGATGATATCGATTTGGCCGAAGTACGATCTCCTTGCCCATTTATCATTTTAAGGAAAAGAAGGGAAGCTTCATAAAGAGTAAAAGTAGCAAAGCCATCAGACCTGAAAGCAGACTGGCAGCTTTGCTACTACTACTTCTCTCTCTGATTTATGTACTGGGCTAGGGTGAATTGCTCTCCGGTTAGATTTTCATTTCAAACTTATACAACGTTGCTGGCAGGAAGTCAGGAAGGTCTTAAATAACTGATAATAAAACATAAAGAAGGAAGTGAAAAAGCAGGCTTACACTTTAATATCAATAACCTATAAATGCCATAATAAAGGCCCCTTTTGACTGGAAGAATATCAGGCAAACGATGCCCATCACTTGTCCTCACAAGTACCCGCTCATGTGCTTTTGCACAGGAACACGCTTCATTGCTTCTAAGCAGGGCGGCTGCAGGAAATTTCTCTCCTCGCGTTACCCCGCCCCTCTCCATTCACTTAACATAGCGGCCGTTCAGTACTGATCTGCTGCTGTTTACACTGAACAATCATCGTTCAGGATTTTATGCAGTTTAAAATTCTTTCATATGTCATATGTCATGGGGAGTAATAGGAATATTCCCTTGCTGATGCGTTGAGGCAACGAAAAGAGTCATATGATGCCATCTTATACATCCACTCTCCCAGGGTAGCTTCACCCCTCAATTTCTGGCCTGTTGTGTCTATAAATCGGTCATGTATTCAATTGACATAGATATTGATCAATGTTATTTGTGCTTTTTTAGGTAGCCCACCAAAATTATAACGCGGCCGTTAGGGTCGCAGATTTGTACATCGATAGCAAAATTGAATGGTGAATGGTGTGGAATGAGGAAAAGAATATATATTTTATGACTAACCTATTTTTAAGTCATGCATCATTTTTCTTATAGCAACTTTCACATCACCATTTCTTAAACTGTAAATAAAGGGATTTAACAATGGTGCAAAAACAGTATAGAAGAGTGATATAAACTTATCCATATTTGTACCATAAGTTGACTTAGGCCTCAGATACATTATACTAGCGGATCCAAAGAATATAGTCACAACTATGAGGTGAGAGGTGGAGGTGGAGAAAGCTTTCTTAATCCCAGCTGAGGAATGGTGCTTTATAATTGTCCAAATGATCCGTGTATATGAAACAATTATTAATAGGAAAGCACCTACAACCACACATAGGACAATTATAAAAGTCACAATTTCATTAAACTGTGTGTCAGTACATGCCAAGGCCATTACAGGTGGAATGTCACAGTAGAAATGGTTGATTTTATTGGGCCCGCAATAATGTAAGGAGAATGTAAGAGATGTATGTATTATGGCAGCCATCAAACCAATGATCCATGAGCACACTATAAGCTTAACACAAGCATTTCTACTCATAATCATGTTATAGAATAATGGGTGACAAATGGCGTTATATGGGTCATAAGCCATGGCTGCCAGCAAGTAGCACTCTGTAGATGCCAGTAACACAAAACTGTACATTTGCACGGCACAGCCGTAGAAAGTGATGGTTTTATGATTTGATAGGAGATTTTTTAACATGTAGGGTGTAGTCGTTGAGATATAACATGTTTCTAAAAATGAGAAATTGGCGAGAAAAAAGTACATAGGGGTATGTAGGTTAGCACTGAGGTTATAGACGACGATTAAAAACATATGCGCAACGATAGATATACTATAGATACAAAGAAATGAAGTAAATAGGAAATACTGCAATCCTGGAACATTGGAAAATGATACAAAAATAAATTCCATTGTTGTACGGTTTCCTTTATCCATATCACTAATCAAAGCCAAGGTTCTATGACAGTAGGAGTTACCTCATGATATAATGGACCAAGAATACACAATTTTCAACAAGCAATGGTCTTTTTTGGACCTTTGTTACTTGAAACTAGATTCAACATGCAATATCAGGAAATCCGCATCTGTGGCATGTGCAGTCTGATAGAAAATCCAGACAATCAGCACTGGCATTTCATGGGTAAAACCCCTCTCTTACTTAAATGCATACACTGACTGCATACTTAGTCATGTCTATCTACAGTACAAGGTGGTACTGCATGTCCTGTACTGCTCTTTACCTGTGACAGGGCGAGCGGCTTCATTGGACACCTGATGAGGGCAGCTTTGTTATATTTCTCTGGCACACTGAAGAAGCTCCTGTCCTGTACATAGTAAATGATTTACAGCTTCCAGCAGCTCTCTGCATAAAATAGCGTTAGATTAACAAAGCAGAATTTTTGTGGAGGTGTCAGGCATTATGCGCTCCCATGTTGATGTCCTAATATTATTGATGTCCTGATGATGCCAATATCCTGATAATTGTAGATAGAAACTTTTTGAACAAATTAAATCCAATCTGGGTTTCATTAATAATGTGCTCAAGAGTTCAGACTTGGAGTTACTACCATGGTTGACATGAAAGAGAAAGTATATTTTGCCTGTCAACTGGTATTTTTCCCCAAACGTTTACAACTTCACCTATTGCTTTTGCTACATGAAAAAGAATATGGATGATAAACTTTTTTTTTAAGACAATAACATTTTTCGGGCCCTGGCATGCAGAGAGAATAAAATCCATTTAAATGAAACTGGTACATTATATAGAGACAAGCAGACACCAATAATTGTGTTTATTAATGTTAATTACCCTCAGGAGAGGACAAAGACAGTAGTGTTTTTTTCTGTGTATTGAAAAATGATTGAGTGGCCTTCTGAATTTTAAAGTTATAAATTAGAACTGTACATAATACATGATATCTACTCAATGTTAAAAAATCAAGTATCTGGAAGGAGTTGTAACTTTGATATAAATGATTACAATATTAGAGCAAAAGACTAATTGATTGTGGAAAACTGAATACTTGAAGGCTCTGGTACCCTGTTGGGGCGACTCTAGCTTGGATGCAAAATGTGATACGGGTGGGCATGGAGGCATTCAGGTTTCATATGGTATCATTTGGCATATAGATCAACATTTGCTGTAATTGAGCCTCTAGTTCATTCAAACTCTTAGGGTGCATTCCCACGAACGTATATCGGCTCGGTTTTCACGCCGAGCCGATATAAGTTGTCCTCGTGAGCAGGGGGAAGAGAATGGAAGAGCCAGGAGCAGGAACTGAGCTCCCGCCCCCTCTCTGCCTCCTCTCCGCCCCTCTGCACTATTTGCAACGGGGAGAGGCGGGGCGGGGGCGGGGCTAAGTTCCGAGAATCTGGGAGGGGGATGAGTGGAAGACGGCATTCAATACGCCTCCCGGTCACTTCAAGTACCTGGTCATGCCTTTTGGGTTGTGTAACGCCCCTCCTATTTTTCAAGGGTTTATGAACTCTGGTTTTCAGGATATCATGGGTGTGTTCATCATAGTGTACCTAGACGATATCCAGATTTTTTTTTCTCGACTGCGAGACACACCAGGTACATGTTCAAACTGTCCTAACTTGACTCAGGGCTAACCAGCTATTTGCTAAGATTGAAAGGTGTGTTTTTTGGGGTGCAGAAGATATCATTTTTAGGGTATGTCATCACTCCATGGGATATCCAGATGGATCCGGGGAAGGTGAAAGACATCACGGAGTGGGTCCAACCAGTCACTTCAAAGACCCTACAGCATTTTTTGGGGTTTGCTAATTATTATCACAAATTCATTAAGAATTTCTCTGTGGTGGCTAAGCCTTTAACGGATCTCACCAGGAAAGAGGCGGATGTGAGTATCTGGTCCCCTGATGCTCTGGCGGCCTTCGCTACGCTGAAGGCTGCCTTCTCTTGCGTGGCCATTCTTGTCCAACCAGACATGTCTTGCTCATTTGTGGTGGAGGTGGATGCCTCTGAGTTTGGAGTAGGGTCGATACTTTCTCAGGGGTCGTCTCCACTCACGAGTCTTAGACCGTGCACTTACTTTTCTAGAACATTTTCCTCTACATAACACAATTACGATATAGGCAATCGTGAGTTACTTGCTATTAAATGGGCGTTTGAGGAGTGGAGGCATTTTTTGGAGGGAGCACGCTATCAGATCATGGTACTCGTGGACCATAAGAACCTGATATATTTAGATTCTGCTAAGAGGTTGAATGCTTGAAAAGCTCGTTCGGCTCTTTTCTTTTCTTGTTTTAACTTTCTGGTTACCTACCAACCTGGTTCAAAGAACGTTAAGACAGATACCTTATCTAGGAGTTTTGGTACTCCGGACCCATCTGAGTCAGAGCCAGAGACTATCCTTTTCCCTGGCTTGGTTCTCGCCGCTATCTCCTCTGACCTTTCACTGCTAATTCAGGCTGCTCAGCAGTCTGCCCCCGAAGCCCTTCTGGAAGGCAAACTGTTTATTCCTTTACCGTTGAGGTTGAAGGTGTTAGATGAGACGCAAGCCTCGGTCCTTGCTGGTCACTCCGGTATCTGGGGAACTCAGGAATTACTTTCCAGAATTTATTGGTGGCCTCATATGAGTAGGGACGTTCAGGCATTTGTCATCACTTGTCCAGTGTGCGCCAAGGGAAGACTCAGGAGACGTCCTGAGGGGCCTCTTCTTCCCTTGCCCATTCCGTACAGGCCTTGGTCACATCTGTCCATGGACTTCATTACTGATTTGCTGCCATCGCAGGGGAATGCAGTCATTTGGGTCATCGCAGATCGGTTCTCCAAGATGGCACATTTCATTCCTCTGAGCAAGTTACCAAATGCCAAACTATTATCTGAGATGTTCATCAAGGAGGTGGTGTGGTTGCATGTGGTTTCTGAGGACGTGGTCTGAGACAGAGGTGTACAGCTTTCTGCAGGAAATTGAATATTGGGTTGTCCTTTTCAACGGCTTTTCATCCCGAGTCGAATGGGCAAACTGAGAGGAGGAATCAAGAATTAATTCAGTACCTGCGACTGTTTGTTTTAGACTCGCCGAGCTTGCCATTAACAAGCATGTAAATTCGTCTTCTCAGGTCTCGCCGTTGTTTTGTAATGATGGCTTCCATCCTTGATTTTCTGTGTCTGCACCCTCAGTTTCTGACATGCCGTCTGCGGATTATGCCATTGATGAACTGTGCACAGTTTGGGCCCAGGTCTGGAAGAACCTTCAGGGTTCCCAGGGTAAATTTCTTGGTCAAACTAATAAAAAACGCACAATCTCTGCACCGTTCGTGGTTGGGGAGCAGGTGTTATTGGCCTTGAAAAATTTGAAATTTAAAGTCCCATCCCTAAAGCTGGCTCCCCGCTTCGTTGGTCTGTTCACCATTTCCCAGGTGGTGAACCCTATGGCATATAGATTATCTCTTCTGCAATCATGGACAATTCATGATGTCTTGCACAGGGGGCTACTGCAGAAATATGTCACCCCAGTTCTGCCCGCCCAGAGCCTGCCCTCTCCCCTTGTTACTGGGAACTGGAGTACGAGGTAGAGCGCTTGATTGATGCTCGGCGTGTCAGATGTATTGTTCAGTACCTGGTACACTGGAGGGGCTTTGGCCCGAGGACCTACATGGGTTCCCGCCCGGGACATACATGCACCACTACTGGTTCAACAGTTCCACAGGGCACTGTTGACTGTACCTGGCTCTTCTCAGACTCCCCGCCCCAATCAGCTGCTAGGGTGGGAGCTCTGACAGGATTTAAACCTGCTTGTGTCTGCATACCAGTGCCAGTGTTAGTTTGGTCTTCCTGATACACCCACATACTCCGTGCTTTGACTCCTGTTTTGACTCACAGTTTTTTGGACATGACGTTGCCTTTGCCTGACCCTCTTGTACCGCGTACCCTCTCGTGGTCGACCCGGGTAGTCTGACTCGCCTTGTTGTTGTTTGTTCCAGTGTCTGTCTGTTCATGAGTCCCTGTGTCCCCCTTCCTTCGTAAGTGTAGGGACCGTCACCCAGTTGTCGCCCTGGGGCTAAGCACAGGGAGGCAAGTAGGTAGGGACAGGGGTTGCGGGTTTTTCAGGGACCTCCAGTATCCCAAGCCCTAGTCCTGACACCTGTAGTCCGCTGGGTCCACCTTTTTCCCTTTTTTGAAGATATAAACAAAATTGCCCTTCCCTAATCTTCTGGGACTTCTCCTGTTCTTCAAAAATTAGCAAAGAAATTTCTGCAATGTCCCCCTACAAAGTCAGCGCATAGACAGTGTGACTCTATACAGATGGCTGTGGGTGTGCACTCCTATTCATCTCTTATCAGAAATGGGGGACCAGATGAGACATAGCTGCCTGTACTCCCCATCAGATAATCTACAAGCACCATAACTTAGTTTATGGTGTTTATAGATGATCACAGCTTCCCTTTAACTTGTCTTTGCAATTTCATAAATTAGTCCAGGAAATATAAAGTGCAAAATGGTTTCCATTTCTAAAAACATTTCTAAAAATATACTACATAGTTGATGATGGCAGAAAAAAATTACAGCATAATTGTAATCTATCTACTTACCATTCTTTTGGTGCATTCACATCGACGTATGCATATTTCGGTCTGTCAATATGCAGCATATTCACAGGCTGAAATACACTGTACACTAAACTGCTTTTTCCTGTTTATTGGCAGTTTTTGCACACAATTATGCATCTTACTTACACTCGTTAAAAAAATTCTCAAAATTCCATTGATTTTGTGCATAAATATTTAGCTTTTTTGCAAGTTTTCTGCATATTTCATGTGTAATTATGCATGTGCATAGATTTGCATGGGTTAAGGGTTGCTTCAGGCGAGCATATGTACAAATACTTTTTGCCTCAGTGCAAGTATTTGTGCAGTGAATGAAATTGATTTGTGCTCATGTCTGCCCATTCAACTGCGCTTTTTTCACATGCATGCGACACCCACTCACCCTGATTTAAATGCTATTAAGGGTGCATTCACACAAGCATGTGCGTGTGCTGTACATAGGTGCACACAAAACATGCACCTACGTACATGAACAAACACGTGTGAATGCAGGTCCGTGCAGCATTGCTTTCAATAATCTCATTGAACGCAATCAAATGCTAGCAAACCCTGCAGTGATTTTCAGGCAAGTGCTTGAAATACAAGGGCTTCCCTGAAACTCACCTGTGGTTTGTGTAAAAAATACAATTATATATATATATATATATATACACTCACCTCTCCACCTCTCATGTGTAAATGTTCCCCTTGTCACTGAACACTGCGAGAGCACAGACACAGATACTCACCTCTGCTCAGCTGCCGGGGCTCAGGCACGTCCAGCCTGTCTTCTCCCTGCACTGCTCTGACTCTGTTTCAGCAGGGGGGGGGAGCACTCAGCCAATTAGATATGGCCCTCAGCCATTCATTGAATGACAGCTAAGTGCTGCCTGTGATTGGTCACAGCACTCACAGGCAGCTCTTGGCCATTCATAGAATTCTATGGAGCAACAATACTTATCAGGGTCTAAGTATCACAAAATTGCCCTTGTAAACAAAAAGTTGTCAGATGTGTTGAAATGTAATTGTGAATTTACACCTAAAAGGCCTGTATAAGGGTGCTTTCACACGAGCATTTGCCGTACATAGGTGCGCACAAAACAGTGCACCCACGTACGTGCACGCAAACACGCGTGAATGCAGGTCCATGCAGCATTGCTTTCAATGGGGGCACGGCTGCTGCCAGCGGCCCCATTGAACGCAAAAGGATGCTGGCAACCCCTGCAGTGATTTTCAGGTAAGGGCTTGAAGTATAAGCCTTTCCCTGAAAATCACCTGTGGCTTGTGTAAAAAAAAAAAAAATATATATATATATTGTGAGACACTGAAGGGGTTAATAATGGACGGCCAGTATGTTCCACCTCGATTTAGATGTTATGCCCAGCGGATATGAGGGGAGTTTGTATCTCACTGTATGGGATACGAGGAAAAACTAGGATGCAATACAATCTCCAGCAAGAGTAGTTGCTGGAAATGTTTTAAAACATGTTTGGGCCTGTTTTTTTTAGAATGGATGGCAGGCTTGGTAGTGGGTCTGTCCATTCCGCTCCCTCCACTCCAGGTCTTGTTAGAGGGAAGCAAGCTCCCCAGGTGCAGAGGCTGGGTACTTTCCTATCCCATAAAGTCTGCAGCTATGCAGACAGGGAGGAGGCCCAGAAGCAGCTGAGTATGCTGTGGGCTGCTGGCCTCAAGTAACGCGTTATTCCTGACCAAGGAAAATCTGGACTTTCTGCAAGCTGTTTGGCGTTCATGCTACTGCAGCTAGCCGTCCACGTATAGTCAGAGAAGGACTCTGTTTAATAAGTGCAGGAGAAGCAGGATTTTTGTTTATGCCTGAAGCTAAGGCTGTGTTTTGCTTGTTTGTGCTGTTTTAATAAACGCAGGCCAAGCCAGTATGGACTATAACTGCCTGTCTTACTATCTGACTGACGTTTACACTGCAACCCTAGCGCTCCCACAATATATTCCCCACAGGAAGTCTCCTTGTTACTGAACACTGTGACAGCCCTGTCACAGTATTCAATGACAAGGGGACTGCTCGTTGGGAGTAAAGAATCCTCTGCCACAGCTGTGGTAGAGGAACGCGATGTTCTCCCATTGCTTTCTATGGGCCGGCGCTTTTGCAGTCCTATTGAAAGCAATTAGCTGCCGGCAAGCCCTGCAGGGATTTTGGGGGAAAGGTTTTAAAAGAATTCTATGAATGGCCAAGAGCTGCCTGTGATTGGCTGAGCGCTGTGACCAATCACAGGCAGCACTTAGCTGTCATTCAATGAGTGGCTGAGGGCTGTATCTAATTGGTTGAGCACTCAGCCAATCAGATACAGCCCTTTCAGAAGACAGGGATTTTCAATGGGACTGCAGAAGCGCCAGTCCTATTGAAAGCAATGGGAGAACATCGTGATCCTCTGCCACAGCTGTCAGAGCTGTGACAGCTCTGGCAGGGGATTCTTTAATCCCTACAGTGATGAAGAAATCCTCTGCGACAGCTGTCACAGCTGTGACAGGGGATTCTTTACTCCCCGCAGCGATGAAGAAATCCTCTTCTACAGCTGTGACAGCTATGGCACGGGATTCTTTACTCCTCACGGGGACTTCCTGCTGGGGAATATTGACACGCACCACAGACCTATGGTGTACGCATGTCCTATGTTTTGTGGGTACATGCGGTTGCACGCCTGTAAATCAGGGACATGTGAACACAGCATAGGGAACCAATAGTTCTAATAGGCATGTGTTTTTGTGCACACAATTGTACGCATATAAACACACTGTGAATCCACTCTAAGGATACAAGTCCACATACAGTGATATAACATTGCATTTGGTGATTTACATTTGAAACAATTTGGGGTTGTAGATGTACCCATGTACGTATGTAAATAAAGTCTATGACTAATTTGTAATCTCATTTCTTTTTTTTAATCATATTTCTTTTTATTGAAAAGTTTTTCCAAACATGGCAAAAATAACATAGTACATAATATACATATGTTTATACTGAACTACAATATTAAAGTAATAGCTTCATGTTCTATACCACAGGTGTCAAACACAAGGCCCACCGCCTCATTTTCTGTGGCCCGCGGCTGTGCAGTAAGTTCCCTCACTCCTCCATGCTGCTGTCAGTAGATGATCTTTTCTCGGCTTGTTCTGTCTAGTGCAGACAGTAATAGAGGAGTGCCGATAGCAGACTGACAACGGCCGCGGAGGAGGGAAGAAAAGTGCAGAGAACATGATCTCTGCAGCAAGACGCTGAGCAGGAGCAGCTGCAGGGTGGGATCCTTTTGTGTGTGTGTGTGTGTGTGTCTGTGTGTGTATATATATATATATATATATATATATATATATATATATATATGTGTGTGTGTGTGTGTGTGTCTGTATATCTGTGTATATATATATATATATATATATATATATGTGTCTGTGTGTATGTGTATATATATATATATGTGTGTGTTTGTGTGTCTGTCTGTCTGTATATATGTGTGTGTGTCTGTATATATATATATATATATATATATATATATATATATATATGTGTCTGTGTGTGTGTGTGTGTGTCTCTGTGTGTGTGTGTGTCTGTATATGTGTGTTTGTGTGTCTGTATATGTGTGTGTGTGTGTCTGTCTGTCTGTCTGTATATATGTGTGTGTGTCTGTGTATATGTATATATGTGTATGTGTGTGTGTCTGTATATGTGTGTGTGTGTCTGTATATGTGTGTGTGTCTGTATATGTGTGTGTGTGTGTCTGTATTGTGCTGGATCATATTTTCCTCCAGCAGACTTTGGGGTATTATGTAGCTTCCAAATTGTATAGTGTGCACACATCATCGATCAGATCAGACACAAATGCCAGTATAAGCTGAGTCTCCAATGTGTAGAGCCTCAGCCTTTTTATTGTAACACATGACATCTGCCGTTTAATGGGCGTGCAACAGATTACATCAGTAACATATAAGATTCTCATTTGTCGGATCATATAGAATCTCCCGCCTCTCTGCCCACCCTTCCTCAAGCCTGGTGTAGCTTGGACTTTGTCTTTTTAGCATGCAGGCAACCTTAAGGAATTTCTGTGTACGTGACAACTCATTGTTTAAATATTGTCTGTGTGGGGGGTGGGAAAGGGCTGGGAAAACACTCAAGATGAACACAAGCAATACATATAATACTATAACCTTTAACTCTTAGAGGCTGCTTGTGCAACTTATGTACTAGGCTAACATTACACCACACATCTTTCACCATGCCATTGTCCAGCAAATACCATGATGAGATTGTGTGGCCATTAACCTCCACAAAGTCAAAAGTCATTGCAGCTGCGTAATACATCTAGTTTAGTACAAATCGATAGACGTTTTACGCTGACTAATCATCATGTCTATCACAATCCCCCCTTAAAATGTCTATCTTCTAACTCTCTATCTAATTTTCACAGTTCTCTGCGCGTGAGCCTATAATCGGAGCGCGTTGAAAGTTCGATTTAGGGTCTTCAAGGGGGTGTGGGACTTGTCCACTCCTTCTGGGGATGCATCCAGCAAACTCATGGTGGGAGCAGCTTTTCCAGCATCCATTTCACATTTCTCTCTGACACAGGGGATAACACAGCAGACTAGAACGAAAAAGATAATCAGTTCACATACAACAGCGACGCCCGTCTGTGCCAGGATCCTTTACCACCTGCTCATCGATGGCGAGTACTGGTCCCAAAGGTTAGCTCTTTTTAGTTAGTGCGGTCAGCTTCTTTAATGGCAACTGCGTCTTTACCCGCGGGTCACGTGTCGTCTGGGATGTAGGTACAACAAGTCTCCCCTATCATCTTACAGACACTCCCCTTTTTAGCTAAAATCATATCTAAGGCCATTCTATTTTGAAAAGTCATAGTCGAGGTAGGTCCTATTGGTCGGCTAGTCCCTATAAGGCGTCTCTAGAATAATTTATAAAGCGCAGCTAATTATAATAAACATAATTAATCCAGTCAACATTTATTTTACCATAATGATCAGAAAAATGGACTCGAATCTAGTTTTAACTTGGTCTCTAATTTTTAAAACTCGTCAGGTACCCCCCTTGGCTATCCTATGATGTCAATGTACACGTGTAGATCAAAACTACCACCAGGGGTCTCTCTTCTCGCTCTAGTATAATGTTACAATACTAGTAGTGTGCACAGGTACGCACGGTGTGGGACTCCCTAATCCTCACACACACCAATGTCCCTCCTGGAGATAGCCCAGATGGTAGACACGTCCAGGCCGCCGACACTGACCCTACACTACCTAGTGACAAGACTGGAAGAAACCGCCGTACCTATGCGGAAAACAAGGATAGACCAACATGACAGGATAACCACAGAACACAGACAGAGTTGGATCGAGATAAATTAACTATTTGGGGTAACCTCGTTATCCTCAATGCTGTCTGACAGGATGTGGACTAGCATAAGGGCTTTACTAAGGCACACTCCCCTGCCCAATTACCTTCCAGGCGGGTTCTCCACCTCATGTCTCCACAAAGCCAGTAAACGTCTCCTAAGGACTGGACCTGATTCTGCATCCATTCCCCTCCTATCGTACCGTAGGAGGAGCAATACCCGTTAGTGAGTTCCCAAAAAATCTCCCTCCACCCTGCCCATTTGCCTGGCAGGTGTAGTTTCCAGGGTAGTCAGTAATACTCTCTCCGGTGCAAACACTTAAGTAGCTATAGAGTATTCCTTTTTCCACTTCTCACAAGCAGTGAAATTAGTGGAAGTGCTCGTGAAGAGACTAAGAAACCACTCTTCAGCATCTACAGGGAGATTTAGGGGGACCATCCCCGAGTGTAGTCGGGCACTACCGCACACGCAACAGTTAGACTTGTTGCTCCTGTTAGCATTGTACCTCATCAACTCCAACCAGAGATTCTGGTCAGAGTAGCCAGTCGCTACTGTCAAGGTGTCCTCAAAAGGTAGGGTCGGCTATGATCATCATGTTCGTCAAGGTCTTTATCTTACGGCGGAGGGGGTTAATTATGGGCACGGGACTAAGTGAAGGCTTCCTTTCGGGTGCATCTACCATATCCCTTATTTTAAACTTCCCTAAGGGATCTGTCCTCCTGTACCGGTATGTCCCCAAACTGTAAGTCCCCCGGGCTTGGATTTCCCATGGTTAGTGTAAAAACCGTATTAAAACCAAGCAACATACTAAGTTGAGCCTTCCAATACCTGCTGTCCTTATTATTCTCAAGGAGGGTTATACGACTAATTAGGGATTTCCCGCTCTTATCTTTCTTATTTTAGGCACTTCGCAGTTTGTAGGACAAGTCTGGTCCTGTGTTCCATCCCGCTAATCCCCAATAACGGCAGTCTTCTCCCCAGATCTTATCAGTGGCGCAAACATATTGTATTCCCCGGGTATATAAGTCATATAACCAACTGGACTGGGCTACATCTGGTCCACGGTGGGATCTTGCGCCTAGACATGGGACCACAGTACA
The DNA here is from genome assembly GCF_035609145.1 of Eleutherodactylus coqui. NCBI lineage: Eukaryota > Metazoa > Chordata > Amphibia > Anura > Eleutherodactylidae > Eleutherodactylus > Eleutherodactylus coqui. The sequence continues at coordinate 45,550,220 of NC_089842.1, read as the reverse complement.
ATAGTCGAAGGAATATGCAGCTACTTGAGTGTTGGACGAGTTATACCAGAAGGTAACCATACCCACATATTCTTCCGACTAAGGATTCCAGTTGCCACCCTCCTCTCTCACTAGCCCTAACCAGAGTAACGTCCTCGGCACAACTAAGACTGGTCTCCCGGATCTGAGGCTTTCTTACAGTATGAAGCGTGGATCCATGTAAGTCTTTCGGCTAGTTTCACAGCTGTGGCAGTAGTCAGAAGCACCTGGTAGGGACCGTCAAATCGGGGCTCAAGAGGGTGCTTCTTGAGGAACTTCTTGACACACACCCAATCCCCAGGCTGCAAGATATGTGTCCCAGTGTCTGTCTCTGAGTCTGGAGAGAACACCTGTGCATAGGCTTTGGTTAGTGCTTTAACAATGGAAATCACATACTTAGTCAACACATCAGACTGCAATTGTAGCTGCTGAGGATAGTTGCAACCTAGCCTTGGGGCTAGCCCAAACAATCTCGTAGGGAGATAATGCATGATCCCCCCTGGGTTCATATCTAACACTGTATAAGGCTATTGGATGACAGTCTTTTCAAAGTGGCGTCATTTTTAAGTATCTTACTTTTTAGCGTGCCACTAAGTCTCTCCACCTTTCCACTACTCTAAAGGTGGTAGAGTATGTAAAAGGCCTGGGATACACCCAGAGCAGACATAACATATTACATTCACCTGCGAAGTTTGTACCTCTGTCTGACTCTGAATCACTTCTGGTACCCCATATTCACAGTTTACCTCGTTCATGAGCTTCTTTGCGGTTACCTACTTGTTTGCCTTGGTAACAGGGTCGGCCTCCAACCTGCAAAGACATCAACAACAACAACAAGCACGTATTCATACTTCCCAACAAGTGGGAGCTGAACGTAGTCAATTTGCAATCCCTGAAATGGGTAGAGTGGTCCCGGCAAGTGTGATGTGGCAAATTTACTTCTGCCCTGTCTCACCCATGGCATAGATCAAATGATGCAGCAGCTACAGAGAACCCAGAAGTCACCCATCCTCTTTCAAGCGTCGTCGTCATTGCTGCTTTACTAGGTGGGTCTTTCTGTCCATCAGCTGGGCCATCATGGGATACAGGAACTGTGGTGGGCAAGTGCTGTTGACTGTTCACCATATGCTGTCCTGTTTCTGCTGCTCCCATATTAGTCCATTTATTCTTTCCTTCCTTGCTGGCTTGTAACTGTAAAAGTCTTTAGCATATCAAAGTCCAAATTTTTGTCAATGTCCAAAGTTTTTACCACTGACTCATGCTGTCAGTATCTTTCTTCTTTCTTCCACGGCTTGAGGGCCGCTGCCTTTGCTGTGCTGTCGGCGAGGGTGTCATCTCTCGCTTCTCCAGTGTAAGAATCAGTGCGAACTCTCAACTTTGTCAGGTAGAAGTAGGGCCTCCATGAGACTCTGCACCGCTGCACCATTCTCAATTGGTTGTCCTGTTAAGGTAAAAAACTGTCTGGCCTTCCATATTGGGCCATAATCATGAGCTATGCCAAATGCATACCAGGAGTCAGTGTAAAGGATTGCCGTCTTACCTCTCGCCACTCTACTCGCCTCAGTGAGGGCCTTCAGTTCCGCTTCTTGTGCTGAGACATGCGGAGGCAGAGCTTCTGCTTCTAGGACAGCTTGTTGTGTGACCACTGCATATCCGATGTGGAGTCGTCAATCCTCACCCTGGTACCATCTGCAAAAGGCTCAACATATACATTATCAACAGAGGTTCCGGTAACTGTTTGCATACCTGCAGTTTCTTACTGTATTAGTACTAAATAATCGTGTTGATGTTCTATTTCACATGGCACGGAATCTTGTAGCACAAAATCATTTATTTTTATTTTTTTTAAACCCAATAGCTGATCTACAACACCTAGATCATCTATCCCCCAGATCACCTATGCCTCCCCCCTTTTGAACCGGAATACTCAATGGAAAAAGAGTAATCGCGTTCAAACTAGTACAACGTTGAAAAAGGAAACCAAGAGGCACAAAAACAAGCACTTTGTAGGTCAAGGTGACATTGTATGCAGCGAAGCCTGAGCGAAAATATCCTTTAGATTTTTATTTTTTTTTCAGGTCGCAGTTAGCATTTCTTAACACAAGGGGGCGCAACACAAGTACAATTTTATCTCACCCAGTGTAATAGTATTTCAGGGAATGTCCAGCGTTTAACTTTCACTCTCCTGTCGGAATATAATTATAGCTTCAGTGTAGACTGACACTAGAATATACAAAAGACTTAAGGAAAAACTAAAGAATACGGATGAATTAACATCCTACTCTGGGCAATTCAGTCCCTCTTCCTCACATAAAAAGTAAAATTACTTTATCAAATTGCGTGAAAAAGTTTGCTGGGTGACTATAGGGAAATTATTCCATCTGTAGGAGCCTTCCATAACATCATCTATCTGAACATCCATTGGAGAAGCGGGCA